>NC_051856.1:0-1485438 GCF_000002435.2 Giardia duodenalis | reverse complement strand
GATAGCCTGTGGCTATGTAACCGCGTCCGTCTCTAACCTATTGATGTGGCAGCGGAGGGCACTGCGTGGGGGCGGCCCCCCGGAAGGGCGCGGTCCGAGGAGGGGCCCCGACCGGCCCTGGACCGACTGGGGCAGCCCCGGGTGCTGGTGCGTGCGCCTGCTGCAGCGGGGCCACGGGGGCGCAGGAGGCCGCAGGAGAGACCGGAGTGTTACTGGCCCGGGGATCGGCTGCTCTGGGCCGTCCGGGGGTCCTTCCGCGCTCTCCCCGCGGTCCCCCGGTCTCCTGCACCGGGCTCCCCAGCGCCCGTCCCCGCACGTGGGCGTGTCTCCCGGTCGTGCGTGCCTGCTGGAGGCGCTGGGCCTCCCTGCGCCTCTCTGTCTGGATCCCCGGGCCGCCTCCCCGGGCCCCCTGCGGTCCTGCGCCGCCCCCCTGCGCACACGGGCTCCTCTGTGCAAGGCAGACCCGGTGGTGGGCGTGCACTGCCCCCTGGCCACCCTTGGGGCACCCTGCACTCCCTCAATCTTCTCTTTCCGCGCTCTGCCTGTCTGTCTGCCCCGCACCCCCCCAGAGCAAGTGGGCCGCGCGCCCCGCCCCGCGCTCTGCAGGCGCGTCCCTCAGGCGATCGCAGGGCTCTGCGCCGTACAGGAGCGCCGCGCCGGGTGGTCTCCCCGGGCGGGGGCCGCTCGGCGACGGGGCACGGGGCTGGGGCGCGCGGCCGGGCGGGGCGCGAGGCGGGGTGCGCGCTTAGAGGCGGTCAGCGCAGGGCCCCCGGGCGCGGCGGCGCGGCGCTGCCCGGCCGGGCAACCGCGGGGCTGGCGGCCCGCGGCGGGCGTTCCTCTCGTACTGGCCCGCCGTGCTCTGGCCCCGGGGCCAGTAGGGTAAAACTAACCTGTCTCACGACGGTCTAAACCCAGCTCACGATCCCTTGAACGGGTGAACAATCCGACGCTTCCGCGCCGGTGCGCGCGGACGGTAGGAAGAGCCGACATCGAAGGATCAAAAAGCCGCGTCGCTGCGGGCGCTCGGCGGCCACAAGCCAGTTATCCCTGTGGTAACTTTTCTGCCACCTCCGCGCCCGCGGCCGGGGCGGCGAAGGATCGGTAGGCCCCGCTTTCGCGGCCCGCGCCGGCACGGGGGGCGCGGGTCGGGCGGGCTTGTGCCCTTCTGCTCCGCGGGAGGTCTCCGTCCTCGCTGAGCCCGCCGTGGGACGCCTGCGGTCCGGTGTAGCAGGCGCGCCGCCCCAGCCGAACTCCCCGCCCGGGCGGGTCCCCGCGCGACCGGGTGAGCGGGGCGGCGGCGGCCGTCAGGGTGTCTCAGGGGCGCGGCCTCCCCTGTGCGCTGCGCCGGCCGCCCCGCCCCACAGGCCCGGGCTGGAGTCAAGCTCAAAAGGGTCTTCTTGCCCCGCTGGCCGGCCCTCGCCCGTTCCCGAGGCTGGAGGCTCGCGGAGGCGCGGCTCGGGACAGTGGGATCCTCGTTGGTCCATTCATGCACGTCGGAAATTGCCCGACGAGGCATTTGGCTACCTTAAGAGAGTCATAGTTACTCCCGCCGTTTACCAGGGCTTCGGCGGATCGCTTCACGGTGACGGTCGTGGCACTGGGCAGAAATCACGTCGCGCCAGCGCCGGGTGCGGCCCTCGCGACGCTGTGTTTCTAGTAAACAGTCGGGATCCCCGCGTCCGTTCCAGTTCTGACCCGGCGCGCCGTCAGAGCCACTCCTTTTCCCGAGGTTACGGAGCCGGCTTGCCGACTTCCCTGAGCCGCGTTCGCTCCCGCGCTAGAGGCTGCTGACCCCGGAGTCCTGCTGCGGTCGGTACGGCGCGCGGCCGGCGCCCCCCGGCTTTTCAGGGGCGGCCGGGGACGCGCGGGGTCCGCCCCCGGGCCCCCCTCTCCGCGCAAGGCGTCCGGGGGCTGCGGGGCGTTCGCGGGCCGGGGCGCCGCCCGCCGCGGTCCCCGTGCGCGTCGCCGGGGGGCGGGCGTCTCCGCGGGGGCCGCGCCTGCCGGAGTCTCCGCCGGCTCCCCGTTCGACGGGCGGGCACGCCCCTTCCCGGTCTTCACCCGCCGCTTAGGCCCGAGTCACCCGCGGCCAGATGCAGGCGCCGCGGAACCCGTCTCCCCCTCAGTCCTCCGGGGCGCGGAGTAGCGGCTACTGCTGCCGAGATCTGCACCAGAGGCCGGTCCGGCGGGGCCTGCGCGCCGCCTTCGCCCCCGGGGCCTCTGCGGCCTCCTACCCGCCGCGCGCGGCGGCCGGGCGCGGGTCCGGGGCTCCGGCGCGCTCCATTTTCCGGGCCGGCCGATTCGGCTGGTGGGTTGTTACACACTCCCTGGAGGATGCCGACTTCTGGGGCCACCTTCCAGCTGTCGGGACCGGCCGACGCCGTTCCGCGGGCCCCGGCGGCGCACCCTGGCCCGGCGTCCGGATCGTCCCGCCTCGCCCGTCCTGCTTACCAGGAGGGGCCCACGCGCCGCCCGCATTCGCCCGCCCCGCCCAGGCCAGCGGCGGGGCGGCGCGGCCCTTCGGAGTTTGGGGGGCGGGCGAGGGGCAGGCCCCCCGCTCCCGCCGGCCAGCGCTCTACGGGCCGCAACTGCGGGGCGGCGGCTGTCCTGGGAGACATTTCGGAGGCAACCAGCTACCAGGCGGTTCGATGAGTCTTTCGCCCCCATGCCCGGCTCCGACGAGCGATCTGCGCGTCAGCACCGCGGCGGGCCTCCACCAGGCTTTCGCCCGGCCTCGCCCTCGCCGGGCATAGATCACCGCCTTTCGGGCCCACGCGCCGCGGCTCGGCCCGCGCACGCCCGCAGGGGCATGGCGGGCCCGGGGCGTCTCGCGCTCGCTCCGCCGCGGGGGCTCCCTCGGGCTCGCCGCGGCGCGTGGCTCCTCGGTCCGTGTTTCGAGACGGGGCCGGCGGGCCGGCGGCCGGCCGGGTTCAGGTCTTTTGAGCGGCCGCAGGGCGTCCTTTTCACCGTTCGCTCGCGCTACTTGGTCCGCTATCGGTCCCGGGGCGTATTTAGCCTTGGAAGGGCCGCGCCTCCCTTCGCGCTGCACGCTCAAGCAGCGCTACTCGCCGCGCAGGCCCGGCGGCCGCCGTACGGGGCTTGCACCCTCTCGGGCGGGGCCCTCGGGCCCCCTCGCGGCGGGCCTGCGCCTGCGCCCCACAGCGCGCCTTCGGGGCGGGCTCCTCCCGCGTCGCTCGCCGCTACGGGGAATCCCGGTTGGTTTCTCCTCCGGGGCGTACTGATATGCTTAAGTTCCGCCCGTCGCCCCCGCCGCCTCGGGCCGCGCAGCCCGGCGGGACCGCCCCGGGGCGCTCTCTGCGGCGCGGCGCGCGGCACGCGGCGGGCGCCGAGGCGGCGGCGCCGGGGCGCGCTGCGTTCGAGGGTCGGTGCTTCTCGGGGCGGGCGGGTCCGCACCGCGTCTCGCGCTCCGCCGCGCTCTTCGTCGCCGCCCGGGCCGAGGCATCCGCCGGCGGGGCGTTCGGGGGCCGACCGGGCCGCGGGGGCGACGCGCGGGGCGCGCGAGGGATCCATCCGCAGGTTCACCTACGGATACCTTGTTACGACTTCTCCTTCCTCCAGGCGCGGGGGCTCGCGGCCCTTCGCGCGTCCGGGGCGCTCGCCGCCGCGCCCAGTCGGTAGGAGCGACGGGCGGTGTGTACAAGGGGCAGGGACGCGTCCGGCGCGCGGTGGGGGCGGGCGCCTACAAGACATTCCTGGTGCGCGGGGGCGTTCCAGCCCGCGGTCCCGGCCACGGCGGGGGCTCCGCGCGTCCTCGCGGGCGCCGGCTGGCCCCGCCAGTGTAGCGCGCGTGCGGCCCAGGGCGTCTGAGGGCATCACAGACCTGCTATCGCCCCGCCGTCCTCCCGCTCGCGCGGGCCGTCCCGCGGCGCCCGCGGCCGGGGTCTCGCTCGTTGTCGCAATGGAGCAGACGGCTCGCGCCACGGGCTGGGAGCGGCCATGCACCACCGCCCGCGCGATCGCGAAAGCGCGCCCGGCTGTCGGTCCTCCGCGCGTCCGGGCCTGGTGAGGTGCGCGCGTTGAGTCAGATTGAGCCGCAGACTCCACGTCTGGTGGTACCCCTCCGTCAATGCCTTCAAGTTTCAGCCTTGCGGCCATACTCCCCCCAGAGCCCGGAGCCTCCCGGTTTCCCTGGGCGGCCGGCGGGACGCGCGCGCCGGCCGCGGGGCGGCACCGTTTACGGCCGGGAATACGGTGGTGTCTGATCGCCTTCTAGCCCCCGGCCTTCGCCCTTGATTGACAGAGGCGGTCTTGGCAGGCGCCTGCGCGGCCGGCGGTCTCGGCGGGATCATCCTGTTTCACCCGTCCCCGGCCGGTACCGGTGCCCCCGCCCGCTCTCCTCGGGGCTGCCGCGGCGCGCCGCGCCCGCTGCGCGGTCCCACGCGGCGGGTCCAACGGGCCTGCCTGGAGCGCTCCCGTTTCCTCGTGGCGGCGGGGGGCCAACTACGGGCGTTTCAACTGCAGCAGCGCCGCGCGACGCTCGCCGAGCTGGAATTACCGCGGCTGCTGGCACCAGACCTTGCCCTCGGCTCCGCGGCGGGGGCTGTGGGCCCGCCTCGCTCGCGCGCTCCCCGTCGCTGCCTCGCGCGCCGCGCATTGGGCAAGTTCCGCGCCTGCTGCCGTCCTTGGATGTGCGGGCCGTCTCGCAGGCCCGCTCTCCGGAGTCGAACCCTGATTCTCCGCCAGGCGTCGGGCCCTCGGCGCGCCGCGACCGCGCCGACCGGGTGATGCCCCGGAAGCCCGGGCGGGCCGTCGCTGCGTCACGCTGCTCGCCCGCGGGCGCCCGCCCTTGCGCGCACGTCTTGGCGCCGGGTTGCCAGCGGTGTCCGGCTAGCAGGGACCGCCGCGGGGGGTGCAACCGTTGTCCTGAGCCGTCCGCCGCGTCCCGGGTGAGCGGGCATGCATGGCTTCGTCCTTGGGGAGAGCGTCGCGCTCCGGCAGGATCGACCGGATGGCCGGGCGCGGGCGCCGCGGGCCGGGCGCCTCCCTGCGCGGGGGCCGCCGCCTGGCACGGGGGCCGCCCCCTCCGTGCCCATGCCGTGTCGGGGGTCCCCCCTATAGTGCCGGGCGGAGGCCGCCCCCCACAGCCCGGCCCGGGTCCGCCTGCACCACACTTTTTTGGATTCCCTTGGGGCCCTCTGCCCCCCTCCAAAAAACCGGCCCTCGCGAGATAAAGCACCTTGTCCTATATAGTGCGTGACAGAAGCCGCCCCCACACACCCCCTGGAGTCCCCCTGCACCACATTTTTTGAAATCCCTTGGGGGCGTCCGGGGGGCCGGGGGGCCGGTCCGCGGGGAGCGCCGGGGAGCCCGGGCGGACCCTGCAGGACTGCATATCACGGCAAACCCTCCTGTGCGGACCACGTGTCCCGGGCTCCTCTGCCGGTCGGGAGATCCGCGCCCCTCGTTCTCCGTCCACCGTGCCCCGGGGAGGCCCTTGACTGCAAAACGATCGAATTGGAGGCTGACTGTGCATCCGGGCGCTCTGGGGGCCCTCTCCGGGGAGACCGCCCGAAACGGCTTCTCGCGGGGATCTCAGCAGCCGTGGCTATATACGGTCCGTCTCTAACCTATATGATTGCTGGCAGCGGGAGGGCACTGCGTGGGGGGCGGCCCCCCGGAAGGGCGCGGTCCGAGGAGGGGCCCCCGACCGGCCCTGGACCGACTGGGGCAGCCCCGGGTGCTGTGCGTGCGCCTGGCTGCAGCGGGGCCACGGGGGCGCAGGAGGCCGCAGGAGAGACCGGAGTGTTTACTGGCCCGGGGGATCGGCTGCTCTGGGCCGTCCGGGGGTCCTTCCGCGCTCTCCCCGCGGTCCCCCGGTCTCCTGCACCGGGCCTCCCCAGCGCCCGTCCCCGCACGTGGGCGTGTCTCCCGGTCGTGCGTGGCCTGCTGGAGGCGCTGGGCCTCCCTGCTGGCCTCTCTGTCTGGATCCCCCGGGCCGCCTCCCCCGGGCCCCCTGCGGTCCTGCGCCGCCCCCCTGCGCACACGGGTGCTCCTCTGTGCAAGGCAGACCCGGTGGTGGGCGTGCACTGCCCCCTGGCCACCCCTTGGGGCACCCTGCACTCCCTCAATCTTCTCTTTCCGCGCTCTGCCTGTCTGTCTGCCCCGCACCCCCCCAGAGCAAGTGGGCCGCGCGCCCCGCCCCGCGCTCTGCAGGCGCGTCCCTCAGGCGATCGCAGGGCTCTGCGCCGTACAGGAGCGCCGCGCCGGGTGGTCTCCCCGGGCGGGGGCCGCTCGGCGACGGGGCACGGGGCTGGGGCGCGCGGCCGGGCGGGGCGCGAGGCGGGGTGCGCGCTTAGAGGCGGTCAGCGCAGGGCCCCCGGGCGCGGCGGCGCGGCGCTGCCCGGCCGGGCAACCGCGGGGCTGGCGGCCCGCGGCGGGCGTTCCTCTCGTACTGGCCCGCCGTGCTCTGGCCCCGGGGCCAGTAGGGTAAAACTAACCTGTCTCACGACGGTCTAAACCCAGCTCACGATCCCTTGAACGGGTGAACAATCCGACGCTTCCGCGCCGGTGCGCGCGGACGGTAGGAAGAGCCGACATCGAAGGATCAAAAAGCCGCGTCGCTGCGGGCGCTCGGCGGCCACAAGCCAGTTATCCCTGTGGTAACTTTTCTGCCACCTCCGCGCCCGCGGCCGGGGCGGCGAAGGATCGGTAGGCCCCGCTTTCGCGGCCCGCGCCGGCACGGGGGGCGCGGGTCGGGCGGGCTTGTGCCCTTCTGCTCCGCGGGAGGTCTCCGTCCTCGCTGAGCCCGCCGTGGGACGCCTGCGGTCCGGTGTAGCAGGCGCGCCGCCCCAGCCGAACTCCCCGCCCGGGCGGGTCCCCGCGCGACCGGGTGAGCGGGGCGGCGGCGGCCGTCAGGGTGTCTCAGGGGCGCGGCCTCCCCTGTGCGCTGCGCCGGCCGCCCCGCCCCACAGGCCCGGGCTGGAGTCAAGCTCAAAAGGGTCTTCTTGCCCCGCTGGCCGGCCCTCGCCCGTTCCCGAGGCTGGAGGCTCGCGGAGGCGCGGCTCGGGACAGTGGGATCCTCGTTGGTCCATTCATGCACGTCGGAAATTGCCCGACGAGGCATTTGGCTACCTTAAGAGAGTCATAGTTACTCCCGCCGTTTACCAGGGCTTCGGCGGATCGCTTCACGGTGACGGTCGTGGCACTGGGCAGAAATCACGTCGCGCCAGCGCCGGGTGCGGCCCTCGCGACGCTGTGTTTCTAGTAAACAGTCGGGATCCCCGCGTCCGTTCCAGTTCTGACCCGGCGCGCCGTCAGAGCCACTCCTTTTCCCGAGGTTACGGAGCCGGCTTGCCGACTTCCCTGAGCCGCGTTCGCTCCCGCGCTAGAGGCTGCTGACCCCGGAGTCCTGCTGCGTGGCGGGGCTGTGAGGCGTGGAGGCTAGTAGAGATGATGCTGTTTACTCTGACTATTCTGAGAGGAGGGCCATCATCTCGTTACTGCCTCTCCGGTTGACTATCTCCAAGAGTTTCCTCCTGTTTATGTTCTTCTCCTTCTCTGCAAGGAGTCTCGCGCACTCTATCTGGCTGCAGGAGACTGCCCACATGAGGGCGGTCCATCCGTTACTAAAGAAACCACCTTCTTGCATGCCGCCCTCCTTCTCTAATAATATTTCGACGCAATCTGAGTGGCCGTTCTGCGCTGCTATCATAAGGGCGGTCCCACCGTTACTACCTTTCATTCCTCCCTCCTTATCTAATAATAGTCTGACACATTCTGGGCGGCCGTTACGTGCTGCACACATGAGGGCTGTCCCACCATTACTAAAGAAATCATTCTTTTTCATGCCACCCTCCTTCTCCAGCAGAAGCTTAATGCACTCTGGGTGACCCTTCTCTGCTGCTATCATAAGGGCCGTCTTACCATTCCTATCTCTCATGCCCCCCTCTTTCTCTAAGAGAAGCTCCACTATCTCTGCGTGGCCATTCGCTGCTGCACTCATGAGGGCTGTCCATCCACCATTATCCCTCAGGCCTCCCTCCTTCTCCAGGAGTATTTCCACTATCTTTGTGTGACCTTTCTCTGCTGCAGTCACAAGAGCTGTTTGTCCATTGTTATCTCTCATACTTCCTTCCTTTTCTAGTAGGAGCTTAACACAGTCTGCATGGCTTCCCTCTGCTGCTATCATGAGGGCTGTTTCGCCATCCTCATTCTGCATCCCGCCCTCCTTCTCTAATAGTAGCTTGACACACTCTAGGTGGCCACGCTGTGCTGCTATCGTAAGGGCTGTCGAACCATAACTTGTCTGCATCCCGCCCTCCTTCTTTACTAGTAGTCTAACACAATCTGAATTGTTGCTCTCTGCTGCAAGCATGAGGGCTGTCCGTCCAAAAATATCCTGCATGCCTGCCTCTTCCTCTAGGAGTATTTCCACTATCTTCGCGTGGCCATATGCTACTGCCCTCATCAGCGCCGTTCCACCGTGCATACTCAGCTTGCCTATCCTGACATTCCCCGTCGTTTTCTGCCCTGTCTGAAGGGGAGCAAGTGCCTTCACAGCTGCTGGGTCGTTTCTATCGGCAGCTCGCATGAGGGCAGTGACGCCCTTCTCATCTGTGGGATCGAGGAGCTCTACTATGTTCCTGTGCCTCGCTCTGGCAGCAATCATCAGCGCAGTCTCACCGGTGTTGTTCTTCTTGTCCTTGTCTGAGAGGTGCTTCTTGACCGCCTCGATGCCTCCGTCCGCAGCAGCGTGCATGAGCGGGGTCCAGGATGAGTCTTCATGTTTGCCGAGCACCACCCCCGTGTCTATGTGCTTGTTCTTGAGGGCGTGCATGAAGGCTGTGTTACCGTCCTTGTCTTTCATTCCTTTCTGGACTGGTATAAGCAGCCTTACCATTTCAGTGTCTCCTCTGGCTGCGGCTCTCATAAGTGCCGTGACGCCGTTCCCATCGGTTGGGTCCTCGTAGGGGATGATCATCTCGGCAACCCCTAAGTGCCCATTCTCGAGAGCATGGTATAGGGCGTTGTGATGTTGCTTGTCCCTCAGCCCCTTCTCATGATCAAGAAGGAGCTTTACCACTTCAAGGCTCCCCTGCTGTGCGGCGATCATCAGAGCAGTGTGGCCATGTAAGTCTTGAAGACCATGCTCGTGAGGGGCGATGATCTTAACTATCTCGGGATGGCCGTTGTGTGCAGCGTGCATGAGCGCGGTCCAGCCGTTTTTATCCTTGAGACCCTTCTCCTTCTCAACAAGCAGCTCAACAGGCCTACCGTGTCCCTGCTGGGCCGCGTGCATGAAGGCCGTCATCCCCTGCTTGTCACGCTGGCCGGTGCAGACTCTTTCTTCAAGTAGCACCCGGACGGTCTCTGTGTTATTCGTGTGCGCAGCGCGTATCAGCTTGGGAAGCAGGAGAAAACTGCGGGGGTCGGCTGCATCCATCCTGTCACTAAGTTGCATGACCTTGGCCTCTAGCGCTCTCATCGTGGCCAGATGCTCTTTACCCTGGTTCTCGAGCGCGTCGATCCTAGCGGACTTAGCTGTGAGCTCCTGTTCCAGAGCATCGATCTTGGCAGCCTTCGTCTCGAGAATGTCTTTGAGAGAGGCAGTCTCAGCAGACCTGGCGTCGAGGGCCGCCTCAAGAATAGCAATCCTAGCATTAGCACTGTTCAGAGCAGTCTTCAGGGAGCCGCATTCGTACTTCAGCATCACGCACTGACCCCCCAGCTCACCAACTGGGACGTCAATCGCAGTGAGCATCTTGCACAGCTCCTCAGTTGTCAGTCTTTCCTTTGGCTCCAGCACGAATATCCTCTCCAGAACACTCTTCATAAAGCCATCGGCGACACCGCTCAGGTCCGGTGTCCACCCGTCGACGAAGACGTCTTTTGGGTCTTTACCTTCTAGGAAGTCCGGTCTCCTCAGAGTAGTAAGCTCATAAATGATGACCCCGAGGCTCCACATATCGGAGGCGGGGCTGGTCTCATTACGGAGGAGCACCTCGGGGGCCATGTATGCCATTATTCCCATGAGAGTGCTCTCACTCCACAGGGCGTCCCTGCAGAGGCCGAAATCAGCAATGACGAAGTGTTCACCATCTGCGCTGACGAGGATGCTGGCAGGCCTGAGGTTGCGGTGGACAAGCCCATTAGCACCTACCCCGCTGAGACCATGAAGATAGGCGAGGGCGGCGGCGAGCTGCCTCAGGACGGAGAGGACCAGCTCGGGAGAGACGGGGGTCTTCCTCCGCTTGCAGTCGATAAACACTTGCTCGAGTGTCTTGTCGTGGCGGTCCGTGACGACGTAGATGAGGCCCTCATCCTCGACTACTTGATGATACTTGAGGATCCCCGGGTGGGAGAGGTCGGGGAGGGTGGCCAACTCGAGTCTGATGGCGTCCACGTTGCTCTTGCCCAGGCCGTCGAGGAGGATCTCCTGCACAGCGAGACTCGGATAGCCCCTGAGGGCGTAGACTACACCTGTAACTCCTCTGCCCAGCACGCCATCCAGCAACTCGTGGAGCTCCTCAATGACAAAGTGTGGGACGCTGGGGGCCACCGCTGGGGGGCTGGCTGCGTGGTTGCTGCCGCCGGCCATGAAGTTTGTTTCCAAAAATAAGACCAAGCGATCGGATTGAACGAGTGATTGGGCCGCACCCTCAGAGGCTACAAGAAAGCGCAGGTCTCTGCCAGCCTCACTTCCCGAGCCTGTGTCCATGACAGCAGACACGTCGTCCCGTACACTGTGGAGCGCCCTTGCATGCGCTGGCATGGCGTCCCTGTCTGTCCTGGCCCGTTCGCGACTATCACGCATTACTAGTACTCTGCACCAGCTCCCCCAACTGTGCAGTCATGGCCATTCCACGTGTGCACGGCCATCTAGCAGCACTCGCCCGCGTCCTCTGCCCTCCTCCGCCACTCATCCACGCGGGCCATGCAGGGTCTAGTGCCCCTCCAGCGCTGGCCTGTCGGTGCTCTCTTCTGAGGCTGCATGCCCTACAGGATCACCCGTGCTCACCATATTCCTAGAACCCATCACGCACCAGGGGCTCCCTCGCAATCGGTGCCCAGAAAGTCACGAGCAGGACTCTTCGGTGCGTTTACTACCGAGACACCAGCCCCCGCAGAGGAAGCCAACAAATACCCCACAGCAATGTACAGGAGTGCACCCCGAACAATCACTCCACAAGAGAGGTGCGATCTGAGTCTGGCCCTCACCGGTCCTGTTCCTACTGAAGTCAGGGAAAACTACACTATCAGCTGGCCTCCGGTGGGCGTACTCCTATCTCGTCCTTCTCCAGTCCAACTGGTTAAGGGAGTAAGAGCGGCTGTCTCTCACTGCTCGCGGCAACACACCAGTCTGACAGAAGAGCAGTGGCACGTGTACTCTCGCTAATGTTGGTAGGATTTCTCCTAGTTTGTGCAACAGTGCTTGCAAAGGACAGCGGGAAGGACGGCTGCGAGAAGGCCTCTAACACAGACTGCGGAGAAGAGCTGAAGCGCGCCGGCTGTGCGACCTGCACTGCTGTGGGCCCCAACGGCCAGACGTGCCTCACCTGTAACGGCGGCCAGAAGGTGCAACTCAATGGAATAAGCTGCGGAGACAGCTGCCCGTCGAACTCTGCGGCCAACCCGGACATCTGCGAGTGCAACGAGGGATTCAACCTGAACAGCGGGAAGGACGGCTGCGAGAAGGCCTCTAACACAGACTGCGGAGAAGAGCTGAAGCGCGCCGGCTGTGCGACCTGCACTGCTGTGGGCCCCAACGGCCAGACGTGCCTCACCTGTAACGGCGGCCAGAAGGTGCAACTCAATGGAATAAGCTGCGGAGACAGCTGCCCGTCGAACTCTGCGGCCAACCCGGACATCTGCGAGTGCAACGAGGGATTCAACCTGAACAGCGGGAAGGACGGCTGCGAGAAGGCCTCTAACACAGACTGCGGAGAAGAGCTGAAGCGCGCCGGCTGTGCGACCTGCACTGCTGTGGGCCCCAACGGCCAGACGTGCCTCACCTGTAACGGCGGCCAGAAGGTGCAACTCAATGGAATAAGCTGCGGAGACAGCTGCCCGTCGAACTCTGCGGCCAACCCGGACATCTGCGAGTGCAACGAGGGATTCAACCTGAACAGCGGGAAGGACGGCTGCGAGAAGGCCTCTAACACAGACTGCGGAGAAGAGCTGAAGCGCGCCGGCTGTGCGACCTGCACTGCTGTGGGCCCCAACGGCCAGACGTGCCTCACCTGTAACGGCGGCCAGAAGGTGCAACTCAATGGAATAAGCTGCGGAGACAGCTGCCCGTCGAACTCTGCGGCCAACCCGGACATCTGCGAGTGCAACGAGGGATTCAACCTGAACAGCGGGAAGGACGGCTGCGAGAAGGCCTCTAACACAGACTGCGGAGAAGAGCTGAAGCGCGCCGGCTGTGCGACCTGCACTGCTGTGGGCCCCAACGGCCAGACGTGCCTCACCTGTAACGGCGGCCAGAAGGTGCAACTCAATGGAATAAGCTGCGGAGACAGCTGCCCGTCGAACTCTGCGGCCAACCCGGACATCTGCGAGTGCAACGAGGGATTCAACCTGAACAGCGGGAAGGACGGCTGCGAGAAGGCCTCTAACACAGACTGCGGAGAAGAGCTGAAGCGCGCCGGCTGTGCGACCTGCACTGCTGTGGGCCCCAACGGCCAGACGTGCCTCACCTGTAACGGCGGCCAGAAGGTGCAACTCAATGGAATAAGCTGCGGAGACAGCTGCCCGTCGAACTCTGCGGCCAACCCGGACATCTGCGAGTGCAACGAGGGATTCAACCTGAACAGCGGGAAGGACGGCTGCGAGAAGGCCTCTAACACAGACTGCGGAGAAGAGCTGAAGCGCGCCGGCTGTGCGACCTGCACTGCTGTGGGCCCCAACGGCCAGACGTGCCTCACCTGTAACGGCGGCCAGAAGGTGCAACTCAATGGAATAAGCTGCGGAGACAGCTGCCCGTCGAACTCTGCGGCCAACCCGGACATCTGCGAGTGCAACGAGGGATTCAACCTGAACAGCGGGAAGGACGGCTGCGAGAAGGCCTCTAACACAGACTGCGGAGAAGAGCTGAAGCGCGCCGGCTGTGCGACCTGCACTGCTGTGGGCCCCAACGGCCAGACGTGCCTCACCTGTAACGGCGGCCAGAAGGTGCAACTCAATGGAATAAGCTGCGGAGACAGCTGCCCGTCGAACTCTGCGGCCAACCCGGACATCTGCGAGTGCAACGAGGGATTCAACCTGAACAGCGGGAAGGACGGCTGCGAGAAGGCCTCTAACACAGACTGCGGAGAAGAGCTGAAGCGCGCCGGCTGTGCGACCTGCACTGCTGTGGGCCCCAACGGCCAGACGTGCCTCACCTGTAACGGCGGCCAGAAGGTGCAACTCAATGGAATAAGCTGCGGAGACAGCTGCCCGTCGAACTCTGCGGCCAACCCGGACATCTGCGAGTGCAACGAGGGATTCAACCTGAACAGCGGGAAGGACGGCTGCGAGAAGGCCTCTAACACAGACTGCGGAGAAGAGCTGAAGCGCGCCGGCTGTGCGACCTGCACTGCTGTGGGCCCCAACGGCCAGACGTGCCTCACCTGTAACGGCGGCCAGAAGGTGCAACTCAATGGAATAAGCTGCGGAGACAGCTGCCCGTCGAACTCTGCGGCCAACCCGGACATCTGCGAGTGCAACGAGGGATTCAACCTGAACAGCGGGAAGGACGGCTGCGAGAAGGCCTCTAACACAGACTGCGGAGAAGAGCTGAAGCGCGCCGGCTGTGCGACCTGCACTGCTGTGGGCCCCAACGGCCAGACGTGCCTCACCTGTAACGGCGGCCAGAAGGTGCAACTCAATGGAATAAGCTGCGGAGACAGCTGCCCGTCGAACTCTGCGGCCAACCCGGACATCTGCGAGTGCAACGAGGGATTCAACCTGAACAGCGGGAAGGACGGCTGCGAGAAGGCCTCTAACACAGACTGCGGAGAAGAGCTGAAGCGCGCCGGCTGTGCGACCTGCACTGCTGTGGGCCCCAACGGCCAGACGTGCCTCACCTGTAACGGCGGCCAGAAGGTGCAACTCAATGGAATAAGCTGCGGAGACAGCTGCCCGTCGAACTCTGCGGCCAACCCGGACATCTGCGAGTGCAACGAGGGATTCAACCTGAACAGCGGGAAGGACGGCTGCGAGAAGGCCTCTAACACAGACTGCGGAGAAGAGCTGAAGCGCGCCGGCTGTGCGACCTGCACTGCTGTGGGCCCCAACGGCCAGACGTGCCTCACCTGTAACGGCGGCCAGAAGGTGCAACTCAATGGAATAAGCTGCGGAGACAGCTGCCCGTCGAACTCTGCGGCCAACCCGGACATCTGCGAGTGCAACGAGGGATTCAACCTGAACAGCGGGAAGGACGGCTGCGAGAAGGCCTCTAACACAGACTGCGGAGAAGAGCTGAAGCGCGCCGGCTGTGCGACCTGCACTGCTGTGGGCCCCAACGGCCAGACGTGCCTCACCTGTAACGGCGGCCAGAAGGTGCAACTCAATGGAATAAGCTGCGGAGACAGCTGCCCGTCGAACTCTGCGGCCAACCCGGACATCTGCGAGTGCAACGAGGGATTCAACCTGAACAGCGGGAAGGACGGCTGCGAGAAGGCCTCTAACACAGACTGCGGAGAAGAGCTGAAGCGCGCCGGCTGTGCGACCTGCACTGCTGTGGGCCCCAACGGCCAGACGTGCCTCACCTGTAACGGCGGCCAGAAGGTGCAACTCAATGGAATAAGCTGCGGAGACAGCTGCCCGTCGAACTCTGCGGCCAACCCGGACATCTGCGAGTGCAACGAGGGATTCAACCTGAACAGCGGGAAGGACGGCTGCGAGAAGGCCTCTAACACAGACTGCGGAGAAGAGCTGAAGCGCGCCGGCTGTGCGACCTGCACTGCTGTGGGCCCCAACGGCCAGACGTGCCTCACCTGTAACGGCGGCCAGAAGGTGCAACTCAATGGAATAAGCTGCGGAGACAGCTGCCCGTCGAACTCTGCGGCCAACCCGGACATCTGCGAGTGCAACGAGGGATTCAACCTGAACAGCGGGAAGGACGGCTGCGAGAAGGCCTCTAACACAGACTGCGGAGAAGAGCTGAAGCGCGCCGGCTGTGCGACCTGCACTGCTGTGGGCCCCAACGGCCAGACGTGCCTCACCTGTAACGGCGGCCAGAAGGTGCAACTCAATGGAATAAGCTGCGGAGACAGCTGCCCGTCGAACTCTGCGGCCAACCCGGACATCTGCGAGTGCAACGAGGGATTCAACCTGAACAGCGGGAAGGACGGCTGCGAGAAGGCCTCTAACACAGACTGCGGAGAAGAGCTGAAGCGCGCCGGCTGTGCGACCTGCACTGCTGTGGGCCCCAACGGCCAGACGTGCCTCACCTGTAACGGCGGCCAGAAGGTGCAACTCAATGGAATAAGCTGCGGAGACAGCTGCCCGTCGAACTCTGCGGCCAACCCGGACATCTGCGAGTGCAACGAGGGATTCAACCTGAACAGCGGGAAGGACGGCTGCGAGAAGGCCTCTAACACAGACTGCGGAGAAGAGCTGAAGCGCGCCGGCTGTGCGACCTGCACTGCTGTGGGCCCCAACGGCCAGACGTGCCTCACCTGTAACGGCGGCCAGAAGGTGCAACTCAATGGAATAAGCTGCGGAGACAGCTGCCCGTCGAACTCTGCGGCCAACCCGGACATCTGCGAGTGCAACGAGGGATTCAACCTGAACAGCGGGAAGGACGGCTGCGAGAAGGCCTCTAACACAGACTGCGGAGAAGAGCTGAAGCGCGCCGGCTGTGCGACCTGCACTGCTGTGGGCCCCAACGGCCAGACGTGCCTCACCTGTAACGGCGGCCAGAAGGTGCAACTCAATGGAATAAGCTGCGGAGACAGCTGCCCGTCGAACTCTGCGGCCAACCCGGACATCTGCGAGTGCAACGAGGGATTCAACCTGAACAGCGGGAAGGACGGCTGCGAGAAGGCCTCTAACACAGACTGCGGAGAAGAGCTGAAGCGCGCCGGCTGTGCGACCTGCACTGCTGTGGGCCCCAACGGCCAGACGTGCCTCACCTGTAACGGCGGCCAGAAGGTGCAACTCAATGGAATAAGCTGCGGAGACAGCTGCCCGTCGAACTCTGCGGCCAACCCGGACATCTGCGAGTGCAACGAGGGATTCAACCTGAACAGCGGGAAGGACGGCTGCGAGAAGGCCTCTAACACACAGTGTAATACTCCCAACTGTAAGATCTGTGATAACCCCAAAACAGACAACGAGGTCTGCACTGAATGTAATGACGGCGACTACCTCACCCCTACAAACCAATGCGTACCTGACTGCACGACCATCAGCGGATACTACGGAGATAATGACAAGAAGTGTAAGGCATGCAGCCCTGAGTGCGCTGAGTGCGTTGGGCCGGCCAACAATCAGTGTAGTTCCTGTCCTGCTGGCAAGAAACTGACATATACAGATGACAGCAATCCTAATAACGGAGGCACCTGCGGGGATGCGTGCAAGGTGTCTGCAGATGGCACTGGCTGTGAGACATGCGGGGCTCAGATAGGAGGAACTGCATACTGCTCAAAGTGCAAGACCTCCACTCAGGCCCCCTTGAACGGCGACTGTGCGGCCAGTTCACGAGCAACTTTCTGTACTAAAATGGGTAATGGGGTGTGCACTCAATGTGAAGATAACTACTTCCTCAAGGACGGCGGTTGCTATCAGACAGATAGACAGCCTGGTAAGCAGGTGTGTAGTAATGCACAGGGAGGCAATGGTAAGTGTCAGACATGTGCCAATGGCTTAGCAGCAACTGATGGCAACTGTGCAGAATGTCATCCTACTTGTGCTACGTGCAGTGCTCCCAGTACTGCAAGCTCGTGTAAGACCTGTGCCACTGGGTATTACAAGGAAAACGGTGACGATACCACTGATGGCCCGTGCATGAAGTGCTCAGAGAAGATCTCTGGATGCAAGCAATGTGTGTCATCATCTGGTAGTTCAGTCATATGCTTAGAATCAGAAGTAGGCACTGGTGGAAGCACGAACAAGAGCGGCCTCAGCACAGGGGCCATAGCTGGTATCTCCGTCGCAGTCATCGTTGTAGTCGGGGGTCTTGTGGGCTTCCTCTGCTGGTGGTTCCTCTGTAGAGGAAAGGCGTAGACTTAGCTGTGTACTTAGATAGTAAACGCGTCACTGTATAAAGCATATTATACTGTGCTGGGGCCCTGCCTGTAGATGCGCTTGGAAATCCCACAAGTAAGCCTCGACCAGTTCCTGGCCAGTGCAGAGACGAGGATTGGTTGTAGGTTACATACTAGGGGCTCCTCTCTATTGGTGCATCCACAGTCTGGTACATTCCTCGGCCGTTCCTTGCGGTGTCTGCTCCGTCCGGGTGTGCATGTCGGCCGCTTCAAGGCTCAGACCTTCTCGCAGGTCCTTGCAGTCTAGGAGTAGTGCTCCTCTACTTGGTCTGCCGTCCTGGTAGACAGGGGCCCAACAATACACGGATGGCGATAAAAAATAGTATGCAAGATGTTATCGCAGCGCTCGAGGCAAGCGACACTTCACGTGCTCGCGCGATAGCCTGGGACCTTGTTGGTGGGGAACTGAAGTATCGCGCCGGACGGGCCGTCTGCTACTGTGCAATCAAGGATAGAGACATTCAGCAGCTCGCAGCATTTGTGAAATTGCAACCGAACATAGCACGCGCGTTACCCTTCGAAAGAGCCTATCTTGACTTTGTGGAAGGAAGAGACGCTTCGTGGTTTCTTGAACACCCAGGTCAGCTTCCGGCCTACAGCGCTCTTAAGGGTCAGATTTGCTTGAATATGAAGCTCTTCAGGCGCGGATCCGAGGATCTATCTCACGCCTTGGGCAGCCCACTTGACCTCTATGCTGCGGCTTCTCAGTGCACAGTGGCTCTAGACCCCTCGAGCCTTCAGGAAGCCGAGCGAACCACTTGTGCCGCATTGGAGTCTAACAGTGACTACAAACGCCTTTATCAGTTTAACTACAACCGTGCACTCTACCATCTCTCCAGACTTTCCTTTGAGGAGGCCTTGGCTGCAGCAAACAAAGCGGCGGATTCACTGGAGCGGCACGTGGCTCGTGTAAAGTGCACGCTTGTAGAGGCTCTAGGAGAGCAGCAGTCCCATGCCGAGTCTATTCTCGACGCCACTCGGTGCCGTGTTGGCTTACTCAAGTGTTTTGCCAGAATATACGCAGGCCACGATCTCCAGGACACGGAGCTCTTGCCCTTGCTCCGCAGAATCAAACCTCTCAAAGACTTTCATCCGTCGAAGAAGGAGATTGGACTGGCGGAGTCTTATGGCATACCGTTCATAGACCCAAAGGACCCCTACACCGGCCTTCGTATGGCTTACAAGAGCATGATCATCGTGCGGGATCTGAACTTTGGGGCCCGTCAACAGAATCAGTCCCTGCACGAGACTCCAAACACATCTGAAGGCCAACGGAGACGCAATAATAAGCAATCCAGGCCAGTAGCCTCTACAGACACGCAAGTATCCCACCTCCTGACCGGCCATGCAGCTCTTCACAAGCACCTTGTCTACGTGCGGGAGGCGTATATTGACGAAGAGCCCAATACTTCCGAGTTCACCGACTTCCTCTATGCAGTATTACACTTGTCCTCGGAGCATGCAACTCTCAGGCCCCCACAGGAGACAGAGGACAAGCCTGCCTACCTCGATCGCCTGACAGAGGGGCCCGGTGGACACTTTGCCTTTGCGACCTGGCTGCTCTTGTGGATCGCTCGGTCAGCCATTCTCCCTTATACCGGTGAAGAGTCGACGAGGCAGCAACGGGTGTCCATCCGGCGGCGGTTCAGGGACACAAGCGGTGCCTCCAGTTTGCCGGCATTCGATCACTCGCTGCTGTTCAACAAGGGCTCAGCGTCTGGCCTTTGTAATGCACTGCTCGAACTGGGATTTCTTCGGGTTGCGTATGACGTCATGACTAGCACCTTACAAGCATACACTGCGAGCAATCAAGAAGCCGGCAAATGTGCAGAGGGGGCTGATGAGATCTTAGACTGTCTTCGCGTTCTTCAGCGTGAGGCCTTTCTCAGGCTAGTTCGGCACAATGAAGCGCGTACCAGCGATTACGAGCAGCAGGGAAAAGAGCTTTCCCTAGAAGCATATAGTAATGAATATAATAACGCGTACTTGCCAGACCTACCTGTTCGCAAGCGAGAGCCTAAGCCGCTACCGGAGAAGTGGCAGCCGCGGGCCATGCGAAACGCCCACGGAAAAGCTCAGAAAGGAAAGGCCACCCATCAGGGAGCAGTCACAGATAGAACGGAGGTCTCTGCTGTTTCACGAATTCACACAAAGGGAAGGCGACGCAGATGATTGGTCGTGTTTTGTAAATGTTACTTGTGACTAGAAATAATCTCGACTATGTCCTTCTGCACTTCAGACGGGATGGATGGCATTGGATTTTCAGCGTAACTAATGACCTTATAGCCATTGTGATCACTGATACCCTCCTCCAGTTCATAGAGAACCTTGACGCAGTCTTTGTGGCCGTGCCAAGCAGCGAGCATCAGGGCTGTGTGTCCAAAGTTATTCGTGGCTCCGGCCTCGATCAGCAAAAGAGAAACAGCCTGCGTGTGGCCCCTGCGCGCCGCGTACATTAGGGCTGTAAAGCCCTGACTGTCACGTGCCCCGACCTCTGCTAGAAGATTCTTCACTGCTTCCACGTTGTTGTAATGCGCTGCAACCATAAGTGCTGTTGTGCCCAGGACATAACGTGGAGTGCCAGGATTGTCGTCCTCAAGTGTAAGCAATACAGAGTAGTTCTTTTGAAGGCTTGCCTTGTATTCCTGCGCCTTCGGCGCCTTCCACTTGTTGTTCTGAACCATAGTCATTAGTGCGGTGGGCTTGTCTGTCTGCGTCGTCTCGATTGGATCCAGAGTGATGAGAATATTCTTTTGGTACAGCTGTGGGACCAAGATCTGCATTACATCAAACAGCTTATCCCTCCTGGCAATTTCGACCGCCTCTTTGGCACACAGCTGCAGAACATCAATGTTCCCATTTATGTGCTTGACGTTCTTCTCTCGCACGGCAACGAGAAAGTCGTCGGTCTTTTTGTTTATACGATCGCGCGCCCTATGCACTCGTCCATTGGTACTGATGGACGCTAGTCCAATGCGGGAAGATGGAGTAAACCGAAGGCAGTTTCTAATCAGCTCCTTGAGATCGTTTGAGTATTCCTCTGGAATGTCGACAGACGGATCGCCTTCAAGGGTCTTTGCGTCCCACGGCGGACGCCGGAGACAACACATCTCATATATAATGCACCCAACGGACCAGATATCTGCGAAGGTGTCATACTCCAGTCCGCGGGCTACCTCTGGCGCCATGTACTGCGGAGTGCCGACGTACACCGTCATCTTCGAATTCTTCTCAATCATGCGCGCCAAGCCCAGATCACCGATCTTCAGAGTTGCGCCCGAGTACATTATATTGTCCGGCTTAAGATCCCGATGGATGATCTTGCCACACGACTTATTAGAGTTATCATGGAGGTACTCGAGTCCATCGCAAAGTTGGACAACTGTTTCCCAGATTGTATCCTCGGCTACCAGTTCGTTCCCTCGTGATGCCTCTTTAATCATATCGTCGAGAGAGCCGTCCGGACACAGCTCCATCTCGATAAGAAGCACGTTATCGCCTCTCTGGTGCAACGCAAGGTAGCGAAGGATGTTCTTGTGAATCAGGCTTTTGCCAATCTGGTATTCCCGCTCAAAGGTGCTATGAAACTCCGCAGACACTCGGTTGAGGTCAATCTCCTTCACAGCAACGACCACATTGTCCTGCACCCTGGTCGCCCGGTGAACACTCCCGAACGCCCCCTGGCCAAGGAGAGTAACGTCGCGATAGCGTTCCGGATCCATTTTTTAATTTACTAGACGATGGTCACAAATATCCCGTCATCCTTGGCAGAAACGTGCACACAGCGACGCTTTTCGCGATTGGAACGAGCATCTGACGGGACCTCGATCAACTTTCGGGCGACTGCGGTGGTAATCTCTCTCTCGATAAAGCGCCTCAGAGGCCGGGCTCCATAGACCATATCGCTGTCGCGGAGAGCAATGTCGGCCACAGCATCGTCCACTCGGAGGCGAAGCCCTGATTCATGTTGAAGACGCTCTTCAAGCTGCCCGCAAAGACTGCGAAAGATCTTAACAAGGGCATCTTTTGTAAGCGGGTTGAAGACTATGAGATCATCGAGGCGGTTGATGAGCTCTGGAGGCAGCGTGCTTCGAACAACTCCAATGACGTGTTCCTTTGCCTGCTTTGCTTGGCTGGCAGAGACATTGCTGTGGTAGCACTGTAGGAGCTCACGGCTACCTAGGTTACTCGTCAACATGATTACCGTATTTGTGAAGTCCACGCAGTTCCCCTTTCCATCTGTTAGCCGGCCCTCGTCAAGAATCTGTAAGAGAATCGTAAGTATCTTCGGATGGGCCTTTTCTATCTCGTCAAAGAGAACAACTGCATACCTCTTGCGACTCACCGCCTCTGTCAGCTGCCCCGCTTGCTCGTAGCCGACATATCCTGGAGGTGCACCTATCAGCCGACTAACGCTGTGTTGCTCCGTATACTCAGACATATCTATGTGGATCATCGAGTCTACAGAGTCATATAACTCTTCTGCGATGGTCTTTGCAAGGTACGTTTTCCCTACACCGGAGGAGCCCAAAAACAAGAAGCTCCCCAAAGGTTGCGTGGGACGCGAAAGCCCTGCACGAGCACGTAGAATAGAGCTACAGACAGCCTTCACTGCAGGTTCCTGGCCGATCACCTTCGATGAGATCGTCTGCTCAAGGCTCAAAAGCTTCTCGCGGTCTGTGCGCGTCAGCTTGTTGACTGGAATCCCAGTCCACTTGGAAACGACATTCGCAACCTCCATCTCTGTGACGACAGCCGAGAGCATCGCCTTCTCGTCGTGGTGTGCATAGCTTGCGGCCTCCTGCTCCTTCTCGAGACGCCGAAGCTCATCACGTAACTCAGGAATGGCCCCGTACTGTAGATCTGCTGCTTTCGAGACTTCTCCGCGGGTTGTGTAGACCTCAAGCTTGTCTTCAAGGGCAGTAATCCGAGCCTTGATGTTGCTGATCTTATCTATGCTGGAGCGCTCTCTGTTGTACTGCTCCTCCAATGGCTTAATTTGCATGTCGATATTGGAAATCTCCTTTATTATATCGGCAAGACGCTTTGATATGCTGGAGTCTGCGTTGCGTGCCTCGCTTTCACGCCGAAGCGCCTCCTCCTCGATTTGGAGGCGTAGCTTCTTTCTATTGAGGGCATCAAGCTGTGCCGGCTGCGAATCCAGAGTCACACGTACAGATGCGCCCGCCTCATCCAGAAGATCTATTGCTGCGTCTGGGTTGTGACGCCCCATGGCTCGCACATATCTGTTAGCAAGTTGGGCAGCAGCCACAAGTGCCCCGTCCGTGATTCGGATTTGGTGGTGAGATTGGTATCGCCCTGAAAGGCCCCGCAAGATGGAAATTGTATCTTCCACGTTGGGCTCGGCGACGAAGACTTCAGCAAACCGACGCTCAAAGGCACGGTCGCTTGCAATGTGGTTCCTGTACTCTTCAGTAGTTGTTGCCCCGATGCATCGTATCTCTCCGCGGGCAAGTGCAGGCTTCAGTAGGTTTGCCGCATCAGAGGTCCCCTTAGAACCACCCGCTCCAATCAGCGTGTGGATCTCATCGATGAAGAGGATGGAGTTTCCTTCTGACTTCTTGAGCTCGTCTAAAATAGCCTTAAGGCGCTCCTCGAATTGCCCACGATACTGCGCCCCTGCAATAAGCGCCCCTAGATCAAGAGCATATATGCGAGCGTTTCTGATGTTCTGCGGAACATCTGCGCGAACAATACGTTGAGCAAGGCCTTCGAGGATAGCCGTCTTTCCCACGCCAGCAGGGCCTGTTAACACGGGGTTGTTCTTTGTCCTCCTACTTAGAATCTCGACGATGCGCCGAAGCTCATTATCGCGGGCAATGAGCGGGTCATACTTGCCTTCCTCAGCCTTAGCAACCATCTCCACGCAGTATTTCTCGAGAGCTTCACACGTATCCTCTGCGAACTCCGAATTCATGGAGCGTCCTTTCTTCATCTTCTCAATCTCCTCCACGAACCGGTTGGATGTCACACGGCCCTCGCGAAGACAGCGGGCGAGATCGGTGTCCTGTGCCGCGGCCTTTGCAAGGTGAAACGTCGAAAGATACTCATCGCGTCCCTCTTCTGCGTATGCGCTCATCTTATTGATTATCCCCAGATATCCTCCTGCAGGGGACGGGGTGTCGGGGACCGGAGTGACAGAGGGCGTCTTCTTTAGACCAGTCTCGATGGCTCGTCGAATTGCAGAGACATCCCCTGAACACTTTTGCACTGCCTTCGACGATATAGAGTCGTCGTCGGCGAAGAGAGCGGCAGCAATGTGATACTGATTGACAAGGCTGTGCCCGTGGCGCTGGCTGACTCGGATGCTTTCAGTCATGACTTTCTGCAAGTCGTTTGTGTACTTCTTGTCTGCTGGCATTTTTATTTTGCAGATAAGACTAATCAATTGATTAGTAACGATTGTAAATCAATGAATGTTCGCATAGATCCTCAATTAATCAAAATCAGGATGAATAGCATCGAGGAGCCCCGCTTGACAGATGTCCATCGCGCCAAGCTGCGCCAAAGCAAGAGAGTGAGGGATCTGGTCTCCCATCCTGAGGTTCGGGCAACTATAGAGGGTATCCTTAGTCGGCCTGGAGACCGCCAACGAGAGGCTGCCCTGGCAGATGCCATGCGCCGTGAAAGCTTCCGGCAGCTCTACGAGCTACTCGTTAACATTGCGGAGATCGCAGACAAGGACACGGGTAAAGATTGATTATGACTTGCAAAATCAATTGTGATAATTGCACTTTCTTACGCCTTCTCCGAGGAGATCCGTATATAGACCGCACGATCTTGGCAATCCTTGCTACTTCTACCCCGTCCCCGCAGCCTTGTGAAAAATAAAATGTCGAGCTCCATGTCTGACTCTGACGAAGGCTTTGTGACTACTAGGGTCCTTGCCGTCGAGTACGACGAGGACATCCTCGGGCCGATAAAGATAAAGAACGCAACTATGGAACAGAAGCGGGAGAAGAGGCTGAGGCCCAAAGAATTCAAAGAGAAAATGGCCAGCGTGACTCTATGGTTCAGCCTCCGGTTAATCAGTCTCTTCCTCGTCGCGTATCTAAAAGATATCACAACTCCAGAGGTCGGTGTAGAGAAGCTGTGGGAAAAGTATGCAGACATGTGCATAAGACAGAAGACGTCCATCGCTTCTGATAGTGCAGAGGCGCTTCGGAACACAGAGTATTCTTTCTTTCGCCGATTCAAGAGCGAGTCGACATATCCAAACGGGATGGCCTTGGAGGCCATGCGCGACGAGATCATGAAGCTGATAACCGACCATCCCAACCGAGTGACTTTCCTCCGACCCTGTGGATTCCTGCTCTTCTCGTCATTCATCAATGTAGAGAATCTGAAGGATATTCGAGATACACCTCCGTTCCCTCCAATAGCGAGCACGCACGTCCTAATGAATATCATCGGGTCCATTAGCGACAGGGACATCGGTAAGTGTATCAACTCTTCAAGCTCGTGCTTCAGAGATTCTAAGATAGGACGGTGGGTCAATTTTGTGGCAAAGTATCCTTCAGAGCTGTCGGGAAGCGCGCAACTCAGTGAGCAGGCTGCTCAGATCGTCAATCGCTGGAAGAAGATCGTCTACGAGGTCCGTCATGACACGTTTGCTATTGATCGTAGTACCGATGATGAAGACTACGGGGATGACGATGACGACGAGCACGACGTCAAGGACAAGAGGCGAGGTCAGGATAAGGTGAAGCAGGAGCGGCAGAGTGCTTACATAGCAGCAGCCCTAGCCCACAGGGAAGACACGGATGACGATGACGGGCCTACAGAGTTCGCAAAGCGTGTGCGGCTTTAGTCCATGATCAATTCAATAAAGTAAACAGACGTCCTCTATCCTCCTGACGTCACCACGCTATGTGCATTGACTGCTACTTTCTCTCCCAGAGGCGTGCAACAGATGACACGTGGATCCCTCTATACTCGCAAACGTGTCCAGTCCCCCTTTGTGCGTATCGGATCCCCATCATTTCGAGGGACCACCGAGAGTTTCTTGTCTTCCGAGCCCTAGTTCTCGCCTATGCACAGCCTCCCTTTGTCCAGCCTGTCTATGATTTCTTTGTCTATGGCAACGAGTTTATAGTGATATGCAAGAAGCCGGAGATGACGGTGATTGACTTTGAGGTCTTAGAATCGGGCCTCTACCAGGAGCTTCTGCATATCTGCATCTACTCTGCGACAATGGGCATCTACGCGCTCCATAAGCTCAAGATCATGGTTGGCTACTTCACCATGCGGCACCTGCTAGTGATGCCTGAAAATAACATCGCACTTTCTGCGCTGAGTCTCTTCCAATACCACTGTACTACATGCTACAAGCAGGACTACGACTTCCTTGTCCTTGTAGACATGATTCTGCGATACTGTCTCCCGACGTCATCCTACACTACATACTCGAAAAGATTGCCTCCTCTCTCTAAAAAGTCCTCCTGCATGCTAGTCAATGAACGGCGTTGCAAAGCAGTTCAATTCGACTACGACGCTTACGCCCTTGGCCTCGAGGGGATGAAAAACGAATTCACATCCGAGACGCTCTTCTCCTTCATAATCAACATTCTGCAAACTAGGTACTGGCCAGCAATCATCAATAGTCCATACATCGTCATGTTTTCCATCTTTCCCGGCCGGGATACCGTCCACAAGCAATTTCGGGTATGCGAGTGCTCAAACACAAAGAGCTTGCAGGTATACAAGGCTATTGCTAAGCTGGAGGGCTACGGATCTAGTGACCAGCTTAATGTCTACTTTGGCAACGAGACTAGCTCTCCGGTTGCTCACGCCTCGGTTAGGGACACTCTCCCTCCCCAGTCAGTAGATGACATTGATAGTGACACCGACTATAAGGAGAGCTCCAAAACGGACACCACCACACGTAGCAGCACTGTAGTCGCTGACGACGAGTGCAAGGCATCTGCAAAGTTGGATGATGGGTCCCTCATCGACATTCCACGAGCAGAACAGCAGGAGTCCCTCACCGCCCTGCAAAGCAATAATGTCAACACTAGACTTGATGCAGCGGACCTTAATCCTCTAAAACCTGCAAGCTACATAAATGAGATGATTCAACGCATCCTAAATAAGCTCGAGCGCACTCAGATATTTGATCCTGAGTCCCTCCTGAACGCCCTGCACACAATATCCGCGCAGAATATCTTGAAACTGGAAAAGATAAGCAGTGTTTTCAAGGAGAGCAAAGAGAATATAGAGCAACTGGCAACAGTGCTCCCCACTCCCGCCTTGCTCTCCATAGACAGGCCAACAACGTTTATGTCTATCAAAATCAATCAGGGACCTGAAATAGAGCTGGGATATGGGGTGGTTACCCAGCTTATCAAAGGCAAGACCCGGCAGATTTCCAAAAGCACATCAATGAGTGAAAACGAAGTCATCAGGGCTATAACCTTCGTCTCCGACAACAGCTTGGCCCTTCAGTCTGGTAAGGAACGGCTAGTTTCTGTTCCAGAAGAAATGTTGATCATCCATACTGGATTTCATATCTGCATAGAGAACGGCCACAAGATCCGCAAGAGGGACACGCTTAGATATCACATCGAGAACGTTGCCTACGCTGCTCCCGAAGCGGAGACGCGTCTTGAAAAGATCATCTGCACAAAGGAGAAGCATAAGCGGCACCGAAATGACACAACTCGCATGGGGACTTCCATGACCATGCAGTCAGATCGTTCAGAAGTCATAGTAGTGGAGTCAGCGTATGATCTGTTTTATGAATCATTCACCACAAAGAAAAAGATACAAGCCACCTACGAACCCACTGAGAAGCTTGTTCTAGCTCTTCAGAAGAACGCGCGAGCCATGACAGAAGAGCAAAAGATTGAGCTCATAATGCTTCTTCGGCTCTTTGGAATCAATCTGCAAATGCATTTCTATCTTCGACGAGGTGTGGAGTTTCCGCATAACGCAATCCCTGTCGTGATACCATTTAATTTCGAGGATTTGACGGTTCATCCAGCGGTTTCTAACGTTGCATATCTCATTGGCAGAATAGGCTTCGAGCGTTGGATAACTTTCCTTGAAGCATTTCAGACCTGCATCAGAGATGGAACACTTATGCCAGCGATAAGCCTCTACTGGAGCTTCTTTTACTTTTCACTGTTTAGCCTGACAAACAACGTAATTACTGCAATGAGTCTCCTGAAGTTCCGAGATTCCATTCTCTTCGACGGTATCATGGACGAGCCACCTGCAGATTTACTTAAGAAGAAAGACGACCTGCTTAGGAAACGCATGGAGGCTATTCCGACGAGTTCGTCGACCATTTATCCCCAGGGAGCCGTAATGACAAGCCAGAAGTCCCACACTTTCAGTGAGACTGTGACGAAGGAAATACGTTATAACGGAATAGATCCTCTGCTCTATAGCGAAAACATCTTTATAACTCACTTTCTTCTTCCGCAAACAGAGATCTCCTTTGACCGTTGTGTGAATCTCCTGAGCAAGATAGTTTCCATCTTCTTCATGTATGTTCATCAGAACCCTGAGATGGTCTCTGCGCTGAGTAACCTGAATGGCAATCTGGGGGAGAGCATCCTCTTCAGGAGCAACGACCAGGATGTTCTGAAGTGCCTTCGAGCGCTGATGCGATACTTGGGAACGTATGCCTTTGAAGTGGTTCAACCAACCCCCGCGTCAACAGACTCTCTCGATGTCCAGAAGCCCTTTGAGATGGGCACGTTGCAGGCCACGCTCCCTAGCTCCACCACAATGACAGTTCACTGTCAGACTCCAGCAATGATCTCTGTTCTCTCGGCCTTTATTTCGTTTGTGGATGCCAGCATCTGTACCGTGTATGCCACTGCACGGATAAAGAACCTACGCATTCCATCGATGAAGTTTCCACACGTGTTTAATTTCCGCAGCGTGTTAGATCCAACGTACCTCAACACTGCAGAAGAGGCATACTCCCAGGCATCTGTTTATATGGTATGTCTGAGCATCAACATGCTCCTCCTCAACACGGCTTCGCAGTCCAGCACCCTGGAGTACGGCGTTCTTCTGTTGTCCTTTACTACCGTTAGAAACATCTTCTCTCCAGAGGCGATGCTTTTCCTGACGACGAAAATGGCTAACCCAATCCCCTTTTACAACTACGTCCCGCTGTACACTGACTTTGTTGAGCTTCAGACCCTGATCAATTCTTATCAGGCTGCAATCTTTGCAAACGACGAAAACAACGGCGAAGCTGATTATTCTCAGATGGCGTATGGCGGCGTAGACATCAAGCGGGAATATAAGCAACGCATGATAACTCTCTTTATGCAATTCCAAAAGCCCTATTGTAACTGCTACCCGTCAATAGAGCTCTGCTCTAACTGTGTGGCTGAAAACGAGTTCCTCCGATTAGAGTGTCAGAGCAGCATATCGTTCTTTTCGGACGACTTTTCCTTTACCTTCATGGTCCGCCTTTTCTACGAGGCTTACTTGTCTCTCTATAAGCGCCTGATTCCCTTTTTGATAACGACAAAGGATAGGGATGTTCTCTATGTTATGCGCACCATTATGGTGGAGAGTAGAATCAACCCCGCAAGGTTCATTTCCTTGCTGGATTCTCCGTCAGAACTTCCTCGGACAGATGATGGAGAAGTAGCCGGAAAGGACACAGGCCTATTATTCGGACTCTCTGGTGTTTTGGGCCACATCACATCTAACTCTGTTGACACGTCCATCGAGGTAGAAGTGAAAAAGTACTATCAAGCACATACACAATACAATGCTGCTAGCCCCAGAAAGGACGCCTCTGTTGCTGTCCACGGACGCTCCATTATTGGAAACAAAGCACCGATGCTCCCCGGCATTGGACGCCCCGCTGGCGTAGGGACTATTTCTCAAATCAAAGGGCCTGACCGTGCAGACGAGCAGATTTCTGTTGACAAAGTGTCACAGAATGACACGTACCTTACAATCCTCATTCGCTGTCTGCTACGATATTACACCAATATAAACCTTTTCCAGCCGACCATGGTTCACGCTCTCATCAGCTTAATCACTCCGGAGACTTACGACCGATTGCAACAGACAAAGATTTTCCACCCAGAGATCCTCATATACGTAGCATTTAGCATTATGCTTCGTGCAAGCAAGCAGGCACTTGCAGAGAGAGACAGCGAGAAAATAGATAAGGCTGATTTCGGGCTACTAACTATAAAGTCTAAGAAGGACGCGCAACAAGTGGATGGCCATTCCGATGACTCCGTTAATTTTGTTATTGGGGTCAAGGACGAAGACGAAGACATAGAGAACAATCTGGTAGACACCGTGCTTTACCTAGACGCTAAGGAGGAGGCTAATTCTCTCACCATTGTTTCTACCTGTATGCAGCTGCTCAATGTCCTTTTAGGGATCTATCTGGCCTTGGTGAAGAACAAGATATCTCTTCTTATAGATAGCCAGGGCTATAAGCTCAATCAGCAGAAAGATCTGTTCTCCACAAAGCCTCCCAATGAAATACTTACCGTACTGTTCGATAGGGTGATGTCTCCTGACATTCTCTGTTCTACCCTCCCTGGCCACATGCTTGAGAGCATTGAGATACTAGCAGGGGCCCACTCTTTTTCCATCTACAACGCTGCTTGGGGAACCATACCCATGTCTCGTAATAACGTGGGAACCATTGATTACTTGCTCCACTTTCTCGAGCTTCTCATGAAACTATATCAAACAGAGTACGATGCCTTGAGCCTGATTAATAGCATCCAATGTGAACATTTCAATATCACGAAGTTTGCAATTGATGACCTTGAGAGGAAGAAGCTGTTTCAGCGGCACCAGTACCAAACCCAGCCCACTCAAAGCCAAATATTGACGATGTCGCAGTCTCTAACCACCACAGGAGAGTCTCTGGCCAACTCCCAAAATACCGCTGCAATTAGCAACATCAAAGACAAGGAAAAAAAGGAGCCGTCCGTTAAGCAACTTCCGTCGGAACCCCACGAAGCCTCTTTGTTGTCCCAAATATCTGTAGACAAGATTTTCACTGAACCTATCTCAGAAGGCCATGAGCATATTACAACGAAGAGTTGTCTAGTATTTGAGGAGACAGAGGCAGTCTCTGATTTCATTGAATCGACGAGCCAAACGATAAAGGAGTCCACGTCACAGCCAGCAAGCGTTACTCTACTCAACAAAGAATTTCGCTCAGTCACCAATTTATGTGGAGCTAAGCTAATAGACAGCTATGAATACGAAGCAGCAAACACCTTGCTCCACGAAGGTGCGACCTCTGGATCTTTCTTTCGTACCACCAAAAGTGAAACTGCGCTCCAAGTGGCCGACTCTGCAGCACCACACGCTTCTCCTTCCAACGCACGCATCAACCTTCAATTAGATAAATTAGGAAAGGACAACAGTACACCGAGCGACGCCCTTTCTTGCCAGTTAGTCCCTTTGGAAACTTTTCTGGAGAAGGGTCTAGTTATTATTCTTCATGCAACAAGCACAACTGCTCATTATGCATTTGGTGTCGACGGCATCCTTTCCCTTGTTTCTCTCCTACGCCACATCCGAATTCCTCAGTTTATGAAGGTCCTCTACAGAATCCTCGATCCGAAGTATGTTAAGTTTGTTTGGAGGCTGCGAGGAATAGACTTTGCTACTCAGATGTTTGTGTGGGCCCTTACCGCGCTTAGGGAATGCTGCAGACCCACCATGAAGATAACGAGGGGTGACCTCAACATACAAACACCACGCGACATCCCTTATCCATCCTTCCTACAAATAAAGGACTCTGTCATCTACGGATCGATAGAGCTAAAGTCAGAAGCACGAGAAGTCAGCCTCATGCTGCTTGCTGAAATGTCCTTGTGTACGGACTTTTGGAAAGAGGTAGTCAATGTTAACTTCCTTCAGATAGTTGACCGCATTTGTGGTAACTGTCTTTATTTCTACGACTATTTCAACGAAAAGTTGACGGCGCAGAAGGAGGAAATCTCAGTGTTGACCGACGAAGAATTCTCCCGTGGCCTCAAGCTCAGTGAGCTAACAGACATTTCCACCCTGCTCTGGAACGCCTTGCAACGTGGATCCATAAACCCGGAAATGGTCCCCTTACTCCGTGTCTATAAGCAAATGCTTGCACACAGAGATAATGTGACCACCGAGTACGGAGACAGCATTTCACGAATACTGATCCGCTCCCTGTACCCTCTGAAGCCTCTGTGTAAGAATTACGGGTACAAAATCATTACAGAACTAGGCAATCTTCTTGGAGAGTGCTTGATTATCGATTCCTCCGAGTTGCGCATGCTGATCATCGATGTCCTTTACGCTGGGATTGCAGGAATCTATCTGAAGGTCAAGGACCACTTGCACACGCGACTAGACGAGGAGCTCGGAGAGGGTGCCCAGGAGATGCCACCGCCCGAGGAGGGGCCGGTTGATTCCACGTCTCTCTATCTTTCGCGGATTACTGGCAACGTTCAGAAAGATCTAAGTAGAATGATCAGCGGCGACTATACCCATAACCTGCCGGATATCTTTACAAGCACCGAGTCTGTCATGTTTGACATAGGCAGTTCCGTCAATCAATCTGCCTCATTCACAACCCCTATCGGCTCGAGCTTAGCAGCGTCTGGCGCAATGGGGATGTCTGTTTCTCTTATGGGAAGTCTTAACCCGGCTACATCCAGCTTTGGACGCCCAGGCATGATTCGGGGGTCACAGCTCAGTGCCACCATGCGCGGCTCCGCTGCTGCACAGGAGCGTCCTCGTGTGCTGCGAGGACCTACCATAGGCAGCGGAGCACCGGTGGCACTAGCGCCGGTGCCATCTGCACCATCCATTGCAGAGCTGATCATAGCTCCTTCTTCAGACAACTTGGCCAAATCATTGTCATCCGCAGGGTCTCACGAAGCCACTGAAGCCATGGCGAAGCAGGACCAGCTACTTCCCCAGCCGCCAGTCCTTAATCTCCCCCCAGTTTCCCTGCCCAAGAAGGAGAAGGAGCGAGGAAGAAATAAGGGAAAGAAGGAACAAAAAGAGACCCAGGACCAGAAGACAGCTGAAAGCATAGAGGAGGAAATCATGCAGGATGCACACAGAGGGCTTATCATGACGGAAGACCTATCTCAGATGATTGCGGCCATAGAAAAGTCACTCAACGGGTTCCTAGCCAATTTCACACACATTATGCGCCTATCCGACACTGCAGCTCTTGCTGCAACATGCAATACTCTAAACTTTATGTACCTGCTTCATTTGGATATACTAATGTTTACGAAATACAATCTGCCCGTTCTGTTGATAGAGTGCATGAGAACAAAACCCCTAGAGATCAAGAAGATCATCATTGACCTTCTCCGGCGCCTGTTCCTCAATAATGAGGTCCGAAAGGTCTTTGCAGATATTAACAGCGTCAAGTACCTGCGGCAAGCCATCAATATGCACAGCGACATAGAGTTCCGAAATGCTGTGTCCGATGTGATTACCATGATTAAGGGAAAGGCAGAGTCGAGTAAGAAAGGTGACTAACTGTTTTAGTGTAAAAGGTTTTCAGTTGGAAGCAAAAGTATGACGGAGCCTAATGCAGAGCTTTCTGTGTCCCACTCTACGGGGCAGGATACACAAGAGGTCCAGGAGGGGAAGGCTCTGATTGCCACTGAGGACGAGAATACCAACGCAGGAACCGAGTCTAACAGGAGGACGACGAAGTGTCTTCGATGTGAAAACGCCAACTTCCTGGCAAGTCTTATGATCATAGTATTTACTCCGTTCTTCATAGTTCCTCTACTTTACATTCTAATGGGCCTGCGCTCGGATCTCTTCATAACGTACGGAACGTACCTTGCTATGTGTATCTATGAAGCGTGGATTTTCGCTGAGGGAGTCATGGCACACCCCAGTGTGATTGCACAGTTGGAAAAAAGGAGAGTTGTTGGCTTGGGCTTGTTCTCTATAATATTCTTTATCTGCTTAGCGTGCGCGTTCCTCATCTCTTTTGTTGAAGGGGGTGCCACGTCTTTGTTCATTGGCCAGACGAAGCAGCAGTATGTGCTACTGGAGTGGAAGTGTGTTTCATTCTTCTTTCTGAATGCTCTTCACAGATACACCTTCCGTAACAATCTAGTGAAGCAGGGGATGTGCCCGGTTCGCGCGGTTATCTGCATGTATTGTGTCTCGTGGCTCTTCTGGGCCTTCTTCGCAGGCCAGATTGCCAACAACGTTATGGTTTCAGGCGTTAACGACTCGTGGGGCACGTGGGGGGCGTTTGTCCAGTCACTGATAAACGGGTATATGTTCAGTGGCCATGCGATGTGGCACATACTTCCGGGAAGCACCTACATCGACAAGGTCAGTATGGCAATCATTCTTAGCACCATTTTTGTCTTCATTCAGATGCTTCTTGGCTACGGCATCATTGTCCTCTTTGCAAACTTGATTACAGGCCTTTACGGGACATCTATAAGCCAATCGGATATCATGCTTGGGGTCTTTATGTTCTCGTTGGTAGGCACGCTCGTTCTCACCCAGATTGCACCCCTGTATAAAGGGATGCGTAGCAGATACAACCCTATTGCGTTCTGTATTTTCCACAACATCCTATATATCGTCGTGTCCTTAGTCTATTACGTCTTCTTCTGCTTGACCATCTGCCCCTTGGCAACCGCTCTTCTGGCAGAGGATCACTTACCCGTTGAATCCATTTTCCCGATAATTGTCTTCCCTGTTATTGCGGTCATCGGGATGGCGCGCATTTCAAGACTTTACTCTGCCCCCTGTTGCAAGCCACGTCCCAACGAATCTTAGATTTACCTAGCATGCCAGGACAGTAAACGACGTGGTATCCCGCAATGAACGCACTTCCAGCACTCCCACAGCGTAGAGTTTACTCTGGAAAAGCTTCCTCTGAGCCCCCGAGGTAATGCAATATGTCTCCTACAAGGATAGACGTAGCAGTGTCCTGGTCCAGGTCTGCAATGGCCGTTATCAGATTCGCTTCCGAAAGATCAGTCCGGAACGTATCTACGGAGATTCCAGGAATCTCTAGGGCCCCCAGGATAAGCTCGAGAAGCTTCTTTGTATAGCCTGGCTGCTCTGTATAGCATGGATTCAGCGATCGCTCAAGGAAGCGAATGAAGTCCGAGGACCCAATTATCTGCTGACAGGCTTCCACAGATGCCTTCAGCAAAAACTCGCTAAGAAGTTCTATGATGCGCTTCTGCGCAGACACGCTGTTAGAGTTATTAATCTGCAGTAAAGAAGGAAAGATGCTCATAAGTGCTTCACAGACAGTGTCTCGCGTGAGTGGAACGTGCAGATAGGCAAGCGGGTCCGAAACACGCGACGAGGAGAGGATGCTAGATACCAGTTCTCTGTCTAGTGGTGCTGCTTGCTCCGCCAGCATCTTGTCGTTGAGGTCTAGTTGAAGGATCAAGATCCATATGTCTAGCAAGATAGAGTGCACAGTCGCTGGAATGCTACTAGTATTGCTCCTGAGGAGTTGTTGATAGATTGGCCCCTTAATTAGTAGAGAAAGCTTCTCTCCAGAGAGGTTTTGCTTTAGGAAGGCTTCAATGCTCTTGAAGAAGGCCATTGTTGAGCCAATCACCTTCTTCTGCACCTTACAGAATTTAAGGGCATAGAAAAATGCATGCGTGGTATCGTAGTAATTTGCGCACTGAGCACTATCGAGGGAGTATGTAAGGGCCCAGCCTAAGTAGTAGCCGGCCTGTTCGTGACTCTCGACCAAGGGCAAGAGTTTGGAGATGGCCCCGGCTATTGTATGCAGCTGGTCCGTTGTATATGGAAAGTCCTTATCGCGAATGTGCCTAGTCAAATTGCATATGCACCAGCAAATATCTGGGAGAATGTTGTACTTGGTCTTGTGTTCTTCCACAAACTCGCTCAGAACGTTCACAAACCCGGTCTCCAGAAATGTATCAATAAGCAGCGTGCCGTCACCAATAAGGTTACCTATAATAATAATGACCGAAGACATGGTGAGCATTTCCTTTGAGGAAAGAAACAGATTGATGGCGCGCTCCACAAAGTTTCCTGCAATAAACTCATTTATGTTAAATGTAAGCCCAGCACTGATGAACGTGAGCATTGTTAGGCCGACTTGGCAAAATTGCGGCCCTTCATCAAGAAGCTCAATAAGGCGCACAATTAGTCCCGAAGGTATGGTGATGGTGGAGACCGGCACACCGGAGTTGACGATTCTCGCAGACGCCTCTTGGATAGCGTTTAAATCATTTCCAAAGAAGGGCGTAAATATGCTTAGGTCCACTGGGTCTGCATAGTGTGCAGGTACAGATGATAAATGCTCTATCGTGTGTCCCATGTCTCGCTGGTCGCGAAGGTAATCGGTGCGGGTTGTCATATCTTGTACCTTTTTTTAAATCATGGCTCCAATGGTAGGTTTCAGAGGAATGCTGATCCCACCCCCGCCTCCAGGTATGTCTGCACGCGGCCTGCTTCAGCGAGAGGAACGTCTTCGTCGATTAGGCTTTACGCTCCACCGGATGCAGGTCAGAGCTTTAACAGCTGAGAGACACCGAGCGATTGAGCAGTCTTACCCTGTCGTGTCTGGCACACCCAGGAGGTCCATTTCTGAGGAACTAGTTGCACCAGCTGCTCCTCTAAAGTCCTCTCCAGAATGGCAAGAAAGAGTGCAGGAATATTTGCGGCGACGGTATGCACGGCCTGTTAGCTGCACACCAACAGAAATTAGGAGCCACTACGCCGGGGTTTTTGGGAATGATTCCAGTTCTGAGTCATGCATTAGCCGTTTTAACGAACTTGGCGTGCCCAAGGAATTTCCTGCATTCTATGGTGTCCACTGCGAACAGCCAAACCTTGCTCTTAATGCTCGGGACTTTCACTTGTATCCTGCGTCTCCCACAGAGTTCCCAGTTGAACCCTGCTCAAGTCAGAGAGACACAGAGTCTGCAGTCATGGCAACTAACCCCAAGGAATTTGACTTCGCAGCAATAAGGCAACGCTGCAACGAACAGATTCAGGCCCGCGTAGAAAGACGTCTGTTTACTCAACCGTCCTCTTAGCAGGCTTGTATATCCTGATATTGTGCTGCTTGCCCATTCTGCTGAGGAGAGCCTTGTACTCCTCAAGCTGCTGCAAAGACTTCCTCATGATCTCCTTCTTTTCAGCAATGACCCTCTGCTTGCGAGCATACTTCTCGTCTGTTACAACACGCTGGACCTTTGGGTACTTGAGCTTCTTCTCACCATTCTTGAGAGTCACTTCGTGCCCGAGCTCCTTGATCAGCTCGCAGACAAGCATCTGGTCCTTGGGATCAACCTTGGTGGTCGGAAGGCCAAAGAGGCGTCTGATCTTGGATGCACGCTTGGGGACGAGGCGCTTGGGGACGACGACATCAGTGAGGCCCGGAAGAGTCTTGTCCCCTGCGTCGACAAGAACGACAGAGAGGGCGTGGAGATCGGGGCCAACGATGCAACCGCGTATAGACTTGCGCTTTCGCTCACCGTTGCGGCGGTGAAGGTAGCACTTAGCACCCTGCCTCAGAAGAAGGCGTGCGCGCTGGCTCTTCAGGACACCCTGGTACATGGGGAATCCCTGGGCATCATTCCCCCCAGTGATGCGGAACGTGCATCCAGCGTACTCCTCTCCGAGTGCAGCGCCGTCGAACTCCGACGCCATGCGGAGGCCGTGTATAGTCTGCGATTTACGGAAGTCCTCTATCATGAGGCTCTTGTTGGCACCCGTGACGGGGTTCGAGATGTTGACCTTGCAGAATGAGCCCTTTGGCATTCACCCCGGGCCATTTTATGAAACTAGAAATGAAATTAAAATGCTTTCTCACCAGAATCTAAAAAACATGTTTGTGTTCCAACTGAAGTGTGCTCTCAAGTAGTGAATTAGGCTTGTCTCTATAATCTTCGCCATTCCTGTTTGGTACACTAAAGTAATTAACCTAAAAAATTAATCCCTATAGGCTTTCCGAAAAAGTAAATATATGTTCAGATTTTCGTTTGACAACTCCGACCCATTCGCTCTCCCCGACCCGAGCGACCAGTTTGGGGGAGGTCCATATCCCGTAGGCCTCCATGACGGCCCCGATTCTCTTGATCCGGAACAGCTTGACTTCGATGTCCATGGCTACGACTCCTCGGCTCGAGGCCATCCTTCGGAACAAGAGATTGTCCGCTGTGAACCAGTCGTCGCTGCGAGTGACCTTCCTTCTTATACCGAGCCCCAAGCTGTCGGTGGTTGCTCTGTTTCCGGCCAAGGGGTACTCGCCAGTGGACCTGGGCCGTTTGCACACGCTCTTAGCGGGCCACACAGCGCCCTCGCCAACTTCTTCTCCAACCAGTCCTGCCCTTATGGCGCGCAGTCTAAGCTCGATACCTGTGTTACCTGCGAGCAGGGCTACTTCTCCTTGGAGTCCGGCTATGGGGGCTTTGGGCCTGCCGCTGGGGCGCATGGCCGTATCTTTCCTAGCGAGTGGCACGCAAACCTTCCCATCTGCCAGGAGGCCTCGGGTTTCCAGCCGGTCGGGACTCGCGCTGCTCTTCCAGCTGACGGTCTTGGCCTTAAGAGACATGGGAAAAATCATGCAGAGTCGCTCAACCGCTGGGATGATGAGTGGAAGACCTGCTTCCTGAAGGCCGTTCTTAGCTTGGGAATTGGGAATGCTAAGACGATGAGCATTCTCGAGTTCATGAGGATGGAGTGCCCAGATCGTCGCATTGAGAAGAAGCACGTTGAGTCTTACTGGCAGAACTTTCGCCGTAAGCTTCGTGCTCAGCACGGGCTATCTAGAATTGAGGTTCCCAAGAACGAGCATCTGCCGAAGCCGAAGGACATCCCGGCCTTTCTTCGCCATCTGGCTGACCGCTGGCTACCCCAGTGATATCATAGACAACTTTTTCATAAGCGATTTATAGTAAGATAGTATAGTAATAAAAGTAAACATAGTCTCCGGCGTTGTGGGCGCCATGGCCTTTAGTCCTGGTAAGACGGTCGACTGCTACCTTGCGGAGGGGTGGAGGGTCCTGCCGCCCACTCGGGCTGTCTGCAGGACGTGCGGTACAGCCTTGCTCTGGCACAAAAGCTACCCGTTCACATACTGCGTTGACTGTGCGGAAAAGGTGACCCTGTGCGAAGGGACCACGTCTCCACCAGTCGACAATGCAGGTGCGACTCAAAAGACATCTTTGTTACACGAATCTTGCGATAGTAAGGAGGCGCAGCGAGCATCGTCTCCATCGGCCTTACTTGGAAGTCTCCTTCTTCGTGGTTACACAATGTCGGCACTTTCGTGTCCACGTGGCTGCAACATTCCTCTAGCTCGTAAGCCATCCGACCACAGCGTGGTTCTCTGCGCATCCTGTGGGTTTCAAAGCTCTGACGCGGCGTTTGCGGAGCCACAATCCAGGATAAATAGCGAGGAGCTTGCCCATCAGATAGCACAGAAGGTTAAGCTGATTGCCAGCCAGCCGAGCATGAAGGGAGATGATTCACAGGGTGGTGTTGTGGACCAGGCAGAACGAAAGGAGGAGACAGATATCTCCATAGCTTATCTTGCGGAGGCTCTCAAAGATAGACTTGTGTGCCTGGGCAAGCAGCTTGCTGAGGCCCCGCTGGATTCTTTCACACCGAATATTCAGCAGCGTGTGACATCTCTGGTTAGCGCTATGCGAGACATTCAGGATGCTCGCAGAATGCTTCTGGAGAGTCTAGCATCTTAAGTAAATCACTTATCAGAACAAAAAATGCCACCCAAGGTCGCCGTTTTCAGTGCTCTTTCTCCACAGCAAAAGGAAGTCTTCTACCAATACTTCCTCGAGAATGACACCAAGTTCTCGTACAATCCCAAGTCGAATACGTATATAGCCACAATTGTCTCTCCTCCCCAAGTACGGTCACAAAGTAATCAGAGTGCAGCGAGGAGCAATTCTGTTGGAGCCCCGGGCAGCGCATCTGAAAAGGGCTCTATGAAGGCCATCATGGCGGAGTTTGGCCCCTTGGTGCCAGTGCTTGGCTGCAAGCCCAGCATCGCCCAAACAAATATAACTCTTGACATAACCTCTCTATTACGGTTCATGACACATGTGTACGAGGAGCACTATTACGAATTCGTTGGGTCCTCTCACAACCTGGAGCAGCCTAGCTTCTTGCGTGATGGTTCTCCCCTGCTCCAAGGCCACGGATCGGGCAGGGGCAGGATCTCAAGCTCCAACAAGAGTTACTACAACTTTACTTACTTTATCCTGCACAGCCGCTCCTTGGCTATTTACAAGCGGTCTCTTCCAGCAAATTCGACAGGTCCGAACATGGCCAGTCTTATTTGGGTGATTATTATCAATCTCAATAAGTACAGGCTAAACTCTGTTTTCGTATCTGCCTTCCTTATGCTACTCCTGTCCACCCTTACCCCCTCTCACGTTCTGGGATTCTTTACTATCCTACAGCATGAGCTCAAAGAGCAGATAGTGTTAGCCTCCCACACCCAGCTGCAGGCAAAGCCATTGATACAAGTAGCATCAAGAATACTGAACTGTGAGATAAGGACGCAGTCCTTCATTTCCACTCTCGTCGATAGGCACAATCAGTTTCTTAGCGCAGGAATGGATAGCACTGTATACAGCAGGGAGTTTCTTCTGTTTATTGTCGACTGTACTAATCGTGGAGAGGCATGGACTCAAATCCAGGATGAATCGGTTCTTCGGAACGATGACAGCCTCCCAGGACGTCTGAGTACGCACAACAATGACTCCTTCCTTCAGAACGAGAGAAATGCTAACGCAGACCCGGGAGTTGAGGGCACAGCAGATTGTCCTGTCGTTGATCTGAAGACGAAAGATGAAGAGGCTATTTTGGCACCAAACAAGCCATTTGGAGCCCTCACTGATAGCAACCCTCTATTGACGAAACTGGCAACAGAGTCACCGATGCTTTCCAAGTCCGTGACTCCCATGTCTGTCGCGAATGCCTCATCTGTTATGCGAATCCCCGATTCAACTGCCTTGACTGAATCCCGTTTGAAGAGAAACTCAACCATGACACGGTCGCGGGCTTCAGGCTTCTATGGTGCAGATGATGACGATGACCGTTTAAGCAGTGTTAGCCAAAGCGGATTTCGTCGACGGATGATCCCGCACGAGGAAATTTACCCGTCAAGTTTCAACACAGCCTTTATGATCGACGAAACCTCCTTTGTGACCCTACTGGAAGGGCTGGGCATGATTCTTCCACCCGTGATGACTCTTTTCTGTGAGAAGTTCAATCAAGAAAAGACGCAGACGGATGAAAATCTGCAACTTCTAGTCAAGGAGCTTATTATCACCCTGTCTTCAGACCCTCCTGCAGAGATCGGCCCTGAGCGCGAACTCACGCTACAGAGATCGTTTCGGGAGCTTCTGCGCACGGAGGTGCATACGCCCAAGATTATATTGCGGTTTGTTAAGAATCTCCTCTCATGTCTAGGGGAGCGACTGGGCCTCGAGCCCTAGGCTCTCTTCTCTCGAGGGGAGAGCCAACATCAGTAAATGCCACAAGAGGTCGTTCACTTCTTTCCGCCCTTGGTCTTTGCAGCGGCCTCTCTCTCCGCGTCACGCTTCGCCAGGCGCGCACGATTGCGGGCCGTTCGGGCATTTCTAAGATACATGAATAGATTCTCGGGTACCTCCTTCTTCGCCTCTGCGATGGAACCGGTGGTGATGACAGGTTTCGGATTGACGACAGGCATAACGACGCCCTGGTGTTGGATGGCCTGCTGGATCTCTTCGGGCTTGGCCTGCTTGCTGAAGATGGTCACCTTGGACAGGTACTCCTTCAGGCGAGCCACATTACGAGCTACGCTCTCCTCTGATTTGTTCTTGCGACGAGGGTCGACGGCAATGCCAATCTGACGGGCCTTGCCTGCACTTAGGCCCACGCCTTGGAGTTCCCTAAGGGTGAAGCCGCGCCCAATCCTCTGTGTGAGGTTGAACTTTTGGCTGCAGCGCGTGACAGACGGGCGGAGTTTCTGGAGCGGGCAAGGGAATATGGCCTTTGCCTTCTGAAGACGGGTCTGGCGGCGGCGAATCTTACGGGCGGGCTGGTTGAACCAGTTCTTTATCAGGTTCGGGCCCTTGTTGGTGCACTTGTAGCGACGCATGTTCGAGAAAGCGACGTTGCGACCCATGGCTCTCGGGAGCGGGCAAAAAGCAGTGACGAAATTCAAATTAAAATGAATTAATCTCAATATAAAAGAAGCATAACTTGCCATTATAAGTGCAATTGCACGAGCTTCCACTTTTGCAAGATCTTTACACACAACTCTCGCGTAGAAGTGATCCACCCAGATGTCTTCTACCAAAGGGAAGCACAAGCAGCAATTGCAGGTGGAGATAGAGCAGGTTCTCTCAAAGGTTGACGAGCTTCGGACATCGTTCCAACAACACTGGGATAAGCTTGAGAACGGAACTCCGGCCAACAGAGAAAAGACCGAAAATCTTCTTCGTGCAGATTTGGACAAATTGAAACGTCTGCGCAAACAAATACAGACGCTAATGGACCTCCCTGAGGTTGCAACAACACGTAACAAGCTGAAAAGATGCACAGATGCTATCGAAGCGGATATGCGTAGGCATTACATTCTCGAACGCGAATCAAAGACTAAGCAGTTTTCCAACGTAGCGTTAAATGATGAAAACGAAAAGCGGGCAGGACCACGGGCCTCTACTCAAGCATGGCTGGACCTTTGCCTTACAGAGCTGAACAATCGGCTAGAGGACTTACGCTCGCAGCTAGATGGAGTACAGCTCCAGGGTTCGACAAAGAAAAATATGAAAATAACTAAGGTTAACGCCGCTGATAAGCTTATCGTAAAACTAGAGGAACACAAAGAGCAGTTAGAGGACATTATAGCTGCATACGAAGAAGGATATGTAACACATGCTGATATTGAGCTATACTTAAAGAAGTCACTCGATGAGGTCATACGAGCCTGCAAGGGGGGTGCGGACATTGACATCACAACCGTTATTTACGATGATATTATGGATCTCATCCGTACAAATAGGATGTGCGGTTCGATAGAATCATTTGAAGAGCCTGCTGCGGAATACACAAATTGGACCCCCTCTTCGGCAAAATCCCCAAGGTCTGGAAATAAGATTGTCAAAGAGGTCCAAAGCGGCAATGACAAAGGGACAAGGAGCATATCACCGAACCCTGATCAGGACGACCTTGACGAAATCACGTTTTCCGACGCTTCTAGAGTGGCTGCTGAGGGCGATGCCGAGGCCTATGTCCCCATGAGAGACCTTTCATCAAACGACAGAACAGAGGGTCAAACCACGAATACAAGACAAACAATGGCACCTAGACAGGCGAATAAAACTACTAAGCAAGGTAAGTCGTCCTTTGACATAATTAATTCAGAGCATGTCGATGGATCCAAAGTCTCACAAACACAGACACAGCAGCAGGGGCTACCCCCTATAAAGGGTGTAGAGCAGACAAATAGCACTAGGGTTGTCCGGCCTGTGTTCCAGATGGCCTCCCAGTTATCCTATCTACGTCCGTCTCCGCTCAAGGAAAACACACTAATCTACGTCCCAGCTGTAACGCCAGCAGCCATGGCTCTATACTCTCTAAAGCTCCCAAAGTCCCTGATGCTCTGCACAAAGCCTCATGCTTTTAAGGATGTAGTTCCAGACCTGCCCCGCTCCATATCATTGCTGTCGACGCAGACTAGTAATGAGCACCAAGCTTTGAATGACGTTGCTGCGCACAACATAATGCTTGAATTTAAATACTCAGAGCGTCCCATCAGCAAAATATGGATCACCATGGGCACCTTTAACTCAGAGCGAGGAAAGACCAAGCCCTACTATACATATAATCCTGGAACTAGTATGATGAGTAAGCAGCAACTGACAAGATTGACGAATGTGAGGAAGGCTATGACAGAGCTTCGAACAAAGGGTCGCGCTAAAAGGCAGGACCATCAAACGCCTTCTCTATCAGATAACAATGACACTGGAAGCACATCCTCATTTGATCTAGATGCTGGTGGTTCAGATCCTGCACATTTCACTGCAGAGGATGGATTCCATGTTGCTTCCGGCACTGGGGAAGGACCAGCAGTTCAAGACTCTGCGGCAAAGAGCGTTTCCGGGGGAGAATCAGTATACCCGCAGGTGTATTCCGTCAGGAGATTCGTAAATGCCCCCTGTGCTCTCTCCTCTGATCATGACTTAGCAGAAACTAAATGGTTTGCTAATCGACCTTCACAGGCATTGATATGGCTAGTTACCAATATAGATAACAATAGAATACGGCAATTGGCTGCTGCAGGCCTTCAGCAGCAAGGCTACAGATATGACAATGGTCAGTGGACTCGAGAAACCGTTCAGTGAATATTTCTATACCATCTCATGAACTTTAGTGTACATAGAAACCTTCTCCAGCTTAACGCGGGTGCGCCTAGCAAAGGTTAGGTGTTTGATAACTGGCCATTTGAGGCGGACAAGATAGACAGCAATGGCCAGGACAAGCATGCAAAGGCAAGCGAAGAAGTAGGTAGGGCGTCCCCATCTCCAGAAATAGCCGAGCACTCGTGATGATGCAATGTCAAGATCTTTGGGAGAAAGGCAGACAATGGTCTGTCTCTTGCGTAGGAGATTGATAGCTCCAACCAGATCTACTCCGCGCTTGTCCGCTACAAGCTCTACAGACGGTACAAAGTCTGGTTGAAGAAGACAGTGCATGAAACCACTCAGGTCCGGCTCAAGATAAGTGTATTCACGGAGCGTCCGGATCCCGTGAAGAAAGCATGTGGCACCACGCTGCTCAACTAGAGTCTTTAGCTCTGGAATAGCGAGGCCAAATAGCGCCTCCGATATGCGATCGGCTCCAGATTCACCATGGAGTGATAACTTGTGGAGCAGGTTCACGAGAAGGTGCACAAGCATGCTCGTCAGACCCTTTATAGAAGAGGCCTTTAAAGGTAGAGACACAAGCAGGACGCTGGAGTTCTGCCGATGCTTAACCGAAAGGCCCTGGCAGACAAGTCGCGCAAAGGCGTTGAGGGTGGCAGCTCTGATAGACATATATTCGTTTGTGGTTGCCAGAAGAATGCGCTTTGCATCTGGGCACGCCAACTCTCCGACTCGCCGGACAACTGTTTCAATTTCTTGCACAAGAGCGGCATGCGACCTTTGCGTACTATCTCTGACGCGGTCGTGGAATTGCAGGAGGGTGTTCCCCGGACAAAGAACAGAGGGTCGAGTCCGAGCAACATTTAGAGCTGTCAACTTATGGGGCCGAGAGTCCAGGTGAATTCGCATTGAGTGAGATGGAGTGAAGAACGTCAAATTGGGTCTCATCCAGTCCAGGTACATGCCACAATAACCTGGAACGGTGTCATTCGTCATTTGCAAGCGGACTTCGCGACTGGAGACCCCATGTGTCTGTTTGTATACAGCACTAACAATGAGTTCTGAAGTTGCGTTGCACTGTTTGACTGGATCTAGCGTTAGGAGCCAGATAGACTCCTTCCCCGCGTCTCCAACGTAAGTGATCAGGCAGTCACAGCCTAAAGGCCTTGTTACAACTATGCACTGGAGTTCGATTTTGGAGACGTCTTGAGGCTCTTGACGCAAGACAGAGATCCTCACTCCTTGTGAGAAGTGGAACGCATGACATTCGGCCCGCAGCTGGAACGCGAGAGCACAGGCAGAGAGAACTCCCAACAACATGCAGAAGTCTAAAAACAGAGGTTTACTTCTTAGAAGTCACAAAAGCCTTAAGGCTCTCAAGGTCGCGGGCACCGGAGTAAGCCTCGAGGAACTCGCCATTTTTGTAGAAGCGTAGAGTCGGGTATCCACGGACACCCTCCTCCTGGCAGACCTCACGGGCAACAGTGCAGTCGACCTCGGCGATGACCACGCCCTCGGGGGCATTGTCCCCAAGCTCCACGTAGGTGGGGGCGAGGGCCTTGCAGTGGCCGCACCAGGGCGCGAAGAACTTGACCATCATCGGCTTGCCCTTCGCGAGCTCGGCCTTGAAGCTCGAGGTGACGTCCAGGACGGCGCCGAAGGCAGAGGCGACGAGGAGGAGGCCGGCAATCATTTTTAATTTGCGGGGCGTTTTTTGAATGGCACCATATGACGTGTTGAGATGCATCAGGCAACGGACACATTAGTCACCCATAGCATACAGAGGGGACTTAACAGCGACTACTTTTTAATGGCGTTGTAATTCACGTACCCCCCGTTAATGGTTGTCATTTTCTTCTTGTAGCACATGGCTATATCTTGCTTCTGCATGCTAAGGATATCATAGGTTTCAGATATCGCACTTGGTGGCACGGCAGTAGACTCCTGCATATTGGTTTCTGATTCAACTATATTTTCAGGAACCCGCGGGGTCAGCTGCTCTGTTGCTCCGACTGTACTTGCACGCAGTTTCCGCACAGGAGAATTTTCTCTGTTGAAAATAGAGGATGTTCTTCGAGAGACTATCGCGGTGAGGTCAAGCCGCGTCCCGGTACTATCTAGAGATTTTATTGTTCCGGACGCCCTTCCAAGGATCTTATTTACCTCAGACTCCTGCATTCCTTCTTCCTGTTGAGTGTCCTGATCGGGTATGTCCAACATGCTTCTCGTTAAGTCCACATTCTTCTCCTTCAATGATGCTCCCAAGATGCTGGAGGTCTTCCCCGCAGTTCCATCTAAAGATGAAAGTGGAACGCGCATCGGGCTGGCCCCAGTCTTATTTTTGTACAGCTCCTTCAGGGATGTGTCTAGAGCCACTAGATGGGTCATAGCGCTCTTTGTCCTGTTCATGCTTTTAGTGTATCCTTTCGCCATTGATGCCCGCTCCGATGGGCTCAGTTGCTTGAATGCCGTGTTCTTGATGTCCGATATGCAGGATTGAATCAAGAATTTTCCGACTCCGAGGTCCTTGGGCTGAAAGGGGGCATCAGGGCGTGTCAGCAATCTGACATCATTGATCGGGGCAGATGCACCAATTAGCTTCCCAAAACTATAGGGTGTAAAGGCTGTAGGTGCTGATGTCAACAGGGTTCCATCTTTGTTTCGTGTGATAATGGTCAGATTCCTCTTTGAATTGGCCACTGAACGTGTCGTATTCAATTGGTCTCTCTCGTCGCTGCACGTCTCCTCCAACGGAGTCTGTACCTCCCCGAGCATCGGTGTGGGAAACAGTGTCTGCACCTTATTGAGCCTTGACCCCTGGGGGGTCTTCAGCGTTATGGAAGACAGTCCGCCAACCATTGTGGAACTAGATACTGATGCGTTGAGGCTCTCGAGCTCCATCTGCTTGAGCTGCTCCTTTATTTGGTCGGAAACATAAGCATGCAAGTACACGGATTTTTTCTCTTCGGAAATGAATCTATTTAATAACTGGCGCTGTATTCTGTTCGGTGTAGCGGTAGTGAGATTGTATCTTAGATACTTTTTGATTTTCTGCGGCCAGCCTCGGTGAACCAGGGTGCACAAGTAACACGCCTCACGGGCATCGAAGGCCAGAATATAGCCTGTGGTACACACGCAGAGATAAAGCCCGATCACACGAATAGCTTGTATGGATATTATGCCGAAGTTAGACAACTGAGTCAGCACTTTCGTTGACTTGGTAGTATCGGAGTCCAGTTTATCATCTATGTTTCCCTTATCTAAATCAATCAGAAACGGTACCGTAGAAATAGTGTTCAATAGCTTCGGGCAGACTATGACAGGATGGCCGGAATACCAAGCCTTTTCCTCTGGGAGTAGGGAGCGGGTTTTCAGATTGGTGTTTATCTGCTTCATGTTCAGGTTGTTGTTGCACAGGTCCACAATCTCCCAGATAATTGGTTCAACCGTGCTGGAAAATATGTGTCTATCCCTAGGCATGACATCGAAGACTGTGAAGTAGTGTCGCTTTGTTAAAAAGTTGGTGCTCACCTGCACCTGAATTGGAGCCGGAGACTCTATCGACAGCATATCAGAGGTGACGGGGTAGCTTCTTTTAAGGTTCTCGCTCGCCTTTGTCATAAACTCCAGGTCATCAGACGGCGCATAGAGTCCCTCCCCGGTTCTTTGGGTGCTCAACGTATTAATAAAGTGGACGGCCGATGCAAAGTTAGCATAGCTAGAGCCCTTGGGCATCGTAAGCATGAAGACCTTTTCAAACTTTGTCACAAGGCTGATTATCTCACTTATGTCGTAGAAATGAAGCTGTCCCAGATGATCAAGAACGACCAGGCTGTTGAATTCCTCCATACAAGAGGCGTATGCACAATATATTAAGTTGGGGATAGATAGAGCCGCTAGAAGGAACCCCGTCTTAATGTGAACAACAAAGATAAGACCGCAGGAGAGGATCCACAATTGGAAGCGCTCTCCCGGTGTGAGAATAAACTTTATCTCCAATTTAAATGCTGCTGCAGCTGCTCTTGCTGCATCTAGAGTTGTTTGCTTGGCATCCACCAATGAAACTTCTGCTTTGGCAAGCATTACACTATCTGCATTCAGAGTATAGACTTCTGTGTTCATGTAGATGTGTACCACATTGAGGTCGTGACACGGCGTGATGTCTGTCCATGACGATCTCAGCTTAAGCCGTCCTAGGAGGTATGGTTGGTCCTTTGCAATCCTGTATGTGTATACACGTGCAGATTGTTTGAAGAAAAGCCAGACTATCATTGGTGTAAAGGTCGATTCCTGCGTGGCTATCGTGGCACTTGCCACTACCTGTTGCGTGCTAGATCCTTCTTCCATACTCTTCAGAGAAAGCTGTGCCTCATTCGCCATACTCTTGGCGTTTGAGTTCATTGCTCCGAGTCCGTGGTGATGGACACAGAGAGGGGTGAGGTGTTCAGAGAAAAACAGATTGGTGCATGGCTCATCATCATACAAGTTAGCCTCCGCAGAAGACGCCCCTTCACAGGCCTCTTTATGGAAGTCGTCCTTAGCTGCCGCCGCTAGTTGACGCACCCGCATGCCCTTGGAGGCTTTGGATCCGGACCAGTCAACTCCTGAACATAAAGAGTCACTACTGACGACTCTATCAAGCTGGGGCTCCATTTTAACTCCGATGGCATCAAAGTACTGCTCCATGTGGAGCTGCTTCTGATCGTGATATGCACTCGTGTACCGAATTTTCATGAGAACCTTATCTGTTACCCGTTCATAAAGTGTCACGCGTCCATCCGTCATAGCCACACCATAAACATTCGTGTCTGAAGAGAGAGCAATTGCGGTGCACTCGAGCCCGAACGTAACTGTACCGCAGTCGCCCTTCTCTAACTTCTTTAGAAATTGCTGCTCTTGGTTGTGTAACTCGCGAATATTGTCCAATGACAACTGCTTCAGGTTAATTTCTCCGAAGAAGTCTGTGTTGAATAGATTCGATACATTCTTCTGGTACATCTGAGCCTCATCACTGTTATTTAAGCGAGAATCGATATATCCTAGTGCCCCTTCTTTGGTCTTCTTCAATTTATCATAGTTAGAGTTGTATGAAAAGCTTTGCTTATGAGCCCCTCGGGACGACCCAGACTTACCTACATCATCCTTGCCAATAGGAGGAAGGAAGTTGAATAAATTGTAGGACGCGGCGCTGGTCTTCATGGCAGACCTAGTTTCCTCGACATCCAGATGTGGGAGATCAAGCATTTCCCGCGTGTTTCGTTCTATTTCCTTAGACCTAAAGTACAACGAGGGCGTAAAAACGTGGCTAACAGACCGCAATAGCTTCCCATAAAGCATATCCCAAAACTGAAGGGAACCGTCACTAACAAACAAGACGATAGGAGCAGTGGGAGAACAGCACCAAACATTAATTGGTGAAAGCGAGCAGCGATGAGTGTCATCCTCGTTGACAGGAACGACATAGTTTATGGTCCTCCCCACGGTTGAGATAAGGCCCGTATACCCGTTATATGCTGCAGAGACGATCCTTCCTGTCTTCGCCATATTATTTCCGATTGTGTGAATTGGCTCCATCCTCCGCACATCATAGACTGCCACCTTCCCCGTTGCATCCACTGAGACAATCTCACTCTTGAGCTTGTGAGAAAAAACCCCAACATACGGGGCATCAGATGTGGATATTACTGACACGGGTTTTGTATTGGAGGTCCCAAGACTCCACAGAGTGAGCTTGCGGTCGTGCGAGCACGCTGCTAGGAGACCTCTACGATGAAGCCATGCCAAGCCTGTAATAGAGTCTTTATGAAAATGCAGATTGGAGTTTGCAACCCCTCTATTGATATCGTAGACATTTATCAGTCCGTCTGCACCGCCAGATGCCAAAATCGTGGAATTGTTGCTTGTCACTGTGTCAAGGCAAAGGCACGTAACCCAATCCTTGTGGGCTTTGATGGTCCAGATAGGTATTGGAGCTAGCTCTTGTGTCCCCATAGATTTAAAGGAGTTTTGAATGTACTTCTGTCTGCGCCGGTTTGTCGCCATATGCTTTTGTATCAGGGCCTTGTTTCGCTGAACTTGCTTAATAGAGTCATCATCCGAATCGTCGCTGAAGCCGGTCGATTCATCGCTATCTTGACTAGAGGTACTAGAGTCTGTCTGTCTCTGATTATGTGTATACACATTTGATTCTGCTAGAGTCAGTTTCTGTTCATTCATATTTGATGCAGCAGAGAATAAGCCATTGTTAGCTGCCGAATCAGGCGGATCTTTTGCTTGGATTGCCGTTGCCATCCTCTTGGCAAGCTCTGTGAACTCAGGAGTTGGTGCTGCTATGTTGCTGGCTTCAAATGTGTCGTTGAAAAGACGAGTCAGGACAGCATCGTACTTGTAGGTGTCCTGCTGATATTCTCCCGAGGCTTTCTTCCAGTCGTCGCTGTCCTCTAAGAAGAACGAAAGATTATATCCTTCAGCAAAAGGCACGTGCCCACTAAAATTCTTCATGTCGTAAAAGAGTATTAAGTTCTCTGCATCTTCTTTTAGAACAGACGAATTGGGCTTCCGCCTCGCGCTGGTCATCGAATTGTAAAACTGCACGGCAGTACCGTGGCTGTCATCTTCAAGTTCATCATTGATAGCACTAGTATCAATACCAGCAACCAGCGTATCAGTCGTTCTCTTAGTTTCATCTGCCTGTGCATCTGATTTTAGAAAGAAGTCACTTGGTCTTGGCTGCTTGGAAGACGTTCTAAGGTGACCTTTTGGTTGCACCTGCTGAGAAGGATCCTTCGATCTTTTGGCAAAGTACATGTCTCGTATGAGCGAGACATTGGTGGGCTCTTCTGAGTTGAATTTCTTATAGGTACGTGTGGGGGAGGCCTGCTGAGGAATATGCTGCTCAGTAAGCTTCCAAAAGTGTACGTTTCCATGGTCATCTCCACTGAAGATCGCCGGCGACAGAGAGGACTTCCGATAGTGGAGCTCATCTATGGTTGCCAGTGCAGTGTGAATGTTTTCTGTTGGAAGGATGGAGACCGGAGTATGTGCTATTCCATTCCATATTATTATTTTCCGATCAGCTCCAGAGGTGATATAATTAAATCCACCTATTACTCGTCGCCCATTACCAGGCTGGCTTCTGTTTTTTGCGTGATTAAAGCCTTCAATCGCAGGCTTAAAAGATGTGGCAACCACAGGGAGGGCCTTGTGCTCCTGCAGAATCGCTTGGCGCAAAAACGTGCTGCTGTCTAAAATGTGCACATTGTTGTCTCGGCAACAGGCCAAGAATGCATCTGCTTCAGATGAGTAGCTTACCGAATAGATGGGCTCTAAGATTTTGGTAGAAAGTAAGTATTTAGAGTAGATTGACGTATTATAGATTGTAGCAACGTGCGAATTTGATATCGCAAGCGCTGGAGTGACAAAGCTGGAAAGGAAATTAGAAAAATCTGCCCAGGAAAGCTTATTAACACGCGTTATATCGATATGATTAAAAATCAGTATAAGGGCACGTAATCTTGCAAGAAACTTGTTTCCCCCATGAACATCATCGTTGTAAATGCTTATGTATGAGTTTAGGACACGTGCCAAACGTTTTAGTCCGGTAGTTCCACGCTCGTTGATGGAGGCGAATATCTCGCGAGAAGAGGCAATAGCAGAAACAAATTCGCTGCAGGACAGACACCCGCCGGGAGCGTTATCAAACTTCGACTGGAGAGAGATCAAGTGTCGGCTGGGGAGGTGAGTGAATATCTTTTGGAAAGAGTAGGTTGGGTCACTGAGGTGGACTGTATGGAGGAAGCGCAGCCAGCTCTGCTCCAGTGGGCTAAGGAGACCAAGCGGAATGGCCATGGTGATGCCCTTGATCTGCAGACTCTAGCGACTTGTAGAAAGCCCCGGTGCGAGGCAATTAATGAGGCAATTAATAAAAGATTCCGATGTCATCGATGAACGTTTTTAGGATAACAGGTGACATCCTCCATGCCACATCGCGGGGGCTTCTCATCAGGAAGCTCCACAAGTCCCAGTCATGTGCAGGCATATCTCTTAAGACACAGCTCATCTATGCATTTGTCTTCTCTACACGATACCTCGACATATTCTGGAATTTTGCCTCAATATACAACTGGATCTTTAAGGTATATTACCTCATCACTACCTTCTACACCATTTATCTTATAGCTTTCCGATTGAGAGATACCTATCACGCTCCACTGGACAAAACGCCTGTACTCTACGTCATAATTCCGTCATATGTGGCAGGCGTTCTATTTGCACGACCGTGGACAATCTTCGAGATCTTCTGGACAGGGTCCCTTGTTCTGGAAGCCTTTGCAATGGTCCCGCAATTCTTTATGCTATACCTGAGCCGCAACGTGGAAAGCTTTACAGCAGACTATGTTGCAACGTTAGGTGGATACAGGTTCTTCTATCTGCTCAACTGGATTTACAGAACAGTGAAGGGCGTTAGAATGGGCTGGATCAATTGGGCGACAGGCATTATTCAAATAGTGCTCTATGCAGAGTTCTTCTACTACTGGCTTAAGAGCAAGCTTACACATAAATCACTTACTTTGCCATCCTAAGTCGCCCTGTGATAAGATTGCTATTTGGGTAAACTCCTGTGCAAGGTTTAGCTTTGGACCGTCCTATTCTCGTGGCTGGCAGCCTCAACAGCCTCCACTGCCAGAATGGACGCACCGCTGGTGATCGTTCGGGAGGAGCCTAGCTGACAGGTAGTCGACCTAGACAGTGCTGTTGATGCACTGAGGGAGGACTCAAACAGCTTCTTTATTGCCGGATCGTCGGTCATGTCTGCAGCAGCCTTCCCATATATGTCACGACTGTTCTGCTCAAAGTCTATAAGCAAGCGAATGCAATCAGCATGCTTGTTTTGAACAGCAAACATAAGCGCCGTCTGCTTTAGTGTATCGCAAAGGTTAGCCTCCTTTTCTACAAGAAGGCGAACAATGGATGCGTGCCCGTTAATCGCAGCATAGATGGTCGCCGTTTTCCCGTCGCTGTCTTGCATCCCTGCTTCGTAGTCCATCAGGGCCTTGACGACTGCTACGTGGCCTCGCTCGGCAGCAGCCATCATAGCCGTCCCACCTGTTGCACGCTTTCCTCCTGCTTCTAAATCCCGCAGCTCCATAACGACTTTGAGATGCCCTTTAGCAGAGGCCCAAATAAGGGCCGACCAACCCATTGAGTCGCGCTCTCGAGCCTCTTTTGCTTTCAGCACGCGCACACAGTCTGCATGCCCATTTTGCGCCGCCATGATGAGCGCGGTCCACCCTTTGTTGGACTTCCGTCCTGCTTCAGTATCCAGTAGCAAGGAGACAGCCTCCGTGCACCCTACCTCTGATGCAAGCATTAGGGCTGTGGTTCCATCCCGCGTTACACGGCCGCCCTCTCTATAGTGCAGAAGCTTCACTAGGTCAAGATATCCCTTGGATGCCGCTATCATCAGGGCTGTTGTGCCGTCATCCTTTGTGAGCATGGCCTCATATGGAATTAGAATGTCAGCAATTTCAACGTGGTTGAGCTGAACTGCTCGCATCAAGGCCGTCATTCCCTTGTCATCGCGCTCGGTGGCCTCGCTATGAACTAGGATTCTGACTGCATCGACGCACTTCTCAGAAACAGCGAGCATCAAGGACGTCCATTGCATGTCATTCCTCCTTTTGGCCAGGTAAGGGAGAAGCATCTCGACAGCTTCTCTATTATTTATACGAGCTGCGCGCATTAGGGCTGTTTGCTTGAAGCCATCGACGCAATCCTTCTCGTATTTTAACAGGTACCTAACAACATGCAAGTGCTTTTTGTCGATAGCAAACGAGAGGGCACACATCCCCACAAACTTGTTATTCTGTTGCACTGTCATTGTTGCCTCTATAGGGGCTAGAATCTTGATTGCCGGGAGGTGCCCGGCTTCGGCAGCATACATAAGTGCTGTCTTGCCAACCAAATCTGTAAGTCTGCCCTGTGAGTCCTTCAGGTAGAAAACCTTTACGATGTCATTAGAAGAGGCCGCCCGCATTAGGTCCGTCTTCCTGCCTGATTCCATATTCGACACTTCAATTGTGCCGCTCTCGTCTCGAAGAAGAAGAGCCGCTGTGTCGAAGCTTCCTGCCTTCAGAGCGAGACTGAGGGCGGTCTCTCCGTCCTTGCGCGTGAGCCCAGCCTCATCATTCAGCAGTATTTTAGTTGTCTCTATATGGTTTCCTATGGCAGAGAGCATCAAGGCCGTTGTCCCATCTGCGTCACGTTGCTGGAGAAAGTGTTCTTTATACATTTCTATGTACTGATAGTTGTTGATTGTAGCAGCAAGGCTCATGAATGAAAAACCAAAGGTAGTTTCCACGAGCGGGCCTTCCAGATTGTACAGGATTTTACATATCTCTGTCTGGCCGTTTAGAGCAGCGATCTTAAAGGCACACGTATTGTTGTAGCTTACGCTTCCCGCTTCCTTTTCTGCGAGTATCTGAGCCGCTTGTACAGCGCCTGACTTAGCAGCAAGCATGAGAGCCGTCCACCCTTTAGATGTTCTTAGATGCGTTTCATATTCTGCAAGAATGGACACAGCTTCGTAACAATTCTGCTCTGCTGCAATCATAAGAGCACTCCGTTTGTCTCTAGTGCTGATGAACCGAGCTTCGCGAGGAGCTAAGAGCTTGATGATCTCTAGAAGACTTGCATGAGGGATACCGTACACAGTTTCGTCCACAGTCAATAGCCGCACTGCATGCAGCAAAGCGGTGTCTCCGTTGCGGTCGGTAATCCGACTTTCCTTGTCTACCAGAGTTTGCACTAGTGGAACATCTCCACGATACACCGCAAATATGAGGGCAGACATCCCCTGCTTGTTGACAAGCCGCGACTCTCTATCAGCGAGAATCCTAGCTACAAGACTATGTCCGTTGCGTGTGGCAAGCATTAAGGCCGTTGAACCACAGTCGCGCATTGAAAGACGGGATTCCTTAAGGATGAGGAGCCTGACAATTGAAATGTACCCCCATTCTGCTGCATACATAAGTGCTGTCTTTCCATTGACATCCAAAATGTTGGCTTGTGCGTTAAGAAAATGCCAGGCCTTAATTATGTTTCCACTCTCTGCTGCAAGCATAAGCTCCGTCTTTCTCGGGGTGCGAACTAGCATCTCGTGGGTCAGGGGTAATTGGTACCCCTCCAGGGGCGTCAAGAGGTGCGCAAGTTGTAAGTTCCCAGCATTCAGAGCTAGCTGAAGGGCGGTTTCGTTTGTCTCTGCCAGTTTTGTGCGAGCCTCATAATTAATCCTATGAATACATCGCACAGGGTCATTGAACTCGGCCGCTTGCATTAAGACCGTTTTAACGTTAGAAGCAACATACGCCTGACGAAGGTAAGGGTCTTTTTCTGGTGTCTGTGCCAGGCGTCTTTGCGCTTCAACGTCTTGTAGTGCGGACCTCACTGCAGGATACTGGATCAGGTCACTGGCAGACGGCCGGTCTGCTGGAGAATCTGCACAGAGCAGGGTAATAAATTTCACCAGTTCTGATGAATAATTATTGAGCTGAAATGCGTGAGGGCTGTTGCTGGTATCCACAACGTACCCAGTGGAGGCCACAGAGTCCATGAATGGGGTCAAGGTAGCAAGATAATACAGGGTTGCACCTATGGCCCAAATATCTGATCGATCAGTTCCTGGCGCCCCTGACCGCATCTCTGGAGCCACATCTGAATACCTTGCTAGGGTCTGTCTGTATGTGGAGTCTCTGGCGAGCCGTATCCCCTGAAAGTCTATTAGCCGCAGATTTAGCAATGGATCTATAGTGATGTTAGCGGGAGAGATGTGTTGATGATAGACGCGTGAAACTCCATCAGCATTTGCTTTGAACATACTATGAAGATAGACGACACAATCCAGGAGTTGCGCCGCAATGGACCATATCGTAGCCTCGTCCACTATCTTAGAGAGTTCACGGTGGCGATCTATGAAATCCTGAAGGGTCTCAACGCCGTGGTAATCCATAACAATGTGAATGGCGTCTTGTGCGTAGATTACTTGCTTGAAAGATGAAACGGCGGGGTGTGTGAGTCTGGCCATTATCATTATCTCCTTATCTACAAGGCTTCGAGAAGAGTCTGTCAGGGTCGATAATGGGATACGCATGTGTGCGCATATGCGGCCGGATTCCCTGTGCACTACCGGGACCACCTTTTCTTCATTGAACGGCGGCTTGACGTGTATCTTCTCGTATAGCTGTTCAAACTCTGACATGCAGACGAATTTTGATGCCCTTTACTTTCAAAATTTGACAATTACAAGTCATCATTGCACGGTTGGGATTTAAAATTGTAGAATGAAGACAACTTTGTTTGACCCGTTGCCGGGTCAAGACCTATTTCGGCACGACGGCCATTCTGGCTCTTGCGGGCTTTACTCAGACCAAAACAAATCCTTTAGTTCGGCATCCAAGGTTTTCAGTGAAGTCATCGGAAACGGGAGCTTTGCGGCTAGTAGTGTCCACAAGGATGTGCGTGAGCTGCATGACTCAAGCGCCTATTTCGGAGTTGATGACATGGGGATGGGGCCCGTCGAGTCACACGTCAAGACTGTCCCTGCTGGCTCGTCTAGCTTGCAACCAGATGGCGCGGTTATTTTGCCGATAAAGAAGCCTCGAGTTTCCTTCTCTAGACGTAAGCGTGGGCCAAAGCCCCATAAGGATGCCGCGTCCTCAGCCGTAGAACTCAGCGACGAAGGTGTGCTGAACCAAATTAGGGTGGACAATTGGCGGACGCTCTTTTCGCGGCAGATCAAGGTCCTTCTCATCAAGAATATCCTCGTACTTATCAGACACCCAATCCTCTTGGCGCTCCTCCTTTTGATTCCGCCCCTCTCGGTCTTTATCATTACCGGACCCTCCTATCAGGTTAAGGTGCCCACTGTATGGCATGATCCAGTGGACATAGGGCAATTCGATATGACAAAGAGACTGGCCTACTACCCTCTGGCAGACCCTACCATGGCTGCCTTTGTAAAGTATCTAAAAGAGGCATTTGATCCTCCTTTGCTGGACGATCAGGTCATTGGATTTGAAAACGAACTTGCATGTGCTTTAAACGTGAGCGCAGAGCCAGACAAATATCACGCCTCGTTCACCTTTGAGCTGCGGAATCCAAAAGTAGACAATATCTCACTGTTTTACGTGTGGCGTGTCTCGGACTATTTCAAGAAGGTCTATGCCGACCCCCTAGATCCTTCGTATTTTGATCCGTATCGTGCACAGCGTCTTACGGAACATGCAATTACACGCTATCTTTTGGAGAATATCTTTATCTCGAAAATAGAAGGCTTTACATCCGATGATTTAAAGTATGCCGCCACTGCAATCAAGAATGGGCGGGTAAGATACGATAACGACATGTCCATACAGTGGCTTCCGGATCTTGAATACTACACAGACGACGACTTCTCAAATAAAATCTCAACCCTAGCAGCACCGATTTTGGGGACCTCTACAGTTGTTCTCTTTTATGTGTTTATGTACCAGTTGGTTGCGGAGAAGGAGACGAAACTCCGCCAGTCTCTCCATACCATTGGAATGCTTGACTCCGCCTATTGGCTAAGTAACATTGTTATTGGTGTCGCCCTGTCCGCCCTCCTGTCTGTCTTAGTCAACGTTGCAGGTTTGCTAAGCAAGGCCACATATTGGATCAACAGTCCGTGGATCATAAACTTTGTAATCATCTGGCTGCTTTATTTCGGTGCCGTTAGCTTTTCGTTTGTTATGGCGTCCCTCCTGCACCATGCCCAGGCTGTGGGTTTTACTGCGTTTTTGATGGTGATAGTATTAGCTGGGCTGGGTCTTATGACAAGCACGCACCGGGTGATGTACCCCGAAAACGGCGGGTTCTCGGGGTTCTGGCTGTTCTTCCCTACGCATGCCTTTCAAGCCATGTTTCTTATCTCGCTCAAAACTGTTCCGTTTGCCCTAAATAACATGCCATCTGTACCTCTGAAGTTTACCTTGAGAGACGTTGCAAAGTTCACAGGAGCGTGCGTCTCTGCTAGCACAGCATCGGTTCAGATGGATAAGGTTGTTGCCGAAACAGGAGGCTTCTACTGCGGTCCGGAGGCATACGATTGCGGCCATACTGTCCTGTTTGCAATTCTGATGCAGCTGGCGATCTGTGTGGCCCAGTGCTTCCTGGCAGCGTACATTGACCTGATTCTCCCGGCTGCACATGGTGCGAGCATGCATCTCTGGGCACCTTTCACTTTAAACTTCTGGGGCTTCATCAGAACGCCTCCCCCTCCAGACTCGCATAAGCCGGGGTACCGCCGCCCTCAGCCCTTGGAGGGGTGGGATAAGGACGTGCTCAAGCAGTATAAGTATGTGCTTTCTCCTCCGGGAACGGCTGAGTACAATAAGGTCCGCACCTCCTCGATTCTGATCTATGATCTCAATGTCACATATTCGAAGTTCTGCGGTATTAAGTGGCTTCCGGCTAAGCATGCAGTGAAAAACCTGAGTCTCAGCATTCCACGCAACACAATATATGGGCTCCTGGGTCCGAACGGCGCTGGCAAGTCGACGACTCTCTCGGTCCTGACGGGAACCCTCAAGCCAACCTCCGGATACGTCACCATAGAGGGGTACAGCATTGTGCACCAGCGTCAGAAGGTGTCCCAGCTCATTGGGTATGCGCCTCAGTTTGACATTCTGTGGCCGGACCTAACTCCTGCAGAGCACATAAAGTTCTTTTGCAATATGCGAGGGGTCAATTATGCTGAGGACCTGGAGGAACTTCAAAGAGCACGGGAGATTGTCTCCAAAGCAGGGCTTGTCAGCTCCTTGGAGCGGGGAAAGCCTGTTGCTTTAGAAACTAAGAAGAAGAATCATAAGAAATGGAAACCTGGCGAAAAGGAGTTGATATTTGAGCGTCTTATTGATGTGAGCCTTCAGGAAAGTGCCAATTTTCCGTCGAGAAGCCTCTCTGGTGGTATGAAGCGCCGCCTCACAATAGCCCTGGCCTGCGTAGGAAACCCTCGTGTCATATTCATGGACGAGCCGACGTCTGGGCTGGATCCTATTTCGCGCCGTAAGGTATGGGATGCGATTCAAAAGTATAAGTTGAATCGCCTAATTATACTAACATCCCATTGCATGGAGGAGACAGATGTCCTCTCAGATAGGATAGGAATAATAGCCAAGGGAGTACTGCGCTGTTCAAGCAATTCGTCTCATCTGAAAAAGAAATATGGCACTGGTTATCGGCTAGACATGGATGTGGACGAGGGCGATGTTTTGCGTGTTCGCGACGAGTTGATCAATACATATTATCCACAGGCTGTTTTGGTAGGAAAAGCAGGAGGGCACCTCACGCTTGCTGTTCCCAAGACCAGCGACAGCCAGGCCATGTGCACATTCCTACAGAAAATAGAGGGGTCGGCGTTCATCCGCGAATGGTCTATTCGTCAGACAACTCTTGAGGAGGTCTTTCTTTCTATTGCACGTGTAGCAGAAAGGATGGATTCCGTGGCTGGGAGATCTTAGCTTCCAGTTACGTATGTTTTGCTCTGGTCTTTGCATGGATTGAGTACGCAATCTGGCCAGTAAATGTTTTTGATATGATGATGATATGATAAGGGTTCACTTTACTTTCTGTGGTGCAGTATTTAGTTAGCTATGTGTCACTGTTTGCGCTTGCGCGCGGTCGCAGGTTTTGCATCATCTGGCTCATAATCAGACCCGTCTTTTGGGCGGGGCCCGCGTCTCTTTTGTTGAACAAATGGCAGGTCGCTGTACTCATCTTCATCATCAGAGACTTGCTTAAAGTCCTGTTCCAAGTAGCGAACCAAGCGCTCTGCGCGGTGTGCGATCTCATCCTCAGTACGTGTCTTGAACCACCAATCAAATGCGAAAAGAGGGCTCAATCGGATTTGCATTACAATCTCGTGCCAACAGCCGTACCCAAAAAGATCTAGCATGACAAGGATGAAGCGATCCTCTAGATCTGAATAGAAGCGCTTCTGGTTGACGACGATAGGTACCGGTAATTGATACAAGGGATTGGTATAGCTGTCTATCCACCGCCGCAGAAGAAGGACGCGCTTAAAATAGGCTCGACGCTTCTTCCGAGTTCTATCGATACGAGCCTTTATTCTATCTGCTTCATCAAGACAGTTTATATTTTGCAAAAGAGCGTTACAATAGTTGACAACCTCTGCCTTAGAAAACCGGAGCGCAGATTCACGACCAGTTCGCAGTTTCTCTGCAAACGCTAGGAACACAATGTCTAGATTTTCTCGGCCGCTTATTTCAATGCAATACTCGCTATCAATAATCACAGGGCAATCGTTAGGGATTTCTGCAATGACGCGGATACGGTCGTTTTCAGAAAGTCCGGGGCCCAGTGTTTGCCGAATGCGACGTATCTTCCCGTCGCTCCCGACTTGCTCTATAACATCAGGGAGTAAGTTTTCCGTTCGGTTGATATGGACCAGCTTTCCCTCGGCACCATCCAGTACCAGCGGGATGCGCACGCCAGGAGAGGCACTTAGCCCTCGTGTTTGTGCAGCAACAGCCGTTACCGCCATGCGCAGAGCCTTCTGTGCCGAGTTCTCCGTCCCAGGGGGCACTCCGGGACCCTTTGGCCCACCATGGAGGAGCTTTTCACTTTTGTCATATGAAACGCGCCGCACACCCGTTATGTCAGCATACAGCTCTACATCATAATCACAAAGCGCAGTAAGGAGTAGGTTGAATTCACGGCGTGAAATTTCTTTCCCGTCTGCAAGGTATGGACACCCATCGCCGAGAAACGAGTAGAACTCAGTCAGCTCCTCCTGGTTGAGTCCCGGAAGCTCTGGCCGGACATACCCACGTTCCCTGGCGAAGTCGGCGTACTCTAACTCCTTGTTTGCATTCATGGTAGGTTCGATTTGGGATGATATTTCGTTAGCTATTTTCCCCAACAACTCGTAGTATCGTGGCGGCAGCAATTGAATATCAGCTTTGTAAACGTCTGCCGCTAGTTTCAGCTTGCGCATCGTAGGGTACTGTCGCTTGTCCTTTGCTGCTCTCCCGCTACCCTTCTCTGCCACATCAGCTATGAGCGAAATTGCCGCTATCCGCTTTAGCCGCTCAGCCTCTTCCTTCTCAGTTCTCTCGCGATGCAAGAAGTCAGTGATCTTCTTGAGATTGCTCTTCGTATAGCTCATGCCTTCAAACTGATAAAGCTCATCAGTATTTATATGCTCTAGCTTTCCATCTGACGCCAACTTGCTTATGATTTCATTGGCACTCTTTATCTTCTGGTTTAGCTGGCCAGATACATCATCCTTTCTGCGCAAGGCTGTGTTAAGCAACTCGTCTAACTTGCTATCATTAATCTGAATTTCGGGGATGTCGTAGTTGTGGGCTTCTTCAGCATCTTCAGTGTTCTTTTGGCTCTCTGTGAAAAGATTCTCAGAGCTAACTGCAATCATGTCCAGCAATTGGTTACGGGTCATGGTTTTCGACTTCAGATCCGCGTCTCCAAGTAGCTTATCAATGTGTGGGTTGTTAGCGAAATTTCCTGTCTGTATTATCAGGTTATCTAGTCCCAGCTTCAGCTGAGCACGCTCATAGATGCGTGTGTCGACTGTATTCTCTGCAAGGAGGCGGTACACAAAGACCTCCTTTGTTTGAAGTAATCTGTATGCGCGCGCTACTGCTTGAAGGTCAGCCTGAGGGTTAAAGTCTTGCTGGTAAATAATTACGTGATTTGCCGCTGTCAAGTTGAGGCCGAGACATCCAGCGCGTGTACTAAGAAGAAATACAAAGGCAGGATTGGTGGGGGTGTTAAACATTTGCATGTACTTTGCTCGGGTCTCCAAGTCTGTGCTGCCATCTATCCGACAATACAAATATTCACGGTATCGTAGGTAGTCCTCTATTATGTTAAGCATGCTTGTCATCTGACAAAACACCAAGACCTTCTCGTTAATTGCCTTAATCCGTGTAATGAGCTTGTCCAGAACGACCATTTTTCCACTAACATTGACGATGTGATCTCCCTCTTTAAAGGGCTGGGGCTCCACCCCGTTGAAGAGATAGGGGTGATCCGCACACTTCCGCAACTGCATCACAATATTTATTAGAGACGTCTTGCCTATGGAAGATGTGCTAGACTTACTACGTAACACTTTGTCCAAGCACCCCAGATCCTTAGCCAAAAGGGATTTGTATAGCGAACGCTGAAGACTGGTCATCCCGCAATTAATGAGGTATTCCCGCTTAGCAGGGAGAGACTCTACATCCTTCTTTTCGCGACGTAAAATGAACAACTTGAGTACATCGTGCATTTTAGCAGCCACAGACTCGTCAGTGGTTAAAACGCTACTTACAGGCTGAGTATTTGTAGTGTCCGTTGTGGTATCAGTTGCGATCTCGGTTATCTCAGAAAGTTCTTCGTTAACTTCAAGTGTCACAGACTCTTCACCAATCTGCTCACCTCGCAGAGAGGGCTCCATAGCAGATCCGTCGGGAAGCTCTCCTCGAACGAGACCCACGAAATCCTCCGGTACATTAAAGATTAGGGGAGAAATAAAGTTAAGCAACGCCCAGAGCTCGTGTAAGTTGTTTTGGAGAGGCGTCCCAGAAAGAATTACCTTGTGGAGCGTTGTAAATCCTCGTAGTACATGAGATATCTGAGACATGTTATCCTTTAGCTTATGCCCCTCGTCAAGTATCATGTAGTACCAGAGTATCCTGCTCAACTCCTTAAACTCCAAACGGACAACATCGTATGTTGTCAGACACACATGCGGACGCGTCTCCACATTAATCAATTTGGTCTTGATTATCTCTTCTCTCTGAAACTTGTCCCCGATGACAGTGAGAACCTGAAAGCTGGGTATCCACTTCGCAAACTCGGCCTCCCATTGCGGTAGAGTGGACTTCGGGACTATCACCAGATGTGGAATCTTAACCTTAAGCGTTTCATGAGAGAACGCGAGTAGTGATATTGTCTGTATGGTTTTTCCGAGCCCCATCTCGTCTCCGAGGATAGCGCCTATTTGAGCGGCATTTATCTCAGCGTAATGCGTGGTGCGCCTATGAGTTGCCCCCACGGGGATAAGGGAGGTTAAATCGTCGGGGAGGGAGACAAACTGTGCCCGAAAGTGAGTGCATATCTGGTTGATAGAAACCAGCCACTGAAGGGACTCTAGTTGATATGACTTCAGCAGCCCTCCCGAGAGACAGTGGGGCTGGCCCAGGACCTCTACCTCATGACGCGGTCCTGCAAAGGCATTCTTGGTTGATAGGCTTGAACCTGGCGCCGAGTCATCGCTTGCCTCCTCTGCTAACTCATCGCTAGCATCATCCTGGACTCTTTCGCGGTTTCTCTTTGAGATTTCTACCATGGATGGAACGTTCTTCATATCATCCTCCTTAATATTCTCTGGCAGAATATCACGCTGAAAAACGAGCGAGAGTTTCTTTGGCAAGCTCAAGCCCTTAAATGTGGATAGATCCATTAATTCTAGTGCTTATTTTTTTCTGTTGGGGCTCCTGATTATCCACAGCAAGCGCAATGAGCAACACTTAGGCGCTACCTAAACGCAGATGGTTTCTTTTGTAGGCAACTGTAGTCATTACAAATGCGGGTATAACACAGCTGAGGCCACGTTCGGGTGCTCCACCTGCAAATGCTTCAAGGAAGCCTGCCTGTCTGGTGCTAGTTGCCTTGTGGAATCAGGAGTGATACTAGTGCATTACATGGAGAGGCAACGCAGGTCAAGCCTCTACAGATATGGATGCCAGATAAATAGACCGAGCTAGCAGTTTTCAAGGATTCACTTATTCACTTGGTGGCCATGGATGGTTTGTTAGGGCTTATTATAGCACCATAGGCAGAGTTCTCAATCTGGCATTCATTCTGGCCCCTAACAATACGGAAATAGCCATCTTCTCCCCAGCCCGGGCCCCAGTAGTTCTTTACAATCCAATAGTCTTGCCCTTCGTCGCTTGTGCCATAGCCGACTATCTCAACAGAAAGAAAACCAACTCTGTTACCATATGTGTAGGAGTAGATGCCCTCCAAATAGTATGTGAAATCCTCATAAACGGTGAACATAGCCTGCATGGGTCCTCTGAGAGCAACTGCACGCTTCAGCCTTTCACAATTGAGTCCGACGCCTTCATAACCGTCGGGCTTATAAACTTCGAGGAAGGAATCGTCATCACACGTACTCGGGCATGGCCTGGACTGTGTTTGGTCATAATCTGTATACTTGACACAGCTTTCTAAGGGGATACCCGTCGTCGCAATAAAGTCCCACGCTATACTCTCTCGGGTTGAAAATCCAAAGCAACCATTCGTTGAAGAACAAGACAGGATGTACTGGGCGGAGTAACGTGTGGCTTCCTGATCCAGGCCGGTTAGACAGCGTCTGTGGCTAAAGGCATCAACAGCAGAGTACGCCCAGCTGGACGAGCAAAGGCCTATGTCAATAACCTCCGTTATGCACTGTGGATACTCTTCCCGGAAGTCAAAGTGATCTGGTACAGGATCTTCGTTTTCAGGGACACGAACAGGTCGAACAATGGATGATTGCGTACGTGGACTGCCTGCTGATAGCATCTTCTTGAAGTCGTTCTTCGTCAGGTTCTTCAGTCGCTCCGGGATGCCAGCTTTCCATGCAGGAGCAAGTGCTTGAATTTGCCTCAACTCCACCTGGGTCAAAAGGGGCTCGGCTAGGGATGCAATCAGAAGGATCAGAAGCCTCATTTTAAAGGATTTCTCTGTTCCTTCAAAGGAGCAAATTCCTGTATAAGCCTTGTTGTGGGATCAATCCGTCCTTCTTTACATGCCTGAACATGCAGGCAAAGCTTTGGAACCGTAAAGGCAGATGAGTACCTGTGACGAAATAACCAGTATATAACGACAGTAGCATTTACTAGTTGACCTTTATAGCCAGCAGGTTACGTGTATAGTTTACTTTGTGTCACAACGCGTCTTCTTCAGGAGAAAGTGTAGCAGGCGGAGAGCGACTACATTTTCTGCATAACAATCTACTGGGCTTGAGTGGACCACTTCCAAGGAGACCTGAAGGTCCTGCAATGGGCATAGCTGCAAACCATGGGAGAGCCCCATACTGTTTGTATAGACACTTTCTTCAACCATAGAAGACTTACAGATGTAAACACAAGGCGTCAGAGATCGTGACTGTCGCAGGGTCCATTGATAGCACCGGGTAAATTAGCACTGGATGTGAATTCTTGTTTGCAATCTCGGAGTAGTCCACATCATGTAGCCTATTTAGGTGGCCGGGGTCATGGGCGCATAAAATATTACACATTACACGCAATTACTACCTGCAAAGAAAGAATCAGCAAAGATCAGGATTGTGTAATAGTACATATATGGGCATCATTTGACTAAGCTGTGGATTGTAGTGTGAATTACAGGTGCCATTTTTAATTCCCTTCTGTGGGAGGCGAAATAAGAAATGCATGGAACGAGTTCGCAGAGAGATCGTAACAAGCCAGTTCTGCCTATTGAAATTCCCGACGACTCCACTGCTCTCATAAAAGCGGTTCATAAGCGTAATTATGAGGAGGTGGGGCGGCTTGTTCGCGAGGATCCTGGCCAACTGAGGGGGGTTACGACGTGCAAAATATATGGGGACTCGTTTCGTGGCGTGACAGCACTGATGATCGCCGCAGTGCTTGGATACCATGAGATGATAGAATTGTTAGAGAAGGAGGTAGGTTGCGTGGATGGAGAGGGCAGGACCGCGCTCATTTGCGCAGTTGTTAACTTTGAGGATGGTTCCGATGGACAGCGGGCGTATTTCTCTAATGAGCAAATGAGTACCGACTGCGGTGATGTGTGTGTAACGAAGCTGTGTGAGGGTCGCCTAAAGTGTATCAAGCTACTCGCGGAGATGGAGAGCCGCTTGAAGAAAAGTGGCTCGGAAAGTTCCCCTCACGAGACAGCCCTTATGAAAGCAGCAGAGAACGGTCACACAAAGATAGTGGAAATACTCCTGGAGAAGGAGAGTGGTATGCAAAGGAGTGACGGCCGGACAGCTCTCATGACAGCAGCAAGGTATGGCCATACAGACTGTGTCAGACTACTAGTAAAGAAGGAGGGCGGGGTACAAGACAGTTATGGGTGGACCGCTCTCATGAGGGCAGCGGAAAATGGTCACACAGCCTGTATTAAACTGCTCCTGGAGAAGGAGAGGGGCATGCAGGAAAGTGATGGATGGACAGCCCTTATGATAGCAACAAGGTATGGTCACACAGACTGCGTCGGACTGCTAGTAGAGAAAGAGAAAGATATGAAGAATAATCGTGGAGATACTGCCCTCGACATAGCCAAGAGGTATAACAAGAACAGCATCATATCTCTCCTCTCATAGAGTAAACAGCAGACGCCCCGCCCCTGGCCAGACAGCCCAGGTCTGCGCTCTTGGGTCGTCCCGGGGGCGGGGCGCCCGGCAGCTGTGAAGGCCACAGAGAAGGCAACTAGTAAGGTTTACAAATATGCCCCAATAGCCTCTGCTATTTGGGTTAGTGAGTTGATAATCCAAGGCCCATGCGTTTGGCCCTGTTTCTATCCCATAGTCCTTTGAGATTCTCATAACGTCTCCTGTTGATGTCCTTCGGGACGTGGCAATTGCTTAGAGCTCCCGTGGGGGGAAGCCCATAGGCTCTGCGTAAAGAGATACGCACCTTTTGAAGCCTAGACTCTACCTGCTGCCTGGTGACAGGGAGGTTTGGGAGAGCCTCCCTAATGAGTGTGAGAATAGACACAGGTCTAGCGCTTTCTGACCCCAGATACTTGTACGCACAAAGGATGGTTTCGTTGAACTCGCCGGTCCAACGGAAGCGCTGCTGGGATCCACAGGGCTGGACGGGGGGAGGTAGAGCCCGTTTAAGCGCAGTCTCCTTGAGGATGCGATAGGCCTCCTGCGGAGTGTAATTAAGTGTCTTGGCCACAACCCCAAAGGACACAGAGGCGCACCCATCCAAGTCCTGGTGGGACTCCCAGGGTGTTTCACCGCTAGGGTGCGGAGTGGCCTCAAAAAGGGACAGCGCAGACCCACAGCCGGGAGAATCCCCCGAGGCCCCGAACGAGTGACTAATAGAGCTGTCCAAACAGCCCCCCAACGGGTAGGAGGTATGCAGAACGCTCGGGCCGTCCTGCATACAGCCACCCCCGTCAGAGGGCCGCTCGGACAGCTCCGTCAGCCAGTCGTCAGGGTCTAAGGTATGACTCTCCATGTAGTAGCTGTGAGTAAAGGGGTTGGACATCTTTTCTTCCAGAGCAAAACTTACTAAGAAAATTGAAATGAAATCTTGCCGGATAGCTATCGCAGCACAGGTGGTATCTAAATTGCACACTTGCTCATGCAGGGGCCAGCGTACTGCCCTTTTGAAAGCTTAAGGGGTCACCTGAGACCCCTTGTTTGCGTTGTGTTGTAGTCTTTGTCTATAGGCCTCCAGCTCTGGGTACCCATGCTCCTTAGGCTTAGTGGTCGGGCTTGATGTGGGCATGAGCTCTGACCTATCCAAGATCTTCTTATCCGGTGTGATGCAATTTGTTGGCACATTCTCCTGAGCCCACGCCTGCAGTTGCAAACTGCAAATAACTTGTCGATTCGATAAGGCAGGGGTACCTTGAAGCAGGGCCGGGTTGGAAACAGGACGTAGAAGACCTTTGTCAGCCAGGTTGGAATAGCAAGTTGTGTCCAGATCATGGGGTAGTCTGGTTGCTCGAGGAGGATCAGGAAGGGGAACGCCACGAGCAGAATCAGGGCCACCGTCCCAAAGGCAATTGCCACCAACGTGTTGTAGAAGAACATGTGCAGGAGCAGCACGGAGGCGGTGGTGATGAGGGCGAAGGTGATGCTGACAAGGGCGTTAAGAGAAGGGGTGTAGTTCGAGAAGGGAAACAGCTTGAAGAGCGAGCCAGCACCGAAGAGAAGTCCGTATGCCAAGAGGTTGGTGGTCAGACTTGGCCAATTACAAATCTATGATTGAAAGGTTCCGAGACGTCTCAGCTACGCTACTCCTAGATAGCCAACAGGTAACTCAACATTCTTTCACTTGAACATAGGCTCGAAAGCATAATTTACAAAAACTTTGTTTGGAAAAGTTTTACAATTAAGCGTAGAGATTGTGGCTATTATGTTCATCACGAATCACAGTATTCTTTCTTTCTAATCTTAATAGAGCTGTAAATCCAGCAAAAGGTGTTCGGGTCTTATCTTCGAAAGCTAGAGTTCCTGCTAATTTATCAATCAACGGTGTGAGGAGATAGGCTTTATAAGCATGCCATAAATACGTGTGTAAGAAGAACTCCGCTAGGTGATATCTGATTGGAGCCTGTTTTGTTCAGCACTCCGAAACAACCCAATCGGCCATGCATAATGGACATGTCTTGTTACTGTCGACCCACTGCTGAATACAGTGCGTGTGATACTCGTGCCCACACCTCCCTCGCACGGATCTGCAAACAGGAGTGAGGAGGTCGGCACATTCGGGGCATAGCTCGGAGAGGGGGCTTTTGCATATGCTGCAATTGGCCTCGTCGATGTTATAGGACCACTCCACCACGGCGTACCAGTTTTTAATCGTGATAGACGGCTTTTCTATGTCTTCCATTTATAAAAATGATTCTTTGTAAGTGTCCCTCATGCGACGCATACACGCTCGAAGAGGCTTGTCCGCACTGTGGGGTCGTGACTCGCACCGCACATCCTGCAAAATTTAGTCCCGATGACAAGTATTCGGAGCAGCGGGTACGCTTTTTGTCCAGGTTCCCGGGATCCTCTCTGATGACCAGCCCAGCGTTCACTTTTTGAGATTTACTTATGGCTACCTGAACTGGCAGATGAGTCGTAAGCTGCTGAGTCCTGGTCAATAGCAACAGTTATAGTTTGAGGCTGCGTCTCTGCTGGGTTAGCTTTGTTTTGTGAATTAGCTGCATTTGTGCCTCCAGCTGCTTCCGTAACTTTTGCTCCTTCTCTAGGCTCGCGTCCATCTTCTTTTGGTAGTCTTGTGGAAGCTGTGCGGGCAAAATCATGCGTCCCTTCTCCACCCGGCGCCCTGCTTGTATGCTTCCGCGATATCCTGTCATCGATTGCCACTCTGGGCCTACGGCGGTTGATAGGTATGTTGCGTATTCATCGTCAGTTATCCCTTGGATCCCGTGTGCGGCATATAGCTCTACAATGGCAGGGTTGGACGCCTCGCTAATAGAGACATTCGCAACCCTAATGTCTCTCCGTCTGCCCATCCTTCTATTTAGTTCTGCAGTGACAGCTGCGCGCCGCGCTTCCTGTCTAAACGTAAGCTTTTCCTTGTCGTAGGTAGACATGCCTTCTCCAAACCAGGTTCCCCATCCCATCAGCTCCTTTTCTGGAGCAACCGGCTGGGATTCCTGGAGGGCAAGGCTGTATTTCTGAGCTGCAAACTCCAGCTCTGGGTCTACATCTGCTGTGAGTGCAGAGGCCGCAACATTACCTGGACGAGGGACATTTGGCAGGACGTTCTCATTAGCTATGGCTGGCAGGTCGCTGATATGTATTTCGTTTGATGTCGCCAAGGAGGCTGAAATTGATGAGCTGAAACGCTTAAGAAACGGGTTGTCAATGACAGTAGCCGATCTATTTGCTACGTTACACCCCTTAATGATTATCTTTCCCTTGGTCTTTGCTTCCTTTACCTTGGCTAGCTGAGCTTTGCGAATAATATCTCTTTCGCCAACAAGCTCTGGCTCCAGTTGCTGGTCATCTTCCTTCATATCAATATGGGCCTTCAGGACCTGATTTTCAGTTGTATTAGGGCGTGGAATCCGGGGTTGTGATTCAGATTTGACGACACCACCATCTTCGTCAGAGTCACCAGCGCTATCCCAATCACTGTCTCTGACATTGGCAATAGCATCTCGTGCATCCCTTTGTTCCTGTAGCGCCCTGGTCATGAATGCAAGTCTCATTACACCCTTTGCATTTCTATCGATGGGGGCCTCGCCGTACTCGGGCACATCGTCGACGTCTACCTTATGGGTCTCAAACTCATCGTCTGCCTTAGTATTTCTGCGTGTCTGCTGCTGGAAAGTGTCAAGTGAAGCATTTGTGAGCTTGTATTGCGAATCTAGAAAGTCCTCTGCCTGCTCCATCACCGCTGAGCGATGCTTTTCCTTCCACTCTTCCTGCCGCTTTTCAAGTCGCGCTAATCGTTTATCTCTGTTGTGCACTTTACGAAACTTCTTGGACTTAATCTTCGCCCAGGCCTTTAACTTTTGTTCATTGTAGTAGAGCAGCGACCGAAGACGAGCAATCTCTGCAGTGGATCGGTGGGCCTCTTGTTGCTGGGTCATTATATCCAGGGAATCTTGTTCTTGGGCTAATTTCGACTTTATGTTCTCACTATCACTCTCGTCAAGAGGCACAAGGCCAGCCAATTTGAGGGTGGCATCAACGCTATCTCCACAGAGCTCTTTGGCTATGTTGCTACTATCCTTGCTGAGTTTCTTTTCGTAGTCCTTGCGCTTTGGTTGCTTGATTGGCTCAAAAGATGGCTGTACCGATATGCCGTCCTCTGCAAAGTTAAGGACAACATCTGCACGTGTTTGCGCTGCTGAAAGAGGTTTCCACTTCAAGACGTCGTTGAATACTTGCCGTTGGACAAGGACTCGGTCTGCTGCTGCCTGCTCGAAGGATGTGACTCCTTTAACGTGAACGTTTGCGCTCTTCGTTGATATGTTGTCCCTCTCCACGGCCATAAGAGCTAGCATGTCTTGGTCGGCAAGTGCGTCTTTGAGGTCATCCAGAAACCCAGTAAGCGTCACTTTCTCTGGCTCATTCTCATCTGCCTGAAGGAGGGGGTGTACTCGAATAAACCTTCCGTCGTCGCTGCTTTCTTCAAAATGGACAGACGAACTGCTGGACATAGCTCAATCTCTTGTCTTGCTTAGTTGTTGAGATTCAAATTTAAATACAGGTGCAAATAATTGCAATGTGAAATTCACAGCGAAATTCACCTCTGTCTATCTAGTTGCGCCGAATTGGCTCGGTGCTGTTACCATCATTCAGAATCTATGAGCGGATATCCTTGCTGTGGCCAGGAAGCTGCAGAGTTCCACGCTTGCTTGGTTTGAAGATGACATGGACAGATATTCACTTATTGGCATCCATTCACGTGTTTAAGCTTTTGCAGCGTGACAGGAAGTGGAGCCGCAGCAGCTTGCTTGGTTTGTAGCTTGGCAACAAGTGTTATCCACCTCCTTGCCTGCATCCATGTCGACATAGAAACGACAGTGAGGATGTTCATGGAGGAAGGAGGCCGGGCAATGGGTCTCGCACTTTCCTTTAACACTCTTAGTAACAGCCTCGCGCTTGCTCTCACCGGTGGCGAGAAGGAGGATCTCGCGGCTCTCCATGATGGTTGCTATCCCCACAGAGAGGGCCTTGGTCGGGACCTTCGACTTGTCGTTTCCGAAGAAGCGCGCGTTGGCGTCGATCGTGCTCTGGGTCAGGCAGACGACGCGCGTCCTGCTGTCTCTCGGGGACCCCGGCTCGTTGAAGGCGATGTGACCGTTGTGCCCGATCCCCAGAAGCCAGACATCGCAGGGGCCAATCGCCTTGAGCTCCTGCTCATAGCGCTCGCACTCCTTTTCGTAGTCCGAAGCCATTCCATTGAGGAAGTGTACATTCTCCGGCTTTATATTGACCTTGCTGAAGAGGTGCTCCTCCATGAAGAAGCGGTAGCTCTGGTCGTGCGTGGGAGGGAGCCCTGCATACTCGTCCAGGTTGAAAGTCCTGACCTGCGAGAAGTCTAGGCCTTCCTCGCGGTGGAGACGGGCAAGCTCCTGGTAGACGGGGATGGGGGTCGATCCGGTCGCCAGGCCCAGAACGCAATTCGGCTTGCTGCGGACAACTTCCGCGATACGGTGGGCAAGCTTTATGGCTGGATCAGCGCATTTGGAGACGTGGATGGACGGCATTTTTATTTTGGCGAGGCAGTTACATATATACTGCTACTGCTGTAGTAAACCCTTACAGGAGTTCCGTACGCAGTATACGTCTACAACAAGTCCCACAGGCTGGGGCGTGGCCGATCGTACACGTGGAGCCCCTCGGCGAAATTTTAATGAAACATGATGCCGATAATGTAGCCGAGTTGATTGCTGACTCGCAGTCTGCTCTCCGCGCAAATGTAGATATAGCAGAGCGTATTACTGCAATGTTGGCAAACATCCACGAAGCAAAGCTCACAGCTAGCCCAATAGATGCTGTCGGTGAGAGCACAAGAGAAAGAGCGCCCCACCGCCACATACAGCTGTCAGAAACAAGTTGTACCCTGGACATAGCTCCAGCTGGTGCGAACTCCTCTCCACCTGCGCTGTCTGCGACCCAAGAGCAACCAATTAATGATAGCGAACGCCAGCTTGTTTATGAACTTCTGCAGGATAAGGCGCGCTTGGCCAGATTAGCCAATGATGGACACCGCTTGGCTTCTGTGTTGGTAGAAATGATTACTAATTCTATGCAGGCAGAAGCGATCCTCGATCTCCTTCTAGACGACACGGCAGACGCATCATCGGAATCCAACTTGGTAACTCAAGGACCCATAAATTTGCACGACCTCATCCTATCTCAAGCTCACAAACACGTTGATATAACCTTGTTCCCTATTGCATTCAAGATCGTTACCCTTTTGAACTTAGACTTTTTCATCTGTCTTTATCAAGTGCACAATGTTGTTATAATGATTGTGCTGTGTTCTCCTTCTTCCAATGCACAAAGCTATAGAGAGCTTTCCAAGACCCATTTTCTGAACACTGTAACCGTACCTGGCTACCCATCTATCGAAGCCGTTTGTCTATTTAATTTGGCAGACGTGCCAACAATTATAAAGACTTATCAAGATTTTATCGTGCTAGGATTTGCAACTGGTGAGGTCACTGTGTATACAATCAACCACCACATAATGCAACCTGGAGGCAACTTCTCAACACTATTAAACCCTGACCTTGTCAAGATTACTTATTCGCACATATCGACATCTCATACTGCCCTTATAACAACTTCTTTATCGCGCTCATATTTTTCTCCGGTGCGGGGCCTCATAATACTGGATGTTACTGCAAAAAGTACCTCTGTAAGGACGAAGCAAATGACCCTGATCGTGCTCTACGAATCTAACTGTGTTGCAACGATGACCATCACACTGGACTTTGTTCTCTCGAAAAGGGATCAAAGAATATACAATCAGAGAGCCCTTTTGGAGCCAGCCATTATAATCGAGATGCCAGCCAAGCTTTGCGTGTCCAACGAGAAGCAGACGGTGTTTTCGTCTGCCACGTCTGCTGCGTGCGAGTTCGCAGATGCCTCTCCCTTGTGCATTACAGGGCATATGGCAGGAACCATAATTGTTCGGTTGGCTGCAGGAGGCTCTGCTACCGTCCCTGTTCAGGGGCTGTCTGAGATTGTTAGGCACTTAGCCAGTATTGCGCCGAGTCGCTGCTTGGTATTCGAGGCGCCCGTTATCTCTTTGGTTCACGGCTATATACCTTCTGTGACTGCTCTAGATGAGGAGATTGTGATTGCGTGCAGCTTAGGTGGTCAATTGGCTGGATGGATAATAAAACCGAAGGATCTAGTTACTGGACTACCTCTTCTTGCTCTGGATGATGAGACCTCGCCTATCTTCTCCCCGTACTATAGGTGGCATGGCAAAGCTGATTGTGGAGAGGCCATAGTGTCGGCCATCCTTCACGACAGCAAGGTAATAGTCTTAACGGTTAGTGGCCGCATTGTGCAGTACAGCATTTTCCCTCATGCACTGGTCGAGTTGGAAGATCAGTTGGGTCGTGCGGATATGATGGATACTTACGGCTCTTCCTTGGCAGTAGTCAATCAAGCAGAGCTTTCATTTATATGAGCTTGCGTTGGCGTCTCTTAGTTTGCATCTGTTCTCTGTATCTCAGGCCTTCGTTTTTGTACTCGTCCAGCGAATCTTTATGTAGGTAATCAGTGGACTGGATGCTTCTTATCGAGCTTTTGAAGGCTTGAGACATCATCGGCTTGGGGCTCCACTCCAGAGATACAAGGTCAAGGACGTATGGAGTAGACAGATCAGCTCCCCAGATAAGGAGCTGAGATGTGCCCAGCTCTCGTGCTTCATGGCCAGATGAAGGAGGTGGAGGATTGTGCGTTGTCAATTTCTTCCACCTACACTCATCTACATCCAGCGTATATGTGTCATTATATTTGTCTACAAGTGGCACCTCGTATTGGCAGATGTTTTCGGGGAACTTTGCTCGATGGCAAGAACAATGTTCTCCGCCGTGCAGGACAAGGAGATCTCCTATGCGCGTAACTGTCTGTCCAACTCTTGGGGGCACCTCGGCCGATATGGTTACACGACTAGTATTGTCAACCATGTTGAATATTATGGTCACATTAGTATCTTCCTGTCCACAGCAGCTCTGGCCCCCTGTACAGTGCATGCCAAATATCACCAACAATTGTCCGATCCTAGCAATTGATGCACTGACATGGGAACGTTCGTCCGTCCACAGCCACTTTTCTCTTGGTAGAATCTTGTCAAGTGATATGCTCTTAGTTTGAACATACTCGGCAGTCTTAAAGTCGCTGCACTCCCTAAGGGTTTCTTCAATTATAGTATCATCCTTGATTGTGTAGCGTAAAGTTGGGTCGCTACAATTCGGTGTCATATTAATTTTCCGAGTCAATCCTACTAATTTTATCAAACTATTGCGAGGGTAGTACAAGCGCAGGGTTTACGTTATCTGGTATTTTTTATTAGCATTGCCTAGTGCATCTCAACACGTCATATGGTGCCATTCAAAAAACGCCCCGCAAATTAAAAATGATTGCCGGCCTCCTCCTCGTCGCCTCTGCCTTCGGCGCCGTCCTGGACGTCACCTCGAGCTTCAAGGCCGAGCTCGCGAAGGGCAAGCCGATGATGGTCAAGTTCTTCGCGCCCTGGTGCGGCCACTGCAAGGCCCTCGCCCCGAAGTATGTCGATCTGTCTGATGACGCTCCCGAGGGTGTGGTCATCGCCGAGGTCGACTGCACCAAGGCTAACGAGCTGTGCGGGTCGGAGGGCATCGAGGGCTACCCGACGGTCAAGTTCTACAAGGACAGCAAGTTTGTCGAGGAGTACTCTGGACCCCGCGAGGTCGTTGCAATGAAGGAGTGGATCAAGCAGAGGCTGTGATTCCACGTGTAAACTATGCTAGTTCGGCGCTTGCGTATGTTCCGGTTCGCCCGTGTGTCCGCCAAAATTAAATGAGCACAGTCGACCTTCAGCTCTTAAATCTCAAACCCGATGCTACAGAGGAGCGTCTCAAGGAGTTTCTTCAGCAGCAGGCGTCTGTTACGGAGATCCTCAACGTTGAGATATTGACCCCGGGAGATAACAAGCCTAGGGTTGGAGTTGCTCGCGTCATAGCCAACCGTGCTGCTCTCAAGGCCGACCTTACAGGCGCCCAATTGGATGGTAACCCTCTCGATGTCGTCTTTCTGGACGAGGAAACAGGCCCCAATCCCCAGCAAAAGGGGAAGATAGATTTCAATCAAGTGATCGAAAAGGTCAAAAAGATATACGCTGAACTAAACAGTGACGAGCTGAAGCCGATTTACTCGGAAGTTGCTGCCATGATGATTAAGAACGGAAAGGTGGATTTGTCATCTCAGAATCTGCAATCAGTGGGGCAGAAGATGGCTCCTGTCTTCGGGAAGCTCTCGGGAATGTTCAAGAAATAGGACGCCGCTTATTCAGCGAAGTAAACCATACAGCTCCGGACCTTGTGCTATGTTTTCTCTGCCCGGTGCGCCTCATTTGACTGCGAGCCGGAAAGCTTAACACCTTTTCCTTTTGTCACCATACGAAGCCCCTGTGCTTTCGCCGGTGGAGACTGCACCAAGGAAGGAGGCGTTACGGGTGCATGTGTGGGTATAGTCACAGTCGATGTAGAGTTAGGGACCTTCTCTACGTTCGCATCGATGGTATCATTGTTAGGTGAGTTGCTTGACGATTTGTTTTCCTTCGGTGACTGTGACCAGGCCAATGACGAAATGCTTGTTAGACGCTTTGCAACTGCCGGGAGGATGACTGCCGGCTGCTCTATAGTGCTAGACTCGCTCTGGTGAAGGATCTGCTCTAAATACGGCCCCATATTGGGCACGGATGTAGTTAGTAGGAGAGACTTTTCCTTGCTTGAACGACGCAAATGATCGGGGCTTCTTTCAGGGCCCTTCTTTTCTAGTTCCTCTGTTGTAGGCTGCTGGGCTTTCTGGTCATGCTCCAGATATGCTATAGTTAGCTTGGAGTGAGCATCGTGTGTAGGCCGCTGTTCAGAGGGTAGCGAGTGTCTAGACTTGTTGTTAGCATGAGCATTGTAGTCTGGACTCAGCATCCAGCTAAGATCTGTATTGACGCTGAGGGCCGGGGAGACCGTGTCTACCTGAGAAGAAATGCTTTGTAGCCCAAGTCTATGGTCGTGCTCTTCACCTGACTTAGCGTGCTCAGTAAGAAGGCGATCATAGGATGCCGGCATAGCTGGTCTGCTAGCAAGCAGCTCTACTATCTCCTTAGTAAGCACTAAGCTGTTAGGGTTTGCTGCCAACGACGTTTCTATGAATGATTGGAAAGCTTCGCATCGAGAGTGCAGAGCTAACAATTCCTTGTAGCACGCACTATGGTCTGCATGCAAAGACGCTGATTTGAGATTGGACTCAGATTTGCTGAGTAGTTTGGAAAGAATAACTACTAACAGAGGGTTCAGAATGCTACTCAGACTTTCAATCCCAACATTGCTGGGAACCCGCAAGATATTGTTATGGTCGTGAGGTATAACCCTATTATCAATGTAGAGGGACGGTACATTAAGAAGGAGGTAAATGAGCTCCTGGGAAGACATTACATGACTATCAAAGCTAAGAACAAAGGAAAGGCTGTCGGGCCACTTATGCCGCACCGAATGCTTTTTATCAGTGTGTGCCTGATTCACATGTGTAGGATTCCCATGCGTACCGTGATTCTCTGAGTGATGCACTATGAGTTGAGCTAGACTTGTAATAGTTGTCAGGCTATAAGGTCCCCCCAAGAAGGACCCGTGATCTATAATCATGAGTGCATCCTTGGTGTCCTTGGGGACTAACCTTACAGCGTGATCTAAGAACGTATCAAGTGTCATAAGGGGATCTGCCAGATGTGTGGCTTCCGCAAATGTGGCGAGACTTATGTATTGAAACTGAGTATAGAAACGAGAATCTAATAGGGTAAAGCCATTCTGAAGCATATAAATTAGAACAGAATCATAGGACGTATCGAGGCTGGCAAAAATTACGCTAACGCCTTGGTACATCGCTTCCACCATTTCCTTTACAAGTAAACTCATATTCTTATCTGCGTCATAGTGTAGCCGTGTCCTGCAAAAACACTTCATAATTTTAAATCTCGCGATGTTACCGGTGGTCGAGCTGGGCGGTACCTCACTGACTCTCGAAAGCTTTTACAACGTTTGCTATTGCAGGGCTCCCATTGTCCTTGACGCATCTGTTTTCGCTGCTTTCCTCCCTGCTCCCGAGAACCCAGTGCCTCGGGCACCCTACCATTATGCCACCCTTTTTTCGGGAAAGTACCGCTCAGTACCGTACGTCCTGTCACGGGCGTACATATTCACAATGCTTTCGCTCCTGGCCAGTAGCCCTGCCTCTGTTTCGATAACTGTCCTCCAAGGCCTAACCAGAATCCTCAACGGCCCAAAAGACATCGCCCTTCAGCGACCAGAGTGTGTGCTCCTTCCGAACTCTGCACTTGAAAAAGACTTGCTGGATCAGCTGCTCTCTATTCTCACCGAGGGCCCAGATAACCCTTTCTACATCGAGCTATCGGACGAAGATATTAACATTTTCAAGCTAAATGCTCATGCCTTTACCCTGTCCGTGTCATTTGCGTCGTCCATTCTCCTGTCCTTTGTAGCCACGCTCCATGAGGCTGCTCTTTCCTTTTCTTTCGAACTTATGTGTGCAAGGGTTAGAGAGTTATTTGACTTCGTCAATTATACCGTTCAGCGAAAGCACTCTGGGATGAAGGCAGCCATGTCAAACGTGATGAGTCTTATATCTGGCTCTAAAAAGGTAACTCAGAAAGGGAGTAATTTGTTCTGCTCACAGTCGCTATCATTGGCTGGGGAGATACGTGAGCTGGCCACGGAGTTGCGAACCGCCGTGCGACCGGATACGGCTTCGGCAGCATACACTAGTCTCGATACAAGGCCTTTGACTGATGTAACAACACTTTCTCTCCTACACGGCGTACAGTTGAAGATAGCGACTATCCGTTCACTGTCGATTGCACGCCGCCACTTGGTCGATGCTGTCGTGGTAGAAAAGGGGATTTGGAAAGCACCCTCGGACGATGCATACGGGGTTGCGGAAAGCGAGATGCTAGACGCACTAAAGAAGGAGCCAGTGCCGGTTTTGCACGCGCTGCTACTCCCTGTGCAGCTATGTGGTGTTCTCAAGGACCTTTCTACAGAGTTGCTGTCTGCCTTTACCAAGCTATCTATTGCTCAAGCAGGACTTTCCAAGGGGAAGATACAAGTGGGCCAGGGGGTACTGATAGCTATGGATACCTATGGTGATCTTTTTAGAGAATGTCAGTCCGCATCCGGTGCGCACCAGTTTTGGTGTATCTCGAGGATCGTGCGTGCCATGACTGACCACCTCTTCCTTGCTATTTCTAACGCTCGCATCCCCCAGCCTCCGTGCGGTATGCGTGACTTGCTCCCTGGACAGATGGTGCTTAGGCAAGCTGCTCTTTCACTGATAACGAGCGTATTTCAACAACATGGCGCCGTCTGCATAGAGACCCCAGTCATGGAATCGCGGTCTGTGCTGATGGGCAAGTATGGCGAAGAGCAGAAGCTGATTTACAATGTCTCTGATTATGGGGAGGAACCTCTATCTCTTCGGTATGATTTAACGGTCCCGTTTGCGCGCTATTGTGCCACACACAGGGAGAAGTCGATTAAGCGCTATTCCATCGGGCGCGTTTACAGACGAGACAAGCCTGTTATGGAAAAGGGGCGTTTTCGTGAGTTTTATCAATGCGATCTGGATATTGTCTATGAGCCCAACACGCAGGCACCGATGGCTGCTGACGCTGAGGTCGTAGTTATTGTATTTGAGATTCTGCATGCTCTAAGGAAGAGCATCCGTAACTTCGAAATATTGATAAATCACCGCGGCATACTCGACTCAGCGATGGCAGTGGCAGGTGTTTCAGATGAGCAGAAAAAGGCGGTGTGCAGCTGTATCGACCAGCTGGATAAGCACTCCAAGGAGGAAGTAAGGGATAAGATCGTGAAGTCCAAGGGGCTCACTCCTGTTGTGGCCGACACGGTTTTAGCTTTAATTGACTTTAAGCTTCCTACATCCCCGCACATGTTTGCCAACTCTCCCTTTGACTTCGTGTCCACTGCGATCGCGGCTCTTAAGGAGCTGCATGCATCTATTTCTTTGGACAGCACGCTCTCCTCTCAATTCATCGACGCGATCAGCCCAAGGCTTGAGCAACTAGGTCTTCTTTTTAGATATGCCTCACTCATGTGTCCGCAGTCACTAGAGTATATGGTGCTGGACTTCTCGTTAGCGCGAGGACTTGACTACTACACCGGAATGGTTTTCGAAGCAAAGCTGATCTCTGACCACGGAGAGCGCACAGGATCGATAGCAGGAGGGGGACGTTATGATGAGCTGCTAGGTAAGTTTAGAGCACGGGGAGACGAGCTTTGCGCAGTCGGGGGAAGCATAGGGATAGAACGCATATTTGCCATTCTGGAAGCACGGCAAGCATCACTTGATGGCCTAGCGACTGGGGACGTTGAGGACGGTGGTTCCTCATGCAAGTTGGCGTCTGCCAAGCGATATGATGTTTATATTTGTGGAGCACCGGGGTGCACCATAGAGGCCCGCCTAGAAGTGGCAGGAATCCTTTGGGGACTAGGCATCTCTGTGGGCATGAGTTGTAAAGAAGGGTGCAGCCAGAAGCTACTGAAAAAGGACATTGATGAAGGCGTGGCAGGCCATGCTCTCCTCGCCCTTATTATCGGCGGCGATGAGATAGAGAATCGAGTCATTAACGTGAAGAATCTATCGACGACAGAGCAGGTTGTCGTTCCGTTTGATGAGATTGGGGAGTATTGCGCCAAGGCTTTAGCGACAAGACACGAACGGTTTGCCCTATCTGAATGTGAGAAGTTGCTTAGAGATGTCAAGGACGGCAAAGAAGTGCGCGAAGGCATAGATAATATTTTAGCAGCCATCAAGATGCTCAGAACGTAACGCAAGTGAATGTCATTTCCAAAAAATGAGTACTAGTCTTCCAGGCCTCCTGTCCTGGATAACTGCGACCATTGAACAACAGCGTGGGCTGTTCTCATCAATGCTGGATATTGCTTCCAAATTAGAAAGTCAGTTGGACATTTTAGATCCACCCGGAGCAGACCAGGACCCAGCGCACTCTGCAGGCCACGAAGTGCTTAACATCCTTGCGTTGGAAAAAGAAGCAAAGGCATATAATGCATGCGTCGCAGAGATACGCAAAGCGCTGAACTTCATTGCAACTATTTCGCAGAGTCAGAATCCCACAGAGGTGGACCAGTCCAACCTTGGCCAGAATATTGCAGCCATGCTGAAGGGGAGGAAATTTATTCATGAGACTTTTGCAGACTGCAGCACAGAGCTGCTGGGAGAGATCCAGCAAGGTATCGACCAGAGTCTATTTGCTATTAAACGACTAATAGCCACAAAGACACACCGGTTCTATATTCAGCGCCGAGATATACTAGTGTTCGTCGAAGGATCAGCAAGCGGTGTTTTGCTTTCAAATTCAGGCCTTTCGCGGACAACTTCTCTTGTAACACAAGGAGCTGGTAAGGTAGCCCTAGAACTCCACTCGTTATTGCGATTCCATGTGCAGATGTTTGCCGACTTTGTCGAGCGGCTTCTTCCAAACACGCCTCTCTATTATCTCCTGAAGCATATAACCCTTGCAGCATCCCTGGACGCCTCTCCCAGTGCTCAAGTTGCAAACACCATTTATGACAATGGACGACCTTCAGCACTAAATTCCTCGTTTCTAGCTCTGTTTGATGCCCTTATAGCATCTCCGGCATCTCCTGGCACCTTCAAGGACGCCTTTTTAGAGTTCATGAATCAGCGCATAGACTTTCTACTACGTGTGTGCTCTAGTATCGTATCATCTTACGGAGTTCTCAAGTCAAGAGCCTACTCCAAACTAAAAGGTGTACCCGCCATGGATACTTCTAAACTGAGGACTGAGACCCTTCTGATAGCAATCCTTGACTTCTTGAAGAAGCTTCCTGATACCTTGAAAATTAAGAACAGCAGGGATCTAAAGGACTATCTATTATTCAACGATACTCAGCCCATCCCACCTATTCATGACTCACCAATCCGTGGGGACACACAACTCTCTGTGCCGTTGCGCCTACTTGCACACTTACACCGAGCAAAGCTCAAAGAGGGTGTGGCCTCTTTCAACAGGTCAGACTACATCAAGGCCATCGAAGACGGGCCTGCTTCATCACCACCGCCTGCTCTTTATAAGCAGGAATCACATCCATTTTACTACTATTTTGTGTACGTCTTGTCTATGCTTTTGGACGAGCGTGAACAGCTTGTCATGTTCATTAACTTGATGCTTTCCCACTACTGCGGTGACGCGACACCCTTTAGCTCAGGGCTAATAGCCGATAGCAAGCCTCTAGTAGAAAGCGCATGTAGGCTAATGGACGTCTGCTATTCGTATATTGCCACGCCAGTTCTTCAATATGTCTGCCAAGTGTGTCTTGGGCTGATTTCTAACATTGACACTAAGCGCTTAACCTTCGAGACTCTTGATATACTACAAGTATTACACGCCATGATACCTATTGTTTTCTTGACTAACTACACGGAAATACTCAGCTTTTCTCTTGGTGGCTTGCCGATGACTGACGCGCCGAGCAAGCTTGTTGCTCAGGCTATAGGGAAGGAGACCACTGTTTACGACAGTGAGAGCTCATTTATAAACGGCATGGGAATGAATGGTACTCTCTTGATGACTTCCCAGGGCACTGTGGACACCGACAGTTCTACTGCTAGTAAGTTCACGTGGAACATTCCATTCGATGCCATCAACAACATAGTTCATGGGGATCTCTTCACGTCTTTGCCAAAGCTCTACACAGCCATCATTGACATGCTTGGTCCTCTCTCTAGTAGCGTCGTATCTTGTAGTCTCAATCAGCGAAACTTCTTAGACCAGCTCCTATACTATCAATACACTAAGTCAGACCTTAATCTCTCTACATTTGATAGCCTCAGACATGACTTTCTACTGTTAGTGATCTGTGTCGCTCTCAAGAGTAAGGAGGTGCTTACTGCCTTTGAAGAAACGCTCTTCGTCATTCCAACACGTACAGACAGCATTAATATAATCTCAGAATTACCAAATATCATTCTTTGGCTCAATCAGCAGGGTCTCTACTCGAAGAGCATCTCTCTTTGCTCAGATATCGTGAAAGTGGCTCAGGCGCTCTCTCCTGCACTCCTTGCCAATGCATCCATAGAGGATACTGCCCCGCATAATGGCAATGTCAATCAGGTCTGCACTTCTACAGGCTTTTCAGCCACCACATTCGTGGACAGTGGGGCAGAATTTGTTCTCCAGGACTACCTCTTCCCCTCAGGGTCTGAGAGTCTGAAGACGGCCGTTCTCGAACAGAAGCTCTACTATTTGTCGTGCATTCTTTTGTACCGCACTCAACCACCCAAGGGCCTGGTGAACAGCTACCTATTTAAGCTCAACAACCTGAACTACCTTTCTGAAGCTGTCAGTTCCGACAACGGACCCTTGCGTAGCCTTGTTTCACACGAGTATTCGAGATTTATACGCAAGCAAGTAGATAATTTAGTTGCCAAGTACTATGAAATGATATGGAAGCCAGCTCTTGTTGCGCTTGATCTGCGCCGCCTTATAAGTGATTTGCAACATGTCTATGACAAGTGGCACGAACGAAATAGTCATGTAATTACCAAGGTCGTAATGAGTGAGCTCTCAGTGGTGCTCGACCAGGCTCGAGAAGTCTCTGCTCGCATAGAAGGGACGGAATGTGTGCCAGAGTCCTGGACAGCGTCTGAAGTCCAAGATGACACGGAGACCCTTGGAGGGACTCAAAGGCCAGCGTCTCACGCATCCATCAAGAGCAGAAGGATCACTGCCACACTAACATCTTGCCTACCAAAATTTGAGGGTCTGATTCTCCCTCTTTTGGATGCTCATGTCACAGCCACTGTGCCCTCCGCGTCTCTTCAAAGAAAAATCCAAGACTACGTACTTAACAATGTGCTAGTCGTTGTCCAACAGTACTACAACGTGTGCCAATTCTCTCCAATCACTGCCTCTGCGTTCAAAACCCATAACAGAATTTCTCCGCAGAGCATTCAAAAGCATATAGAGAGGTTCTTTTGTGGCACGCCTGGTTCTGCCTTGCCCTACACCACTCCTAAGTGAACACGGTTTCCGACACCAACCGTATCCCCCCTCTATTTAAGCCGAATTTATATCTTTTCTTAATCCTTTATGCAATCATCTTTTATGCAATCAAAATGGGGCTCTTTCTGCCGTTGCTGTTTGCCGGCGCCCTTTGTACAGCTACGAACTGTAATCTTCGCTTGGAGCTAAGGACTGCTGCAGATATTGAACTGATTCGCGAGTGTCCTCGAGGGTTCTTTGTGCTGTTGAATGATATCGATATACAGGGACCATTAACCCCTTTACCGCCTTTCTACGGGATCATAATAGGCCAGTCACACAAGATATCCGTTAAAGGGTTCCAGAATCTGGGAACAAATGTGGGTCTCTTCACTGAGGTGCATGGAACACTTAGGAACGTGGTCTTTGACATTACTCTAGACGAAGGCACAAAGGATCTGCTAAATGTAGGACTCCTAGCAGGGATACTCAACTCGACAAGTCTGTACAAAGTGACTATCAACGGAAGTTTACTACTAACCAAGCCAATGAATAGCGACTCTGAAGCTCTTGCCGTCGGGGGACTGGCAGGCAGGTCGTACATTACGCCATCGAACGTTGCCGTCAATGCGACAATCAGGTACAGCGGGCTCCGCAAAGCTATCCTGGGAGGAGTTATAGGCAACATCGCAAAACCAGGACTAAACGTTGATGCGTCTATCATCAGTGGGCTATCATTCAATGGATCTATAGAGTGCAGGAATAGTATTTGTATCCTGGGTGGAGTCGCAGGAGAGTGTGGGAGAAGCCTTCTCAATTGCAGTGCAAACTTCAGCAGGGTCTACGTACGGAGCGAGTGGCTGTCCCCATGCGTTTATGGAGGCCTCGTTGGCATACACTACGCGTCAGTGGGGTCTTCCACCGTTACTGCCAATATTGTAGAGCTAACCAATCTTGGTACATATTCATACATAGGCGGATTTCTGGGAAACTTACAATCCGATTGCATTCATTGTGTTGTCATCGACAAGTGTGTAGCAAACTATTATAGCTTCTCTGTGGGCACAGACATTATGTACATCGGTGGCTTTGCTGCTAATCTAGCCGGAGTCTTAGTGAGACACTCAGTGGTTAATATCACAACCGGATTGTTTTCTGGCATAGTGGGCGGATTTGTTTCTACGGCCAGTGTCACTACTGTGGAGCAATGTGCTGTCGTCATGGAAAACTTAACTCAAAGCTATATAGAAAGCTCCGGCTCTGGCGGTTTCGTTGCTATTGCTAACTCAGATACTAGCATAGCAGACTCATATGTGCGTATTAACTATTACACGTTCAATACACCGCTTTATCTCTTTGGCGGTTTTGTGGGGACTAGCGTGGATAGCATAATAGCCAACTGCTTTGCATGGTTTAAGATAGTTACAATGCAAGTGTCGCCTACGAGCTCCATAACTATCGGGGGCTTTTGTGGGCAGCTGTACTCACGGACTAACAACTCACTGATTGACAACTCGTTCGTGTTTGTGCGCTCCTTCCTCTACAACTTTAGAACGAGCCACAACTTAACGTTTGGTAGCTTTCTTGGTGCAGTCAATGGTCCTTCAGGAGCAGTAACTGGTAACGTACATTACTTGAAGAGCCTCTGGTGGTTCATGAACGTGTCTATTGCGTGCTCAACCTGGAATGACACAGCCGCGATACGCTACGGAGGCTTTGCGGCCGCCATAACCGATAATGTTCTGATCTCAGACTGCGCAGGCACCGTTAACTTTACAGGGTCGTGCTCAGGCTTTAAAGCCGACTATGGACTGGCATCTTTTGTCTACTTTGGACACATGAATGGCCTGTCTGCAGCGAGAGTTCTGTTGAATGTCACATTTACCTACACAGAACCGGGATACAAACCGTACAGTATCAAAGCCTTCGGCCCAGGGCTGAATGCAAGCCATTGCACCAAATGTGAAAATATTCTGGTCGCCGCAAACCCGGGTATCGATGAAACAGATTTATTTAGCATTGTCCCGGAGTTCTTGACGCTGTCCACGACATACCTAGCGCGTGGATGGTGGTTAAATGAAAACAGCGGGTGGAACTTTTTCAATACAGCGCTTCCCATACTCACCACACTTCCATATGCAGTTGTAATTACCGACAAGGTCATTGATCTCATAGCGGTGTCTTGCTCAGCTCCCCTGTGCTGGGACTATAACACCACATGGGTTGTTGGCAGGAACACAGGAATGATTGACCTGCAGTTCTTCATAAATGAATGTAGTGTAGGTCTATGCGCCTCCTGTCTTGAGGCATCTGACAAACGTTGCATTGCGTGCAGTTCTGGAGCCCTGGACAACTCCTACTCTGTGTGCACCCCCTGTAAGTCAGGATGTATGGCGTGTCCCACGCTCAGTAGCATTTGTGAAGTGTGCTCGGATGCCTCTTACGTCACAACCACCAGTGGCGTCTGCATTAAGTTTCGAGCATGTTCTATTGAACAGTGTACGCATTGCTACGAAGGTGCCAACAAAAAGCTTCTCTGCCTCCGTTGCACGAATGGATACTGGCTCAACAAGGCTTTCAACAGATGCGACGCGTGCCCATCAAATTGCTTTGAGTGCAGCTCTTCAACACAATGCCTACGATGTAAAAATATAAGAAGCCCGCCTCTTTCTGGATATTGCGACTATAGTACTCTCTGCATCGACAATACAAACTGCCAATTCTGCCAAGCGTCAGACCCCTTCTACTGTGTCAGTTGTAACAAGTGGAACATGCGCCCAAATAGTGATGGAGTATGTGTGGTATCCAATCAGACATACTGTACACTCTCTAACTGCGTGGTCTGTGAAGCAGGAAATTCAAATCGTTGTTCTGTGTGCGGACTTAACACATATCTTTCCTTCTTTGAGGGAACATGCCAACAATGCCCTAGCGAATGCAAGACCTGCACCCCAGTGCTGTGCACAAGTTGTATCGACACCCAAAAACGACCGGTTATGGGAACATGCATGTATTCTACAAAGTGTACCACGCCGTACTGTCTATACTGTTCTACAAATAATCCAGATCAGTGCCTCTTATGCTATAAAGGATATTCCCTGATGGTTCCAGGAAACATATGCACCAAGAACGAGGTGAGACTCAACACAACGCCAATAGCCATCGGGGTATCAGCTGGCCTAGTTGCACTGATAGTTTCCATGACTATCATTGCCATAGTCTGTGTCAAGAAACGCCGCTCTGCTCAGAAGTCCGAAGAGGACGACACTTCATTAGTGACCCAGGAGGACACTGATACGTCTCTCTCGTTCATAAACGTGTTGAACAATGCTAGCCATACCTTTACATTCGCCTCTACAAAGCAGTCTTCTAAAGAATAAAAATTAAAATCTGGCCCATGTTTTCCCTGAGTGAGTTCGGAATAGGCGGCCAGGCAACAGCTGCAAAGATATCGGAGACTGGGGATACAGCATACATTGTTTCAGGGCTGTCCCTTGTTGCAGTCTCTCTCAAATCAAAGTCACCAACTTTTTTATGGACTGAGGACATGGAGCCTCATTTTACCAAGGGGCTTATTTCTGCAAATAAGAGCTTTTTATCTGGTCTTTTTTCAGGAACACAGAAGAACTTTCTCTTTCTCCCGCCGTGCCTCTCCTCGTGCGAGAAGTATCTGGCTGTAGTGGCCAAGTCACATAATGATAGCCATTCGCAGATCCTCATCTTTAATATCTCTGACGGTGCACCGAGTCGGTATGTGTGCTCCTACAACATAGCTGGCGGGCTGATCACCATCCGTGCCCAGAGTGGGACATCTGCGTTTTTCGGAATATCGTCTACACTCTTGGTCATTGCGACTTTGGCTCACGATACTTACGACTTCGGTCTAAAAGAGGTCAGTCAGATCTTGCCTTCAGACTCAAAGCAGAAGGTAACGGCCACAGGGCTGGCTGTGATGGGAACTACTCTGATGCTGTCCCTTGACAACAGCTCTTCTGTTATTTTGAGCACGAGAACACTATCTATTCTCAAGCGAATTAACACAGAAGGCCAGCTGCACGATGTTGCTGCAGCGTTCACTCTGATTGATCGAGTGGAACACGGAGCATTCCTTCTCATGTCAATTCTCGGAAACTCTCGAACACCAGGTGCCTACACGTGTCTACTATACGTGGTGAAGCGGCTACGACAAGGAGATTCGTATCATTTTGTGGTAGGAATGTTTTCGTTTCCCCTTAAGACCAATAAGTATTCAGTGGATTTTCAACTGCTTTCTTACACGTACACCAGAGATGGTCAATTTTTAAATATCCTTTTCACAGGATCAAATACAAATCCGTTTGCTGTCTCTGTCCCCACTGTGTTCCTCCACGGGGCACAGGAGACACCTGGCATCCTCCCAATCTTTTATGATGACCCTTCCAGAATGGATCCAAATGTCAAGTGCGACAAGCTTGTGCTATCTGCGCACATTTCTCTCACAGAGCTTGCACAGGCCCCTAAGGCAGTAAGCGAATTGGCATCATCCGTCGCTATCTTTGATCCCATATTCCTTGACATGCTAAACTGCACAGATGGCCCCAGTGGCTCAGCGACCCAAGCCCACACCAATACCTCCATGGCTGCACTGAAAGATGACCAGCGGGTCATTCGGATATCTGCGGTGTTAGTACTATGTGATAGCATAGAGAATACATTGTTTTGCACAAAAAGTGCCCATGCCGCGAGCAAGCTAGCATCTCTGAACTATCCCGGGGCGATGAGCGTGGAAAATTCTCATGCAATTCTCATAGGAGCGCAATGCCTCAAGGCTCCTGAAGAAGCCAAGCCATCGACGAACATATATGAGAATAGTGAGTTCTACTCTATCGCTGCCGTCTTTTCCTGTCTGCGCTATAGCCAGCTGTACATTGTTCTGGAGCGCGCCATCATGCGCAAGGAGCATAGAGAACACATCACCAATGCCAAGCTGGCTCACGGAGCAATAGGAGCTATTCTTGGCACGGATCCAGACTACGTATTTGTATTCAACAACATACGTGTACTTATTCATGTGTGCATTATCATCATCAAAAACTCTTTATATCTGCTGAATTGTCTTGCTAAAAAGTTGGACAGTAACGCTGATACTGAGTATGAGGCACTCGCATACTTGAGTAAGTTTTTACAGCCAATCACATACGCGTCTGCGCGAATTGTGGACACGCTTCTTAGAGTCCGGAAACTAGACGTTAGTCTGGGAGCGGAGGCATCTACCATCAGAATTATCGCTGAGACAGCAAGCAGTGCGCTGGGCATGATGCACTATCTAACAAGCATCCGGTCGTTCATCAACGTGCCGTTCCCCCTATCCAGAAACCACTCCCAGAAGTTCTCCAGGATAGCAACAATCTTGAATTATACGAAGACAAAGCACCTCGCCACCTGTGCGGATGCCTCTACTGTATATGGGGGCGTGGACAGTACGGCCATAATTCCAACTGCAGCTCGTGATGACGATAATGAAGTATTTTTTAATTGCACCGTCCACGCCTACTCCATGATGCTTCGTAGCCTTAGGAAGAGCGTGGCAGACGAGAGCAAGAGCCCCAACATGCTATACACACATGAGTTTGGTTATTATACTGTCGATGAGACAATGAAGAGCATAGAAGGAAACCCGTACAGGGATATACAGGATTTTTCGTCTGTTTACGCAGCACATAATATGGTGGGCAACACAGCAATCTGGTCTCTTGTGCAGTTCTATACTCAGCTCGTCTTGTCTGGGGAGAGGCCAGGGGTAGATTATAGAAAGCGGAGGCCCGGCTTTACGCGCATGACAATAGTGGACGCGTTAAAGGCTCTTCTACAAGAAGATATTAACTCGTCGACCTCTCACAGCAACAGCTTCTCCTTTGAGACAATAGACCCTAGAACTGCTTTGCTGAAGGAGGCTGGGATCCACGGGTGCAGGATCTTCATTGTGTACGCCCTACTTGTGAATGGGGAAACGCCAAAGGCATGTATGGATGCCTGCATGTCGCTTTGCTTCATGGGGACAGATCTCAGGCCCTTTATTCTCCAGGCTGCAAAAATAAGTTGCGGTGGGGATGACGGCGTGCTTGGATACACAGACGAAAAGCACTCCAAGGCGGTGGAATACTATGCTCGCTGCATCTATCTATCAGCCCGCATTTTGTTTGCTGTCGATATGGGATACTGCGGCCCTATTGACCGGGAAATCGAAGACGTTTCTTTGTCTGAAGACACAATCTATCTTAACCAACTGATGCAGGTGCCTGGCGAGGGGGACTTCATAGGTATCCAGTTGCTCTCCTCGAGCATGGCCTTGAGCGACACAACGCGGCGGAGTCTCAGGCTTCTGCTCTTCCATGCATTGAGCTACCTGCCCTACGCTGGAGCGATTAGTACAGATGCTGGGTTCTATACAATAAGCAGGGATGACGTGGAAAAGAGCTCTAAGCAGTGGGCAGGAAGGCTCTGCCATCTGTCGCTCCTCAAAGGGTTGATCTCTCTTGCACGGCCACTGGCCTTCTCATCCATGGAGTACTCCGATGGGCTCCACAATACTCTGCTTTGGCCCGTGCATCCAGGAGTAGCCAGGACTGAGCTAATCATGCGTTCGTGTATCATGTCCTCTGTGTTTATTAGCCTCACAGAGCCCTCTCCTGGGATTCATAGTGCGGAGCACAAGCGCATTGTCGAGACCTCTATTAACCAGCAGATGTCACGAGCGATTTATCAGTTGCGTAGAGACTTTAACGGAATTGTTTCTAATGACACCAGCTTCTGTAGTGATCGCTGTCTAGGTCTGCGGCTTGCCTACATATTTTCAGAGTTAGCAACAAATAATTACCGGATTGAAGAGTTTTATGATGAGCTTCATCTTGTCTCTTCCTTAGGGAGTGATGTGGAGCCAGATATGGCCAGATCAGTGCTTCAAGAGACAATGCGCATCGTGGGGAGGTCCAACTGCCGACGCAGGTTTGATAACATGCCCTCTAACACTCTTGATCTGGAGGAATTGACAGTAGATAGGGAGTCAGCTGCAAATACCAGTCTTGGGCAGTCATTACGGTGTCTCAATGAGCTCGAAGAAACTACGGACAAAAGGAAGGCTACTCACGGAACAGTGCCAATTTATTGCAAGCTGATCAATTACTCTCCCATCACCAAAGCAGAAGTCTCGGCCATAACCGCCTTCTGTCTACATCACGATGAGTTCTACCCCTATCTCCTGGCATTTCTTATATCCCATGATACTAAAAAGGCGTTGCGGTTCTTACAAACACTGACCGTAATCGACACTGATAACAAGAAGAACCTTGACGGGCTTGTGTATAGAATTACTGAGTTGGAGGCCAAGATTCCTTTTTGTCTCCGCCCAATAAACGTGAACAACGAGGAAGTCCTCTCGCGAACGACCGGTCTCTCTCTAAGCATGAGGTCGGGGACGCTGCTTGCAGCTTGCCAGTTTAGCCTGGATCCGCAGGCTCACTTGCCTTACAATCTAACCGAGGAGGCTATTGCTGCAAACGAGCTCTACAGCACTAAGAATCCGATGAACAGATCATTTCTTACTTACACCCGCCTGGAAAGTCACGACCCAGACGAAGATGAGTGTGGTCTGGGAGCCGCAGACGTTTTGTACATACCAAAGTACGAAGAAATCGAGAAGCAGCCTCTGGACGCAACACAGCCTCTTTTCTTGCTGAAGAGGGCTGGCAGAAGCATGGGGCCTATCCAGACGCGACAATTTGGGGACGGGTACAATATGCAGCTACAATCTGATCAGCCCCAGGGTCACGCACCCATCCATGGTTCTGAGCCTTTGGGATACCTATTTACCGAGCAGCCTGTAGCACTGCCGCAGGCCCAGGTTCCGGCTAAGCAATACAATAAGGCTGTTGGGATCCCGATCAAGAGACCGCCCTTTAAATCCGCACAGAGAGGAGTCTCTGTTGCGTCTGTGGCTAGACAACGGCCTCAGCCAGTCAACTCGTACAATGCAGCAAACACCATACAGAATAACGCTCGGACACATCCAGTACAGCTGCAAAATCCCCCTCCTTGGCAAAAACCTCGCGCTTCCACCCCTGTCGATACAAAAGTAAGCCCAGTGCCTCCTAATCAGCCGCACAATTGGATGTTTCAGTCTCCAATACATGTTAAATCTGCGGTAAAGCAGACCTCTAGATTTGCAGCGGGGGCCGAACCTCAGCCCAAGAAGAGTGTCAACTTTTCCAACCAAATGGAGGAGATCCAGGAGGATCTAAACACTATCACTATAGGAAAGGGGCCAAAGAGCTCTTTAGCCGCCCAAATGAACACTGCTGGAATGGTCCTGATGAACTTCCCCGCGGATAAGCGTGAAAAGGCATGAGGCCGGAGGATTTACAGTACTCAGAGCACACTCTAATCTGTTCATTAATGGTTTAGAAGTGCCTTTTGAATCTTTCGTTTTGTTTTTTCTAAACTTTGTACTTTACTAGTAAGTTCATCGTATCGCTCCTTTATCCTCGCCACATCCTCGTGAAGTTGTGACACATTCTGCTCTCTCTGCTTATAGTCTGCCAGTAGTATAGGATTGCCGCTTAGTCCTGTCATGTCCCTAGAGTCGTCGGCCTGCTTCCGGACATGCGTCCTAGCATTCTTAAGCTGAGAGAGCCGGTCCCGGAGTTTGCCTAGCTGCTCGTCTAAATTCAATAGATCCCTTTTCATCATCTGTACCTGTGCAGTGATGAAGTGCCGCTTTTCTCGGATGTGAGCAAGAATTTGGAGCGTGGACACTGTTCTCCGGCGGAGCTTTAAGAGTTCCTCTGAGCGCTCCTCTATCTTTTCAGCAAGTGTCTGATTTTCTATTTTAATCTGTTCGAAGTCTATACGTTTCATTCTATCTCCAAACTCATTAGTCTTCTTTATCTTGGACGTGAGAGCAGCGATCTTTTCTTTTTGAGTAATACCTTGTAGGCGCAGAGCATCATGCTCTTTCACAAGGGCCTGGAATTTGTCCTCCAAACTCTCTGCCTCCGCCTGAGTGAGCATCACCCCATGGGACCGCTCCAGGTGTCCGAAGGAGGCGCGCCGCAAAGCAGTAAATGCTGTAGTTAATTCTGTCGCCTCACTCTCGAGCTTTTCCAGGTTTGTTCGGAGCACAACTGTATCCTGATCAATACTGGATTGCAGCGTATCCAAGTCAACCCTGCACTGGTCTATGTCTGAAAGGCTCTGGTGATATTTCACTATGAGCTCTGCTTCCGTTCGCTGGCCATGGTCCTTGAAGGGGTGGAGCTTCGCTTGAAGAGAAGGAAGCTTAATGAGGCGCTTGGCCTCCTGCTGCAAGAGGAAGTTCTCCTCCTCGAGCTTCTGCTGCTCTGCTAGGCCCTCTGCGTAAAAATCGCGCAGCTCTGCTTGGTTGTCTTCAAAGCTCATGTCTATCTGTTATTTTTTGGTTTTTAGAACATGCTTTGAACGCCTAAACTAGAGAAACCCATAATACATGTGTTCCATAGCGTCTCGGAGGAGCTGCAGAAGCTCGCTGTCGGTTGATTTCTTTGGAAGCTCCAGCAAGTTGGCGCACGTACGCCCTTGAGGAAGAAATCCCTTTGGAAGGGAAAAGCACACAGTCACCAGGACATTAGACTCCAGATAGGGTATTCCCGTGCAAAAGCGTAGAAGAGATGCCTGCTCTGCCACGGTAAGAGCTAGGCAGACTCGCACAAATTGACGCGCTTCTTCTGTTGATGTATTGTCAAAGCGAAAGTGGCGAAGGATGAGTTCCCTCGTGAGATGGACAGGATCTAGTGTAGCATAGAAGCGTTTTAGGATATAGGTCACAGGGATCTGCTCATTGGTCAAATTAACACCCGCCATGCGTAGTAAGGTACAGAATCCGTCCGCTAAGGCACATGCCTCATAGTAAATTAGACCGAGGATATGGGAATATGCCAAATGGGATGCATAGACAGCCCCTTTGTTCCTCGGAAGAGTACCATCTGCATCTGTCTCTATCGCAGACGCTTCCACATTCGTCTTATGCTCTTCGCTTTCTTCGGAGGAGTCACTGCAAAGAACAGTAGACATCTGGTTCTCTTTGCCAACGCTGGAGGGCCCAGTCATATGAGCGCTAACGAGAGAAATAGGCGTATATACCTTTCTCCTGCTCAAGTTTCTAAACATATGTCCGCTCTTTCGATAGAATTTTATCAATCTATCAAAAGCAATCAGATTGGTGTCGGTTCGTATATTCGTCGATTGAAGTGTGGTTGAGATACAGCCGTCCATCCCAATGGCCTTCAAATCCGGGAAGAGAAGATATGCTGGACTCATATTTGAGCTTCCAGTATCCATGTCCAAGCAATAAAGTGTAAGTGCGTCATACGGGTGTAAAGAAAGAGCAGCGACTCCTACGCCCCATGGACCGAATTGCACATCAGGAAATGCATCCAGCGTTTTGCCTTGAGTAATGGCAGCTGCAATGAGAGAGCACCCCCTTAACGTAAGATATGACTGGTATCGCTGTGGTGAAAGATGCTTTCTTCCTGTGATCTTTTCATGGAAAATCTGGGCGGCAGTCTCCTTTAAAGCCATTAGTGTACTGCTATATTGTATCTCACCATAGTAGTGGGCTCCCACTGGGGAGACTGTGCAGTGCAGGAGTAAAAACAATAGCGCCGGTGATAAGGCAATGGGGAACTTGAAGTCCTTAATTAAGGAGACTGCTAACAAATGGCCTATCACTCTATACATGGTAATGCGTGTCATCGACGGAAGATCCTGACAAATAGAAAGATCTGCTACTCCACACTCTGGGGCAATACTCCAGAGTTTGTCTACCTTGTTGATGCACGCCAGAAGCCCTGATTCATGTACATCTGCTGCGATGCCCACAAGCAACTCTTTTAGAAGACCGCCTGCATCCACTCCTTGCTCTCCATCAAATGTAACCTGTGGGACGCGTGTATACGGTGCGTCTGCAATCCGTTTAACTTGTGGGATGAAGTACTGAAGAGTCACAGGAATTCGTAGGAACCGAGAGAGTATCCCGCCAAACATCTCACTCCGACGCACTGTCACCCGGTACCGAGCTGTAGCTCTATTTGGAGTAAGGTGTGCTTGCATATTCCTTGAACTTTCACGAGGCGTAGCAGGCCGAAAGCTACGAGCAGCATCATGGATAATAGCCTCAAAATACTCTATTATCCGTCGCACAAAGGCCGTAGTCATATGATGAAACTTAAGATCCCAGTACATCCTGTACGGGGTTCCAGCAAAGAACACAATGATGAGGGCCGGGTCTTCAATGGATCCGTGCCGCTCCCGTCTAGCCATGAGATCTTCCAACTGAGACCCATCAACACTGCAAAGTAAGGTCGTCGAAGGGTTATCCATTCCCACTACGTGCTGCCACCTGATGACAGGGACATCGTATTTGGAAACGTCTGGGTAGTGAGGCGCTATCTGAGAAATAACGGCATCGGGGCGACGCCAGATCAGAGGCATGACCGTCAGAGTGTCTCGAAAGATGGACTCCTGGCCTGTCAGCCACGAAGCTTCGTGGGCGCCGGAGTCCTTTCCGTGAGGGCTCTGTGTCGCATAGACGCTGAGCCGATGAGGGCTTGTAAAGACACGAACAGAGCGGTAAGTGATAGCTTTTCCGAAGCCGCCTATTGTCAGTTGAGGCACAACAAGCCCCTCGCGGAAAATGCTCCGCACATCGTGAAAGAGCGTGGGAGATCCGCGCCCAGGCAGGGGCGGACAATAGAAGGGGGTCACGATATATGTAGGGGAAAGCCGCTCACAAGAGGGCCGTCCATTCCTAGCTCTTTTTCCGGTTGCTGGGTATTTATCAATCAATACGAGGGTTAGATTGCTGATGATATCCTCACTATAAAGAACGGCACGGATGACATGCCCGACCGTTATAAAGGCGGTAAGCTGGCCCCGGAAGAGGCGGCCTTCAAAGGAACCTCGTCGCGAAGGGAGCAAGAGAGAGTCTACAGCGGGAGGGTCATCTTCAATGCAGAAATTTAGATAAAGAAGTGATTGGGAAAGGACGGCATCCATGGGCTGACCATCTACTGAAGCAATGAAGAGGTCGTAGTGGCTTCCATTGAAGAGTACCACGTAAGGGAAGGAATCGTCTTGATTGTGGAACGACGCATCAATTGCGTTTACATGTGACGGTGGTAGAAGTGAAGAGGGATCGGTCGGGGCAGACACATGGGGCCGACCAGAAAGCACGGCGCCCATGCAAAGCCTTTTTTATAGAGAGTCAAATAGGCCGCGCAGCTCTTCTTTGACCTCTTTATCCGATAAACCGTTCCGTGGACATGGTCCCATGAACTGAAAGTCCAGCTTGTCGAGCCTAGTGCGGCAACTCGCAAGAGCTCGGGTTGTTCTATCTATGTCGCTATCTTGTTGGTACATGTAAGCAGAGCTCCTCTTGGTGATCCGCTGCAAGAACTCTTCCGGACTAGTCTGCATTTTAAGGAGGTCTACCTGGGTTTGTGCATGTTGCTGGCAGTCAGCGGCGGTCATGTCGGTAGCACGTTTCCGCCCGCCCAACTTCTTTGCCTGCTGTGCCCGTAAGCGAGACAACTCCACCTTTTGGTTGATTGCCGTCACCATCTGCCCAAACATCAGCTGTCGCAGCCGCTCGGTTTGATGATGCACCACAGAAATAGTCTTGTCTATGTGTCTTTTGCTACGACAGAGAAGAAGATCAAGGTCCCGTTCGGCATAATCTACCTGCTGAAAGAATGATCGTGTGTCTTGGTTTTCTAATCTGGATTTGTGTATTTGGCTTCGAGAATCACATGGAAGGGAGCACTTTAGTGGAACGTGGATAGATTGCTCTGGAACTTTCGAGGAGTCGCCATCCATAAACTTCCTATAATTTTGTGGTGCATTTTTGCAAATTCTAGAATAAGGTAAGAGCTTGTGTGAAGAAGAACATGCAGGGAGAGATAGTAAAGAAAGCTCCTGCTCCTGCTCCTGTGCACAGCCGTGTCAAGCATGAAAGATTACTCTTCTTGTTCCTTGTTGAGCTCAACGAGCGTGGGGCTGCAATCAATTGGGTGATAAATAAAACTGTGCCACGAAAACTTTCTGTGCCTCAGCGCTGCGCTAATCTCTTGGGCTTCACGAGGCTCGTTACCCTGGAATATCTCCTTCACCTTGATCATTTTAAAATAGTTTGTCATGAGTCCGCTGAAATGCGTCAGGGATTCGTTACGAGCATGGCACAGAATTTGCGAAAGATGCACGCCATCAATGAGAAAACCTCTACTCAATTGCAGCTCACCGTATGCGGCCAGATGCTCAAGCTCGAAGATATACTGGGAGAGCTTATTGTAGTGCTTGGATGCAAGCTGACGAAAGGAACCGATAGCGGCCCCTTCTCTGTCGAGGAAGTCGGTGTAGATCTCGCCTTCTTCGGGCACCGGTTCCTCGGGCGGAGCGTCATACCTTTCGATGGATACTTCTTGCAGTAGGGTATTCATAGTGTAACCTGAAGGAGGCTAGGAGTTTCCCCACAACTTGTAACTGTGTAAGAAGTTTAATAATTTTAGAGTCATAGAATTGTCTTCATACTCCGCTCCCGTGAGTAAATGAGTTATATCGTCCAGCCAGTGACCCAGAAGTGGTTTACGAACGTAGCCATAGTACAATATGTGGTCAACGATCAGAGGTTCGAGGTGGCTTGTTATTCCAGCAAAGTGGCATCTTACAGAAATGGGGTTGAAAAGGACATCAACGAAGTCATCCAGGCTCATGCTATCTTCTCAGACGCAGTTAAGGGGGAGTTGCAAAGCGCGGAGAATTTGCAGAAGGCTTTTGGGACCCAGAACACTCTGTCAATTTGCAACCAGATCATCCTCAACGGACGTGTACATCTTTCAGAATTGGAACGCACTGTCGAACAGGAGAGAAAGTTCACTGAGATAGCCTCTATTGTGGCCCTGAGATTAACAAACCCTGCCACGGGGGCTGCATACCCTCGAACCTTGATAGAGTTCGCCATGAAAAATGACCTGCACTACCGCGTAACCCAGCAGCCTGCCTCTGCTCAAGCTGCTCATGTAATTCGACAACTGGAGGAGTTCATGGGAGTGCACTTACCCCAGAAGGTCAACATCTCCGTAGAACTGCCTCTGAGCCACGCCAAGGCATGCATAGCTGTATGCGTGACTGACTATGCACTTACTATTGATCCTGAGAGCTTCATACTGGATGAACAGTCGTGTTTTTACACCGCTACAGTAGGAGCTCAACAATATAAATTTGTCTGCAAGTCCCTTAAGGAGCTGTCAACAGGCTTAGCGCACATATCGTTAAAAGGGACCTCCTCATTCAAGACAAAATAGAGTAATAAAAGCCTGATTTGATCGTTAATTTTCCCACGTACACATGAAAAAAAACTCCGTCCCTCGTTTGAGATCGGTCTTTCCTTATATGCACACAGATACAGTGAAGAAGCGGTACAGAACCCCACGGGTATCAGTGGACGTCTATGGATTAACAGGACGACAATTTGTGGGATTCGTATCAGATCTTCTGATGGCTCACATTGAAAATGCAACTCAACTTCCAAGGCCTCACAGTGGAGAGCCGCAATGCAAGCTAGCTGTCTTTATTGACGCGCTACTCAGCAGATCTGTTGCACCCCGGCAATGCTACGTATATGCAATAATATTACTCCGGCGGTTCATGAGTCGCAATCGCTTCTATCCCCTTACAATCAATAATGTATACCGTATTATGCTGACCAGCGTTATTATTAGCTCCCGCCTCCTGATTGATAATCCACCTACACTCGAGCAATGGAACGAGTTGTCACTTTCACACTACGGACCCGATATGCTTGCTGTATTTGAGCAGGAGTACTTGCAGAACATAGATTGGGATACCTTGGTTTCCTTTTCGGAATACTCTGCCTTTATGCAGCGTCTAGACGTTCAGGCTGTTCTGAGAGCCTGCATTCTCGATAGCAGTCATCAGATTTACCACATTGCCCTCCCTGCAGACGAAATTACAAGGCTCAGTGCTGTGGAGCCCGTTGTGTTGTTTAATAACTGATGCTCGCTACAAGCTCTGCGCGATTTACACGACCTTTTTATGACGTTTGTGATGCGCATTTCCATATGAATTTGATGTCTCCGCCTTTTCGCTTATTTGTATCTGGTGATGAGAGAAGATTAGGTGATAAAAATAAGAGGGGAAGACAAAAATGAAGATATTTGATCATTGCCCGGCGTTTTCACGTCTTGCTGTTCACGGATGGCCATGGATGGTAGTCATTATTGCTGCTCCAATGGGGGTCATGTACGCAGTGCGAGCTTACTACATGACTCAGCATGGGATGGACTCCCTGACTGCGACGGTGCGAGGTGGACTCTTCGCGGTAGGGGTCGTAAATGTTTTACTCCTCCTCTTCCTTCTTGTTGCGTCGGACTTCCTCTATCGGCTCACAGAGCTCAGAAAGACTAGCCGAAAAGAAAAGTCAGAGTAAAATTCCTTAATTGCGACCGTAATATGACTAAAAAACTCAATGTAAGGAGGGTGGATATGAGGCCTATTTCCGATCCCTCATCTTTGCAATCGAATGCGACACAGCAAGACGATCAAGCACTTATTACAATCCGAAAGGATTGTGATGTCCGCGAAGAGCGATGCATTTCATTGGCGCAAGTGGCGCAATTCAACCAATCGGCCATGTTCCAGCTTTTTGGCGTAGCCCCGATTATTCTTCAAAATGGAGAGGCTGTGAATTTGACTAGTACAGATCTGGTCCACGTCTTGGGTGCGCTCTGTTTGAAAACACCAGCTGCTTGGTATAGCCTCGTTACTTTTGTTCTTAAGAGCAGCATCGACCTTATTACCTTAGCTGCCCTTGACCATAGCACCTTGCTTTCCGAGGCGGTCTCGTTAGACGTTCTTCTGGAGCTGTTCTATAGCACAGGCCTCCTCGGTCTATCTGGAAGAGCTTACTATTGTGCAACGCATTTACTTACTCTTGGGTCTCACAGTATCTTTGGCTCTGGTAATGTTTTGCTTGTGGTGAAAGGTGGACGTGAAATCCTCGAGGACCTGGCCATGCCTCCTTCAGCTCTGCAGCGTGTTCGCCTTGTGGCCTCTCCGTCAACCAGAAGGAGGATGGTCAAACTGACGTTGCCACCCTTCTACGTTGAGGCCAATTTGCAACCAGATCAGGCTTTTAGTTCTGCTCCTTCTACAAGTCAAGTCAAGGAATTTGGTCTCATAACTCGTGTAACTTCTACATCGTTTTCAGTTACTACAACCTCCTGCATTTATGCTAACCTCGCCTTGGATCTTCTTCCATATAATTGTAATTCAGGCATAGCCTCTGTTGACCCTTTTTCAGTTTTGCTGCAGGGTGTGCTCCTTACTACTGAACCGGTGGTACAACAAGCGTCCTCGGGTACCCAACGTGTTGTTACATCTGTTCGCCTTTATCCCACCTACTTGAGCGAGTTTGTGGAGATTCTGTCTATAGAGCCATGTGTTCCTTCCAGCGGAGCTTCTGCTCATACTAAAAAGCTAGAGGATCAGCCATTGTCTATCAATCAGTCGCCTGCTTTCACCGCCCACGCCAGCTCCACCAAGGCTGAGAAAGTTGAGCCGTCAAAGGCTCTGAGAGACACATTTTGGGCTGCAGTTGCCCTCCGTGTTACCGTTGCGGGCTATAGCTTTATTATTCTGGCCATTAGCAGGCTATCGCGGCTATTGTACGAGGTTCTTGTACAAATAGGATCACCTTTGTATTGTCTGTGGACAGCCTCTAACCTATGCGTTATGGATTTATATGTCTCTAGCGAGACCCCGTCTCTGCTACCGTCGTGGAGCATTCGAGCATCCTCTTTGCTTCACACTGGCTTACTTATAGTTGATATTCAGCTGCCTATTCGATTCTATGGAAAAGTTGACAATGATACCTCTGACTTGTTATTAGAAATAGCAACTACGGGCCGTGAGCATCAACTTTTCAACATATCAGCTGCACAGTATAAAAGCCTGATCGGTTTCATTACCAGAACTGCACCCGTTTCCATTGACTTGGACGTCAAGACCATAACCTCACTGTGGTCTGATGTACGTGTAGCTCAATTCTCCGCCACTAATCAGCATATCACTAGCAATAGCCTTGCCGCTAGCAATATTAGCAAATCCCCGCTGCTTTACTCGCAATCCTTTGCAGGAATATATTCGCACTTATCTTGTCTTCCCGGTGTGTCTTGTCAGAGTTGTTCATCCGTGGAAGAGCACGAACTGCTTCTTCGCACTGGGGAGGTGTCCTGCAGTCTGTGCGGAGGTCTCAGTACTTGGACTGCCGTTGTCTGTGCACACGTAGCCCGCTTTACTATTCCCGTACCTTTCGAAGTTATTTGGTATGCTAACGCGCCCTTGGTCTTCTTATCCAGTAACACCCCTCTAGGTGGAGAGCTTAGCCCAGGAAATTCTAATGCTGTCCGCGAAAGGGTGCTTGAGGCCATGCTTTCTCATGGGATCAATAGAAGCAATTCTTCGGCTCCCTGTGTTTTTGTCCATACCAACACGCTCATGTGTGCTATTCTACGATACATTTCCTTGTCTGAGAGAGCAGGATCTTCGCACTTAGCAGACTCCAGTGATTTTCCAATTCTAGAAGAAGGTGATTCTTTGTTAGGACAGTGCACTTGTGCTGAGTTATTCTTTAACGGCAAGAGCATATGCCTTACTGAAATAGAAGTTATCTCTCTGCGCTGTAAAGGAACTGGCTTCATTTCTTTCGACACCAGTTTCACGCCCTTGCTTCGTGATGAACAGACTCCGGCGAAGCCCGTTTTGCCTGCGATTTCATCTGTCCCCGATTTGCTTATAGATGTCCCTGGCTCTCCTGCTAATCCGTTTCTCATAAGTAACGGTATCAATCTGAGTACTCCGAAGTATTACTTTGATCAGAGCCCAGAGAGTCTATTCGATCCCACGTTTCTGGAGGAGGCATCGAATCCACCTTCGCCTTCTACTTCTATTTGCCTATCTCAGCAGCAGTCCTTCTCCGTCCCGCAATTTAAGACCTCTGTGGAACAAGGACCTTCCGGTGTGTACCATCGTGTCGACTCGGGGTTACTATTTCCATTGACAAACAGTAATAGCAATAGCATGCTGTTGTTTCCGGCAATTGATGCCCCGGCCCCCGTTTCGAACAACCCCTTTATTACCTCTAGCGCAGTCTCCACCCCAAAGAGGACCTTCTTTCCTGTCATTACAAATATCACTGATGTGTCAGAGTTATCATCTGATGTGCGTACGCACAGCTACTTGAATCCGCAGACAGCTAGTGATACGACCCGTACAAACGGCCTTTCCTGCTACGACGAAAACCACTCCACAACTGGTAGCTTCCACGAGTCTGTAGACCTACTTGCTACGCTTGATTGTTCACGCCACTTGTTCTTTTCTCAAGGTATGAGTAACATCTCACTAGAGGGTCTGCGTTCTGTTGTGGGGTATGTCCGCTATCATTTTCCTAGCTTTAACTTGGCCGTCATTTCATTTGAGGATCCTCTCCGGGTAGACGGCTGGGTTCATTCCCTCGCTATTTGGACTGTTCCGGCTTCCATGCAAAACAGTAGGATATGCTATAGAAAGACCCCGTCCGCTCAGAGCAAGCAAGGGAAAAACGTACATGATGATACGCCGGAATTTAAGCGTCCGTTTTTCGCTAGGGCACGTGTCCGCTGCACAGTTGTGCCATTTAATGGGACAAGTGCAGTCTATATAGCGTTGGACGTCCGCTTTTTGGACTACTACAATCCATGTGACGGAGTTCTGGCAACAAAGGATCTTTGGGGCAAGATGAAAAGGGGGAAAAGGCAAGCTGTGGAAGGAGCAGCGACGTCTGCTCGGGTTATCCACGCAAGTGTGTATTGGCAGGAGAGTACCAAAAGAGCGGAGACGCACACCTCATTTGGCTTTGTCCGATTGTGTAATGGCTACGAGCGCCATTTCTCTACCAACACTCCAACGAATTATCTGGGCCACCTGGTGACTATAACGCTTACTTCACATAATAAGACCCACAGGAATACGTGCGAATTGCATGGATCTCTTTTGCGACCACCCATTCAGCAACATTGGTTAATAGGTCGTGTAGTGCTCCTTCTTAGGGGCAAGGAGTGCGAGCAGCTAGGTCAGCACGTTCTGGACCTGATGAACAGCAGCTTTCGAACCAAAATAGTATCTCCTACTATTGAGACCCCAGGAAAGCTATCTAAAATGACACTTGTCATGGGCTTTATCATAACAGAGTACTACCAGAATACTCACGTGGATTGCAGCTTCTTTCGCCTTATTTTACCAAAGTTAGTGGCAGATCGGCTTGAGGTTGGGATGCTGTTGCGCTACACCTTGAAGGAGGGAGCATATCACAAGGTGATGGATATATCCGATAGCCTTTACTCTTCCCCGTGCGGACTTCTTAATGACATCTTGGATGCTGACGAGACCAAGAACAGTGAGCTGTATGAATTTAATGTGCTCCCAAATGGCACGCATGTCTATGTAATCGACCAAGCCACACCTCCTGATATGCTAGAGGGGAACTCTCGAAGACTCTCTTGCTGGGCCGTTGATAACATATCATTTGTCACTGACACATTCAAAGGCAGATACCGGTATATCGAATCCCGCAAGTGCCGAGGCATAGAGCCAGAGGAGTCCTTCTTCGTGCGCTACGGGCGTTATCTGTCGTCCAATCGTGCAACGCTCATATACTTGCCTAGGCCAGCCTTAGAAATACAGCCGTCCTTATTCTCTCAGTCTGAGATCTACTTTTACATGGTGCACTTTGTTTACAACGAGCAGAAGTCAGGCGTATCAGCAGAGGCAAATTCACTCGTAAAGAGTGTCACTAAAGAGAGGGTACTCGGACCCAAGGTTGGTCGCATCCATCCCTTAAAACTCCCTTGGATAGGGCACAATAACGTGGTTTATCTATTCATCCCTGAATCAATAAGCTCTATCATCTCTTCAACTGATATTCTTACTTGCTTACTGCAATGTGTTGTACCGTCGGAGAAATTTAGCTTCAAGTCCCCCGATTATATGGGACCGTATATCGTTCCCACTATCGCTCTTCTTATGCTCCATAGTAGGCTGTTTGTGTATGCGCGACAAATCTTAAAAGTGGAGGAGTTTTCCAGCGCCCAGAGATGGGCGCGTTCTATAATGAATGGTGTCACAACAGGTTCTATCCCAGTTGTCGCCAGTGATGCTCGCCTGAGTCTCAAGTTTACCAGAGAACTATTTATGAACGGAGTTGACGCTCTCCAGCTCGAGACTATAGAATCCCCAGCATCCCCCACGACTTCTTCTCTGCAACTTTCTCCGGTGAAAAAGTTTAATAAGTCTTGCTTCTGGTGCTATACTGTTCAAACAATCTCAGTTCGGAACCCCTCAGTACACGCCACGGAATTTCTTGGTCCACGTACACCTACACCCGCAGAAGTTAAATCTACGTACCCTTGTAACAGCCTAGAGTTTTAGGGTCCTTGTCACAAATCGTCTCAAAGAAAAAATGGTCCAGAGGCCCCTTGTCTTTTCTGTGTACCTCGAAGCAAGGTACCTTGGTGTCTCAACACCTGAGGACTTCGAGCGCTTGATCCAGCTATTTCTAATGACAGAAACCGGTAACAATGACGTTTTGCAGTTTGCTGAGGCCACGCAGCAACTGTTTAGCGACGCATCAGCAGAGCTCCACAAGCAGAGTGGACAGGATCTGCGGCTTTCAGATCTTGCCTCTATGCTCGAAGCCGTTGACGACGAGATTCTGCTGCGCCTTGTAACCGCATTATGGTCTGCTACTGTGGATCGCCTAGTCGACGACCCACAGCCGTGGAAGGATGCCTTCTCTGACCTGCTACTTGTGCTTGGACTCTATCCGTCTGGAAGAGTGCAGAGGCTCTTTATCACCCAAGACGAGATAGTGCTGCTCCTTCTTTCGATACTGAAGCCGCAGGAGGCAGATTCAGCAGAGAACCTGATACGGATGGCAGCCAGAGAGCTCTCCAAGATGAAATGCAGGCGGGGCTGTCTGTCTCTGTCGCATTTTATCAACCATCTTACACAGCAAGGCATCGATGGCCGGGCTCTCACGGGCACCGTGTGTATACTAAGAAACATGAGTTCGGAAGTGTCATTCACTGATTGTGCCATGAAGGCGCTTCAAAGTTTAGGGGTGGATGAGGAAGAAGGAGATGCGATCTTGCAGGCTGTTCTATGCAGTCCAAAGTTCCAAGAGCTGAGGTACGGCGTACCCATTGATAGTGATCTCACAGCGCAGATTACCACGTTGTATCTCAGCGATTGTGGCTTCCAGCGAGGGGAAGGGGGTGTAGAGGATTCTAGGCGTGGTCATGTAGAGATGATCTTCGAGCATATCAACATGTTGTACTTACAGAACCTTGAGGATTTTCTGCATAAATTGAACTCTAGTGAAGAGGGGATTCAGGACCAATATCTTGCCAAGGTCGTGGATCCTGATCCAATAGATGGCATGCGCTGGGAAGACTTGAATATAGACGAGCTCATCATGCAAGCAGACTGGGTAGAGCTGCCTTTGGGAGGGAAGACGGAATAGCTTTCTTTTCCATTTAAATAATTTTTCAAAAAATAAAGGATGAGCATAGTGATGCGCAATATGGAGTCTTCCCTTCGGAACGCGGAGTCCCTAGCGGTAGGCCAGACGAGCTCATCCACAGGAGCAAAATACAAGACTGAATTTTGTAATTGCTTTGCAGAGTTTGGTAGATGTGATTATGGGGACCGTTGCCAATTTGCCCACTCCATGGAGGAGTTTCAGCATAGGCGCAGAAGCAATGTGAAGGATATGAAATTGTGCACAGATTTCATCACGCATGGATACTGCCCGTATGGTCGACGCTGCAATTTCCTGCATCAATCCCCGGATGGGCTAGTTTGCGACACCACGCAGCCCACACTCTTTAGCGAACCCTCTCACATAGACCAATCTGTTATTGCTGCATACAACAAATTCCTGCGGGAGTCTCGACAGGACGAGCCTTCGAGCCGTGTCGTCATAGCTCACCAGATCAAGGAAGGTCCTGGGTGCAGCATTAGGTTTTCAGATACGTACGTAGAGGCAGAGTCTCTCCTGTGTCGGGACGGTGAGACGTCGCCTGATAAACCAGGGCATGCACACATAAGTGTCTCAAAACCCGGAGCAGCCACAGCCAAGTAAATTATTTTCAGATGCCGGCTGCCTTTAGGCGCCCCGGGGCCTGCACCAGGGAGGGCTCTCTGTTCATCGTTGAGCTCTGCCTTACGTGTATCGCAGTAATAGGAACCCTCCAATCTGTTATTGGAATTATTGCGCAATCACTTCCACTTGTGGGTGTCATGGACTATAGTTCACCAATAGGCCCGTGGATGATTCTCTGGATGGCTGTTGCCAATGCTCTTGATGCATTTTCTGTGCTCTTTGAACTTATTGCCGTGATATTTTTCAGAAACCGTAAGTCTTCTCTTGAGTTAATCTTTATCAGTGTCATAGCCGTATTGAAGATAGGAGTGGATATATTTATGACATATGCTCTTAGGTATGTCTCCGCAGCAGTGGTCTATTTAAGTACAGCCATCCTTCTACACATAAGTGTTCTCTGGATTTCTGCACAAAGTCATTTATCGCACAAACTTCGCAACACTCAGACTGCTCCATCTACTACCGCATCTCTGCTTTCGGAAACACCAATCGAGAGTTTAACCCCAAGCCAATCCACCAGGGCGGAGGTGGCCTGCTTTGACCCCTCAAAAGTATCTGATGGCGGTTATAATGGGGCTCAATGTGAAGGTGATAACGCGCTACTCTTCGACCAGCCTGAGGTTGAGGACGTTCTTAGTACTGTCGAGCAACCAAAGACATCCAGACTATCTAATATCCCAGTAACGGCACGATTAGCAATAGTAGCAATCCTATTAATTTTATCCCTTTGTATCCACATTTTTCTTTGCTCACAGACTTACTTATTGGCCACGTCCTCCTCAAAATCCCTGACAAGCCGCTCAGTTATCCTGTATAGTTATGTTGATGATGAGATGCAAACAGGAAGATACATATCTTCGGCGAGTCTCGACATCGCTAGGTCTACTCAAGAAGATTCAGGCACTTACAGTTGCATAACTATTATGCTTCATGATCAAGGGCAGGACAGCACCACCCTTCTACCTCTGGCTCGCAATGCATCGGCACTGGACCCATATGGGTGCCTTTATGTCCTCGTAGATAGACCCGGATATGGGTCATCCAGTGTAGGGAAGTATCCTCTGGAGCTTGTCACAGAGGCCAAGATGGTGAATAATATAGCTCTTCTGCTCGCAGCTGAGTTGATATTTGACCTTCGCGAGCGTTGCCAGCTGCCTGCAAGATACAATCCTGACTCGAAACAATATGAGTTGACTGATGCTCGACATATCGAGGCTTGCTTTGCCAAGCAAAATATTTCCACAGAATTAATTTCACAGAGGGTGAGATTTACCTGCGTGGGCCATGGTAGCGGGACCTCGGTGTGTCTCACTTGGGCTAAGCTGGCAGCCAGAGCCTTACAAACTCTTGTAGTACCAGTGGATGAGGTAGTTGGAATAGACTACTTCCCACAACATCTTGTTTTAGAAGCGTTATTTGGTGTTAATGCCTCAGCAGCTATCTTGCAGAATGAGGAAGGAAAGTTAGAACCTGTAAAGTCGGTAATCGCCTCCTTTAGCTTGGCTAGTTACGTATATGACACAGGAAAGTACACAGAGATACACGACTACGTGATGCATCTTTCAGACATGGTCCCCGATGTTGAAATATCTAAAGCTGGCCAGTTTCGTAGACGAACATCTCTGTGCACCTTTTCAGAGGGGTATATGGCGTCAATTTCTCAGGCTGCAGCGCACAACTCCCAAGCCATCAAATTGGATGAGTTCGTCTCAAACGGTCTCTCTCTGCCAAATACTACTTTCTCTCTTCTAATTATCTCTGCGTATGATTGCACAAGGGGTCCGTCAACGATAGAGTGTGATCTATTTGGATCTGATGAAGAACGTGTGGAGGTCCTTACTAGGGTTGCCGAGGCCCTGCAAGTCGAACTCTCAGACACCACTACAGAAGTATATCATGGAGCACCCTGTGACTTGTGGTCTGCGCCCCGCACTATAGCAGGCTGGCTGGTGAATGCATCCTCCCAGAGGACGCTAATTAAATGAAGGTATAGGAGATCACAAATGTGCTCCGGCCAGGCGATCAGAGGAACTCTTTGGCTCTGGTACTTTCGCTGCCCATAACACGTAGCTGGCGCTCCGTTGACTTTGGGTGAGCTTAATTTTTTGGTTATAAATGCTGAAAGATATCTCGCCCTCAGAACGGTGGTTTAGCGACGTAAGTAATGCGTGGGCGAGACGTTTAAGATTCGATACAGGTACGAAGTATCATTTGCTCATCTAGATGGAATAAATCGAACTTTGATGATGAGCGTGTGGCTATAGGGGATCTTGTATGGCAGAATTGTGGTCTCACCTTGCAGTTTTTCTTCGTTCACAGTGTGCGCCGCTCTTCGCTTCTGAAGCCCGCCCAGCACATAGTTCAGGGTTCAGTGCCAGAGACAGGAGACCGTGGGCCTGAGCAGAGGAGCAAGCGCAGGATGAGACTATCTTTCGGACACTCCTTACTGCTATTAGCTAATGTTCGAAAAAATTCTCTTCGCAAACTGCATATTGCAATTGGCTTGGGCAGCGTGCCTGGAAGATGATGGAAATCCGGGGACTCATGACACTACTAAGTGTAAAAAGGGTCACTGTGATGTATCCATAGGAGAACAGCCTTATTGCTCAAAATGTTCCGTGGATAACGAACACCTTGTTGACGGAACGTGTGTAGTGAGTGCAACGGATCAAGCAAATACGAAGTGCATTGATCCAGTTGAAGGAAAGTGCGGATCTTGTAAAGATGGATACTTCATGTACAAAAGCGGATGCTATAATTCGGGAGGTTCTCCAGGGAACGAAATGTGTACTAGTGCACCTGAAGGAAAATGTAGCACTCCTGCAGCTGGATACTTCATCATTCCAACAACAGATGCAGACGCCTCTCATCAATCTGTCGTGTCGTGCAGTGACAGTGAGGGAGCGAACGGGAAAAGCGACAAGATTTATAAGGGCGTGGAAGGATGTGCTGAATGCACACTAGATAACTTAGCTACCACCGCGACCTGTACTAAGTGTACGACTGACTTTCTACACGCCCCAATCGAAGGTGGAACTGCATGTCTGACTGAATGCCCGGAAGGATACTTCGGGCACACAGCAACAAGTGGAAAGCAGCTAAAGACTTGCCAGTCGTGTAGTTCGCCTGAAGCAAGCTTAATTCCAGCCGCGACAGGGGTGCCAAATTGTGTCAAATGCACATATGATACTAAGGTTGTCTGTGAAAAATGTGATCAAGACAAATATCTGAAGACAGAATCGGGGACAACCTCTTGTGTTAGCGCAGAGGAGTGTAAGGATGGATTCTTCCCCACAGCCGATGCACAGGGCAAGAAGGTGTGTGCTAAGTGCAGCGATACTGTCAATGGTGGCATAGAGGATTGTGCAAAGTGCTCTCTCAAGGCAACTCCTGCAAGCGCAGGCCCACTAATCACGTGCTCTGAGTGCACCACTCACAACCTGAGCCCCCTGAAGGACGCGTGTCTAACAGCCTGCCCTGCCGGGATGTATGCCAACAGCAAGGTGTGCACCCCCTGCCACGAGTCGTGCGCAAGCTGTAGCAATGACGCAGAAGCGTCGTGCACGGCCTGCTATCCGGGGTCTGTGCTGAATCGGTCGTCTGGTGACACAGGAGCGTGCATAAAAGAGTGCACGGGAAGGTACGCAGAGAACTGCGAGGCTGACCAGTGCAAGGCCGTCGTAGGTGGCTCCAAGTACTGCAGCAGGTGCAAGGCCGGATACGTCCCAGTGGACGGCGTCTGTGTGTCGACAACGACAAGGGCGCCGACTGGATGCACGCCGGGTGACGGAGTATGTACTGCGTGTACAGGCTCATACTTCCTGCAATCGGGTGGGTGCTACAGCGCCGGAGCCTTTCCGGGTAATACGCTGTGCACAACGGCTAGCGATGGAAAGTGCCAGACATGTGCCAATGGGCAAGCAGCAGATACCACTTCGGGTTCCTGCCCGGCGTGTCCGGATGGGTGCTCAAAGTGCGCGACTAGTGGTAGTCCCAAAGCATGCTCAGAATGCCTCCCCGGATACTATAAGTCCGGAAGTAGCTGCGTGAAGTGTGATGCTAGTGCCAACGGAATAGTTGGTGTGCCTAATTGCATAAGCTGCGCTCCTCCGGCTGGTGGTAGTGGCTCTGTTACTTGCTATGTCAAAACAGACGGCACTAGTGGTGGTGATGATAACACCGGTGGTAGTACAAACAAGAGTGGCCTCTCCACAGGGGCCATAGCAGGGATCTCCGTTGCTGTGATTGTTGTTGTAGGTGGTCTCATAGGCTTCTTGTGTTGGTGGTTCATATGTAGAGGGAAGGCGTAACTTAGGTAGTAAACGCGTTACTTTATGTAGCCTATGTAGATGTGCTGCTGGGGCTATCTGAGCGCGGTCCAGAGATCGTGTGGGTAATCATCGCTCCTTCCTGACCAGTCCAGAGACGATGGCTGGTTGTGAATAATATAACGAGAGAATCCTCTCCAGTGATACATCCAGAGCCTGGTGCGCTCCTCGGTCGTTCCACAAGCGTGTGCTCAGACCGAATGCGTACATCGGTCCTTTAGGGGTTCAGCTTACTTACCCATCTGCGTCGTCCACCAGTGGCGCCTCTCCTTGGTCTTCCTTCACGGTGGGTGAAGCTCTGGTCGCCGTCTTTTTTAGATGCTCCCGTCTGACTCGGTGATTGCTGTCGGGGCTCTCCACTGGCCGCCCCTCGGTGTCCATCCGGCTGTGGCTCGAGTCAGTGCTCTACAGTCGCGGTCGCTTGGGTCCCAGCGGGTTCGGATGATGGGTGAGGCGGGGTATGGGGCGGTGAGGGCTGGAGGGGACTGGGAGTGATGTCTGTATGTGCCCCTGGGTCTGATGGGCCATTGGGGTGGTGGGTGATCCCCGCTCTGTTTGCCAAGGTGGTTGTGTCTGATCCCCAGCCTTCGTTGCACTCCCGAGACACAGACACCGACGATCGTGTCGTGTCCCCCTGACTGAGCGCCTCCCTTGGCCTCTGCATGCCTCAGGCAGTACTACCTCTCTGTTTGACTAGTACGTGAAGGGTGAGGCAGGCTATCGTAGCCTCTCCTGTTGCTCTGTGCGGGTCTGCTGGGCCCCTGGCATGCCCTGTCCAGTGCCTCGACGGGGGTAGTTCACCTCGGGCTAGCAGGGGCATGGATGACCCTGTGGATGGGATGGGGTTCTCTCAGGCCTCTAGTGTGATGGCCCAGAAGACTGGCACGGTGGGGTACCGGGTGGCTGCACTGTCCCCGTGGTCAGCTGTGCTGCTCCTGGTGGATCCTCGTTGTGGAGTGCTGTGTGTTGTTCATAGGCAGAGGTGAGCCCCCTTGGTCTCAGGATGCTCTACCATCAGAGAGGAGCACGCTGAGGATCACCCAACATCACCTGCTGTGCCTGTTCGGGAGTTCTCGGTGTGGTCTACCAGGACCTTGACACCTCCTCGTGGCTCTGATGACCCCTCGGGGAGAGCCGGGGTGTCCTATACTGAGGGGTGTGCACCTCCCTGCATGAGCTGGGCCCCACTGCACTGCCCTTAAGGAGGTCTGCTATGAGAGGCAGTGGGATGATTGACAGCCCCTCAGAGTGCGGTGGAGGGTGCTCGTGGTCGTCTCTGTGATCGGGCATCACTCTGATGGTTGGCTCTGTGCCTTATGGTGCTCAGAGGTCACCTGTGTTCCATCGCTTGCTGGACAGCCGGCCTCTTGTGTCATCCGAAGGTCTCCTCACTCCTCTGGTCGCTGTCCCCTCGGGTCATCGGTGGAGGCCAGCGGAGCCTTCGGTGAGTCTGGTGCCTGCTATAGGTGTCATGGGGGTGGATGGCAGCTATCAAGGCTCTGCCACTGCTCGCCTGCCTGGAGTGTGCCTCCCTTGGGCCTGCTCTGCTGTAGTGTTTGAGTCCTCTGGCTTCCTATCAGGTCCTGGTTGTGAGGGTGACCCCACCTGGCCTTCTGATGCCCCTGTGGATGGGCATAGCAATGTGTCTGGCTGGGGATCTCTAGTGCCCGTGTCTGTTGCTGCCTCTCGGGTGCTCGGGTGGTTGCCTGACACTCTCGTACGGGGCACAGTCAGCGTGTCCCGAGCAGACTCCAGTCCTCTCTGGGTCCACACAGTCTGTTCGTGTGTGGATGGTCCTCCTGCACTCATGTCCATCTGTGCACACTGTCACTCAGCCTCGAGAGCAGACCAGTGCAGTCACCAGGGTTGCTGTCAGAGGGAGTCGTCTGCCACTACCATCGCTCGAGCAGACTCTACAGCTCAGGCTGGTTGCTGTGCACTCTCATGGCAGGGCTGCTTGACTCCCCTTGGTCACCCTCTCTGTCCCGGTGTGCACGGCTCCTGAGTGTTGTCTGGGTGGAGGCACTCACAGACCACGAGCACACAGAGGGGTGAGTCACAGATGGACAGCCCCCAGTCACCACAGCTGCGATCACCCCACCACCCCAATGGCCCACCAGACCCAGGGGCACATATGAACACCGCCCCCGGTCCCACCAGTCCCCTCCGGCCTCACCGCCCCAGCAACCCCAGCCTCCCCACCAGCTGGCCCACTGGGACCCAGGTAACCGCGACTGTGGGACCACTGCCCAGAACCACAGCCGGATGGACACCGAGGGGCGGCCAGTGGAGAGCCCCGACAGCAATCACCGAGTCAGACGGGAGCATCTAAAAAAGACGGCGACCAGAGCTTCACCCACCGTGAAGGAAGACCAAGGAGAGGCGCCACTGGTGGACGACGCAGATGGGTAAGTAAGCTGAACCCCTAAAGGACCGATGTACGCATTCGGTCTGAGCACACGCTTGTGGAACGACCGAGGAGCGCACCAGGCTCTGGACATATCATTGGAGAGGACTCTCTCGTTATATTATCCAAAGTCGACCTTTGTCTCCGGACTGGCCAGGAATTGAGCGAGGGTCACTCGTGAGACCTCTGGACCACACCCAGACGAGGGTCCCATCAGCAAAGCACCGGAAACAACCAGTGAGTGGAGTGAATCATCAGCATATAAAGCCTATAGATGGTTTTGGTTCAATATAGCCTTGAAGAGAACAACTGATCTGTGTCCCAGTCTGCAAGAAGATTATTCTGAGTGCAACTGTCTATTACAGTGTCATATTTATTCTTGAACAATGACGAGCCTAGGAGTATTAATATGGATTCTAAGTGGACATATAGTCAGATTTACAGTATGATAAAACATATCCGATCCGTGTGAGAGGGCTGATTGGCATCAGTTGCGCCAATTGCAACAGATCCCTCTATCGTCAGATACGGAATATCTCCTAGTTAGATGGACTGAGACTTACATTACTACACATCATTCCTTTGAAATTCTATGGTGAACTCAATTGATTGCCCAATCGGATCTATAATTCACAGTCAATAAAAACCCACATGGCCTCTGCATCCAGCTGCATGCTATCCACTGCCAAAGATACCTGTTCGATTCCTAAGTTTACGCTTGAAAGCCTTCTGCATTGTCTAAGCGAAATACTTGGAAGGGGGGCATCCGGAATCCTTTATGCTCTTGAGGGATACCCAGCCTTAGCTGTCAGAGAGATTCAACTTGATAGTTTCACAGAGGACATTATAAAGGATATACAATGCAACCTGCTTGTTCATACCAGGCTTTCCCACCCACATGTCCTCAGGTGTTACCAGGTACTCTGCGATGGAGAGTTCATCTACGTTGTTGTAGATTGCTACAGGGAAACCATTGAGAGCATGATCAATAGGCATAAAAGAGCGAGGCAGCCTGTCTCCGAACAAGACATTTTTCTCATACTTGAGCAAGTAGCCTCTGGTCTTGCATACCTCTACGACTCGGGGAAGATAGCTGCCAACGGAAAGCCCCTCCCAGTCATCATCCACGGAGGTCTCACACCTACCAGTATCCTTGCTAGTGATAATGGCAAGCACTTTGTCCTCACAGACTACGGGCTTCCCAGAGAGCTCTTACAAAATGGGGTCAGTGCAAGTATCTTTTCCTATTCTGCTCCAGAAGAAGTTATTTATAGCAAACACAGTCCTGCGTCAGACGTTTGGGCTCTTGGCTGCATCATCTATGAGCTTGCCACATTGAGCAGACCAAGCTTTGCAAATAGTGACGATTCACAATCAGCATTCACAAATGACTGGAAGCCGAATCTAACCTCTGTCCAGAGTCCTCTCCTTAGGGAACTCCTCAGATATATCCTTGTTCTAGATCCCGAGGCCCGTCTGTCTGCCAAGGAGCTCGTTAGTCTGGCGAGAGATCAAACGCTAATAGAACTACTGATCAGTAAAGAGCTCAGGACACAGGTGGTATCTCTTCAGCGTGAGTGTGAGATCCTCAAGCAGACACTTGATAGTTCCAACGAGAACCACAGAGCAGAGCTGACTTCTCTCAAGGAGAAGCTCAACAGCAAATCTACTGAAATTAGCTCTCTAAAGAGCATTATCGAGAAGCAGTCAGCTGACATAATTTCCCTCCAAAAAGAGGTTAGGGCCAGATCAAGCAGAATTGATGGCCTTGAAACCCAGTGTAAGGGTTGCATTTCCCAGCTGCAGGCACTTCAAAAGAATAGTCAGCAGCAACAGCAACAGTTCTCTAAAGCCACGGAAGAACTCAGGATGCAGGTTTCTCGGGGTTTTAGGCTAAATAACCTCATTCCCATGTGTGATTCCTCTTGGACCCCGCTTATGCATGCTGTGGTTGTCGGAGATGCGAGAGCGGCTAAGAAGTATATCGACAATAACAGAAATAAGATGAATAAAGACGGAGATACAGCGTTGACACTTGCAGCGAGAATGGGACATAAGGATATTGTGGAGCTCATAGATCCAACTGACAAGGATGGAGTCACGGCACTCATGCGGGCCGCAGATAGAGGGGATGTGGAGGTCGTAAAGCTCTTGATTCCTCTTCAGAAAAGATGTCAGGCTCCAGGGAAAGCCTATATCAATGGGTATACATTATGCAATCGAACAGCGCTTATGGGCGCAACAATATATGGACATACCGATGCTGTAAAGCTACTCATGGAGCATGAGGGAGGCATGAAAGACAACACTGGTTGGACTGCTCTTATGTACGCTGCACTCACTAACCACACTGAGCTTGTAGGGCTTTTAATGAACGTGGAAGAAGGGGCACAAAACAGCGAGGATCGTACTGCCCTCATGTATGCAGCTCAATCTAACAACCAGAATTCAGTTAAACTCTTACTGAAAAAGGAGGCCTGTATGAAAGATAAGAATGGCATAACCGCTCTTATGAGAGCAACGTGCAATAACAATCTAGAATGCGTGAGACTTCTTGCAAGCAAAGAAGGGGACATAAAAACTACTCATAATGTCTATTGGGAAGATGACGATCAGGCCTATCCATCTGAATCAACAGCCTCAGACATAGCCAGGAGGAAAGGCTATAGAGAAGTACTTTCTATTCTTTCTAAGCAGTCCTCAAAATAAGCACATAGTGACTCCAACCACACATTGCAGGACTCCCTGGCGTGTCTTTCAAGTGAGAACAATCCAGCAGTTGGTGAACTCGACTACACTCCCACTAGACAGCCTACTAACAAGAATTTAATAATATAATGAATCATTAAGCTAATTTATTTGTAAATATCTCTACGAGCCACGAGTGTTTGCTTCTAATAGGTTCATATACAAGTACATATACCTTCACACAAACTCTTTGTCCAGTGACATTGATTGTCAGGTGATACGTTCCTGCAATACAGGAATAAGTAAGATATGTCTGCTTTTATTGTACTACGCAGCACGATACTATCTTATGCATGGGCGCGTGCGTAAGTATAATAGTAAATATGGTTTGCAGAGATACCATGCTAAATCATCTGTCTGGTATATTGAGTGCTCCATCAGAACAACAGGGCATACTGTATGAAATCATCCATCAGAAGTTATAGCGCTTATAAGCTCAAAGCTAATGCCTTGTACGATTTAGTCTGCCTTCGTAAATAGGTGCACTCGATGGCGCTAAGTAATTACCAGAAAAGCACAATCCAAGCTGATAAGGTCTTAGGGTAAGTAGCCATGCGTGTGGTGAATAATGATCATACTATTGATACTAATCTTTTGTATGTCGAACATAAGAATGCTTAGTGTTCAACCCGTAGCATGCAGACAATTACTTTGTCTTCCTGAAAGTGACCATGATGTTTCCTAAAAACAGAATGAGCGTAAGAGGTATGCGAACCAGTGCATTCTGTGCTGCATAGTTAAATTTATTAAAAATTAAGTTTGCTAGATAACTCCACTGACACATCGATATGCTAATACTACTACTATTTTCTATTACTTTGGGATGTGCCCTGGGTACACCTTTTACTAACGAACCTGAACATGGAATGGGAATGCGCTTCACCAGACGTGGGCTGGAGAAGTTCTGCCAGAAGGGCTACTCTATCATTCCTGACATTATTTCTGGTCTTCCAGCGTTTCCAGAGATACCCATAACTGTCGGGACTTTGCAGATTACTCTCTCCAATATCAGACCCCGTGCAGTGCGTGTTTCAACCATGAAGGTTTATTTGCAAGATAACAACTTTGTCAAGATGGAGGCCCGGGACGGACTCATGCAGATCTCGATGCGACTCAAGGCAGTCATCACCGGGATCACCGGGACCGTCGACTGCATATTCACCCTCAAGGACTTCGGGGCAGACATCTCTCTGAGGCTCGGAGACGACCCCACCTGCCCGTACCACTTCGGGCTCTCCGAGATATCGAACGTCGTGTACTCGTCTGGGCTTGACATCGATGCCATCGGACTCGACACAGGGGGCTCTGTCCTTGCAACTGCCATCCAAGGCATGGCCCCCACGTTGGAGACCCTAATAAAGGACACTGTGCTGCAGCTCCTCTTTAACACAATCTTCAATTCAATAAAGCAGTCAATGCTCAACCTGCCCTTAGTTGTCCAGATCGACGACTATCTGACTGACCAGCGCTACATCAACGGCATCAATGTCGTCGATAACAAGATAGTGGCAGACCAGGGTGGCTTTTCAATGATCATCACTGTCCCAGATTGGTCGGTTAGAGCTCTCTATCCAAACAAGATCACCTCTCCCCCTCCGAAGACGGTCTACACCGACCGAGACTATGAGTTCTATGTAGACAGGGAATCAGTTAACTCCTACCTGTATGCCTGGCATGTGGCGTATGACAAGTTCAAGGCAGATAGTCTCACTGTCCCGTACAGCACCATCAGGGGGCAGAACATACCCGGTCTTGCAGAGGCCCTTGTGAAGGCCGGACTACTAAGCAGTGTTAGCGACCTTGGACTCGGGGTCACCTTGACTCTATCGATCAGTCCCTCCAAGGATGCCGCACCCCACATACCGTGGATCGGGGCGGCTACACTACCGGTCAACCTCACGGGGGCCCTCTCTGTGACAGCCAGCAAGAGTTCAGACCAAACTTCTGTAACTCTGGCCAACCTTGAGGGCGACGTGCTCTTCTCTTCTGCGGTCAAGCTTAAGAAGTTTACCTACGGGTTTGCCAATGACCAAGTTCGTGCATATGTAGAGTTCCTTGATGTGTACGATATCGCCACCAAGAAGCACAGCGAAGGGATGGACGACCCTGTTCCCCTACTGAAGCGTCTTCTTCTAGATAAGTACCTCCCCCTTGTTAACCCGATTCTGGCCGAGACAGGGGTGGCCCTCATGAACGGGAACTTCATCGACTACCCTACCATCGACACTGTTTATCTGTGCAGCGAGGACAGAGTGCTCTTTGTTGCTGACATCGAGAAGAATCGGTATTTTGCTTAATAAATTGCACTACTGAATTACTCTGCTTCATTATGACGGGCTTTCCAGTTGCTGCCCAGTTGAATTGTCATTCCAGATAGCATCTTCGTTTGTTTAAAAGTCCAGAATTTGGAATTCAGGATTTAGCATTTGGATGCGATCCAGCTCCGGCAAGAAAGAAGGAACTTTGTGTTTCTATACGCTGAGAGCCAATATCTTACTTCTCGTCTTAACTTTCCAAGAATCTTACCTTCTCTTTATTTAATCTTCTCTGAATCAGCCGCTGTCTAGTGAGCCGCTTCAAGCTCATTGCCTACACTGACGACACACTCATCTTTTACAGTGACGACAGTGACGCAACGGGGGTAGCCACAGAGGCGGCAGGCCTGATGAAGCGACATGGCTCGACGGTCAACACTGACAAGTATAGGAACACTGAGAAGCAGGAGGCCTCCTTCCTGGCTGGTCTCAAGGAACGCCCAAGGCAACGGAGAGCCTGAAGCCAGTGATGGCACTAATCACTTGTCACGCTGGTCGAGATGGATCCACACGTGACCCATGTGAATCCCTCGACAAGAGATGGGAGTTGGGGTGCTTGGCTGGCAGAGGCGGACTGATCCTGCCCGCACCGAGAGTGGTGGTCTGGGTCACCTACCTAGGGTCTGCCGCAGCAGCTGGCAGTGCCTGACACCCTCGAGTAGATGAGCGCCAAGCGAGACGACTTCGGTGAACCTGTCCTGATCGCTCTTGATACTTCATATGACACCCTTCAGAGGGGTGGCCCTGGACTGACTGCCTCGACAGACCGAAGCATCATCTCCAAGTGTGCTGTCAGATGGACGCAGCTCACACTGTCAGCCGAGCCAGACGCACTGCACAGGGTGGGCGTCGACATGATCTCGTGCTGGGTGACAGACCACCTCTGCGATCCATGAGCAGAGAGGTGGGCCTCTCCCCCGACACAACGCATGGGAGTGCTCCGCCGGCATCCACAAACGCGTACCACAACCTCAAGATAGAGGCGCATGGGGAGCGCACCCTTGAGAATGGAACAGATGGTGCCCTCCACGAGGAGACGAAGAGGCACCCCGAGGAACGGGGTGGACACCCGGGGTCGTGGCGTGGGATCTTCGTCATGGAGCACCAGGGCCTTGGATTCTGTGGAGGCCAGATCGTCGCGACTGACGCAAGATCCGAGATAGCAGGTGCTCACTAGATATCAGACGGAGCTGACCCAAGCTAGCCAAAGGAAGGAAAGTCCTAGGGGGCACCGCGAGGAGCGGCAGCTTCCAGGGGAGGCAGACATAGGAGTTCTTCTTCCGCCGGGATCGAGGGCATCCGACCTCGGACTCTGGATTTGGACCCCGGACGGCGAGCGGAGACCCACCCAGCGCGGCGGCTCCCACGGAGATGCTCGGACAGCAGTTGGCAAACCGTTCTCAATGAAGTAGAGAGCAAAGTGTGTGTTTCCGTGGCAGTGTCTTCCTGCAAGCAGACGAAGTTAAAAATGTCGAGCGACGTGCTTGGGGCTTCGGAAATGAGTCGTCGCTCTCAGGACACCGAGGGGTCTGCTTCTGATAGGAGCATCGATGAAGCCGCAGAGTTTTACCACCAACAAGGGAGGAGCGGGCTGAGTCTCTCGTCTTTTTTGTTGCTGAAATACGGCTTCGTCGAGACCGACATCATGTCAGCAGCAGAGTATGGAAACCTGAGAGCCGTGAAGGTTCTGCTGAAGATGAAAGGTAGCACACAGAATAAGCTTGGAGAGACCGCGCTCATGCGGGCGGCGTACGGGGGCCACCCGGAATGCGCGAAGTTCCTGCTGGAGAGGGAAGGCAGCAAAAGGAGGAACAACGGCACCACTGCCCTTATGTACGCAGCACAGCGCGGCAAACTGGAGTTCGTGCAGCTCCTCCTGGAGAGGGAGGGTGGCATGAAAACGGATGATGGGAAGACCGCCCTAATGTATGCAGCACAGTATGGGCGCTGTGAGTGTGCGGAGGCTCTACTGGACAAGGAATGCGGAATGAGGGCCAACAGTGGGTGGACTGCCCTCATGCACGCAGCCGACAACGGTTGCTCGGACTGCGTGAGGCTTCTAATAGACAAAGAAGACGGCATGAAGACTAACAATGGATGGACAGCGCTCATGCATGCAGCGCAGAGTGGCCGCCTGGAGTGTGCGAGGCTCCTGATGGACAAGGAGAAGGGCATGCAGACCACCCGTGAGTGGTTCGGCTTCCCGCCCGGCACCACCGCCCTCGACATCGCAAGGAGGCATGGCCACGACGCAATCGCCTCTCTCCTCGAGTAAACGACGCCCTTCCTCGTGTGATGTGGCTCTTCTCAAGGGCCGGATGGACAAGCTGTGCACGCGCCTAGCCAGTGGCGGCGTCCTCGCAGGGGGCAAGAGGAGGAGGGCGGCAGGCTTGCTGAGCCCGAGGCGCGCGTATCAGCCGGGCACGGATGCTACCCAAGGATTCCAAAATCCACAGGATCTGACATGTACAATTGGCGAGAGATCTTTAGACCCTGTTGATTACAATCAGTGTCTACTTCTATAAAAAGCCACGTGAAAGGCAGTTTACTCATGTGACTCCTGAAGCAGCGGTACAGACGGATGGCCCAGACCCCAGTAGCACAGACAACGGGGCCTCCGCAGGGAGAATCGTGGGCCCAGGCGTGCCTCTACGGAACCAGGACCGTCCCATGGAAGAATACGCGGCCTCGTGGGGATATGGCCGGAGCAGGGCGCCACGACAGCTGGGGCTGAAAGAGCCGGGGTACCACGAGGCACGGGCACTGACAACCGCACGCAGACCGAGGGGGTACGCATCACCGATCCCTTGTACAGGAGAGGGACGGGGGACGCCCACAGTGCTGAAGGCGCATACCCACTCAGACCCGGCGCCGCCCAGGACACCAGGTGCCTGGCCCCGCGAGAGCCGCTCTGTCCCCGGCGCGGCTGCAGATAGAAACAGGAGACGACAAACCCCTCAGAGACGGGGATTAAAAAGATTGGGCCTTCACTAGAAAGTTGAATACAGTCATTAGTAGCAATGTAAGCAGTTGCCCCGTCGGCTTCTTCCTTGACTATTTTACCAGTGCAGGTCAGGCAGTTCTCCGGACAAGCAGTGCATCTATTACTACTATCTACAAAGAAACCATCCTCACAGGTCGTGCAAGTGGCAGCCTTGGGAGTAGTAGTATCCTGTGCTGCGTCAGGTGTATTACACTAAGTACAGTGCAGCACGCCCTTGTACTTCTTATCGCCGCTAACTGTTACTACTGTGTCATCTCCGCACGGTATGACCGACTGGTGAGAGTCGTCTGCGTCTGGTAGCAGGAAGTACCCTTCCTTAGCCTGTGTGCATACTCCAGCATTTGCTGCTTCACACATCGTGTTGCCAGGTGCCTGGCTATCCTTGTAGCATCCGCCCTTGTACATGAAGGACCTATTAGCGCACTGTGTGCACTTCCCATCTTGCTTCCGGGTACACTCGTTATTGTCTGCTGAGCACACTCCGTCCGTCGGGGCAGATTGAGACCCATCTCCGTTGCACTGGGTGCAGATCTCTGCGTCACCGACTATTTCGCACTTATCGATCTAGCTGGCGGTTCGCCGCGAGCGTACTCAACACGAACAGGGGTTTAATAATATTGTAATGTGGATTGCAATAACAACGAACAGTGTCAGTGGCCAGAGAGTCTCCCTAGTCTTGTCCATCAGCCACTTCTATATTAATGTGCTCGTGGTGCCAATTCTCTTGTACAGTGCTCTTGGCCAGCGGTGTTCTTGCAACAAGCCATGGAGTCGATGCTGCGGCTCGTCATGAAGCCGTCTGCCAAGATAAAGTGAACCCAGCAGTGCTAAGCTCTTGTTCACAGAAGACTGCTGAGTCATGTAACCACTAAGGTCTACTGCGCGCGTCACCACTATGTTGAGACAACATGTATGTCATCAAAAAACTGATTTAGGATTAGTAATGGACTCTTACAACTTATCTGCTCATCTAGTGGTAGCCAAACCCAAAGAGTTCGCAGCCTCTTCACACAAGCCCTCAGCAGCTCGCTTCAGTTACAAAAAGTATGTTTCTTGTCCAAAGCGTCCGTTCGGACAGCCAACGCCGGTCATTGCCCCCGCAAATAACAAGTCAGTCTATTCTGAGCACATGCCACAGGGAATTCCAAACTACCTTACGGAGGCTCAGCTTACTGCTGTTCAAAGCCATCTACGTATTACTGAGGCTTTTTTACGAATGAGACACAGAGCAATTTTGCAGGAAGATGCCCCTTATGGAGCATTCCTAGCTAATCCGGCACACCCTAACATAGCAGCTGGCTTTACTTCAATTCTTACCTCTTCAGTCGACGGCCTTTCCGGATACTTGTCTTCTTCAACCGCTCTCTCCCCGGATCGCCTCCGTCTTTTATCTTTACACTACCTATCTTTGCAACAGTATGTCGCTACAGAGAGCTCTTTTCAACGTGGAAACCCATTCTTCATTCCATCATTAAACTTAAGGTCTACCCAGTTGCCGCCCATCTGCATCTATTTTCCGCAATCTGTAGGGGGGACAAATACAGTTAACTACAGTGGGCTTTTACTTGGACCGCAGGCTAGCACCCAGAGAGAACTTCAGACACTGACAGGAACAGAACTGCAGCTGCGTGGTGGCGGGGCTTTACTCGGACGTAAGGGTACTGTTGTCATTACAAAGAGAGCCGACGGTGGGGTGAGCTTAGGGGACGACGATATCCCGCACATCCGCATCGGCGGACCCTCTCTGCTGGGCCGTGTACTAGCCATGCGTATCATTCTAGAGATCATTAAGAACCCGGGGATTACTGACAATAGCCTTAAGCAGCGCCAGCTCGTACATCATGCCTCACTTTCTGGAATGGACATCCCTGTCCCTCAATTGGGCGAGACTGTGCAAAGCATATTGCAGAATGCCCCGTGGATTGCCTTGTACAGTAGCTATAAAACAGAGAGCTTGAACGGACAAAGGGTCCTGGAGCAGCTCTGCTCCTCCAGCCTTGGCCAGAAGGCCTTGCGCTACCGAGGCCTGTGTGAGGCAGAAGCTCAGCGTCTTTGTGGCCTTAGTGGTGAGGGAGTAGCAGCAGAGGAGAACTGTCTGCTGACAGAGTCCAGTGATGAGCTGCTACCGCCAGGGGCATAATGGGTGCGTACTGTGAGGTGATGACCAGGGCAGTCCGCCGTCTGCCTTCCAGTCACATTTACACTGAAGGCTTTAAGCTTGCACCGAGACTTAGGCTGCCACTTCTTACTAGAAAACCTGTGCCTTGAGGAGTACCAGCATGAGCACGCGCAGCCTGGTTACATCTACTTACTTCTGAGATTAGGAAGCAGTCTTTAAGTGAGTTTCATAAAATAAGTTGTCAGGCCGGATCCCGAAGCTGCACAGTACTTTGATATCCGCGGATAAAAGCCTAAAGCAAACTCTTATCTTTTGATGGCTTTTCTTACTCAATTTCTCTAGCCAAAAAATGAATCGCTCTCGATCCACCGCCACGCCGGCGACAAGCTATACACAAGTAGGGGGGCTTTTTTATCAGCTGCCCAAGGTGTCGACTCCCAGAGGCTCACATCACTTCAGAATTCCAGGTGCCCCGGTCACACCTGAAGTTGATGGGTCTAAAACCGTCAGATCGTCTAACCTCAATACCCCCATGCAGTCCTTATTAATTCCTGCTAACAGCGTCTCAACACCGAGACCGGCAGTTGAGCATTCCGGGATGCTCGTCACTTACCGAGCCAAATCCACCTTGAACAACCCCACCAAGGTTAAACCGTTTACTTTGTCTAGCTCCAAACGTGGTAGCTCTGAGGAACACATCAAGAAAACGATAGACGAATACCATAGATACAAAGTACGCAGAGATGCAGAAAAAGAACGGGTGAAGGAAGCTATGTTAGCGGAACGGGAGCTCTATGAACGTGCAGAAAGGGCCGCAGCGGCACGAAATCGTAAAAGGTGGGCACAAGAGATGGCGTCTTCTCCTTACCGTCAAACACAACTAGACGACTTCTCAAGAGCTTTGAGAGCGTATACTCCAACAAACAAGTCACGGTCGTCGACCCCGGTCTTGCAAACATCTAAAGATTAATCAGTCTGGTGACGATAGAAAGTATTTCTCAGTCAATGCACAAGGATTTGAGGGCATCTTCATACATGAAGTGGTCGTTAATCGCCTGCTCGGAGAGTATAACCTCTGCTAGGTCGTGAGAATCGATTGCTCGGTAACACGTACATGCCTTCAGCTTTTCTTCGTTCACCAAGACGTCAATGCTGACGTCGGAAGCTTCGGGTGTGCAAGTAACTGGTCGTACTCCTGGGTGCAATAGGTATATTGTCCCAGGGATGAAGTACGCGCAGTCTTTGCTCAAAGAGTTAAGCAAAACCTTTTGGGATAGGGCAGATGTTGATTGCTCTTCTCTGGTGGCTTTTCGAGTCTTTAGTACTCCAGCAGCGTGTAAGCTGAGACGTGCAATGGCATCGAACCGATAGATAAATGACGTTACATGTATATGTTCCCTGTATGCAAAGTCTGGACCAGCGAAGGGGAAGGGGCCAAAGGTAACAACCTTAGTATTGCTAGGTGTAAAGGTGCCAGTGGGATGCCGCAGAAGCATAGCACCCACAAGGGCTGCTACAGATCCGCCAAATCCGTGACCGCACAACACAATGGAGTAGTCACGGAGAAAGTTATGCTCGAAGTTCATATGTATATAGGGAGAGAGAATCTCATACAGTGGGCTTGCTGCGCGGTATACGCCAGTGTGCACCGTGGAGCCTGATGGCAGTTGTGTCGGATTCATATACAGAAGAAGAGACGCGTTGTGCAGCTGAGAAATTCCCTGAATAATAACCAGCAAGCGATTGTTGGGTTGATCATGCAAGAGAGCCCATGCCAAAAGTTCTTCATGGTAGCACTTTACGTTATGCAACAAGATACTATCGGGGCCTAGCCCCACAGCAGAACACAGGCGACGAAGGAGCCGATGTTCGTACAGGGTCACATTCCGACTGAAGCGTTGGTTGTAATCCGGTGCCAGTGCTGAAACAGCACATGCTATACGTAATATGAAAGGCAGCCCTCCATACATAGCCCTTCGAATGTAGTTGGAGTTGAATGCCTGTACTGCTCGAAAGAGAACCATAGCGTCCTCCACATCACTCATGCGAAGGGGCTCCCTTCCTAGTTGCATGTCTTCATATTCCTGCCGCACTATCGAACTCGCACTTGTTGCACCAGCATACTTGGCTAAGAAGTGAAGCATCCCAACACCCACTACATCATGAAATTGCCTTTTGAACGCTGAAAGCCGAGCTATGAGCATACGCATTTTTTGGCAACGATACAATTTCAAGTGTACGCTTTTGGCGAGTCAGAGCGCAGATCATGGCTTCTGTCGTCCGCATAGCCTAGCATAACATAACATATCACGCTAGGTGTCCCTTGTGGTGTCTTATGGCGCCGCTGAACTGACAATGAGTAAATTGCCTTAAATCGATATCAGGTCCTTAAAATCTTTTACTGTAGTGTCCGATGGTCCTCAACGAATTGGGGTCTAATGTGCTAAACGTCATAACCAAGTTTGCTAAGACAAGGCTGACGACAAATGAGGCGGTAAATGCGCTGGTAGACGAATTCATCGGAGTGCTGGAGGCAGCAGATGTACCTGCCCGTACACTCGAGCCTATGCGAAAATCGATGACCACGAAGATCTTGAGTGACCCAGCGATCATGGAAGGACGTGCCAACACACACCAGGTTGTTCAGCGCATCGTTGTCCAGGAGCTTGTTTCTATGCTTTCCCCTGAGCGGCCGCCCTTTAGGCCTGTCCGGAATCGGGCTAATGTGATTATGTTTGTAGGGTTGCAAGGAGCTGGCAAAACCACGACGTGTGTCAAGTTTGGGGCATATTACAAGCGGAAGGGGTGGCGCGTCGGGCTTGTTTGCTGCGATACCTTCCGTACTGGAGCATTTGACCAGCTGAAGCAGAACTGCACAGCGGTAAAGCTTCCCTTTTACGGCAGTTATTCCGAAAAGGACCCTGTTCAGATCGCTCAAGACGGAGTCAAGCACTTTGTAAGTTTGAACTTTGAGCTCATAATCTTGGACACCTCTGGGCGTCACAGGCAAGAGGAGGCGTTATTTACTGAAATGAAACTAATTGACAGTGCTGTGCAGCCCCATGACCATGTCTTTGTCCTAGACTCATCCATTGGCCAGGCCGCATATGAGCAAGCAGACGCCTTTAGCAATGCAGTTGAAATAGGATCAGTAATCTTAACAAAGCTTGATGGCCACAGTCGCGGGGGAGGAGCACTGGCTGCTGTCAGTGCTACTAAGGCTCCGATAGTCTTTCTCGGCACAGGTGAGAAGATTGAAGACCTCGAGTTCTTTGATCCGTCACGTTTTGTGTCAGTTATGTTAGGATACGGTGATATCGTGGGGTTACATGAAGCCATGCAGGGAGGAAACATTGACCATAAAGCTCACATACAAACGGTTGTCCGTATGCTCCATAACCATTTTTCCTTCCGTGATTTCAAGGAGCAGCTTAAGAATCTTAACAAAATGGGGCCCCTGCAGAAGATTGCGTCTATGGTGCCCGGCTTCTCCCAGATGGCCGCCTCTGGGGACATAGACATGGATTCAGAGGTAAAGCACTTGCAGATCTTTAACACCATCATGGACTCTATGGCAGCAAAGGAGCTAGACTCTAACACAGAGCTCCTTAAGAAAGAGGGAGAAGACAAGTTCCGGTCGCGCGTCAGACGTATCGCAATAGGGTCTGGACACACCATAGAAGAAGTCTTAGAGTTCTTTGACAAGGCTACAGAGTTCAGTGAGATATTTGGGAAAATGGGACGAAAGATGAAGTCTCCAGCTGCGCTGCAGGAGCTCTTCTCGAGCATGAAGATGAACCCACAAATGATGCAGCAGATGATGAACGGCTTGGGATCTCTCCAGAATATGTCTGAGATGGCAGATATCGCAAAAAGCATGGGCATGAAGATGCCAGGCAACTTGAGTATGCAGCAGATTCAGCAGATGGCCACAGGGATGGGCAACATGTCTGCTGGGCAACTTAAAAAACTCCAGCAGATTCAGAAGGCAAAGATGTCAAAGTAAACTGTACTAGTCTCAGCACTGTGTCCCCGGAATTTGGTGACATCCAGCGCCAGGCTCAGCCAGTTAAATAAAAAAGTCTGTCACACATGGGACTGGGCTGCCTTCTTCTCGTGTATGTTGTGGCCTTAACGACAGATCCGTGCTACTTCCCTCACACGAATGAAGTTCTTGAGCTCAGTCAGTTACGTGCCTGCTTCGATTCAATACCATTGGACAAGAACGGCGTGGGGTACCCCACCATCGACACACTTCTCAAACTAAGTGAAATGTACGTCTTTGGTGAGATGGCTAAGGAGCCCATTGCCCCATATGACGTCCCTACAAACGCGTACAAGCTCCCTCACACAGATGTCAAAAGAGAGCTTCAATCCATTCGTGATAACATAGAGGAGTACACAACGGACTTCGACTTCCATGATGCAGTGTCAGCCATTTACCTTAGACTCAAGGACCCGCATACACGGTATGACAAGCCACAGGGATACTCCTTTATTCGCATTGTCTTGCCGCTCACTGTCACGGCAATATACCGCAACCGTGTCCTGGAGTATACGCTAACAGAGCTCCCTCCGGAGTACCAGTTTGTTACTTGGGAGTACAGGAAAAAGCTTAGAGAACAAGGCATCAACATCGACCAGTTCATCGACCAGCGCATTTTGTCTATTAATGGCATACCTGTGGCAGAGGCCATGCAGAGATTTGCAGATGATGTGGTTTATATCTCTAAAAACCCACATGCTAGATTTAATGCTGCCTTGAACACCGACTTCTATGTTAGGAGTCTCCGGTCGTTCGGATGGCCGGGGAGAACTGGCAGTCCACTGGATACAGAGGTTCTTTCCATTGAGCTCTCTGACAATTCCATCATCGAGCTTCCCTTCTTTGGCTACGTGACTACTGAAATCAGGGGTGTGGCTGACCTTAAGGCATACATTATGAATACGCACACTGACGCTGACTCTGGTTCTCTGGAGATAACCGGGAAGCAGGGAACTCCACTTGCTAGATTTTTAAGTGATACCATGGAAGAACGTACGAGAAGTCCTACTCAGCATACTCAAGCTTCTCCGATACTAACTGATAACGGAGACGAGTATTATATTGATGTAAGTCACTCAGGAGTGGATGTCACACTCTACTCCCTCTATAAAAACACCAAGCACGTTGGGTACCTCCTTAATATTCCGACCTTTGCCCCTGAAAGCCCTAAGCAATATGTAGACGATTTCGAAGCTGCCATGTCTATTCTTGATAACACGCATATCGCTGATCCATTCCTGATAGTTAATGTTGCTCGTAACGGCGGAGGATATGTGACGTTGGGATACCGCACTCTTCATGTTCTTGCGCCCTACATCAATCCACTGTATGGTAACTATACCGTTCGCAAGTCGCCCTACGCGGAGTTCTACTCTTCTCGAGGCAATTTCTCAATGCAAGATAGGTACAGGCTTAGTAATTGGATGCGTTACAAGAACAACGCGTGGTACACAGGCGAGACAGAGCATCTTCTTTATATGACGGGGCACGAGGAAGCCCTCTCCGGAATCTACACGTTTGACCTAGCCTATGATGAGGTGGACTTCCGGGAGGACTTTGAACGCCTTGTGAACATCAAGACGCCAAAGTTTCTACAGGAGTCTGGAAATTCGCGCCTCGTTTTTGTTACCGATGGCACCTGTGGATCGACATGCGCGTGTTTTGCGAAGAGGGCGCGAGAGGCCCACATGGGAGTGTGGATGGGAATGGGCGGCAACCCGGCGCTCCGAAGGATCAGAAACCAAACGGATGCTGAGAATCGCTTTGTGGACATGGATGTAGCGAGCTTTGCTGGAGGATCCGTCATGGACTCGCAATATATCTTCGATGACTCCTTCGCTCCCCAATACGAAACACACATTGGACTCAAAAAGCTTCCCACAACAGCTCTACATCGGTGGGCATTCGAGCAGGTCTTCTCATGGAATTGGAGCCAGCCCTTCGATGCTGTCAAGACGCCGCTGGAGTACGTCAACAATCCGGTGGATGATTATATTAATTATTGGCCACCAGGTGGGTCACGTTATATGGACCATACCACATATCTAACGTTGGCCGTGGAGGCTTATAAAAAGGCGTCCTCAACGTGCTACCCATTTCAAATGAAAATCAGCAAGTATTGCACCTCCATGGGAGGGGGGATTTATGCTAATCCATGTGATACCCAAAAGGACAGGTATAACGAAGACCTTTGCAGCTTCTATTCCTGCATAGATGGCTATATGCTTACAGAAACAGGGGTCTGCGTCAGACAGCCCGAAAAATGGGACCAGCCTGTATCTGCTTTAGAGACAGGAGTTTACACTAGCTTGGCAATTATCCTAGCTCTGCTCATTGGTTCGCTGACAGGATACTTTATCTTCCGGTGTGTGAAATACAGCCAGCATGTCAAGAAATGTAAAGCCGAAGGTACGTGGCAGAGAGTTCCAAGCGTTATAGAGCGCTTGCGAGAGTTCGCAAACCGCAGACGGATGAAGAAAGCACATAGCAACGGGCATTCTACCTCAAAAGTAGAAGGAGAGGGGCTGACTTCGTCGACTAAGGATACCACAGAGGTATAGCTTTAATTGCTGTGTTGGAATTGCTTTGGTGTACCATGTAAACTACCGCGTCCCGCCATTTCCCTCTGTGGCTGGCTCCAGAACAGTTCCTGGAGTCACGAATGTGGGGAGTGTCGCATCTATGAGAAGACCCGGTGTGACGGCCTGTGTCTTGTAAGTCAGTGGAGTTCCCTTGGAGGCAGGGCCAGGTGCGATAGGGGAGCTCATCAAACGTGCCTCAGCAAGCTGATGAGGACGATTCTTGAGAAATTCATCGAGTGCGGTCTTCATGCTTTCGGCTTCATATTTTAAATTATCCAATTGAGTAGCGCATCTGTCGTGCATGTCTGTGAGCTCTACTCCCAAAAGCTTAACCATCTCGACCTGCATTCTCTCGCGCAGCGCAATGATTGTTTGTTTCAGCTTTTCGTTGTCATTCATAATGTATGCAATCTGATCCCCGTAGTCGCGCTCCATCTGGTGGATCTGTGCCATCCACTTCTCATCATTAATCCGGATTGTCTGCTGTTTTATGTGCTCCACACTGGTCTTTATCATGTTTCCAATGGGCGTAAGGACCTGGGCCAAACCGCCATCTGAGAAAGTCAGCTTTAGATCTCCAGCTATGGCTGAGAAGAGTAGTTCAGCGTCACCAACTCGTTGCTCTTCTCGCCAGTCTGAAGGAGAAAACTGGGTCTTTTTGAGATCTAGAACGCGGCGCTTGATCTCCTTCAATTCATCATGGCACAGCTTGATTAATCCTCTTGCAGAAATGCTTTGCTTACTAAGGTTTTCATAATACTCCAGACTATTGCGATAGCTTTCAGCAGACTGAAGTAAATCTCTGTTGGCTGTTTGGAAACGGGCGATATCTTCCTGTGCAGCGTTTAGCATATGGGTCAATCGGTCCATTTCTAGGTCCTTATGGCTGCAGAGCGTCTTGAGACTTGCACATTCTTCGCGAAGCTTGCTTAGCTCATCCTGCACCTTATCAGTCCCTTTGGATAAAGCTTCTTGAACTTGTCTCTTGAGCTGTATCTCCTTTTGATAGAACTCGTCCCTGGCTTCTGAGAGTCTTCTTTGAAGGTCCGACTCTGCATTGAATAACAAGGTTTTGTACTTTGACTCTGCTCTATGCCAAATCTCATCTTCAAGGGCCCTCATGGCCTCTGTATGTCGTGCAATAGAAATGTGGGTCTGCTGAGTCACTGGTGTTCCAGTATAATCATATAAATAGTTTGGATCCCCATGAAAGGGGGTTCCTCCGGAGTATACCTGACCAGAGCCCAGTGCTGCTACTGATAGGCGGTCAATGTTGGTCTGGTGCTTTGACAAAATGTTTGCCAGAGCCACTCCCATTTCCTCTGGTGAGGTGCTCGACAATTTCTTGAGATCTGAGCCTTGCTGACGAACCTGTTCAACAAGTTCTGACAGCAACCGGCGCTGGTCCTTCAGCTCTGCATCCACGGCTAATTTTATTGAATCCGACGCTGCTTTCTCCTTTAAAATGTGATGAGTGTTAGCTGACTTCATTGCACTAAGGGTTTTTGTCTTTGCCTGCAGATCATACTGAGCAATGGAGTGAGTGCTCTGTAGCTCCTGATACTCTTTATACAGGACATTGTACTTAAGCCGGAGATCATTTAACTCGTTCCTTAATTGAAAAACATTGACCTGATCGTGCTTTAAAAGGGCATTCTCCGATTCCAATTTGCTTACGTCGGCTTTAAGGGTTGAAAGTTGCCGCTTGTAATCGTCCTGCTTTGCCTTGGAGCGCTTTTCTAAACCTATAAGCTTATCCTGGAGGTGAGTGAGTGAGTTGATCTGTGGTTGTAGTGAATTGAGCTCCGCCTCCAGGCTTGCGGCACGCTTTTTGATACTATGTGTGTAGGTTGAGGTATTCTGCAGCTGCTTCTTGTGCTCATCCAGCTCTCTGGTTAGCTTCTGGGAAGTACCCATGCTTTCACAGAGCTTACTTTCCATAACATTAACAATGCCCTTTGTGCGCGCCAGGTCGTCCATCAGCACCTGAATCTTTAGCTCTTTTTCGGATTCGAGTGACTCCCTAAAGACATTGAGTAGATGTTGACTAATACTGGAACCTATGTGACCCTGGGGAGTGACGCCTCCATCAGACTTCTCGGTTGAAGGCCCAGAAGGCGCACGTGAACTAGATAGTTGTGTATTGTTATACGGAACAATGTCTTGAAGAGTCTGTACATATTCCAATGAGCTGCTAACAGTCGCATAGAGCTCTGACAGTCTTTTACCGTATTCCTCTTTCATGAGGTTCATCTGCTGGCAATACATGTTAATTATATCGTCTGCGGTGGGGCTCAGCGACAAGGGTTCATCAGGCTGCGCATGAGGACCACCCTGCATGTAGGTCTCTGGGTGCACGTTATTTTAATTTGAGCAAGAACCTGCGAGGTGGCTCTAATCACCTCCAAAGGACCAGCCACTGGGAGAAGACACAGAGTTGTCGTCACACCCGCTTCCCAGTTGAATCTCTCCTGTGTTCGTGTCCAGATGGATCACATCTTGGGTAACACGGACTATGTTAAGAAGGAACCAATAGAAGGCATCAATATGTAATTGCACAAAGGTAGCAGGCTCTCCACAAACAGTGCAATTCCACAAGTTGGTTTCTTTACACCCTTGAATATATTCCTCCAGATCCATCACTCGATTAAAATGGCGACAGTTTGAGGAGCGCACAGGAATCTTGATTTTCTTTCGAGTAAGATGTGACTCAAGGTAGATGAGCTCATCAGCAATTTCAATATCACTCTCATACTCGTCCGTCTGTGCGACATTGTTGGAGACTGTGCGCACTTGGTCTACAAAGGATACATAATTGAGGAAAAGAGGCGGAGTTGCGGAGGGCTTTGCTGTGTCCACTGAAGTCTCAATGTTGGCAGTGGTGCAAGTGGAGATTAGCGTAGAGAACTCTTTTGCGTATAGGGTTTCTTTCTCCTGAATGAGTTGCTTCAGCTTAGTGGTTGTCAGCATAGGCCGAGCCATTAATAGATGGTATATTTCGGCTGTGCTCAGAGCTTTTGCAAGATACAGTGCTACGTAGGGGGCTTGGTACTTATAGGTCTCTGACCCTGCGTCTGGGTGGGCAGGAAATGTGGCTATACTGAAGTCTATGTATGCATATCCGCATGAGGATTGCTCTAAGACGTACTTTATAGGCGCCGTCAGGTCTGTTGAGGTGGGAACGACTTGAGGATCTTTGGCCTTGAGCATTGCTATTTGGTTCTTGGCTTTAAAGGAGGTTAATACTACCTTCTGACCGTTGACGTAAATGGATAGATCTGCCGTTGAAGCTTTAACATCTTCCCAGCGCATGATCTGCAATGCAGGAAATTTGGAGTCTTTAAGCACCTCGTAGAACGAGTACATAATAATCCTGGCTGCGGTATCATTGACTATGCAATCACAGACCTCCTTGGGGATCTCAAGGACGATAGTTTTATCTGCATCGGGCTTTCCAAGCAAGCTAAAGATGGCTATGTTTGCAATAACTTTATAGTACGGCGAGAAGCCAGTGGCTAAAGTGCTGTGGAACGCCATTTCGCGATATGGAATGAAGTTGGTTTTTGTTTTCTCCACGACGTAATTGAGCCATGACACATTGTACTTCTTCGCTAGCTCCAAATATGCATTCATCAGAGCTGTATCATTGCTGCTTGGGACACTCCATCGTGATGCGGAGGACATGCACCTTCTCCAGTTGGTGGCCAGCAGCTCAGCAGCTTGTTGCTTAAGCATAGTTTTGGGGAGATCGAGTGCAAAGATCCATGAAAATATCCGACACAGATTCTTTAGAGGCTCAACTAGAAGCAATTTCTCAAGGCGCTTTGTATTGCCATCCCGAAGTGCTGCACGCACTTGTTCCTTGCTTGTACCAGAGTACAGGGTAAGTATGTCTTCCAAGATGGCTGGAGAGCTTGCTGAGGCTAGCTCTTGAGACAGCATGATTTACTTGAGGGAATTTTGCCGATAGATTGCCTTCAGCAAACGCTACTTTGGCATGTAAATGCGCAGTTGAGAGCCTACGTTCTTGATCATAAACCCACTGATAGGGTTAAACTGGCAAACATTGGCGGAGCTAAGGTCCTTCTCCTCAAGGACAGCAAGGCTCCACAAGTATCCCGGAAGAATCAGTGTGCTGTTTTCCCTAGACTTACATTTCTCTGCAAATGCGTCCAAACCTGACAGGTTCCAGACAACAGGTCTTCCAATACCGCACATTGAGGCCAGAACAAGCCTTGAGCCGTTGCACAGGAATTCAAAACTCTGGTGGAGAGAAAGGTCTACATGCAGCTGTGGGGTGAAGGCCACTGATTTACATGCTATAGATGGCACATTTGCTAGGGGATGGGCTTGCTTCTGCTGAGCGGCTCCTAATTGCCTTGAAAGGATACGATCCATTCTGAATTGATTGATAGAATCTATGTGTTTGTTGTAAAGAGATAGAAAAACGGGGTACATGTGCTTATGACGAGAAATGAAGTCTACTAACTTGTAATGCTGCTTAACTGTTTCGCTTCGTTGCACCTCAACGTTACTTTCGTTCATGAAGTAAAGGTACGGATCCCGGGAGACAAGCTCGGCGCTGACGATGTTCTTGGTTGTTTTGCCAGTGGTGCTAGTGCTAATATCTGAAAGAACTGCTGTATCCAGGATGCAGGGCATAGACATCAAGCGTTGAATGGCATCTCGTGTTAAGGGGCTTAGGGCTGGTTCGTTCGTTATCTTTTTCAGAGTGGGCTCAGAATTAGGGGAATCACCGTTGTCTATTGAAACGGCCTCATCAGCGAAGAGGTCAAAGTCATCTAGATTGGCCACATCATTTGCATGGTCTTGCTCGTTTGCATTCTCCAGTTCGTGACTTGCAATGGAACGGCAATCGGCTCCGTCGCCTTCCTCATCGACACCGCTAATAAAATTAAGAGTTACGTTAACAAAACCAATATTCTCAGGCGCTGGATATGTGAGCACTGCCAAAATTTTCTGCAGAGAAATAGAAAACAGGAGAACAAACGCCTCCGTCGCTAGAGCGAGATAATCCCTAGCCGGAGCCACAGAGATTGCCTTTATCTCAAGCACATGGCCTTTCAATAGTTTGCTCCGCGCCACAACAACAGGATTTCCTTGACGTAGCAGCAGTTGCTCAATCTTACTTAGTGACTGGTCGAGTGTCCAGTGGAGTGCAAGTTTGCAGTTGTTAAAGGGCAACCTCATGGACTCAGATATGGCCGTGTATGCGGCAAAGTTGTCTAGAAAATAGGCGTCCATGGTGGCCCGACGGCTGTGGAAATGTTGAAAGAGATTCATGCGCTGCTCCTCAACCCATTTCAAGGCACTATTTGTCGCCGCATCTCTGTTGCCCTCTTGCTTGGCCAGCTCTAAGTTGTACATGAACACGGACGATCCCTTGCAGATGAAGAGACTCCATGGTTTACTACCAAACGCAATGAAGATAGCGTTGGCGAGCTGTATGGGTGAGGCTATCTGAAGGGTGCAGAATTCTAGTGGAGATCGCTGAGCATCTTGGGAGCAGATCAAGTTCATGGGTGCCAGAAACGACAGGATGCAAACTTGGTACTTCATCGACAGCGCAATGACCATGTAAGGGACGCGTCCGTTTTCAGAAACGCTGTAGTAATCACCAAATGGCTTGCTCTCTACTTCACTGACGGTTGGAGCAGTGGTAACGTTCAGTTGAACCCCGGAGACAGGAGTAGCAATGGAGAGGATAACATCCGACTGGACATACTGATAGAGCTCCGGAGTGGGGGACATAAGGTCAAGCAGATAGAGAATTGTCGACTGAGCCAAAGGATACTGAACAATGAAGGCTATGTACAGGTCGTCCAGACACGGGTTATAGAAGCACGGCTGGTCGAAGATAACTGTGTCATCTCCTTTTTTGGGGACACGCCGCACTACTCTGCGAATGGGACTAACGAAGAGCATCTGCTTTACTACCCCTATGTTTTGAAGTGAATATGAACGCATCAAGGTTCCTGTGGCCATATTAATCAGAAAAATGTTACCCGTTGTGGCGCACGCATAGAGATCTTGGTAGTGGTGGTGGAAGACACCACACTGGATCGTGCCCGTGTCTAGAGTCTGGGTGTCGTCATCCTCTTGTCGCCCACCTTTACCTTGATCCCCGTAGACATCTATGTACGTGGTCAAGTTATACGATGTATCCGGACGAAGGTCAAAAACGAGAGGTCCTTTATGTGACATTTTTCTCTACATAAAAAAATCCTTTTGGCAAAAGAAGACGGGGTTCAGGATGATCATCACCGTGAAGATTACTGGTCTCCACCCAGACACGCAAATGGAAGACATCATTCAATTTTTAAAACAAGCAGAAGACGACCTTCAAGTACTCCGTTTAGATGTTTCTGGTCTAAAGTCGAGTAGAGACAGCTTTCCAGATCATACGGTCAGTACTTGCCCAAAGGGATTTTGCCTTGCTACTGTTCAAGGGACCCAGTCCGCTGTTTCTAGGCTTTCTGGATGCATGCTGCATAACACTCCGGTTGCAGTGACTGTCTTGAGCGTGACTTCTCGCATGCCAGACTCTGAATGCGATTCAGACCCTTTCTCAAACTTGAAGGGGTGTGCACAGGCAAAGGAAAGGACACACAATGACCGTTTACGTACAGATGCCGAGAAGATTAAGGCCTTCTTCAGCAAGACAAACCAAGCATCATGCAAGTTCTTTCAAGACATGTCGCACAAGATGAAGCCTGCAATGGAGAAAATCGGGGATGCATTCAAGAACATGGGGAAGCGGAAGTGAGTATATGCATCCAGTGAAGATAGTTGGAAGTGCAAGGTTACTGAGGAAACACCGAAAGAACACTGAGTCGCCTACTTACGTCTTCGCTGCATAGCATCCTCTGCTCTGCCGATGACCTTTCCGAACTTTTGCATGGCTTCTGGACTGTCTATGACCCGTGCAGAGAGCATGTTGAAAGCACCGACATTGAGACTATCTGAATTGTCGGCCCAAAGGGGATGCGTCTTCTCGTAGTACTCTAATTCCTCCTTCTTAAGTTTCAAATAGTCTATTACTTCTGTGCTAGAGTGAATTGGATACCTGGCTAAGTAGTGGGAAATGCTGTGCGCACGCTGAAGATGATGCAGCGCTTGAGAGACGATTTCATAGACTGCGGCGTGCTCGGCCTGGGGGATGCTGTCCACGGTACATGCAGTTCCTGCAGAATGAGTGAAGTTGGTCCATCTGACCATGCAGTAAATGATACGGTCATAAACAAGTGCCAGCATTCCATTGGTTACGAAGAACTTCTTCGATGGATAGCCATCGACATCGACGGGGGTAGATGAGCCAAGATTGTAATACGCACAAATGATTTCTCCGAGGAAGTCCCGGGAAAGAAACAAGGCTAAATTTCTACTGAGCATGTTGCAATTGAAAGAGTACAGTAGCCGTATCTCATCTGGGTTGTCAATTTTATAGTGTGATTTGCAGATAAACTTAGCCGTCTTGGGGTGTTGGTAGATAATGCCACTGAGAGCGGCAGCTGGAAGTGTTTTGGACGTAATATAAAACGTTTCAGAATATTTGTGTGGCGAAGAGCCATCTGCCTGTGCGGTTAGGTTCCTTAAAACAGAGTCTGTTAGTCGCTTAAATTCCGTCGCATCAAAGCGTTCGTCACAAAAGTCATAGAGCTTGTTTTCGCCACCTTCTAGGATCCGTAACAGATTTAGAAGAATCCCAATGGCCATAGAGATGTCTTTATAAAGCAGGTCACTCATGCAGCCCACACTTTTGAGTTTTTAAAATCTTCTCTTGATTTCATAGATTGCGGACATGGAAGCACGAAATCGAGAAGCACTGATAAATGATCTAGCGCAAAGTATAGCTATTTCCAATGGAATAGCATTTCTAGTGGGTGCAAGACTCATCGAGTATCATGACTTTAGTCACATTATTTCGGAGCAGTCTGTACGAACAGGACAGCTGCCAGACAAGATCGGGCAGATGCTTCACAACTTAATGATCTTTAGCATTTCTTATGATAACCTCATGCAGTGTCTTCGTCCGTCCATGACCTCGTCTTTCTTTCAGGAGGGGCTGAGGATTGTAGCGGATTTTGTCGCTAGAATTTTGCGCTTTCAGCCACTGACAACTCTGCTAGCCATCTATAAAGCTATTATTGGCCTGTATTGCGATCTTTTGGGCCAGTACGACCCCAATTTGTACTTCAACGGAGACATCTTCACGGAAGATTGGGCCATTCAAGATAGAATTTTAACAACCACAATAACCACATTTGTGGAGCGCCGCTTTGGATTTTCTGTTCCACGCCAATATCCGGGTGCGAGAGGCGCTCTGGACGTACCAGATTATCTTTCACTATCTACTCAGTGCAAGACACATCTTGGCCAGCAGACAAGCGGTCCTACAGAGTGGCATCAATCGACACAAGACCTTACACCAAACTATACGCCTACTGATCCAGTGTATGGTGCACATATCTCCAGGCCAGGCAGTCATAGCCACAGTCGCTCCCGGACATCCCCTGGTGTTCGGTTTGCATCTGGTACCTCTGGCGACACGTCAAGTAGCAAACTCAGCGTCAGCCATCTTGTATCCACCAAACCAGCTCTCCGCCCTGGTACTGGCTCCATCTCCGCCCAAAGGTGTCCATCAAGATCGAAATCTCCGGCAATCTACACTCCCCAGAGTCTTCATTTTCAATACTCCAGTAATCAGCCCTCTGTTCCTGCGCATCAAAGGTTGAACGATGAGCAGGAACAGGAGAGCCAAGACAGCACACTTGACACTGCTCAATCATGGCTAGATAAATGCACAGCAGAGTTAGTATTGGAGAGAAACCGTACCCAGCAGCAGATATTGTATGATCAATTCATACTCATGATTGAAGGAACTTTGAAAAGGCTGAAATCCTTCAAGGTTGACGCTAGGAGTAGATCCCCAGAAGATATTGACGATCTTCTTTCACAAATAACAGAGAAGACCATTCGCCAGGGTAAAGCATCCATGCCGGATGCAATTTTGCGCGAAGAAAATGCAAGACTTAAGAGTCAGCTACAAGAGTTGGAGGCCACTACTGCAGAGATTTCTCGAAAGTATAAGGAAAAGGAAATGACTTGTGAGGAGTTGTCTTCTCAGTATAGCTCTATGAAGGAGCTTAACGAAGCCTTGCATAGAGAGAAACGGGACAACCTTGAGCAGACACGATCTTTGCAGGAAAAGCATACTACCACTGAGGAAGATCTGGCTAGGCAAAAGCGCCTAATAAAGGATCTCGAAAGCAGGTTAGAGGCCTATAAAGATCAACTAGTGAGCTACGAAGCTCAGCTGAGTGAAATGAACATAAAACTAGGCTCCTCGAAACATGAAACAGCCCTTCAGGCTGAACTGAAAGAGGCTCTGGAGCGTACGCTGAAAAACTACGAAGCTGAAAACAAGCTGTTAACGGAGACTCTGACATCGAAGCAGGAGGAGATCAGCCTCTTGCAGAATAAGCTTACCACTCAAAATGCATCAATAATAAAGAGTAGCGGATTGATCACAAGCCTTCAAACAGATTTGGCCGTAAACGAAACCACATCACAGGGCCGAGAAAAGGAACTCATGCAGGTGCAGGCACGTTATGAAGGGTTACTTCAGGAACACACGTCTCTTAAGTCATTGTTTGAAACAGAGAAGAAAAACTATTCGGAGACAATTGCCTCACTTTCATTGACGCAAAAAAGACTGACAGAAGCTGACGAAAAATGTAAGGAGCTGACAGAGACAAACAGCATTCTAAAGAACAGATTGGGTGAAATAGAAGCAAAAGCATCCACAGACGAATCTCTTGCTAAGCGGCTTACACTAGAAAACACGCAGCTGCGGGGCGAGCTGCAATTGGCTCAAACGACGCTCCTGGAGATAAAAACCAGTATGCGCTCTGCCAGTAACAAGCACTCTGCCTCACAATCCCCCACACATTCTGTGTCTCCTCAACTTGGCGTTCTCTCTAGTGAGCCGTCTAGGGAAAGCATGGAATTGATCAAACAGAATAATGAGCTATCTGCAAAACTCCTTCAATTACAGACTGAGCGGCAGCAGCACGTGGCCGAAAAGGCTGACCTAGAAGCGCGATTAAAGGAGACTCAGGACTCCTTAGCTCATTCATCTGCTGAGACGGCTGCTCTCCAAAAGCAGCTCCGGCAAATAATGACGGCCCAGCAGGCAATGTTGGCAAAGAGGGAAGAAGACGCGGAGACAGGTGTGGCTTGTAAGGAAGAGCTGGGCAGAGAAAATGCGCAGCTCAAAGTCAAAATTCTCAATCTTGAACGCCTTCTCGCTAACAGTGCATCTGAGACTGCTGATCTAACTGCTCAATTAACTGAGAAAAGGACACAAATAGACATTTTGAACGTCACACTGTCTGATCTGAAGAAGGAAATCTTCGAGCTTACCAATACCAGGACTGATTTACTACAACAGTTGGAAGTAGCTAACGCATCTCTTAAAAGGTTGCAAGAAGAAACCGAGTATCTGCGTGAAAATCAGCAGCGACAGTCCCAGCAATCTACAGACGAGTTAACTGCAGCTAGGGAAAAAATCAAGGAAGCAAGGAACCTGGAACACAAACTAGGATCTCTAGAGGTGGATCTCCGATCAGAAAACACCCTGCTGCAGGATCAGCTTAAAGACCTTTCATCTGCACATATGGATGCCTTGTCCATGATAGAGAAGCTCAACGAGGAGAACAGGAACTTGCGACAAGATCTAAATCTTCTGACAGAAACCGCACACAATGGAACGCGACAGATTGAAAAGCTGCTATACAAAAATGAGCAGCTGCGTCAATCGATGAATACTCAGAGCATCCTCTCCTCAGTTTCAGCGGTTGACTCATCCACTGCACAGAAGGGTGGTGCTACAACTCAAGAAAACGAGAGACTCAGGACCGAGCTGGCTAATCTCCAAGAAATGCAACAAGCAGATAAGAACACTATACAGGCTTTAAATGAGGAGATCGCAAGGATTAGCCAAGAGTCCAGTGCGGTAAGGGAGTTAGCAACGACTCTGGAGAGCAGCCTTCAAGAAGCACGGGCCGAAAACGATGACCTTAGGAGACAGATAAGTCGTACCGACGATTCCATGCACCGGCTATTCACGGAAAGCAAAACGTTGGCATCAAGAGTACAGCAACAACAGGCCACCATCGTAGACTTAGAGGACCAGTTGACGAAGGCACGCGCAAGGACCCCACCGAATATAGGCCGGCAATCTGACACTGGTAGCAGTAAATAGTAACAAGTCTGTGCTTGCTTTCACAGCCGCTTATTAATGAACAGCACCATCTAGGCTGCTTCCGGCACTACTCTGTATGGTCTTTAATGTAAGACTTTCTGTTTCTGTGCGAAGCTCAGAGTCCGACACCAGGTTGCCCGTGGCATCGGTCTGGTCTGGGAAGAGAAAGTTAGTTGAGGAAAGGCCCACCCTACTCTGGAGCACCTTGTACTTCGATTCTTCTGCCTCTAATTGAGAAATCCGTAGAAGGGCTTCCCGCAGTTGGGTCTTTAGGATCTTATTCTCCGCTTGAAGTGACGTATCCCTAACAACCAAGAGCTTGCGTAATTGCTCCTTTGTCAGATACTCAAATCTAAGTGCTTTTAACTGGGACACCGTCTCTGCGAGCATATGTACATGATTGCGTAGCTCTTCGACCGTTTCCTGTGATGCCAGGATGCGCTGCTTTTCAACCGCCAGCTCTTCAGGAGGAACACCACGCAACCTTAGAATGTACCGGTCAAGCTTCTCGTTAAGGGCTCGGAGGCTCTCTTCTGTCCAGTGTTCTCGCTCCAGCTCTATTTCTGCAATATACGTGCGTAGTATGCTGTTCTCCTCCAACAAGTCGTTAACACGCTTCTCAAAAGACATTTTAATTGTTGTGGCTATCAGCGGATTGAAACCAAAGTTAAGTGGCTGTGATTTAAATGGCTGTGATCTGTGTGGACTATAAAAGAGGGTCCAGTTTGTGCAGCTCAGCGCAGTTCATGGGCTTCGGAGGCTCCGATTGTTTACCTAACTAATTTAAATTTGAATTGTGTTTTTTTCAGTTAATGATCAAATAAATCAACCTTTATGGAGGACAGCACCAACAGAGCAGAGATAGCACAGACACCGGACTTGAAGAGCTATGAAAAGTTTGACGACATGAACCTTCATCCGGATCTCCTGTTCGGCATTTTTACCTATGGCTATAAGATACCGTCTGCTATTCAGTCCCAGGCGATTGTTCCCATCATCTCTGGAAAGGATACAATCGCCCAAGCGCAGTCTGGGACGGGCAAAACGGCAGCATTCACAATTGGCATGCTCCAGCGAATTGACATCGGGCTCAAGTCGCCTCAGGCCATTATTCTCTCCCCCACTCGTGAGCTTGCGCTTCAGACGTTGAAGGTTGTCGACGGAATTGGGTCTCGCCTCAAGGTCCAGGTTGCCCAGTGCATTGGAGGCACACAGGTCGACGATGACATTGCGGCTGCGCAGTCGTGCCATCTGATTGTCGCGACACCAGGCCGACTTCTTTCTCTCCTACAGAAAAAATACGTGACTACCTCCAATGTGAAGATGGTGGTCCTTGATGAGGCCGACGAGATGCTATCCAGGGGGTTCACTGAGCAGATAGTCTCGATCATGAAGTTCATGAATGCCGACATTCAGATCGTGCTTGTCTCGGCCACGCTTCCCCCCGAGATCCTCGAGCTGACCAGGCAATTCATGAGGGATCCCGTGAGCATCCTCGTCAAGGAGGCTGAGCTCACCCTCGACGGGATCAGGCAGTATGTGGTCGAGCTGCAGGACGCCTGGAAGACAGAGGTTGTCGAGGACATATACAAAGTTCTGAGCGTACAGCAGGGCGTTATCTTTTGTAATTCCATTGGGCGCGTGAAGGAGCTCGCAGAGAAGCTGAAGAGTGCTGGTCACACGCTCTCCTGTATTCACTCCGAGCTTGACCAGGCCGAGCGCAATAAGATTATGGGAGAGTTCCGCTCTGGCCAGACGCGCATCCTCATCGCTACTAATATCATTGCACGTGGTATTGATGTTCAGAACGTCTCCCTGGTAATCAACTATGACATACCAAGAGAGCCCGAGACGTACCTGCACCGTATCGGCAGGTCTGGGCGCTTCGGAAGAAAGGGTGTTGCTATCAATTTTGTAACAGACAAGGATAAGCAGAGCATGCAGGCAATCACTGATAAGTTCAACGTCACGACTGAAAACCTTCCCGAGGACCTCAGCAGCCTCTTTTAATTCAGGGATTTTCAGATCCAAGTAAATACTAGAGCCTTTTAATCGCCTACGTGATCGGCTTGCCGCCTTCTGAGGCGCGTATTTTGGTGCTGAGCCTAGAGGTGTGCAACTTATCCCAAAAAACCTTGTGATTTGTCGAAGCCCGCTGCTCCAAAATGGCAGAGTCTTTCAGCCGTTCTTTTTCAGACCTTGATGACCTCGATGAGGCAGCAAAGGCGAAGGAAAGGCTATCTGATGCCCGAGTCATACAGGTTTCTGTCTATAGAGGGCAACTTTTTATCCCCAATCCGGACGCCGCAGAGACGGTTCTGCTTACACCCACAGCCACAAATATTGTCTTCTCCCAAAAGCCCCGAGTCTTCTCGCAAGATTCAAACGAGGCAGTCATTATTAAACGCCGTAACAATGAATATGCATCTGCTTGTGCACGATACGAGGATTCTACCACAACGTGTGAAGCAGGGGTCCAAACGGTTCCCCCTTTCCTCAAATCCAAGCTCACTACAACCGCTCTTGTAACCCACACAGATTGTGCGGTGGAGGCGGCTTTCACAGACATTTATGATACCATCGTTCAAGGTGTAGACGAAGACCTGAACAATCTGCAGCAGTCAACCCTCAATTTGGGTGATGAACGTGCTGACGACTTTACCGCAGAATCTGCTCGTCGAACAGAAAGGCGCACAGGAAATATGCAGGAAGATGATAAGTTATCAGATGCGGGGACTGTCTACACTAACGATGACACCGTCTCAGATGCAGGAACGGCATACACCGCCGCAACTCAAGAAACCGCAACCAACTCAATGCACTCCTCCATCCAAACAGACCGGGGAATGGACGACCGTCTCCGTCAGAAGAAGATAGCCCAGATTGCAGACAAGGTCTTCAACGATGCTGGCTTCAAGAGAGCGATACATCTGGCTGAGCTTCTCTGCTTACAAAACCCATTATTCCCATGGGTAAGCCTGTACAGAGCGGCAGATGTCGTTTATAACCCCACAATTAACTATCAGAATCGCCTTCGTGCAGAGTTTTCTGTGGAGGGTATTGACCAGGACAATAGCAATGAGTTGTCTGAAGGTTCAGAGGCCTCCACTAGTGCGGAGAGTTCCCAGGGATGGGAGAAAAAGCAGCTAAAGCGAGACGATAGCATTGATGATGAGGAAGACAGAGATGAGAAAAAGCCCAATGCTGTATCACCAGAGTCACGGCTCCGGACAGAGCATCTGTGGACATACCGCGCTGATGTCCTTCGAGGGATGAGTGCAGTTTGTTGCGAGTTTTGCCCGGCAGACGAGCGGCTGCTAATAGTTGGCTACGCTGGTTCTGGCCTTGATGAGAACTATGGCGCGATAGTTCTTTGGATTCCAGAGAACCCCTTTTATCCAAATCGTATACTTTATACTAGAAGTGAGCCGACAGCCGTCTCCTGGTATCCCCTCGGTAAATCAATTATCGCTGTAGGCTTCACTGATGGAGCCGTCAGCCTCTTCGACCTTAGGGAAGAGGTGGTCCAGCTCGACAGTGCAGGGTTTGTTATGCCTCTTTTGACGTCTACTAGCGCGAACGGAAAGCACACATCGCGAGTGTGGGATGTTATCTGGGCCAGCACAAATGGTGGTGGAGGTGCAGGGATGTCCCTGAATAGAGAAGTGGATGGAGACGATGGTGAAAAGGGATCAGGACTTCCAGACTATGATATCTTGCTATCCGCAGCTGCAGATGGTCGGATTGTGGAGCGCAGTCTTAAGAGGAGTTTTGAGCATCGAGATATCTTAACGCTTACCTCTGTTGGGCACCATCCAGTGGCCACGAAGGTGGACCAGAAGTCTAAGGCCGACACGCGGATGACCATTGTAAGAAAGATAAGCTCTGCGCTCAGCAGCTGTTTCTTAAGTGATGGAACAAACTACCTTGTCTCAGGCGACGACGGCGTGATCCGCAAGGCATCCAGAGCATACACAGAGCAAACCCTCATGAATTACTCGGGCCATCTGTCATCTATCTATAAGGTTCAGGCAAACCCTACTGCCCCCACCATCTTCTTATCTGCATCGGCAGATAGGTCAATCAAAATTTGGCACGTAGACTCCCCTACGGCTCTTTTGACGCTTAAATCAACGGCCGGCGACCATGTGTATACCGCCGTCTGGTGCCCCTTCAAATCTACGTGCTTAATAAGTGGTACACGTGCAGGCTCAGTGGAAATTTGGGATATCGCAGACACCTCAGTTGCCCCTGTTTTAGTGTTGGATCCAATCGTTGCACTAGACACACAGCAGCGGAGCAACCTTGAGGAGGAATCGACAGAACTGGATTCAGATAACAGCGCAGTGGGTGACGCGGACCCCAATGCAGCCAGGACCATCTCCGTCCGCGCTATCTCATGCAACAAACATGTGCCAGTGTTTGCAGTGTGCTACGAAAACGGAGATGTGTACATACACAGAATCCACGGGATTGAGGACAATCTTATCCTGAGTAGAGTTCAACCCACCGCGTTCCAAGAAACGGAATCAGATCGAATCCTGACTATCTTGGACGATCATCAGGAGAACGCAGACTGATTGGCGGGTAAGTAAAGGACAAATTAATATTCACAGCTCTAGATCTCTAGATCTTGAGGCGCAAGGTCTCCAGCAGAGGTGTATAGATTTGCAGCTTGGTGTGCAGACTTATGTTGAGACTTGTGTGGAGACCCTAAAGTGACACGAGATGCGATCGTAAGCCCATTACTCTTGTATATGGGATCACCATAATGCTTAACGTCTTGAATGGGCACCTTCTTCAACCGCGCTGAGAAGCTAATAAGAACGGCTTCGTTGGCAGAGGACGGGTCTGGAAGGACAACAGTTCCCAAGTTATCCATTCCTTTTGAAGAGGATTCTTGAGGATTCGTTAGCATTAAGTCGCAATTGTCGCCAATAAAGGTACCCCTCTGGACCTGAGTCGATCTAGGAGTTGGTTCTATATTCACGTGTTCAGCGAGTCCGCTTTCTTTGGAAGCATTGTGTGACTTGACTGATTGCTGCAGGGCTTGGTCGAGCTGGAACTCCTTTTGCTGAAGGAGCTCCTTCAGCCGAGCTATCTCTTCGTCCTTCATGCGCATCTGTCTTAAAACAAAGCTGGACTCTATCGTTGCTATGTCATTGTCCAATTCTTTGGGTGAGAGCTTGTGTCTCGACATTGTCCGCAGTTTTATGGCATCTAAAAGCATATCTAACAGTCTGTTAGTATGCGGAATAGTAACAGAAGCTGATGCAGATATGGCTCGGTACTCTGCAACAAACTTTTTGATAGTGCTGGTGAGCTCAGCTTCATCGAGAGTACCACAGGCGATAGATCCGAACTCCTCACTGCATTGCTCTTGACTCAAGGGTGCATCTACATCGCCTCCTGTCATTGGAGAATGATGGTCATTTCCGTGAAGAGTCTCCTGGAGCTTAGAGATCTGTGCATCTTTATCTTGCAACTCTCTGAGCAGTTCGTCCTTGGTCATCTTGAGGTAACCATTTAAGATTGCTGGGAAAGAAGAACTGTCTGAGTCACTAATAACTTGAGACTCGATAAGGCCTTCAGGTGGCACGGAATTGTCTTTCTGCAGCTGAGAAACAGTGTCTGCAAGCTTACGCGATATTTGCCGCTCCTCGATGAGCTGTGCGTTAATAATATCAAGAGAGTTGACCAGAAAGTTTATCTGCATGGATTTATCCTCTATCACCTTGAGAATTGTCGATATCGTATCATCGATATACGCATCTGATCCACTCGCCGGCACAGATTGTGGAACGAGGAGGGGCTCAGCTTGGCTGGCAATCGAGTCCGATAAGTGGTGATCAGTACTGACTTTACTCTCCTCATAAGCCGTGGAGATGGGTTTCACACCTAAAGCATTGCATATGCTGTCTATCTTCTCAATAAGCACCTCACAAGTGGTCGAAGCCTCATGGCTGCAAGCAGTCGAGGGAGCATATGAGTTGTTTAATATGCTATTCTCCATGTCGCGCAACTTTCCGCGCACTCGTTCCAATTCGCGCTCCTTAGACTGTAGCTGACTAGAGGAAATATTGAGCTGACTTGTTGTAACTGCAAGGGTTGTTTGTAAGGCCGCCATGTCATGGACGAGTGCATCAATGGCGGAGGAGCCGGACACGGAGTCGAGGTTTTCAAAATGTGTATCTGGCCTAGCAATGTTGCTACTGGTGGAGGAAAGCGTCGATGTCTTCGCTGATTTGCCTCGCTGACGAGCAGAACACTTCATTTGTCCCAAAGATTTTTTAAAGGATATCGACTGCTGGCTTGTGAAGATCCTCGGGTTCACAGGCGGCCTCTCGAGTGCGTACAATGCACTTTAAAGCTAGGCTGCTTTGATGATTGATCTCATGAAGCGATCTGTACAGGTTCTCCGGAATGATATCAAAGTCCTCGGGAAGCGTCAATATACAAGGGGTTCCACAGCCCTGGAACACGCCATTCTCAAACTTGCAGGCATCATAGCGTGCTCTCAGGGCCTCTAAAATAGCCTTGAACTCTGCAATTAAGAGATTCTCCTCTTTCTTCGATGATGAGGAAAGATTCTCCAGTATTGTGTCTGAGCCAGTATCTTCAAGATTAACATCGCCCGTTCTCGTCTTAGTCTCGGTACTTGCAGAGATCGGTGATTCAGAACGGGCAGGGTATGCAGGCTGCACACTCGATCCAATAAGCACGTTCCCTCCTAGATCAATGCACTCAAGCGCGGTGCGCTGAATAAACTTGGTAATTATCTTAAATGCAGAGGCGTCCAGTACTATACCGCAGGCGGCTAGGCCCAAATCAGTCAAGTGGTTGTTAGAGTATTTGATTGCCGCTTTCAGGATTCCGTTGGCCAGCAATGTATATCCATCCGTCTCTATGCTATTTCCGTTCAAGGTAAGCGCTCGTAGCCGTGACTTTGGCTGACCGATTGCCTTGGCAAGAAAAACGCATCCCGCTTTCGTCACCAGGTTAGCCGTGAGGCGTAAAGATGTAAGAATAGCAGGCAAGCTATGCTTTTCAGAATCAACGAAGAGCTTGGATAAAGCATGGATAGCACCGTCTCCTATGTTGTTATAAGATAAATCAAGGCAATCAATGGACAGATGATGACCTACTCTTGTTGACGCCAATTTGAAGGACATATCTTGGAGGCCCTTGGCCAAGACGCATGCTGCTTCGCTATTCAGAGCTGAGCTGACCATGGATATCGACTGTAGGGGATACTGGATGTATCTGAAGGTATCTAGAAGCTCGACAAGTCTTTCAGGTGTGCCGCCTATAGCCTTGTTAGCTTCATGCAAGCACCCCGTAGGAATCGTGGTTCCACAGACATCACGATGCAGTAGCATCCCCAAGTGGTTGTAATCCGGTAGCCTATGAAAGGGTGCTGCTGGATCCTTAATATCAAGAGATAGTTCGGGTAGTGCCCTGCCCTTAATGACCAGAGTGTCAGATGTTGCAAGGAGATTAGAGGTGGACGGCTTATGCATGTCTATGCTCCCCAATAACGATGAGGGTTGAATGTTGGGCATATCATAGATCACTTGAATGTGTGCTAAGCTTGGGAGTTTTGCAAACACAGCCCCAAGGTCCACCCCACAGGCTTGGATATGCAGAATCAGCCGCTTAATAATTGGTCCACCTAGTTCTAACACCTCAGTTGCTTGTTTGTTTGCATCGAAAGAGTCGGCTGCATTAAAGGAAGAAGCAAGCAAGAGCTTAGATAGAAGGGCCTCCAAGTAAAATGCCCGCGGATCGGAAATCCGTGGCAGACAGTCGCTGCATCCAAACTCATAGCGATAGCGCCGAATCCAATAGGAGTCATCCGTAATACAAAACACCCGCGACAATGGTACGTCAAGTGGGAGCATGCTGATCATATCCTCCTTATAGCGTTCCGGGAGGGTGAGCATCCCGGACCCTGCTTCTAGCAGATTGTCGAGCATTGTAGCAACAGCGAGTTCTCGTAGTGTGGGGATCACGGTAAGAACTGGGCCAGATATTTCCTCGCGTTTCGCTCGCCTAACGGCGTAAAGCGCAGAAAGCTCTATCGCCAAATCCAATGGAATGGATGCTGGGGCGGGCCGAAACATTGGGAGGAATGCCTGCAAACCGCCTTCTTAGCCATTGTACTTAAATTGTCCAAATGCAACCAGTTTAAATTCACATCACCGAAAAGATAGCCTGGAAAGACAGGAATTAGGAGGGGCGCCACCGACCGCGGTCGGGGGAAGGTCTGAGGTCATTTTCCGTGAGGGAGGCGCGCCAACGCGTGCAGCAGTCGCACCAGAAACCAAGAGCCTCTGTGCTTATGCCAGGAGGAGGGCCTTGCCCGACTGAGAGTGCTCGCTGAAAGAGGCTGCGACGCGGGTTATTCAGTTCGATGCGCCCAGGCTGACGGTAGGACGCCTAACCCGATTCAGACTACTCCTTGGTTCCTCGCAGAATGATTATCTGTCTCCGAGCAAGCACGACTATGAGCTTACTTATGAGATCTGACTCCTTTACTCAATGTTAGTACTTGTTGCCTTGACGAAGATTTGGTTCTTTCTGTGGTTAGATGAGTGCTCAGCGACGTGGGGGAAATGGCCAGGTTGTGTTGTGGTTATGGTTGTTGGAAATCACTTTGGGGCTTTCATGTATGCATTACCGAGTACGAATATAGCTGTGAGTCATCCGCATCTTCATCCTTCCCTACGAGACACTTTAGGCCTTGAAAACCACTCGCTCGACCTTGGCTGCGCTAGCGGGATTTTAGGAATATGTATCCCGAACTCCTAGCCAGCTGATCTGCTGCAGGGGTTTCTTCTTGAGAAAGCGGTCAGCACATGGAAGCAAGACATGGAGATGTGTTTGTTTGGGACTGAAGCCTAGAGGATTTGGTAAAATTAACAATGCCATGACGGACGAGAGAAAATTCAAGAAATCTTGGGAGTCAAAGTACTCCAGCTGGTTGTCTGATGTAAATGCTTACTACCCTTACGTTACTTTGCCAGGATTGGAACCCGGACTCTTCTAGAGTCGGGTTGAATTCAGAAACAAAAACCTGGCGACACTATGCAAAAACTAGACTCCGATGAGGCAGAAAAGACAAGCGAGGTTGAAAGAAGTGCATACGGCAGTATGAACAATACCAGAAGAGACCGAAAGTATGAGCGAGCGCGGAGTAACCAGACTCGCTGCAAAACGCCCTACACCACCGAAACGGACATGACCATCTCATCATTGGCAATCTCGCATGCAGAGAATAACGACAACAGGCCTTTGGCGTTTACTGGGGTGGCAGGCGCTTTCATCAACCAAATCAATGATAGACTAGGGTACACCGCTCCGGTGAATAGCACCATCTATAAAACGCCCGTAGGAACTGTGCAGTATGGAAAGAAAGGCGTGCTTCCTCATTACTGGCCTCGGGTTGGTAACGTTAGGGGAAAGGGGGGTACAGACGGCCTCATCAACATGGGGGATTCGTTACTCAAGTCCTCCATTGTCACCAATGTCCTAGACACGTCGTCCTCCTCTCTGAAGATGATGGTGGATTATGGGGAAAACATTGTGACAGATATGGCCGATCAGGACGATATGTACCACGCAAGAGGGGATATGGGCCGGCCTGACTATCTTACGGTTGTTCAGGCTCAACACACGAATGCAGGTGGCTCTCTGCGGAACTCTATGGTCTCGGGAATTAGTTTAAACGGCTCTAGCCTGGGGTCGTCGATGGGGAGCCGGCGATTCGGTACCTCTTATCCCGTCGGTCTTAATATCCTCCAAGCGCAGTCGGCATCTATGCGCACAAGTTCTAGAGCATCTTCCAGAGGTTCCACTGCGTCTGGCAACGCAGTTCAGTCTTTTCAAAGCTACAATAATGAAACAGACCTTGTACGTTTGAAGGACGTAATGAAGGGAATAGATTACATATGTCAGATAATATCCAAAGAAACATACTCTCTCGAAACACAGTACCTTGCCTGCTCTCTATTTCACCGCTTCCTATCTATATGTCAGATCAAGAAAACAGAGATACGCCTGCTATCTGGCGTGTGTATATTTATAGCAACTAAATTTGAAGAGAACTATGGCGAGGCTCTTGGCAGCACGGCTATTTGTGCGTATTTTGCAAATACGTTCACTATAGCGGAGCTGCGTGCAGCAGAACTGCGCTTTTTAGAACTCATAGATTGGAAAATAGGTGTTAGCTCACTGAATCCGCGTGCATACTTACGGCCCATCTTCAGAGACCTTGGTCTCACCCCTGTCGTTTGTCTTCTAGCTAGTTATCTTTCTGAGCTCACGCTCTTGGATCCGCGATTCCTGCGCTACCGCAATTTTGAAATAGCAATGGCAAGCGTTGAGCTGGCCGTTCTCAGCGAGTACTCGAATCCCCTGCAGGTCAGTAGGTTCTTACGGCCCAACCAGGATCTTTCCAATGCACTGGGCCGGATGTTCTTCAGCCTAACAAGCTCTTCACAATACACTACTGGGCCCATGAGTACCTCACGCTCATCAAGGTCTGCTTCGCGGCAGCTGGCATGCAGGGATGACCTCCTAAATGCCTGGAAGGATTCATACAAAGGATTGCATACTACTCAGATTTACAAGAAGTACTCCGAACGATCGTACTATAGCGTGTCTGAAAAAATAGTCCCGTTTGACAATGTAAGTAGCTTGATCGACCAGATCGCTAAAAAGCTTGACGAATCTTCTAAAAATAACAGATATGATGGTTGATTGACTTACTGAAATATATTTTGTATTGTGTGTCTTATGCCTTGCAACGAGGAATGGAGAGGATGGGTTATTTCTTTGCCTCCATCAGCTCCTTCACCCGCAATTCGAGCTCCTCAATTTCAGCTGTTTTTGTCTGAAGCATCTTCTGTAGGGTTTTGTACTGTGATGTATTCTGTATTTTATCCGTGAGCTCCTTTTCGAGAGTAGATATCTGGGCCTGTAAATCTGCTATCTGCTTCGCTGACTGAGGGTCTTGCATTTGCTTAAGCTCTAGCTTTCCCTGCACCGGTTTGAGCCCGGCATCCTGGCTATGTAATTGAGAGACCAATTGCATGCGTGTTTCCTCCTCTAACTCGGTAACTTTTGGTTCTATTGCAATCCCGTGAGCGCTTGCTTGCTCAACTAATTGGGAAGCCAGCGAGCCTGCAAGAGTTGCTATGTGCCTTAACTCGGTAGAGACCGCTGCCAATGCTCTAAGCTCGGCCCTATGGAGTAGAGACTTGATTTCTTCCGCTGTCATGACAGTATTCCCAGAGAACTCAACATCTGAAACCTGTTCGGCGAAAACCTCTTGGAGCTCGTGCGAAAGAGACGTAGATTGTAGCATAAAAAATCTGACGACGTCAGCAACGGCCGCATTCATCTGTTTTAGAATTTTGGAAGACGCGGAGGTGCTTCGGTTTTATGAGAATGGCCGAGAGAATAGCCTCATTCGAATTGTAGATGGCCAACCTCGTGAAGGTAAATGTACAGCAACTTAAGCTATTAATAAAACTAGATGTGGGGCAGGAGCCAAGCAGCAGGATTTATTTCGGCACTTAAAAACTACTCGACACAGTTAGCTAAGAGCCAACTGCATGGTGTCGACAACGTGTTGAGTGAGCTCTATGGCCTACGATGCAATGTTATTCTCGACAAACTCGTGGACCAGAAGTATGCTGCTGCTATGGGATACCTGTTAGGCTCTACCCTACTGCACCCAAAAGCAGACCCCCAGAAGGCTTTACAATATGTACACATGGGCCTATGCTCCAAATCCCCCCTCTTTGCGTCGTACTTCGTACACGGGCTATCTCTTTCGTCCTTCCTTCTTGACTCTCTCACGGTAGCTACTACAATTTCCTCTACACAAGATGCTCTTATAGCAATCTATTCTGTTCTTTTCAAAGAGCTACATGCCCCACTATCACAAGGCTTTTTCGATAGACTCAATAGCATTGCTTCCAACTATCTCGGAGACGACCTAGATCTATTGATAAGTAACAAGAGCAGCTCATCTAGTGGAGGCCCTGACTCTTTACTGAACCTCTATGCCCAGTTTTTGGCATCGACCATGAGTGAGTTTTTCAGGGCGTTGCAGATGAGGTACCATGGTCACCAGGATATTGGAGTATTATATCGATTGCGGGTTCTTGCACAAAGGGATCCAGCCATCCTCTGCATTAATTCGTTGAGAGTAGAGCAGCTTTTGTCTGATGGCATCTCAATGGCTCAGTATACGACGGCGACAATGCCATCCATTATTTCCTGGATGGACTCCCTCTCTGCTCTCGAACTTATTTATATTAAAGATCTAGCTAGCCTTGTTGGATGTGAAGATTCATGTGTACTTCAAATGTCCGCCCCTGATGGTCTCTCTCCACTCTTACTCTTCTCACCTAAAGATGTGTTCTCCGCCCTGGATGACACAGAAACTCAGCCAGCCATAGACACTAATAGCAACGGATGTAGTAGGTGCTCTCTTGCACGGCCAAAGGACTCATCCACCCTGCTTCTCTACCACATTATAGACAGCAGGATGTCATCAAAAGATATCGAGAGCATAATTCAACTATCAAAGACTCTACTTCGCGAGGCTGGTCGAAAGTTGCTCGATACAGGAGACCACTATGATAAATATATTTCGGTTATCATCGAGAATACGCTCTTGTGTTGTTATTACACACAAGGCATCTTCGTGCTTGATTCAGAGCAGTTGCAACTTCTTAAGGAACTCCTGATCAAGTCGTTTAGATATGATCGTCAAATGTTCCCAGCATTATTTCGCTTGCTCTTACTGGTTACTATTTTCCAACCTATCTCCATAGAGGAACAGCAATCTATCCTGAAAGCGTTTCAGGAACCTCCTAGTGATTCCTTGACAGCAGCTCTACTAAATGCATCGTGCATTAGTGTTCGGGGTACCAACTGGATTACTAACTTTGTGGCAGATCTGCTTACTCTTCCCCTAATAGATTTAGATATCTATCCACAATCGAATGAGGGCAATACCTCGTGTGACAAATATGACATTCAGCACTCCGTTCTGCTTCGTAATTCAACATGTACACTGTTTGTGCAAGTTCTCACCAGACTCATTAATTTGCACACCAGACAGCCTTATCCATTTCTAGACAGCGGCTCCTCGACTATTACGAATTTACTAGAATGGATCATCCCATATTTAATAACATTGGACCAAGACTCGCTGTCTGCATCTGAGCCGTTCTATGCCCTTTTGGATTCTTTGGTACAACACTCTACAAGAGTGCTCAAATCAACGGATAACTCTTTGAATAGATTCTTTGATGTCTATGCTTTCTTTGCTGGCCTACTTTCCAAGGGTAGCTTATCAGGGTGTGCTTCCGACACACCTCGCTGGTCCAACATGGATTTGTTGAATATACTCTTACGTTTGCAAGAAAACTATGACACATCTGAAGCGCTACTCCAGGCGTCAGGCCTGCTTGAGGCATTGCATACGCTATTGACATGTAACTTCCATGCTTATGCTTCCTCTGTGCTATTATTTTTCAGGGGTCGCTCCGCCAGTTGTATCAGATTGGATTTATTGATACAGTATGCTCGCACAGAATTCCTTACAAAACCCGGACTAACTATTTCCAAAGACGTTCTGTTAGGCTACGCACCGATTCAGGAATTAAATGAATTTCCTATTATCTACAACATGTGCTGTCTCTGCGCCTGCATTTCCCAAGGATGGATATCCTCACAAGGCGATGGTTCACTTTGGGCTGGGTTGGGTTGTAATATTGCTAAGCCGCTTGAGCTTTTTGAGGTTATTCTGTTGGCATATCTTTTTTACTATTCCACAACTCCCTTATTGCAAGAAAAACTCCTTTCTCTGGTGTGCGTGGAGTTCAAATTAGAGGAGCGATGGGAAAGTACCATTGCGGCCAATCTTACTCTTGCGACTGTTTTCTTAGCATCTGCTGAAAATAATTATCTTCCTGTTATATGCGATGTGCTCTGTTCTAAGATGAAGCTTTCTCGAGCAGAGTGTGTACCTGGCACACCTCATACAGATTCTGGCCTGGGCAACCTTATAACTGGCCTGTCAGGAAAGCTCAAGGGGTATGCGCAGCAGATTCCAGAACGTTACTACTCCCTTGTTATACTAGCATGCCCATATGGCGAGCAACTGGTGATACCAATCCGTGCCCACTACTTGGAAGACCCTTCAGTTTTGTTATTCTACCTTAGCTGCTTGGAAACCAGGGACACTCCGTTTGATAAAACTGTCTTTGAGAAGCACAGGGAGCTTATGGAGACAGGTGTACCGATTGAGCTGGCGGTTCGTCATCGAGCGCGTCTTGGCTCAGTTGTTGTGGGGAACACTAACTTCTTGACTTTACTTTTTACCACTTTAGATGGGAATGAGAATAAAAGCATTACAAGATTTTTACCTGTCCTCTTGCTGCATTCCAATGGATTGACAATTCACTGGTTAGAAAAAGTACTTTTGAAAGCGCCACATGACAGTTGCACACAATCGATATTATCACTTTTGTACCACTTTTCAAGGCATCGAACCGAAGCTTCTTGCTTGCCAGATCAGTACTTTAAGGCGACCACACAATCCTTTGCATTATATCACGAGAGCATGCTAGGCTATAGAAGGACCAAGAACTCCTCTATGTACACATTGGGTGATAAGCTTAATGCTAGTACTGATGGCAGCAAGAAATTGCAGGCCTTGCATGTTATACTACATGGCTCTCACACCCATAGTTACAGCAGCTCCCTAGTTTTAACTATATTCTCAATTGACTCCGCGGAGATTATTCTTACCTTGTCGCTGGACTTGTCCTTACGAAGATTGGTTGCTACATCAGTTGCTTGGACTTATTCCCTCGATTACGCCTTTCCCTCCAGCGCAGTGGAAGATGGAGAGCTTACTATTGGTGTAGCGGTTTCTGGGTTTGGAATGTCAAGCGTTTCGAAGCATAGTTCATTTATCCTCGGCACTTCTTTTACACCCATCTGTGGTTTAACCGTCACGGTTAATGGATCTTCTGCGTCCCTTCGCTTAGAGCAGCTTCCTAGGCTCTGCCTCCCCTTGAAGATTGAGATAACAACAGAGGGATCACTACTGTATGATCAGGTTCTTGTCTCACCATTTATTCTTACTCCATTTCAAGTATCTCTGCTGACTGACAAGAGTATGCCTATTTCGAAGCTATTCAACGATCCCGCCAGCTTCGGTAGCATACTCGGGCTAGCACATGATCTTAGATCCCAGTCGCGTATGCCATGCGGACTCAGCTTTTACGATCCACTGGATACCCCACATACCTCTCTATTAGGTCAAACACATCCTCTTTCAGCCATCAAGATAATTAGTAGCACACCAGGCAAAACCGAGCCCCTCATTGTTGAGGATTGCTTGTGCGCGTTTCCCCAATATTTAGAACAGCACGAGGTCTCAGTTGAGCACTTATCCAGCAGGTATCTGGATGCGTTTGCCACCGATTTTGAATCTTTGTATCTGCACATCTATTCTGACTGCAAAAATTTTACTGAGGGCTGTCACTCGTTACAACGTAGAGGCTTCTTTTGCCCTCAGTGTAATATGGTCTCCACCTCAGACTACCTACTTTTCGACCTATTATGCGCAGATCTACAAGCTTCTGTTAACAGGACTGGTGAGCTAGTGGCTCATCCCAAAGAGTACACGGTATCTTGCCCATATTGTGCGCAGCCATCTGAACCCCCGTCTCGCCGTCTACTTCAAGGTGATAAAAGTTCTGCCCTTTCGACACTTTATGATATCCGAACGCATTCTTCTCAGCAATCACTGATGTTCAATACTACGTCTCTTCAGCCTGACTCTCTTGTATTTTCCTTTTTAAAGACTGCAGAACCTAATTCCGTAGAGCTGAATGAAAACATGCAACCTGTTGTCAACCATTTAGCGTCAGTTGTACCCCTTACGTCACTAATTATCTACAACGAGTTTCTAAAGGCAATAACATCGGTTGATGGTACGCTTCTTTTGGATGATCTACTATTCCGCCTGGGTTATCTGGAACCTGTTACATCTGTTCCTTTCTACAGTGGAATCTCCCTTCTTATGCTTTTGATCCAGACTCTCACCAAGGTACCAATCGTTTCTTCTTTAGAGTTATCCTCATTCATCTCCTCTCAAATCTCAGAGAAGACCACCCCAGACCCTGTGCCATGGAGCGGAGAGTGTGTTTCTGCGTTTCTCACCAGGTATCAACGTGCATTTTTCAAGCTATTTCATCAGCAAGGCTCGTCAGGAGATTTCTTCTCCGAGGCTAAGCGAACAGGAGTCTTGGGCACGGTGCACCACTTTATCTCGTTTCACGAGCAGCTTTCCCTTTTTGATCAGAATTTTATTCCAAGTCTGTTCACTACGTCTGCTCTCTTCGGAATGTCGCGGCAGTCGCTTGTGCTCATGTTAGGCGAACTACATACATATATGGGCATACTGGCACGCATCACGGGAGGAGATCCCAATCTATTACTGCGTAAGTATCTTGATATGGGGTCAAAAGTGTCTATAATTTTATCCAGCATTACTCTTCTCAAGCGTTTTATCGTGAAAGTCCCCCGGATTGGTGAATTAGAAAGAATAGATAAGTGGTACATTGGTAAGGGGTTGCTCGTCTTTGACTCCAGCGTCAATCTGTTACAACACACGCAAACTAGTTCGTGCTTTATACACTCACAAACTGATGATAATACCAAGCTATTTCTGTCCGTAACAGCCAAGCCCCTATCTGGTGCAGTGGTCTCTGCCAATCCTCCACTGGAAAGGTTTCTTTTCCCATTAGCCTACTCAAGGAGTTTACCAGTTAACATCGATTGCAATCTACTCTTACCCGCGTGTAGAGCGTTAATTATAGCATCTCAGGGAAGCCTAAGCTCTGCTGCGAGTGACGCTCTTTTCGCTCTTTTTGCTTACTCGCAGCGTTGTGGTGCTCTTTTGAATGCCATCTCCTTCACTTTGGAAACCATTACGGAGTCAGGAATATCTAGCATACCAACTGAGCTTGCTGACTACCTAGTTGAGGAGCTACTTGTGGCAGATTCTGTTAGTTCATTTATGTGTTTATGGCCGGCCACTATTGCACTGTCCAGTGACTCGGTTCCGCTTATGCTTTACCTGCTGAGAGGCCTCCTTTTGCAATCGTCTAAAAATATCAAGTTATTTGCACAGCTACTCACTCCTGACTTTTGGCTTCAGTATATACACGGCATGATGGATGCATTTCTCATCTATGCTGGTTCTATTCTCGTGACCTCTGCCAATCCTCTTCAGTCTCTTTTGGAGATATCACAAAAGTTTACATACATAGCCACTGAGTCCTTTGGAATTATGTATACCCTGATTGCTGCAGAGGATGTAGCTCACTCTGCGGTAGGGCTTGCTTTCATAAAGACACTATCTCGTGCTACGGTTTTTATAACGGCATCCCTTCACACGCACTCGCTTTCTGTGGCGGGTACTATTAGTGACCATGCAAACTGCATACAACAGCACAGCAGCACCTCTCCATATGTGTCTCTTGCCAAACACGCCATACTTCACGGCATGACTGGATATGTTACGCTAATAATCAATCGCCTGGCCAATATACGAAGTAACTCTTCCTCGGGGACGCCGTCAAGTGTGCATGTTGACATGCTTACGGTTCTTAACTCCGATGTTATTTTTGATCAGTTGCAGATCTCTTACACCTCTCTTCAAGCTTCTTTCGCTTTATATCCACATATAGCCCAGGATGTTAATGAGTCTTCTGAAGTCCCGGACGGAAGCGATCACTGCTTGGTAATCGAGCAGTTGACTTCGCTATCCCTTAAGGCCATCATACAGCAACTCTACTCTGCATGCTATGTAATCCGTTACACAGACGAACACAAGTCTCTTCCACAACTATACCTTATCTGCGGTGCATACAGAACTGTTATTGAGCTGTGCTTTGACGCTCTTCGGCAAACGCAGGTATTGAGTCCACTTATCGACGCATTTTTAGCGACTGCATTCTCACTTCTAGCGTCATTCCTTTCAGTATCGACGGCCGCGGTTACTGAGCACCTTGATCCATTGACGTGGTTCCGATTGTCCACCTCCACATATGCACTCAACGGAAGCATTTGCAACATGGAGTATTTCATGCCCTTCATCAGCGGGCTGCGCATATTTTACTGCTTGCAACTAAAAACACCTCAGACCTTCAATCATACACTAAGGTATCTTCTATCAATGTTTGAAGCAGTTATGGTTAACAATACGCCAGGAGAGCTATTCAAACACTATCTTTCAGATTTAAGCATGACTCTTAATGCTGCTCAATTCTTTTTTACAGCACCGCTTGGAACAGGTGATATAGTAGGGCCAGAGGATAGACGCACATTGTCAGGACCAAGAAGCTTATTGGAGCCCGCGAATCCGAATGAGTTTATCATTTATCATAATGTTCAGAATTTTGACTGCACGCTGCAGGTGTTTTACCGAGTGATTGCGCCTCGTGAGCTTCAGAAGGCTTTCCCAATTGAGCTGGAGCATATTCAAAAGTGTGCATCCAGCAGTGATCCTCTAGAAGCCATCTATGGATACTCAAGCCATCTCCTGCTACTGGTGTCTTTGGTTTACGCAGCTGCATCAGTACACACAGCTTCTGATGACATTGTCGAAGTAGCGACCAGTTCTGCACTCGGAGATTCTGTGGAGCTCGCAGATACAAGTCCTCTTAGCAGCAAGGCTCTTGTAGCACAAGAGATGATTACCCGGTTTTTGTTTAAGAACCTTCGGCTCTGTGCGATCGACAAGGCCTGTGCATCCCTCTCATCACTGCTAGCTTTGCTGCTTTCGGAGAGTCTTGCTGTCTCCCTCTCAGGATATGTAGCTACAACAGAGGTATCATCACTGCAAAAGTGCCTTGACCTTTTGAAGTTTATCTGTGAGTCGTTAGCCGGGGCTTCATACACACACCATACGCCACTACACCTCTCTCCTCTCACGCAGACAGTTATTGTTTCTTCGAAGAACTCTGTGCCCAAGGAGCGCCGGATTGTGAAGCTCCACAAAGAGCTTGTGGAAAACACTCAGACAGACCTCCTGAGTATAGGTCCCTTTGTGGACTTGGTCTTTTCCTCTGTGCTACGTCTCTTGGCGAGATATCTGGACTTGGGAGAGTATTCACTTACCGTTCTACAAGACACGTTACAATACATGCAAGCCATGTATCTTTTGTTTGTACGCACTCTCACCTCACAGGTAAAGACCTTAAATTCTCCTGACCTATTCATTGAATACGTCACCTGTGTCTTTGAGTACTATTCTCTTGCTATGGAACATCGAACACTGGAGCCATCTGCAAATGACCTATGCTCTAAATATGAGGAATTAATTATGCAAATTCTCGCATTGGAGATTCTTCCTCTTTCGTTTCATAATTCTCTTGGAAACGTTGCAACACATGGATATCCATTTACACTTATCAAGCAAATCCTGCAGAATGATCTTACAGTGACAAAGCTCTGTAACATTTACTTGGGTAAAGCAGAGAGTCCAAAGTTGAAGCTGCAACTATACAAGCACTACAACAAGATGTTAGAGTTCGTCACGTCTAAATCTGTTGTGTCGGAAAGCGATGATGATGCAATAGCTGTATCCTCTGATGTTGCTGGGAAACCAGGCCGTACACCTATAAAATTCAGTGAGCTGCTTCAGGGATTTAATTTCACAAAGTTCAAGATTGTACAGGGTGTCATTAATGCTATTCTGCTCTCAATACTTCATACATCAAATGTAGAATTGGCCCATGCAATCTCTAAAGTAGTAAGAACTATGATACCTTTTTCGTCTGTCATATTCTTCTATTTTGTTGCCAGCACTTTCAAGCTTGGAAATATAACGTGCATTATTGATCTTATTCAGACCATATATGGGGAAGACCTATCTGTGGAAGGAAAAGTCAAGGTCCAAGGCACGACTACGTCACTTCTAGACTTTGTGAGGCAATACACGGATCCTAATAGAGCGAATCCCAGTACCCTGCAGTCGTCTAGGTTCAAAACACTTGTTATTGTAGAGTCATATCTATTTGGACGACATTGCTTTAGATTGACGGCGATGGGGCTGAGCGGCAGCATACACCTAGTAGCCAAGTCTTCAAGCTCTTTTGCCAACGCGCCGGTTAAAGCCATTCGTCGAGTGGTTACTCCTGCTCCATACATTCACCTAAGTCCCATTCGCTCAGGGAGTGTATACTATCTTTTGTCCACTATCGCTGCCGTAAGTCGCTATTACCACTTGGGCGGTCCTCTCGCTTGCGTAGCAGGCTACCATCGAACATCTCATGAGTTTTCATTGAGGACAAAGAATCTCATTGGAGCAACATGCGCATTCACGCCAGAGTACAAAGCATCCCAAGTGCTTGAGTCTCTACTGATACAGTTGGAGCGGAAAGTTCATGATATATTGCAGGCCAACTCCGTTATCAGTCTTGCAGACATCTTACCAGCCACAGAATTAGTGCAGTTCATTGCATATGCCAGTTATGAGACAGAGCTGGTTTCACCAAATGAGGGCATTCTTATCCTTACCGATTTGGCAATATACTTCATTCCAGGGTGGAGGTTGGTCTCTGAGGAGATTATTTATGGGTTGAGGGAGCATGCGTTTAGTATTTCACCGCAAGAGATCTCTGCTGAGAAAGAGGAGGAGCTGCCAACTGCAGTGCATCAGCCTTCGATTGTTAAAAAGATCGTTTCGTCTATGCAAGAGATGCTACAAACACTGCTTATATCGACCAGACTTCCTGAGCAAAAGCTAGAACTCGTTTCTGAGCAGCATGGGCCCCAAAGAGAGATTCTCAAAGACCTCAAGCACTTTTTGACCTCTCTGGTCAAGCGATGCAACTATCCCCCAGGAAGGCCAGTTTCCGAGTACTCTATAGCGCCAGTAATGAACCTCTCGGACTCTCACACAGAACAATCTGCCCTTGAAAAACGGTGCCTTACAGATGTGCGGCTTCTACTAGAACAAACTGCAAAACTCAGCACAGGGTCCGCTCAGTTGTTGCCTTTTATGACAACAATTAAATTGTCAGACATATCTAGCGTTCTGTGGAAGGAGTCGGCGCACAGGTGCACGCAAATAGAGGTTCTCCTTCAGCAAGGCGAGGTTTACACTTACGAGATACTTGATAGTATTTCATCTAGGCGATTGCGGCTAAATCATTACGTCAACGATCATGCCTTTATGTTGCGCGTTCAACAGGAGTGTTCACGCTCAGTTCTAACAAAAACACCGGTATCTGACAGATTCACGAGCTGCCAACTAATGCTACAGAACAACTCCCTTCTGTCTGCAATAGCTCTCATCTTCTCTTTGATGAAGACCTCTCTACAAGGATCCTGGGACTGTGATCTTGGCACTGCACGGTTTGAAATTGTGTTACCGAATGTTGCATCGCTGAAGAAATATATCTCTAAATGGCGCATGCATTTGGACTCATGCTGCTCTCAAATCCCACAGATCAACTATGCTGACACTCCATCTGAAGCAAGTTTATACGAGCACCCTTATGAGCTGCCATTTCCTCAGCAGATATCGGCTATCACAGCGCAATATAGTGATATTTTCAAGACTGTCTTGCAAGCACTAAACAAGCAACTTGCCACTCTGCTCGAGGAAGCTCTAATCCTCATCACAAAGGCCCAGCAACACTTCGGCGAAATCATTGATAGCACGGCCCTCTATACCTCTCTCTTATCCTCTTATCACGCTGCAGAAAGGCCTTCCCTTGGTTTAGGTCCCAGCATCAACCGCATTTCGGAGTCCATGCCCTGGTCTAAGCTTCCCTCTACCCTCAGTATTCCAATACTTTTGTTCTCAGGAAAGCTAAGCCATATTGAGGCTGTTATTGCGCTGAATATGGTAGCTGGACGCTGCTCCAGCGACACTTCTATGTATCCTGTATTTCCATGGCTTGCAGATGACCGCAACTTGGCCAAAACAGTCATGGAGCAGACGGAGTCCAAGCGTGCAAAGTATATGGATAGATATAACAGCCTCACAACGGCTCCGTTCCTTGCTGGGAGCCATTACTCTACCTCTGGGTTTGTTGCTGGAATGCTCCTCAGATCTCAGCCCTTCTCGGCAGCAGCTCTCCTTCTACATGATGGAAAATATGATAACCCAGATAGGATTTTCAGCAATGTGTCGGATTTGTGGAGCTCCGTGAAGGATACAAATCTCAGCGAGTGCCGAGAACTCATACCAGAGCTATTCTATGCGCCAAATATGTTCCTTAATGAGTCTGCTCATGACTTTGGTATACGAAGCACAGGCGAGGCAGTCCATGACTTGGTCTGTGACTCTATGAACGCGACTGGCTGCACTGCTTGCAAGGACATTTTAGACACCTATCTGCACACGGTTCTTTACACGTTAATAAATAGAGAACGGTTGGCTCAGTATACCACCTTTCCAAGCCTTTATCAATGGTGCCGTCTTCTGTTTGGTGACAAGCAGAACAGCTTAGCTCACTTCAATATATACTACTGGCTAACATATCCTGATTCTGTTGCGCTGGATTGTATTTCTAACTTCTCGACGAGGATAAGCACATACTCTCAACTTAAGAACTTTGGTGTTTGCTCTAGAGACGTTATCTGCATGTCTGTGGAAGAGCGACCTGTGCTACAGTGCATCTACCAGTCTGTATTAGGATCTAGGGGAAAGAACGAAACGAAAATTCGCATATATGACTACCTTCTCCACATTGACGACCTCCTGAAGGTGCTCTACCCGACTGAAGTGTCACTGGTCCGCACTTCCGAAGGGGAACATATTTCCACGGCAACTGCAGATATATTTAGCCCACAGCAAGCTATTCCATGGTTTTACAATTTGCTACTGACAAAGCAACCACGCGTTTCACACACCCAATTACAAAACATGATCATGTTGGCAAACATTTACTCCTTAGCACCTGACTCTCTACTTATCTTGATGAGAGACATGCGCACCATAGCCGTAATTAACCAGGCCCACCATACTTGTCACACACTAAATCTTCCTTTCCTTCTGTATGGAAGAGGCCACATGAACATCTATATCAGACAGTGCTTTGTTCAGTACAGCTGTATCATCATTACACTCACCGATGCAACTACTCATTTAGTCCTATTTGCTCCTGATGCTCTGAAAGCTGGCCTGCTGAGTGTCACCGGGCATGTTCGGCTTCTGGCCACTCCGCCATTTTCGGCCGTAACAGTTTCACATCCCCATAGACTTATTCTAGTCTCTGTAGGTCAGAGGCATATTCTGTACAATCTCATCACCGGCGCTGCCATTGTGGAGCTTCACGCCATTGAGCCAATGCGCCCGGTGGAGCATCCATCGTCTGTCGTCCAGACTCAGATAGCTGATATTGCCGGCAGAATTTGGGTGCTTCAAGAAGGGATCCTCTCTTGTTGGAGCACAAGCCTTGCACTTCTCTATGCTCTTCTACCCTCCTATGAGACCACAGCCTTTCTCGCCATTGCAGATAACCTGCTCTTAACGGGAGATAAGAAGGGTGTTCTCAGAGTTTACGTACTCCTACCGTCACTTCTCACAGAGACGGTGAGAATAAAGATCAAGACCAAGGTTACGACAGATTCTGAGCCCACACGCATAAATCTTCTTTGCACAGCTCCGGCACATAGACCATCCCATCCCCTTGCAATAAAGCATGTAGAGTACTTCAAAGACCGCACTGTGACCGTTCTAGTCCCCAAACTGTGTGCAGAGATCGTAACCAGTAGTAGGTCTCCCATCTGGAAGATTGCAACGGATTGCTCGCATATGAGTTTATCAATCAATGACCGGGTTGTAGCTTCTTTATCGACCATGATCATGCGACTCCCTCGGTACATTGACTGCGCACCGGCACTTCCTAGTAACCGCTGTGCAAGGTGTGGCGGAAAACGGCCAGAGCATTACTGTCACGCCTGCACCGGTCATTTTTGCCCCTTGTGTATGTCAACAGACGCATACTTTTTCCCATACCAAGACATAAGCAGTATAGCGCCTTGTCAAATCTGCGCCAATTGTGCCAGTCATAGGGAGAACGCTAAGGAGGTTGTCACTGAAGCATGACATCTTATGATGCATGTCCTCTATAGCGAGGTTTCCCTACAGATGTAAATTGGATTGATGTTCGACTCTCAAAGGTTCTTAAAGAATGGTTAGGTGTACTGTGATGATGAGTATTAGATATCGATTTAGCCTATAATCCTCGCTTAACAAGCCAAAGCTCAGGCGCGTTTTGACATCTTCAAAATCTATAACGCTTCATGACAGAGGACAAGACCCCGTGGTCATTGTCCTGGTTCAGAGCGCAGGGGTTTGATTGCGATCTTGATGCTTCCTTTGATTTTGCAAAAGACAAACTACAGCCTTCTGGAGCCTTTTCACAGATCGATCCGTCCCCTGTGCAGAAGTCCTCATCTCCGCCAGACCTTCGGCTAGCGTCTCTTGAACCACCGATCTATGCTGATGATAGTTCGACTAGCACTTCGGACGAAGCTCAACTAGAACTCATTTCCCAAGCTCTTAGTCAACTGACATCTCTCACAAAGTGCACCCCAGACACCTCCTCCCTGGCCCAGGAAACGTTTGACAAACATGTCACTAGCTCTGTTGTCGAGGCTTCTAAGTTGCTCCACTCGATTGATCGTAGTTTGGCATTGGCCTCATCATCCCCACCCATTCCTGAAAGTGAGCCACCGGCACCCACATCCTACCCTCTGATCCCTAAACCAACACAGCTGATGGATGATGGGTCTGCCATGCACACCTTGCCTATGAAGAGGGTCAACCTGATTGCTGGAGAGCTGAGGCTTCTTCAGCATAAGATCGGCGTTGCAGAGACCGAGCTTATTCAGGCAGAACAGGCACTATTAGCTATCCCCGATACAAACAGGTGTCGGAGACAGCATCTACTCGAACAGCACGCAGCAATTTCTGCCCAGTTGAAGACCTTCCGGGAGCAGTGGCAGCTCATCGTCAAGGAACAAACACTGCAACTGAACGAATTGCGGCACAACATTGTTTACTACAATATAAGCGCGGACTCCGGACACAGATTACCTCGCATAGACTTACAGACAGAATAGACTACAATGCTAACATCTGCTCATGCAGACGAAGAAACGGTTTCAGAGCAGAACACCTCATAGGGCGCAGCTGACGTCTCCTCCATTATGGCAGCAAACTTGTTGGTTGTTTCCGTCCGTGAACCCTTAAAGCAATTGCACTTTATAATAGAATAATAAACCATTGATCCGACGAGGAGAACAACAAAGCCAACTGCCTCTATCGCACTTGTCCAGCCGTAGATGCCCTCTCCCCATGGGGCCCCAAATATGCCGCGCTCAATAAGGGCAAAAATCCATACCACCAGTCCACGCAAACCCTCGAGGATTGTCCGATGATTCGCTGATATCAATTTGGTTATCGTCTGCCCAAATCCGTTGTACAACGCCACTGTAATAAAGAATATGCTCATGGGAACTAAAATGTTAGGCTCTGATTTAATGAATAGAAAGGCATCGAAGTCATTTTCAATCTTGAGTGCCATAAGAACGGGAAATACAAGCCCAATACTGATAATAAATCCGTATATGCCTTCTATGCACACGACTTGGGATGGAAAGGCATCTATTCTTGACATGGTATATTCTTCAACGACAAATTGGCCGGCGTAGATAAGTTGGCTGATTAAGATTAGTACTATTCCAACGACCAGCATGGTGCTGTTAGTCTTGTCACTCTCAGTCTCGGTAGTGAGAGGAGCAGCAGCTAGAACGCAGTCCAGGAACTTGGGCAGACTGGTGGTGAGTACCTGTCCATCCCTGTATTCTGCCGTAGCTAAATATGTGTGGATCCCGTGCTGCCTACGCTCGTGTGGCTTCATAACAAAGCGCAGAGCAGCACTAGCAAGTGTTCGCTTGTACTCTATGGCGCGTATATCATAAAGATGCATATAATTCTGGACCTGCGGATCCTGCGGAGCTGGCGGTTGGATGTCTGGGAAGTAAAGGTCTGCTAGGTATGAAGCCACTGCTATAATCACTAGCCCCAAAATACATATGAAGATGGCAAGATTTTGTTGAGCAGTCGTTTTGCGTTTGAGGAAGCAGCGCGAAAGGAGGGCAGTGAATATAATGATGGCGCCCTGGAGCATTTGATAGACGGAGGGTGGTACGTTACAGATAGAGCTAAGCCCAACAGAACCTAGCCCGCTTGCTAGGAGATCAAACACTGAACTAATTATGAGGACTCCCCAAGCGTTTTGCATAAAGCGCTGACGACAGGAAAGGCGCTGCACGGGCTTTGACGGGCGGAAGCTCTCTAGAACATCTGATGCATCATCAGTAGAAGAATCTAAATCACGTGCATTCTCCGTAGAGTACTCGTTATTGTGATCGGGAACGCCTCCATACAGGCGCTTGTCCTTCCGCGCCTTTGCCGCTTGGTATGCCCACCCAATGCCTACCAGGCTCATTGCAAAAAACATCAGAAAGTTCCCGAACCAGGGATAAGCGAACTCAGTGACTACTCCCTCCTTTCCCGGGAAATTTGTCGTTGTGTAAGTGAGGTAGTCATTCTGCGCGATTGTGGTGATCCCGCCGAAGAGAAGGAAACCAATTACGGCAAAGACAACCCGGACGTCGCAGGAGCACCGCATGGTTCAGCCCCAGGTGTTTTTTACTTTACAATTTATTCTGTAACGGTCTCGGCGACTTCCGCACCTGCGGCCTCATCGACATAAAAGCAACAGCGAGGATGTCTTTGAAGCAGCGAGGCAGGAACAGCATTTGTTGGCTCCCCAACTATGGCCTTTGTCACAGCCTCACACTTGCTCTCACCGGTGGCGAGAAGAAGGATCTCGCGGCTCTCCATGATGGTTGCTATCCCCACAGAGAGGGCCTTGGTCGGGACCTTCGACTTGTCGTTTCCGAAGAAGCGCGCGTTGGCGTCGATCGTGCTCTGGGTCAGGCAGACGACGCGCGTCCTGCTGTCTCTCGGGGACCCCGGCTCGTTGAAGGCGATGTGACCGTTGTGCCCGATCCCCAGAAGCCAGACGTCGCAGGGGCCAATTGTTTGGAGCGCATTTTCATATCTTATGCATTCATCCTCAGCCCGTATTGCCAGTCCGCTCAAGAAGTGTACATTCTCCGGCTTTATATTGACCTTGCTGAAGAGGTGCTCCTCCATGAAGAAGCGGTAGCTCTGGTCGTGCGTGGGAGGAAGCCCTGCATACTCGTCCAGGTTGAACGTCCTGACCTGCGAGAAGTCCAGGCCCTCCTCGCGGTGGAGACGGGCGAGCTCCTGGTAGACGGGGATGGGGGTCGATCCGGTCGCCAGGCCCAGAACGCAATTCGGCTTGCTGCGGACAACTTCCGCGATACGGTGGGCAACTAGTAACGCAGCATCGTTGCTTTTCTTCACCATTGCCTTAGACTCCAGCTCTGACGCACCACGCTCCGCCTGAGCAACACACACAGTCATTTTGCTTAAATCAATCTTTTATTTACCAGAAAATTTAGACAGGGCATCATCCACTTCTTGACGCCTGGGAACCGACGCAGAGGTACCCTTGCGGGTTACAGAGATGCCTGCCGCAACACTTGCAAAGCGCGCAGCCTCTGCAATAGTGTCGATGTCATTAAGTGCAGATGGTCCACGAGTAGACTCCTCGGCCAGTTCCATAAGACGCACACAAAAGCTGCCAATAAAGCAGTCTCCAGCTCCTGATGTGTCAATCGCCCTCCCGTGGGAGTATATCCCAACAGTCCGAGACTCATAGCTTTTTGTCTGCACTATGCGAGACCCCCTGCTACCCAGCGTGAAAAGAACGAACTTGAGAGAAGGCGAAAGACTAGACATCTTCTCCACAAGAGCCTTCATCATAGAATCGTCGCAAATCCCTTCAAGTCTGCCTGTACCAGATATCTCAAGCGCCTCCAGCTCATTAGGACAGAAGATGTCCGTGATGGAAAGGATCTTGCTGAAGTCATAGTCAGCTCTATACGGTGCTGGGTTGAACACAAATCGAAGACTACTATTCTGTGCCTTAGCCTGCTTGATGACCTCGACAAACAAGAGTGTATTGTCTGGAGAAATTTCGCACTGCATGACTACAAGTGTGGCTTTCACCAACACAGCCATCAAATCCGGCACCAGGCTTGGCTTTAGCATCCCATTAGCACCCTCAGAGATGACTATCATGTTTTCTCCTGACTCCGCAACATAGATCCCTGCATTACCGGTGGGTGCCCCGGACACCTGCTTGATGCAGTTGGGGATGCCAAGCTCCCTATAATGAGCCAGAATCTCGTCCCCAAAAGTGTCCTTGCCAACCGCACCCACAAAGAAGGCCCTGGATGGATCACGAAGAACCTTTCCGCAGGCTATGGCCTGGTTGGACCCTTTACCTCCGTGGGAAGACGCAAAGCTCCCATTGATCGTCTGACCTCCAATAGGAAAGTCTTTGACATACCATACCAGGTCCCGATTGTAGCTACCAATGATCACTATCTTGGCCGTGGATGCCGCCGCCATAATATTTTTACCTCGCTGCACTCTTGTATTTCAGTTTTGAAATAACATGTGTAATTAGTCATGAAAAGTGAAAATACAATTGCGTTTGCCACAGATCATTGACTGATTTCCATCCTAAATCCTTACTTCTATCCTTGCTTCTATTCTTGCTTCTTGTGGCCGCCTCGCCATGGTCTGTGGGATTCTACATGTATTGTTACTCTATGTAACACTTAGCTGCTTGAAGCCAGGCCCAGAATACTCCATTGTTGAATTGCAAGAGCTCCTGGCCATACCCGATACAGCTCCTCACGTACACCTAGAGGATCTCGACGGCTCGGTGCTAGAATGTGTATATGTCCCGCTGTATAATGATACTCGTGAAACATTTAGTCACAGACACCTATTGCAAACAGGGGCACTACAATCTTACCTTAACGAACTAATGATTAATCTGACAATAGACGGTAGGAACATGCTATACACGATGGAGAGTGGGATATCTATGACGACTAATTCCAGTGTTGAGTATGTAGCCACGGTTAGCCAGCTGGGGACTCACCAAATGCATCCGCACCTCTCCTATAGAATGGTAGCAGCCCCGACACGCGACACAGAGGAGCTGTGGAGTATGAAAATGGATCCCTCAGCGAGAGGCTGCATACTAGACAAGGATGCTATCGAGACTTTCGTAAATGAAACGTTCAACCAGCCTGGCCTTCCTGATTGGATAGATGAGAGTACCATAAACTCCTATCAGCGTGCACAGAGGCATGCACAGCTGCATAGAAAAGACAACCTCGTACTTCAGCATTTCTACTATCGAACGAGCACAGCAGATCTGTTTCAGGACCAAGAGCAACTCTACAAACGTATAGCTAACCATGCCCCCTTTAATTCACTAGCACTGATGCGAATACAAACTCTGTACGAGGGGATATGCAAGGCCGATTCTTCGAAGCAAGCCGTTGCCAATGTCCACTTGACCTGTCTTCCAGGGGCTGCTACTTGCAGGCTGATAAGCATCCTAATACGGCATGATATGTGCGGGCACGACATTGTGTTTGGTTGTGACTATGTGTGTAATGTGAAGGAGATTTATGAGGCAGTGCGGGAAGCATGGCAGGTTCAAACGGTGAAATGTGCACGTGCTTCGTCAAAGTCCCCTTAATATTGTGACCATCCACATAGCACTTTGTCTAAGAAATAGTTCTTCTTAATGGAGAGCTAACTGTCTTCAATTTTTGCCCCTTCTTTGTTTGTGGCGTTGATATCCCGAAGAAGTTACACATCATGTTGGGCAAATCGACGTTTAAAATGCGGTCCGCTATGCCGCTTTCTGTAAACTCCTGTCCATACTCAGGAGGCCTGGGCTGCTGCTGCTGCTGTCTGGACTCCGGCGCCCTCCTACCCCGTTCTGAAGGCAGCGGTTCTGGAGGGGGTGCTGAGATAGAATCGTACAACTCATCAGAGTGCGCTTCTCGCAAGTTGCGCAGCCCCAATTCATTGCATTGAGCGCTTTCAGATACCAAGTCAACGAGAGAGGTCCGGGTGTCTAACATGGATGTTATGACAGGAGACATGGCTCTGCACTGCTCGTATGCATTACTGAGGGCGAGGGTGTCTCTGGCCAGGCGTGCAGGGTCTTTAGAAAAGCTCTTAAAAAGAGCAATGTCTTCTTCTATGTACTTGCGTTTCAGTATCCTTTCTTTGATATCTGGAAAGATGCTGCATAACTCAACATATGTGCGTGTTTTCGTCTCAATATCTCGCTCCAAAACAGAGACGTTGGTAGCATATAATTTCAAAGACTCTAAAGCTGCCTGCAGCTCTTTCTTTCTATCGAGTAATAGTAGAACATCAGGATGCTTGCGACTTAGCTCGTCTAAAAGATGCTGCATGTCAGCGACCTCGTCCTCTAGGTACTTCTGGTTCTTGATAGAGGTTCGAAGCTGCACAACTTTATCCTTCAGTGCTCTTCGTCTGTCTAGCAGCTCAACAAGCTCTGGGTTTTCTGCCTTGATGTTCTCATAGATATCCTGCAAAGAGCGCAGCACATCTGCAATCTGCGTTATATTCTGTATGCCATTTCGGATCTCTGTTATGTCTTCCTCTATGCGCTTCTTTTCTTCGAGAAGGGAAACTAATTCCAAATTGGATTCCCTAAATTGCTTCAGCTGCTGCCGTGCATCGTGGACCTCACCCTCAATATTAATAAGGCCATCTTTGACTCTCTTAATAGTATCTAGTTCATGCTTTAGTTGCTTTAGGTCTAAGAATGACGCCACAAGGTCAGGGTGCTCCAACTGAAGAGCTTCATATGCAGCCAGAACGCTAGATTTATAAGCATTGAACTTAGCACGATTGTCTGAGAATTCTTGCAGGTCTCTAATATCGTCCTCTAATTGTCGAAGCTCTGCCTGCTGGGCAAAAATCTCCTGATTATCTGCTTGCAGCTTATGGAGGCTGGCTCTGAGACACGTCAGTCTATCGCTCAAGTGCCCCTTATGAGACATTGCTCTACTAATAGATGCAATTTGCGATTGCACTAGGGCTGTGTCAGCAATTAATTCATAAACATCGGGATGCGTGGCTTTAAGGTCGGCAAGAGTCTTCTTAGCATCAAGTAAATCACTCATGAGGGTGTCCTGGTAGTCCTTGTTTCTATCGGCCTTCATAAGGAGTCTTATCTGTTCTCGCACAGCACCGTACTTCAAAACGAGCCGATATAGTTCTGGCCGCGTTGTGCGCCACAGTTCTTGCACTTCTTGTAGCGCAGAAAGCTCGGCTAGAAACGATGGCTCGTCAGTGGTAGCATTGGTCAGAAGCTCAAGGACACGCTCGCTATCCCGAGCCTCCTGTGCCAACTCCGCAGCTTCCGGGTGCTTCTCTTTAAAGTCTGCCAGTCTTTCTTGAAGATTTGCTATATTTTTGCGAGACTGTTCGGGGCAATAATCTAGCTGTTTGGGATCCAATGCAGACTCCGATAGCATCTGGTTCTCTATCGGTGGGGAATCTATAGTCTTTGATTCAACCAGCCCAATCTTACTCCCAATGCCATCGAAACTCTTCTGCTCGTCGTCAGAGAGATGATATGCATCTCCACAAGTGCTAGGTATTGTCACTAATTCAGGAGAGACTAGAGTCTTTTGGGTGTATCTAGATGCAGATAGCCGATTGTCCTTTTGTAAGACATCGTCCATTGTTCTGGTTACTTCGTCACTTGAAGTTAAGAAGACACCTATACCATGCTTTTCCTGAGAGTCCCCAGGATTGTTTCTGATAAAAGAGTATGGACGTTCAGAACGAGCGGACTGTAAGCCAGATGAAGCTGAGCTGAGGACGTCATCTATCACCAAGTTCTCTAAATCGTCCTGACCGTCTACAAGATGCTCATGCTCCACGCCCAGTCGCAGCTCCATTATTTATTTTTTTGAAAGATAGATGCAAGGCTTTTTGTTGGGGAAGTGGTTGTTGCCATAATGGATCGTGACTTTGGTGCATAGGATGACGACTCCTTTACCTGTAAGGTTGCTTCTTGAGATTCTTTAACGTCTGCTAGTATAGCATGCTTATCGGGATGTTCATCCAGAACGGTTAGCCCATTCCCTGTAAGTTTATCTACCTCAACTGTTCTGGTGCGCGTCTTTAGAATAGCGAGCTGCTCATTCATCTCAGCAATCATGAGCTTGTACTGCTTCTCCAGGGTATCTCTCTTTACCTGGGCAAATAGAGTCCCTGCGCTCAAGCAATCACTTTTTATGGCCCATAGGGAGCTGGTTGAAAATGGACTAACCCCAGATGGCAGGATCTCTGTGTTTCGTACAAGTTGCGTTTCCTCGTTACCCTGAGCCTGTCCAAACACGTCGTCCAGCTTCATCGAGATAGCATCAACAAATTGTGTTTCTCCAACGATGCTGAATAGCTGTAAGCCCATTTCTATTGCCCCTCTGGTTCTAAGCAATTGCAGAGCAGCACACGCCCTTGGAATCAAGCCTGCTCGCAGACAGAGGTTGATATACTGGATTGCCTCTTTATCATATTGTTTCTCTGCTGTTCGCAGCGCTCCTTCATCGGTGGAACACGCTAGGAGAGCATTTAGTGCAATCTCTCGCAAGACTAGCACACGCTCAGCACGATCAATGTCGTCATCATTAGCATTAATAACGGGAGATAATGCACAGGGTGTGACGTCAAATTCGCCCATGGCTGGGAGGCTTACACGGGCCTGAAGCGGATATTCATTCAGCCTTTGAAGATCGCAGTTGAATGCATTCCGCAGTTCTTCGAGAAATGTGGAACTTTTGGTTTTTGATAGTTTTCCCCCTCGTAGCGAGGTGGAAATATGCCTTACTGTCATAATCTTATCAGAGCTGCCTTTGATATCCAGTGCATAGGCTGAAATAGCATACATGGACAGATCAGCAAGACTAACATCCACAGGAAAGTAAAACAGAGGCCTCAGTGCTGACATATCGTTGAGGGATATCGATGGAACGTCAGATGATGTGTAGAACCGATGTATCTTATTGTGGATGGTAGATATCCGTTTCCGTTCTTGTTCGACTACCGATAGAATGGGAACCCACGTGTAAGTAACAGAACTGAAGATAGATTGTATGTTTAACGCAAATAGTGTGCCTGTTTGGCTGTACAAAAGCACACAGAACTCATCTATGGAGCCCCAAATTAGATGGGTAGGAGGGACCGGTGATGTACCTGTTACAATTGTCTTTCTGGCTTCTAAATCTATAAGGTAGAAGGTGTTTTCTGACAATACAAAAAGAATTGACCCTTCCATGAGCAGTAAGGTAATGGAGCAGGCATACACGTTAGAATAGCAAACAAGGCCACCACAGTATGCTATCAACGTTCTATTTGTGAAGGAGACAGCCGCAAAGCGGGCGTCACCAAAAGCACAAGCAACAGGTATAAGTGTTGGAGGGAAAACAACCTTCCACTCCCGCTTGAACTCAGGAGCCGTTGGAGAGTCCTGATAAGGATAGACAGATAGAGATGTTTCTCTGAGGATAGCAGTTCCGTAATCCGAGATAGACGCATGAATAGCGGGCTGTGGTAGGGTGTATGTTTGCTCCCGTGCCCCTAAGGTATGAGGCTTACAATAGATGATAAAGGATGTGCCGTTATCAAAGGCAGACATCTGCACCGATCCTTTGGAAGTATAACAAAGGAACGTGCGGGACGAGCGACCGAGTGCCTCAATTCTCGTTAATAGTGAGGTAAAGTCCCAAGAGCGGAGAGTGGTGCTACCTAGCTTAACAAAGAAGTTGACTAGTAGGGCAGGAGAGGTCGTGTGAGAGGAGCCCGTGTGTAGAATAACCTTTTGAAGGACTTGATCAGCAAACCGTTCAACCAGAAGACTATATCCTTCTGGAATCTTATCCACGATGGATCCTGATGAGATCTTTGTTTCGTGCTCTACTGTATCTTTTCCAAGTGGAATGACAGTATCTTGATCACTCTCAGACTCGCTACTGCTTTCAGCAGACTGTTCTTCGTTGAGCTCACTAGGTTTAGAAGTCTTAACCTGATGGGCTAATTGTTTCTTTGTGAAAGGTTCTGTCATAGCTTCTGTGAGGAGTTGTGCTGTTAATTCTTGGATTTGGTCGTTGATTGTAGCTGCGGATCCCTTCAGCGCCTGTTTATCTGCATGTGTCAGCGTATAGAAGTTGTCATATATGTGTAGAGCCCTCCCCTCGTTAGGAGAGGCAGTGAGTACAATTAATCTACAGATATGCCCATCTCGAGTTTGGATATAATGGGAAACAATGAATGCCTTATTGGGAAACTTTTGCATGCAACAAATAAGAAAGGGCGTTTGCTTCTTTCCAGTAAAGCGCACAAGGTGCACCGAACATACTTGATCCTGGGACATTGACACACATGAGAAGAGTGCTGGTGTCGCTTCTCCTTCGTAAACGACATATTGCAAGTTGATAACAGTGTCGTTATCTGGAAGAGCCGATGACATGATGGGCGCTTGTGGCCGTGACACAGATCGAAGTGCCAATTCAACCCCCGGAAGGAGAAAGTCGCTCCCACAAAGTGCAGAACCCAGGCGAGTAACGTAAGATATGGATCCCGGCTGTAGCAGCTCTGCGCAAAGGAGTCTAGTCGAGAAAACAGTTGCTGTTTCTGCTGGCTTCTTTTCTGGCTGAAAGTATGAAGAAATGTCTAGGAGGAGCACCTGGCCACTTTGAGAGGTTATAAGTATCATTGTCTCCGAGCTAGTAAGTGAGGTAATCGCGTCATTTAGTCTGCCAAGAAGTACCGGCTCTGGTAAAGGGGTAGCAATCTCTACTTCGTCATCAAGATTGACCGGGAAAAGATAACACTCGCCGACATCTGTTCCAGCAAGGAAGCCGTGGCTATCTAGAATGTAAAGAACCGATACAGCATGCGGCAAAGTACACTCATTTGTAGTATCACTGAGCTCATCAAATTTTCCTAGGTCAGGACGATACCTGCTCACCCTAAGAGTTTCTCCGCATGAGATTAGTATAATATTATGGGTGCATGCCAAAGCTGTGATTGGTGAATTCGCCTTGTGAACAATGAACCCTGGACCTTTATCATCGTCTCTATAGAGAGTGATAACACCTTCAGGATCAGTGAGAAGGAGGCCCAGTCCAGGAAAGATGGCAGCGTATGCATGGTCTGAATACTCCCCCAGCTCAATAACTCTTGTCATGGTCTAGCGCAAAGATTTAAGAGTAAAAACGAAATTTCCTAAACTTTCTATAGTTGTTTGTAGCAGTCGTCATGAGCAATCTATATAGGAAAGAGCATTCTGCTCTTGAAGACATTCTCGGGGCAGATGCTGTGACCATTATTGAGAAAGGACCGTTATATCGTGAGAACTATTTCACGTGCAAGCTTAGACTACAGGCCCTGGATGCAAGTAGAATTGATGTACCCGGGTACACAGTTATATTGGCCTTCTCCACAAAGACATATAAGCCTTCGAAAGTCAAGGTAGCGATTGCTGGAAAAGACCTTCCACCTTTCTTTAAAGAGGCATTAGCCAAGCATGTCACCGACATGATTGGAGAGCTTGGAGTAGAGGAGACTGTGAGAAGGCTAGCCGAGGATTATGACGCATCGCTTTTAAAGCTCTGGACCTACTTTGAAAGGTATCAACATTATGAAGGCACAACGACCATTATGCGCTACCAACTTCGATCAGAACCACCTCCTATTAAATCCGCAGATACCAAGGATCTCACTCTTCAGCTACCACCATCACCTCGCTGCTCAGCCTCTGCACCAGAGTCAACCATATCGTCATCAAAGAAAGCCTCAGTCGAGTCGGTCATTAATCCAGTGGAAAGATGTACTGCGTTAGTCACCATTCCAGCAGCCGACACTAAGGCTGTCAAGGACTTGGAGAATACTTTAGCCACATCGACCGGCGATGTAATTACTTGGGAGGTTTCAGCACCCAAGGACCTGAAATTCAGATCTCTCTCTGACTTCAAAACCCTTGGAGAATACTATGCGGATCTCTACGCACGCTCAGCTGGTGAGATTCCCGAAGAGCTAAAGCATGCTGTGAAGCATAAGCTCGCCTATTTTGCCAAGTCCTCTATGTGTTCTAAGGAATCTGAACTTCAAGCTACTCCCTATGTCCCTAGCACTCGCTCCATTAATGTAATCCCCATCAATAGCAATCCTTCATGGACTGAAGAAAATAGTGCAACATATTCGCAAATATTTGAGGCACTCCTCGGGGGCGAAACGACAGTTAAACCAGTTGATACAAAGGTCACAGTCACCAATCAGAATGGACAGCAGATCAGTGAGATACGTGGGATTTACAATCCGGTAATGAGCGACGGATTGACGATTGCTCCCCGATGCATCTCAACGATTCAATTATTAAAGCTGGGGCGATATTTCTTTGAGAACGGATTCACTGTTCTCTCTTCCACATCTGATACCATTCTTCTCCAGTTCAATTTCCCATTTTCTCTTTTGTCTGAAGAATCTATAGAGAAGCTGCGACCAAACTTTCCGTCTCTTTGCAAAGGGATTTCTGAGTTCCCCGACATGCATCTTCCTCTAATAATAAACGTTATGCTCGGCGAGAGGGCCAAGACCCCGCTCGTAAATCCAGATCCTAAGCACACACTCCTACAAATAGTACAGTCCATCGCAAAAAGAGATATAGCCATAGAGTATTCAGCTGATAAGTACGACTATGATGTGTTGTACTATTTGACCAAAGGAATTAATCTAATGCTACACATGGCCCCGTCTATCACAAAAGATCCCTTCTTGGAAGACACCTGCCCAGCTAACGAATTAGAAATATATGAGCAAGTCATCCATAAGCAGGTGTCGGATCTAATTGCCGCCCTGCCTGGGACTCTATCGAAAATACCAGTTGACGATAGATTGACTACTTTTACGGACATACATGCATTCTTTACTATCTTTCTTCCAGACATTCTCGCGGACCTTCTGAATGCCAGTGCGGAGAAGGCCAGTGCCTTGAAAGTAGCGCGGGCTCTGGGGAAGATTAAGGCGGATGGATACACTCCATTTGACGAAGAAGATACCACGTCTTCAGACAGCAGTGGATCAAATAGCGCCGATGACACAGACAATAGTAGCGAAGAGAGCACAGAATCATGCATTGGCAACTATGACTTTAGCGGTATTCCGGCATCAGTGTGTGAGAACTTTCTGCTCAATAAGGACGCGTTCGCTGCTGCTGCTGCTGATGATGCTGACAGCAAACACGATATACTAGACGAGTTAGACAACGAAAAGAAGCAGCACGAGAGGCAGCGAAAAAGGCTGAGTGGCCTACGCCTCTACATTAAGAACCTATCTCTGACTGGAGCCATCCTACTCCAATTTAAGACACCGCATATCACGACTGTTTGCTCAAAGTGCCTACGCATAGCAGTTCTCGTCCTAACTCCCAGGGAGGGAGAGGGTGCAACACTTTTTGGTTCAACAAACTGTACTGGCTGTGGTCACACCATGCAGATCATAGCAGAGTCATTGATCTTTAACGGTTTCTCAGGCGGTCCCCATGGTGCGGAGGCTTTACTCGTTGAATCACATACCTCCTGTCTACCTATCAATCTAGCCAATATCAATAAGTGTGGAATCATATGCCAGTGCACGTCTTGCCATAGTACCAGTGAACACAACGGATGGAGACTGATTCAAGGTGGCCACAAGGTGAGCTTTGTCCAGAGCTTCTGCCCAATATGCTTTGACAAGATACGTCTATGCTACAGCACGGCAATCTTTGCACTGCAAAATGGCATGACTATACACCTTCCTAAGACAGCATCTATTCAGCAGAAGAAGCAGCAGATTCAACCAGGCCCCCTACCAAACAACGGATCCTGCAAGCACGCGTCCCACAGCTACCGCTGGTTCCGTTTTGCATGTGGACTTGCATATCCTTGCGATACGTGCCACAGTAAAGCATGTGCATGCGGAAATTCAGTGGCAAGCATGCAAGTCTGTGGGTTCTGCGGAAAAGATTCGGGCGTGCAACCAACGTGCCCATATTGCAAGAGAGACCTTACGCATAAGAGGACTGCACACTGGGAAGGAGGCTCTGGGTGTCGAGATAGAGTCTCCATGTCGCGGAAAGACAACAAAAAGTACTCTGGAAGCCATATAAAAACACGCTCTAAAAAGGCGGAGAAGCGGGATGAGATGCGGCACCGCGGGAACGCTAAAAAGAAGCCCGGGGACAAATGGTAATTAAACCAGCAAGTGTTTAATTTTCTTTATATTAAAAAAAGCACCGAGGAAACTAAAAAAGGTTAATGCAGGTTACGTCAGGCAAGAACAGCGCACTCTATTTATCTTTCAATCAGGACGGATCCTGCATCACTGTAGGGACAAATAGGGGCTTCCGTGTGTTTAACACCGTTCCGTTCCGCCCTCTCTACGGCCGTGACTTCCCTGACGGGTGCTCTGTTGTTGCCATGCTCTTTCGTTCGTCCATCCTTGCTATCGTCGGAACAGGCATGAACTCGCGCTACCCGAAGGACGCGGTCACCGTCTATGACGACCAGAGTGGAAGGACAATCGGAGAGGTCCACTTTAGAACCCCCGTGCTCAACGCCTGCATGACCAGAGAGAAGATCTTCATCGTCTTCGAGAACAAGGTATTCGTTTATAACTTATCAGACATGAGGCTTCTGGATTCATTTGACACTTATCCCAATCCTCACGGGATCTTTTCCGTGGTTGGGGACACAGACGTCATGATCGCCACCCTTGGGCTTCGCATGGGCGAGGTGCTTATCAAGCGCTACTCAGCCAACATGAGCGCTACGTATCTGGTCAACATCTGCCACGAGAATGATATTCGTTGCCTCAACTTCTCTCTCGATGGACGCTTCATTGCCACGGCTAGCTCCAAGGGAACTCTCATTCGCGTTTGGACCACAGACTCCTTCCAAAAGATCAAGGAGGTCCGACGAGGGAGTGAAAAGGCAGACATCCAGTCGATCGGCTTTTCGCCGGACTCGTCCATCATCGCTGTAACGTCGTCTCGCAAGACGCTTCATACGTTTTACGTGATGCAGCCTACCCAGATGGCCTATGGAATGCAGCCCCAGATGGCCGACAACAAGAAGCACAAGATGCAGTTTATGTCCACTATTAACAAGTACTTCGACTCCGAGTGGTCGTTTGCGAAGATAGCCCTGGATGACCCTGTGTCTCTCTGCAGGTTCATCACCAACGACTGCATGATTGTGGTCTGCGGAGATGGGTCCTACTATAAACTTAGAATTGCAAATAATGCCATTGAGAAGGAGAACTTCCTGAATATGCTGACGGATTGATCAAGCGTTCCAGAACATAGTGTTGCGCTGCTTGATTGATAATATGGTAAATTGATCCATTGATCGTCTGTTGCTTTCTGCTTTAAACCTACCCGTCTCTATTTGCTCAAATTGGTCAAGTGGGTGGCCGTTCTTGAGAACAAAGCTATTGCATTCAACAAGCTTGTATTGAGCTTGAATGTTTTGGGGTGTGCCACAGACAGGTAAATCTGGGTCAGGAGTTTTGCTGGGAGCGATCTGAGGACTGGACGAAGGCCGCGTTGGGATGGATGTCTCTTTTGATAGTGTGGATACGGGAGATTGCCGAGTGACAGGGGTAGCAGTTATGAGTGTGAACCCAAGTCGCTTCAGCATGGACGTCAGATCCTTCACTTTCCCTTGTGTATGCTGAAATGGCGAAAATGGTATGGCCAGGCGACCTGTTGGCACCACAAGAGGCTTGCTAGAACCATATGCCATGTATGCTGAATTTATGTCCTGTGATCCTTGCAGCTTCCGACGATAGACACTGGTGATCACCTGGTGGAAGGACTCTGTAAAGCTCCCTCTTATCATCTTCGTTGTTTTCCCTTGTTCCTGAGGCTCTTCAACAGAGTCCAGCAGAGAGTTCTGAAGCACCAGCCAGATGTATTCATACATGCACATGTAAAGAAACGTGCACCTATATAGCTCGTTCTCTAAGGTTAGTGACGTATGACGGCCACGTATGTACTGACTAGACTTTATGTTTGACAGGCCATAGAGAGAAAAAAGCAGATTACAATAATCGTTGTGAAAAGGAGCCTTCTCACAAGCATTGAGGACAATTACCGACAGTTTGGACAAGGGAATTGTAAGCTCCTTGGAAAGTGCCTCCTCAACCTCTTCAAATACCGTTTCATTAAACAGTCTGCGCGAAAGATCAAGCCTGAACTTTTCTCTGGACTCCTCTGTTTGTGCACCTGAGTAGCTACTCCTCAATGTGTCAATGGTTCTAAAGCTCATTACTGGTGCAACTAGTCTGTGGAAGCTGTTTTTAATGAATTCTTTAGCACTCTCATCTGGAGACGCGGGATTGGCTGCTGAAACTTGAGCTTTCGACTGGCTAACCTCAAGAAACTCTAAATACTGGTAGAAATCCAGGCGCTGTGCCAAAAATGCGGACGTTATACAAAAATCCACGATAGTTTGACGGTATACTGGCCGATATGTCTCCACCTGAAATACTATAGTACACCCTGTTGCACAGCGATGCAACAGTGCTTTCAGACGCGCCAAATACTTGTTCTGGGACATATCGGCGTCTCTAAAGCTAACATGACAGGTTATTCGGTAAATGTTAACGGTATTCCCTAGCTTACTGGCGTCTTCTTGGGACTGTTGCGATAAACATGACAATAAAGCATTCTCTGGCACATCTTTGAGCCATTGCACCATATCGATGCAAAACCTTTCTAAATCCGCCTCTGCCACAGACAGAACGGACGAGCACTCCATGGAGACCGTTGAGAAAGGAAGCCATGCCCTGGCCTCCACCAGTTTTGTCGAGTACACGACATAAAGCTCCATCTAGAGCTTTGAGATATTTTTGATTTACCTTCTCTTCTGTCTCTTCTTCTACAATGATGCGCAGTAGCACCACCGCGTTCTTGTGGGAAGCTAGTGAGTGGATGCATGGACTGCGGACAGATAACATAATTTACAAACTACCATAATTACGCTGTCTAAGACGCAAAGGTAAGGATAGCGTTACTATCGGCGGGCTTATCATTAGGTTTTCGCGCGTTGTCCGCAAGATTGTGGCGCAAAAACAGGCTCTCGTCCTCCCCCGACGTAATCGCGCTGCATACGCGCAGAACACTAAGCGGGCAGCTACCATGGAATATCCCCGTGGCCGAGCACGCGTCAAGGTTCTTGAAGCGCTGAAGATAATCTGTGTAGAGATTATTCAAACACGTAGTTCCGCAGAGGAGAACCCGCCTGTAGTAAACGCTATCTAGACCCGTGCGAAGAGATGGGTTTTTGTCTAGAGTTCCCAGAATCCCATTCAAGACCGTCAGCAGAAAACCAATCCTTCCTTCCATGACATCCATGGGCGCTTTGGCGTCTGTCATCTCGAAAAGAAAAGGCGGGGGCGTATAGTCATGACAAGAGCAGCACTCAGGGCACCCACACGCACACTGAATGACGCCACAGCCACAAGTACAAGATCGCTGACACTGCACGTGTCTTGGCTCGAGCGTGGGCATGCATGCGCATGACTGAATGAACTGCCGAAGGGTGGGGCCGGGGCCTGACAGCGACATGGAGACCGTCTGAGACGTGGCAAGCCTACTGAGGGAGTGATTGATGTCGAGATGCCTGTCATGGGCCAGACGCCGGAAGATTCCAACTGAGCTGTCGAAGTTTTTGTTGAGGAACTTCTTGTCTATGGAAGAGCAGATGTCGAACAGCTGTGTCAATAAGATTAGTAAGGAAGATATCTTTGGATTATTCATCTTCGTAATATTCATCCAAAGGTCGTCGGCATCTGTGATAAACGGAGAATCAGCACTCTTGTTAATACAGTCTAATAGATAAATTAAAGCCGGTACAAACGACTCCTGAAACACTAAATAGCGGGCAATTGTCTCGGACACCTTGACGATCTGCTCCAAGCAAGCATTCATTGCCTGTTCTGTCTTCTCCCGAGTAGCTATTTGGTAGAGTTTAAGCCCAGAATCGGCTGTCTGGAAAAAGTCATCTATTTCCCTACCCTCTGAAATAAGGCATCTGTATTTCTCCAACAGCTCCGGAGACAAGGGCCACGAATCTTCGAAGGAGCCAACTAACCTTATGTTAAGCTCGTTGAAGCGCGGGTCAGACCCCGCAGTTGAACACATGGAGCCCATCTTTTTTGATTTTTTTGCCCAAAAAACAACAATGAAATCTGTTAGGATGTGCATGTGCTGTGACAATGGCACCTGTGTGCCAGCTCCCTCACTGCCATGCTGGTGAGCAAACTCTGACTTGCTTACAGCGTGGCTCGCAGCGCGGTTCAATATGCATTCAATCATGATGCTTTTAAAATAATAACATCCAGCAAAATGACTCACGCTCCGTACCTGCTGGATCACCTCGATTATCGATATTGCCAGGTATTCGGTGACTGTTGTGATCCTCTCTCTATTCCTAGAACGGATTACATATCGTCCTTAGCATTTAGCAACTCTGGAGACCACATAGCCGTCGGTGATTGCGGTGGAAGAATCGTTATTTTTCGGTGCGTAAATCCAGGTGCACCTCCTAAGCGGACGCGAACTGGGACCCTCCACCCGTCTATCGAATATGATTTTATGTTAGAGTTCCAGTCTCACGTGGCAGAATACGATTATATGCGCAGTCTGGACGTGCAGGCTAGGATAACATCTATAAACTTCTTAACTCCCCTATCTCAGCACATGTACTTCCTCTCCGCTAACGACAAGGACATTAAGTTGTGGCGAATTAGAGATACTGTTGGAACAGCCAGTCTAGGAAGTGACACCTATACATGGGGAAGCTTTAACAAGGACAAGGACATTACCAGCGTAGATGATTTGGTGTTCCCTACTAAAGTGCCCAAGACTCACTTGGCACACCCTCCGGCACTAGCAGGCGGCTCACCATCCAGTTCTGTCTCAGAAAGTGTGCCAGAGCGACCGCCAGCCAGGTACATAGATCGCCCTGTTGAAGAAGAGTCTGTGTCTAGAGCCCCTACAAAGCCAATACCAGGTTTAGAAACCCGGACAGGTGCACATGCAGATGACCTCTTTCTGGACAGGTACCCAGATAATATTGCTGCCAGTCCAACGGAGCCTGTAACGTCGACGGTCTCCATCGCGGTAAGAAAGAACTTCACCCATGCTTCGAATTACCACATCAATAGTGTCTGCATGGGACCCGGTTCGGAGCAGTTTATTTCCTCCGACGACCTCACAATAACTCAGTGGTGGGTAGAGGACAACACTGTTGCTCATATGCTGGTCGATTTACGGCCGCATAACCTTTCAGACATAGTGGAGACCATATGCTCAGCAGACTTAGATCCTACCACGAGCTCGCTAATAGCATTCGGAACCAATTATGGAAAGGTCAAACTTATTGACCCCCGTATGAATGCAATCTGCGATACTTTCAGGCTTGTCATGGCCAAGCCAAACCCCCTCCAAATAGAAAGCGTCAAGTTCATCTCTCCGACCACTGTTGCCGCCCGCGACCTATTAGACTTGTGCATCTATGACATACGGAATCCCGGCCAACCCCTCTCCATCTATGCCATAAATGTCAACTTTCCTTCAGAGCTTGTGCAAAGCTTATACTGTGATCCCTTGACACTGTATGACAGTTTCAACATGGCTATTGACCGGAAGAGCCAGTTTATCGCCACGGGGAGCTACAACTCCTCCATTCAAATTTACAACCTACACGGAACCGCAATGAGCTTTAAGGTCACCCGAGACGCAATTAAGCAAAAGAGGCCGAAGGTTAGGTACCCTGGATACTCTGTGGCCGCACGGCCCCTGCTGAACAATGGCTGTTATGACCTTAACTCCTTCGTTCCCGCGACCAATTTGAATAGAATACTGGGTGTTCGGCACCTAGCCTATCACCCGTGCGATAACGTATTGGCAGTTGCCACAATAGGGCATCTATTCATTTACGCTAGTGTAGAAGACCCTGATGCAGGCTTCCGGGATTTCTCCGAGTTCTGTAAAGAGTGTGGCGTGACAACGCCAGCTAAGTCTCAGGTCAATTTGCCATAGTAACTGTGTGCCGAATTAATTGTTTGTCAGAGCGGGGAAGGTCAAAAAAATTATATGAAGGTGATAGTCTTTCTTCTTGGAGGACCTGGGGCAGGTAAGAGTACCCAGGCAGATCTCCTTGCAAAGCACCCCAAGGTGGCATGTGTTGGTGCAGGCGATTGCCTCCGAGCTGAGATGAATAGGGCGGGCTCGGAGCATGCTGCATATATAAAGGAGTGCATAGCGAACGGCGTTATTGTTGATGGGATGATAACTGCAGCTCTTTTACATGACTTCTGTGTAACTTCTAACAAGGAGGTAATCATTATTGATGGATTTCCCCGTTCTGTTAATAATTATAATTGTTTCCTTAAGATTTTCGGCGAAACACCCCACATTATGTTGACGCTCAGCTGCTCCGAGGAGACACTTCGAAACCGCATTCGCCAGCGCATCTTGTCGAAAAGCACGCGTATCGATGACAACGAGGAGACCCTCATGAAGAGAATAGCCATTTATAATAGTGAGACTCAGGAGATTTACAGAGAGCTCGACCGTAAGGGGATGAGGATAAATGTCGAGGCAACAAATAACATAGAGGAGACTCACCAGAGAATACTCAACAAGTTGGCGCTCTACTTTGAGTGACGCAGGAGTCCGCTGAGGGCTTACTTGCATTCCCAGTTCGTGTGATGCTGCTACGCCCTATTAGCTGGCTTGATAAAATCATCCCTGCTGTCATTCTTAGCATCTGCGTCTGTAGCACTCCGTATCCACGCCATATTGGGAAGATACTGTGCACTCCATTGAGGAATTGTGGACTGGATCGGCATCCAGGACGAGTCAGGAATGTTGAACACGATCGGTGCTGATGGCACACGGAAGCCCCAACCTCCGTTTCTGGCCAGTGAAGAAGCCGACATGCACCTGACTGTTGTCATGGGTGGCACGTAAAAGTATTGTGGCGCCTCGCATAGTGCATGTGCAGCATCCACACTCAAAGATATAGCTGGTGTTGCGGGTGCCCGCACATTACTCTGACTGGACGGAAGGCAAACGTGAACTGCTGGTGCGTTGCCAAAGGACACACTCTCCTTGTACGGCTCTGTTGTTACGCTCGGAACAGTCTTCAGGTGCTTCTGCTCCCGCCACGCTTTGCTTCGCACTTCGGTAAAGTCGATGCGTTTTGAGTGCAGAATTTTTCGTATTTCTTTGCTCCTCAAGAGGTTGTTATATTGCATCATTATTTCTTGTCTGGAGTACTTCTCGGCAAACATGTTTCTGATGCGCATGTAGAACCCCTTCTTATAGATGTCTCCCGAGTCTATGGCGCTAGATATGGCGGCCTTTACCAAATCCTTGTCTTCGCTGGACATTTTGACCCCCGATATGTGCCGCAAATGTGTTTCGTTGTACCAATGGTAGACGCTTGCACGCGCCTGCCCCAGTCTTTGTGCAATATCTAGCCAATTGATACGTATCTTGGAGACGTACCCATGTAACATGACGGGGTTTTCTGTCAGTTGCTCCACGGATTGCTGGGGAGTGATCGTTGCGCATACTTGCTCTGCAAGGGCTCTGAGAATGGACTTCTGAAGTGCAGTATAGTGTTTTATAGCCGACATTTTATTTATTAATTATTAAAAGTAACGTCGTGTCAGCTGGTGACTTTAATTTTTTACGTTGACCTTGATCAGTTGGGAGATTGAATCGTAGACAGTCGTGTGTCTGGAGTAAAGGCAGTATGGAGCTCACTTTGAAAGGATGCTTCTGTTGGAGATTTGAACCAAGGAAATTTTAGCAAACTATAGCGGTCAAAGAAATTATGTGCAAAGGGTGGTCACTATACCGTGGAGGGGCTCCTAGCTCAAGATCCTTTATAATTGATGGTACCCGATATGTTATTAAGAAACGCCGGTGAGTAAACGCCAGCGGTTTGTGAGTTGCTCGTCCAAGTCTGCTTCTTCTTGCGCCTACTTGCTGCACCTACAGTTTCTGCGTGTCTTCCTGTGGTTCATATAGACTGTACAAGTAAGTCAGTGGATGCCCGGAAAGAAGGCAAAGGAGAATGCGGTATTCCTCAATCCAGTACGCTAATGGAGTCGGTGTCTTGGGAGGTGTGCACCCCTTGAAGGGGAAGATACGGGGGTGCCAGTGTTGTCACCGGCCAAAAGGACAGAATGTCCTCCCGCAAGGCATCGAGGTCTGCAGTGGCGGCAGCGGCACAGCGAGCCCATCGGTTACGCAGACCGTACACATAGTCCAGCACGTACACGACGTCCTTTCCAGGGTACTTCCGCAGACCACGCCCGAGTTGCTGAACAAAGATCCTTTCAGACTCTGTTCTCCGGAGCATAACAACCATGTCTATGAACTGGAAGTCAAAGCCTTCTGTTGCCATGCCAACTGTGAGCAGCACAAACCTGTCTGTTTCAGATGGCGGTGAACAGAAGCGAGCAAATCTATCTGCAAGCACCTGCTTTTTGATCTGGTAGTGTATTGGGAAGAACTCAATATCCCCTTGCTCGCTTTGTCTGCACAGCTTGTCTGTAGCGTTCTTAGAAAGTGAGTAGAAGCTATTTAGGTCTGTTATTGATCCGAAAAATATAATAGATCGTTTGCACTTTTTATGAGCGATGAAACGAATTATATCATCAACAACAGCCTCTCCCGCTGTAGTGACACCACGCTCTAAACTCTTACGTATAGCAGTGAGGAAGTTCTGAACTGAAGCCGTTTTGTTCCTCAGGCCAGCAACCAGAGTCTGATATGATCCGTGTCCATACTCATAATATTCGACCTGTGGGAAGAATTGTAGACTCTTGGCAGTTGTCCACGGCAAGTCTACAAAAAGATTGTTGTCAAAGATCTGCTTTATTCTATCTGCCGTAGGATCGTCTCTGTGCACCAGAGTAGCAGTTAGGCCCACTAGGAGTCGAAGCTTCGGGTGGCTGGTCAGCAGAGAAATGCTACTGCAATACTTAGGCGCTATTATGTGATGGACTTCGTCCACAATTATGTAGTAAATCCTATTGAATATATGTGGATACTTTTGCAGGGTGTGCAAGGATTGGAACAAGACAAAAACAAGCCTTGCACGGAGCAGAGCCTGCTCCAGTCTGACACTATCGGTACCTGGCTCTATCTTTAGGAACAGGCTCTCCACGTCTGTACCGGGGTCCGCAAGTCGTGAGAAGTATGCCTTGTATCTCATAAACGCTTGGTCTTTGATAACGGTGCTGTTAACCACAAATAGCACAACACCCTGCTCTGTGGTTAGAAAGTGACGAAATGAACCGTATATACTGCAAAGGAATCTATCGAGCAGAAATATAGATAGGTACGTTTTACCCAGTCCCGTAGCCAGCACAATCAACCCCTTGAGAGGGTATCCATGTCGCACGCGTGTAGAGATGTTATCTACTATATGCGATAAAATAGCTCTCTGGAGTCCGTTCGGTGTGGGCAAGCCGTTATAACATTGAAAAAGAGCATCCACGGGCGTTATTGCTTGTAAATCCAGTGGCTTGTATTCGGAGCGGATCAATCTGTTTTCGTTGTAGAAGCCTTCTAGCACTTCTTCCATCGGAGGTATAGAAGACGCTCCGTCATAGCGAGCTAGGTATGCCATAATATCGACTTCATCAATGCCAAGTTCGCGCATGGCAGCTCTGTAATGCGGAAGGGCAGCCTTGACCAGTTCTAAACTTGTGGATGGATCTACCTGGCATTGAGGTGTGTCACGCTTAAGTGGTGGCGGGGCCCTCGAGTCGGCCCACTCTGACTGGCGCTTGAAAAACAAAATTAGTCTTTCGGCAGGCGCCTTCTTCAGTAAATCCTTGATATCATCAAGGTTTATACTTTTCATTTAGTTGGATTGTAATTTATCAAGAGAGCTGCTGCAATTTATTCTGCGTTTTCAGAATGCGCCCCAGCACGAGATCTCGCAATAGGTCGTGCCGTCATAGCTGTGGATGCTATCTATCCGTTCACTCTCAAACGATTGCTGGAGGAGATCTCCAAGCCTCTGCGCAGCAGTTTCGTTGAGAGCGACCTGTTGGGTAACTATTGGTCGCGTACTTTCGCTTATGCTCCGACAGGCGACTCCTGTAACAGCTCCATCAACCACGCTCTGGCTCATGGCATCCGCTATGTGTGTAGAGTCTGTGAGTATCTTAGAAACACGGTCGCTAAGTCCAGACATAGATTTGGCTGGTTCGTCAGCTTTTCAAAAATGTACACCCCCATTTACTCTCAGCCCAGTTTACTCTTCGTTTCACTGAGATGAGGTTGTCACCTATTATCAGAGTAATCTCCCATGTGAGCCACCACCACCCTAGGCAAGCCTCTCACTCCTGCAGTAGCTGAGATCAGAACTCCGAGAGTTAGATGCCCTCGATCCCAGCGGAAGAACTCCTATGCCCGCCTCCCCCGGAAGCCGCTGCTCCTCACGTTACCTCTAGGATCTCTCCCATCCTCTGGCTGGCTTGGGGCAACCACCACCTGGCACCGGTGGGCGCCCGTTGTCTCGGGCCTTGCGTCAGTCGCGGCGATCTGGTCTTGGGAGCTTGACTCTGGTCATATACTCCAGGATCGCTTTGTGGTGCCGGTGCTCTACGACAAAGATCCCACCCCACGGCCCCGGGTGCCTACCCCGTTCCTCGGGGTGCCTCCTTGTCTCCTCGTGGATTGCACCATCAGTCCCGAGTATGACCGGGAGGGTGCGCTCCCCGTGCACCTCTATCTTGGAGTTAGAGTACGCGTTCGTGGATGCCGGCGGACAGCTCCCATGCGGTGGTGTCGAGGAGGAGGCCCGGCCCTCTGCTTATGGATCGCAGTGCACTTTTGCAGATGCTCCGTCACCCAGGACGAGATCATGTCGACGCTCACCCTGTGCAGTGCGTCTGGCTCAGCTGACCTGTGGGCTCCATCCATCCTCGCATCATATGGTGCGCTTGGAGGTGATGCTTCGGTCCACCGAGGCGTCATCCAAAGCATCACGAGCGATCGGGACCGGTTCACCGCTTGGTTGTCTCGCTCTACAATCGGCACCCGTCTACTCGAGGGTGTCAAGCACTGCCAGCTGCTGCGGCAGACGCCTGGCGGGTGGCCCAGGTCACCGCTCTCCGGTGTGGGCAGGATCAGTCCACTTCTGTCAGCCAGACACTCCAAGGATCCCGACTTGCCTGTCGAGGGATTCATATGGGCCGCGTGTGGGTCCGTCTGGACAGGCGGGGCGAGTGATTGGTGCCATCACTAGCTTCAAGCTCTTCGTTGCCTTGGAAGCTCCTTAAGACCGGCCAGGAAGAAGGCCTCCTGCCCCTCCGTGCTCCTACACCCAGTGTTGACCGTCGAGCCATGTTGCTTCGCCAGGCCTGTCGCCTCTGTGGCTATCCCCGTCGCGTCACTGTTGCTACTATGGAAGATGGATGTGTCGTCGGCAAGGCAGTGAGCGAGGTATCTCCTTCAGTTCCTGGTGAGCAGGTTCTATCCCACGCAGCACAGAAGCATGCTCAGGGTCCTGAGGGACCGAGTCCAGGGGTGCAGCGTGGCGCAATTAGAGGAAGGCCTCGACGCAACTCCTCGGGACGGGGCACACTCGCCTGGCAGAGGCCGTCTACTGTTAGGGTGCTCGTTATGTCGAGCGAAACCGCTGTGCCCATCAGTCTGCATCTCCATGTATGCCATGCGGACACCACCCATGTGCAATCGGTGGAACGCAGTCTGCTCGGTCTCGAAGAAGACCAGTGTCTGGGTCTCCAGGAGGCTCGGGACTGCCTTGTGGAGCGCATCATGATCGTCCCCTGATCGTGGTTGCCCTGCCTCGTCCTTGGGAAGAGGGAAGAACAAAAGTTCTTCTCCCGTCGGAGTCGCCTGACACCTGAGATCGAACTCTGGATCTGGATCTCGGTTGGTGAACGAGCGAGGGACTTGCCCAGGGCGGCGGTGGGTCACATGGGAAGATCATTCAAATAACAGGCAACAGCCTCACCCCAATATTCTGGCTTCAGGACTGTGCTACGGCTATTCCAAATGTTACAAGAATAGAAGAGAGCCCATCGCGGCAGTGTTTGCCAGGGTAATCAATGATAAATATTTCGTTTTTCCGGAGAACTCTAGTGCTCCGGAAATGCATAAGGAAAGACCAAGACTACCAACAAAAGTGGCCAGTTTGCCATAACTTGTTTTGTTGAGAACAGCGTTGGGCGAGAGCGTGAAAGTGGCAAATGTCCACGAAAAATACTGGGCTGTAACAACTGAATTAAATGCCACGAATGCCCGGCAGGCCTGGTCTAGATCACTGAGAAGTTGATGATAGAAGTATCTTCGCTTGAGCACAGATTGAGCCTCTTCATTCTCAATTGGTTCTAACGTTCTTAACGCTAGAACGCGTTGGATAATGAGAGCGGCTAAGATCACTGTTTGAAATAGCTTTGCAAATGGCCAGCAGTAAACTTCTTTGCCCTTCGAGCATGCGAGCTGGACGGCCCACAAAATGCTCAAGTTGTGCCTGTGATCAACACGTCCAGAGACATGATAAAGCAATCCTGATGACAAGTATCCATCATCTATCAACATCGATATCAGGGTGGTTGCAAAGAATGATATCAGCGTGCAACATAAAAGCAATCCTGCCCGAAAAATTCCATCCAGCGGCTCCCTTTGATCAGCCTTCCTATCTAATAAGGCATAGAGCAGAAGGAAAGGGGTAAAGATTATGGGATATATGCGCAAGTGAATACATAGACCAAGCAGAAGGCCTGACATCAAATACTTATGCTGCTTAATAGTCAATAGCATCCATGCCACCAGCGTTTGGACAATGCTGTCGAAGCTTCCCCGCACAGACAAGGCAATGACGAACGGGTTCATCAGCCAGAGGTGATGTACTCTTTGACTATGCCGTGTAATTCTGTACGCGAGTAAGGCAAATATAAGGTCTGATAGTGAGTAAAGAACTTTGCCATATGTGGGCCACCTGCACATAGGCCAACATATTACCTTAAAGATTGGAGAGTAGCGATATGTTGGCCGCTCACTGGGAACTGGTGCCAGGCATACTCCATCCCAAACAACGAGATAGTCGATATCTGTCATCGATAACGCCGGTGGATCACTTATGTAAGTCCCTAGCCAAATTAGCACGCATCTAATAAGGAGTGCGAGAATCCAAACAGATGTCTTTCGCATTTTATATCGTTGCTGTAGATACAGATTGTAGACACAGCTGATGTCATACTCGGCGTGCTCCTTGTATGTGTTCTTATCTAGGTAATTTTCAGCCAGAAAATTAGAAGCCAGAAAAGGGTTATGGGTGAAAAGTGAGTAGAATAAAATGGCAAAGGTGATGAACCTCCGTGTAGAGACTGGTCTCGACAATGACACATTGACACACCATAGCAGCGCACATCTCGAGCAGCAAGATCTCATTGTAGAAGAGCCGCAGGCTCTGCAATGGATGACCGTTCCACCTCTTCCAGGTGTGCCCTCCTTGTTTGCTGAAGCTCTCCGGCTTACTGAATTTGAAACACTCCAAGAGAGTCTTGCGAAAGCCTCTGGTAATTCTCTAGGCATAGAGGACTTGTCACTTGTCATGGATGGATATAACTCTTGCAATTGTGTGGCAGGAGACAACGGACCAATTGAACAATGTCCACATTTACAGGAACACAATAACATAGCCTTTCTTCGGAGCGTTAAGGCGCGGTTAGAACATCTTGAGATTCTCGAAAAGAAGGCTGCTGGCTCTAAGTCTAACCCTTTCGCAGATGATATTCCTATTCTGAGGACCACCTTGTACGAGCGTATACGCACAATCTTGCAAAAGACCGATTGTGGCAAAGACGATTGCCACTTTAGACAATACCTGTTGAGCTTCTGCAAGGACCTTGATGACATGGCGGTACCTTCTCCCGCCGAGGACCTTTCTTTGTTACGCACTTGCAGTGCTGGTAAGCTTTGTGTCAATCTTTCTTTCGGTAGTAATATATTGTTGGTCATTCTCAAGATAATTGCCTACTCGCTTTCGCTATCTATGTCTGTCTTGGCATCCATGGTGGACTCGTGCCTTGATATCCTCTCGGGACTGGTTCTCTTCATATGCGCACGCTTGGCTCGCTCGGGGGCTGAGAAGACGGGACACCAGGACTCACTGAAGCTCCAGAAGCAAAGTATCACTTATCCCATCGGAAAGAGGCGTTATGAGACCCTTGGTGTGCTATCCTTTGCATGCATCATGGGGACATTCGCTGCAACTCTTGCTTATGAATCCATTCAGCAGATCATACAGCTGGCTAAGGGCGTTCCCGACAACCCAGCTCGTTTTGACACCTTGCAAATTGTTATAATAGGTTTCACCATTGTACTAAAGCTATTCTTGTGTCTCTTTTGTCACTTTGTGGGGAGGGAGGCTAAGATCTTATCTGATGCGTGTTTAGCCTATCGTGACGATCACCGAAACGATGTCCTTTCCAATTCCCTCGGGTTTGTAGCTGCCTTCGTCGGGTCCAAGTTCAATGGGCATGACGGGACTGTTAATCTTTCTTACATTGATCCCGTGGGCTCCCTTATTTTGTGCATTTATATACTGATTAACTGGACCCTTGCCGCACGGACGCAGATACGCTCGATGATTGGGCGCTCTTTAGGTGTGGAAGACCAGGCCCGACTAGTTCTTCATGCCATGCACTTTGATCCGTCCATTGAACGCATCAACGAAGTGCTCGCCTATCAGTGCGGGAAGGAGTCTACGGTAGAGGTGACGATCTGTCTTCCTGACCAGATGTATGTGTGTAGCTGCCATGACATAGTGCACGGTCTCCAGGATCACATTCAAAGACTTGACTTTGTAGAGCGGTGCTTCGTACACGTCGAGTCCACAAATTGCCATATACTAGCTAACGCAGAGGTATAACGGCCATCTGGTTTACTCATGCACGTTGCTATTTGTCTTTCCTCTTAGTCCTTAGCTTTGAGCTCCTTCCATTCTAGGTAGAATTGTTTGACTTTATTTTTGTTCTCCTCGTCAAGGTCGTACCAGAAATTGAGCCACAACTCTTTATCTGCATCACTCATCTCGTTAAGAGCCGTCTTTATGGTCCGCTTGACGGTGTTTGTAGGATATATTGGAACATCACTGAATTCTAGGCGGCGCTTTTTGAGCTGTGCCACTGTAAAGCACATTAGTAAATTGTCCGCGTCAGCTGCCTTGCTTCTTTTCTGGGCGACCTTTGCAGATTGCTGACCAGGGCGCTTTTCTTTCTCCTTCTCCTTTTTCTCTCTATTCTTCTGCCGCTGACGCTCTGCCTCTTCTTTGTCTTTGATCCGCTCTTCCGGATGAGCTAGGTACCACTGCTCTAAGTCATAAGTATACTGCTCCATAGCATCTTTGTGCCGTTTGCTGTATGCATTTTTTTCGTCGTCAGAAAGCTCCTGCCAAAGCCTGCCCAGTTCTTTTGCTTGCTCACCTCGAGGAAATTCAGCGACTTTAGCCTGATTGTCCCTTTTGAACAGAAAGAAACTAGTTAAAGGCTTGGTTGGCTTAACTTCAGTAGTCATTTTATTTCGAAAAGAAAGGCCAAATTTACTCACCTTGGACACAAGTGGGCGGCCGGAATTAAACTAGAATGAAATGCAGCAAGAGATTTAGTTGTTCCACTAATTACTATGGGGTTGCACTCCAGCACAAATAGCTTCTGCATTCTCTCGTAAGTGTGAGACAAGTTTAAAAACAGATGACGGAATAGACGCCCCTGCAACAAGATGAGCCAACAGGTCTAGGCCCTGGGTCTCTTCGGGTTGGTGATCTTCCGGGCTCATACTTTGCGTTGCACGGAGCAAGCCCCGCGATATGGCAGCAAGTGCTAGACTAGAGAAGCTGAGAGTATTATAGTCTGAAGGCATTTGAGGAGCATGGCTGGGGTCATCCACACTGAAGGGTTCTGTTGGCAGCTTCTCTGGCTTCTCATCTAGTACATCTTGTGAGTGTGCTTCTGTTATCTGCTCTTGTTCCTGTTCCTGATCTTGACTAGGTTCATTACTCACTGACATATCGGTACATGCCTCTACAGCAACATCACCGGGTACTACTGTATCCGTTGTTGGAGGTGTCTGACTTGAGTTATGATCTGCAGGCTCTTGGGTAGATACTGGAGACTCGTGTAGGACTGAGACAAGGTCGGCATGGGAGCAGCCGCAAACACGACACGTAAAGGAGTGGCTATCCAATGCATACTTCTCTCTGACCTCCGGAGAAGCAGTGATACTTCCGATGCTGCCAGGAGTCTCCTCATCAAAGAGAGACCTGAGACCTATTATAATATTTCGAATCCCCCAGGTCGGATTCCAAGACTCCGGGTGGAAGGAGGTAAAGCTAGTGCAGATATACCTATTTGTTTCAAAACGACCGCTGCTTGTCAAGAAGACAATTTCAGGAGGCTTGTGGGGGTAGTCTTGTGGAAGATGAATGATCCCGTGGTATAACCCCTTGGAAAATGGGCTGTCAGAGGGCCCGAGAAAGGTAAAGTGAACATTCAGCATATTGCTGGGGTCAAGGTATACCCTGAAATATGTTTCCCCAGCCATACTGATGAGCTTTAGCTCGTGGGAAATACGCCTGTATACCACGTTCATGAGCCCAATGATTTTATATTTAAAAAATAATGGCCGATTGGAATGATCAGTATAGTAGCTTCGATTGGGAGGAATCCTACAATAGTGAGTTGGACGTCTCTTTAGACGAAGGAAGGAAGCATCATGTTCATACAAAGAAGATTACTTTGTCGGTTAATGCTTCAAAGACAAATAACAATTACCCCACGGATCAATCCGGTCCATTGGTACAGGCCGATAGATTAGATCAACCCATTGCTAAGTCTCATAGCCACATCTCTGATAATACCCTACAGACCTTCAAGAACACGCACAGACGAAGACAGCAAAGAGAAGGACAGAACGAACACAGTATGCACAACTATTCGATCAAAGAGCGACAAGACAGTGGTGCCTTTGTTTCAAGAGACAGGCAGCATCGTGAGGATAGATACGAATCCCATGGTAACCGCAAGAACAGGAGATCTTTCCATGACACAGTGGAGTCGCCTGTTCGCCAAACCAATCGGCATGCAAAACAAAATAAGAGCGCTTTCAATGAGCAAAAGCAGCATTTAGACGATATTGTGAGCTCCTCTGTCATTCTCACACGGAATAGGCAGGTGTTCTCTAGACAAGGCCAAGACTTATATCAAACGCCGTCCCTTAAGGACATACGCATACAGGATGGCAAAACAGTCAATATTCCAGCTACTTTTTCACATGGATCCTCTTCGAACGACGCTCGGGTAGTTCCTCGAGCATCCTCAGAGCTGCCTAGACCACACACCGATGCCGGTGCATTGGACCAAAGCACAGATATTATTATGGATCTACCGTGTCCAACATCTTCTGTTCCAGCGAAGCCTTGTCCCAATGAGGAGCCAGTCCCGATCCCGGTCTCAGTTGTCAGTAATAATTTAGATATCACAGATATGGTCTCACCGATGGAGGCACTAGCAAGTAGTACGCCGAAGGAGCCTGGCGCTGCTGGAGGCAAGGCTGTAGTCATAAAGCAAAAGGGGCCAGACCACAGACCTGAACACAAGAGTACAGACTTTAGGGGCTCTAGCCACTTGAACACAATTGATTCACACAACGTCTCTATTTCGTCTATAACAACTGATGACCACGATCGTGGATCGCCTGTCAAACAACAACTGGGGCGAGGATCAGTAACTGGTTCTCGTATATCCGTCGTTTTTGCCGATGGAACGTCGTTGCAAAAAGACAACAGCTACGATAAACAGAGCGATGCTAAACCCCAGCCATCAGTTGAGGCCAGCAAAGACTCAAAAAATGCCCCCGTAAGACCAACACGAAGCAGCAATAGAGGCAGTAATAAATCGAAGCTAAATCCAAATGATGAGGATCCAAAGTCCGTGACTGCCAAGATTAGCATCAAAATTGATGCTAGGAGTTGCTCCCTTGACAAAGGTAATAATAAAACTGACCATCAAGAGGGACCCTCACCCGAGTCACATGCAAGCACGAAGAGTATCAAGCAGATAATAGTGGTTCTGCCAAATGAGGAACCGATCTATTCAGACTTTCGCTCAGCACGCATCAAACTGCCTTCTTCCGTGTGGAGGATTCCATGATTGTAAATTTCTAAACTATTCTACTTCTACCATACTATGGTATCTCTCAAAGAAACTCTCTCCCATGTCATCCCTTAAACAGACACCGTGGGACCGCAATGTTCGGGTTAGACACTTGAGAACATAGAGCACTACTGGAACATTAGAATTGAAGCCCATGTGGCCTATTCTCATCACCTTTTTGTCCAGTGAGCCAAGACTGCTCGAAAATCTGATACCATAGTCATTCAACATCGTTTGCAAGATTGCATCGGATGTTGTTCCCTGAGGAACGTGAAAGGCAGTGATCGTTGGCGAGTAGTCACTCACTAAGTAAAGAGTGAGCCCTGACTTCTGCACAGCATACCGCACAGCCTCGGCAATACGCATGTGCCTACGATAAACATTGTCTAGACCCTCCTCTTCTAGCAAGCGCAATGCCTCTCGGAGACCCAGGAGATCGTAAGATGAGACAGTGTATGGAAAGGTAGCAGGTGCGTTCTTGAACAGAAGTAAATTGCAGTAGTAGCTTGGTATGGGAGTCCTTCGTGTCTCCATGGCACGCCAGGCTCTTTCTGAAATCGCCAACATGCTCAGTCCACTGGGACATGAGAGGGCCTTTTGAGAGCCCATCAAGGCCACGTCGACTCCGCAAAGGTCAAGATCTATAGAGATTCCGAAGGAAGAGGCCACTACGTCAACCACGGAGAGGATCGAGTGGCGGGAGAGCACTGGAACCAGAGATGCTATATCATTGAGAACGCCAGAGGGCGTGTCGCAGTGCACCAAAGTAGCCAGCTTAAAAGAGACGCCCTTCTGCTCTTGAGCTATAAGAAACTCTCCCAATGCTGAAGCAGAAACACCGGATGTGGGACCGCATTGGAAAATAGTGTATGAGCTAGTGTATTTGCCAACTAGATCCAAAAACCAATCTCCAAAAACACCATTGGAAATAATTAAGACGCTGTCTCCCTGCTCAATCAGAGAACAGGAAACAGAGTCCAGAGCAAGCATCCCCTCCCCCGCCAAGATGTGAACGCTAGACTTGGTCTTTAATATACGCTGGACTGCCCCAGAAATCTCCTTATATAGGGCCTGGTCATCCATCAATGGCCCCATCCTTGCTCTGAGGATACTATCTGGAACAGCCGTTGGTCCGGGCAGGTACAACAGGGGTGTCTTGAACATTTTTTTAAAATTTAGAAATAAATATCGCTTGCTGCGTCCTTAAGGACACTTATTCACTTGTCTCTTTAGGGCATTGATGAATGCACTTATCCAAGCTAGTGGTAAAGAAGTTGCTAAAAGAGATGTTGAATATAACGTGTCAGTTCTCCAGCTTCTTCGACAGCTCAGGCTGCGTTCAACGGATGTGGCCGCTCTTTATAACATACGATCGTACCAACAACTTATTGATGCCATCGCCGCCCTTCTAGTGCCAGAGGGTGGTCAAGGAATCGAGTCTGTCTCTGTGGCTGCAGAGCTCTGTGCGTACCCCCTCTTCCACTTTTGCTTCCCAAATGTAATAAGCTTGCCACTGACGTGCGTGCTTCTTCGCGGTTGGAGGAAGCTCCTAATTGATCTCGCCAGTGAAGAGCAGATAGACCACCCAGAGCTCATTTCAAGGACTCTGCACTCCATCTGTACAGGTTTTCCTGGGTTGCCCGAAGGGGTGATTGGGCTACTTCGCGACTTCCTGAGCATGTCTACGTTGTCATTCACATCTCTCTATTCCTGTGTGCTTCGGTATAAGGTGCCAGCTGAACAGATCATCACTGAAGCACCGCTGCCTGTTAGCGTTACAACAATCCCTCCGTTAGCCAAGTTTCAACCATATGATAAGGTGCTCGCAGATCACAAGCGGCGGGTTCTTCAGCAGGTTAACTTAGACCAAGAAAGTAGTCTGTATTCACGGCCAAGTCAGATGTGTTCTATCCACGAGGTGGAGCGTATGGCCAGTGAAGACGATAGAAGCCTGTCTTTGCGTACTAAGAGGGCTCCCTCAGAAGCCATGCTCCGGGCCCAGAACGAGCTAACGCACATGGGCATCGAAGACACTATGTCGGCTTCCTTATCTGCCACCATCAATGAAGAGCATCGAGCTCGAAAGGAGGAGCAGGACTATGCTAACCTGGTTTCTCAGAAGCTTCAGACCCCGACGGACATACTTCTAGAGAGTCTCCGTACACACCGTCAGCAGCTGTCTGACCCTGGGCCGAACCAGTCAGGTAAAGTGAATAAGTAGGTTGGGGTACACAGACAAAACTAATCCACCAGTAGAATGACGAGGGGGTACACCGACAGCGGTTGATCTCCACGGGAACCGGAAATAAATAAAATGATGACAATGCGCATTTGTCAGAAGGCTCACTTCTGATGATTCCTCTGTCCATTCCCCTGATCCTTTCCTCAACAGGTATCCCTGCAGACCTCCAGGAGAGATCTGATCTCTATGGCTTTGGAATACGCTTGGATTTAATTCCAACGCCAGTTACATTGCCTTTTCCAGCAGAACTCGATGAAACCGCCGCACGCGGTGCCACTGACTTCATCCGCACTCGTTCTGGCCCTAAACTGGCCTCAACACCCCTGGATTTGGCTAGCTGAACAGACTTCTTAAGAACAGGTCGTCGCCTCTCCTCTGGGGCATCCTGTGGGTCGCTCTTCAATGCATCAAGTGTGAGATCATGCGCAGCGTCCATATGATCATCTGCACTGTCAGCTGTCGCAGATAGCGCCGATGCATCACATGATCCACAGGCACTACCTAATGCACTGCCAGATATGACAGGAAGCTCAACCGGCTGGAACGACACTGTAACTTGACGCTTAACCGGCTTATCTTCACCATCCCGCAGCTTTAGAATCTCTATGTTGCTTGAATTACGACGGTACGCAACTAAATACATCTGATACTTTCGTACAATCTTCTGGTCTTTTGTTGCAAGTTGCATTGCTAGCTCCTCTTCATAGTTCCTTCCAAAAAACAGAATGGGCTTGGTTGGATCTCCACCGCGAAGTTGGTCAAGTAGCTCTGGTGGAAGAGTTGTGGCCATTTCGGTGAGCTTAAGTCTGAGAGCAGCCAGGGTCTTCGGTAGCAAGTTCTGAATTTGCTTTTTAAGGTCCTCTTCATGGTGACGTATGCGTGCAGCCTCCCTGCTTTTACTAGTAAGCCTGGTCTTGTCTGACATTATGACCCTGAGCTCTTCCTGCAGCGCTACGACCTCATTGTATCTGCGTATGGCTATGCAGATAGGCTCGCAGTGCTCTTCTATTGCGCGGATCTGCTTTAGTTCTTCTTCCAATCGGAGTAGCAGACTTTCACTCGGAGGCTCGTCCAACGCACTTTTATTGTTGTCTGCCCGGCTATCTTCGCCATAGGCCTGCCCTAGAGCCCCAAAAACCTCTCTCCTACTGTTGTTAATTTCTTGTTGTAGCGATGCTATAATCTTTGGAAGTTGGGCAAGACGCATCTCCTTTAACCTAGACAATTCCTTCATTAGAATGGATAAAGCGTAGTCTGAAATAACCCCCTCTGTACCTAGACAGTGCTGTGCTTCTGGAGAAACTACTGATAGCGGATCAGACGATACGGTCAACCCGCTGCTGTGGAGGAGGGATAAAACGTCACTGATTTCCACTTTCAAACGCGACACCTCCTTGGCCCTGGCCCTTGCTTCTTGCTCCAGCGCGCGTAGCGCTGCCTTAACATGCTCTTCATACTTTGGTCTCAAGTGGCCTTCAAAAACATCCATCATGACACCATCGTTGGAGCTTCTTGCATACTGTGCTAAATCCCGCTGCAACAGCTTATTGATAGAAGCCATAGCATCTAAGTATCGTCTGATCCGTTGAAGAGATGGCTCTGAGCGCTCCTCTATTTTCGCTATCTGATGTTCCAAATCGATAAGTAGCTTATTGTCATAGACGTCCACCTTGTGACTTAGCTTTGCTGCCGAAGCAAGCGACTCCTCGTCTCCCAGCCCTTCCAGGAGGTAAATTAGCTTCTGGACTAGCATTGTGTGCTTTTCTTTCCTTTCTAAAAGCGTCACGGAGTAGCGCTCGTATATCTCCTTGAGTATTTGTAAAGATACAGTTTTAGTAGGAGCATCTGGAATTGCAATGCTCTGGCCTAATTGGCGGCCAAGATCTAAGATTTTAAAAGCATATTCTTCTAATTGTGTGTTGAGCTCTGTGATAAGTTGCTTTTGCTTGTCGCAAAATTGATCAGCAAAATCTATTACCGATGTCAAGAACGCTTGCCGTTGCGCCTCTACTTCGTCAGCATTCATGCCCGTGTCTGCCCACACCTCAGAACACGCCTTGCAGACAGCCGTAAGCTTGTCCACGATAGCAGTCAGAGATACCATTAATTTTTCAACGAAACTTGACACATCTGGAATATTAATATGAGTTTTAATTTAAAATTGCATACAAATAAAAGGAAGAATAATTACACTCTAAGGAATGTCTGACGGTGCTACGAAGGCCACACGGTATACTGATCAAGGAATTAAGGTCATAGTTACTAAGAATGACACTGAGCCTACGTTCACTCTTTCTTTCACAGAAAACCCAGCAGCGCTTACCTTTGAGGAACATGCTTCTTTGAGCATCAGCGAAGGGAAACGCGCTGCAGATGGCAAGCATACGTCTGAACACCACCACTCTAAAAAGAGAAGCGATCACTTCCATCATCATGCCAAGCCTCACGATCAAAAGGGCAATGGCCACACTGAACATCAGTCTACTAAGTCCAGAAGCAGTGCTGTATCGGGGCTGACTAGGGAAATGTGGAATAATAGTTGCGGTGGCTCGTCTTCTGCGACTATTCTCGACACCTCTTCGACTCCTGCCTCCGCTGATTCTTGCGAAAAGCCCCATCAAGACAGCACCAAAAAGCCTGTGAACAGTTCACAGCACACTATTAGTTTGCATATTTCTACAAAGCATAAAGTTAAGGCCGACCTCAAGCCGGAGCCAGAGCTTGAGCAGAAGCAGGAGTCTGACAACAAAGCTAAAACCAGCTCCGAAGGCAATATCCTTGATAAGCCAGGCCCGTGCACAGTTGCACCTATTGAAAATCAGACAGAACACGATGCTCATCAAACTATGCAAGAGCAAGCGGAGCAAGAAAGCGTCCCTTTAGACAGGCATTCGTCGATTACAGGGGCTTCTCCCTCGGAGATCGGCTCGTTCTTTGCTGATGGAAAAAGCCTAGCTCCATCTTCTGCACTGTATGGAAAGTTGGTTGACCTCCACCGTTCATTGCTCGCGTTGGAAGAGAAGTCATCAAAGATCAGTATGCTAGACACATCTGAGGAGTCTAGTATTAAGATGACGCACAGGGAATTTAGAATGAGAAGAAATAAGGCACTTCTGCAGGCATGTCTGTCGATTGAAAAGGCTGATCTGGCATTCTTGGGAACGGACATGGGTGCGCGTGTCTACCAGCCCACCGCACTGCGCAAGATCTATCATCAAATGGATCACGGAGTGGAGCCCACCTCGATTAGCCAGGAAAGGCTCATATTAGTACGTAGAACCATCAGGCATGATCGCCATGCACTCAACAAGATGATGGGTTCTGAGGCGAAGCAAAGCCTAAAGAAAACAATTTATGGGAATCGCATGGCAACGTTTAAACTAGCAGATGTTATCACGAGGACTATAGTCACTGCAGGCACAATAGAGCAGCCAGACATTACTCGCCCCGACTTGCAATCTCTGCAGCTGCACAACTATTATCCTTCCACAGTACCGTCAATACTCTTGTTGACTGAGCTGGAGGAGCTCGCAGGCGTAGATCCAGAAGAGTTCCTCTGTTTCAAAGCTACATGCTCTAGCATGATAGCAGAGCTGGGGTATGTGCTGAATCAAGTTACGGAATCTAACAGCAAGGCCACAGTCTCCAAAATCCTTTCCATACTGAGCACCTACCTTGTCCCACAGAGCCTGCGGTTTCTTGCTATCTCACTGCTTGTCTTTTGTAACTGCATCCTTGAGAAGGCCGCACTAGAGCGTGTCTTTGTTCCTGTGTATGCGTCGATCTTCAGCGACCTCATCTCATCAACCTCTCTGGCAAAACAGCTTATCAATTCCTATCCCAATTTTAGCAAGCTTTTCCGGAAAAAGTGTGAGGAAAAGAATATAATTAATACATCTGAAAGAGCATATGGAAATTTCATGTGCATAGTCTTTAGGGAAATCATGGAGTTAAAGCTGGAAGATATGGTATACAACATTGATCTGGAGGTCCCATTCTTTAAGAAAATAGAGCTCCAACAAGCCATATTAGATAAAACTACAAACGGTACCATCATTCAGCACAGTGAGCAAGACCAGCAATGCATTAGAGATTATATAAGGGGCCTCCAGAATTTGTATACTGTGAACCTGGCCGTCTTTGCGGCTCAACTCTACGTTATTAGAGCCAGTGCGTTCATTACCTCTGCCTGCCTGCAGCGCATCTTCCTTAATCTAGTCTGCTACAACACTTCGTATAACTATATTTTTCAAACAGATACTTGGGCGAAGTACATACGCCAACAGTACTTCAGCAAGTTATATCTTCCGTCAGTTAACTTAGAAATCAACAGGCTGCACGCTGAAAAGAGATATAGGCAGCGTATCGATGTCATGAAGTTTTCTCCAGATGGATACATGCCCAACTACACACTCTATGAGGCTGCGATTGCCATGCTAAAGATCGTGGGCACATGCATTCGTTATTATCTAGTTGATAAATATTCAACTCATCTTAAAACTGAACTCGATGGGCTCTTGGGACCATCTACCATTACACGATCAAAGGATAGTTCAAAGCGAACAATTTTCAAGTCGCTCGATTCCCTGAGACAGTATCTTAACGACGGGGAGCTTGTGGCTGCAACTAGTGCGGCTCAGTCCAGCCAGAACTATGGCATACTCATAAAGTATTTGTTTGCCAACACCGAGCTTGTGCACGTAACATTTCCTTTCGCTAAGAAAGTCTTTACCAATGGAGACGCTCCGCTTTACCAGGTGATTTCGGATGGGAACTTAGAGGACTTGCTTTGGACTACGCCAGAAATGGCTGGACATCGTGCGAGAGTGACACAGGGGTCCAATGACGACCACGAGAGATTGCTTAAGCATGTAAAGCGAGCTCCTGGTGCAATTATGCATGCACTTGCCGAGAAGATTGGGGTAGATGCACCAGCACTGGATGTGATAAGGCTCTTTTCAGAGATTTCTAACTTGTACACTCACTATTTGGCGCCCATGCAAACAGATACAGTGCATGTATCTCACTTCCGCTTTCTCATTCTGGAGCTAAATGAAGAGTTAGAAAGTTTATTCGATAAGAACCTCTCTGACGATAGGATGTGCAGGGTCTCCTTCTTAACACAACTGAAGAAGAAGCTTCACTCCCTCATGAACACTTGTAAGAAGCATAAAATTTTGACTACAAACAGACCGCCACTTATCTCAGTCCCAGCTAACGACACAAGTGTACCAGAGAATACTCTTGATATCGAGACTAAACCTCATCGAGCTCCTGCGAGGAAGCCGATACTGGCTTTGCCGACTAACAGTGATGCACGGAAGGAGCTACTTGCGGCTCTGCGGACAGAGACCCTGGAAGCATCGCTTACTTCTGCGCTACAGTGTGTTTTGAATTTGGAGTATGATCAAGAAACCGGTCTGTTTGTCACACAACTGGATACATGGAGCGACATTCTTTCGGAACTTCTCATTGACACCGTTCTGGAGGCGGGGACACACACCAGTACCATTTCCGCGGTAGCTACTTGCATTCCAGACCTCCTCTCATGCATTAGCCGCGAAGTTGCAGACGTGATCCCTGACAGTCTGTGGGAGTTGCTTCTTGACGGAGCACTATTGTCTTTAGATAATGAGCAGTCAATTGAACGGAAGAACACCCTAATGAACGGTATCGCGTATATGATCATTACATTGATACACAAACAGGTCTTTAGTTTCTTCTCGATTGCTAGAGACTTGGCCTCTCGTGCCCGGAAGGAGGAATGCGCACATAAGCTGGGGAAGGCCATAGTTTCAGGGTTTTTGGTCGCCAGCAACGAGGATGACGACTCTCCGTCTCAGAAGATCCTGGCAGTAGCCAAGCAAAGCCATGCGTCTGCAGCCTCCAGGGTGGGAGAGAAGATGGCAGTCTATGAGCTTGTCAATGTAATAGGGGCCATATACACTAGAAAACCATCGTCAGCACAAGAGTTGGAGGAGATCTATGATGTTCTCAGAGAAAACAAAGCGTTGGCAGATGTCTTCTCTATTTACAACGTTGTTGTCTGCGAAAATAGCATGCATAAGAAGAAACTCCCAGTATCAGTCATCTTCTCCCAGTACCTTGAGCAGAATGAGTTCCTCTTCAGGGGAGATTGCATTCACAATACATTCGACATTGTCTGTGGGATAGCGCTGAGCTTCGTGCCTTCCGCTTCATCAACAGAGCTGTCCAATATCTTCTCTGAGCTGGGAGAAAGATTTGCATCCCAGGGAATTCCGCTCAGTACGCTAGCGGGGCACGTCTTTCGGCGCTGGAAGGAGACGGTGTACTGCTCCAAGAATTTCATTCTTATATGGACTCTGCTGATACACTCCAAGCTTTGTAGCAAGGCTGCAGTGACAGGGTACATAAAGTCTATTCCTTCATTTACGGACATCAAGAAGCAGATTCAAGACTCTGAAGCGATCCAGGCGTGGCTTTCAGAGGAATAAGGGCAAGCGGGAGTGTAACCAGGTGGGCTTGAGCTGTGAAGAGGCCCTCTGTTTCTGGCTCTATAGAGAGTGTCAACTGTAAGCAGAGCACGACCACATTCTCGTGTATATTTCTCTTCCTTGTTATAGCTAAGCAAATAGGCAGTGGAACAAGCTAAATCAGTGAATCCAATCAGTGATATCTTATCTCTAACTGTCGGAGGCTCGTTTTAGTGTTAATTCAAGAATACTCAAGAGTATGTCATCTTGTGTGGACAGTAGACGACAAGAGGCAGTTCAGTGTAGCCCAGAATCTAAGGATTTTGTCACGATAGAATGATCATGAGAACAGCATTTGGTACAAAATTTAATAAAAGATTTACATTGCTTGAAAATCCAATCTCCTAAGTAAGCGTCTATAACTCCAAATGAAGATCCTTAAGACGGATTTGAGTATCTGCTTTCATTCACTACGAAATATCGATATCGTAACGGAAGGTTTCATGTTCCTGGCCGTAACTTTTGAACATCCACAACCACCTGGCTTGTTGGCCATTAGGACAAATAAGTATATTTCTATGAACACATCGAATACATATCTTCATCCAGAGTATCCACCCGCTAACCATGAGAACGGTATGCGCACTGCCGTTTTTGCAATACGCTATGCAGATCAGTTGATAGATTTAAACGTTCAGCTCTGCTTCTCCCTGTTCCACGTCTACAACATAGACTCATCTTCCATCATATCGGTATCTCTCTATGGAAAAGCCAGGAAATCGGTGACCATGCCGCCTAAGGCGGACCTGCCCCTTTCCTCGTTCAAGAGGCTTGTCAGGAAAAGATACCGCCTTAATTCTCTCCTGCTTCCGTGCATTACATGCTTCTCGGAACACATAAGCTATACCTTCTTTTCACATGTGAGTACAATAATTAGTTGGTACCCCGTAGAGGTGCTGGCTCTCCCAGATGATAAGATCACAGCCCTTTGGCTTCATAAGCCTGAGTGCTTGACAGCCTTTCTTAAACTCATGTTCTCCACCGAGACAACCCTTCAATATGATGATTTGGTGAGCATACCTGAGGCTCAACCAAGAAAGTACCTTTCTCCGGAGAAACTAACAAATGATTTTGATGACCTGCTGTCCGCGCCAGTCCCTACAGTCACAGACACTGTCCAGGTACTCAACTCCGCCATCTTCAATTCTAGTCAGAGGACTATTGATCTAGCTTTTTCTCAGGAATCTTCAACGCCTGTGCATGTAACACTGAGGTTCTCAGGAGATGAGCTTGGACCTCCTATGTCAACAGACCCCCTAGTCAACCTCTCGGGGAGAGAACATATGTTCCTTGAGACCCCTGCGCATCTTAGAAAAATACTATCTCAGTGCAATTCCACACCAGACAGTTTTGACTTTGCAACATTGAAGCGTGTGACTCTTATTTTCTTTAAGCTTTACTATCTTAACAAGATTGCTAATATCGGCACTTCCAATTTGCTTGACACCTATGTGCAAAGATATACCACTTTACCTGAAGAAAGGTTGGATTCAATATACTTTTTGGAGTGTAAGAAGTATACTAGATTGATTCTAGAATCTTCTGAAGCGTCCATTGCAGCGGTAGCTTACGATACTCTAACACACTACTTTGAATCAAAACTGCCTATCTCATCGTTGGAAGACTCCCCAAAGAGTAAAAGCTTTGCCGAGCCCAGCTCTACCATCGAAGACCCGCAAGAACGCCGGGCACCAATCATTAAACAGAAAAGCGTTAACTCTGTATCCACTGCCCTGAATACATCTACACACAACTGCTCTCCCGACAAGGTGGACCTTTACACATCGGATTACATGAAAGCACTTCTAGAACGAGAAACCATCAAGCTTAAAGCCATACAAAATAAAGCCAAGCACTTACTAAGTCATACCCTACAACCGGACGCTTATAGCTCTGCTGAGCGAGATTCAGGTCCTGAAAAGAAGCGACAGAAGGCATCGAGTAGGGCTTTTAGAGCAAAAAGAGGATCCAGTCCTGCCAACTTTCCTCCTTGTGTCTTAGAGCCCAAAGATGACTCCAAACGAAAAGGAACGGATATAGAGTTAGCCATGATGAAAACAATAAAGGACTCGATGGCTTCATCGAACGCTAAGTTCAACGATGTATCCCAAGAGCACCAGACTCCATCGCTACCACCTTCTCTTTTGTCTATTTCAGATACCAATTCCACTAAGGGTCTACTCTTGTTAGTGGAGCGATACAGAGATGATCTCTTTCCAATTGAATTAATATGGGGCTCAGACTCTCCTTCCCGTGTGTTTACATTTCCTCCTATCCTATCTCTTACAAAAAATGTGCATAAGGACATTCGGTCAGTGCCTATGAATATAGAGGAGCAACCATCTATAACCGACTTGGTTAGACAGAAGAGACAGAGCAGGGATCTCTATGTGTTCGCGCACGGTTATCGGGGCACGTACTGTGACTTGCGACTAATGTCTAATTGCCTCATGCAGTATGCAATAGTTCACGGCACGATGCAGAAGCAGTGGTTTCCCAAACAACCACATGTCCTCCTGAGCAGATCATATCAGGAGCATACACAGAGTAGCATTCTCGAATTGGGGATTAAGCTAGCTGAAGAGATAAGGGATTACATCCAGACCCGGAAGACTAACGTAGGTCGCATAAATATGGTGGGGCACAGTATGGGATGCTTGGTCATAGAAGCGTGCATCCTATCATCTGCGTTTTCTGGATTTCTCGACCTTCTGAATAAAGCCGTTTTTCTGAACGGACCCCTGGCTGGTGCTAAAGGAGGTAACGGGCTTGTCAGATTTGGGATGACCTTGATGTCATCCAACAGCAAAGAAATCTCCTTACGAGAGCTTATGGGAGGCAAGCTTACGAAAAAGCAGCTTGAGTGCATGTATTATAGCTATCCATTTATGAAGGATGTCCCCCATGATGCCAATCTATTGAAGGAATTGACCAGCGTACCCCTGCTGGAGATTCTTGCAAAGCACAGCAATCTCGGTCGATTTAAATCTATTTATATGATTTCATCTCTCCAAGATGGATACGTTGATTTTAGAAGCGCACTGCTTCTTCCTGACGGTAAGAGCAAGGGGCCTGAGAAAGAGAAGCATCACATATTTCTAGACAAGGTAGCTAAGGTGCCCACAAAGAGGCTTCTGTATGATTTATCAGTTATGGATCCTATGCTACAAGGGTCCACAAAAATGGATAGGAGAACCGGGCGAGATGCACACATAGTACACATGTCAGACTATAATCTTATGCACACACTTGTACAAGAAGTCTTTGGAAAAGACATCTCATAGCAGGAAGTGCTAGAGATCACTGGCGGAGATCACTGACCCTGCTCTTTGTGCAGGTCAACCTCCAACTCGTAGCGCTCGTTGTCTAGTTCATTTATCTTGTGCCATGGTGTCTCTTGCCCGCGAGTCTTTCTGATCCATTCATCGGAATACTCCCACAGGTTAGACTCTAAATGGATCGTTCTGCCGAAAATCGCTGATAAGCGGCCCATAGAGTGCACGATTAACTCTGATACCATACACTTGTAAAAGAGATACTCATACACGAATCTTGACTCCATAACAATTGAATACATGATATGCTCAATAAATGCTGCATGAACGCGTCTGAAAGAATCTAACAAGTCTATTTGGGCTCTAGACAAGGACAGCCTCGAGCATAAGCTGTTAAAGGAAACCGTTGCTTCATCGTCTATTGCATTTAAAATACCCTCTAGCTCTGACTTGTCACTTTCATAAGCAAGACTCAAGGACAGGGGAGACTCTCTTTCGGTGTCTTTATATATCCCATATGAAAAGGTATGCAGATCGGATGCGCGTATGGCATCTATTTGTCTCTTTACAGCATCTTTGTTAATTAGTACAACATCGCCGATAGTCTCCTGCTGGACCTTTAGGTAAATAATATCGCTGGCCTTCTTTTTCAGGATAGAAGCGAGAAATTCTCCAACTATTATGTAGTCATAGCGCATTGTAGCCATCTTAGCCATTGCAGAGATGATATCCAACGAAGCAGCCAAGCGTGGATAGACGTCTGCACGCAACTGGTTAGCTATCTGAGTATGGAGGAAGTCTGACTGGGTTGGTGGATTGACACATGCCGCCACTGAGTTTGTTGCGGGGCCGGCCAGGACGCCATCAAATTTCGTCTCTGACACAAATAAAAAGGTAAGAGAATCTGCAAGTCCTGACATTGAGGATGAAATACTTGTTTCAGCAGTTATTATTTCGGCAACCGAAGCAGAGAGACGCTTGACGCTGTCATAAGCTGATTTGAGGTTCTCCTCTATGATAAGATGACGCTTGAGGAAAATCCCGCGGATCTTTTTACCGAAATTCGGCGACAGAAAATCCTCTAGATCAATTAGTCCATAAAGAAACGTATTGAGGAATTGGCCCCTTGGCATATCTAAGACTTGGTCAATAGACTGAAGATACGCAGCATTAATCCGTGTTTTCCCTCTAAAGGTTGCTAGAGCGCTCTTGGTGATTGTGCGGTCTGTTATCAGCTTTGCAAAATTGGGTCCGTAGTAGGCTGTCTTGAGGAACGCGGCGTCGTCCAAGGAAAAGTTGTAGAGTAATGATAGATTGAGGGCAAGCATTAAGCCAGACTCGTGCAAATTACTATGGAGATGCCCGTGTGCCCGACTTACTATATTTCTAATGATGTCGTCCCCTGGTGCATGCCCTTGTGTAAAATCTGGATTTGCAAGCTTCTGGAGCATCGGCAAGACATCGCTTTCGTGGCGGGTGAATAGCTGCACCATTACTTCGTGGCGCTTGATGATAGAGTGCGATAGTAAGCGCCGAAGGAGAGCTGCGAGGTAAAGGACAATGCCCCGCATAAACCGAGAGCTTAAGTAGGACTTCGATGATATCTCGGGTGGAAGAATCGGTACGGCCACCATTGTCTTGTGGAAGACCGTTTTTAATGCCCTCCAGAGGTTCTGCAGCGTTTCTAAATGCAAAGCCAGTGTCGTCTGGCGAACGCCCTCCACATCGCTGTCTATGCAGAAATAAAGCCTTGGGTTTGGAACCTTCGTATCCTCGATCCGTAGAGAAAGGACTTTAATGGACGGACACGTTGACACAAGTGTTCCGTCATGGGGGTTTAAGACTGATGTATAAGACTCAATGAGGCTTGTGTACTGCTCGACTGACAGAATGCCAACAGGCCCCACTGCTGACGGTATCTGTTGTGCCTGATCAAAGTCCATTGACTCTCGAGATTTAAAATTTTTTGCTCCAACGAGTATTCAGACGATCCTTCAGGATCATAGTTATACCTTCGCTAAAATGAGAGCTACTGTATGGAAGGCGCTATTCTTAGGCTCTCTGGAAATTGAGACAGTCGGAAGCCTCGTGCCATAGCAGGCCTAACGTGAGAGAAAGGTTCCTTTTAAAGTAGGAATGGCTTTGCATGTTGATAGATGTGCACTAGCTGCTTCGTTGCAAACGAAGTGTTTGAGGATTGGCGTTACGAATCTGGTGGGGGCTAGAGTTTGCGCATAGACTATTTACAGAGAACACTGTGTTGAGAAGGCGCCCAGTGTATACTTCCAACAAGACAATCGTAGTATCCGATCGTATGTTAGCCCATGTCAATCTTTGATAGATTACATGTAACATATCTGCAATCTTAATGTTCTGTAGATTGATCGTTGCGGGATTTGTTTTGCAATTGGCTTGGGCAGCGCCGGAGGCAGAGACGTGCACGGAGGCAGGGGAAGGCCAAGCAGGAAAGTGCTTGACAAGCAAATGCGACGTGTGGATCAACGGCAAGAAGTATTGCTCGCAGTGCGCTAAGACTGACGAGTACCTCGTTGATGGAGGGTGTAAGGCAGAGGCAGGCGCCAGTGGATGCCAGCTCAAAGCCCGAGCAGCTGACGGAACGTGCACCCAATGCGCTCAAGGATACTTCCTCCATAAGAACGGATGCTATGCAATTGGCGGGGACGTTGGACGCTTTATTTGCGCTGATGCCGCAGCTGCTAGTCGTGTGTCATCAACAACTCCTGGCGTTTGTGAGGGTTGCGTAGTTGGCTATTTTAAAAACCCAAGTGCAGCTAACAATAAGGACTCTTGTATTGCATGCAATGATGCAACTGGAGTTGGAGGCAAGAAAGGCTTGGAGGGCTGTGCGACATGTGATCCTCCTAGCTCAGATGTTGCTATATGCAAAACGTGTCTAGAGGGATTTTTCGGTACAAATCTTGGTAATGCTGGAAGTACGTGTACAGCGTGTACTGATAGGGATAACTGTGCTAAATGCGATGGTGGAGCAGGAAAATGCACGAAGTGCAAGGCAACCGCTAACAAGCCATATCTAAAAAAGGGCGAAACCGAGGACTCTAATACATGTATTGATAAAAGTGGATGTAATGATAACTCCCACTTCACTGATGATGCTGACGATCCTACTAATGGAAAAATGTGTAAGAAATGCTCAGAAGGGATAGCAGACTGCAAAACGTGTGCTCTGAAGGATAATCCTGAAGGTACAATTCTCATCACGTGCTCTGCTTGTATAGCAGGTACTAATCAACCCAACGCCGACGGAACGAAGTGTGTACTATGTGATATACAGGATTGTATAAAGTGTAATGAAGAGAATATGTGTGAAGAGTGTACTGGAGGTAAAAGCCTAAACCCCTTAAAGAACATGTGTATGGAGGGCTGTCCTGCAGGAACTCGTGATGTCAGCGGGATATGTACTAATTGCCATAATTCTTGTGCAGAATGTGATGGTGATAGTGAAGCCTCCTGTACAGCTTGTTATCCTGGGCTTGTATTGAGTAAAAGCAATACTGGAGCCACCGGCACATGCATCCCAGAGTGCACGGGAAGGTACGCAGAGAACTGCGAGGCTGGCCAGTGCACGGCCGTCGTTGGGGGCTCGAAGTACTGCAGCAAGTGCAAGGCCGGATACGTCCCAGTGGACGGCGTCTGTGTGTCGACAACGACAAGGGCAGTAACTGGATGCACGCCAAATGATAACAATGATGGAACATGCAAAGCGTGTACAACCACATACTTCTTGCAATCTGGCGGATGCTATCAGTCGGCTGCATACCCAGGCAGCAACCTATGTAGCAATGCTCAGAATGGAAAATGTACGAATTGTGCTAATGGACAACAACCAGAAGCTAGCACTGGATCTTGTCCAGCATGTGCATCTGGTTGTAAAACATGTGAGGTAGCAAACAAGGAGGCATGCAAAACGTGCCTTCCGGGATACTATCTTGCCGGAGCAAAATGTGTGAAGTGCGACACCAATGATCCCAATGATGGTAGCCATATTGTTGGTGTCCCAAATTGTATAAGCTGTGCCCCTCCAACTGGTAATAGTGGTCCTGTCACCTGCTACGTCAAGACAGATGGCACTAACGATGGTGGTAACGATAACAACGCCGGTGGTAGTACAAACAAGAGTGGTCTCTCCACTGGGGCCATAGCCGGCATCTCTGTTGCTGTCATCGTCGTCGTCGGAGGCCTCGTGGGCTTCCTTTGCTGGTGGTTCATCTGCCGCGGGAAGGCGTAAGTGGCATCCACTTAGGTAGTAAATGCTGTATGGACATGTGGGCGGTGCTCTGGCGTGGGTGAGCAGTGGGTGCCCGATCTCTGGGCTCTCGTGGGCCTCATTCATAGACTCCCGTGGCCTCTGCACGAGAGCATCCGTTTGTGGGGCACTGAAGAGGTGCGCCTGCGTGTCTGTGCCCCTGTGTGTCATCCCCGGGACCCCAGCTCGGATCCTCAGACTCCACGGCGCAGGAAGAGGTGCGGGCCCGCTCCTGCCATTGGCTCGTCTGCGCGACGGTCGTGGCTGTGCGCACCCTTGTATGCACTGGGCAGCGGAAGGACAGCCCTACGCATCGCTGACCCGTGCCTTGTGCTTCCTCTGCCTCCCCTCCTGGTCCTTCTGCGACCTCCCCCCGACCCCAGCGCGACGGCCGGAACTCACCTACGTACTCGCCATGCAGAGGAACAGGCGCGCTCCATCCACGGCCGTGAAGACGCACCGCAGGGCCCCTTCTGTCTCGTACAGGGCGCAGAACGTGTGTGTCGAAGGGGCCAGCTCGCATGTGCCGACAGAGCGGGGGCTGTCTGTGCCGCTCTCCACGGGCATCCTGTGGAAGTGGAGGAGGCTTCCCTTGCAGAAGGCCAGACAGAGGCTTCCCGGGGCAGCCGAGGATGGGGACAGAGAGAAGATGCGGAACGACTCTGACTCCGGGGGTAGGTTCTGGGCCCCGAAGTCATCGAGTTCTATCGTGGAGAACGAGAGATGCGACAGCAGGCCGGAGACGACCAGGAGGACCGGCAGATCGGAGCGCTCGCCGGTCTCGGAAACGGCCGACACGGCGACGACAGCCGAGGTGCCACACATGCAGACGGCCCCGACCTGCGCCTCTGCAAGCTCAGGACCCTCTTTGCAGCGGTACGAGAGATGCTCCTCGGGACTCGAGACAACAACCCGGGACATGTAAAACTCCGTGCCGGTCTGAGTGAACCACTCGAACCCCCGTAGCGCCGGGTCCAGAGTTGCGGGCTCCTGGAAGCAGACGCAGCACAGAACGACTCCTACATCAGTCGTGGGGGCCAGGACATAGAGGAGGGAGGAGGCCGGATCGTAGCGCAGAGAGGGGCAGGCAGTGTCAGCGACGGAGACGGGGAGGACAGTTGCCTGGGGACACCCACCACGCAGGCAGAGCAGTAGAAGGCCTGGTCCAGGGCGGCGAGGAGGGAGGGGCACGCGCGGACACTCGCGCAAGCGGGGGGCGGCCCGCCCTCCAGGACGCGGCCCAGACGGCGCAGCCCGCGGGTCAGGTCCTCGGGGGCGGCGAGCCCGCGGACAAACGCGGCGGGGTCGTCGAGGCCCCCGCAGCCGACCGGCTTGGTCATTGGGTCGGAAACGTGCAACCTGTGGGGCTCGAACCCACGCGGGATGACTCCCATTACGGCCTTAACGTAACGCCTTAACCACTCGGCCAAAGTTGCGCGCCAGCGGCAGTCCATGATAGACCCGTTTTCAAGGGTCTTTGGTATTGGTTCCACAAATCAATGTTAGACTGCATCGCCCGCCACAGAGGATGCGCGCGTAGGAGTCGCATACTTCACTTACAAGCAGCATAGGGCTGGCTAGCGTGCGACACACGGTTTGCTCGTCGAAGCGGACTGGACTCCTAGCTGAGCGCTGTGCTGGCGAAAGAAACACAGAGTTTCATGTCGTAAAACAAGGGTGGTTGTGAGGTAGTTACCTCTACCGAACGCTGGCCAGAGCCGTTGCTAGCGTTTTCACCAAAGGCCGCAATAACGCGCCGATCCGGCCGTTAGGCAGCGGGAGGAACCACGGTCCCCAGGGATATGCTAGCAGCACAAGAACCGTGCAAGAATTGAGCGTGGACATGCACGAGTTCTTTTACTGCGGAAGTGGACTGTATGCCGAGGCTTGTGCGATCATCAGCCTTTTGGTGCCAAGCCCTACTAAGTAGAAATGAGCTGCTGTATCAGGATAACAGGGTTCACTACAAGATAGGTAGGTGGCCAGACAGCGCAGCCCCTAAGCCCTTGCAAAGCTGGTTCTACAGGTCGATCTGGAGCTAAGGTTGCGCAACGACCGCAGTCTTGCGGGTCACGGCGAACTGGCACGTGAGCCCTCGAGATCCGCGAGCCATACGTCGTGTAGCTCCGCCAGCCCTCTTCTTCTAGAATAAGTAGGAGTTCCTGAGAAGCTTCGCTCCATGGGCAATAATAGAAGGCCTGCTTCCTAAGGATCGCGGTCCATATATCTCCGCATAGAAGACCTGAACAAGCCGAGTGGCGTCCTGTAGCGTCAAGGATAGCCTCAGCGTGGGACTTGGCCCAGGACTTTGCAGGCGCGTACTCTATGCAGCCACGTGCCGCTTTAGCGAGGTTCTGTCTTACTCGTCCGATTTCGGGCCTCCCCAGATGAAACCCCAGGAAGCAGTGGCGCATGCGCCGCGCCGGCGGGGCTCTGGTCACGGTGTGCTGTTTGCGCTGCCGCTGTAGTCTTACTGTATAAAGGTGTTTGTTTGCTTTGTTATCAGATAGATTCTGCTGCACTCAACGAAGAAATAGCTGATTGCGGCGGATTACTCACTATACAAAATAAAGACTACATATCTTAGCACGGTCTCGCCCTTATCTTATCGATGCTAAAAGGATTTTAGAATTTAAATAGTATTCAATAAAGATATCTAACTAAAAAACTGCTTCTGTTGTTAAGACACTAGTTGAACGATGAGTAGTGAAAGCAAATACTTTATTAAAAGAACTTGCATCTGTTTTTCAGACTAACTTTACACTTGTTATTTGAACAACAGGGTTGCTCTGCATTCAATTACAAAGTTGGATAACGCATCACTGATCTTTAAATACTGTTGCTACAAATTACATCTGGATTGAGAGATACTAACATTTACTATTCTATGTTGTGACTAAAGGTAGCAGATTGTTCGCCAAGTAAAGTTACTCGAGTGACATGATATCAACCCATGTGCATACTAATAAGTCGTAGAATGAACGTTCAAGCGAAGTATTGGTTCTTTTCTACATCAGTAGCAAAAAGCACTCTATCTTCGTTGCATAAATAAATGGTACTGATGGCATCATAACTAATAAAGTTCCCATTCATACGCCATATCCCTGTTTCAGTGAGGATTGGATTGGCAAATGGGAGGTACTTATTTAGAAGCAGAAATTTTAACAGAGGGATGAAGTCATGTATAGATCCAACGTTATTCTTGATGATAGCAATTTCGTACACATCAAGAAACTCTATATGTGCATAGACTTGGTCAAGACCAAACCCATAAACGAACTTTCTAAGCTTAAGCGCAGAAACAAAGAGCACATTGCCTTCTGCACTAACCAACAGTTTAGAAGCAGAGGTGGAAGCCTTACTGGCCGTTACAGAAAGTGCCCCCGTGAGGTTGACCGGTAGCGCAGCCGCCCCGATCCACGGTATGTGGGGTGCGGCATCCTTGGAGGGACTGATCGATAGAGTCAGAGTGACTCCGAGTCCAAGGTCGTTAACAGTGCTTAGTAGTCCGGCCTTCACAAGGGCCTCTGCAAGGCCGGGTATGTTCTGCCCCCTGATGGTGCTGTACGGGACAGTGAGACTATCTGCCTTGAACTTGTCATACGCCACATGCCAGGCATACAGGTAGGAGTTAACTGATTCCCTGTCTACATAGAACTCATAGTCTCGGTCGGTGTAGACCGTCTTCGGAGGGGGAGAGGTGATCTTGTTTGGATAGAGAGCTCTAACCGACCAATCTGGGACAGTGATGATCATTGAAAAGCCACCCTGGTCTGCCACTATCTTGTTATCGACGACATTGATGCCGTTGATGTAGCGCTGGTCAGTCAGATAGTCGTCGATCTGGACAACTGTGAGCAGGTTAAGCATTGACTGTTTTACTGAATTGAAGATTGTGTCCAGGAGGGACTGCAGCACAGTGTTCTTCATCAAATCCTCCAACGTGGGCGCCATGCCCTGGATGGCAGTTGCAAGGACAGATCCCCCCGTGTCAAGTCCGATGGCATCGATGTCAAACCCAGACGAGTACACGACATTTGATATCTCGGAGAGCCCAAAGTGGTAGGGACAGGTGGAGTCATCCCCGAGCCTCAGGGAGATGTCTGCCCCGAAATCCTTGAGGGTGAAGATGCAGTCGACGGTCCCGGTGATCCCGGTGATGACTGCCTTGAGCCGCATCGAGATCTGCATGAGTCCGTCCCGGGCCTCCATCTTGACAAAGTTGTTGTCCTGCAAATGAACCTTCATAGTCGAGACGCGCGCTGCGCGAGGTTTGACATTTGACAAAGTAAACTTGAGAGGTCCAACAGTTACTTCTGGGACCTGAAGTGAAGGCATTGCAGAGATGATATCAGGAATAAGGGCATAACCTTTCTGGCAAAATTTTTCCAATCCACGCTGAGTGAAGCGTACACCCATCCCATGACTGGGCTCCTCAGTGAAAGGCGTTTCCATGCTGCATGCTGATGCTATGGAGAGCACTATAGAAATCAGCATTTAGCGAAATTGATATCTCATTTGATAACACACATATAAGAAGAATTGTAATTTTTATGAGATAGAATACTATTAGTAAATGGACGTATTTTAACTTACTAGGATTCTGGCATCTGAATTTATAAGATACGACAGTCCAGTGATACCATCTATCAAAGTCCACGAGGTAAAGGCACAAAAATCTAATGGATTTTCGTTTTAATAGGCAATAATTCACTATCAATGTTAGTTTTGCCCGTTAGTGCACATCAGTGTTACATCCCTGCGCTATTCATATATGAAGCCAGTATCTTGTTGATTGTGGTGCTTTTGATCAGATATTGTTATTATGTTGAAAAATGCAAAGTGGTTCGATATACCAAGCTTCGATGCTATAGTCTCGCTGAGCGGGAAGTAAATGTAACAATCTTAGTATATAAAAATAGCAGTGAACTGTTACCGTGGCTCTTAGAACGAATACTCCACCGCATGTGCGTATGATGATGTGGGACCTTATTAGTAGAACTATGTAAAAATGGGCTAGTGGTCTGCCTATTGCCATGCAAGTGAAGATAGGGACATCTAAGAGCTTGAGTCCCTCATAAAATTGCAGTCAAGCGTAGTATAATATTGCTCTTTAAACAGTCTGATTGTGACTTCACTAAACGAGAAATTGCCTCACAGCTTCTTATCCATTCAAATCGGCCCTGTCCTACAATGCTCTCAAGGGCTGGATCCGTCCAGATATGAAGCTTTCTAGTTATGCGACCAGAGAGCTACCTCGGGCTCTAGATAACCCGTTCAATTTTACGCTATAGTTATGCAATAAACAACAGCTCATAACGCTCCATTTTTCGGAAAGTGGACCGTGCAACCTGCGTCAAACTGACAGCACACCGTGACCAGAGCCCCGCCGGCGCGGCGCATGCGCCACTGCTTCCTGGGGTTTCATCTGGGGAGGCCCGAAATCGGACGAGTAAGACAGAACCTCGCTAAAGCGGCACGTGGCTGCATAGAGTACGCGCCTGCAAAGTCCTGGGCCAAGTCCCACGCTGAGGCTATCCTTGACGCTACAGGACGCCACTCGGCTTGTTCAGGTCTTCTATGCGGAGATATATGGACCGCGATCCTTAGGAAGCAGGCCTTCTATTATTGCCCATGGAGCGAAGCTTCTCAGGAACTCCTACTTATTCTAGAAGAAGAGGGCTGGCGGAGCTACACGACGTATGGCTCGCGGATCTCGAGGGCTCACGTGCCAGTTCGCCGTGACCCGCAAGACTGCGGTCGTTGCGCAACCTTAGCTCCAGATCGACCTGTAGAACCAGCTTTGCAAGGGCTTAGGGGCTGCGCTGTCTGGCCACCTACCTATCTTGTAGTGAACCCTGTTATCCTGATACAGCAGCTCATTTCTACTTAGTAGGGCTTGGCACCAAAAGGCTGATGATCGCACAAGCCTCGGCATACAGTCCACTTCCGCAGTAAAAGAACTCGTGCATGTCCACGCTCAATTCTTGCACGGTTCTTGTGCTGCTAGCATATCCCTGGGGACCGTGGTTCCTCCCGCTGCCTAACGGCCGGATCGGCGCGTTATTGCGGCCTTTGGTGAAAACGCTAGCAACGGCTCTGGCCAGCGTTCGGTAGAGGTAACTACCTCACAACCACCCTTGTTTTACGACATGAAACTCTGTGTTTCTTTCGCCAGCACAGCGCTCAGCTAGGAGTCCAGTCCGCTTCGACGAGCAAACCGTGTGTCGCACGCTAGCCAGCCCTATGCTGCTTGTAAGTGAAGTATGCGACTCCTACGCGCGCATCCTCTGTGGCGGGCGATGCAGTCTAACATTGATTTGTGGAACCAATACCAAAGACCCTTGAAAACGGGTCTATCATGGACTGCCGCTGGCGCGCAACTTTGGCCGAGTGGTTAAGGCGTTACGTTAAGGCCGTAATGGGAGTCATCCCGCGTGGGTTCGAGCCCCACAGGTTGCACGTTTCCGACCCAATGACCAAGCCGGTCGGCTGCGGGGGCCTCGACGACCCCGCCGCGTTTGTCCGCGGGCTCGCCGCCCCCGAGGACCTGACCCGCGGGCTGCGCCGTCTGGGCCGCGTCCTGGAGGGCGGGCCGCCCCCCGCTTGCGCGAGTGTCCGCGCGTGCCCCTCCCTCCTCGCCGCCCTGGACCAGGCCTTCCCGCGGCTCAACGCCGATGGACGTGAGGCCCTCGTCTTCGTGCTCGGCCTTCTGCTGCAGGTGGCCACCCCCACCCCCGCGGCTCCAGTCTCCTCGCCCATTCCTGTTCCTGCATCTGGTAAGATGCTATCTATGCTATTTGCAGAGGCACACAGGTATCTGTTGGCAGCCGCCGACCAGGAGTCGCGCTGTGGCCGGGTTGCCCTTCTTGTTGTCGAACGTCTGGTGACCAGCCATGCATGCTTCTGCGATGTCTCAGATCTCCCCATCGACCAGGTGACCATGGATCTTTTGTCAACAGTTGCCTCCACGTCTGCCCTTTCAAGCTCTGTCATACGCCGGTTAGTTGAAAGTTGTTGCACCATCCTTGGTGTCTCGACACTCTACTCAAGAGTATCGTTTCCGGCTGGAAAGGAAATCGGAATACCATATGTTCCAGGGTTTGATATGCAAGGGAAGGAGGACATCAATCATCTAGGAGCAGCCGGTACCGATTCACTTGTCTCCCTACTCAATGGACGCCTGAATGTCAACTCTACCATGGAGGCCGGCCCTTTGATAGATACTGAAGCCGTAGATTATTTACTCGAATGCAGAGACTTTCTGGAGCAAGTTGTTCGCCAGAGTAGTGGATGTTTAGGTCTAGCTTCTTATGATAGCTTTCAGACACTTCTGTCGCTTTTAGACATAATACGCCTCTCTACAGAACATCTCACCGATGCAATATCTCGAAAAGAGTATACAGAGGCTGGATGTATGGGTGTTTGCATTTTCCTTCTTCAACATGCAATCAGAATGCAGCCGAATAGGTCGGGCCAATTCGGATTCACAGGGTTTATAATAAAGGATCAAGAAAAACACATTGAAGAATTACTGAACGAAGGTGCACGATTTAATATTTCCGTTAGTTGCGATGATATAGTTTCACACGGAATATTTTGGCCGGGCTATAGGAGCGGCTTGCTTACTATAATTGCACAACTGTTAGCATCATGTCCAGCAAGCCAGGAGACGCTTCGAATTCTAGATGGCCTGCCTTCTATTGTGATACACTGCTCGGGAGATTTTGGTTGCCCGGGTGCTCGGGAGTGGGCACTATATGCTATAAAGCTGGCTACAGATTTCAATGTGATGAATAGAGCAGCCCTCTCCAAGTTGGTCACCAACTTTTAATCTGTTAGCAGGCATATCCCTGCTCCACCAGTGCATATCCAAAGCAGTCCACTAGAAACAGCGCCACATGTAGAGCTATCTTCAAATGTCATGACGGTTATCCCAGTTATATCGGGGGTTGTGTTTTCAGATACCTTAAGTGAAAGAAGTTCTAGACCATGTCCCCCACACGGTACTATTAGATTGTCCCAAAAGAGAAGCCTTCGTGTTGTTAAGCAGATTGTCGGATAAACCATCGGATAAATTTTTCCATCTACCGTAAGGGGCTCTGAAATTTGCGGTTCTGGAAAGTATAGTAATAGACCCATGTTAGTAGCACAGAAGGCAAACCCCTGATGGATAGAGAAATCCATTATACATGGAGTAACTTCTGTCTCAATTGCAGCATATCTGTGTAGGTCTAGTAGATAACTTTGTAACTGAATAGTAGGACATGTTCTCGTCCACTTCCATAATGTAAGCCCATCCCCGTAGAGAACAAACTGAGTACTATGTGTGCTCAGCTGTTCTATACCAAGGAGTGTACCAGAGCCCAGCAGTACCTGCTCCTCCTTGTTTAAGAGGTTGTGTAAGGCACTATTGCGAACAACAAGCAGTGTTTCCGTGTCTAGAAACAGCGGCCTAAACCTTGGGCATTCGTCAACAAAGTGTTCGCAGATAAGCTGCAAACAGCATGGTGAAGCACTAGATTCATCCAGCCGTAGTTCATAAATCTGTAGAAGCCCAGAGTTGCGCATAACCGCCAGTTGGTTTTTGCAAATGGTAAGCTCAACAACTGGACTCTTCCTTTCTACAGTCCCTTTCGGAGTGCTTACTCTCGCTCTTCCTTTAACGTAGGTAATCAGAAATAAGTGGCCAGTACTTGTGCCTATTAACACTCCTGAATAAAAGGGTTGTATAGGCGTCATGGAGGTGCACGAGCCTAAAGGCACATGCGTGCGCGTGAGAAGCTTTGGCATATGGTGGAGGGGAACTCTGGACCAAAATTTAAAAACTCAGACCTAAAACTATAGAATGCAGCATCTCGGAGGAGTCGTGCAGAACATCTATTCATGTAGAACAATGATAAATAACTGGGTTGAGGAACGGGCCTATCGTGATGAGGTGCTTGCAAAGTATCTTGATACTGCCTCCAGAGGGGACTTAAAGTCGGTCCAGGTCATCAAGCAACTGGAAAACATCTTGAAGCCTGTAGAGCTAGCTGAGGGTAAGGTTCTTTTCCCAAACGATCGTGTTATGATTATCAATCACAATACAAAGCCTTTTATGTTGGCCTGCGACCCTAGATATGCGGTTAAAGAGTATGATCGAGGAAGTCGCGTTTCCTTCACATCGGACATTGCCCCCATTCGAAGATCCGTATTTACTGTCACACGGGCACAAGACAGCGCAGTCAGTGACCAGGGCATCCTTAAATATGGCAAGCGCCTCAAGTACCTTTTCAAGGACGAGGAGCTTGCTAATTATGAAACAAAGATGTCCACTATGTCTGCTAATAATATGATTGGGGAGGATGCCCCTGTTCGTTACGGAGAGCGCGTCTACATAACGTGCAACCAAGACATGATAGACGAGTCTGATCGTTACAAGGGCTGCGGCCAGGTTGTTCTAGGGTGCGTTAGGACAGCAAATACTTCTACTATTCACACTGTCATAGGAGACATTAACTGTCTCCACAAGGATGCAGAGTTCGTTATTGAACCATACCACACCAGTGTCAGACTGGAGATGGAGGGCCACCCAGTGCTAGTAGATCAGCCAGTCGTTATACGGCACTGCTCTACTGGGCACTGCATTGGTACAGGCGATACATTCAAGCCATCTCCAACCGATCTGGAAAAACCAGAGGTTCTTTGTCAGTGCAAGTCTGTCCTCAACCAGTATAAACGTGAAGACGTGCCAAACCTGTGCACGATCACCATGGGACACGACGAGATAGCTGACTGAGGCTACCAGAGCACTTCCAACCACTCTATAGGTTGCTTTTCACTCACCTAAGATGGGCGAAAAAGCTTTAAAGATAGCCTCCTCAAGGGACATGGCATGGTGTTTGCGAGTGAATGCATTTGATTCCTCTTCAGTTAAAAGAAGTGACGAGAGTACTCCTATGTCGGCGAGGATATGCTTAATGGACATCTGCTGCAGCTGCTGCTTCTGATCACTTATTTTCTTCAAACCAGACGGAAATCTAGACGTGCACTCCGAAAAGGCAGATATAAGGTTATTCAGTACATCAGAGGAGAGGACAGGATGAGCAACCAGAGACGTTTTGTCTGGAGTTGTAAACCCTGCACAATTGTTAGAGTAAATGGCTACAACGATAACACAGGATTCTATTAGTGCACCACCTTGAGGAGCTGCTCTGTAAAATGAACTAAAGGGTCTCTCCAAAGTAAGCTCATCAGCCAGAGCAAATCTATTGAGAGTTATATCATACTCCGCAAGGAAGTCTAGACTCTCCAATGCTGTGGGACATAAGGGAGAGCGTAGTCCTGTCAATGGTGTGCTATTAACTACTACCAAGTACTCCACCGAAAAGTGATCTAAGCGCTCTGAAGATGGCGACATGCAAATGGAAACAGCTAGAGAGTAGTCATTCTTGGAAGTGTCACTGGTAGCAACGACAAGGTCCTTTTTATATAGCCTAGCCAGTGTAGTACGTAGATAATCCTCATCGGCTGTCAGTTGATACCGAGGAAGAAAGTCTTCGCTTAACCCCAGCACGGGAGCATAGAACACTATCCTGGGATGAAGAATGAAAAAGAACCCTAGAGCCAGGGCATCAAGATAGGACCTAAGGGTTTTGCCGAGACTTGTCTCCATTGGAAGTGCCAGTTCAAGGAGCATGCCCGGCTCCTCCAGAGTATAGTGTGCGCAGTAGCGCAGGTCCTTCTGAGGAATGTGGAGCGTAAATCGAAGCCTGCTTGCAGCATCAAGGATTTCAATGATGGCAGGCTTTCCGGTAGATCTGTTTGCAGATATAATCACACTCCTTAGATCCAGGACAAAACGTTCAAGTAGTGACAACTTATCGTTACTTTCACACTCCTTGTGGTTGTCCAAAAAGATAAGATTGGCCAGTCTTTGACCTTCTTCACATGAGATAGGAAGGCCGGAGATTGCTATTGTTAATGTAATGAACCTGCCGCCATCGAGCTTACAGTTCACAGCTACCATGCCTCCTGTGGTGCAACCTCTGATGCTAGGACGCTCCTGGCAGTGTCGAACTCTGGTGTCTGTAGCCACGGAAGCGTCTCTAGCAGGATAGCGTTTAGATAGCGGTTCAGAAAAAATACTCGCGTCAGAAAGCGTGAGAGTGTGTGTTTTCTTGCCTAAATGTTTATCCTGTAAACATGCATTTGCAATGATATCGATTATCTCACGGATGCACAGCACTGTGCTGCACACAGGACTTGATAGGCCTAGGGCGCAGGAATCCGGGTGTTGGATGATCATACCATAGTCCGATTAAAAAAAACTCGTTGGCGTTTTTATACGATGAAAACGTATACTATCCTGTAAACATTCATATAGGTCGGATTTAGAAAAAGAATGTTAAACGCCAAAATTCAGAGCAGAGAAATAACAGCTTTGCTTGGTCTAATTTAAATTGAAATAATAAAGCGGTTGGGTTATGCAGGGGTCCTTCTATGGAGTTATCTCTCAAACAACCTTTCCAGATCCAGCCACTACTCAGCAATCGCAAGGAGAAGCCTATATGCAGCTTTTCCCCACTGTTACAGGATCAGTTCAAGGCGACGACCCAGCATCCTCTTCGGTTATACAGCTGGGAGGCGTGTCATACCCTGGAACAACATCCCTTTCGGCCATCCAGGGGCTGCCGAATCTGAACGGGGCTACACAATCGCCAGCCATTTCCACCATTCCACTGCAGTCTCTCCAACAAATACCTCCTGCTAGCTTTGGGACTAACAGCATAGCTAGGCTAGGGGCCTTCCCTAATGTGTCCAATCTGCCTGGGATTTGGCCGACAGGCATCTGTCAAGGAGCGCCGCACACCATTCCCTCTCTACAGCCGGGAATCTCCTGTTATCCTTACTTGCCTAACAATGTGTTTCCCGGACAATTTTCTGGCTCACCTCGGACAACCTTGGTTGGAAGTAGATATGGTTATCCACAATCCGCTGTCTCTGACCCTTCTACCGCTGAGACTGAACCCATCACCAGAGTTGACACACACAAACGCCTCTCTGCCTCTGATTGGCGCAAAATCATGGATATGCACAAGGAAGATACGCCGATTAGAACCATTATGAATACATTTGGAGTCTCGCGCTCCCAGGTTTACAGGATAATCAGACTAAAAGGCATCAAACCAAATAATCGCGATGAGAACAAGAGGCTGGGGAGACCAAAGGGTCTAAGCGATGAAGAAACAGCAATGATCCGCGAGATGTGTAAAAATAAGAATAAGTCATTGACACGGATGCTCGATGAGCTCATAACCAGTGGGACCCTAACTAGGGTCATCTCTGTGTCCACGCTGTCCCGCATTCTCAGGTCCTCTCAGGTCGATGAGTAATTGCACAAACCCTACCAAATTCGTCTAAATCTATGTGTACAGGTGTCTATGTGCTTGTATGTGTTCTGTCTTAACTCTAATTTTGTATCAGTAAATAGTACCTTGCTTGTTCTTGACTACACTGGCTGGGGGCTAGAGTGTCCGTGACATATATGGGCCATCAAGGGCGTAGCCCAATTTAGAGTAGTATTCCCTAGTTCCAACGCCCGCTATGATGGCAAGTTTGACGCTTTTGTGCTCATTTCTGGCTATGCGCTCCGCCTCCCTGACGAGTATACGCCCATAGCCTCTGTGTTGGACACTGACTCCTCGCTCACTCAAGCCCACTGCATTACCATATACATGCACCTCTCGGATCAGAGACGTCTTCCCCTGTAGCTCTGGACGAATGCCCAGAAAACGCCCTCCGCCACCTCGCGGAAGTCTTCTCAATCTGCACAGGGCGTAGAGGACAGGCGGAGACGTTCGAGCCTTTGAGGTAGGAGTGGTGTCCAAGTCTATTGGCGCCTCAATGCTGAGAAAGGTCTCCCAACCTCCGTTTGCCCAGTAGTCTCTCCTACAGATCTCTGGGGTAATATCAGTAGAAGACTCACGGGCGTTTCCTCCGTCCTGTGTGTATAGAGACTTCTTAGTCATTTCATTGGAAGCCGCTTCGACAATTCCTGACTCCCGTTGTCTGATTTCCAGTGACTGTGTTTCAGAGCGTGCTAGGGACGCCAGAGCAAGCTCGCGTAAGTTCGACGAGTCCACGCCAGCAGAGATAAGTGGCAGAGGTATATCTCGCATTATTCGATAGATCCTTACCCATGGGGGCGCTAAAACATAGATGATGGTTAATAAATAAATGAGCTTGTGCGTCGGTAAGTTACGCAGGTACTTGTTCAAACGCCAGCGCTCATAGAGCTCTGTGCCACGTATTATCAGCGTGGGATAGATCTTCAGACCGTCAGGACGGTAGTTTGTTGACTGAAACAGCTCCTGGAATCCAAAGATGTCTCTAAAGGTACTTGTAAAAGGAAGATTGGGCATCATGTGTGCAATCATTTTGAATCCGGCGTCCTTACTCTGTCCAAAGCAGCGAATTACGCTCCGCACTGTATGACCACGGTTGATGTCTCCACAGACATCATCGTAGACAGACTGAACACCAATCTCAAGACGTGTCGTTCCGTACCGCAGCATGTCAGCTAGATGCCGCGGCTCGCAATAGTCTGGACGTGTTTCAATGGTCAGTGCAACACACTTAATAGACGAGCGAGCAGCATAGGAAATTGATTCTGGGACTATGTTTCGCTTGGGACCCGCTGGGATATGCCCCGTCAGCCCTGTGTAGATGCCAGATATGAACGAGTCGCGATAAGAGCGTGGCGTCGAAAGAAATGTTCCTCCCATGAGGACAACTTCTATCTTGTTCGTGGTGTGACCAAGCTGCCTAAGCTGCTCCATCCGGACTCGAACCTGCTCCGTGGGATCATACCTCGCCCGAATAGCTCTCATCGAAGTCGGCTCAAAGCCGGTGTATGATTGAGTCGAGTAGGCAAAATCGGAATCTGGCCCGCCGCCACAGTATGTGCACGATGCACCTGTACGGACCTGGTGCGGGCAGCGATGGGGCTTACACATAACTGCAATTACTTGAACTCCCGAGGCGGACCTGATAGGCTTTCGCACAAGATAGCTAGATAACTCTAGCTTCTGAGCTGCTGGAAGAGAGGACGCAATGTCCGCAACAGAGGGTGCCTGTGGCAGACTGTATTGACGTGCGACTAGGGCGCTTGCGCGTGTAACATCCTTTTGCTCTACGACTCCAGCCTTGTCGTTGATAGCCTTGAGGATCTCCAGGATAGCGTTAACGACCGCCGAGTCGAGCATTATTTGTTGTAGTTGATATTTATTCATGGTCCATACATTGTTTTAGAAGAAATGGCATATGAAAGATTGTGATGCAAGCGGCACTATCCAGCCCGACCCGCACTTGGGTTCATTGCAGAAATCCTCCCATTATTTGGCGCATAGGCCTGGATAATTGCTCTCTATTTCTCTGGGACGCCGAGGCCCTTCAACTACCGCCAAAAAATGATTAGACCGGCCTTGAGCCCGGTGTATTCTCTGCACAAAGTGCCCACAGCTAAGAAGACAGACAATACGCTGCTCTACGAGTACGAGGTGCGGTACATACCAGCTGAGGTAGTTCGGGCAGAGTCCCACTGTCTTCGATTGGCAGACGACATCTATGATGACTACTTTTATAAGCCTGCAATGGCGAAGAAGAAGGCCTGGCAGCAGAAGAATCGTCGATCGGATGAAGTTATTTTAAAGACTGAGCAGCAGAGATTGTCGCTTGCGAAAAACATTTGTCCTCCACCAGAGGCCTTTCACAAGGCACTGGAGTGCCAGCCATTGAATGACAAAGGAACATCGGACAACACAGTATTTTTCCCCGGAACAATAGCATATGCACTTGACTCTAAAGAAATCCAGCAGCGAATTACAACCAAATTAGCAGCCAGCGAGGATCGTACCTCAATGGGTGAGCTTACGTTTCAATACATTAACCCGTCCAACAGAACTAAGCATCAGCAGGAGACTCTCGAAGAAATCTATTATCAACGGGCGCGGTCCTCATCCCTAAGCACCCTTGGCGAAGTAAGGAGGGTGATTGCTCACACTAAAAAGAAAAGGCCAGACCCATCGGATGCAGTAACGGGACGGGCGGTAACGAACCCAAAGCGGTCAGAAAGCATTCTTGGACAGCGAGGCTTCAAAGAAAAGTTAAGACAAAAGTCAAAACAAAAGCCAGACTATAAACAGAGCTCAGAACTGATACCAAATCCACTGGCACTCAGTGACTCCCTTGCAATCTCCAAGTGCTTATGTGTTAAGCCTGGAAGAGTGGACCCGAAATTGTCTCACTCCAACCAGATAAAGACGCAAGAACCCCTGGTTCCAGTAGAAAGAATCATTCTTCCCCAGTGCAAGACCTTTGGGACAAGTGCGCTGATCTTATCTCGAAGCCAGAGCACTGGCACGAAGAGTCTTTTGGACACCACGCTGACTGGTATTCCTCTCTCCACTGAGGAGGCCTCTGCATACACACCACTCTACATTGGAAGTTCACACAGTAGGTCATCAGGGATTGGCAGCGCGAATAACATCGTAAAGAATATGTTCGAACCTATTCGTAGTAGTACATTGGCCTTGCACAATTCTAAGCTTTCGCGAGACTCAATATGTTCAGCAATTGCTGCTCCACAGACACTAGATCCTCGTCCCAGCCTTACAACAAACAATTTGAGCAGAGAATATCCTGATCTTAAAGACAAGCTCGTCGAGAATGTACTCAATACCCTCCGATCATCCATTTTGACAATCAACGATCTAGATCCAGATATGACGCTGCGAGAGAGTAATTTGCACGGACTGAAGCCTTCTGTGATAGAACAACTACTAGACTCCAAGACCTCCTGCAAGGATAATAGTCCGAAGACTGTCCCCAAGCTTGCCATTGATACTGCCACACATGGCACAGTAAAGCGAGCAAGACGAGTGCTTAAGCTCCACTCCACACCTACACTTTGTGATTCTGGGCAAAAGCCTGGTGCCAAAGAGAGAGGGGCGAACACATGTTTGCAAGAGGAGCCGTGTTTGGATCCTATTTCAGAGGCGAAACAGCGAGTCCAAACCAGTGATAAAAAACATCGGCCTGCGGACTCTCTCCTCGAAGACACTAGGAACGACCTTTTCATCACCCAGGGCTATAGCCTTTATGGAGACGGATCTGATGAGGCGATATATATCGAGTTAGGAATGTCTACTCCTCCAAATCTTTCAGAGCATTAGGGCTGCAGTTAGTCTACTTTTTCTTTCCATGTATTTGTCTACTCTGGACTAGAGATATTGGTGCACGGAGATATTGATATACACACTATCCTTCTATCGAATTCTTAAACCTAGCACTACCACACTTCATGTTACACCTCATATTATCCCACTTATTTTATCTTTTGAAAATAATCCACAGCCTTCAACAGAGTTTTCTTTCTAGTTAAATAAGTCATGAAGTCATAATATGAAATATAAGGATGGGAATTTATTCTAGGATCCACGCGGCAAAGCATGAAGGTAAATAAGGTAGTCAGCTAGAAGTAATCACTTAAATCCAAGGGGGCGTTGTCCACACTCTTAATCCATGGATGCTCAAGGAGCTGGGCACAGCTCCATCTACTATCAGGGTCCTTATCGAGGCACCTGGCCAAAAAGTCGTTGAGCTCTGGTGTCCACTGCGATGGCTTCTTGAAGCTGGGAGCAGGGCTGGTGACAATTTTGAAAACAGCCTTGAGTGGCTGCATCTCCATGTGCGGGGGAAGAGACTCGCAAAGCTCCAGCACAACAATTCCCAGTGACCAGCAATCTACCTTTGTGTTGTATTCTGTGCCGCGTATGAGCTCGGGAGCCATCCAAAATGGAGTGCCTACCACAGACTTGCGCGTAGGCTGCTTCGTATTCAGCTGGACTGCAAAGCCAAAGTCAGACAGCTTTAGCGAAAACTTCTTCTTCTTTGTTATGGCCCCGTCCTGGGCTAAGCTGTTGATGAGCTCAGCGTTTAGAAGGACATTGTCAGACTTCAGATCCCGGTAAATTCTATGGTTCTCGTGTAAATGGTTCAGGGCTTTTAGAATGTCACGAATAATCATACAGGAGACACGCTCGTTCTTTATGTATCCGTGCCTGGACAAGATGTTGGTCAGACAGTTAGCGTTGCAGTAATCCATAATCATATAAAACTCCTTGGCTGCCTTGGAAAAGTATACTTTGTGGAGCTTTACTATGTACTCGCACTCTTTTGAAAGATACATGAGGGCTACTTCATTCTTCAGAGCCATGAGTGTCGCAGCTTCCGCAGATTTTATGTCACGGACCTTCTTTCCATCGTCTGTAAGGAAATTTATTGCAGATATAGATTTTATGGCAACGACATTGCCAGTCTTTATCTCTGTGGCGCGATAGACATGCCCGGACGACCCGTGCCCGACCTCCTGTGGATTGCTATAGACATCTGCAATTGTATTAACTTCTGTGAAGTTGTCGTGGAGCTTCTCGAGAATGTCATTATATGTGTCTGCTGTGGGGAGGCTGTGGAACTTGGGGACTGCATACTTGTCCGTTCCATCAAATGCCTGGATCATGAAATCCTGATCATCTGGTTTTATGGGTATCTTATCATCATAAAAGTTATCCATGATTGCGCAGAGAGCGTCCAGATCGTCCTTGTTCTGCCCTATTTTCTGGATATCCAACCCCACGGCCTCCAGCTTCGCCTCCCACTCCTTCGGCAGACCAATGTACCTTGTTGCATTAGTAGGATCTACGGTCACGTGATTCTTGTGTGTAAAGCCGGTGGGTCTACTGATGAAGATGTTTTGCGTTTGGAGGCTGCGCAGCAGCTTCTTGCTAGGAAGCGTCGGTTTCACGGCGTCTGTAAGAATGTCCATCTGATCTATATGGTAGAGAGAGTCTAGAGTAGCGTTTGTGGCCAAGAAGGAAGGAGCTATGTTACCCGTGTGAAAGTCTATCTGCTTGTCAATAGACTGGCTAGATAATTTAATGAGAGGTTTGTCACCGTTCCCACCGTCCTCTAAGCTAGGAGCTGCGTTGGCCATATCTGTGATAGTACTTATCATAGACTCTGGGATAAGCCCCAGCTTTTGCCACTCCTCCGGTAAGCCAGTGAACTTCCCCGTCTGGGGATCGTACCGCACACTTATCCCGCGCTTAAGATCAAAGGGCTGGGAGATGGAGCTGCTTTCGATCTGTTCGTTAAACGCATTCTTCTTGTTCTTCTTCTTGAACATTTTTAAGTGTTTTGTTAGTTAACTATTTTGTTAGGCCGATTGGGCTCACTGCACGGTTCCAAGCGGATCAGATGGAGCCTTTGAAGCCCCTGCCAGATGACTTAGCGGACACAGGAAAGGACGAGAATAGTTGTTCTTTCTGTGGTGTTAGCTACCTTATTCTCCATGAGGTGGAGCGCTTGAAGCGGCGGATTGCCGAGCTAGAAACAGAAAATGCAAGTCTTATGCGAATGAAGAGTAACGCCCAGTCATCTCAGATGAATACGCTCACTTCGATGGATGCTCTGACAAATCTAACCGAAGCCTTCAAAGCCCGGGCAGACGAGGCCTCTGCGGAGAGGGATCGTGCAATGATAAAGACGAAAGAGATGGAGGAACGGAATAAGGCTCTGCTCTCGTGTATTCAGCGGCTCCAAACAGGTCTCGGCAGCCTGCGTGAAGAAATAGTGTCTCTCCGAGAAGCACTCCAATGCCTTAAGGCTACTGACCCAACAATCATTCCTGGAATGATGGATGCTCTCCACAGATTAGTACTGAGCCTACAGAACAGTTATAGTGAGCAGCTGGAAGCCTCCGAGCTCGAGGGAAAGCGTTTACAGACGTGCCTATCTGCCGCCCAGGAGGACCTTAGATTAGTGAGGCTTACGTTAGAGGAGGAAATAGCAGCTCTGCAGTCCACACTAAACGAGGTTAACTCTCACAACAAGATACTCGGGGTGGAGGTTCAGGAGCTGAAGGAGGCTATTTCTTTACTTACTACGACAAATGAGACACTGGAGAAGCAGGTTTCTGTTATGACAACAGAGATAGATCAGCTTCGAGCCGAACTGCAAACACGAATCAATCAATGCAATACTCTGAATACAAGTGAGAAAGAAAGCTTACAACGAATAAACTTGCTTACATGTGAGCTCCAAACAAGGAATGATGAACTTGCAGATCTTTTGAAACAGCTACAAAGCAGCAAGGAAAATGCAGAGGCTTTGCAGAGCAACCTACAAGTGTTCCTGAAGGAGCTGTCTGAGTTCCGTAAGCTCCACCAAGCGGACATAGAGTCCCACCAATCAACACTCACCGCACTGTCAAACAGACTCGCAGATGCACTACTTCAGCTGAAAAGGCTTGAGACTGAAACTACATCCAAATATAAGGCATTAGAACAAGAGCTAGCAGACCTACACAAGGCTCTGACTATGGAAACGACTGAATCAGATGCAGCAAATCAAAGGTATTCTAAGTTACAAGGAGAGCAAGAGGCTCTTCTCCAGCGTAACAAAAAGCTAAGCACAGAGCTCGAAGATCTCCGTTATGCTTTACAAGAATCCGGCAAGACAAGCTCAGCAGCTGAAGAAGCACTACGAAAGAGGTTGCGCGAGTTGCAGCGCGATAATGAGCTCCTTGAGAACCAAGCCCTCGATGTGGAGAAGAAAGCTGCACAGCTGCGTAGTGAGAAGGAACAGAAAGAGAAGCTTATCTGTGACATGGATCTGAAAATCCAGGATATGAGGTCTCACATTGTAGATCTAGAGACTAAACTAGCAGAGAAGACACGAGAGGCAGAAAGTCTCCGAGGTGAGACCACGTCAACCAAATTATTAGAAGAAGCACGGAAGTACATCTCTGACCTGGAGAAGAAGATCCAGTGCCTGCAGCAGACAGTCTTCAAGGAGTGCCAAGAACGTTCAGATTTACTTTACACGCTATCAAGTCTTAAGGCACAGAATGCTGAATTGTCGGCAAGGCGAGGCAGCTCTATAACACCAGCGCTTCCTCCATTGGGAAGTACTGGGTCTGTGCAACCAGGACAGCCCTCCCAGTCCCAAAGGAGCCAACGTGGATCGATGTTTCAGCGTCAAAAGCGTTAGCTACTCGCCGGCGAGTATCATATGGGCAGTCTTATCTAAGTTCATCATTCGCTCTTTCAGTGTACCAGGCGCTCTGGACTCCATTGAAATTTGGTATATTGATTCAAGACGTGCAATCTCTGCATTCAGCGCACCTATTGTTGTCTTGGCTATTTGAATTTCTTTATTCAGCTTTGTGAGGGTTGTCTTCATATGATCCATGCGTTTGCGATACGTACTTGCCTCGATCTCCTTCTTTGCAACTAGCTTCGCCAATGACACTATGTTTCCAGATGTCTCTCCAAGCCTCTCTATCTCATCGTCAGGTCCTTCCTTTGCGTTAGGACTCTCTGTTTGAGCTCTATCAGTAACTCGTGACTCCTTGGATTCTAGGTTTGCTTCACAGCCCTCGACCTCTGCAGCAGGTTTGAGCCTGCTCTTATGCCTTTCCACAGCCTTAGCCAACTCGGAGAGCAAGTATGCATAGCAGGGTTCATCTTTGCAGCACTCCAGCAGCACAGAGGGAAGTAGCTCTGCTTTAATACCGCGGGAGGTTCGTATCTTTGATGGGGAGTACTCACAGTTTATATGCTCTACCTGTTTCAGAAAGGCATCTTGAGCTTTAATGTGTTGTGTCCGGGTAGGAATCTTGACTGTCTCCTGAACGGGCGGGACGATGACTGTATGGCCGTCGTAAAACTGTGCAGCACGTCTGTGAGGATGAGGCTGTATCATGTTTGCAGATGGCGGGCGTATGGACGCCTTCCTGTTGGCCAGAGAAGAGGGTGCGTTGGAGGTTGTCGTGTTAGTGGAGTCTGCTTTTGGAACAACCTCCGTGCGGAGGGGCACATAATGTAAATGTTTGGATGGAGACAGAGCTGGCAGAGACGGTAGTCGTGCATAGAACGGTGCATATAACAAGTCTCCCATTTTATACAATGGGACGAATGCGGGCCCTCTGCTGCATAGATAGATTGGTAGCCACGTACAGCATATAAGGCAATCAAGTTTACTGGGAACACATTCATAACGGGAGCGGGGCAGGGAGAGATCAACAGGAGCAATTTCCAAATGTGCTGTCAGTGGACGAGGCAGTGGTCGCTGCAGCGCTCATATTGAGAGCCCCTGCCTTCACCCCACTATCCTTAGAGACGCAGTCGATCTCCCCTGTTTCCACTTTCTCAAGAATGGTCCGCGCCGTCTCGTTAAAGCTCTCCGAGACGTTCAGGTCGTCTTTTGCTGAGGTTTCGATGAAGAGAAGGCCGTGGTCACGGGCAAACTGCTCGCCCTCTTCCTTCGAGACTTTCCTCTTGTGCTCGAGATCTGTCTTGTTTCCCACTAACATAATAACCATGCCGCTAACGCCGTTCGGACTGGCTTCCATGCCCACCCCGGCGAGCATGTCCTTAAGCCAACCCTCAAGGGCTTCAAAGCTACTCCTGTTCGTGACGTCATAAACGAGAAGAGCGCCGGCCGCTCCTCTGTAATAGCTTCTTGTTATGGAACGAAACTGCTCCTGGCCTGCAGTGTCCCAAATCTGCACCTTGACGGTCTTTTCAGAGCCATCTTTCGAGGGCACCTGAAGGGTCTTGTTGCAAAACTCCACTCCCACTGTTACATCATGCAGAGGGATAAACTTCTGTTCAACGAACCTCAACAAGAGGCAGGACTTTCCGACCGCAGAGTCGCCTACGATGATGTACTTGAAGATATAATGGTGTCCGCCGCTGGACATTTTATGCTGGCAATTTTCTTAATATTTAAATTTAATTTTTCATGTCCAGGTGTCACAGCATGCAGGGGGATACAATTAATTGTAGTCTTGGCAAATACTAGTAGATTGATAAAAGAAAAATCTCTGCAACCTCTAGACGGATTGTGGTTAAACTTTACAGTCAGCTATTGGCGTGCGTCATTTCTGAATCAGTGGACAGGAGATTGTCTGTGCTGTGTGTTTGTGAAGGCATACCTTTCCTTCTGCTCTTCTTCAAGAATTGGATGGATGTCTTCCTCTGCATATTCTTCCGCCGTTCTGCCACCATTAGCTTGTGCTTCATCTTCTCAAGCGCGCTTGCTCTCCTTTTATCAGCCCTATCATGTCCATCTAGGAAGCCCTTAAGGTTCTCCTTCCATCCGCTAATGACCCTTGGAGTCGTCTGGCACTCTTGTGCTATCTCATCGATCGACCAGTCCCTTTTCAGTAGAACGTGTAGAGCCAGCAATGAGTGGCTTATACCATTCTCATTTATATGCTTTTGGAACGAGTTTTCGATAGATCTATACAGGGTAGGGTTCCTGGTAAGCTCATAGTTTGCTAAAGTGATGATCTTCCTTTTGAGGCTCCGTAGCCTATGAGTTTTTATGATCACCCAGGTGCACATGCTCAAACCGCTTATCATGGCAATCCAGATAATTAGATACACCACCCAGTACTGCTCCTCAATGGAGAATAAAGTGACATCTATTGGTACGAGCCTGGTGACAAGTGTATTGCCTATTGAGGCCCTGAGCACGACGTCTAAGGTGTTGTTTGTTGCCAGCATCATGATAAGACTAGCATTGACGTCCTTATCATCATCAAATACATGTGCATACGAGACCCAGTTTTCGTTCTCATTGACAGTAGTGAGTGCCTTGTTACGTACCCCTAGCTGCATCGCGACAGCTGGCTCTAGATCCTCTTTTGCCGCCAACGTGAAGACAATGGAACTCGGCCGCATATCAATGCAGTTCACCAACTCAAGCAAAATAAATAGTTTGTTCGACTTAAGACAAGCTTTCATGTACCCGTTAATGAAGCAGACATTGGGGATAAACTGGGTAGAGAGAGATATATCCTTATTATAGATAGGAAAGCGGAAGGACACATTTGATTGGTTTATCTGTACACCGATGCGGATGGTGTAGCTGTAGTTGTACCGTACTGCGTTCACTGGGGCGCGTGTGGACAGGTAGACAGGTAACGACTGTACGTTCGAGCGGGAAATGAACTCAATGAGGTGAAGGTCAGTGACGTAGAGAACTTGATCATACAAAATGCACGATGGACAGTAAATAGTGAGGTAGTCGTCAATGGTCTCCACTTGAGTCTCGGAAGCATCTGATAATAGCAGGAAAGGCGTGTAAATTGGTGATTGCATAATTAATATATTGGTATCTACATTCGATTGTTTGTTAGTGCTGTTGCCGAGTGTCAGCACGAGCATGATGAAGTTGTTGTACTGATAAAACGAGAGGGGTGTTGCGTTGTAAAGGATGGTCTTACCGATTGTGAAGTTGATCACTTTGGAACCTAGTAGACCGCTGACGTTATACTTAGCCTGATTAGTGATGATATCGGTGGATAGATCTGTATTTAAGTCTTTTTTCAGTTGCTCTGCAAGCGTTGGAAATACACTGTAATCTGGGATAAAATTCCGGATAGTAGAGAGCCGAAACGACAAGGGTAACGGAATCGCTGGCATGGCATTGCTTTTGATAGTTCTTTCACCGAGGCTGGTATTTATCAATGGAAGAGTGGTAGTGGCAAGGCGCCAATACTTGTAGAGCGAAGGTGCTAGCACACGCATGTCTAGACTACTATTGCGCATGTTGAACATGGTAATGATCTCAGCCTCAAAGGCTGCTGTATTTCCTGTGGGATACTCTCCCGAAGAGTATCGCTCCCAAGTCTCTGATGTGCGGGCACGGTTAGCTTTCAGCTGGAGATGTGGAATGGAGCTCTTGCTCCACTCAATAGCTGCTGCTATGTCCATAACGTTTGTGCTGTCAATAAATGCCCAAACATCCTCCAAAGAGTAGAAGTTGTTCAGCAAAAGCTCTTCCAAGACAACCAGTTCCTTCAGATTTTCTTCTAATAGTGCAGCTTGCTGTTTTGATGACGTCAATGGAAGGACAAGGTAAACGTAATCAGATAGCATATAGCATCCCTCCTGATCGTACGTTTCTAGTATGCTCGTTGAGTAGTCAATCTCAAGTAGTTTAGTAGTCAGGGTTCTGACTATGCACGGCTCTGTGACGGCGGAGATGGGGATGTAGTGTTTCTCTGTAGAAAAGAATGTGTACTTGAATGTCAGATTGGCGTAAAATGTAACGCCGTCTTTATTCTTAAGATTCAAATATGATTGCCAGATATCAGTATTCTTTATGTGGTACTTGTGGGAAGCAGATAAAGTGTCTGTTAGAGTCATGGGCTCGGTAAGAATAGGCTGCTCAATCATGTTCTGTGTGTTCGAGTCTGTATACACAGCGAAGAAGGTGACGGTCACATCAATGCCATTACTACTGCACAGACCGCCAGTAATTCCCAGAACAAGAATGCCCCAGTTGGAGGCCTCGATCAACTGCACATACCAAGTGGCGTTGGAGTAAGTTGGAGCCTCTATGCATGAGCGCGTGTAGTTGAGTATCATATGCCGTGTCTGGTTGTTCCAGTTGATCTCATGAGCCATGGGCGACTGAAAATATGAGTAAAAGTAGTCATGAACAGTTGACATCCCAACAGCTGGCGCTCCAAGAATGCTTGTTTTTATCTCGTCAGACCTGGAGCACGTGCGCAGACTTATGAGATAAGGCATATCTGAACCTATAATAGATGAGACGAAGTACTTGTATCTCGGGGTTTCAATAGGAGAGACCGGGGTTGCGTTGTTAGGTATGAGCTGCAGAGGCTTAGGTGTGTAAGAATAGATATCCTCAAAGCAGTATCCATCGAGCTTGCAGAGCCCTTGAAAGTACAGGGTTGTTTCAAAGAGCTGTACTTGATAGTCAAACGCAGGGTCCATGAGGGAGCAGTAGGTGGCTGTAAGCTCTATTGCAAGGTTGACGGGGAACTGTGGGTTGATGAAGAGGTATATCCCTCCATACTGGTACTTGTCTACGGAAAAGTAGGGCTTTGCAGTGCAGATTTCATTATTACCAGCGGCAGTATAATTGTGGATATAATTCTGGCCCGACACACTGCTGTACTTATCCAGTTTGAGGGTGTGACTGGGACCTGATGCATCATATAAAGAGATAGTAAGGCTATCAGGAGGACTTGGTGGGTTGCAGAATTTCTGAGTTGATACGTAGAACACATTATTAACACAGTAATAACGGATTTGGTCAATAGCGTAGCAATTTTTCGTGGTGTAGGACAAGAAATCAAAGATAGGAACCCCTTGATATGTGTCCAGGGTGATGTCACCAGCATCTCTATCGGACATGTACTGTGGGAGAAGCATGTAGATATTAGAGACGCCTGGGTCTATGTTGGTCAGTGCTATAAGGCTAACGTTATCCTGGCCCGTTACATCCATCTGGTAGTTAAATGCATAATTGGTATAGTTTTTCTGAAAGATAGTGGTGTTTATTTTTAGATAGGTATTGGGGAGTAGCGTGCACGTTGTCTCGTTGTCCTGAATGTTTAGTAGGAAGGGTGTCAGCTCGATCTTCATATTAGAGATTATAAACATGTCATTAAGGGATGTGACGCTGTTGTTCATTGGCTTCTCTGCGACCACGAAAGAATGGAAGCATACATACTTATCCTCAACTGGTGGGCTCGCTATTTTTCTCTCCATTGTTTTAGTTGAATTAATGTTGCACACTATGGTGACAGCCTCTGCAGCACTTTGAGTTGGCTTCTTACCGGTATAGTTAGCCGTCAGGTGATAGTTGAAACGATTCATTAATACGCCATTGTAAGTACACTTGTGCATCACCGGCAAGCAGTCAGTGTTGGCTGGCGCTGGCGCTGGTGATGGTGATGGTGGTGGCGTAACCGTAGAGAGATACGGATGGCGCACAACAAGAACTGTTTGGTTGCTCTTGGAATAGACGGATGCGTAGAAGGAATAGGTAGAGTCACTGTTCGTGTCTGGACTTTCAGTGAAGCAATGCTTAGTAAACTGCTTCACACTGCTTGATGTAATAACAATTGGTGATGTGTTATAGATGGAGAATATGGTTATGTCACTGGAAAGAGTACCACTGGAAAGAGGGCAGGAATAATAGTACTCGTAAAAGATACAGTCCAATGCAGTTCCACTCACGGTTATCGTTAGATGCGGGTTGAGATAAGTATCACAGTATACTTTGCCAGTTCCCATGAGCACGCTGAAATTTCCCGGGTAGATGTAGAGTGACTGCTCATAGATCCCAGCGACTATGTTACCAGTTATAAGACACGGGGTGCGGTGCAAACTGACGGGAATAAGTCCACTAAAGGAGCAATGTGGATAGATGATCTGTAGAAACATAGGTGACGCGGCGATAGGGCTGGTGAACTGAGAATAGTACAGTCTAGGATATGTGGCAGTGTGCGTCAGCTGGATCGTTTGGTTAGTTCCGTAGTTGAGTACTACTAATCTAGTTACAAAGGAGAGATCGCAAGTCTCCTTGAAGTAGACTGCGAAATAATTGTCCACAGTCAGACTTACATGCTCGATGTCGCTGGTGGCGCAAATCTTTTCCACTGCAGCGGGGAAGTTCTTTGGGGCTAGCTGTACTTTGGTGCTCTTCGTCAGGACATGGAGCAAGCATATGACAAGAGCAAACATACGCTTGCCGAAAGGAAAAACACCTAATTTTATGTTGCTCCCTCCCTGACAAGATGTACGTGCTTCTGGGTTTCGACTGATGGGCGGTAGAAGAATGAGAACGACGAGAGCAAAAGAGGTAACGAAACAGTGGTAATTTGAAAAGTTCAACGTATGCGCTGCATTCAGCGTTCTGCAGGCAACAAAGGGATGTTATCTAAGCATTCACGGATACTATCAGTGATCTATCAGTGACCTATCAGTGATTCTTCTGCCAAATCATATCATTGCTATTCACCAAGGTAAAGGTCTTTCTTTGAGAGATGTCACGGGCAAAAAAAGAATCAATCATGGCTCCCCAAGAAACCCCTCTTTCCCAGCTGATTTCTGAAACTCCAAGCACGCCATTGTCTACGATAAAAACACCTCTCGAGCCGAAAGCCCGAAATGGTGATGCGGTCTCTGAGCAAATCCTTTTGGCTGAAAGACGGAAAGATGACTACTCCTACCAGAAAATCGCCTTCTACACACTGCTAAACGTCAAGGATAAGCGACTTCAACAGCTGAAGCTGGTAGGTAGCCAGCAGGCTCTCTGCTTGGCCGAGAAGTTTTATTCTGCCGTGGTCCCCGTGGACGCCTTTTGTAAGTTTCTCGTGAGCTCAACGGAGCATCTCAGCATGTGCCCTTACTTAGGAACTATCAAAGACATGCTTCTCTCGCTCTGGTTAGGCCTTGCCACAATGTCGTCCATCTCTGTCTTCCAGAGGACAGTCAATGAGTTCATTCCCTATTATATCTGCGAGACTGCTCTACGCGATATGCAGAAGAGCTCCGGTTTTGATTTAAAGAATGTTATTCTAATTCACACCCTCAATGTCCTGAAGGAAAGAAGCGACCGCGTCGGTCTACCTTGGTATGAGTCACCCAACTCAATTCTGCTGTATTTCGTCTTCATATTCAAGCCGTCAGAGAGACGCACGGTCCGCAAGCTGCTTCAGTTCAATGCAGAATTAGCGCACATCCTACGAGCCGCACCCGCAGCTTCCACATGAACAGCATTTGCTTCCCTCTGCTGCCTTTTGTTCCGCCTTTTCTCTTTCCAATTCTTCCTTCTGTTCTTGCACCATCTTCATGAACTCTTCCACTGATGTATTATCTAGGAGAATCTGGGGAAGCAGTGTCTCCTTGAAGATCGTCGAATACGATCTGCTCAAAATATATTGTTTGGCTTTCATGATTTTAGACTTCCGCTCCATATGGTATTCTCTTGCTTCGTTGGCTCGTGCCTCCTCCTGATTCAAAGCCAGGATCAAGTTGGAACACAGGATTGACTGGGTGGTAACTTCTATGGTAGCATCTGCAACGAGTTCCGATAGCTCGTCTGTCCCATCTATGGGAAAGTTCCGTAACACTATCTTCTCATATATGAGTGCGTCAGTTAGTGCTGCAGGGACACCATAGATCTGCTCGCTGTTCTTGGCGATGTACACCATATCAACACAATCTAAAAGAGTATGATAATCGCGGTTGTATAGGTAGCATTTTGATACTCTGACGTGCTTTGCTCCAGAGATCCCGTTTGTGTTCGCTGCGTGGGCCTTCATGGCTGCCTTCAGCAGCATCCTGTTCTTAGCCAACTTGGCCTCGCGGGCTGCACGGGCCTCGATGCTTCTACCCTTAATAGAATGCTTCCCCTCCTCGTGGCTTGCGGCACCTTCAATTCTGTGTTCGGTTTTATCTTCATCTTTGGGCTCTTCGTCATCTCTGACATTATCCTTACCCAAGTTATCGTTTGTAGCATCCTCTGCAGCATCCTCTGTACGTGCCTTATTCTGCTCATCCAGCTGACACAGTGCCTTTGCACCCTCTTCCCATGTGTAGTGATTGTTGAATGCATCAGCTATCCCCTTTAGTTGCTTGTGATACTCTCGTGTTTGCGAGCATACATAAGGGTCTGCACGCCCCGTGACTACGATAATGGCGCTAGTAAACCTGACACGTCCACCCTTAGCGGTAGCTGATGACTGTGTCGCGAATATTCTTTCGAGAGCAGCCGCAAGCTGGTAGATGCCAACAAAGTCATCGGCTCCACGAAAGTTGCAAGGACACAGAATTAGGGCCGGACGATGGCTATTTATTTCTAGTTGGGAGCGATCACTTGTTGAATCCATGCTGCGGACAAGTTGGGCATAATGGAACAGGGTTCTAATTCCAATCGACGTCTGCTCCGGCTGAGCAAAGCGCAAGGTCGATAAGAGCATATGGTGCATGGGAATAGGCAGGCCCATGTTGAAAGAAATTGGCGTGTTGAGGGTGAGGACGTAATTCCGAGTCAGACTGAAGTGTTTGATCAGACTTGAGGAGTCCAGGAGGACTGTTTCGTTTTTATAATTGCTCTGCAGCAGCTTTCTTTCAAGTCTCTGAACAAGCGCCCTCCGAAGACCAGTGTATTCCAGGCTGTGGGACTCACGACATACGTCTACCCAGAACGGTATTCGGAAGTACTTGGCAGCTGCACGCGCTCCAATAACACAGCCCGGACGGAAGGGAGAAGAAAACACAGCAATCGCACGCAGATTGGCCTTGCAGAGCACAAGAATGTGAAGGAATACATATATAGTATCAAAGAGGATCTGAATTGGGTAAATAAGCCAAAAGAATATGTTATTCGGTGCAGTATGTATGAATGCTGCGTCCATGTACATGTACGATACGAGAGGAGAGGCGCGGAGCCACTGGGGCAGGGTCGCCTTGTAAAACGTTAGATAATCGACGTGAAGACAGTTATCGAGGAAGATCTGCATCAGAGTCTCGAAGCGTCTGTTGTAGTGAGGGTCTCCGAGGTGGACAACGACAAGGTTTTCTATAGCCCTCATAGACACGATTTTTTGGAAACAAAAAGGATTATGCAAAGCGACCTCGTCTTGCAACGCTGTCTATTTAGAACCCAGAACCTGCCCAGCAAGCAGTTGCCAGACTGCAGATGCTTCTTGCACTTCACCACTGCAAACCTTGTTACACCACGATGCAGTGCAAAAATCAAAATAAAAAGTCATGGACAGGTGGTTGGAGAAGGCCAAGAAGAGGGAGTTCTTTGATGAGGAGGAGCTGCGCCGTGTTATATGGAAGGCAATAGAGATATTCATCATGGAGCCGAATGTTTTGCAAGTCAAGTCCACCGGCGACAAGATCAATGTATGTGGAGACGTCCACGGCCAGTTTCAAGACGTTATAAAAATGATAAACGAGGTCGGTGGGGAGGTATCCGGGACAAATCGCTACCTCTTCCTTGGAGATTACGTTGACAGAGGATACTATAGTCTGGAGACAATCACCCTTCTCCTTTGTTATAAGATCAACTACCCTAACGATATCTTCCTAATTCGAGGCAATCACGAGTGCAGGTCAGTCACGCAGACGTATGGATTCTACGAGGAGACCACGAAGAAGTACGCCCATGCCGGCGTTTGGAAGTTGTTCATGGAGCTCTTTGACCATCTGCCTATTGCTGCCATAGTTGACAATTCAATCTTCTGTGTCCATGGAGGGCTTAGCCCTGCTCTTCCGACGCTCGATGACATTACCCTACTTAACAGAACCATAGAGATCCCCAGTGAGGGACCGTTTGCAGATCTCAATTGGTCCGATCCGTGCACAAACCTTGACAACTGGGAGCATTCATATCGCGGAGCAGGGTACCTCTTTGGCAAAAAGGCTGTTGAACAGTTTTTGTCCATGAATGACCTGAAGATGATTGCCCGCGCGCACCAGCTTGCCACGGAGGGCTACCAAGAATACTTCGATAAGAAGCTGGTAACAGTCTGGAGTGCCCCGAATTACTCCTATCGTACCAAGAACAAGGCCTGCATCATGCCAGTCAGCAACGGCGAGGCGAAGGACTACCTCATATTTGATGCATATAAATATACTGAGGCCGACCTTCCCAACGAGCTATTGGAGGCTATCAAGGGTTTAAAGTAATCTGTCTTTCTATGCCAAAGTAAACCCTTCCAGTCCTTCGAGCCACTGCGACTACTGCCACGTATCTCTTATGTTAAAATTATACGCGAAATTAAAATTATTCATGAATCCTTTAAAGCGTTTCTGAGAGTCTCTGGCGGTTTGATGCCTGACTTTGCCTCGTACCTTGAGCGATGCCTGAACCGAGAAATTCTCCCCGAGGCCGATGTACTGGCCCTTTTATGGCGCGCCATGGAGCTTCTTTCAGAAGAGCCGACCGTTATTCCTATCTCGTCTGCTCCATCTCTAAACGTTTGCGGGGACGTCCACGGCCAGTTTTATGATGTACGATATATGTTTGAATTCGGGGGGAAGATCGTCGATGGGGCTCGCTACCTTTTTCTCGGAGATTACGTTGACAGGGGGTACTACAGTCTGGAGACGATCACCCTCCTTCTTTGCTTGAAAGTCAATTATCCCGCAAGAATATATTTACTGCGGGGCAACCATGAGTGCAGGGCAGTCACGCAGACGTATGGATTCTATGATGAAGCGTACAGGAAGTACGGCCACGCCGGTGTCTGGAAGATGTACATGGAGCTTTTCGACCAGCTACCTCTTGTAGCGATCATCGATGAGCGCATATTCTGCGTCCATGGCGGTATCAGCCCGTCTCTGCCCACCATTGACGATATTCGCATCCTGAACCGGTCGTCGGAGATCCCCAGCGAGGGGCCCTTTGCAGATCTGCAGTGGTCTGATCCGTCGACGGCCCTTGAGACGTGGGAGCACTCGTACCGCGGAGCAGGATACCTCTTTGGGCCCAGAGCGGTTGACCAGTTCCTTAGAATCAACGACCTCAAGATGATTGCCCGCGCGCACCAGCTCGCCATTGCCGGGTATCAGAAGTACTTCAATGGCACGGTGGTTACAATCTGGAGCGCGCCGAATTACTCCTATCGCACTAAGAACAGTGCGAGCATTATGGTTGTTAAGTCTGCAGAAGAAGAATTCAAGATTTTCGAGGCTGTTCCCGCGGACCAGAGGGAGCTTCCACCCGACTCTTACATGAGCTCACTGACTGGCGGGTGGGATTGAATTATCATTAGCCCGTAATCTCCCGCATCTAATGCCCACGAATTTGGTAAACCCCAGTTTCAAAATTTGAGATGTCGGCTCAGCTGGAGAAGAAGGTTCTTACCCCTGGCGACGGCGTCACAAAGCCCCAGGCGGGGAAGAAGGTCACAGTTCATTACGATGGCCGTTTTCCCGACGGCAAGCAGTTTGACTCTTCGCGCAGCCGTGGGAAACCCTTTCAATTTACTCTTGGGGCCGGGGAGGTTATCAAGGGATGGGATCAAGGTGTTGCTACCATGACTCTGGGGGAGAAGGCTCTTTTTACAATTCCCTACCAGCTTGCATATGGGGAGCGCGGCTATCCCCCCGTGATTCCACCTAAGGCCACGCTGGTCTTTGAGGTAGAGCTTCTCGCTGTCTAGGGATAAGCACACATGCAGCAGAAGTAAACCTACGCCTTCTTGTCCATCTCTGCTCGGTGGAGACGGAGGTCACGGAGTTCTAGCTTGCAGATATGGTATGCGTTTAGGCCCAGCGAATAGACGGAGCCCACCAGGTGAGCAATAGTGGGCCCCATAAGAAGGGCAGATAGAGCAGCCCCCGGTGACTTTCTAAGGTTGGGAAGAGCACCCATGGCGGCTCCCGCAGATGGATTATTACAGAGACTTGAAACTAGCGACCCACAAGAGGACGAGATGGCATGTGAAAAGGATTCGGTTGATGTCTCCTGAAGCGCATGGTTGAAGGCATTGAGCATACTTTGGACACGGCCCAGATTCTTCGATAAGGCAAGAGGGAAGCGGCGCAGCGCAGTCCGAATTAGACCATGGGAGAAACTAGTGCATACTCTTTCGTGGGTCTGCATCTCGGGTGTTCCTCCTTCAACATCTAACCGTTCAATGACCTGTACCGCTCGCTGACAGTCTTCATCGAGGACAGAAAGGCATGCAAGGACATCATCTTCTTGTACGTATTCTTGCCAGAGCCTTAACATCTAACGCTCCGTCCTTTTTTAGTTAGATATTTCTCCTCAAATCCAACTACCGTTTCAGCCCTAGATTTTCAAAAAATTGGGAAAATTCACAGACACCATGGCTAGCCTCAGCTTTGACGTTCTTCGGTGGTTGAACACACTAGAGCTTAAGAAGGTTCCACGAAATCTTAAGCATGATGTCTCCTCCGGCCACGTTGTTGCAGAGATCATTTCGCGATATTTTCGCGACAGCTGCACCATTCTGGACCTCAATGAGGGCAATATACTGGCCGACAGGAGAGAAAATTGGTCCTATATCAGGCGTTGTCTGGCGGCGGTGCACTTTCCGTTTCCAGAAGACTGGGATAGGCGGGTTGATGCTGTGTGTGGAGAGTCTGGAGCGGTGCAGATGGGCGCGTGCGCCATTCTAACGTACCTGTATGAATTTACAACGAAAAAGATTGCAAGACATCCTACGTGTTGTGATAAGCCTGAGACCACACGCCCATCTACGCGAGGCAGTAAGCAGACAACATCTCGGATTGGCAGAGATATCCCAATAGTCATCAAGGCGCCTGCGGTGGCCAATCCTGTTGTTACCAGCAAAGAACGAGACAAGCTCTACAATGCCCAGTTTGTCACTAGAGTGGTTACCTTTGCGGAGATTGCCCAGGCCACCCTTGTCCTTCTCCAGAAGAGCTTCCTAGACATGGATAATCGAGCCTATATTGCAATGATTGAGCAGAACTTTAATCTGCAGGAACTCTCCGGAGTCGCATATGAAATACATGATTACGCATTGAACAATGTATACATGCGGAAAAAATATATCCAGGTGGCCGAGGAGGCGTCATTCATGCCGGACATCTCCTTAGATGACATCATAAACGACGCAGAACTTGCCAACGAGTCTGTAAGGTCCGTGTTCCATTTAGAATTTTTACGCCTGCTTGAGCACAAAGTAGACGTCATCACCGAAGCAGTTTCGTTTTCATTAGAGTCGGAAATGTTCACCATTTTTGCATTCTGTTCTACTTACTCACTAACCCTCTCCACGGTGATATTTGGGGCCCTACAGCGTTTTCTCACAGTTCTGCTGATGTCAGTACTTCGTAAGCTTAGCGAAGAAAATCTTCAATCCACTAGGTACCTGGACTTCATAGTGCATAGCCTATTCAGCTACTTGCCGACCTCGTTCTTTGCCACAGAGCCAGTGTCTTACCGTAATATATACGATCCTGTCACATTAGCAATGAGCGTTAACGATATTTATGGCAAAGACATCGACCCCTCTACTTCGCGGAACTTCTTCTCCTTGGGCCTCTCACCAGGGTATATTAGCTCTCCTATTTCCTCCCACAGCCTTGTCTACCCTTTGCCGTCTTACAATACTGCAAAGCAAATAGGTCCAATAGAATTTGTTGCCCACTGCATGGCCATTATCATCAGCATGTTCCCACGCACTGGAGTTATAATGCTTAATAACTATCTTTTTTCGAGTGCTGAGTATTCCACTTTCGAGCCCCCGAGCTATAGCAGCAAAGACTATTTGTCAACACAGCTGGAGAACGTTACAGAGGAATACAATTTGGTCAAGGCGCGTCCGGCTGCCGGTCAACCTATATCTTTCTTGTCGCAGCAGAAACTTGCCTTTCTCCTAGCGACCCTGAGATCTCTCGGGAAGCTGCCAATCTCCTCCTCGAATGTGCCGTTTGAAGACTTTATCAAATTGTTGGAATATTTTGCCTTTTTTGCAAACAAAACATTTATGTGCACAACGAATAACACGCGAGCAAACAGTTTTGCAATCACACGCACCTGTGCAGCCACTCGGGATTGCATTGGCCTTTGCACGCAAATCTGGAGTGAAACGTGTGTGCTGTTGGCGTCTTTTCTCAACCAGTACAGTGACCTCAAAACAACCACTTTTGAAGCCCTCATTACGAACTGCGACGAGGGACCCAGGAGCATTTTATCTGTTTTGGTGAGGAGCGTTCAGAATATGCAACGCATGCTGACGGGGCTGTCCACAAAGCAGATTAAAAAGCTTTCTGGAAAGATTTCTGCCACGACTAGCTCTGTCAGGGGTTCAACTCCTTCTGGCAAACGCTCTGCATCTGAGCGATTACTACTCAATGACCCCGGGGTTCAGAGAGCTGCTGGGGCTACATCCAGTCTTTCAATCTTTCGTGCAACGAATGCAGCTCCTCCCCATAGGGACTCTAAATTAGCGCCTCTTGCCACCCATATCTCTCTAGGACTGCGTAAAATAATCAACAATTTCGTCAAGCACGAAAGCATCTTTGTCATCCGTTCCTTTGTACGATCGCTGGCCACAACCCTCACAGAAACGTATAAGGTGATTAGCGTGCTTGTTGACATGTGCATTCAAATTTACATATCTCGCGGCGACTCTGATTATGCCAACGCGACCGCAAGATCATCAATTGCAACCGCTAAGCCAATCCTCAACAGGTCTATGCCTCCGATAGGAACACCCAAGAAAGGAAAGCCCATTTCTGCATTGTCAGCTCGCGATACCTCGGCAGGTGCTGTGGACATGGCGGCTATACGCAGCATGAACGGCATATACGCTAGCACACTGAACATCAACACAGTTGAAGATTTACTCAAGGTCTTGGAGAAGGGAACAAACGAGCACATAGTATTGAACGGTATGCATAACTTAATTGTGGACACAGAACAAATAATGTCCGAATGTGCGAACATGGTCCTATTGATAGAAGAGGAAATCCTCAACATGCGCAATGCAGACCTGTTTAGTAATGTTCTTGATTTCGATCTCAACGAGATAGATGAGTTTCCTGTGCTAGAAACACACAGGCGCATCTTTGACGCATTCATAGACCAAGTCAGTTCGGTTGGCTGTGCAACTCTTCGCAGCATAGTCGGGGACGACCTGTCCATTCAACAAGGGTGCAAGGACAGGTACAGCTGCATAACGCCAGGCGGAAATCTTGTCAGCGAGACTCCCAGTAATATGTCGCGGACGTCCAGTGCACAGCACAGCAAACCGGTGAGTGCACATAGCAGGGAGCTAAGCAAGCGCTCTGCTATGCGGCGGCTGAAGCCCAAGGACTCACCCATGGAACCAGAAGAATCTCCGACGAGCACATCCTCCATATTAACAGAAGAAGTAGGAGATTGCAACAGAAGCCCCCACACCGTTGAGAACTTTGGTCGTGTCTAGCCGATTAGCATCAGGCCCTTGTTCTCCTCGAACAGAACCCTGCAAAACTCATCTACGAGGACATACTTTTCACGATACGCAGAGTATTCCTGGTATAAGTGCCTAAAAACGCTAGAACTGGAGATGATTTCTGCAATGGACATGTCCAGGCGACCCGCGCACCGAGCATATGAGATTCCCAGTCTCATGACGAATGAGGCTACGTAGTACTTCAAATATATCCCTGCTTTTTCATGATTAATATTTATATCTGTCTGATTGGCATCCTCAGCTCCGCTGAAAAAGAAAATAAAGGGGGGCAGTGCACCGTTTATATTAGATGGATAATTAGAAAACATCATGTGAATATTCCCCAAGGCTATACCGGATGCTAGGCTCAAGCAATGTGTCTCTACTATTATCCCACTGAGGAGGCACAGCTCTGAAAATAAGTACGACAGATATCTGAGATTATTCTCTGCATTGTTCTGGTTATTGCTCTGGCTCTCTCTACACATTATCCTCATATCCAGAAGAATGCTTATGCACGTGGATAACAAGTAGTATCCGTTTGCTATCGTGTAGGGGTCATTCAGAATGACGCCTTGAAATATTGTCGTTATGACCTTCCGTGTAGAGGCCGAGACTATGGCCCCTTTGATAAAGGTAATGGTGCAAAAGGTGACTAGGCACACACGGTCAAAATGCTGGGCTGCGACATGTACTGGCATGTTTTTCAGGACTATTGCGGCCGCCTCAAACACTCTGTGCGACAATTGAGGATTAAATTCCAGTAAGAAGGTATGCTCGGCGACGAATCTATTTTTGTTGCATGCTGCTCGAAATGACGAGACTGCCGCGATGAAGCCATCGTACAGACTGAGCTGGAGCCAGTCTACGCTTGTTGCGTTGATTGGGTGCGCCCTATTGAGTGAGGAAACTACCTCAAATCGCGGGGCCGTTGACGGTGTCTTTGCTGACTTATTGGTATATGTTAAATTACTGGGTAGGGAATCATTATAACTATTGACGAGCATGCTTAAGATCTCAACACACAGGTAGTCCAGGATACGCGTTATTGATGCCTCTCCGTGGTTATTAGAGCTTCTTGCTCTAATCTTCGGTACACTCGGACCGGCAAATGTACTCAAACGCTCTTCTAATGGTACTGGGCTTATGAGCTCATAGTAACAGTCATAGTTGCATGCCCCAATAAAAGCAATGACTCCACAGAGAAGAGCGCCGTCTATCCCTGACTTCCGCTGTGTCTTTCTGGTGAAGATGTTCAATCTCTCAGCTAGAATGCTAGTAATGGCAACTGCTACTTCTAGGGAAAGTGGTGCAAGATACCGTCGGTCTGTAGCTATAGATTGGGGTTTTGTCTGGTCAGGTAAGGGAGATGAATGAGCTGGTGCATCGAAAGCGCCAATATTGACATTTGCAAGACGGGCGTTGGTGTTTGTAATGTTATTGTTTGCAATACCTCCTTGCTGTCCACTTTCTGAAACAGCAGTGCTTAGCTCTATAAGCGATAAGTCTATCACATGTTTGTGGTCAGGAAAAAATCCCGCAGAAATGCTTGCTTCAGGTTCCACCGATCGTTTTTGGTCTAGCGAAACTTGCGGGTTATCTTGTCTGGGCGACAATGAGGTCAGTAGTTTATTCGACGTGTTATCGTCGTATCTATCACTAGTGGTTCGCTTGAGGGTAAAGTAGGAGCGTATGAGTTCCGCCGAAAGACCCAGCTGATTGAGCGGAGCCTTAGAAATTTCATTGAAAAAAGACTCTGGTAGATGGTACAGGAGCTGATCCATGATAACATGGAAAAACCGAAGGCGATGGAGCGCCTGCAGACACGCTCTAATTACTATGCAGTGATTCTCCCATTCTAAGAAGAGCTGTGTAGATTGGAAGGGATTGTGTACAGCTGAAATGCAGTTAAAGTACTGCATGCACATGTGCTGTCGGCATAGGTGTAAGATCTGTGTAAGAACGAGTCTACAAGCCACTGCTCTGTTCTTGTTGTAATGGTCGCAAAATGTGCATGCGCGCTGTTCCCCAAGACGTGTGAATAAGTCTGCAACATTTGGATTAAGAAGAGAAACATTTCTTTCTGTCTGGGCGTCCCGGGCGGTCCTCTTGTGGAATTCGCACATATCTCGTATCTCTGCCTTCGAAGGGGCAGCAGCAGTTACACTAGATATGAATCTTGTTGCAGAAATCATCTTCTTAATGCCATCGCTTGATAAGTTATCAAGAGAAGAAGTAGATGGCAGTGTAGAAGTCTGTGGGATGGTTGCTGATACTGGTCTTTTCCTTACTAGACCTTGTCTCGCCACAGACGTTACCATCAACTCACGCACTTCATTAAGGTTGCTTGTCCTAGCTGTACGGGGCCTCTGCTTACGTTCAGCGCTTGCAGTATACATGCTTGCCAAGTGGGGATATGGAGTGGAGCGCTTTTGGGACTGGTGTGGTGAGTCAGAGACTTTCTCCTGTGGCTTTGTAGAAGATTCGGGCTTCTCTAATTGAGCGCCAGTCATGAGATCGATTTTCCTTATAAAAGCGTCCTCCCACGCGAGCTTGCTGAGTTCGACCTGAACATTTGCTCTATTATCCCGCTGTTTCTGCACGGTAGATATGGATGCTTGGGAATATTCAGAATGACCTCGCTGCTTAGATGATGAAGGGTCATAAGGTAGAGATGAGCCCCTGTTGCTGTTGCGCTTTGATATACTTGACTTCTCTATCTTGTGGTGAGATGATGGGAGCTTATTGATATATTCACTGTTGTATTTTTCTGCAACAAGTCTCTTTTGCCCAACACTATGTTTCTCGGTGACCTCTATAAACTCTTTCCCCACATATCCATGGGACGCCTGAATATAGCGATCAAGACGGCGACGATCTGGAGTAAGCACTTTTGGGTACAAGTACCTGGCCTCTTCGGTGAGCGCCTCATCATCCAAGAGCTGTTGCGCAAGCGGTGACGGTGACCTTGGAGCCTCGTTTATATGAATGGAATCAACGGGCGGTTCTGTGAGAAATGTTTCTTGGATGTCTTCCTGTGATTGTTCATGCTTTCGCAAATCAGGACCGGAGGCCTTTGTATTGACTAACGCAGCAGCAGATGGGTCTATAGGGCGAAACCCTCCAACGCTGCAACTATCCGTCTCTTTAGACGCCTTAGCATCTCTGGTATCTGAAGGAATATGCATAAGCTTTGTCTGATGGTTCGATAACGCAATTTTATAGGTAATGGTTGCAGATTGACTTGTGTGGAACGATTGCTTGGGATATCGACGAAAGTGTTCTGGTGATGACGTTGTTCTAATCTCGTTGGCCAGATTGCGTACATAGACAGATGGCTGGGGGCCCTCGGAGGAAAATCTTTTTGGTCTCTGATAAATGGTACGGATTGGTGATCTCTGTTGCTGCTGGTTTAACCGGAGATTTTTCTGAGAAAAGAAGTGTGGAGGAGATGCATATACGGGTCGTTGAAGTCCTTTGCTCAATGTGTTTTGAAGCTCCGCTGGAACGTATCCCACTCGTGTAACCGATTGGCTCATAGTCATCAGTGCAGATATGGCATCCGCTCGCGAGGAGCCCGGCCGTGATGACATGGCCTTCTTTTTAGTTTTTGGCTTTCGGTCTTGCCTTCAATGCAGGATCATCCAGACGCCCGCTACGTCACTGGGTTCATCTCTCGGCCCCAGAGACAACCAAAGCGCAAGAACATAGACGAAGACTACTATCCAAGCTCGTCGGATACCTATGCAGAAAGCTTTAAGTCCTCACACGAAGAGTCCTTCAGTACACCAAGCGATGCTCCAACTGATATTAGTACTGACGGCCTCGCCTCGCCACGAGAGCAGAAGGTGTCTGCCCGAACCGTATCAACTAATGGGACAGCTAAATCTTCTAGGGCTAAGAGATTTGATAAAGAGCTGCTTGATGAAGAGCAGACGGAGCAGCAATCAGATGAGCAGGGGGAGCTTGCCTTCACAGACGAGGTTCTCTTTCAGCAGACTGACACGGAGATGGCCTTGCTTCGAGAGTATCCCTCGCTGGCCCTTCTCCACACCATTATTCAGCAAGAGAAACCCACTAGGATCGTAAAAGAAAGCACCCGGAATAGTGTGTCTCTCGCTATGCAGGCTTTTCAAGAGAAGGACTACGTTGAATCCATAAACCTGCTTAAGCAATGCATTGCAGATGACGCCCGTGCATACCACGCCTTTGAGATGCTTGCATCATTCTACGAAACGATTATCCGTGAGCAGCTATTCTTAAAGCACGTTAAATTAGCAAAAGTGTTGCGAGTGTATAATAAGCCACAATCTCTTGCAGAAAGTACTCTCCTTATTGCTTCTCTGGAGTTTCAACTTGCCGCTGCCATTCTTCAGCCAAAAGCAGAGAAGTTTCTCGTGTTGATCACCGATTATTTAAAGGTTAGAAGATTGCCTAAGGCTTTATACTGTCTTCACCGACTTCTGCCTCTTTTCATAGCTGGGCTCGATGATATGTATTGTAATAACATATTTGAGAGAGACTCACAGCTTCTTGTTTTTGAGCGAGACATGTGTAATATTTTCAATCGCTTTATGCTGGAAAATCATGGAGACGTTACTGCACGCGACCGCGGGGTCCTTTTGAGCTTTAATAGAAAGGTTTGCACCCACCTTATGCACGCACCGTATGTTGAGAATCATACTCTCCAGTTTATAGACAAAATTAACGACCTAAAGGTGGGTAATGTGCACAAGATGCGTTGTGCTAGTGAGCAGATCGCGTTTCTCATCGGCCAGCAAGTGCGTATGTTAGAGGTCAGTGGTCTTCTTCCAGGGATTATCAATCGTCTGTTGAAGTTGCTTTACAAAACAAAACGCTATGAAAGTATTATTGAACTACTCAATACTCTTTTAGAATTCGCTCTGAAAAGTGTTGGAAGTAAGAGAGGACAGGAGCGGGCAGAGTACAAGAGATATATTTGTCTGTTTTCACTGCACAAGGCAGCAGTTGATATCATTATCACTTTGCAAAGTGTTATCTCGGCTTTGAAGGCTTCGAGCGGTAATGCCAACGCCTGTCTCGATGACAACAGCAACGTCAGTGTTGGTACTGGTCTGAATACGATGCTGGTGCGGCAGATGACTAAGGTATCTATTCTCCACATTAAGAATGTCTTAAGCACCTTTTACACTCATGCATATCACCCACAATATGACGAAGAGCTTGAAGATGTCTCAACCTTTTTACTAGAAGGACTAGCAGATGCCATTTGGTTGACAAAAACACGGAATATGGCACTTATCAACGATCTTATTGTCAACATAGACGCAGACACCCGTATCCCAAAGAAGTTATTCAGCCGATCGGGCTCACGAATTCATGAGCCTGTGTCTAATGGGGGCACTGCTCTAGACCCCGCAATACAAATGTCGCTTGACAAGCTTGCTGAGCAACTTGACCTCAACTTTTTAAAGCTGGTGCCAGACATGACCACGTCTTACCTTAACCTGCTCTTGGCACAGGAAACACCGTCTCCACTTCATAAGCGATCAATCTCCCGTCTATTCATAGTGAGCTCAAGAATTCAAGCCCTTCAAGGGGTCCAGAAAGCCGAAGTAGCCAAGCAGCTTGGCATGGCGTTTAAGTATTACAAGGGTGTCGGTCCTCGTAAGGAGCTGGCACGATTTCTTTACGCACAGCAAACAGATGGATATGCTGCTCTTTTGACAGCACAAACCGCAGATGCTGAATCAGCAAGCGAACTGGAGATCACCCGGAACTTGAAAATGATATTAGACATTGTCCATCCAAGACCCGCGCTTTCAGAAGCAATTGATATAGATGACGCTCCTCCGACGGTTACATTAGAAGTTCCTCTAATATCATATCCTGAAGATTATGGAATTGCGTTTACTGAGCATCTAACAATACCCCTTCGAAAAGATTTAGTGCTGCGAGAATGGATTGAGTTTGAACAAGACACAATCGGTATTGTGGAGGCGTACTCTTCTACAAACTTGCAGCTATATGCACTCTTCTCGCTCTTCTCTAGTTATGTCGCTTTACGAAGCGCCAAATCAGGGTCTAAGGCGAAGTTGTCAATCGAAGCTTTTCTGAGAAAGCATTATCCAGATCAAGGATTTGGAGGCTTAGAATTGCTTGCATGTACCGCATTTTTCGTTGGCTTTGGCCTTATTTTTACAGATGCCTATCTGCTACCAGCCAACTATCCACGCCCTCGCTACGCATACAAACTTTTTTCTAGTTTGCGTAATAATTACAAATTTAATAGTAAGCACAGTTTTGCGACCAAGTTTCAAAAGATCGCCGATCAGTTCTTCTCAGCCCATCCGTTACATATTTTTCGGAACTCCATATTGTTGAGCTTGCCCGAGGACATAGAGAGCTGTCGCTGGGAGCTAGATTTGCTCCTCAGGGGATTGTCTGACGAGAAGATGCATTCACACCTTGTGTCAGGGGAGGTTGTCTCCCGCATTGATTTTTATTTATTCTTGATAGAATTGCAGCAGATTATAGGGAAGATTGTTGAGGCCGAAGGAACCTATCAAGGCATTTCGTGCAGAAGCAGTACTCTTTTGTCCCTTCTCTTCTTCATTACAGAGCGGAGTCCGAAGGTTGGTGGCATGGTGGCCCATTCGAAACACCTGGATTATATGCACCTTCTTGCCAAGGATCTCATCCATAAGACAGGAATAGTTTCCATGCAGTATTCATATCAGCGAGGCCGGTGTCTGTCTAGCCCATATAATATGCAAGACTACACTATCCTGATACGGCAATATCAGCAGACAGAACCCAGCCTTCCAATTGGAAAGTTTCTTAAGCGCATCCTTAGGAAGTATCCTGACTCCGTTCCAGCAACGTTTGCAATGGCCGCCACATTCTTCCAATCATCTTATTTTAAAGAGGCCATTACCATCTATGAAAAGCTCTGCCCCTTATGCTTCAGTGACGACATCCTTCGGGCACTTGAGCAGGATGAGATGCGATTTACCAATCGCCCTTTTGAACAGCGAGAGATGATAAAGCGATCAATACAGGCCTCAGTGTGCTACACTCTGGGAGTTGCCTATTTGCAAACTAGTGGGAACAAGAGGATCCACACCAAGACACAGCATATTGCGATGGGTCTCCGTTATCTCCAGCTCTTTACCATATGTTCCGGACAGAACCTAAAGCTGACTCACCTTGCGGTTGCTCTGGCTCTCATGTACTATTGCCATAGACTCGACATAGCAGAGCTTATCCTTCAGAAGATCCTTCGATCCAAATACGGCCCCTCACTCTCCAGCAATTTCTTTGACCGGCCACTACACCTATTAATTCTCCCCCGAGCATCTTCAAACTCCCTCTTAGATGTCACTGATAGTGTTGCCCCCAATACGAAATTCCTCTTTGAACAGCACATGACACAGCGGCCTCCTCCACGACAGTCATATACACCGGACGACGAACAATCCATAGTACAGACCGCAGCCCATGCACTTGTCCTTATTTACTTGACCACAGGATCAATAGAAAGCGCAAACTACATACTGTCTCGGTACCTGTCCTTTACATCCAGTTCACAAAACAGAACATGAGCTTGCTAAAAGGGGCAGAAGGCAACGATGTTCCCATCGTTTCCAGAAGCCAGAGCAAGGTTATCTTCATTGGACATAGTTATACACTTGACCTCGCCGAAGAGCACGTGGATTTTCTTTTCAATCTCAGCACTGTCGTAGTCAATCAGCAAGATCTGGCCGTTGCGGAGACCCACTAAAATCTTCGTTATATCTTTTCTTTCGTAGAGGTAGCACGCCGTGGCTGGTATAGGGAGAGGCAGCGCTCTGAGAATACTGCCATTTGCGCGACCACATTGTAGCCACAACATTCCAGAGGATCCACAACAAAAGACCTGCGACCCATCTGAAAGTTCCCAAGCGCCAGCCAACCCTCCCTCCGAGCGGCTTGCCCACGAGAGTTCTATTTTGACAGGTTCGTGCTGCAATGCATCTTGCTTGTTGAAGAGCTGGCCATGTGTAAAGCGGAATAGCTGTATCATCCCACTTGAACAAGTACTCACCATTTCCTCGTCTCCATTATCCAATACCTTGACATTTATGGAGGTAATAGCTCCTTTGTGGCCTTTCTGAACTTGTACCAGGCGCTGGAATGAGTCCCTAATTTCCCAGAGACACAGACGGCCATCACCGCCACCAGTAACCAAATACGCGCCTCCTCTGCATTGAGACAAGGCAGTAACACCGTTATCGTGAGCCTGCTCAGCTATCCATAAGGACTTTCCGCTTTGTGGTGCATGAGATCGAACTGCCCCATCCGACCATCCAGAAATAATTTGACATCCATCCTCCGAGATGAGCACAGATAGAGCACGCACACCTGGAACAGAAATTCTAACTAGTTCTCGCCCTGTGATGAGAGACCAGACAGAGACGAAGCTACCACACGCAGACACACAGATGCGTGCACAGTCATACGGGAAAGCAACACATCCGGTGCCGAGTGGCGTAGTAATGGCAGGGGGAGCAGTCTGTAGTAGCCGAGATTCTAGGCTAACCTTATTTATTCTACAGAAACAGTTGGGGCCGTAGGCAAGGGCATACTCTGAGGCACCTGAAGACGCCACCGCCAATGAAGCTATGCCATTGGCTATCGCATTGACAACGGCCAAGTGACCGTTTCCCATAGCCGATTCCTTGTCCGATGCTGCAGCAGCTACAGCGGCGGTCTTGGCACTAGAAACAGCAGACGTAGCTGCGCTTGTAAATGCCGCACTTGAGCTCACCAACTGAGTGTCAGCCGGAAGGTCGTTGACAGAAACCGGCACCATGGTGTCAGCTCTAACCAAATAGACCTTAGATGCACTGGTGGCCACGAGGAGATTCCCGTTGTCGTTCGGCACAATACTGGTGATCGCTCCCGGAAATGGCTTCTTGGACGGGACAACCTGCATTGCAACCTGTCGGACCGGGTCTATCTTTATGACATCACCGGATTCTGTGCCCGCATAGAGAAGCGAGTCAACCTCTCTAAAGCAGTTTATCTTCCGGCGCAGGGGTAGGCGTACAGGGTTCTCCCTAAACACACGACCCTGTATGTCCAATTCGTAGAAGCAGAGAAAGTCCTCGCCGCCAGCTACTATGACATTGCTAGAAAGAACAATGAGTGTTGTGGGAGGTCTATTAGCTTGAATACGGCGACCAGCAAATGCCTTGAACTGCTCATACCCACAGGCCTCATCCAAAGAGTGTGCAATAATCCAGTTGTCCTCCCCGATGGTGATGAACCACGTCTCATCCATGGAGATGGCAATATCTATGATTGAGGACTTGTGCTGGGTTATCAGTGTGAGCGCCTTACGGGTGCTGGTATCCCAGACTATGATCTCTGGCGAAAACCCGTAATTGGTGACTGTGCCGGTGATAAGATACTTTCCCGAATTGGCGAGTGCCATGCATGAAATGTTTTGTGTATGTCCTGCTACTAGAATGGGACGGACAAAATTGCCAGGAAGAATGGCGTTTGTGTCTGTTACCTGTACATCTCGGTAGGAAGCTCCACCTGCCGCAGAAGACCCGGATGCGCCCACTGGGGGTCCATGCTTTTTGTTTGGTATGTACCCGGTAGACCCCTCGACGGTTGTCCCAAGATAGTCGTTGGTGTGGCCTCCAAGTGCGCGTGCCCGAGGTGCCACGTAGCCGCCTCCCGTGCGACGAGTTGTGGGGGCGTTGGTCTTAGTGTTGCCGCAAGATACGGCCTGCTTTTCTTGTATTTTGTTAAAGACAACGTGACTCCCTGCAGCGTAGATAAATTCCTCGCCATCGGGCATTAAGAACAGACCCCTCATTAGGTGTCCGGAGAAGCCTATAAAAGAAACATAGCTCATGTCGGGCACGCCCTCCAGATCCTCGAAGTTCAGCGTCATGGATAATTCTGAATTTGAACCCATATCCTTCTGATAAATTATCAAAATTTACACAAAAAAGCGTCTCAAAGTGTCTATTTAGCACATTTTAGCACATTCTCAGTGGCCGTGATAGAAGGGTGCAGATCGCCGCCAGCACGGACCCTTAGCATATACACATTAGATACTAAAATCCACGAGCGATGTGACTACGTAACTACGTAACTACGCTATGGCAGCGTCTGCCAACCGCTCTATACCATAGCGACCCCTAAGAACGCTCATAAGTGGTATCCCCGGAAGCTTACGGATCCTGTGTTTCAGTTCCACATCGTTTGTTGCCACAATGTAGCACTGAGCTGCCTTGGCTCTGTTGTAGAGACAGTCGTCTGCATAGCCTATGTTGTCATGATCGCACTTGAGCCTTTTGACCCGCGGGTCCTTGACAAGCCTGAGGGCGATTCCAAAGCGCTGACCATGTCGTTCAAGCTCCTGTATAACGCAATCAGTGACATATGGAATTGCTTTGGCGTAAAGGCAGTCTATCATCGCATTGACGAGGTCGAGCTTCATCTTCACTGTGTAATTTAGAAAAGATGTGTCAACAAGCACATGATACGGCGGGCCTAGGTTAGGGTTATATTCAAAGAAGCGGTCTGCAGACACTCGCTCTTCATTTCGCATTATCTCCTTCTCTTCAGTGGGCTTCTCTTTTCGGTGGAAGCGGACGCGTTCGTCTGTACGTTTTATCCCCATATGGCGAAGCTTCATCTTTCTGATGCGATTAGAGCTGCCCATTCTAATGCGAAACGGGGTTTTTTAATTACAAACCAAGTCTTTACTGGAGTGATACAGATCGCGCCACAACATACTATTACCGCTTGGACCTGGCGGTTATCTGTCCTGCTGATGACTTAGTGAAAACCCTCTGACCGTCGCACGAGCCTCGGCTCTTGGAAGATGTCCCCTTTGTGTGAGCACTCGTGGCTGTGGACACACGCTTCCCAACTCCATCCACGGCTGAGCTAGAACTATACAGCTTACCAGAGTTACGAAGCTCTTTGGTCATTACGTTCAGGCCCACACCTTCTCTGAGGCTACCGTCTGCACTCGAAGAGCGTGCATTTCTGGACACTTTACGTGCAATATCATGTGATGTGTGGTCTCCATTCCCCTCTCCTCCACTCCTCTCTCGCTTTTGGTGTTGGGGTTGCCTATTAGACTCATGGTCAGAACTAGAGGCAGATCCAATGCTCAGGTCTCCAGCGTGACTTTGTGGACTGTTTGTGAGCAGATACTTGATTCTCCTCTGCATTTTCTCTGGGTCGAACCGATTAGCTAGATCACGGGGTGGACTGGGAGAGCCTCGTGTGGGCACTGCAATCGGTACGTATTGCCTATCATCTAGAGGACGGAAAGTTGTGTAAATGCGCTTTTGGTCTGTCCAGATTCCGTTGCGAAGTGTACAGTCTTCGCCTGGTTCGCCGGTCGTGGACCGTCGTATCCGCGGGGATGACTCTCCCGTGCGTCTAGGTGAATTGGACTGCAGAATTGCCCGCGCTCGCTCTGTTATCTCTCCCCGCTCCATCAGACGGATCTGCTTCCGAATTTCCTCCATGACCGTGACCAGCGTCTCAACCTCTCCCTGCGTAGAGCTCACTCGCCTTCGGTTCTGATTCATGTCCTCGTTCAAGTTGTTGAGTGCGGAGCTTAGCGCCATCGTTTCTTGCCGAACTTCAGCTTGTATGTGCTTAATGGAATCTTTGACGTGTGTTTTCACCTCAGGAAGGATTGCCAACAGAAGATTGTCTGTCAAGGATTTTGCAGACTTCGAGATCTGGGCTGAAATCTCGTGTGTGAGCTTGCTCGTCAGTTCTGCTTCACATGCGGCGAGGATAGATGCTTTCAACTCAGGAATCATTCCCAAAACTGTGCTTTCTATTTGGGAAGGCTTTACAGTTGTCGCCTTCAAGTCCGCAATGGACTTCTGGACATATGTGTCAAGTGAATCTAGTTGACCCTTGACTTTCGCAAGGGTGAGGCCATCCTCATTCTCAGCGCATAGTAGGCTGAGCTGTCTAGCGTGTTGCTTCTGCACATCCTGAATCTCATGCATTTTTGCTAGGACTCCCTTATATGTTTCTTCACTAACACCCTCGTGAACGGGGGCCGTAGCCGAGTTTGAAGCACACTTTGCAATGGACAAGGATGTCGCGCAGACCTGATCCTGCAAGTTCTTCAATTGAGCGTCCAGCATACTGAGCTGGTCCTTTAGTAAGGTTATAGTCTTTCCGTGCTGCTGATTCCCTTGATCTATGGCTTCTTGCGTCAGGTTCAATAGTCGGGCCTGATTCAGTAGCCTCTCCTCGTGAATGGTCAATGTCGTATGCAAGTTTTCAATCTTATCAGAGAGAAGCTTAGTGAATTCGCTTGTCGCTGCTATCTTGTCGAGCTGGCCTTCCAGAAAGCCTATGTAATTGTTTCTCTCTCCCTGAGCCCCGTTTGGAGGGGCAATTGTCCGCCCCTTTTCCCCATCCAGTTCACGCTTCAGCATCGTCCGCTCAAATGCGCGGGAATAGCTCATAGAAAGCTCTTCAGGGGAGAGAAATAAAAAATACGAATTTCACTTCCCCTGGCGATAGCAACAGTAAGTCAAATACGCACTCCAGATGAGTTGCGCGGTTTTCCAAAGACAAGCCTGTCTGCTCGGATAAGTTCTCGTGAGAGATTTTCGTTCCGTTCTCTCAGCCCAGAAAGCTCGTCCAGCAGTGCTTCGTTTTCCTCTTTTAGTGCATTCCGTTCACTGGTAGCAATGACCACTCTTTGCTTGAGCTTTTTACATGCTAATACGAGTTCAGAGTAGCGGTCCTTGAGCTCCTCATGACACTTATTCATTTCTGTCACATCTTTTGCTGTCTCTTGGAGTATCGCGAGCTTGTCCCTCTCCAAAGAAGATATCGTGCGCTCTGCTAACCGCAACTTGTTCTCCAGGCTCTCCACTCTGGCCAGATTGGCGTCTGTTGCCAGTTTCACCCTCTCCTCTAGTGTTGCTCGCTCGTGGTCCCTTATTTGATCAACGCGAGTATTAAGAGAACGTACCTCATCTTTGAGACGAGCATTTTCCTGCTCCAGAACAACCTGTCTGTCGATCATTGACTGCTGCCGCGCGTCGTAAAGGTCTTTGAGCTGACCCATGTCACCCTGCAGATTCTTAATAGCATTGTCCTTGGCCATGAGAAGCGACTCTAATTGATCAATCTTTTGCATGTATGTTAAACTTGATTCCCTAGCTTCGTTAATTGCCATGTCCCGCTCCTTGTGGGCTTGCATGATTTGCTCTTGTGCCCGCTGCTTCAGTGCACGGACTATTGAAGCATGCTCTGCCTTAAGGATGTCTGTTGTGCTGTTTTCCATCGGATAGAGCTCTGCTTGGGAGCCAAGGTCTCGCTCTGTTCTGTCGAAAACCACTCTGTGACTATTGTCTGGTTTTTCTGATCTCTTTTCAGTGTGTAGTGAACTAAAAGAAACCTTGGGACGGTCTCTAAGCGGGCTATTCAATTGGAGAACAGGTGTTCCGAGACGCTCCACGTCCCGAGCTACTGGCTGAGCACCAACCTCGCTTGTTACAAAACTTTGTAGTTCTTGTGTCAGGTCATTTGAAGGGCGACGACTATTGGATGAAGGACGCGGAATGCCGTCAGGTGCCGCATCATCTTCTAGAAGGTGCTGGTGAATTGGGCTGCGCGTTTCTTCCCGCAAAAGCCGCTTGTACTTCTTCATAAGCTCTTTCGAGAAGTCTGAGCCAATATCGAAGGGAGCAGTCTGCATCCAGCCAACTCAACCTCGCTTTCTAAAAAATCCAAAACAGATTACAGAGATTTATGAGATACGGTAACGCAGAGGCCGGACCGGTGCTTTTACTGCAAGTTACTAGGCAGCAAGTTCAAGTCTGGGAACCGAGATCGTTTCAAAAACGGTTTTAAAAAGCTCCGAAGCAAATGAGAACAAAAGCAGACGAAAAAATAAATGAAGACAGAACCACAGACCTGTACTGACCCTTGATGTTAGTTGTCGCTCTGATATCCTTTACTCAATCGTGTCCGAGGCCGCGCCCCTCTGCTGGTGGAGCTTCAGGGACGGCCGCATGATCTCCAGCGCAGTGACGAAGCGGCCTCCAAGATGAAGCCGTATCTTGTTGAATATTTCGTCTATGCGGAGATCCAAGGCTCTCAGGACATCCACACACTCGGCTAGGCCAGTACGTGCGCTCACAACGGGGTCTGTGCCACCACCGCGACTAACGTTCTTGGGCACAGTATCGGCCATCTGATCAAGAAGAGCGCTCCCACGTTTGAGAAGAGGAGCAAAAGGGATGGTAACGTGGTCATGGTAGTACATCATAAGGAGCACAACAAGTACCTCAACATGGCCCAGCTCCAATGCCATCAGCAGCTTATTTCTCGTCAGCTGAATGAGGTGGGAAGTAGAGCCTGGGAGCATATGCGTGTTGTATAACAAGGCCCTACGTTGCAAGAATCTCTTGCTGGTAAGATAGTAGAAGACAACGTGGTACATGTTCTTAGCGATGTATGTTGTGAAGAGGAGCCCTTCTGCTTGGCCTAGATCTTGATTATACGTAGAGGCAGTGGGTGCCACGCTCGCTGTGGTTTCAAGCAAATGGCTACCTTCAGGTTGCAGAAGAGTAGATGTAACCGCTAGTTTAGAGCCTACACCGGGCAGAGATGCAACAATGCTGTCGCTGTCTCTCATACCAGGCACTGCCAGCTTAGCCTCAGTCTTAGATGGCAACTGGTCTTCGGTGTGCCCTAACAAGATACTGATGGACTTGTTTGGGCTTTGAATAATACTAGAAATATGCTCACTAGGGGCCAGAGGCTCCTCTTGATCATCCATGACTATAGTGCTCATTTCACTCAGATGAAGAGAGTCTTTGAAACAAGGCAACCCAATCGTTGTATTATTCTGCAGAAGGTCAAGGCTAGTCTCATCCAGACTACAGAGTAGAGTCGATGTTATATGCTCCGGAGTTATCCTCAAAATTGGGTCATCGGAGCTATCCGGTATGGTAAGAGCTAGAAGAGAGTCCATGCCAAGGTGTTCGCCATACAGTTCCGAAAGGCGCTGCTTTGTTGTATTGATGTAACTCAGAGCTATGGCGTGTAGCCGATCCTGAAGTTGATGCACTCCGTATTCTCCGCAGACAAAATCTGCTCTAAACTTAAACGGTCTATATGTTGTCAACTCTTGTATACGTTTCCTACCATCATCTGTTTTACAGAGGTGTTTGAACATGTTCTTATCAATGGCCTTGACATCCATGAGAAGCCCCTCATATGGAAGCAGACAGTCAATAATTTCCAAGTAGTCATTGTGCTTTAGAGGAGAAATCCGCTCTGTGTTGTGTAGAAAGATTGCCATTGCGGTCGTATTTGTTATTGCTACCAGCGGTCCTTCAACCTCACAGAGCTCCTTAAGGACATGCTTGCGCAAACGTATTTGATCGGCAGATAAGATGTTATCAAATGACGTGTCGGAGTTAACCAGCAGCATGAGCGCTGTGTTGTTGGCCTGGTTGAAGCGTCTAGCCTCAACGCGAACGAGTCTGCGGAATAATTCTAGGTACTTATCATACTTCCGCAAGTACATGTTTTCTAATAGATACATCAAGGCAGTGTTGCCACAGGAATCTGCCATGCCCGCCTCCTTATCTACGAGCAGAAGTGCACAGTCTAACGCCTCTGGAGTGGTAATATTGCAGCAAGCCCACATGAGCGCCGTGCGTCCCAGTGCGTCCCTGCTACATGGCTGAGCTGTGTGGTCTGAGAGATGCTGGGCGATGACGTGATGGCCGTGGTAGCAGGCGTAGATGAGGGGCGTCGCGCCATTGATGATGGGGCCCGCGAAATTGTGGCGCACAGTCTCTTCTCCGAAAAGTTCTAGCCCGCTTTCTGAGTACCGAGTCAAGGTCTGGGGAAGCGTCTGGATCTGTGTGTCGAAGGCGAGGATCTCACGCGTCGAGGGCCGTCGCTCTATTGCGAACTGGAAAGCGTCCGCGTGCGTAATAGCAAACTCCCTATCGTTGTAGCAGAGGCGGGTGAAGTAGGCCAACTCCATTGCATTACATTTTTTGAACCCGATATCCCTCCCCACTTCATGACACGTGCTGAGGCCGCTCTGCCATTTCTGTAAGATCAGCTGGTATCTAGACCGGCAGTATCCATGCTGCTCTCACAAACTGCGCTTACAAGAACTTTAGATCCGCCACTGAGTAGCACACACAACGTGACGGCCTCAGGTTTCTGATTCGTGAAGTCGTTCTTATCTTGTCGCATGTCCACTAAGGAGCATGAGTGTTCGTTGGTCTGATTCCTGACAGGTTGCCTAAGCCCAGTAATTATGGCGCCGAGCTCCTTTGCCGTGGCTCGCTCTGCTGGGTAAGCATTAGGAGCTGGCCAAGCACTCACTGACGAGGGTGTTTGCCGGACAAACGTCACCATGTGGAATCACAGGAAGAGGGTGCCCTGCTCTACTTCTCTTCTTCGGGTCGTGTAGGTGTGCCAGTCCTTATGCTATTTGACAGACAACATAGAGCATTCGTCCTTCAGACATACGACAGCTTTCGCGAAGATTCTGCTTCCTTTTGTGCTCGAAAGGTCTATTATAGCGTTTTGTCCTGCAGTACAGTAAGGAATTGCATACAAAGGCTCGCATGCACTTCACAATGTTTGGATGATGAAGGGCCATCAAGCTGCGGATTCTTTCTTCTACGATCATCAGTTCTTGTCTGGATGTGCATTGCAATGCGACTTCCCTGAGTTCTTCATCAGGAAAACTCTTGAGTGCATAGGTGACCCAGTAAGAGCTATAATGAAGCACCAGCACCATGTCTTTCAGGATTCCGGTGAAACTATCGCTAAAGCCGTTAGTTACTACTCTTCTAGTCATTGCATTTGTTAGATTGATAGATATCTTATAGATTGAATAGGTTTAAGTTGATAATTGAGCATATGATTCATTTATATATTCATATGTTCAAGCAAACATAGTCTCATTTTGCATTTTCTCCTCTGCTCACGGTATGTACCGCATAGGCTCTGCGTCGGCTACGGGTGTCACCCTTGCTTCTGAAGCCCGCCGCAACCCTGTGGCGCTGGGGCTCAGTGCCAAAGACAGGAGACCGTGGGCCTGAGTAGGGGGGTCTGTCCTCTGCGCGTGGTCGGCTCCAAAAGTGCGTTCCACAGCAGGGACATGCCGAGGGCCACACGAGCCAGCCACAAGGCACGGTGGGGCAATAGAGGGCATGACCTAGACAATAAATACATCAACTCAGCAGCCCCACAACTGGTACTTTTTAAAACGATGCAGTACGCCTCAGTTACGCCTACCATCATGACTACCGCGGCATCATATGGAAGGCTTATCCTGTAATGAATTAGTTTTCTAAATAGTACCATAGGAGTGTTGGCTAACACCCGACTAAGTGTAGCATGCCCTCGCACGACCTATGCATAAAACATCGCCAATCGCAAGGTTAGATTTCAAACCATCTGAAGGACCTAATCAGGATAACATGAAGATGAGCACGGACTCTGGGCCATGTCTCATTACCGATGATTCATGTACAGCTGTTAAAGATAGCATTAACTAGCCTCAAACCCAGTTCCACTCTGCATCAATGCACGAAGCTAGTATTCAAGATGGCAAATGTGTGAAAGATAGGCCCTTATGCCTGCTTGGTATCAGTTGCCATCATTTGCTCTTCTGTTTGCTTCAAATACTGAAATAAGCCAGTCAGAATAGAATGCGCCTTACTTTTTTGCAGGTCTGTCTCATCCTCTAGTCTACTCTCCTGAATATCAGGGGATTTATCGTATGTTCTCGTGTATCCTAAATCCTGTTCCTGGACGCTTGATTCCGACGGAAATACCCGAGTGGTATTGGTGCTCGGCTCAACCAGGTCATACACAGATGTGCTTTTTAATAAAGATTGAATGTGTTTTGGCCGCTCATACTGTTCTTGAAGGCTCCGTGCGTGTTTCTTAGGTCTGTATGCCACTCCATCCTCTTGTGCTTGATAACCACTGGGCTTTATCTTGGGTCGTGTAGATAGGTCTGATGAATGCGGTCTAAGCCGCTGAGATGATGATGGTATCCCTGAATGGACTGTATTTTTGCGAGAATAGCTGTGAGGATAGTGTTTGTCCATGGTCTCTTGAATCTTCTGTATAGTTTGTAAGTCAATATCATCCACAACGCTGCTGCTCCCCACGCTTCCGCTTCCTATGGTCCTATCTGATTGCTGCGGCTGTTCTGCTTGCAGGAGAGGTTTGCGTACAAAAATAGTGCCGACGCCCTGATCTGAGTCCTCGCGAAGAGAACGGTCCCGAGCCAACGAGAGCGGTGGAGTCTGAGGCCTCTGAAGATGATTACCGTGGCGGTCCAACACCGAGCCTCCCGGTGATCTCTCCAGCTTCTTTAGCAGTTCTATTTGCCGCTTAAGTGCTGAGATTTCCTGCTCCAGGGTTTTGATCCGTTCGGCTGCCAGGCTCTTCTGAGTCATTAGTTCAGCCTTGTGGAGTTCATCTTGTGTTCGGAGCTCAGTGTCCCGCTCTTTCATGCGAGCCGCTAGCTCTGTATATCTAATGTATAAAGCCCGGAGTCTCTGCATGATTTTTTCCTGATCACCAGAAATGCTTTTCTTCGTAGCAAGCTCTGCCTCGAGTTCATGGGCTCGGGCACGCCACTCCTTGGCTGAAGCAGCGTTTCTGTCTGAGCAGTCGCGTGCCTCCCGGTAGAGCCTTTGAATGTTTTCTAAAAGATTATCTTGTTGCCTTTGGTGCGCAGCAAGGCGTTCATGCTCCTGCCTCATAAGGTTATTCTCTGCTTCTGCTATACTAGCTCGTTTTTCAACGTGCATCAGCCGATCAAGGGTTTTATCTAAAACATCCTGGATAGCGCTTTCTACGCGGTAGGCGCCTGCTGTTTCTACTCCTCCTTCAGGATGATTATCACTATCACGAATGGATATGTCGACGAGATTCAGCGTCTCCGTGATAATGTCCTTCATCCTCTTCTTGACGTCTGAGGGACCAGTGACCCTCTCCAACGTCCTCCTTAGCGTCTCCAGCTTTGAAGCTATCTCTTTGAGCACAGGAACACTCACGGCCGAAGCCCCTTCGGGCTGCAGAGATGTCGAGGTAGTCACGTTTTTATGTCAATTTACACCCCAGCACTGACCAGGTCTCTATACAATTTGCCCGTTACGCTCTCAACAGACCGAATTAGATGTTGGGCGGCTGCGCTGACCCCTTCATGCAAGTCTTCAATGGCCTCGTCAATCACACCAGCAGCTCTCGTCAACCAATGTGTGTCGTGGGGAAGTACTACACAAAGAAATACCTCCAAAAGTTCAATCCCTCGGAGGCGAAAAGCATCGTTAGAGTTCTTCGTCAGGGTTATAGACATGTCATGGAGATATTCCCAAAGCATGGGGGTATTGTTGTTCCCCTCCACTGCCTGTAGTGCTACTTTGAGGGAGGGGTAAACGACGTCCTTAAGCTCATTGCAAGGTGCTACGGCAGAGCAGACAATTGCCACCATAAAGCTTATCGCTGCAATGTACACGTCATCCCTCAGGGCTCCTACAACATGCCCGCATGCAAAGAGAAAGAGATTAAAGTAGCGGCCCATAGAGTACACTTCGTAAAAGCTATCCTCTGCGATTCCACTGATAGACGCCGAGGACTCGAGACCACATGTTATGAACATCCCCATGGGCGCACTAGAAAGCTCCACCGCTCGTTGCCTAGTATCGAGCAACTGCGCGATTGTCTTAGTATCTAAGCTATACGGCACGCAGCCCAGTGGGCTCGTGATGGCAAAAAGATACGTGCCGATGACCTCATACAAGAGCTTCCCGACGCCTGTAACAAGGCGCTGAGGATCCTGACCGCCAAGCACAGCCAAGATATGTGCGCAGGCTGTCATCCGCGGGACAGAAGGGGGAGAAGTGAGCTGGATACTTGTGACAGCTTCTGTGTATGTCTTTTCAAACAATGAACCAAATAGCGAAAGATTGAATTTGGTAGCGCGTGCATCACCGGTGTTGTCCTCAGTTAAGGAGTTACTGGTGCACTCCATGCACCAAGACCAGCATTGCTCGATGACGCCTCCGAGAGACTTCTCTTGCATCTTCAGATCCAGCTCGGCCAAGAGATAGATGGCGCATGTCTCAAGTCGATCATACTGTGAAAATAACAGGGGATAGCAAGAGTTATCTGCACGCATGGCGACCACGGAGAGGACAAACTTGACAACATCCACGCGAAGCTCATTAGTTAGAACTGCTTCTGAAAGTGTGGGGTACAAGACAAGAGTAATAGCGTGGACAAGTGGCTCAACATACTGCAATGCGTACTTCCGTACCAGCACCACATATTTGTCTAGAACAACGTGCATGGCTGGAAGGAGAAGACGCAGGGCGACCACCCTCGATATAGCACTAAGGCCGGCTACTGCCGTGGTCAGAATCTTTAGAGCATAATCCGTTATTCCGTGCCGGGTCTCCATTGGTAACTCCGGAAGAAGAGCTTTAAAGACTCTCCTGACAACATCAAGCTTGACGTCGATATCCTGAGGAGATGCACTGTCATTATCTATGGCGAAAACCTCGCCAACACAGGGACCAAGTGGACATAAGATACAGAGCAGGGTGATAACCTCAGAGAGATAAGGAGTCATGAAGCGCCCCTGGGAGATCATCAAGCTAGAGAGTACAGTGACAACAGCAAGAGTTGTTTCTGAATAGAAAGAGACATCGAAGGATTCCATGCGGGCTGATATCCCCTCCCTGACCACCTGGGCGTTAAGATAGCCGAGTAAAGGCGGAACAAGTTCCTTGAGCACGGGAATGATGGAGCAGTCGCACGCCTCAACTAAGTGTCCAAGAGCGTACAAGCTACCATGTAGGATGTTAGACGCCCCGTCAGTCAATGATGAAAGTGACACATAGAACTCTGCGGAGGAAATAGCCTTCGTTATTGCCACCGCGGCTGCAGGGTCTAAGACAGTAGGAAATCCAGTACAGAATTCTACCAAAACATCTAAAATCAACTTCTTCAAATCTCTGTCAACGTCTTCGGCAATAACATCGACAAAAACATTATATAGTACGAGAAAAGCCTGCTTCACGTCTTCTACGTCCACTCTACGGCCTTCAAGTGTGCCTGATATCTTTTGCCGAAGAAGCAGGAAGAGAGTCACGCATGGCTGTTGTAGATTTATACCGTCTAAGATATTTTGATACAGCTTCACGCACGCCATGGACAATGATGTGACGCTAAGATTAGCGACGAGCTTTTCCAGTAGCTTGCTTCCCCGCTCCTTATCGTTAACCCGCAGAATGGAGGCTCCAATAATGGATGACATGGCATAGCGGACAACAGATTGCTCTGTCTGGGTAGTAACATAGAATGCGTATGTGTCCAAGTAGACTATCATAGTGTCGATGCTCATTTGCACGGCCTTCAACGCTCCCATAAGTGCAGGGTCGGATTGTGCCTTTTTCTTCAACGACTTCTCCGTACCATCAATTGACCGTATCTTCCAAATTTCACGCATAACATGGATTAAGAGAGTCGAAAGGAAGTTATCCTCACATGCAACTGCCTCGTCATCCTGCTCACTGTTGCCCCTCTCTCCTCCTACGGGATTATCTTCGAATACGGAATTAACATCCTCTTCTTCAGAAACGTTTCTATTGAGAAAATTCAAACTGGAGCTAAGATCATCGAATAGTAGAGAGAACCCCAGAGACCGCATGGTCGCTGATGATTCAAGCATCTTCCTGTCAGGATCTATGCAGTGTGCCGTCTTAGACAGTACATTGATGGCATCTTCAAGATTCTGCTCATGTACTCCTGTCTTTAGAAAGTTCCAGACAACCCCGTGGCAGAGAAGATAAAGCGCCTGCAGTTGACGTTCCATATCCACTCGTGTAACAAAGTGTCCTATCAACTGATCCTGCAAGACCTTTGGGGCCTTCTTAGTTTCTGTGTCATTGGCTTTGGAGTATATGTTAGAAAGGATGAAGATCAGGAGGTAAATGCTGTGGTGCACCTGTTCCGTCAGAGAAAGAATAGCCAGGAAGATTCTTTGCTGATCAAGAGCTGAGATTAGCTCACGTGAGGTCAGGTCTACACTGGTCCTGATTAGCGTGACTGCCGTGCTCCAGAACAAAGAGGTATCCGGGTAAATTTTAGTTGCGAGTTGGAAGAGATTAATAATGACCTGACTTATCTTCTCTGGGGGCAGTGGTGAGGGATACGGCTCTGCCGTCAATCTATTGACCATACGGGCAATGAATAACGTCTGAAAGCGATCGGGAGCGACTGTTTGTGCGCATGCCAGAAGCTCGGGATGATAAAAGCAAAGGCCCGAGAGGCTTTCTGCGTCTGTTTGCGACGGCACAATGCAAGACATCTGGTCAAAGGCCTCCAAAGATCTCAAAAGAGACAGGGTCTTAGAGTTATCGTCGTCTTCTGGCGTCTTCTGGTCTTTGTCGGCAAACTCCCCATAGACATTTTTCTCCTGATAGCTATCTATCGATCTATCAGAGGAGCTAAAGGACATCATCCGCAGCACCAGCCGCAGGATAAGAACCTCACGTCGGCTTTCAGGATTAATCTGAATGTCTCCGCCTGCAATCTGTGCAATAAGAATGCTCAGAAGAGCACCAGGGTCATCTATTAGATGTCTTCTGCGCGTCAAGGATTCGAGAAATTCTATGGGGAATGTTGAAATATAATCGTTAACATACGCCACTGCCAGAGGAGCACGAGAAACGTAGTCAGATGCCAGACGCCTTAGCTCAGTAGCCACTGAAAGTGGTATGGGAAGCAAATATTCAAAGCTGCTTACTGCCAGATCCTTGTAGATAGTGGCTAGCTCCTCAGGAACAGATGCACAGTCGCAGCCTCCTAGCAGAATAAAAGCCAGTGACGATATGTCATGTGACAGGGAGACAAGCTCTGGAATGGTTCCGAGTACAGCTAAGACAGCGTAGAGTCGTGCCTGCTGAAGAGGGATCTCACACGCAGAGACCTCCTTGTCTGTAATGGAGTCTGCAATGGAAACCATACAAACATAGCAGGATTCTGCAAGGTTAATCAGTGAACTCTTAACTGGATTTGTCATGCGTGAGCTGGAAAGAGACGTTTGAAGGAAGTTGGGACTCAGAGACGACTGTTCACAGAAGGTGGAAATCATAGGATCAGCGCAATCGCCATGATCAGGCAGTAGCAGCATCCCTATGCGATCTGTGTATGAGAGCCTCCCCAGCAATGTAAGGACGGACTTTTCTAGGGCGTGCCCAAACAACACCATCGTGGTAGGCGATGATTCAGAGGAGGCGTTATTAATGAACATGGCTATGTCTGTGAGCATTTCTACAGGGTTGCTACCTTCCTCGCATTGATCTATGCAGCATATCAGAGCCTTGCTAATGAACTGTGCTATGAACACATGGCACATACGCGTCGAGCCTGCTATCAAAGTCAGGAGCTCGGTGATGGAACCGGACAAGTCAAATGGCTCTCCTGTACCCAGGGCGCTTTGCAAAGCCTCGCAAATAGGGCCATAGATGTCCTTACTGATCTTGCTGCCAAGAAGATGTAACCCCTGGCTTGCAGTCCTAAGAAGCTCTGTGCCTTGCTCATCCTTATTGTCCAAGACATAAAATGCACAGGCAATAAGAAAGTCAGGGTCGCATGTGCTATTCCCCTCTACATTGGGAGACTGAATAACAGTTGACTCACGCTTCGACGATCCTCTTGAGGCTTTAGCGGAAGAGCGCTTAGATGCCTTTTTCGAAGACGCGCTTTGAAAATGCTCCACTGCCCTAGAGACCCAGGTTTGGTCCGTGAAAATGTTGTGCAATATGCAGCTTGCAAGTAACTTATCGAACGACCCGCTAAATAAGGGAGTGGACCACGCAGACAAGTCCTTGTCTGCTACATAAGCTGTCCCTATTCTCGTCAAAACGTCAGGGCTGGTACTGTGCTTTATCGCTGTGTTTAGCAAAAATGCAGAGCATCCCGCAATATGCTGGCAAAGGACATCAACAAATAAATGTGAGTAGCCCGGAGACGCAAGGACCTGTGATATAAATGCCTCAAACACGGCACCCTCCTTAGAGCCTTCTGAGACGGCGGCATCAATCTGCAAAACGTGCGTTATAATTATATCTGAATGCTTAGACGCATAACCATTCTTTATAGAGAGCATCACAGCTTCAAGCATTCCTGCTATACTACCAAATGGAAAGATGAGCTCCTCGACGGAAAGCACTCTATGCGATGCATCAGGGGACTGCAGCAACTCTAAGTGTGCCCCAAGATAGGCATACTCCTGGCCGATCTCCTCTTTTGTAAGGCAAAAGAGACACTCCCGCAGCTGTGCAAGCGTGGACAAATAGGTATCAGTCAGCATCCCGTTAGATATCAGACGCTTGTAGAAAAAGACTGTCTCAGAAAGAAGCGTCATTAGCTCATCCGATGGAAGCGAGGTAGATAGCCTTCGGGGTAAGGACGATATGAGATGGGATATACAGCCGCACAGAGTCTCGAGGAGCTTTGTGTCTCCCTCCGAAAGTAGGCGAGTGCATAATAGAGGAAGAGTTTTCAGCAATCCGTTAATGTTTACCGGCTTCTGGTTCACGAATTTTTCTATCAGAACCTGAACCTGGCTGTAGCCCATTGTCCTCAGCTCCGTTGAGCTACTATCAAGGGCCAATATACAGGGCACGCCTGAAGGCGCCGCCACTGGGGCTAACATCCAGTATTCCTCTCTATTCTCTCCAAACAAAAGTGCCAATACACGATTTGGGACGTCTGCACCAGAGTCACGGGGTTCCGCCGATGTTTCCTCTACCGATTGCATAGCCCCACTGGCGAAGCTACGCACATCGATGTCAGCTGCTAACCGTGCAAGTTCCTGGAGCTCTAAGTTTGACGACGGGTCTGGATCGACAAGGGTGTACTTTGCAATGAGAAACGCTACGTGCCTGATCAGCTTAGAGAGTCCAACACGAAGAGTCTTCTCCTTCTGCTTATCCCCCTCAACAATGGCCCGGAGTGCAGCAGTGATGCTCCGAAGCCCGTTTCTAAAAGCTGCCAGCAGACTTGGCCGATCTTTGTCTGGCACACTTGTGGACTTCCAGGGAACAACTGTGAAGCGGAAGAGTGAGTCAGAGAAGATATATGTGAAGGATACCAGCAGAGTGCGGCATTTATCGTCTGTCTTCCTCTTAGCTGCTGTGTTGACAAGGTCAGAAAACGCGCTCCCCGTGAGCTCTAGTACCCAATCTCCTTGGCACAGGCTGTAAAGCATGTCAGTCAGGGTCAGTACAGTGGGGACATTATTCTCCAGAGCGTTGTGTGTAAGTCCTAAAAGAACCTTGAGAGCCCTCCGACGATCCCCGCTAACAGGATGCAAGAGGAAAAGCTTCATGACATTTCTGCCTTGCTTCGACTCTGCAAGGCCATGCAAGAGTACAGGAGGGGCCCTCAGGAGCAGAAGACACGCCGCATCTCGGCACTCTGAGTGAGCCTTGGGACCCAGAGCCCAGGAGACAAGCCGAAGCGTTTCTCGAAGAAGCACCTGATCCTGGCCCAGGGAAGGGAATCCCAGAAGGTCATACGTGACGGCAAAGCAGAACCGCATGTAGAAGAGGCACGACTCTGGCGAAACCCTTTCGAGGTCAACGACCTTAGAGATCAGCTTAGCATAAAGACTGTATGAATTTCTCCGGAGCTGCTTCAGAAGTATAGATCGAGGACCTGGCCACCCATCCCGGCCCAGCAAAAGCAAAATATGAGAGCTAGGGAGTTTTTCAGGATCATTCATGCTGAAAAGACAGGTAACCAGATAACTGAAGATTACCGTTTCATGATAAGGTAGAAAGGCCATTACAAGCTGCTCAACGCACTTAATATCTGCACGGAAGCGACGAATAAGGAACTCGATGGCCCTGTGAGCCGCAGGAAGATGAAGATATGGGATTACTTGGTCCAGGAAGAGAGACATCGGCTTGTCTATAAATGTCAGATTGTGTTCCTCTGTGTGGGCTTCCCGGTCATATTGTGGGGCACTGGGATGGAAGATATTGGCTCTGAAGGCGGCGAAACTGGGGTCGATACCCTGCAGTTCTGTAAGGGCGGCGAGCGCTATTTCATGAATTGTCTCCACGGAAATTGACTTTGCATTGTCTCCATACAGTAGAGACGGGACATTCTTACGAGCCCCGGTCGAGCTGAAGACTATGGTCTCAGAGGACAGCCGACTGAGCTGCTGCTGGAGGGATGACATTTAATTAATTCTTTCTCGGGGACCTACCGCCCACAAGAAAATCAATGAGCAGGCGTCCGTGCCATTTACACTCTAATATTATGCTTCCTGGAAGCCAATAACAGTACAGAAACTACTGCTTTGTACCGACATCAAAGCGACGAAGATCGACTGATTGTTCCCGGCTAACGACAACCCCATCGCTGCTACTGTACCCCTTTGTGATCTTTGAGAGCTTCTGCTCGGCCAGCACCTTTACAGACTTGATGCTCTCGCCAAAGGAGGTGTCTGTGTGGATGCAATTGATGCAGTTGGCGAACATGAAGTCCCCACTGACAATCTGGAGCTTCTCGCCAAGCTCCTCAATCTGCTTAGGAGACAGAGGAATGGAGTCAGAGAAAAGAATGTAGTCGATGCAACTTTCCTTTATCTTCCTCGTGGCTTCTCCAGAGAGCACTGCATGTGACGCACACGCAAAGACCTGCTCTGCACCCTTTTCCTTGAGGGCTTGGGCGGCCTTGGTAAGGCTCCGGGCAGTGTCCACAATGTCATCATAGAGAAGGCAGATCTTGCCGTTGACGTCCCCAACAACGTTCATCACGTCGCACATGTTGGCGACAACCCTGCGCTTATCTATAATCGCGATGTCGGCATGCAGCTGGGTTGCCAGGTTACGGCACCGGGTAGCCCCTCCGGCATCGGGAGACACAACAATCAGGTTCTTAATATCTTCTTCAAATCTGTCAATTATCGCCTGGATGAACACGAGGTAGCCGTCAATGTGATCAAAGGGTATGGACGACGGGAAGAAGCCTTGGATCTGGGCGGCGTGAATATCCTGGACCACGACACGATCCACACCAGATGCAATTAAAAGGTCCGTTACCAGCTTTGCTGAGATGGGCGTGCGCGAGGCAGCCTTACGGTCCTGGCGTGCATATCCAAAGTATGGAATAATGGCAGTAACGTGGGCGGCCGACGCACGCTTTGCCGCATCGATGGCGAGCAGCAATTCCATGAGATTGTCGTTGCAGCGGGGAGGGCAGATAGCTCCGACTATGAAAAGGTCGCAGCCGCGGATATTGGACTCGTACTGAAGGTTAATCTCTCCATCACTGAACTGCTTTATGTTGAGGGTGATAACTACAGAATACTCATATAGTGGCTGGATGAGTTTAATAATGCGCCGTGCAAGGGGCTCCGACGCAGTTGTGTAGGCAATGGCAAGCTTGCGTTTGTCAGACATGATCTAACTAAAAATGCAGCTTTGCAATTAATTATTAAAACTTCTTGTGGGGGTTTACACGGCTACAAACTCAGAGATCGACGATTTCACACATAACAACGATTCCTTGGGACATTGAGGATATGGGTACTAAATCGCTATTCTCTGGGATTATCACATGCTCCACCTGTCTCTTAAGTATACGACACGGCGTTTGCAAGATGCTGTAAGCTCCTTCGTTAGAGTGAAGCTTCTGCTCACTCTCTTTTTTAACAGTATCGTCTACCACGACATCCCCTAGATTTGCATTCATAGCCTCGTGCAAAAAGCGCTGAGTAGCCGTTCGACTCGCCTTCCTCACATAAGAGAAGTTCGATATCTCTGTACCTTCTGTGTCAATCTCGCTGACATGTCGTCTCGCTGTACCCAGAGAAAGCTTGGCATTTTTAACGTACTTGTCCCACATTGTGGCTGTCCTCTCCACTGACAGGTCCGGATAAGGATAGTCGTGCGCCTTATCTATCAAGAGAATGCCCTCGGCTATCTCCATGGTCAGCTGTCCTGCTTCATCGACGGATGGAGTGACCGTTATACAGATGTCGCGTGCGAGGCACATGGCAATACAGGGAGAAAACGGATGCCACATGTGTGATTCTGCAAATAAGAGCGCTCCTATTGTGGCAGTGGTCTTCGGGAGGCCTGCTGGGGTAAGAATGGAGAAGCTCGAATTCATTCCCCCACAGTTCAAGAGGCCCAGTGCAATCGCGCACGCGCGTAGACCAAGATCCGTTGCAAACAGATCGATAAAGTTATGCTCTGTGAAAGATCCCAGAAGGTCAGCGCGAAACTGGGAGCAGTAATCTTCAAGGGTGAAGCCTCTCTCCAACTGCTCCTCAACCTTCTTGGCAAACTCTCGACTCTGCACTATGCCAGCATCTGTATTAGTTTTGTCGTTGAAGAGCTTCCTTGCAGCCTCGTTTGCCTCGTTGGTGTGTTTCTCCGATCGCTTTTCCTTCTTTGCCGTGTCCTGTTCTGAATCAGCGTTTTCTTGAGAAGATATATTCTCTGGCTTGGCAGCCAGTGAGGTTTCAAAAGCAGCAAATTCGCGGGATCGGTCTTGGACTCTTCCTGGAATATGTCGAAGCTTGTTTAAAGCCGCGACCTTTCTAATGAACGTGGGATCATGGTCCTGTTTATAGATAACATTCTTCTGCCTATCTCCTAATGGAGCATCCGACTCAATTTTAATCTTCTCAGGAAGCGTCGGGGCGCTGCACGTCTGCAAGACCAACGCCTGTGCAATAATGGCGTGCGTGCGCACGGCCTCAACTTGGTCGCTCATCAAATCGCGCAACTCCTTAACGACAACTGGGTCCCATGTTCCCGCGTTAATATACCCCAATGCCAGAGCTGCACCCTGTCTGCATGCAACCCGGTGAGACTTGGCAGCGAGGATGAGGAGCTCATTAGCAAAGCTACGCTGGGAGGAGAGCACAAAGGCTATCATTACCAGTCCGTGATAGCTCACCTCATCCACCGTGGAGCGAGAAGCTATGCTGACAAGCTGGGTCGCCACCTCGAGGGAGTTAGTATGAGCATATGCCAGGCCCAGGGCGATTGGCCCCGCTTTCTGAATGCCATCACAAAGCTTGTTCGACGTGAGATGCGAAGTCTGAATCCGCGGCTCAAAGTCCAGAAGAAACTCTATGGCTTGGTTGGCCTGAGCGTCAATACAGTAGCAGCAAAGAGCAATGCACATTGCGGCACCTGTCCGCACCTTTTCATGTTTGGACACAAGAAACTCAAGAACGGTCGCCGCAAGGTCTGTATAAAGTTTAGGAGGCTCATCCGTTACTGTGATCGTTGTCTTTGACGTTGTCATGCCCATTCCAAACTTGGAAATGTAGAACTCATTGAAATTGAATGCTTTGAGAAATAGAGGATCACCTAAGTGAATTAGGCCCAAGCCAAACAATATACCATAGATTGCGTCAGGGTGAGACGCAGCTGGAGAAGTCAAGAGTGACTTCAGGCGGGTAGTGAGCTTCTCGTTGCTAGTCCCCAAGCACATGAGCCCTGCTGAGACGGCATATCCGAAAACAAAGGCCTCATAGCCCTGAACCGACATTGAAGGGCGGGGGGCGAGCATCCCGTTCTCATCAAAAAGCAGCATGTACCTTCCAGGATTGGAGAGGATCGGCTCAGCTGCGTTCAAAAGGGTGTACGAGGAAAATCCGTCAACTGAAGGCATCTCTGAGGTCATGATGCCTAGGCCAAGGAGCATACCGCCGCAGGCATACCCATCAATGTCGGCAGTGAGGTTTCCAGCCTTCATGACAGAGTAGTATTTATTGTAGACACCCACGTCACCAGGCATTGTTACACCCCGGAAGATTATCCCCTCGTAAGATATACGCCCAAATTTATCCCATGTCGAAAGATTGACAGAGGGGTCCTTTGTTGATTGTAGCGAGTGCCCTAGCTGCGCATGCATAAGACTGGCCATAAAGAAGGCGGTAGTGATTATAAACGAGTCCGAAGAGGACCTGTGGATGTTTTGCTGGATTTTGAGGAGGATGTTGCGGTCGATCCGCGTATTAGTCTTTTCAGCAAAAACGGTTTTGTAAAGAGAGCTCTGGCATTTTCCTGTTAAGATATGGTTTTTGAGAGAGCCGAGAAATGCAGAGCCGAAGGGCGTTGGGATGCTTTCCTCCTTCAGCATCGAAATGAGATTGTCTAGCATAGCGCCGGGCAAGTCCTGAAATACTTGGAACGCCAGCTGTATGGTATGAGAGATGATTATGTTGCGCACCTTGTTTTCTGGTGCAGGAACAGAAACAGTAGAGGCGGCGCCAGATGGCTCAGATATAAGCTTTATCATATCCAAAAACAGCGTTGCCAATGGCTCAAGATTGCTGTTCTGTGCATAGCAGCGGGCTGCGTCTTCGAACAAGCATCTTCTTTTGTATTCGTCTCCAACAGCACACAAAATACTAGAGCAAAAGGCAAAATCAGTTATAAAGTGAGCATCCTTCTCCATCGTCCGCAAGGTGTCAAGGGGTAGTTGCCGGATAAAAGGAGTTGCAGTGACGCTGGTCAATTCAGAGAGCCGCGGAATAACAAAGTCATTGTCGGCATTGGTTTGAATGTCTGTTGGTTGTAGGTCAGGCATCCCTGGTATCTGCAAATAGGACAAATCAATAGTCACATTTTCGGCTTTTCGCGTAGGCTCAATGTGCTGTGTCTGCAATAGGAAGCTAAGTTTAGAGTGCATCTTGGATCCTTCGATGATTGCATCGATAACCGCGGTTATCTTGTTCAGATCAGCATGCAAAAGCTCACTAAAAACAATGCTGTCTGGATTACCGATAGTGCAAAGCTCTTGGTACGTCGTGGTCGGCCTAGAAGTGATGTACATTTTTACAAACTCGTCGTCGGTCAACATGCGTGTACGGTTGCGATCTGCTTGCGAGGAATGGCCCACGACGCTCTTCCCAATAAGTGTGGAAGAAGAGCACCCCGCGGCACCAGCTCTGGACTGGTCGTCTAGAAGCACAGACCCACTTTGATCGAGTCCAAAGAGTGTGGCGTTCTTATTGGCAAAATGCACACTTTGCCTGGACGCAAGTAAATCGGTGGCAGACTGCTTGCCAAAGATCACAGAGCTACCATGTGCACTACAATTGACACTGGAGGACCCATGGGGCTGGCTGACTTGGCGCAGATTCCCTGTTGTGCTGTCCTCTGTATACCTTACAGACGCTAGCGAGCCAGCGACCAACCCAGAACGGTAGGCTATATAAAAATCGACGATAGATGTCATGATCTCCTGGCTGTAGAGGTCAGACTCTGTGAGGGAAAGCACTGCCGGGTCAGGAAGAAGGGCGAAAAAGGCAGCGAGTCCTATCCTCGATTCTGCGTGGTAGAAGCGTGAAAGAAGTAAGCAGAGAGATGGAGCCTTGGTCTGAAGAGCCACACGGCAAAGATCAACGATAGTTCCCGTGTCGACTTGATAGTGGATTGTTTCAATCTGCTCTTGCACAAGCTTGATGGCCTCTTCATTGGTCGAGAATCCCGGGGCATGCAAGAGTGCCAGTGCAGCCGAAGCCATTTGCTTTTGTGTTAAATTTACTTTCATGCTTTTTGTCCAAAATCCATTTCAATCTAACAATTCCGCCAACAGCTCGTCGCATCGGCAGATTTGTAGGGATGAGCGCAATGGCTGATCTCTTCCTTAATCTAGATTATCCTCGCGTCCAACAGGAGCCTATTCGTGCTTTGTCTACTGTGCGCATCAATCCTCGGATTGAATCGGTATTGATAAACAACCACTCAATTCGCGATATTGGTCTTCTAGCAAACTATAAGCATATTCGTACCATAAGTCTGGCTCACCTGCGGCTTGACACTAGCCTTTCAGAGCTGCTGATCTTCTTAGGAGATGCAGACAAATTTCCAATGGTCAAGGAGATCAGCATTGATAATGTTGTTTTTCAAGCAAGGGAGGAAGAGCAGACGCTTTTAAAGGAGCACCCTTCTCTTAGCGCCTCTGTTCGGCGGCGCTATAGCCATGTCCGCAAATTAGCCATATCCGGAGTCTTCATTCCGGGAAAAACGCCAGTCCAAACATTTATTACCATGGCCTCTGTTGCACTCAATGCACTTACTCTGTGCGAGCTTCAGCTAGACCTCCAATCTCAAGCCAACAGTTCCGATACAACGCACACCGATCTTGCACACATTGTCGGCCTACTGGTTGCTTTTCCAAACTTGCAAACGTATAACACAGTCCAGATAACGGACCAACTGCAGAGCCTATCACGAAGCCGGGCATCTGAGCTCCTTCTTTCTATGAGAGCTCGGCTACAAGATGCGAAGGGCCTTCTCGAAGAAACGATTATGCAGCTCAACAAGCGAGGGGAGACAATCAAGAGTCTGAAGGATGCGCTAGCTGAGACTAAGCATGAGAAGGAGCATCTAGAAGAGGAGGTACTTTCGCTGTCTGCCACGTGTGCCACACTGAGGTCCAGCAATCTCAGACTATCTCAAAGCAATGATCTTCTAGACTATCTTGGTGCTAGTGCACAGACATTCTGCAGCACGCATCAACCTGAACTTTCTGGGACTGCTGCTCCTCTAAAACTAACAGACTCATCACCATCATTATCCTTATCATTACAGCAACAACAACAACTCTGTTCATCGGCAGTGGCAGAAACTCAGACGGACCCTGGGCTGTTGGTACCATCTGTCAGTCGGGCTGTTGCAGCACAACCTTCTCGACCAATGCTTCCGTGCCAGGACCCTCTTCAAGAGAATTATCCTCTGCATCTCCTCGATAAGCGTCCAGAGCACTCCATCGATGAAGTCTCAAGCACCTTCAGATTGCTGTCTGAAAGCATAGCTCTGGCAAGGGCTGAGGTACAATGCAACAGAATCGGAATGGTAACCGAGGACTTGTATAGCCAGTTCAATCAGAAGATACGGCAGAAGAATGATGAAATTAAAATCCTTGTAGATGCCCTTGTGCAGGTTCACAACGAAGAGGAGCAGTCGAGCTACCATGACAAAGCAGAACTAGCAAAGGCGCGAAGAGCCATTTCTAATCTTACAGAGGAGATAGAGCAGCTGCGGAACGCCGTAGGAACTACGCAGGAGAATTTGCAAGAAATGACTGCCGAACGCGACGATTTAGCCTCCAATCTTTCCCGAGTGGAGAAGGAATTAGCCTCCACAATTGAAAATCATCGAGCTGAGCTAGCTGCTATTCGAGAATCAACAATGGCAGAAGCAGAGATGACCATTACCGGCAAGATGATGGAGGCTAACGCCCACATTCGCTTGCTGGAGGATAATATCGTCAGCATGACAGATCAAATTAAACTGCAGGAGGCAGAGCTTGCTGTGATAGAGGAAGGTTACTGCAAGAAATGCATGCTAGCGTCTCTCACGCGGTTTGGCGTATCAAGTCCACCAGGGGAGGGTATCCACGCCGCCTCTTGCGCAGCAACTCAGACAGACAAGGCCACTAATAGTGTATCCACTGCATGTCAGCATATTATGGCAACTTCTAACAAAGCCACACACACGATGCTTATATCAACAGTGACACTCGTCACGAAGTCGGTTGCATGTCAAGCAAGCGGCGACGACTCTGAGCCTGTATCCCTACAGTGCTACTCGCTCCAAAGCCCCATCCACACCACCAGCTGTGCGGTTCAAACGGACGTATGCCCGGAGATGGGGCCTGCCGAGCTCATAAGTAGCGTGCTTCAAGCGCCCCGATTTGAGGAGGCTTTGCGAGAAACAAAGCAGCAGTGCAGTGAGCTGAAAGCGGAGTGTGCCGCTCGAGAAACTGAACTTAAAGCTCTTCTACAAAAGCATCAGAAGCTCAACGATTGCAACCAGAAGCTAGTTGCTGAGTGCACAAGGCTTAACGCGGAGCTGTCACGGCAGAGAATCAGATCCTCTTCCCCTCGGGTCTCGTCGACAATTGAGATTGATAATGTTAATGTAGAAAAAACAAAGCTGTTGTTAGATCTGAATAAAGCACTGCAGCAGCGCGACGCATACAAGCAGAATCTCAGAAAAGCTATTGTCTACGTAACCAAGCTCATGTCACTGCGCACACATGGCGCCGAAGCGTTGAGACAAGGAGAAAAGAAATACAGACTGCTAAAGGGCAAAGATGAAGCGGGAGAACACGACGTATATGAGGAACGAATATTAAAGCTTCAGCACCAAGTGCGGCAACTTGCTAGACATAAATCAGAGCAAACCAAGTATGCTGAGGCCGTTATTGGGAAGCAAGACATGATGCAACATCACAATCTGTGCCCTAGGCGGGCCAGGTCCGAGCATGCCGCCATGTGCAGTCCCGCTATGAGCCAGGAACTAATAGAATCTCTAGAGGAGCTTGCCAAGCGTGTCGATGCGATGCTTCCCGATAAGCGAGGTAGCAAGGTTTAAAAACTCTCAGCAATGTCATTAGCGCTCTACAAACACATTCTACGCCACGGGGACAGACGCACGTATCCGCAAAAGGGCAGTTCTGTGCTGGTACACTATACTGCAGCCTTTAAAAACGGGAAGGTATTCGACTCGACGCGCTTCACCAACAAGCCAATCAGCTTCAAAGTTGGGATAAACCAAACAATCCGGGCATGGGACATAGCTATCCCGACAATGTCTGAGGGAGAGCACGCCATCCTCCAGGTCCCAGCAGAATTCGGGTATGGGCCCAGAGGACTTTTCGAGATAGTCCCACCCAACACAGACTTGATCTACGACATACATCTGGTCAAGGTACTCCACTGACCAGACACCGCCAGTGCGCATTTACTTTGACTAAACTCAGTTCTCCGGTTGCTTGTGAGACGCCACAACGTATCTGACATAGAAAGGCACTAGATTAAGGACAACAAGAACGACTGTGACGATGACAGGGGTCGAGATGAAGAAGGAGAGAAAGGCGAGGCCGGCAAGGAGGGCGAGCACTTTCTTATTGTCGTTGAAGAATGTGTCCTTGAGCTGAATGCGTCGGGCACGAAGGGCAGCGAGGGTGTCGACTAGCATGTCGAGCTTGGCGTCCCCTGGACCGAGCTTCCCAGAAATGAGCCCGAGCTTGCTCTCGACGATCGGATGCTGGAATACAAATTTCGCCCCCATGAGCAAGGTAATGATCAAACAAACGTTGAAGAGAGCATTCTGCGGAAGGCTCCATGCGATAACCAGGATGATGACAGAAATGACGGCGTTGAACACGACTGCGTAGAGGTGCTCATAGGTCACACCACCCAGGAAGATCTTGACTGGTGTCTTGAACTTTGACACGCACTCGGCGACTTCTGTCTTGCATCTAGCAAGGTCGTCTGGCGCGATTCCAGTCTTGAGCTTCTCAATGTGATCACGGAGGGGGCACTTGCTCGGCATCCTTTTTTAACTACCGAAACCTTAAATTAATTTTTTAATCATTATATTATTTCTATGGTCAGTTTTATGGGAAGCTCATGAACCTCTGCATAAGATCGCAAGTAATGGTATGCTGGGATGCTGTCTTCCAGTGATAATATATCTAACTCGTCATCCTGCACGGTCTTCGTCGGATATTGGAGTTCTCTGTAATCCACGTCAACAGCCCGGGGTAGCGCAGTCGGGGGATATAGATCTGACTGATCTATGTCTAGTTCGTCCTCGCGTTCTATATATAGTACATTGGTGCTAACAGTTTCAAAGCCTGGGAAACAGCTGTTGAAGTCCTGCACTTCTCTGCACGCCCAAAACACCAGCTGTGGCTCTACTTGCAGAAGGAGGCGCTGCAGTGAGTCTATGTCTGAAGTAGTAATAGCTAGGTTCTCCTCCTGGGCTCCTGCTTCATTTGGATTGACCATAGAGCTGGTTGTTATGCTTGAAAGGTCATCACTGGTTAATGGACCTGTTGCACTAGATTCTGGGTTAGCCTGTGTTCTCTGCTGATTCACCTTCTTTCCTCTGAAACCCCTGTTTTCTGACAGGGTGCTGATTGGGCTAGGGGCATCTCGTTTCCGTTTGTCTATCCTTCTCCTTGACTTCCTCTGTGGAACTAGCCTTAGCCTCCGACTTGCGTTTCTACTGGTGACCCTGCTTGCTTGTGACAGCGAGGCCAGATTTGCGTACAGCACGTTTGTCTGCTTTATAGTAGTTTTGCTACAATTGGCAGACAGTAACCGTATGTTCTCTGGAGTGTATGGGGGAGAATACCCTACTGATGCCATCACTAGCTCGTAGGGAGCATAGCCAAATTCAACGTGAATGGCCGGGAAGGGCCTCATATCAAAAACTAGGTCGCTGATGAGGAAGTTCTCCCCATATTCATATATCTCACACACATTATGCTTGGTAGAAAGAGTCAGTATGAATCGAGGATTGGCCACATACAACCACTGCTTGTCAATACTCGTTTTGAAGGAGATGATGCGATAGTTGAGGAGCAGCTCTGCAAGGCTGGGATTGGGATAAAGAAGACATAGGTCCGGTGCCTGCTTCAGAACATCATCTCCGAGTGCTTTAAATATGTCTGCCAAGTTGAACACACCTGTCATGTACATATCTATTGTTGCCGTTTTCTCTGTACTCTTACAACCGTCGCTGACCTCTACAAGAGTGAAAGATGCTATTAGCTCATCGTATATTACCGAACTGAAGTCACATATGTCAGCAGAAAAGGTAAATGATAGGATTGTCATTAGTTTTGTAAAGGCATCTCCTTCCCGTGCTGCGTTGGCTGCCGAAGTGAATAGGGATTGAAAGGTGAGGTCTGTTAGCGCTTGATAGAAGCGAGAGCGTCCATAAGTAATGCTTGCTCTACAAAGAGACGCGTGATATGCATAAATGAACAGAAAAAAATGGTGGAATGACCGAAACTCCGCAACATAAGATTGATTGCCCTCTCCTTGCCGAGGAATAGACATCAAAGCCCTCAGAACTTCGTATGCATCTGCACTTGTCCCTCTACTGACACCTGTGTTCTTAGTATCGATACCAGTGCTGAAATTGGTAACCGCCATCGTTTGCTTAGTTGTTACAAACGTGACGGCAATTGTTGGCTCTTCATTGGTATGAAGGGTTTGCTTATGGGCTTCAAATCGCCGCTCATTAACAGACCCTGTGTACCCTATACCCTGGATTAGCAACTGAGATGCATAATCCACCTTTCCAGCGAGATTGTAAGGCGTAAATAGTGTATTGCGACGAAAAATGACATACTTAAGACCAGTTGAGACTACAAAGACGTGCCCCGTGATCGCCAGGACATCAGATGTGGCCGGAATGCTGGTCACACCAAAGGCATCGGCAAGGGCAGCTGTGTAGTCGACTTCGTTGATAGCTGCCCAGGAGTGCATGTCTGACGATGGATCGTTGCACTTATTTGCAAGAAAGATTATAGACTTCAGCCCAGTGGCTTCATAGTAGTTTAGTGCTACGGTAATGAGTAGCTCTACTCCTATGACCCGGAAGCAAGATCTATAGCGGAAATTTTCAGCACCGAACTTTGTATAATGGAGAGCAGAAGGATCGACTTCTATTAACCATGCTGAAATAGAATATGACAATAGGGAGAGCTCTTGATCCTCTAGACTCCACGCCTCTATAATGTCTCCCTGGGGTTCCCTGAGTGGATCTTCCCTGCCAGTTCCCTGCGTAGTTAAGTATTCGTTCGAACCTCCCTTGGCTGCCTGCCCGGGAACGTAGATCGAGTCTCCGCTCACCATCCTAGTTATGCTAGTATCTCTGGCAAGGGAGACCCATAGGATTGAGCCCATAGTGATGGCCAATATAGATTGGCTATCTGGGGCCCAAATAAGTTTATAGATGGCATTTTCATCCACTTTCAGTGAACGGACAAGCTGCATCGAAAAGGAGTGATAAATGAGAAGCACTCCTGTCTCCGTTCCGCATGCGATAAGATCTTTTGCTGGGTTTATTGCACAGCTAAGAGGAGCAGCATACTCCTCCCCGACAAGAAGAGGCACAGAGGCATATGGGACACTGGGCGGCAACGGATTATCCACAACCTCCGTCGGGTCTGCAGGTTCTTCTGGGCGGCTGTCCATGCCGCAATCTTTAGTTTTAAATTACAGAAAAGTCGATCGCGCAGGGAATGATGTTTACTGAAAGTGTCGACGCTTCTTATTCACCAAGCTTAGCTGGCGGTGGTGGTGGTGGCGGCGGGATGAGAGATGTGACCAGTTGAGACCCTGCATCATTAGCTGCTTGATCATTACGCAGGGAATTGACAAGAGAGTCGGGAACCCCACCGCGAATAGGGTGGTTTGTTCGCACACGTGGAGAGACCGGTGGTGAGGCCAGGAATCGTTCTGCCTCCTGTTTCGAGATTATGTTATAAACGGGGAATAATGCGACGAGCAGAAGGCCGATGGTGGCGAAGACGGGCAGGGGGATAAAGAAGGCGAAAAAGGTTAGTACTATCATAAGCATAAGTTGGTTCTGAGCTCCGAGGGTCTCGAAGGCGGTACGGGTACAGACTGCGTGCTTGGCCATACTCTTCAGGAGTTTTTCGTAAATAATCTCTCTATTCTTGACATTCTTTAGCATGTCATCGATCGCTTTATCAACTGCAGCCGCCGAAAACACGATCTTCAAAAGCGTGAATATTGAAAGAAAAAGAAAAGCATCAAACAAGGCGTTGGCCGGCAAGATCCACGCCATAACGATGCCGACAAAGGCGACCGTTCCATTGAAAAACATCCCACCGATACTCTTTTGCAAAAATCCACTTACAACAAGCATTGGCAGCGAACCAAACTCCTCCAGCAACTGTGCCAAGGCCAATCGTTTCTCATAAATCTCATTGTCGTCGGCCTTGTAGTTTATCTTGTCGGCCAATTTCTTCATGAAGGTGTTCCTGCTCATCCTGCAATTTTAGTTTTTGTTTTAAATTTTGGTAAAGTGGAAAAATCAAGTTGGAAATGCAGGCCGGTGCATTTTCTGCAGGCGCTCCCACGTCGGGCTTCAGCTTTGGGGCCAAGCCCACGGGCTTTGGTACCTTCGGTACCTTCGGTTCTGGGTCTACTTCAGCAGGAGGCACGACGTTTGGCGGGGGCTTTGGGGCCAAGCCCAGCATGGAGTTTGGAAGCCTAGCCGGGCAAGCCCAAAACACGACTCAGCAAAGTGAGATGGCACGGGTTATCAACACAATAGGAGCTGGAGTGTTTGCCACAGTACTGGAAAAGGCCTATCTGCCAACCGAATCAGATACTTGCCTCTTCAAGGCGAACTTTAAATCAGCAGGACTAAAGTTAGACAAGCCGTTACCAACTACCACAGCCACATCTGGTACGCTAGGGTCCTCGGGCACTTTAGGGTTTGGGACAAAGCCAGGAGGGTTTGGCGGCTTCGGAGGAGGAGGCGTTTTGGGGCAAAGTGGAGGATCTGGTTTTGGTTTCGGCCTTGGCTTCCAACAAAAGCCTGCTCAAGGTAAGTCAGATGCAAATGAAGTTGTCGGGATAGAGGGGCTGGTTACACGCGCAAATACCCACACTGCTAAACTTAGCGAGCTCAAGGATGGATTGTCTTCGCCGTCTGCTTATAACTTTGACGAGCGTCTAAACGACTTGGTCAATCACTCGAATGTCATTTCATCTCTTTTATCTCAATGCACCTCCCTTTACGGAGCTATTTCTTTTAAACTCATGAAGATTATTGAAGAGCGGGAGTATGGGTGTTCCAATCCGGCTCAGCGGAAAGCAATACTCAGTGCAGCGACTCAGCTAGGTGATATGGTTGAAGGGACGACAAGAGAGCTTGTAACCCTCTCATCGATGCGTAGCGGGTTTGGAGATTTCAACACTCTTTGGATGACCCTTGACTCCCGGACCACTGCAGATTTAAGAGCTTTCATTGCCCAAGAGCTGGAGTTTTTGGAGCAGCTGCGTGTCAAGCTTGTCCACAAACGGGCAGAATCGGACGCAGCGCCATCGGATAACCTGAGCATTAGCCATTTAACCTGATGTTTCTAAGAATAAATTTCATTGAGTCATGCGGTCCTTCAACGCTCAGCCCATGTCTATTGCAGCCTTCTCTGGAGTATCAAAACCGTCTGCCCCGCTAACGTCTTCATCCATCGGTGTTTCTTTGTCTGCAGATAAGGGTATTTTTGGCCTTAATGCTCCTACAAACGACAATGCAAAACGGGAGGTGCAGGGGCCGTGCAGCCATCAACAGCAGATAGACATTCCTCAATCTCTTCATCTTATGGCACAGAAGGGCAGGCTTGTCGACGTTTTCAGCTCTCTTCTTAATATCTACGCCTCATCTTACCAGACCCCTCTCTCCGGCTTCTTTTACGATGAGCTTGCCTCTAAAAAGGATCCTCCACCTGCGCCTCTCACGACAGGCCTTAGCGGGTTTGGTTCTGGCTTCGGAAGCTTCTCCAAACCCGGTTTTGGGGCTCCACCGGCCCCGCAACCTCCCTCTGCCGACCCCAACGTTCCACCGTATAACGATGAAAAGCTCTGGCTGGAGGCAAGGCGGTGCTGCCCTGACTGCACGCGATACTCCCCCGTCCTCGTGTACGGGTTTGAACAGCTGGCTGCACGGGCAGCTGCACACACCACGACGCTACAAGAGATAAAGAAAGATATGGAATCTATTTACCAAGAAACAGATAAAGTGCTAGATAATAGTAAGAAGCTCAAAGAGCTGTCTAAGAAGTCAACGCTGTTAATTTTCTCCATAGGGTCCAGATTAGAGGAGCAAACGGGGATACCAATAACGCACGAGCTTGCATGTAAGAAAATTAACCAATCCCTAGAATCACAATACGGAGATACACTGCGTAGCCGCTTTCTGTTACTGAAGGAGGTTCTAGACGGGGATAAGGACAAAGTGGAAAAGGACTTTATGGCCAGATACCCTGCTCTTAAAGATCCGTCCATAGTAAAGCAAATTGGTGAGCACTTGTCAGTTCAGGCCAAGATCTTAATGACAATAGGGGTAAAGATACAGCAGATCATGCGCTCGAAACGTTAAAAAGTTTCAATCCTTCTGAATTATAGGATTCTTGTGATGATAGACCGGTAAGTTATTCACGAGTTGTATTTAATGTAGTAGTCTTAATATAGCAGTCATTGTAAATCCCTACTCAGAGATATTGCATTCTCTGACTCTATAAATGAACATGATCTGTACTAAACTCTTGACCTCATGCTCAGATGTCAATTAGCAACTTAGAGGGAAGGAGGGAGCTCATATATAAAAGCTAGTACATAAATCATGTGAATATAGGGAGTAAATATCCTCTCCACAAGTCTGCTTTCGTTAAACTAGCACCGGCTCCGCTAGCTCCGCCGCTTGTGTCGTTTCTTTCCCCCGATACTATTGTGGAGAAGTCCTTGATCAATAGCAGCAGACGCTGAATTGCAGTCCCGTAGTCTGCGTCGCCTCTGAGCTCAGGTAAGAAGATAGAAAGTTCCTCCAAATCGCTCTGCGTACAATCCAGGAGAGTGATAAGCTCTAAATAGATAAGCAGAATCCGCACATACATGTCGACACTTGACGTATTCCCACAGTCTGTCTTCGCGGTAACTGGTCGGGGTATCATATTGATGTTTCGCAGCAACATAGAGAATGGCTCCAGCTTAATGTCAATCTCGACTTCCATCTCAGAATCAGTTAATACACGATCCATGCTAATTAGTATGCAATCCTTGTCAAAATATTGTATGTCCTTAAGGCTGTGCCTGCGTGTAGCAATCTCTTTTATTAAAAGTCGAGCCATACGCTCCCTGGCAGATGATCCCAAGTATGCCAAAGCGTCATAAATTTCTTGCAGAGCACAGTCCTCAACTAAGCAGCTACCGAACATAAAGCTGCTGTGGGCTTCCATATAGACTTGGGTATCTGTGCATGGCGTGAATGTAGAGCTAGGTGTAGGGCTAGTGCTATACTTCAATGGAAGTGGTGGGAGCATAGTATAGGATGACCGCGAAATGCTCTGTGAAATACATTGCGAAACGCTCTGCGTCGCTACAGTGTCCAACGGCACTGCCCGAAGCTGAGTGTCGCCAGATTTGACGTCTGCTGTTTGCTCTAGCTTGTGGCACAAGCACGCAACTATGTCACAATTATCAGGGTCTGAACTGTCAGTGCTGTCTCTTGTGCCTTGCAACCCGTCAAACAAAGGAGTTAACGGTAAGTTGTCACTGTATCTATCATCATTTGACGACTCTGTTACTTCAGATGTCTCTGATATGTTTTTAGAGTTTCGCAGCTTGCTCTGAAGATGGGAAGGCGGAAGTTTATAAAGTAGAGTCTTGTTTCGTCGGGAGCCCGAAAAAGAGCTAGTTCTATCAGGTTTATCGTCTACAGCGCTATCCGTCTGCCGTTGCTGACACTTTCCCGCGGCTTCCAGGGATTGGCCAGACCTTAGCTGCAGAAAGGCTGCACCCGATGACCGACGAATATGCTGAGCATTCAGTGCATGGATTATCGTAATGAATCTCGTGGCAGGCCTATTCAAGATGGTAAAAACATCTGGTCTGAGGAGATCTATCAGCTCTTGAGAGTTCATCCTCTTAAGTTCTTTGAGGGAAGGGACAGAAATAGATGATTCTTTAGTAGAGACAGTGGATGGACTCTTAGACGGATGTGCCGTAACAAAAGATGAAGCCGGTGATACAAAGTGCTTAGTGCCAGATGTGTTCAACAAGTCCGGCTCCAAGTCGGTGCTTGAATCTTGGTGGGCCTGATCGTCTTTCGATATGTTAGTTGGTTCTTTCCTGTCTCGCATTCGTTGTCTGCATAGCCTAAGGAGCTCGTGGATTAGATTAATATTGTAACAGAAGCTTTCAGAGGTAAGTCCATGCCTGCTGACGCTAGCTCTTACACCTTGGAGGAAGTCCGGCAAAGGCATATAATTATTCAAATCAGTGATCATGCAGAAGTGAAACTTACTATTTTTATTGAAGGCACAGATGCCCACAAGCTCTCTAGGAAGCACGTACCTATTATCGTAGATTTTATCTACGACTAAAATGAAGACCCCTTTGATAGCTGCAACATCGGCCTTTCTATTGTCCGACATGGCCTGTAGCTTCATTGTTTTGGAAAATATTAGGGCGCTGGCCCAGATTGGCATAACGATTTGTGAAAAAAGCACATTTGCATTGTTATATTTATGAACTTCATATGAATAATTCGTGTCAAGATTGGAGATGTGCTCAATGGGATAGCTTGATAAGTAGCGAAGATTGTCGTCAAGAGTTTGGATGATATTAGGTTGCTTCGGAAGGAATGAGCAGACCTTACGTTGGTCTTCGGAAGTCATGTTATCAACGGCGTAATTGTTAGAATGTGGAAGTGCTCGTTCTCTCAGCTTTTCAAGGGATAAACTACTGAGTTGTCTAGTAGGGGCCAATCGTGGACCTAAGTTGTGCCGATGCCGTAGCTGACGTGTCTTTCTTCTGTGTTGCGCTGAGTTATCGGCTGCGTCGTTGGGCATATGAGGAAGTGAAGACAACAATGTAAGAGCTGTGCCAGCGTTGTCCTGCTTGCGTTCTTTGCCCTTTCCAGCGTATGGGTCAGCCTCAAGTATACCAATCTTCCTGGATGCTGATCTTTTCGGTTCCTTAGTGGATGCATAATCCGGTAACTCCTTGTGCTTTGGGCCCAATGGCCTAAGCTGCTCGGTTACTGAATGCATGTCTTTACACTTAGCGATTATCTGCTTGGTAATGTAATCAAAGTAAGCATAATTGGTTGCAGCGCGATTCAGTGATGTGAGAACGATAAATTTCTGTGTGTAACTTCTTTGGATGAGGAAACAGGCCAAGATTGTAAACCCTAATGCAATACAGAAAAGAAAGAGAACAATGACTATGGTAAACATCGTAAGAAAGGATAGTGGTTCGCTATATACAGGTATCTGGATAAGAAATTTGCGCCTCTCAGATCCTTTGGCAAACACTACCTCTGCCATCTCAGTGCAGATCTTGGTTGTGTCAGCCAACTCGCCTGCCGACCAAAGCACGCCTATCAATAGACTTTTGCTGGTCCACGTGCTGGGCAAAAGAGAAGATACTTCGCAGACACCTGCACCGGCGTATGCGGCTCTGTGGCCGAGCTTTTGGGGGCGCTTATTATTGAACGAACAGGTAAATAGATGGTCACATCGCTCAGAGATGACGGAGTCGTGCAGATCCAAGAAGTCAACAAGGAAGACAGCGACCTTTGACCTCTGCTCGGTAGTATCTATCCAGTTCCAGACGTTATGAACTACTGCAGTGGGGAAGACGACCTGTACCAGATCTATGTTGGAAGCCATAAAGGCAAGGGTGAAGTTATGGATGCAGATGCAGATACAGATATAGATATAGATGCAAATCCTCAGTCCTTGTGAGAAATGTAAAAAGACGTGAAAAACTGGAAATTTCAAAGGTCTATGCCTCCCATTTGTGACGCTATCTTACGGAGGCGCGCAATCAAGCAGTACACGAAGGAATCCGTTTCAATAGAGGCCATCGAATATTTACGCAAAGTTGCCGTCGCTATCCCCACGGGGCATAACACGCGACACACGGAGTTCGCGTTTGTGACTAATCCGCGCATAATAAAGACGATTTCGCAGGCCAAGGGCGAAAAAGCAGAATATATGCAGCATGCAAAGCTGCTGATTGTCGTTATGGGAATACAAAATGACGGGGTAACAAGCATCGCGACGGACATGTCGATAGCCGCCGCCATGATCCAGCTAGCATGCTCAGACTTTGGCCTCGCCTGTTCCTGGGAGCAATTCTATGGCCGCAAGAACGTTTACGGAGAAGATTCGGAAAGGATTGTCCTGGATGTTTTACGGTTACTCAACTCGCCAAACAGAAGAGTACTCTGTGCTTTAGCCATAGGGTATCCGGCTGTGCAAATGCCACCGGCAGACATGCATGAGAACGGACGAATTTATATGATAGAGTAAAAAGATACACCGACTTAAAAAATGATTGACACCTCGAAGCTCAAATTCGTGGCCTCCACGTCAAGCATAGTTTCATCTGACTCCCCTAAGCAGGGTTCAGGCACACCATTTAAAATTATTGCCACCCATGACGGTAAATTTCACTGGGACGAATGTCTTGCGGTTTGGTTCATTAAGCAGCTTCCAGATTATATTGACGCACGCATCATGCGTACGCGCGACCCTGAAGAGCTAGAGTTTGCTACCATCACAGTGGATGTGGGGGATGTTTACGATAGCGAGAAGCTGTGCTTCGATCATCACATGAAGGGCTTCCAGGTGTTCTTTTCAGATGCGTACAAAGACATATGTTTAAGTTCTGCAGGACTAATATATGTGCACTATGGAAGAAGTATTCTAAAGCAGCTCTTCCCGCGTTTAGACGGGCCCACAGAGCTTGAGTTTCTCTATCACTATGTGTATGACAACTATATCCGCGTGGTTGACGCTGTGGACAACGGGGTAGAGAGTCACTATAACACTGATGGGTCTGAGCCTATTTGCCGATGGACTGACCCCACATCTATGAGTGCACGAATCACTCGCATTTATGAGATTGCCGGTGATGAGGGTTTTGGAACAGCTTACAAGATGGCTGGACAGGACTTCATGGAGTGGATACAGACCGTAGTAATAACTTACTTGCCCGCGCGCAGAGAGCTTGTTAGAGCTATTGAGCAAGCACATAAGCTTCACCCCAGTGGTCGCATCATTGAGCTCTCTAGCCCGGGGCCATATCAACAATTTATTCATTCGGTGGAACATGATCTATCTCTATGCAAAGACGGGCCTGGCGGTGACACTATCCTGTTTCTCATACATCCAGACGACTACCAAGCTGGCTACCGTATTAGGACCGTTTCGACACAGAAGGGCTCATTTGCATTCAGGCTGGGACTCCCGGAGGCCTGGCGCGGGCTGAGGGACGAAGCGCTTCAGAATGTCAGCGGGTACCAGGGCATGTCTTTTGTTCATAAGAGCGGTTTCCTTGGGGGCGCAAAGGACCGTGACACGGCACTGGCTGTCGTGACACGCATTGTAGAGGACTTTGAGGCCCGCAATTTCTAAAAGAGGCGTGATTAAATGGTAAGGGCCCCAAAGTTAGTGAACTACGTGGGTTCTCCGTTGACGGTGCATGCATTGAATGGTTACGTTTACACAGGGACGCTGCTAGCCATTGATAGGCATATGAACATGGTTATTTCGTCTTGTTGCTGCCGCGTTAAAGAAAGTGCCCGCAGCCTTGGCTTGGTTGTTCTTCGGGGCGAGGAGGTGGCATTCTTTACACAGGATAAGGATGTTATCCCTGTGAAGCCCTCCACATCAAGCGCAACCCAAAGAGTAAAGCCTGCGCCACCCCAAAGGCCTACGATAACGGAATCTGCACACAAGTCCGCCCCTACAAAGCCCACAAAGCCCTCGTTTGTCATTCCAGGACTTGGGCGTGTAGCCAAAAGCAAAGTCAAAGGGTAAATTCACTGCTCAAAGGTACTTCTCGGCATCTGTCTTTTCAGATGGCACTAGCTGGTCGAGGACGCGGAGCATGTTGTTGGTCAAGGTGATGCGGGCACCATTGTTGCTTCTCGCGGTGTCCATGGCCTCCTTGTCTCCACTCTCATACGCATTTATAATGTCCTCCGCCATGGCTGCCGAATCTTTGAAACTGTCAAATCTTAGCAATTGTTCTCTTGCTCTTTCGGGGTCATCAGCAGTAAGAAGAAGTACTATGTGGAAGAGCGTGAGCATGTCTACTTTAAATCCATAGCCGGCCATGGAACGGTACATTTCCGTGGCCTTCTCAACAAGCTGGAGTACATTGCCTAGTTGTGTCTTATCCAAACAGATGGCATCTATAAGCTCCATTATTGTGCTACATGCCTGCATCGGTCTTTTTTCCTGTTCAAACAACGCAAGGGCTTGCTTCATTGTCGAGTCGACATCCTTAGTACTGTCAAGATATTTGCACATATTGACGTACTCTCGCGCCGCCTCTAGAAACTTGCCAGCGAGACACATGTATTCCGCACATCTCCGATGCAAAGATGCCACGTCAGCCTTTTTAACACTTCCCACTCCAAGCTGTTGTCTCGCACACTCTGCAGCCTCTCTATATAGCACGGCAGCAGGCTGCTCCATTTTAGCACTGACGGCAGACTCTGCTGCTCGGGTGAAAGCAATCTGTGCCCGGTCCATGGCACCCAACTGCTTGAATATCTTTCCTGCCTCTCTATAGTCAGATAGTGCAGCATCTGGATTTGGCTTCGAAAAGAGACCTTTCTTGGCACTCTTTTCAGCAGACTTGATCAGCTTTTCAGCATCTGCTATGGACATTTTTAAAATTGGTCGATGTGTACATTTGAAAGGCATCTGACACGGATGAAGTGCGGGCGCTTGGGAGTTTGCACGACCATTCCTCCAGTAACAGGTATCAACGCTAGAGCCCTTCAGAGGATGATTGTGACGTCCGCTGGAGAAATTAGACCCGGGGCCTTGCCAAGAGGTCGCATCTTGGAGGTGGAAAGTACTGATAATCAGATTACAGCCATCATAGAGCCTAGTACTAGTGGTATTAATCTAGAATCTTTTGCTGCTGCGTGTCTGTTTCATGAAGACACCATAGACGTTAGCTATCTCTACAAAATACTCCTTCAAGTGATGCTCTTCTTAGAGCACTATAAGCTTGGTGGTTGGCTTCAACGCTATCCTCTTACCATTACTTTTCTCCCAACATCCTTGTACTTTGAAAACAACGGCTCTTTGGCCTTTTCTCTTTGTGACTCTATTTATTTTTCACTAAACCCGTCTCTCTTTACAAAACTTCCAGCAGCTGATCCACTTTTGCTCCAAAAAGACCACAAGCCTACTAGAACCAGTTTTAGCTCTGCACTTTATAGTATTGGTATTCTGATGTTGGAGCTATATGCCATCAATACGCAAATACACCGCAGACACTGTACTGAAGCCTATAGTCTGGCATCTTCGTCGTTGGTAGCTCTTTTAACCCGCTTTGTTGCCCCGTCTCCATCGAATAGAATTACCTCTCACGAGTTTAACACTTCTCCATATATTCTCCAGGCCTTTGAGGTGCTTCACGGAGAGTATCGTATTCTTGACGCAGTAGGCTCGACTCCGCTCATTGTAGCCGCCGCCGTCAATGACTTGCCCATGATTCAAAGAAACTTAGCGCAGCGCAAACAGAAGAATTTTCTTGGGTATACCGCCCTAGCAACAGCTGTAATTCATCATCACATCGAACCCCTACATATTCTTGCCTCCGCTGAGGGTGGTGAGCAAATGGCTTGTGGGGAAACGGCACTTATCATTGCATGCAAAGAAGGCTTTATGGAAGCAATTCCAATCCTGGCACCGGCTGAGGCAGGTCAATCCGATTACTTTGGCGAGACAGCGCTGATGATCGCAGCAGCAAATAATTGGGTCTTTGCTGTGCAACTCCTGATGGCCAAGGAGTGCTCACTGATAACACGTGGACATCATAGGTGCGGATCAGGATTCACCGCCCTGATGGCTGCCGGCCAGGCAAATGCAAAGGCAGCATTTGAGCTGCTTCTTCCTAAAGAATACCACCTATCGCAACCTCCATCTTCACAATTCCCCCATGGGAAAACCGTGAGACAGTGGTGTGAAGAGTTTCAGGCCACAGATTGTCTTCTGTGCTTAGATAAATATGAAGAGAGGAGCTAAATGTATCTATTCCCATCTTCATCTACTTGAAACGGCGTCTTTGCCGCGCCATAGACGGACTTGTTGCAATTCTAGGCTCAACTGCACTGTAGTTAACTTTATACGTGATATCATGTCCTTTCTTAACGAATTCTGGTCTAGTGGTTTGTAGGGAAAAGCAGGGAGAACTGGCAACACTCTTAAAGCAGTCATCTATGTGCGTCTTGTCATAAAACTTACTGCCTTGCATATATTCATCGTCTAGAAGACCAATCTTTAGGTCTAGGCCCAACCGGCTGGCTTCCATGTTGCTTCCCTCAAACTTGTTTGGCATTATACGTGGGACCTTGACTCTTGGCTTCACGTATGCTCCAGCGCTGCGCACGTCTAGCTGTTCTATATAGTCAAAGTGACTTGTCGAGATTATGGGTCTATGAAGTTCTGCTCCTGCTTGAGTCTCGTTCGCTTTTGTGATCATAGTCGACATAGGCACATTCAGGTTTGTCAGCGTGTAAGCCGCCATCTTTCCTGGGACAACCTCCCTCCCCGTTTTAGGCATCTTACTTGCCAGTGTAAGGGTCGGATGTGTCATGTTATAGCGCTTCCGTTCCAAGTTCGCTTCTTCTATGGTCGCTTCCGCATTTGGCATGAAGTCAAAGTTGTCTACAACAGGCTGGAATGGCTCTGCGGCTCTCTTGGAATCGTATCGCATACCAGATTGAGTGATTGGCCTGGAGCGAGGAGATTGCTGGGACATGGGGACATGGTTGCGCCCTGGACTTGAGTGCAAATCATTGACTGAGATCGGTCGTTGCGCAGAAAACCTCCTGACCCCAGTATAGTCTGTATGTTCTCTGGCTACGAGAAATGTTTGTGCTCCTTCTACATCTGCAGTAATGGTGGACGCGGGAATCTCCTTGATATTTCCGAGAATATTATCAGATAACATAGATACAAGAGATTTCGGAACCGGTAAGCCTGCTGGCGTATATAGCAGACCTTGCATATCATGATATCTCGGACTAGTAGGGGCACCTCTTTTCCCACACGAGGTTCCTCGTGCTCTTGCTGGGGCTGACTGCGGGGCCTCCATAGGACTTACATTACAAAGGTGCCTGTGTCCAGGGCTCTGGTCTCTACCAGACGTTTTAGAATAGTCGGGAATATATGCACTGGTCTTGTACTTAATTCTATCATGTACCGGGATTCGATTCGTTAATCGAGCTGTCGTGCTTGAACAACCAGATATCCTGTGGGGCTCATCCGGTGGAAGTGAGGCTCCTCTGCGAGAGCTTGGGGAGCGTGCATTTCCGTCGGCATATACCGTACTTGATTCTTCGTCCTCCAAACAAAATGCAGACTGTTTGGCCTTTGCAATGATGCTCTGTGCCCGCCTATTTGGGCTATACCTAAGTTCTGAAGAATTTCTCCCTGCGCCAAGTTTCCTGACGTGCTCTTGTCTCAACTGTGCCACCAGCCTACGGTCGATTGGCTGAGTACCTTGTATAGCGTTTGTATTCTCTTTTATTATATCTATTCTGCTATTTTCCATTGACACATTATTCCTAAAGCGTTTTTGCCCATATTTCTCATCTAATTTTGCCTTGATTGCTTTAGCATCTATATCTTTTGTCTCATACTGGGCATCAACGCTAGCAGGATCGTTCGGTAGGTTCTCTTGTGCGCCACTCATGTTCCTCTTAGCTTTCACACCCTGGTCACGAAGGCGTTCATCAACCTTGCCCTTTTGTTTAGCTATAGCCATGAGAGAATCCTTCTGCTTCTGTGGATCATTCCCCTTATCGTCAGTCACAAGTAGATCTGTTACCACCTCTGGCTGACGCACGGAAAGACTATTCTTTATACGCCAATCCTTCCATGGGCTGACTGACCGTTCGTTGCGCTTATATGTATGATTGGTTACAGAGCGAGACGCTATAGATCGTGTTCCCAATGCTCTAGTGACCTGCTCCTTGCTTGGCTTGGTTTTATCTGTCTCTCGCATAAGTCTATCCGGGGCGGAGCGCTCTACGCAAAAATCTCTATTATCTAATGTTTCTCGCGCCAATGTTCTTTCACGAGAAGGCTTTCCTGCGGGCTCCGAAGGTACTGGGTTTAGACCATTGCTATCTTCGTTCTGTCTCTCTCGTGCTTCTACGTTAGCAGAAGAGCACCTAACAGTACACCTTGCACGCTTAGGATCTGAAGCCTTTTCTGCCATAAGGCGAGGCGCTTTTAGCTCCGATTCTGTTTTGTTTTGTCTGTACGCCAGAGATGGCACATATTTATCTCTCTCTGATGAAAGAAAACACGACGAAGGCCGTGTATCTTTTGTCCCGATGCTTTTGTAGTTCTGTAACGGCGTTGTACTGAGGTTATCAACGTATGTCTCGACGAGGTGGTATTGAGGCTTGAATCTCTTATTATCTAACAGTTGTGGGGCAGTTTTAGCAAGAATGCCATCAACGGACTCTGGAGATTTTGCACGGACACTTCTCCAAGATGGAGAGGCAGCTTTTCTACTTGTTTTACGTTGTTGCCGCTGATTTGTCATTGCTTCTTTGTATTCGGGGTACTCGGATATGTGTTTGTCCAGTTTTGAGCTCACGGTTCTACTTTTTACATAATCTATGCTCGGAGGTCGGTGTAACTCGCTATTATTGACGGGTTCATTAATGGTTAACTTTGAATACTGAGTGGCTGCTCGCTCCGGAGCCAGAAAGATTGCAGACTTTGGCCTACCTTCTGTTGCGCTTTCATGCACCAGCTGTGCAAACCGCCCTCTTGCCTTGAGCATCATTGAGTCCCTCCGATCCTTCTCTGCTTGTACTGCCTCTTGGATAACCCGAGCCTTTAGCTCCTCATCTTGCAAGAACGGGACTTTTGTTTTTGTAGGGACCTCTATTGGTTCCAGTAAATCGTCAAATGGAGCCAAACGTGCAGGGCTCAATTTTGTAAGCTGGTCAGCGAGCCAAATCTGGGTTGGAATAGAGTACTCCGCACAAGGAGTAGACTCATTGACTGTGCTAACGATCGGCTGCTCGGGCTGGATTACCGTTGTAGATGTTGGTATAGAAAAGCATGGTGTTTCCATTGAAATCCAGATATTGAATTTTGAGACCGTGAGCAGGCCTTGTTTTTAACTGAGCTTCAATTTTGGCAAAGAAAGGAGATGCTGAGAGGGAAGTTTGACAGCTACATTTTACTGGAGCCGTTAAACAATGCGCGTGTGCAACATGCCCAGCGAGAATCTGATGGGAAACAGTGCTTACTCTTCCAAGTACCCGGTATTTGCGCTGATACAATAGAAGGTGTTTTTCAGTACGCTGTGGGGCTTATTAGTCGTGCACCGCGGACCCTGGTTCCATATATCGATTATATAAGCGACTCCGCACACAGAGGATACCTTGTCTCTTTGTTTTCCGATAAGCCCTCTCTCGCGGAAGTTATTAATGTGAAGAGCACGGGGAATGAACCATTCACAGAGGCAGAAATTTATGATATCTATAGTCAGCTGCGTGATGCAGTTACATTTCTTTCTAATACCCCGGGATACAATGGTCTCTTTTCATCTCATGGGGCCATCTCAGCTGAGACTGTTATTCTTACAGACACATCACGCATTGCCTTATTAGGATATGGTCTGGATGCGAGTGCTAACCTAGTTACCGATATTAGGAGCGTTGCAAGACTCTTGACCAAGATTGTAGGGATCAATCTTCCAACTCAAGAATCAAAGGCATACACTAAGGAATTGGACTTATTAATTCAAGCACTAGAGATGGGTGATGACTTTCCATCTACAATAAGCTGTGCTAAGGGATCAGCAGGGGTAGGTGTTTTTGATCTTGAAGAATATGGAGCTACTACTCAAAACCAGCTACTATTATCTACGCTGTCACAACACCATCAAGTCGCTATGTCCCCTGGGAGCACAAATGCCCCGCAAGTTGAGCTGAGCGCGACGAAGGTAACTTCAACCGCACGAACGTTTGATCCTCGCATATCCGTGCAGGATCTATCACGCACTGGATTGGCCTTTACTATGCCACCGTATGACGCCTTAGTAGATGCTGTTAGGCAGAAGAATCTCGACCGTGTTACAGCACTTCTTGGACGCGGTCTGACTTCGCCTCCATTGTGTCCAAAGACAGCTCTCATGGAGGCTGCGAGCTTGGGATATTATGAAATTGTCCAAGTGTTACTAAACACAGAAGCAATGCGCATATCATCTGAGGGACACACAGCACTCCACTATGCACTAAAAAGCGGACATCTTGACATAGCACTGGCTCTGCACGATTTAGAAAGACAAGATCATTCATTGGTGGTTTCAAACCACAACATGACGAACCTTTTGTTTGCCGTTGAGGCAGAAGACATTGATTCAGTATGGTATTGGCGTGAGAAACAATCAGCCATACCAGACGAAGACGGATTTACTGCACTACACAAAGCAACGCAGAAAGACTATCTCCCTGCGATTCGGATTCTTGCACAACATGGACATGGCATTGCAGACAGGGACGGAAGGGTTGCACTTCACTATTGTGCAGAGAAGAATTATATTGATGCAGCGCGGATATTAGCTCCATATGAGCAAGGTAGCCGCACTCCTGATGGCCTTACAGCACTTCAAATAGCATATACCAACGGATTCTTGGAGTTGGCACGGGAGCTCGTTCAGTATGAAGGTCCCAGCGACACCGTCCCCACGGCAGAAAGTGATTTCAACACTGACCTAATGCTAGCCGTAGTTAATAAGGATCCCTTTAGCACATTTTGTTACTTACGACAGGCACGATTAAGGAATGTCTTTGGCATGACTGCATTGATGTTGGCGGCCAAGTACGGAAATCAGCAGGCTATCGAATACTTAATTGATGTCGAAGGTGGCATGCAGGTTGATCAGCAAGATTGGATAGCTGATCCAGATTCGACCAGTCTTATTGGAAAGACCGCACTTATGTTTGCGGCAGAAGCAGGATCTCTTTCTGCTGTTGCAAGACTAGCAAGTGTAGAGGCAGGGCTGGTAGATAAGGCCGGTGAAACGGCTCTCATGAAAGCCACCATAATGAATCATACGGATATCATCGATCTTTTGGCGCCACTAGAGAATAATATACGAAGTTTTACAGATGCTACCGCACTTACTATAGCTATTCGCATGGGCTATCAAGAGGCGTGCGCTATCTTGAAGGACTATGAAGGGCCACCTGCTACCGATGTCACATTCTGCGAGCAAGGCTCTGAGCATGTGATGACACCTCTCATGAAGGCAGCAGATGCAGGCAATTTTAATTACACATGGTGTCTTCAGTCTCAGAAAAACCTTGTTGATAGCAAGGGATGGACAGCACTAATGTATGCAGCAGCCAAAGGTCATGCAGATTGTTGTGAGCTTCTACTTGATACAAAGAGTATCGTCTCTGCAGATGGGGAGACAGCTTGGCAAATTGCGCAACGTAATAGTCACAAGCACTTATTGTCCATGCTCGAGCCTGACAGCATAGTTGATGAGCAAGGAAACTATGATCTGCATCGAATAGCCATTACGAAAGGTCCTATAATTACTAAGCAATATTCCTATCAGTATAAATTATACAATGGCGCCGGATTAACTGCACTGATGTTGAGAGCAGGTACGCGTGGATGCAGGTGCGTCGATCAGTCACTTTTAGAGGCAGAATCAGGAATGCGGTCAACAGATGGGCAATCCTATGCTCTAAAGTGCGCGCTCTTGGCCGGTAACAAAGATATGGTTGATGTATTATTGCCAGTAGAGCGAGATTTTTTAGTTGAAGATGGCTACACAGATCTCATGATCGATGCCTTCTATGGTCGTATGGACCAGGTCACTTCCAAGACAACACTCTATGGTCTTCAGGCAAACGATGGAACAACAGCGTTGATGCTGGCATGTGCAGCTGGGCATGTTGATGTAGCGAGGATATTACTAGGAAGCGAAGTGGGACTTCAAACTAAGCAGGGAATAAAAGCGTCCCAACTTGCCATTCAATCCGGTAACAAGGAGCTTTGTAATCTTATCGTTCCTCTCGAACTGGGTTTTGTCCCACCAGTGTCCATATATTCTAACACGTCTGAACACGGCTCTGAGGCTAGTACAACAGAGACTATAACTGATGATCTGCAAACTTCAAGCGCAAACCTAGCTAAAGGTGACATGGTCACGAGCATGATTTCATCGCTACATCTTGATCCAGAAATGCTGAGCCGCTGGGAGAAGCAAATGAGGCACAACCATTTAGCTCTACAACGGATTATTGGTCCTTCTCCGTCCGCAGATAGTAATGGAAATACTACGCTGCATCGTGCTGCATTACATGGAGATCTAGCCGGAGTGCATGCAAGTATATACTTAGCAAAAACCACCAACAACATGCACCAAACGGCGCTTATGTTTGCAGCATCTCAGGGACACTCAGCAATTGTTGAAGTTCTCGTGCATTACGAAGCAAACATGGTCGATGCAGATGGTCACTTTGCTGCAGAGTTAGCTATGATCTCAGGAGACTTAACTTCCATAGCAATTTTAGCGTCTGTCGAAAGGGCTCTCTTGATGAGCGCAGGATATACGCAGCTTATGTTTGCGGTTCTAGCAGATGATATTCATGCCGTAAAAAGGTATATTAAGGAAGGCTTACTGCGTCAACAAACTACAGCAGGTCAAACAGCTCTTATGATAGCTGTGTTGCTCGCTAGACTTACACTTATCCCACTGCTCCTAGAAGAGCGCGATCTTTGCATGACAAACGGTGTTACCGCATACGCTATTGCTACTTCTTTCGCACGCAAGGACTGCTTTACTAATGAATTAGTCAACTCATTAAGGGTAGATGTTTTGCTAGATGATGATGGAAATACGCAGCTCATGCAGAAGGCTATCTCTGGAGAGGTAGGATATGTAAAAGCGTTTTTGTATATGCACGGCAACTATAACAAGAGGGGGTATAACGCGCTACACTTATCTGTGCTTAACCGTCATCATGAGTGTGTTAGCGTCTTAAAGAGTGTGGAGAGCGGGACAAGACTTCAGGGCAGCTTCAACACAAGAGGGATTTTCCCAGTGGTTGAGCCAACGGCCCTTATGATAGCGGCCATGGTAGACGACTGTAACTCCATCAAAGAGCTAGTTGCAACTGAAGCTACTCTCACTGATTCTAAGGGAAGGACTGCATTAATGTTAGCAGCTATTTATGGACACGCGGACGCGTGTAAAGTGCTTGCTCCATATGAAGCTGGATCTCAAGACAACTTCGACCTAACTGCACTTATGTTTGCTTCTACGTATGGACATGTAGAATGCGTGCAAATCTTGGCTAAACTTGAGGCCAACATAGTGACACCGGCAGGTGATACTGCACTCACCTATGCCGCAAAGCATGGCCGTATCGAGTGCGTCGGAGCCCTGGCCCCCTACGAGGCGAAGGCACACGGGGTCAGGGCCGCCGCCGCCGCCAGCGAGGCCGCCCGGGGCGCGGTGCAGGGACTCATCCAGGGCTGGCTCTAGGGCCGGGCTGCGCATCTGCCTCTGACATGGCAGGAGCCCGGCCCCCAGCGGGCCATCAAGGGCCGCAACGATTGTCGCCCCCGTCCTCACCCGTGGGCAGCAGATCGGGAGGCGAGGGGCCGCCGGTGGACAGCGCGAAGACACGGGCAGACCATGTTCTCCCGGACCGGAGCGCTCGTCGCCACTGCCCGACTTGCCAGCACAGGCCAGGCTGGCGATCTTCTGGGGCTGCTGCCCGATCGGTGCATCTGCACGGCTTCCGACGAGATCCCTCGCCCCCTGACCCACGGTAGAAACGCGCCGCCCTCCGCAGAACATGCAAACAAGTAGACTCTGATGGGCCTGTCGCGGCTCAGTGGGCGTGCTAGCCCGGCGGCTGGGGATGGGAGCGGCGACCGCGCTGGCCCCCTGCTGCCTTGAGGAGCCCCGCTCCACGGCCAAGGATGGAGGGTCCGTCGCGGAGCTCAATAGCTAGCGCCGGGGGCAGCCGGTGGGCGGAGTGAATCATCATCACACGTTTGCAGTTAATATGTACTTTCCATTATGTGTGGCTTCTAGGCTCAAAATTGCTCTGCCATCTCCAGCTTTATTAGTGTGCGCTAGGACAGCCATAACATATCGACGCTCGTCCAAAAGGTCTTGGGGTCCGCTGGTAGCACCAGAGTTGGAGGTGGATGCAGTGCTCGACGGAGAAGTGAGCGCATAGCATGAAGCGTTATCCCGGCGGAAGCCCAGACGAAAGCGGCGCCAGTGGGGTTCGAACCCACGCGTGCGACGCACAACAGATTTCAAGTCTGTCGCCTTAACCACTCGGCCATAGCGCCGTCGCCTGCGCGAGAACATATAAATTGTATAGGTAGTATGGTTGTATTGGTTGGGTTTACTCGCTGAACGAGGCGCTCTGTGACTGAAGGACGCTCGCCCTACTCGTGTTGTGCGAAAGCAGGAGGCTGCGCCGGCTGAAGGAGCACCCGATCGACGCGTTCGGAATAAGCTGCTCCTGCTCCCGGAAGATCTGCCGCAGCTGCTCCTTCTCTGTAGCAAACGGATTGGAGTCCAGAAGCAAGCGTGCGTTGGTCTTCAGGTCCACTATCAGTCCTGCCAGCTTTCGTGTTGCCTCAACGCGCTGGTCTGGGTTAGATATGTACTGCACAAGAATGCTGTAATCTTTTGCGGTAATTTCAGGCGGCAGTATGGCCGGCCATTCCCCACGCTGAACAGCTTTGATGAGTGCCGCCAATTGTCGACGCACCTCCGGTATCGGCATTGTTTCGCCGTTTTAATTCAGCTTGGCGCAGTTTTGAAAACTAAGGTCAAAAACAGCCTGTGATGTCTCTGACCGTTGCTACATTCCCTACGGGCCCCCTGCAAGCAAACTGCTATGTTGCGTTTGATCCGAAAAGCTGCAACGCACTGATTGTCGATCCTGGTGCGAGCTGTCCCGATGTTTTAGACTATGTGAAGAAGCAAAAACTCAAGGTCCTCTTCATCCTCCTTACTCACACGCACTTCGATCACGTCTTTGGGACTGGTTATGTGGTGAATGAGTTGAAAAAGGAGGGTGACAGATTTGGCTCCCCTAAGATATATTCCCACGCAGATGATGTTACCCATTGGAAGGCAAACAGAATGTTTGCTCCTCTCTTTGGGGAGTCCGTTCCAGCTGACTTTCCAGCTGAACCGGATGAAACATTCAGTGAGGAGTCGACCTTTGATCTAGGCAACGATAACATCTTCAGGATTATGCACACCCCAGGCCATACGCCGGGCTCCTCTCTGTTGTACTGTAATAAGGCCAAGGTCGTTTTCACGGGTGATACCATATTTGCTAACTCCGTCGGACGAACAGATTTCCCCGGTGGATCTTCAAAGCAATTAAAAGCATCTGTGAAACGAATTTACAAAGAACTGTCTGACGATTTCAGAATCTACCCTGGGCACAATCATGATGTTACGTTGGGCGAGTCGAAGAATGATGTTCTAGAGGCGCTTTCCTGGACATGAAGTTAAGTAAATATTTCATTAAAATTCTGATGCCAGGAAGCGCAGACTGGTTTGGTGCCGTGGAGGCAGGTGACACGAGCCTTATTCAACAGCTTCTGCCACAGTATAAGCTCACCGTGAATGATGCTGGAGATACAGCTCTTATTTTGGCTGCCCGTTTGAACAAAATAGGCATTGTTCGCATCCTGGCTGCCCACGAACATGGGCGAATGACAAGAGATGGCAGGACAGCGTTAATGATTGCTGCCTCGAGGGATTACCCTGACGTTTGCGAACTTTTAGCTCCGTACGAGGCCAATATCTATTGTGACCGAGGGCGAGACTGCCTTATGATTGCCGCCAAATCGGTCTCTGTGGAGTCTCTTTCTGTGCTCCTAAAATATGTGTCGTACAGGCGGGACAGTCACGATCTCTGTGCTCTGGACTATGCGGTTCTAGCGGAGAGCCTTGTTTGTGTTCGCCTCTTGCTACAAAGAATGGTCTTCCAAGAGGAGGTGCTTGAGCTCTCTCTTTCTTTAGCACGGGCTAAGGACCTTGGTGCAATTGAGACAGCGTTGAAGGAGGCTCTTGAGCATCATCATTCCTTTGCAAGTTCCCAAATAAATGTTAAATCACTCAAGACAGATGTCAAAGATGGCTTCAAGCCAGCAGCCTCGGCAAATAATATCCTTACAGCAGATAGCGACGCTTCACAGGCGTCCTCTATGAATGTCACGTCTAAGATCCCTCGTCCTGATGGATTCATTGACAATTTAAGACCCTCCCTATCGAAGTCAATGGGAGTAGAGTCACTCACCCCCGGGAAACAGACTCAGCAACCTATGCAACGAAGTTACCACTTTGGTGCACAGCAACAGAAGCAGGCTGATACAAAGACGTCAGTTGACGGCTTCTCTGTGTTACCAGACTCCAACGTGATCGACTCTACCACAGCTACTCATGGATCTCTTTCACCGTTAGCCAACTTTACAGCCCCAAAGATAAGCACCAATACATCATCCACGTACAAACCTTATGTGCCTTACGATTTTAGCACTCTTTCGGATGTGAGCACGTTATCACAGCATATCCCCACGGGGATCACGTCTTCTAACCCTTCTACTTTGCACACATTTATCAATACGGAGTCGACTCTGCCAACATTGAACATGCAGCCATTCGCCGGTGCATCGTCTGCTCCTGCTCCCGTTGTGCAGACTGACCGTTCTTTTAGCTCCTTTAGCGAAATTGAGCGAAATCTGCGCTTAGCGTTGTCACATATAGGAACAGTAGCAAATGGAACGAATACCCCGCCATCTGCGCGGACATATCAAAGCGTGCTTGAGGTCGTTAATAGTCCTGCAGTCAAGACCACCAAGCAGCTTATTAGTGCGATGGCACCAATGGTCAACCTAATTAATCATCAATCGTCAAACACTCCAGGAAAGCTGGCCATGGTAACCACTGCAGAAGACTTATCGAATATGCCTAACGGTATTTCTCCTTTAGATGCAATAGAAAGTTGGAAGGATGTTCAAAAATATATAACTGCATTAGAAGGGCACACGTTGGTTAAAAGTAAAATTGCTGCTACCCCTCCGCTGAGTCATAACAGGCTTACCTCTCCAATGCTGAACCTAGATGGCAGCAAGGTGTATGAAGATAAGACTATTCTGTCGGCGCTAGATGCAATTACATCCATACGAATGTCTCCAGCTTCCCGCCTTGCAGAAAAGCTTAAGACACCGCTCCGCACACTTCATTTTCCCGACAAAGATATGGATTGTACGTTTCATGAAATTCTTTTAGATTTACCTGAAACTAAAAAAGAGAAAGTAACAGACTTTGTATCTAAACTGTACTCTAATGTTTGTATTATGGAATCATCGCAATTAAATTTTTCTGAGAATGCTGATAACAAAGAGCTTGAAAAGCTTCGAAACGATTACATGCTACAGAAGTTCGAAATCACCTCTCAAGCAGGAATAATAGAAGCTCTGACTACTGAACTGGCACAGCTCAAGCAGCAGCACGGCCTTGAATTTCCAGATGCCAAAGACTCTCAAAAGGGCCCAGCCTATGCCCTTCCGCCGAGTCTCTCTAGTAGCAGGCTCAATATATCTCAAATTATGGCCAGTAACTCTATTGGAACCCAGACAGATCTCGGCGATGCCTGGTTCTCTGCCGTCCAGCAAAATAATGTCGCATATGTAAAGGCTCATGTAGGTATAATGGCGAGGGTAAGAGATAGAGATAACAAGACAGCACTCATGCATGCTGCATGCAATGGCTTTATTGACATAGCTTTTGTCTTAGCAGAGCATGAAGCAGGGATTCAGCAATCTGATGGATTTACAGCTCTCATGCATGCTGTGATCTCTGGACACTATCTCATCGTCAAGCTACTATTAGACTATGAGGCCTACTTCTCCACAACACAACTTTCCACATGGCCGGCTGGTTGCACTGCTTTGATGCTTGCAGCACACAGTGGAAGCGTGCAATCCATAAACATACTTCTGGAAAAACTATGCACAGAGAGGGATGCAGCAGGTAACACGGCTCTTTATTATGCCGTGATGGGTGGATCCACAGTTGCATTGTCTGCCCTTTTGAGCAAAAGCATCATGTTTGAGTTACGTGATATAGATTCTGCTCTGGCTATAGCCCAAGACAAGTTACGGCAAGATTTCATCAGTATTTTGCAGCCTCTACGTCAAAACAAAGAGGCAAATATTCAAAAGTACATCAGGGAATGCTCAGAACTGAAGCAACGGGTCGCTGAGTTAGAGGCCATAAGGCTTGTTTCGGGACAGTCTTATCCTGCAGGTTCAGGTACATACACTTTTCAGAGTTCTGGACATGCCAAGCAGCAGGGATCATCACGCCCAGGCTCTGCGTCTGCAGCCGGCCCCAATTCTGCATTGCGAGGTATCCCCGATATGCATGAAATGAGCTCACTGGATCCTCGACGGATGCACGAAACGCCAGCACGTATCTCCGAAGACGACATCCTCTCCGCGTTGCAGCACGCTATTGAGAATAGGCGCGGCAGCATAACATCAGCACCAATTGAGGACTCTGTGACAACAGCAACCCCGTCTCTGTTCACTCCTGGATTTGCTACGATTCAGCAAGCACATACCGGAAACGATGATTACTTACCGGGAGGCCATGCCCCTAATGCCCACCAGTCACATAAGGAACAGCCGCTCTTGGAGCCTAATGCAAATGCTTCACATGGTCTTTTGCAGGATGTAATTTATCGTCCCTCCTCAGCGTCCACGGCTCTGGCAAATGTACCCAAACCTATAGATCGGCGAGTCAGCGTCGTCAACACTACCATAAGCCCTATGGTGGAAACAGTGACTGTCTCCGAAGCAGTGTCCCCAACTATTAATACAAATATTGTACGCACAACCATGCAAAGACAGCACGATGACAACGTTCTTTTCCGTGCCATAACTAATAAGGATATCACGGCTGTGCAACAAGCTATGGATAGCCTTTCAAGAAGGCAAGATCAACAAGGTATTTCGCCGTTGATGTATGCCATCCAAGTTGGGTTTACCGATGCAGCCTTGTTGCTGATAGATCTCTCAGCTGGATTGATGGATATTAACGGCAGGACCGCACTGATGTATTCAGTAGAACATGATAGACTTGATATTGCGCGGCGCTTAATAAATAGAGAGGCGGGCATGCAGACTAGAGACATTCCTCCCTATCCACTTTACACGGCACTTATGATAGCCGTAACTCGGCGAAAGTTGGACTTCGTCAAACTTCTTGCTCCTGTGGAGGCTGGGAAGAAAAATAGTAATGGGGAAACAGCCCTAATGATAGCTGCAAAGCTCGACTACACTGATGCAGTTTATTGCCTTTTGAACGCTGAAGCTGGAATAATGACAAAAGATGGGCAGACAGCGCTGGCTTTCGCCTTGGAGGCTGGCAATTTACAGACAGCGGAAATACTAGCTCGTCGGGAGACACCCAGCACAGATGATATTCTTCCGCACGACGGAAAGAGTTGCACAGAACTCATGCAAGCGGCTGAACTTAATGACATTGTTCAGGTATATTCATTACTGGCCAAGCAGGCTAAGCTCACAGATAGAAATGGCCGCACGGGTCTCATGATTGCTGCAGAACGGGGGTATCTCGGAATAATGCGTTTGCTCATACCTTATGAGGCGAAAATGCAGATGACTGGCCGCGGCTGGAACAATGGAACAACTTCGTTAATGCTTGCCGCAAGTAAGGGGAATTTGGAGGCCTGCCGCATGCTTCTTCCCGTAGAGGGACGTATGCAGAATAAGGAGGGCCGCACGGCGCTCATGTTTGCCGCTTGGAATGGGTACACTGACTGTGTCAAATTGTTGAAGGATATGGAGGTCAGAATGACGACTACCGCAGCTTATGAGCTTGGTGAAGGCTTCACTGCGCTCATGGCTGCTGCAACAAATGGGCATGAAGCATGTGTTCGTTTACTATTAGATGAGGAGCTGGACATCACCCAGCCAGACAAGAAGAACGCGCTGTACTGGGCTAACGATAACCGCATTCGGGAACTACTGAAGGGACCACGCTGACATGACAATCACCTGTTATGCAAACAACTTCCGGCGGATGGCACGTATGCAACACCTATATTGACTCAATCGAAGTCCTCATCAGCTAATGCTTTCGAGACACGAAGGTACCCGGCCAAATCTAGAACAGAGATCACCCAGCAGGTAAATGAGCCCAAGGAAGCTGGTACAAGAAGAGTAAATAGAGAACATTCAATAATGGTTGTGTCCTCTGGCCGAGCCAGGCTTCGTTTCTTGAGGCGGTTTAATGGATTAGTTGTGCACCCAGTTGTTTGGTTCATGGAAGGCTCAGTATCCTTCAGCACGGCCTTGGTGATGTAAAGGATGTGAGTGAACTTAAAGAGATGTGACGGAGTGCTGCTATTGTATTTTGCACTAGAGGCCCACTCTATGTCGTCCTTGACAACCTGATAGAAGGCTGCAATTGCACTCATAGGCAAATTTGTGTAGCGGCCTGTAGTCAGAAACCCTAGGCAAACAGTCCCAGCCTTAAGGCGTTGCCAGAAAAGCTTAGCAGGCGGCAACGTGTCTTTGTATTCTTCTAAGGCATTTAATAGCAAGTCAAAGAGGGCCTCTATGGCTGAGATATGCATGTGCTGTCCTAAGTTAATTATACTATGGTATCCTAGGACAGCCGAGTCGTCGCCACAAGCAACTGTACCAATTTCAGGCTGGGCTGAAACTATTTTGGCCAATTCAAAGGCAAGCTCACTGTGTGGCGTCTGTGCCCAAAATGCACCAGCTAGCGTCTCAATCTCCGGTTTAAAGTCTTCTGACGAGTCAGCGAACTCTAGGTTAAGCTGAACATCAGAGAACTCCGCCTCTGGCATAAAGAGCTCTTCACTCTGGTCATCTTGCGAGTTCATTTTAATCATTTTGAAACATTCTGAGACAAGAGATTACTGGCGCCCTTCAGAGACAGCATAACTTTGTATAGGCGCAGGGAAAGGGTAACTAGACAGAGTACACTAGTCTATCTGTGACGATGTAGGAGAGGCTCTTAACTTCGATACGGCCATCGCCTCTGTTACCTCAGGCGTGGCGCTGGAGTCATCTGCCTTTCCTGAGATTGCACTAGATAAGAGAGTCTTTAGCTTTGCACATTCTTTTTCAGAATAGCCCGTTGTTGGCTGAAATATATATTCTCCATGCAGGTCAGGATCATAGATGGGCATCTTGTTGAACCGCCTTTCCTCTTCTATCTCTTTGCTGAGCATTCCATAACTATGGCTTATGATGCTCTTGCGAAGGGACGTCTCCTTTTCAATTTTCCTTCTGCAGCGGCAGATTTTAATAAGAGCACATATAGTTGCAGTATTGAAGATAGCTGAGAAGAGAATGACGATTGGGAAGCCAATAGAGAGAGCTATTCCAGCTGGCACAACCGCGCTGGACAGATACCCTTGAGCTAATGTAGCTGTTGCAAATAGATAGCTAAAGGTCAGCAATACGTTACAAAAATATGATGACAGAGAGGTTGAGAATTTCCTTCCCGGTTTAGACAAGTAGACGAGCTTGCATTTGCCCACAATGTTCTGCAAAAGAAAATACACACATGCGATAGGGAGTATTACGGGCTGAGTATATCCGAATGATAGACTGTAAGTGAATATAGATGCCAGTCTGCAATAGAGCATGCTGTACTCTAGCTTTAGCCGCAAAGCTTCTTCGTCATGTGACCGCACTCTGCAGAACTCACAGTGACAGCCACAGTAGTACTTTGCCTTGGTAGTCACCAAGCTTATTGTTTCTGTGTTCTCCTCAACAACGCTATCACCACGTTCTATGAGATGTTCAGGGCTACTTGTGTGACGTTTATGACAGCATTCACCCCATGCAGCGGGTTGCAAATAGTGCAGGATAACATCAAGTGTGTTATCAAGGACAGTTGCTAGTATCACATACATTAATATGTCGCGCCCCGGAGTATCTTTTCCCCACCGCCAATCTTTCGTGAAGTCTATTATTTTAAAAAAATAATAATTGTTCAGGTTCAATGGCTTGAATAGATTGGTGAATAGATTGGTTAAATATTCCAAGATTGTTCGGGAATATAGAGGTGTCAGTCTATTGATAAAGATATAGATAAAGTAACGGAGCAGATACGATGTTTCATACGCAGAGGTTGTGTGATGGCGCTCTAGTTGGACGATCTTGGTCATCAAGACCCTCCCCAGATAATCGGAAAGTAATATAACAAGGTACATACTTCCACTTAGCGCGAGCGACGTAATGACAGAGGTTGTCTGAGACGCAATGATTCGCTGATAAGCTCTGATCACTGCGGTGATCAAATAAACAACGGATGTAAGCAGTAATGAAAGGAGAAGACAACAGAGGAACATCACAAGGAAAATAGCTCTCCCTCTGTGCACATTATCCCAATTCACATCGCTGGGTGATGGTGCTTTGGTGACACGTATGATGTTTCCTTTAACCGCGACATATCTGTCTCCCAAGTAAGACTGCCGATGATTGTAGAAAGCCGTTTTTGCTGAGGCCAACTTGAAAATGACAATAGCCATTCCTTTGCTTGTCTCTGAACTCATGGCCTCCATCTTTTGTACTTTCATTTTCTCCCATTTAATAGCCTCATTATACCAAATAGCATCCCGCAGAAGCCCATATTTTTGCATGCACTTGATAATCCCAAGCGCCTTTAGGCAGGATGCTCCACGACCACGCTTTGGTACAAGCTTCTGGGGATTTGCCTTAATCTGATTATAGTATTGCGTCTCAAGTTCTGCAAGACGTCTCTTAGCATGATAGACATTTAAGTCGCGAATCCTCTCCAATGAGAAGATGTGATCTATGTGATGCTCTCTTTCGCAATCACCCTTTCTTCCCCACCTCTTCTGCCCGCACTTGATGACCTTCTCATGCATTGAGACATGGAACGCTTCGCCTCTATCGCCCCTAGGGTCTTGCTCCTTGGTTACTGGTCGCTGTACCTCTTTGGGAACAGCAAATGTACCTTTTAGATATGTTAAGTCCTTGTCGATGCGCGCAATTATGTCTTCATCGCGCGTCTTAGCCCTAACGTTGTAAAGGAAAAGTGTATATAAACTCACGTCTAGATGTGTCAATTCCTGGATTCTCAGTAAGTCGCGTCTATAAATGAGCAGGAACTTGGTATAGAGAACAAAAGCAAGTATGGCAGACATCTGTACGGCAAAGGAAATCCAATCATATCCATATCCTTGCATAACCGTGAAGAGGTTTGAGGTTAGAAGGGCCTGAGAGGAGGAGAAATCAATTATACCATAGATGGTATAGATAGCAGAGTAGATGCTCATCAGAAAGAAGGTGTAGACAAGAATTTCGTTACATAGAAGATGATACATCATTACGTCAAACCCATAGGTATTCCAAATGGTAGCCATGTTAATGAATAGTGCATTGCAGCGGTTCTTTACACCACGGCGACCTGGGCCAGACATGGAAATCTGCTGTCTTCTGCTTAATTCTTCTTCCTTCTCCTTTCAAAAAATAAAATTCAGCGATAAATGATTTCGCTTCTCTTTATCTTCCTTCTCGGAAGCATTTCAAAGAAGCCCCTCTCCCGCGTCTCCTCTATCTTCACCCGCAGCCTGGACACCGACCTGTCTCCAGATGGCTCTCCTGTCCCTTTAAAGGCACCAAAACCAGTGAGGGTCCAACACTACCCCGGGGAACTCTGGTTCCGTGAACAGCACGTGGATCACTTTGACTCTACGAATACCAAGAAGTGGTCGCAAAGGTACTACTACAATGACACCTACTACAAGGCAGGGGGGCCCGTCTTTCTCATGATAGGCGGGGAGGGACCGGCTACTCCAAGAGATGTCGGAGACTACTTCAGCATTGACTACTTTGCAAAGAACATGAACGGCCTCAAGGTTGCACTTGAGCATCGCTTCTACGGAGCTTCGTTTCCAAGCACGAATTCAGCTAACCTGAGCCTCCTCCGTTCAGACCAAGCACTGGCCGATATAGCTACGTTTCTTGCATATTTGAAGCGAGAGTATAATCTTCCAGAGGGTACAAAGATTGTGGCAGTCGGCGGATCCTATTCGGGCAATCTGGCTGCGTGGGCCCGCATTCAGTTTCCGTTCATTATTGACGCTGCAATCTCTTCCAGCGGCCCATATCTGGCACAGACAGACTATCCAGAATACCTTCAGCACATTGATTCTCAGGTACGGAAGTATGGAGGGGACCGCTGCATGGACATCATTTCTGCCGCCCACAAGGATGCGGAATACCTGCTAAGTCACGACAAGGCGACCTTGGCTACAATCTTTAAGCTCAAAGAGGAAAGCATTTACAATAGCACAGGGTATGATAAGGCCAGCTTCATGTCTGCTATGGGCGCTCCCTCTGGTGTTGTGCAGTACGCTAAGCACGATGGGTATTACAACACCACGAAGGATGGTGATATCAAGCAGATGTGCAAGGCTATTGAGGCATCCTATGATAGCTACGACACTGGAGAGAGCTACCAGGACCTTAAAGCATATGCTTCATGGCTACTAGACTACTACGGGGGTTCAATGGAAGAGATTGACCTTTCATTCGATGGGTATATTAAGGCCATACAGGATACCAGCATAGATTCAGAGTTTGCAGTAGATCGATCGTGGCTGTGGCAGACGTGTGTGGAGTTTGGTTATTATCAGACGTCGAGCCCTGCTGCGGGCTTTGGCACCATGATCACCCTAGACTACTTCCTCGAGATGTGCTACAAAGCGTACTTTGCCCCGGGCGCTACACCGCCGGGTGCCCCTAGCTTCACACGTTCCCAGAGCGATGACCTCGTCAACAAGGCTGTCCGGTTCACTAACGTGTACTATGGTGCCAGAAACATCAAGATGTCTAACATCTACATTACGAATGGTCACGTGGACCCGTGGAGCGAGCTCAGTTATCGTGAAGGGGAGACCTGGTCCACAGGGCATCATCTCCATAATGGCTCGACCACATCGTACATACCGAATGGGTCGCACTGCACAGATCTGTACACATCGTGGTCGATCAATGACAGCTTGCGCGCCACGCAGCTTGAGTTTCTAAGATCTGCTTTGGGGTTTAGTTGATGTCAGTCTGTAAACATCATCAAGAGGCTTCCTCACCACCTATCCACGATTTCATGCTTCTATTGGGCTCTATTAAAATAACTTTAATTGTAGCAACTTCAAAAAATACTTTGCCCTGAAAGCTAATTGACCCGGGACATACAATCTTACCACTTACTACATGAGCATTCAAACCTTAATGACGCAGGGCAGCGCCGTAATTCTTATAAGTAAAGAAGTAAACAATATCAGAAAAGGCTTTTGATGACCAGAGTGCAGGCTATCTGTATGTGAGTGGGCAACCTTGCAAACCATCCACATAAACTAAGCTCAATTTCTAAAGTCTTTTTGCGGGCTAAAAAGGGTACGAAAAAAATTTACTTGATTGTGGGACAAAAAAGAAATGAAGGAGCGTACTATCGCAGCTAGTCTCGAGGCATACAAAGAGAAAGCCAGAGAAACTATAAGGAGCATTGAACGAGAGAGGATGCAGCTGGAGTTCGAAAGAAAAAAAGTTGAACAGCAAATTCGAAAGGCTGCGCAGGACGGTGATCGCTCCTCTGCCGAAATCCACGCAAAGTGCTTGGTTAGAATTAAGGACAATATCAAGCGCTTGAGTGTCTCGAAGGCTCAAATCCTATCTCTCCAAATGAACATGCAGTTGGCCAAGTCCTTCGAAGTTGTGGGCGGAATCATCTCTAAGTCCGCCGCAATCATGGCCAGTTTAAATAAGAACGTTAATAATAAGGAGATGCAGCAGCAGTTGGCAAAGTTTTCGCGCGAAATGCAAAACCTTCAAATTAGGCAAAGCTATATGGAGGACAGCTTGGACTCTGCGATCCGAATCGACAACGAGAGCTCTCAGGCCAGCAAGGAGGTTGACATGGTGATGAGCGAGTTCGACCTCCTCCAGAAGCAGAAGTTGTTAGACATGGACTCGTACATGGCTGAGTGTGCACAGTGGGTCCCTGGCTCTGGTGATGTCAACACGATCTCTAACAAGTAATCCGGTTTCGCTGCTTCTGTTGCTGTCCTTTTTGCTACTGTTCTAACCTTTTATTCTTGTGGGCGTTGCTCTGCTCTGCTCTGCACATCATAGCTTGGGGTAAAGTAAACATAACGATCTAGCTAGTAGGGTGGGTAGAGGTTGAGCCTGTGTATTGGAGACACAAGTTGGGCACCAAGTTTGGCACCAGCACAAGCTACCAGCCTTTTCCATTCTTGGTTTACTGGGTGATAGACCGGTTTTCGCTGGTTCTGGAGGAAGGAGGAGGACTAACCCCACAGGCCTCTGCAAGTCGCTGCCTCAAGACACTTGCTATAGCGTACATGAGGTCAGCCGCCTGCAAAAGGCAGTCAGTGGCGGACTGAGTGTCAGATTGAATGCGAAGGTTTAGCTTCGGCTCTGCGGGGTGAGGGACAGAGTAGCCAGCAAAAGAGACGGCTGGGTTACAAGTAAGACAGTAGCGAATGCAATTCCCTAGCGTGTGGTCCTCGTTGACAATGACAAAGGTGGCGTTCCTCCCCTCCATCCTTTTATTAGCATAAAAAAATGCAGACAGACAATCCCCTCACCATACGTGGCCGCTACACTTTACATTGCCTCATAGGAAAAGGGGCCTTCGCGAAGGTGTGGAAAGCAGCAGATGAAGTAACAGGTGGTTTTGTGGCACTCAAGCAGTTGGAGCCTAAGGGCAAAAAGAAAGCTGTTGACCAGGGATTTATCAAGGAAGTGATGTCTGAGATAAACCTTTTGTCTAAACTGAACCACTCCAACATAGTGAAGTACCGGGGGTGCTTCTTAGAGCAGAATTACCTTTATATTATTCTAGAATTAGTAGATTTTGGCTCTTTGCAGACGTTAATTAAGCAATATGATGATTTGGGAGAAAATGTGGTAGCATGCTATATTTACCAAATATTGTTGGGACTTAAATATCTACACGAGCAGGGCATAATCCACAAAGATATTAAGGCGGCAAACATTTTGATGACCTCTTCTGGACTTTGCAAACTGACTGACTTTGGCCTCTCTCAACGGCTTCAAGATGTGGATCCGACCGTCGTCGAGGGGTCTCCTTATTGGCTTGCCCCAGAGGTGATCAACGAAGAGGGTGTATCCACTAAGTCTGATGTCTGGTCCTTAGGTGCCACGATGATTGAGCTACTAACTAAGAAGCCGCCCTTTCACAACCTTACGGGGTTTGCAGCAATGTATAACATTGCAACGCTCACGGAGATGCCGCTTCCCCCCAACATCTCCCCCGAGTGCGCAGATTTCCTTTCGTGCTGCTTCAAAATTGATCCGCATGAGCGGCACAGTTGTGCTGAGCTTCTGAATCACCCGTGGCTCATCAAAAATGCAAACAGCCTTATGAGGCAAAAGCAGCTTGTTGGCCCAAGAGAGTCAGCAAAGCTTACATTGACCAATAACATGCTCCCACCACCGAAAGGCTTTTCGCTACCAGGATCACCCAAGGAGTCGAGCAGAAGATCAAGCAGAGAATCGAGCACAGGGAAAGATGTTCAAGCACTCCCGCCCACCAAGGAGCCCAATTCCAGCACTTTAGACATGCACACATTACAGAATCCAAGCTATCCAAAATCAACAAGCCCAAAGGTCTCGGAAAAGCCCCTCTCAAAGTCCTCTGTCAGACACAACGCAGGCTCCTCGGCTCCACAGTTTTCCAGCCTTACACATGACACCTTGGCCACACGACTTGAAACTGTGAGGACAAGGCGTCTGGAACGGGACTTTGAGCGCTCAGAATCTCTTTTCGGAGCAGATCCGCTCATAAATATCCAGACAGATTCCATTTTAAGCATCAACTCTGACAGTGATGACCTAACTCTCTTTCCAGACATCCAGGACCTCAGCGACGACAACAAATACAATTCCCTGATCGGGACTATGAGCAATGATATCTTAGACGTTTCTTGCAAGGAACCCCCGGGCCAAGACTCTGTAATTATTGACGGAGTTATGCGACACACCTTTATGAGCAATATCCTTATGACTCCCAAGATTAACAAGAAAGCAATAAAGCAGCATCTCCGCATACTAGAGAAGAACGTCTTTGCATCATATTCCATAATAGACGCACACAAGTTACTAAAAGCAATCTCAACTTCGCAGAAGCGTAAGAAGCTCTCCTGCATCTTTAGAGGTCATATGTTTCCCCAGAAACAGCAAGAGGCTATTGCTGATGGTAGCGGAGGGCACCAAAACCCTACCAACGGGGAAGAGGATCCCTCACCCTTCTTGCCATATGAATTGGACCTAGAGAGTCTGCAGCCAACGGAGACAGCGGGGGTCCTAATCTCAAACATAATGGAAAAGCGTGGCTTCTTGTCTGTGATACAACACATTGATAACATTCTAATCAATATAGAGAACTCTTCATTGGCTTCGTCCATGGATCACTTCAATGAGGTTTGCGTTAATCTAAATAACTTGTATAACACTCACCCAATAGAGACCAGCGTTCTAAAGAACAAGCTCAAGGCTCTTCGCGAGAGACAGCAGAACTATCAGGGGTTACCGCTTACTACTCCAAGAGACCAGGAGTCGACACATAGAACCAAGGCCTTGTACTCCAGCAATCCTGACGCAGACTCTAACCAATCCTCAACTGCTAGTGGCTATGACTCGATCCAAATGTCCTTTAGTACGCTCAAAGTGCACAACACAGCAAGCTTGCATTCTCCGGCAAAACCATCATCAAGGGGCAGACACATGCCAAGTTCCTATGCAGCTGGCATGCAAAAAACATCTATGGTTCGCCCCCAGTATCATTCTCTCACAAATACTCTTCAGAGTAACTTGCACTCATCGTCGCTAGAGCCTCTGGTCTTGAAGAAATTTGGTGAGCTGGGATCGTTTCCGGAATCCAACCACTCCTTGCTCGATGAAGCACTCCCCTCCAAATCCACTAATGTTCCGTTTCTGGGTGCGGCTCAGGAGTTTTTCGGAAAGGAATTTGATGAGAAATACTATTTAAATGCAGATCTGCGGGATAGAAACAACAAAAGTAAAAGAGGAGATCCTAAAGCTGCTATGTCGCTTGCAACCCGCAGAGCCATCTTTTGGAATGCGGCATTGACCCTGTACATGTATGAGTACTGTATAGAGTTGTGCAAGATTTTGTATGTGCTGTGTCAGTATTCACCGCGGTTGATAATGAACCTAACCGCCCTGGGCCTTCCTCCGTTGATGAAAAGGTTAATAGATTTTAAAATCTCCAATTCTATTACTTTTGTAGAATCAATCTCTGATTTTTTTAGAGCGATAAAAAGTCAAACATGTGAGGCAGTTAATTCCGAATCACGGGGCTTCAAGTTCATGCGGCACAGCCAAGACGCCCAGACCACGCTACAGAATGATACTATCAGCACAGCCAGATCCGGTCGTGTTAACGGCCAATTCGATTCAGGTACAACCACCAATCAAAAATCCCAAATACAGCACGATACAATCAGATCTCTTGACTGCCATCTCACGACGCATTTATTTCTAACATACACCACGCTGAAGAATCAAAACACTGACGACAAGTATGCACTGAAGAGTTTCCTGGGAGAATTTAAAGCAACAGCTGATCGGACGCTTCTAGCATTTCGTAGCTTTACGTACTCATCTCTGCCAATCAACGTTGGGGCAGATAGAGTAAGTGAAAAGGACAAGGAACGCCCAAAATACTCAGCTAGGAAGGGGACTAAAGACTATTATGAAATAATCCACAGTACCACAGTACCGGCGAGATCTTACGCTCACCTTCTGCAGCTCCCCAACGTTCCCAGATTTTCATGTACCTCAAAGACACTAGAAAATGACCATGCTGGCTTGTCTCACTACCCATCTATGCTAACCGGTCGCGAAACCCCGAGCATTGTGCCCACTAATATCCCTACCGTTGTGCCTATTGTTGATAAAGATACGGGTCATACGAATTCGTCAATCTATGGTGAAGATTCATGCGTAGGCTTCCAAATAGACCCCTCTGCGGCAGACTCGTCACAGAAACTAGTTTCGTACCCCTGTGACAAAGATGCACTGATCAATGTGCTCCAGGGTGAGACGCGGACCGTGGTCTCTGATCTTCTGCAGGTGTTTATTGACGGAAACTTTGCATCTGCAGAGTTCATTTCCATAGATTACTGTCTCATCCTACACTCTCAGATTTTGCAGCTGTGCGACTGCCTCCTGTCTACCAAGGATGCACGCTTTGTTATTCAAGTCATTGGCATAATTTATAAGCTGGTGTTTAAAGACAAGACATCTAAAGCACGGAAGGTAGGTATTCTCAACTCCAAGTTCTTGACCGATGAGAGAGAGGTCCTTGATCACGTGGTAAAACTGTATCAACTAGACTCTGTCCTCCCATCTGAAAAGGCCGTATCCACCAAAAATAGCCGGGTAGGCTCCACGTCTGCCATTCAGCCAGCAAAGTCCATAATGGAAATACCGACAATCTCAACACAATCCTATGCAACGATATTAATAACTGAAAATGCATACGAGTACATTGCAAAATCGCTTAACATTCTTCTGTTCTGGAAGCTCCTGCCCCCAATCTTAGAGGGTTCGCCCTACAATTACCCCACCTGTGAAGTCCAGGTCATTGGCCAGCGAGTCGACTGGAACAATCCCTTTGACTTGGACCTTTCTGGGGAGACTAGCGATAGACTCCGGTCAATATTCTTTGCTGATAAGGGCAAGGACTATAACGAAACCAAATTAAAGTACTATTTGAGCATATTAGCAATGAATGAGAAGAGGATCCAGGCTCTAGAGCAGGGTATCGAGGTATACACTAAGCTGGTAGACCTGGACTATGCACACATCATCTTCTCCAAGGACGTTTTGAAAACCTACATCAACTTTATAAGCTGCGTCTTGATGAGTTGTCTACCAGCTTCTTACACAGCCTCTCCCCTAAGCAACTACTCTTCTACCTCTTTGCCCTATCGCATACACACGATTGTTACCACGTTCTTTGCTTCACTGCGAAAATTTGTTCTCACACCGGATTTTGTGCAATCTCTTACATCACAGACAATTGACATACTGGTAGATTTGTTAATAAACATTCAGAACTACCGAACAGACGACATCTTGGACTCGGCCACCTATCTCTGCCACAGCATCATCCAGTTTCCGGAGATACACGCCATTGCACTCAATAAGGGCCTCATACCTGTGTGCTATAGGATTATCTACGGCAGCCTGACGCCAGTCATCGAAGGAGATGCTAGCAGACCACATTCTCAACGATCTTCTCCACGGAAGCCATCCAAGAAGATGACATCTCAAGCACCGGAGGCATCGTCATCCTACTCCCCGTCGCCCATAACAGAGTTCTCTGGTAACGTAGTTGAGCTGGCGATGGAGATAATACTTAGAACGTCTGCGCTGCGGCCGACAAAGCGCTTCCCAAATCAACAAAAACGGCAAAACCGGTTGATGGTCCCCTACCAGAGTCTTTTGGAAAAGATCTTCAAGGAGTTCTCTACCGTTGAAGATGGAAGGGAGCAATGGCTGTCAAAAATATTCAATCTTGCTGCAACATATCCCAACAAAGTGCTCTGTCTACTTAGCTGGTTCTTTGATTGCTCTAAATATAGCCACATACAACAGTCCTGGCGGAGAATTATCAACGTAATCGTCTCCCCCGCTAATCTGGCCAAGCTCTCTGTTCTGCTGAGTACTGAAAAGATCGCATCCGAGGTGATAGGCGACTTGACGCGGTTTATTAAGCAGCACGAAAGCATTCCACAATTTTTGTCGTCAGATCAGCAGTTCCTCCAGAGACTATTCGTCAATCTCCGCGCAAGCAAGCAGAACACGACGCGGAAGGGGTGTATGGATATATTTGAGCATATCTATCTGCATTCGTCTCACCCACGGCAGCTCATCACCAGATATAATATTAGAAAACTGATGATTGTTCTGTCTTATGAACGGCCGGCTACTGAGAATGGCACAGACGGGCACGCACGAACAGCCCTGGCGATGAAGGCCCAGACCTTCCTGACATACATTCAATCGTTTGAACTGATGCAGTGAGTCTCCACTAACGTTAACTAAGATTTATTCCGCGGGTTATCCGTGTTAGGCGCCCAGTGCAAATGCCCGACTAATCAGAGCAGGTTTGCAGGCCCGAAGCCCAGGGGGAGGAGCTCGTCCAACGGCATTTCAGTTATGACCTCCCCGTCTAACTTGGCCAATATCATGTGCATCTTGGGGTTGAATTCGTTCAAGGTCTGTCGGCACATACCGCACGGCGAGCCCCCATCACGAGTAACCACGGCGCACGCGACCATGTCCTTCTTGCCCTCGCTGATAGCTTTGACAACAGCAGTGCGCTCAGCACATACACCGATAGGATACGCCGCGTTCTCGACGTTGCAGCCCTTAAAAATCTCCCCGCTCTCAGTCAAGATGGCGGCGCCGACCTTGTACTTAGAGTACGGTATATACGCATGCTCACTCCCCTCTATGGCTGCTTTTATCAGGGCCGATCGCTGCTCTCGTGTTATAGGCATGGACTTTTTTTTTGGAGAAAAAGGACTAGGTGAAAAACCTCAAGGTATTCACTTACATCTCAAAATAAAGTTTCTAATATTCGCACTGCACACCACGATATCCGCTATCGCATATACAGGCGCCACCATCGCAGTATCCGTGGCCGCTGCACACAGGACCGTCGACGAAGGGCATGCAGACATTGGAGACGCAGAGGTTGCTCTCATGGCTGTATCCGCGGCATATGCAGCTGTATATTTCACGGGCAGGATTGTGGGTCTCGTGCGATAGCATACACTGACCATAATTTCCGCAGACAGCTGCAGTCCCGTCGTGGTGTATGTTCACACAGGACATGGGGTAGCACTCTCCATTGATCACCACAGCATTCTCCGCGCAGAACTCACAGGAAGGCCCCTTGTATAGTGAGTGGCAGATACAGCTGTCGGAACCCACATCATACTTCCCACGGCCATTACATATGACATACTCGCCAAAAAGATTCTTGCTGAGATATTTATATGGCACACATTGTCCGTCAACGATTGTGCTGGTGATGAAGTTACAGAAGCACTCATATTCGTCCTCGCCGACAATCTGGCAGGGGCCCATATTTGGACACACCTCTCCATTGAAAATGCATGCCATTGGGATGCACGAACCGTCGTTTGCTTGGAGAAGATTCTTCGGGCAAACACAGCGAGCTGTTCCCGTCGCCTCGTCTCTGACGCACTGGCCAAAGTAGCTGCAAACAGTATTGTTGATGACACACGCAGACGGATAGCAAGACCCGTCCAGGAAGGTTTCTCCATCAGGACAAGTGATGACCTTGTTCTCACAATAGCCACCGCAATATCCTTCTTCACACCTGCAACCATCATAGCTGCATGTCCCGTGATTAGAGCATATCTCATGGGGCCCAGTCCTGCAGTACAGTGGGTAGCAATTGCCGTCTTTAAAGAATGCGCCCTCAGAGCAGGTGCATCTAGGAGCAGGAAGAGAGGCGTCTTCGTCGCAACCTCCCAAGTTGTTACATATTAGCAAGTTACCACTGTCATCATAGCTGGCACATGCACCGGCAAGACAGAGACCGCTCCAGATGGGAATGGCGTCCTCTGCACACATCTCACAATAGTCTCCTGCATATCCGTGAAGACAAAGACAAGAATAGCTGTTTGTCTCAGAGTTAAGCGTGCAATATCCATGAGAACTACAGATATGCTCAGCGCCAGAGCTAGCGCAAGTAGGAGGCACGCACGTGTGGCCCGCGCGCACATAGCCAGCGTCACAATCGCAGCCCCACTTGCTGTTCTCTGCATCAAACTCACACTCACCGTGTCCATTACAAACAAGGACTTCACTGGTCTCGCTTACCACTCCGAGACAGTTAGTTGGGTGACACCCGGACTTAATATACTCAAAGTTCTCATCGCAGGAACACGGGACAGCGTACTTGGGGTTGTTGAAACAGTAACCACGGCCTCCGCATATCAATCCGTTGTCACTTCGGCATCGTTCAACAACACAATATCCCTCCGCGCTCACCATGTTACTTGGACAAAGGTCGTCGATAGGTTTCTCACAGTAGAGTCCGCTGTGCCTGAGAGAGCAGATGCACTTCTCTCTAATGCACATTCCGTTGCCGGAACACTCAAGGTCTGTGCCTGGCTTAACGCAGGATTGTGAAACGCAGTTGCTCCCTACGGCAATAGACCCATACATGCAAACACAGCCCCAAGAGTTAGCAGGTGTTTCGGAACAGTATCCCAGGCCCCCACATTCGGAAGGAATGCCACGGTAGTCGAAAACCACGCACCCATTATGCACGCACTTGAGGCCTACCTTAGTGGTGTAGTAAGGACACTCGTCAGATCCTAGAGCAAAAGCCAGCAGACCTGCAAGCAGGAGCATTTAACTAGTTTGACTTTTTATAAAAAAGAAAAAAATCCCAGACAACTTTATGGTCAATACTTAAGTTGTCTTTTCTCTGCTATTCAAGTGCGCAGAGATGTTTGCTGATGTTTTGAGAGAGAACTAAAAAATAAATATGCCTAATTTTACAAAATTGCATGAAAGGTAGTCTTCCCCAGCTCCGTACCGCCTTTTCGTCGCTTCTGGCGCGGAACGAGAGCACCGGCATCCTTTCATATCCGCGCTATTCAGCACGCGCAATATTGGTGAGCACTATAAACGCGGGGGTCCCGATCAACGTGATAGACTTGATTTCCAGTCTAGTTTATAGAGGGCAGCCGTCGTCAACAAAGCAGCCATATCTCTATGGAAATACTTTTGTTTTGGGGTCCTTTGTCATCATACATCTCGAGGGGGATCATGATACCTTGATAGAGTTCTTCAAGACTCTTCAGCCCCATGTTCTTCGGTGGCCGGGTTTGGAGCCCCACCACCCCATCACATTGGCCCTCAAGCGAAAGGCCGACAAGCTACGGGCAGCAGGCCAAGTGCCTGCACCGACTCTTTTAGGCCACTGCGCCGTGCTGCTATACGAAGAAGATATCTCCCTTCAGTCCAACAGTTGGCATGTGGCAGTGCTTCCAACCCTCCCCGAAGGAGACTCGGATTCTGGAATTTCTTTGTTTACCGTTGTTAATACCACAACTGCAGCCATCTTGAAGTGCGCCACCATCACTCAGCTAATAGGCCCGGGTGAAAGCGATGTCACCATTCCTGGCACAGACCTTTCTGCAATCCCCTCGCAAATCCTTATTAAGCTGTTCTTTGAATTGCCAACATATGCATTTCTCAGGCGGATAGTGTTAGCCGCACAGAACGTAAGCTACACAGATATCAAGCTCTCTGGTGTACCGCAGAAGGACCTCAAGATTGAGCCTCACACCCCGCTTGACCAAAACTCTCTAGAAGGTTGGCAAATGTACTCCGGAAATTTACAGATTGATAACTCGGGATTCTTTATCAATTCCATTGTTGGAGACGCTCTAGAACAGCTGGGAGCAATCAACGAGAAGCACAAGCAGTTCTTGGCCGAGAGCAATACGATATTTTCTGCGGATGCCATAACGGGTCCAGACGGCGAATCGATTAACGATCTCTTCAGTCTTGACGAGTTCATAATAGAATTTGTGTATACGACTCCAGAGACACTCTTCGAAGACATGACTTATAACATGAACGAGAACTGGTGCTTCGAAAATCTATACCACAGCTTGCACAAGTCTTCCAACTAGCTTTTACACGCAGAAGCCACAGTAAACTTTAGTCTGGTAGGCCACACACCTTCCGCAGCTCTCCCGACTCGTGTAGCTGTTGGATTATGTCTGAACCGCCAATGAGCTCCCCTTTGACGTACAGCTGAGGTATGGTCGGCCAGTTCCCATAGAGTTTAATTCCCTGCCTCAGCGCAGGATCATCAAGCACGTCCACGCCGACAAAGCTTATGTTGTTGTACTTCAAGAGCATACTAGCAAACTTGGAGAACCCGCACTCTGGTGAGTCCGGGGTTCCCTTCATGAACAAAACGACGGGGTTCTCTGCCAGAAGCTCTCGGATCTGCGGAAGAATAAACATCTTGAGCTCCTGCTTGATGGATTCGCTCTGCGCCAGGGTAGCGTTTAGGTCAGACGTCCTTTCAAGGCCGCGAGAAACGGTTGCCAAGGGAGCACACACTGGCATTAGAAAGCGAGACACAGAGTTCTGAGCATTTGGTAGGAATAGGGATCTGGGGTACCTCCGTGTCAGAAACCCTGCAAGTTGATTCTCAAGCTCCGCCCCTGCCGCAGAGATAATGCCTAGTATGAGCCCCCTTGACGCATACCGCGTCAGTGCAAGTGCCTTAGGAAAAAGCCCCCCGTTTATTTGGTCCATCCCTCCAGGCGTTTGTATGAATGAATTTTTGTTTTAATCTAGCATAAATTACAGTGTTATTTAGCCTCGCCCTCTAGCTCTACCGGCCAAGCACAGCAGGGAATGCAATGAGAATGTAAGCAGTCACAGACCCTATTCCTTAGCTAAATTTTAATTTTCGCCATTTCCCTGCACCATTGCAATTCTAAATGAATTTAAAATGAAATTGCATAAAACCATCCGTGAAAATAAGATGACCATAGCACCCAAGTCTGGAAATACACTTTTGATTACGGGCAACATAAACCTCGTCGACTCCACCGGGAATTTGAATGCCGCCAACGTCGCCCACGTCTCAAAGCTGGTTGACAAAGGGTGCATAGTCCTTTTGATGTTCTACGTGAAGAACGACGAAGAGGAGGATGCCATGCGCAAGCTTCTGGAGCGCGCTCTCCCCTCCCTCCCCCAGAAGAACTTGATCTTTTTTGAATGTATACAGTCCATTTATTCAATATGCCGCCAGATTGAGCCAAATTACGTCCTGGACGCGTACGACGAGAGCTATAAGCTCACATCACAATTCTTCAAAGGACGCTACTTTAAAACAGACGCAGATAGCTTCCGTGCAACGGTCAATGTGTGATCGGCCGCTTGCAGAGAATTCTTGGAAAAAGGAGAACCCCATCACCCCATCCATTGCCTTCTTCGGTGCGCACCAGAAGGGATTAATCTAGGCTATCGGGAGCAGTAAATGTATTCCGTGGTAATGATCCTGTCCTTATGCCAACCACGTCTGTGCCTGTGTGGAGATCGGTTGGGTCGATGAAGGTCGGCCGGGTTCGTTTGGTCTCGCGCACCAGAGGTTTTCCAAATCTGGCATCAGCCTTAGTAGTCAGTTTGTTCGCCTCGCTCTCAATCCACCTAAGAATTTCGTTGGCCTTCCATTTGGGCAGCAGTACGGGGATCTGATCGTAGTTATCTCCGGAAGAAATACTAGGCAGGTAATATATCTTCGAAATTTTTGTCCCAGCTGGGAGAGAGTTCAAGATAGCGTTTAAAAGATCCGGATCATACGGTCTCGGCATTTTAATTAAATTTTTGGATGGAGGCCGTCGATGTCCGCTACTGCTCGTGCTGCGGCTGGCCGGTGCATTATTGCAAGTATCGAAAGCCGTCAAAGCAAGCAGAGCTGGGGTGCGAGGCCGTGCTCAAGCGAGAGGACGAGGCTCTATGGGCACTTGTCTATCCGCACCTTAATAGAGATGATGTGAACGACAATGCTCCGGACAAAGTTGAAAGTGAAGGGCCAGAACAGCATGAAAAGACTGAAGAGGAGGCCGAAGAAAGTGAGGAGGAAGGTGAGGAAGAGGAAGATGCCGCAAGAGATAATGGCATCACCTGCTTTGCATACGATAAGGCAAAAGTTCCTCCCTTCGGTGTCCCGATAAAGCCTCACGTAAAGAGGCAGGAGGGATACGTCCCAGTTTTGCAAATACGGTTCGCTAAACGGGGAAACAAGAAGGGTGTGACACAGGTATTCAACTATGAAGACTTTAGCATTGAGCCGAAAAACATAATGATAACGTTGCGCAAAGCCCTTGCGTGTGCTGTTTCTGAAACAGTCTTGGACCAATTGGGCGGGGACATTATAACCATTCAGGGAAAGTATACGAAGGAGGTTGCAGCCATCTTCGTTGCAGCTGGGGTTCCCAAGGAGAACATTTTCTACGCTAACACTGGAAAGAATTCTAGACGCAAACGCAAGTGACCAGGGTAAACGCCAATGAAGTATTCTAACCGTTAGTTATTTTCCAGAATAGCCCATCTCGTCTCAATGTACAGGAGCACGGAGGAGGCTGCCCGGTGTGCTCCGCATCAGTGTCTGCACGACTACGAAGGAGATTAAAGAGAAAATATCCAAGCATATCAGCAAGAAAGCACATATCTTCTATCTCACAGTGCTCACTTAGTGTGTAAGAGTCATCAGGCCTTTTGTCAATAGAGACTTGGAGCATGGACGGGTCTTCTTGAGTAAAGTTTAGAAAGTAGGGCTGAGGGCGCGAATGAGCAGTGCTTAAAGATGAAATACACTCATGCAGATCGTCATACAACGAAGATGATGCTAATAAGAAATATACAGCGTCTGTTGCACGATATCTAACCGCTTCCGTCAGGGCCGTGGAGACAGAAGAGCTCGTATCTACAACTTCAACAGTACAGTATCGATTCAAGTTGCGCAGATCAAATGCATTGCTCTTTTGCCGGCCAAGGCAAATCAGAGTGTGGAATCCCAGAATGGCGCATGTCTTTGCGAGCTCCTCAAATAACTGGTCCCTTAACTCAATGACGACGACTGATCGACTAAGAAGCTGCTGGGTAGATGCACCAAATGCACGCAACTGGCGATCGTAAAGAACTGCCTCTTCTGCGCTTAGCATATGGAATTTGTCTTTCAGTTTCAATTTCGATAGAATGGACAATGATAAACCGGCCGTTCAACGCTACCGGAGTTCTAGTGCAGTCTCGGTAGTAACCGACTTAACCAGTGCTTCACCGCAGCACAAGGTCTCCTTGACTAGAGGGATTTGGAACCCTGAGGTGATAAAGGGTATCAACCCCCAGCATGGATACTACCTTGATACTACTCACTTAGAAAAGATCCATACTCATAAACCTATATCACCGTCAAGAAGAGTTGTGTCACCGTCTGCTAGATCCGTAGAGAAATTCAAGGCGTTGACAAACTATATCCTAGCGTCTAATCAGCTGCAAAGTAGCACCAACCATCTTCAAGTAGACGCAGAAACAACACACTCTACAAGAAGAACGGTACAACGGCCATTGGTCATAGATTTAGGTGTCCCTGTAGAAAAAAGAGAAAAGCCCTCCTTTTCCTCCAGCACAGAGGCACTGATTGCTTCTGGATTTCGCCCAGACAAATTAGTAAGTGCTTTGGCAAATAGAAAGGATGGCTCTCAAGCTTCTCAGAGCCCGGAGGTCATGGCAGTGAGCTCACAGAAAGTGCAGTCAGATGCTACCCAAGCCCACGGATCCAATCATAAACAACAGAGTCGAATGGAGAGAACCACCACACGAGGTAAATCTCCAATTGCACGCCCATATGCTCATCAAGCGCGGCAATCAAGCCTTAGAAAAAAGAATGAACCAAGACCACTTGGGCCAATACAGCAGCAAAGGATTACGTTTCAATTTCCATCGCTGCTAGAGATAATACCGTTATTTCCAGCGTCAACCATTCTTTATTTTATCACAGAGGAACCTCAATCTGCATTTTCTGACAGTCTTCAGCGCGCCTCTGCCCTAAGAAACATTGCGTACTTGAGATTGTACGATGTCTTGCCCATTAGAAACTGTCCAGGCGTGGAAGACTGTACCGATTACTTGTCAGTGCAGTCTAAGAGCACTAATGCATATATACCAATCTCTCCATGGACATCGTCTATGCAGATACAGCAACGCGGCAGCGCGAATGGACGGTATATTGGTAGTCCGTCTAGAAGGCCATCTCCGCATCTTTCGAAGCTAACGGACAACATCACTATAAATATCCAGAAGTCTAGTGCTAAGCAAACAGCAGCGTTAGTTGCCGCTACAAGAATAATTGATGGGCTAGCAACTGCTTCTGTCACATCTGGGACGCTACCAGAGTGTTTGGTTTCTTTAATAGACACTTGCCTCCTAGCAATCCAAGAAGATAATACACTCTGTGACCCAACGGAGAGTGCGGAGAACCTTAAAACGGACGCTGATGTCTCAATTAGAACGGTAGCTACTATGATCAGCAAAAACTTGATTGGTACTATTAAACAGTTGTTGGCAGAAAGCATGTCATACACCTGTGGGAAGACAGTTATAGAACAGCAGATCCTCACTAGCCAACGTAAAGAAGTGCATAGTTCGGCAAACAGCGCGCTTACCAGATACCTTTCGCCTGCGTACACCATACTGAATCGACTGCAGCTTCTGGCAAATCTATCAATAGAGCCGACGACAGAGCTTCTGGAATTAACGGTTGCCTCGAAGCGGCCGCGAACATTCGCATTTTTGGTGCATGCGGCCTCCGTTCTATGTTTAGTTGGACCTGGGATAAAGGATGCCTTCTTCACAGGGCAATTCATGGGCCAACTAGCTGACTTTACGGGGCGGCTATTGGTCGATAGACTAACTTTCACGCAAGTCAATACGTCAACTATGCTTCACGTTTCCTTAGCTGTTCTGTGTAGGCTTAACTATTCGTTTGGATTTGTCCTGCTTCCCTATACCACCCAAGCTCTAAATGCTGTCCTAGTGGACCTAATTAAAATGTCTAGTACTATTATCACTAAGCCATCCGGCCTTAAAAGCGATCACGATCCTGGCTATGTCGGTAATCTCTCACAGCACGGACCAAAGACTTATCATAAGGTAACCAGAGATAATACCGTGGCAATACATGCTATTAGTAAGTTTTTGCCCCAAACAGACGAAGAGAGATCCGTTCAGACAGAATACCTTGAAGAGCTGAAAGCCCAGGGCATACACCAACAGCCCAGCGGTCTTCAAGGCCTGACCGTACACTCTCTAGCATCACTACTATATCTTCACGCTAGCGCCATCCACGCCACCTTGGCCTTTGTTACCTCACCTATGTCTTCTGGTACCCATCGTGCTGTGGCCAGTAAGGCGCTTCAGTACACAATTAATATATCTGGAAGGATATTGCAATGGATCTCTAGCATGCCTCTAAACGCTCTACAAGTCCTGTATAGTAGGGGTCCAGGTATGCTGCCCTCTATCATCTATGAACTCCGCACACTTCTCCTCCCCAATCTGTACACAGAAGATTGGACTCTTGGGCTATCTAAGTTTGAGTTACAGTTTTCCAATCTGGAGCAATTGACCAATCATTTCCTTGCAAGGTTGCTCAATCAAACAAGAAGGGCTCTGCTAATTACAGATCAGGACGTGCGCACCATAACCATGGGCTTAGTCAGAGATCCGGATGCAATCTACTTGTTGTCTGGCATATTGAACAGACCACAGGTGAGCGAGCCGCCGCATGCATCAGCAGTGACCACATGTGGAGAAAGTGAGTTGGGAGCGGACGGGGTCCGTGAGTTGGACGATATTGGCCCGGGGGTCTATCTGACTGGAAGCCAGGATAATCAGCTCCCCCGGAAGGCCTTTAGTAGGGACTGCACATACGACCTGGAGGACCAGGACAATGAAAGGCTAGCTGACTATTTTGAGAATGACAGTGGAGACATGCCCATTGACGAGGGATTTATCTAACTCCCTCTACGTCCATAAAAAGCATATCTATAGGTCTTTAACTCATCTCAAAATAAATAAATGACTGACGAGGTCGCTGCCCTGGCCGCAGACCAGGTAGAGGAGCTCCAGGAAGTTAACGAGGCCTCCAAGAGCCTTCTAGAAAGGACCAAATTGCTGGAGCTGCGCGCAATCAAGGCGGAAGATGAGCGCGATATTATCAGCACGCTCCTGGTTAGTCGCTGCAACGACATTGAGGCAAAGCATCTTACGCTTATAACAGAGCTCCGTGAGAAGATTGAGGACCTTGAGGCAGAGAAGTATCTACTCATGAAGAAGTTTCAGGAGCGCATTGAGTCTGTTGAAAAGAACCGCACTGACGTCGTTGATAAATTAAAAGGTCAACTTGCGGATGTTGAGAAGGACAGAGATAGTATCCTTGATAACTTTCGTGCGAAGTGCAAGGAGCTCGAAGACATGGAGAAGCTGTACTCTCAGGAGGCCATGGATGAGAAGATTAAGGAGATAGAAAAGTCTAAGGAGAAGGCCCTCCATGATTATCGTAAGCATCTGAAGAGCGTGGAGACGGATAGAGACTATCTGATCAATGATCTGACGAGGCGTTTTGAGAAGGCCAATCAAGACTTGTCTTATCTCATCGAGCTTATTGAAAAGCTTCTTATGCTTCATCAGATAAGGCTCGCAGAAACAGAGAACCAGCGTGATGTGCTCATTGCGAAGCTGAAGAAGCGCTTGGCAGAAAATCAGAACCTTAGTGACCGCTTGGCCAATCTCAAGGCCCTCTTGGCTACTCACGGTGATGCAGAGTTCCTAGCGCTAAGCAAGAGGGCGTCTGATGCTGAATTCAAGAGGTCCTTGCAGGGAGGCGCTTTTCCAACCACTCAATCTTTGTCTGCCAAGGGCCAATCCGCTAAACATCAGCTGAGCACAGATAGCAAGAAGAAAAGGAGAAGTAAGGACAAGCACAAATCCAGGAGCGACGATGCACTAGACAGCGAGGAAACTCCGAGCCTCTCTTACAAGGCATCTGCTGAGGCGCAAGCTATTGAGGATAGCCTTTCTTTCGATATGATGAATGCATTCGATGCCAATTATCTTTACCTCCTCGCATACAACGGTTAGAATGAGATTTGCTAGATATCATCTTAATGTAAATTGTGTCGCAACAAGGAATTTTAGATCTGGCCACCCTCCCGTGATGTCCCTACGCCACCTTGTCAGTAAGAACAAGCGCAGGTATAACGAGCATGGCTTTGATCTTGATCTGGTGTATGTAAGACCGGGCCTCATCACAATGGGCTATCCCGCAACATCCATTGAAGCATCCTTCCGAAATCCAGTCAAGCATGTTCTACGGCTCTTTAATTCTGTTCATGCAGAGAAGTACTGGGTGTTCAATTTGTGTTCGGAGGTCAAGAGACGCTATCATCCATCTCTTTTCAACAACCGGGTTTCCTACTATGGATTTGAAGACCACTGCCCTCCTCCTATTAACCTACTTATCGACGCTGTCAATCAGGCCATGAACCTTTATTCTACATGTCCAGACGTTACACTGGCCATCCATTGTAAAGCTGGCAAAGGACGGGCAGGCACAGTAGCCATTTGTATTCTTCTTGCTATGGCTTATATGCAAGACTCTGCCAGGGAAATTAATGATTCATCCAACGATTGTTTATTGGCCGATACCCTTGCTGATTACGCCAGGACCAAAACTTACGATGGAAAGGCTATCACAATCCCATCTCAATTACGATACCTTCAATATTTTAATTCACTGATGCGGCGGCAGCTTCCCTGCAAGCGACTTTCCCGGATCTCCTACTATCCTAGATTGTTGCTCAAAAAAGTTGGCATAATTAATTTCCCCGCTTCTATGCGAAAGAAGGCAGGGAAGAATGATGATCTGTGTCTTCGCATAGTGTGCTTTTCTGGCTCGAAGGAGATTCCAACAGACGATGTAACCAACCATTTGGAACTGTGCAACATTAAATATAGTATTTTACCCGATGGTTCTGTTTGTGATAGACTCCCTGGTGTAGATCTCGCTATAGAACATTCTACAGAGTCAGCACATGAGTCGCATGACAGTGCTTCGCAAATGTTTAAGGCGCTTAATGAACTATATGACACTGAAGAGGTGACGACGCCCTTAAGATATTATGATTACACATGCTCTTTAGAGTCTATAGCGGAGCAACACATTCCAGTACAAGGTGTACAGATGGAATCAAATGATGATAGCAAAAGTACAGATGCTGTAAGTAGCGCAGCTTCCAATCTACTATCTTCTTCTTCAAAGGGGGAACGGAAGCGAGCCAGATCACGTTCCGGCCTTTCGATACCTTCAAAGTGTCAACGGGCATGCTCTAACACGGTAGACATATATACTAATGCAATTCTGTTTGTATCCTTGGATGCTGTGCTTCCGCTAAGTGATCCGGTGATACTTCAAGATGAAATAGTCGTGGAACTGACCAAGCGAAACAGCAAGCAAAGCCTGGGATCGCTGCGTCTCAATAGCTACTTTTTGACATCTGAGTTCCCATTCTCTATCTCATCAGACAATTTGCTCACTTTGACAATACCTGGGGTCGAACTAGATAATACTATTTCGCGACAGTTATGGAAGGATACTAGTCTTGTATTCGTAATGGCTCTCATCGATTCGTAACAAGTGCCAGGCCAATAAATTATTTAGACGCTCTGGCTGATCCTCTAGTTGACAATTATACGCAAGAATATCACAAGACCTGAAACATACAGTCTTGCAGCGTGCATCTCTGGCCAACGGATCCGGAAGCCGGAGAACCCTGCACTCGAACAAGCAACTCGCAAGTGTTTAGAAGAGCGTATTAAGCATAGAGCTAAAAGGCTACAAAACGAGCTTCATTCACGTGACATTAGGCGAATAGCAAATAAAGCCAGCCCCAAAGTCCCTGGCTTAGATAAGCTGATCAGAAGTCCACCTTCCTTGAAACGATCTCCTAGTGTACATGGAATATTTACTGGGGTCTTAGCCAATCTTCAGAAACAAGCCATTCCACTCTCACCAGTTTATCCCCAACAACTTTGCCGCAACGTACCCGTATCAGAATTAGCTATATTCTCACCCGAATCGACAGCCATTGGCAATCAAAAGCAAGCTTTGGTCAAAACGAATTCAGTTTGTATGCAACCGGATTTTACTTGTTCCCAATCTTCGCTTTCTTTGAGTCTTGGAGAACTCATGTCACCAGTTGACGTGTCTATAGGATCTCCACCTACATATATGACTGCCCCACAATCGTTTAAGAATGGAGCTGCTAAAACTACTTTGCTAACTCCAGAGCTCCTACACTTTGATTATTTTTCTTCTTATCTAACATCAGAGGATCTCAGTGGCTCTATTGATGATTACCTTGTGGATAGTGCTGTTTTTCTGTCCACTATTTACGAAGAATCTGATGAAGTATCATTTGAAAGTAGTGGGCGCCCTTGCACCCCGCGCATAACAGGCCTTTGCATTGTGAAGCAGGACCAATGGCATGCGGTACGGGCCCTCTCCCCTATTCATAGTCAAGGTATGGATCTGATTGATACCAGTATAAAATAATCTAGCGATAGTTCTGTAGCTACCTTTGTGCTGTTTGCTGGCAGATTGATTCTATAATATTGGTCTGTGTTGAATTTTCATTTCTAATTATTAATCCTCCATGCGAGTAAATCTTTCGGCAATAGAACTGACAATGATGAGGTAGAAAGAAGTCCTAAATATGCTTGGGTCGTGGCGCGGACAACGAGATGCAAAACGCTGGTCCACGGTATCTTCTGGATATGCATATCTCAGACGTAGTGCCTTGTGGGTGACCCCCAGAAGCCCGAACTGTCTGCACCTTGTCCGTTGCAACTCAGCCATGGAAGCGCGGACAGAAGATGCACGAATGCAGTGGGACGCATGACTTTTTCACCATTGCGGCTGAATACACGAGTAAGGCTTCTGCCACTCAAGTGGGCATCTATGCCATTTTGCAAGCCATAGCTCGTACAACCACCTGCCAGCCCAGCACGTGCATGCGTGGATATGCGCCACTTGCAGAGCCCCTGCTGGTTGAACTAGACCCTGCACGCCAAAAACTTATGAAATCAATAAGCACTCTCTGTCTCAGCGACCAGGCGGCGCTCTTCGACTTGCTTTACTCCGACGATGTCAGGAAGCAGGAAGAAGGACTGGCAATGGTGAACGTCATTCGTCTGAGGGGCGCTGTGGAGGTGGGATTGGACGGAACGGCAGCCCTGGTTGCGGCCCGGCTTTCCGACAACGAGGCCGCCGACGAGCACGCCCTGCAGTCTAGCTATTCTGTGGCGCTAATCCGGACCGTCAACGGGCTCACAGACCGCCAGCAGGTCGGCAACTATATGACCTCCATGAAGACCCTCGCGGGGCGCATCAGCCTTCCTTACGCACTCATCGATGTCCGCCACGAGGCGACGCACCAGCAGCTCCCGCCTCTTCCGGCGCTGCGGCAGAGCGCGGCGCTCCTGCTTCACTGGCTGCGCCACAACTACTGGGAGCCGCTTCTAAACGAGACGCACGAGAACGCCGTGAGCAGGTGCGTCCAAGAGCTGCAAGGGTTTTTCGTGTCTCCGAACCAGCTCCATCCTTCTGAGTTTGTGGACAGGCTCATCGCTGCAAATTGCCTGACGGGCCTTCCTGGTGCCGTGGTCCGCGTCATATACAGGAACAGGCTCAGTCCGGCCGACGTTTTCGGGGAGTCAGGGGACCGCACGGAGTTCAGACGGTTTCTGGTCGGGGCCATAGAGGGAGGCCTTGCCGAGAGCTTTCGGAGCAGCATCGTCTCCCCGCTCTTCGCACGACTGTTTTCTGATGCGGTGCTATCACACTACTGCATCGTCAACATGGTGATGCACCAGTCGGGCAAGCTCACAAATCCGCAGCAGTTCGACCTTTGCATCAGGTGGCTGTACGCCATTCTGGATCACATCAGGGCGGAGCCAGACAAGAGCGTGGAGCAGCTGCATCTGAAAGCAATCCAGAAGGCCCTGCTGGCTGTCCTGGCAAACGCAGCCCCTCCGTTCCTTCTTTCCTTGGAGCAGGCATACAAAAAGGAGGGCACGCAGTTTACTCGACTGGACACTAGCGCAGAGTTCACCCTGGATGACGTGATTTCGCTAACGGAGCCCGTGGCCTCTACGTCGGCCGTCCCGGGCACAGCGCAGGTGTCTATCAGCGACACGCCGTCCGGCTGCTTAGTGCAGTTTCTGGTGGACGTTCTGCACAAGTATCATCTGAAGCTGACGGGGCTGCAGATACTGCTGGGGGTCCAATCCAGCGACGCAAGCGTCATCATCCACCGCTCCCCGGCAAACGAGCTCATTCCCATAGGCGTCACAAGTCTGCTGGGGTCGATGTGGACAGACGACTCCCGCCTCCGTCGCTACTACTATGGGGGTCTGGATGCAGATGCCCCCGTCCTCCACAGGGATGGAGACGCGCCGTTGGAGGCGAAGCTCACCGAGCCTCCCCTTAAGAAATAGGACTGCATTTACTGCTCCCTAATCCTTCTGCTGGAACAGCGCCACACCAAGGCGTATCCACTTGTTCACATGCTCGTTGCTTGGCAGAAGAACGTCCAATATGTAGTTGCTACTGTGCCCGGTGGTCGTCAGAACTCCCCGGCGGAGGCTTGTACGGTAGACTGGGCATGGGTAACGATTGCTGACTTCAAGGTCTGTATTTCTGGTTGGGATTAGCACGATGTTCGGCATCTCCTCGAAGAGGACATTTGGCCGAGCATCGGCGAGACCCGCTTCCGACCAGGAGGCGCACTGGAGAAAGAGCCCGGATATTGTCATGGCATGCTCCAGTTCCACGGGCTCGCTGGTTACCTGGAAGTCGAAGACCAGCTCGTCGATTGCTATCTTAGCACGCCTGGCGTAGTTTTGTAGAATGCCCGTCAGAAATGCCTGCGGATAGCTGAAGCCGGAGAACCAGACAACCTTGGGAACCCCTTCTACGGTCCAGCTTCTGATAAAGCTCACGCGCTCCTGCAGATCCACAATCCACCGCGACAAGGGTATGACTGATGGCCACGCGGTCGCCTCCCAGACGCTCGGCACCTGGTTCAGCTGCATCGCGTCCAGGACTCCCTCTGTCTCCTTCGTCATGATAATGAGCCCCTTGATCACCCGCTCTGCGTTGACCAGGGTGCTCCTCATTATCCGCAGCAGCTTGTTATAGCGAGCGCACTCCTGCACAAGGACTGTGTTCATGGACTGGTAGTAGTTGGTGGGGTACTTCTCGTTCACCGCCTCCTCGTCAAACAGGGCCGGCAGACCGTTAAGAATGGCGTTGATCTGTGCCAGCTCGCCTCCAGTGGAGCAGCTGGGCGAGCGCGTGGCAGATCCGCCTTCTGAGTGGCTGTGCATCTTCAGCATAATGTCAGAAAGCTCCTTTCCGGAGTTTTGCGCCAGAAAGATGGTAGCGTTGCTGTCTAGCCCGTATATTTCGGGCAGGTCGTTATCTGGCCACTTTTCTGTGACGTGCTCGATAATGTTCTCGCGGGTGATCGACAGATGGGAGGGGAATCCGTATGTGTCGTTAACAGTCTTTCCTAGAGACTTCAAATCGTCGGCATAAAAGGCAGACATCAATGAATTGACACAGAGCCTATCCTTTCCATCCGATACGCGGCCACCGACGTTGATCTCTGCGGTCAGGAACCTGAGGGCTGCCATAGCGGCGTTAACCTTTGTATGGAAGCTGGCTGGATCGCAGATTGCAATCTCCTGGAACTTAGTAAGCAGCTGCGTCTTGGATATGTGCAGGTCTGGGTCGGACCAGTCATAAGGCGAGTTGAAACCGATGGTGCCGAATCGCCGGCGCTCCAAAACAACCGAAAAGAACAGGGAGAGGTTCCAGAGGAGCATCTTGTACTTTCTGTCGGCCACATATGCGATCTTCAGGGGGTCCGTTGCCCGGAGCGCATCGAAGTTTCCAGCAAAACCATCCTGCTCTGCCTTCTTGAAGATTGTGGTGGCTACCGAAAGCTCAGCCTCTTCGTAGCTGTTAAAGAGCCGCAGGACGCTGTTCTTGAGCCCAAGAGGAGGCTCTGTTGAGACCTTCGTACTGTTGCGTGTGATAGAAGAGGGGAATTGCGGGAACGGTATGGTTGTGAGGTAAAGCCTGAAGTCCTTATGAATTTCAAAGGCTGGTGTTTTCTGCTTCTTATCGGACTTAACGGTCGGGTCTGAACGACTCTGCTCAGCTCCACGAGGGTTGTAGCTCCTGTCGCTGATGGCGTCACAGATGGATTCCAGCCTCTGGAGCCACGAACCGGCGAGGTGTGTGTTTCCTAAAAGGACCCACTCTCCGTTGATGCTGGCCTCCGCAATTGCCTTCTCTGCAATAATCCCCTGGCCCCGGCCCAGCGACACGCTGTGCACCCTAATGGACTTTGCATCCGCAAGACCCATGATTGTATTTGACGGATCGGAGCCTGGACTGAGGAGCACTATAACCGGTGTTGTGTTCGTAGCCTCTGCACAGATGTCTACGATGTTCGCCGCTTCAGTATTGACGAACTCTGGTCCCAGGGCAGCGCGAATGTACGCCTTGACGGCTTCAAGAAGATTCTTTCGGTCCAGGCATGCACAGAAGATGACATATGCCAACGGGTCCGTCTGTCTTAAGTCCGAAGTGCGATCTACAACGGTAGTGGAGGTGGAGGACGGGGAAGACCCAAGAAGCTTGGAGTACCTTTCGATGCTATCCGCATCCAGTGCAAGGGCATCAAAGGCCCTACTACTGCATGCCGCAGAAAAGAGAGTCCACTCGTCGTCGGTTACAGAGCTAAGGAGCTTGGACGAGGGAGCTTCCTTGGCTGGAATGGTCCCGCCCAGGGCGCCCAATAGCAGATTGAACTGCTCATTGCTAATCTCGCCGCTGGTTCTCTGGAGGCTGAGACATATATCAAATGCAAATGCTAGCTTGTGGCGCACAAACAAGCCGCGAGAAACGTACGTGTAGAGCTTCTCTGCAAAGTTACGGGATATGATGTGGAGCCTGTCTGCAGATTCAATACTCTTTCCAGCAGTAACAACACTGCGGAATAGAGCTATGAAGTTCTGCAGGGAGTTTTCATACATCGAGTCAAGTTGCACGAGTCTCTGGAAGGCAAAGTAGAGGGCACTGGCGTCATTCGCCAGAGATCTGTATCCCACTCGCGCCGCATCTATGTCGGCAGATGTCTTGGCTGCCTTGATCATGCGCCGAGAGATATCGAGCGCGCGCTGCTGGGTCTCATTCAGTGCGTTAACAAGGACAGCATTGTCCAAAAGGGTTTGGCCCTCCTCGCTGTTTTGCGATTCCGACAATAGATTCAACAGCTGTGTCTCTAGAGTCAAAAGCGTGGTCGCATCCTCTGCCGCTGCTGCTTGTAGATGCTTTCGCTGATTCTCCAGTTCTGGTTTTTCGCACTCCACCGCAACAGATAGAAGAAGGTCCTCCAGTGCCTCCTTTGTCGCCTTGAAGGTCACAACTGTGAAGTCGCCGAAGGAGTCCGGAGGGATGTGGATGTCGCACATGCTGACCAGAATGAGACCAAACGTCGGGGGAACTTCTATGGTAGAATCCCCAAACCGTACTTCCACTGCTCTAAGCTCTTCAGATTGCAATGTCAGAGACATAATAAGATTATGGGCCACAATAGCTGCCTTAATGCGGGCATCATTACGGATGAACGAGTTGTTGCTAATGCCCTCAATAATGAGCATTGTACCTGTTCGGAGACACTGCTCTATAACTTTGTGGAGATTGGGGTCGGCTATGCGGATGACCTGAGAAGTCACGGATGGCTGCTGACGCATGTCCTGACCCAAGCAAGTTGCAGCCCACTTACGCGCCTGATTTTGCGGATCAATAAGCAAAGGCACCTTCTTGCTAGACATTGCGATGCAGGCGCTTGTTAAGCTAAATGAATCACGAGGAAGGCCATTACTAACCCACCGACTTATAAAGGCCTGCTCTGCTAACGTTTCATGCAGCTTGAAATTCTTAATGGAATCCTCGACTCCCGGGAATGTTGCAGAGATCTCTGCTGACCACTTCTTGTAGAGAGAGTCTCTATCAGCAAAATCTATTCCTCCGAGACATGCGCAAAATGAGGTGGCTGAGACCGCAGTTGGCAAGATGTTGGTTTTCTGCTTTTCTAGCTTATCTATCTCCGCGCTCCACCGTACTTTTTCTCCCGAGAGGCCTGAAATTAGGCCCTCTGCACGGGTCAATCTATTTGTACAAAGCTCAAACTCTGACGAGAGACGTTGTAGCTCCTTCTGTGCCTTTGCTGCCTCTGCCTCCAGTCCGGAAAGCTCATCTTCTGCGTCTTTAAGCTGCTTTTGTTTAACAGCAAGCTCATCCTGGAGCTTCTTTGCCTCAGCATTAGCCAAAGCCAGCTTTTGCCGCTTAGGGTTGACATCCTTCATGACATTATAATATGCTATAATGGCATGGACCCACTCACACAGTCCTGCTGCAGCAATGGAAGACTTCTGCACAGCTACCGGGTCAAAGTCTGATGAGGAAAGATATGTCTTCTGCAGGGTTGCCGCTATTGCATCTGGCATTTTCTCAGCGTCATAGCTTTTTAGCGATTGGAGGAAGCCGTTGGCACGGAGCATTTTCTGAGCTATAGGCCAATTGTCTGCATCTGGTGCGCTGGATATCTTAATCCCTTTAACGATGCAGATTGCATCCATTACGAAACGCACAAGCTTAGGAGGCGTGGCTAAGGAACGAACTTCATTAACATCAGATGGCTTGAGTGCGTTTAGCGCCTTTGTCGCTCTGTAAACAAGCGGCTCTGCTTTACGCAACTCTTCTGCACAGTCTTCGGCAAGAGCGTCAGCTTCCGCAGAAGCCTTGCTAACAACAGCCTCCTCAGCAGATACCACCTCCTTAACCTTTCCGACGTCGATCTTTCGGGCATCTATGTTTCGAGCCATTGTGTTGACCTCCTTTTGTGCTGCTGCTAGAATAGGCTGCTTTGCTGTCTGCTCTTCCTTCAGAGCTCCCACAGCTTCTTCTGTCTCTGCTAAACGCGCAATGCCATTTGAATAGCGTACATTTCCGCTGTCCAGCTTTCCTGTGAGCTGGGTAAGTAAGGATTGAAATGTGTTTAGTATCCCCAGAAATGTGGCTGGAGATGCGGACAAAGATGGATAGCTACGATGTATTAGAGTCTCAACATCCCTGTGCATGGTAACAAGAAGCTCTGTGATTGCTTTGGATTGCGCATGCTCCGAGAGATAGAAGTTAGAGATATTTCGCAATGTATCCGTTTCCCATGGGTGGAACCAGTTGACAGAGAGGGAACCGATGAGAGAGGGGAAAGAGGTGACTAGTCTATCAAGCGACGGAGACTCTGGGGTCGTCACAATCACTATGTGCATATTTCGCACAACGCGGTCAGCAATCACTTCAAACACTCGTGCTTTGCTTATATCCTCTCCTCCTTCTCCCTCTTTCTTATTCTTCTGCAAATCCGCAATCATTACCTCACATATGTTATTAATCTCATCTGCGGCCCAGAGATTCGGTATTTCTCCCAGGTTAACAAGAAAGTTGATGCATTCTAGTCCGTAGTTATCTGCAAGGGCTTCCTGAACAATCAGAAGGGTTGGATTAGCATCCACGCCTGCAAAACGAATTGCATCCTTGATGCAATCTATAAAGTCACTTTTGCCAGAGGGCTCTAAGATTTTGATGCTAGATGGTCTAGTGTAAACATAGCTCGGGCCTGTGATCTGCTCCATACTGTTATAGTAGTTGGCTAGACTGGCGGCTGCCAACCGAGTTAGAGAGCGCTTTCCAGAGGACGGCATTCCAATCAAGAGGGCATGACCCCTATCCATCGAAAGCACTCGGGCGATACGTATGAGGTGTACAAGGGCATATTTGAAAAGCACCAATTTCATTTTGCCAACGGCACCTACCGACCGATTGAATGACTCAAGGCTATCGTAGTAATATGCTTCAATTTTCTCCCTCTCCTCTGGAGCTTCTATGTTAAGCTGCATGTACGGTATTTCGTCTGCCTGAGCATGGCAGCCACCAAAATATACCTCTATTCCAGTACCAGATTGCATTGCAGCCGGAATGATCGTTTTAATTTCAGGGGGATGACTTCCTGTGACAGGACACGTGCGCCAGGCGGTAGAAAGTAGAGTAAAGAACTTACTCTCATCATCGGTGTCCACGAGCCTGTCTGCAAAGACTCTGGTGCACTCGTGCACCCAAAGGGATACAATGGGAATTTCTTGAGAATAGTAGGCGTTGAAGTTCTGGGACGTAACAGCTGCATTCTTAACCGCTAACATAATTCCTTGAAACACCTTACTCAAGTCTCGAGGAGAGAAAATGTAGTGCGGGTGTACAGGTGTGGGTCTAAATTCTTTGCAGATATTCCTGTACAACTGAATTGAAGCAGATATGATGGGTTCCATGTACCCTGAAGCAGGATTGGAAATCACTGAAAAGAGCGGCTTTATAAGAGTCGTAAATATTGTCTTAAAGGATTCGTCAGCAGACTCCGGAACGGAAATGGTGCAGCAGTGATGTACCAGACGTTCCGGAAGTATGTCGTCTATATTCTCGCCGTTTGTGGTGCAGCCAATAATCGACGTCATGTTAATGATTTTCTTAAAGAAGCCTCCCTCGATGTCGTACCACCCATAGTCTTCCAAGAGCTGGCGGATGACCTCAAGCGGAGGGCGTGCTCCATACTTTTCTTTTTCGGGCATGTGTGCGTCATCGACGAAGAAAACAGCCTTTTTTCCACGCGTAAATGAGTACACGCCTCGCCTACGCTTTTCTAACTTTGAATCAACAATAGAACGAAGCTGCCCAGAGGTTGTGTTTGCTGTAAGACAGCACTTAAGAAGAATGTCATTTGACCGTAGGTCAACTAACTTCTTGACAATAGTCGACTTCCCAGACCCGCCCGGACCTGCTAGCAGAGTAGGGAAGCCCGAGGAGCTGAGGATGTTGAGAATAGCTGTAAGGCTGGTGAAGTCGTTGTGGGGGACAACCGTATCAATGTAGTTTGTGGTGCACGTAATCTCTGGTGTAGGGATAAAGTGAACGCTATTGCACCATGGCACCCACTGCAGTTCAAGTGATTGCGCAAGCACGACAGGAGTAATAGATGTATCACCTGCATCTTTGGATTCTCCGGGCACCAAAGATTGCTTTGCAGTCTTAGAAATAATGAAAACGTCATGCGGAAGACAGACATATCCAGGACGGTCTGCTTCACGTTCATCGTCTGTGTAAGGGATGGGCGTACTCATTGGCCAAATATATATGTCGTACTGCATGAAATCTGGCATTAGTGATGGATAGAACTGTTCCACCGATGAAGCTCTCGCAGAAATTGCCTCATGCTCCTGCTTGCCCAGTTTGAACCCACTTATCGTCGGCTGCTTTGTACCATACATTATCTTTTGCTCTAAATCGGGATCTTTAGGTGGTGGAAGAGTCGCACCTGCTGAAACTGCGTTGGCCAAAGCAACAGCCGGGACGTCATATGCAAGATGCCGGAACAGCTTTCCAAAGAGGGCACGCGTTTCTAGGTCCCCAAAGGACCCGACAGACCACGTCAGAGAGAAGACAAATAGAGCGTCTATTAGCACACCAGGGTCCTTTAGTGGCGGCAGGCGCTTTTTATATTCATCTATCTCCTCTTCATTTAGAACGACATCAGAAGCTGGCGCGGTATAGTGCGATAGAAGCGACGCCATTATCTTGATAAGTGTGAGCACCATTGTATGAGTGGTTGCATAGATAGTCGGCTTGCGAATCTTTATTAGCGTGGTGGCAAGCGGAATGAAGAGCCAACGGAACAAATTCTCTAACCTCTCCTTGCAAGTCATGATTGGATTGGGATACCCTTCTAAAATAGCACGTGCCGATGGGTTAGAACTGCCAGCCAATTGGATGTCGCTCATAGCACGGAACATCAAAAGCTCTTCGGGCGGGATAGGTTGGGTTCCTTCTGCTGGCTGGTAATTTGGGTTTTCTACTACTTTGAAGTACGGCCAAGTAGCTGCAGTGTTTATCTCCAGAGCCAAGAACCACTGGGGAAGATAGCGATGCATTAAAGCTACAAAGAGATTGAAAAGTGGAATAAGCGTGCGGTCACAGTAAATCATGCCTGTCCGACTAACGGTAGCGGGTGAGGCCTGACTTAGGTCCATAACCTCAAAGAAGATAGTCATGTTAGCAGTCATTGTAATTATCTCACCAGACGTAAGACACAGCTTCTTGTTGTCATCTAAAACAGTGTTCATGGTCTCGATCCAAAGAGCGTCAACGGGAGAGTCAAATAATATCCACTTTAGACGATACTCAGCCTCTTCCTTGATGCACTCACGCATTATGGAGCTCACTATCCCGTCAGACCACTCGTTGCTAACGTCTGAGAAGCTTCCGTAGAGCTCTGACATAGTGATCGACTTTGCGTTAAGCTTGTACACCTGGACAGGGTAGAAAAGTGGATATGCCTCATGTGAAAAGCGGGACGCGAACTCCGGGTATTTAGTGAAGAACTTACGCACATTACCGAGGGCCACGGAGAGAACGTCTGTGATCGTTGACTTGCCTGACATTGTTCTGCCAACATTCATCAGCCCGTGACGAACGGATAGTGTTGTGTAAAGTTGCATTGTTTTCTCGATAAAATCTACAGAATCGTGGAGGTGCTTTTCTCTCAGTACAGCTCCAATAAACAGACGAAGCAAGTCCTCTGCATCTATGTCTTTTGAAACATATCCGATGTCGAATTCTTGACCATCTAATTCATCTTCGTGGAGATCGATGACCTCGGGTAACCCTGCTTGTTCTATAAGGTTACTTAGTAAAGCCTCATTCTCCAAAGTTTCGTCCTTCGCCTTGGTCTGAGGGGACTCTGGTTTTGCGCTCGTAAGCCGTGATTTTTTCTTGCCACTATCTCGTACTTTATCGGCAAAGCACTCTGGAAAGAGATCGCTGACTATGTTCTCAAATAGCACTACATCTTGCTGGAGGAACTTCGGTACATTGACGGAGTTGAGCGCTCGAAGACAAAGCTTGTCCTCACGCTCTAAATAGTAAAGCCGCTTAAGAAGGGAAGCAGCGGACAGTATGCTCTTCAGTGCACGCATGCCAAAGTCATAGTGATCCTGCTTCGACAACTGCTCAGAGCTGAGCTTCAGGCTCATGCACAGCTTAACAGCTAACTTGCTTGCATCGCGATATCCACATGCAAATAGCATGACCTCGGCTATCAAGGAGTAGTCTGGGACCGTCATGGAGATAGGCCGAAACAGGGCCTTCAGATTGTCTGGCAACTCGGCACGACCAGCATAGCCCGGATTCATTGTGATGAACACAGCGCAGTTGGAGTTGAGGCTAATATCGGCTCCCTCGAAAATAAAGCGCCTCTGTCGCATGCTAATGGCACGTTGAATCGTCAAAATCTGCTGAGCGATAACAGAAAGAACCTCCACATCAATGCGGTTGAATTCATCGAAGCAGCTCCAAGCTCCAGACATCGCCAAGCCTTTGAACATGCGGCCCATGGAGGCTGTGTTTAGGCCTTCTGAGCAGTTGAAAACAACACACTGTATGCCGATGGCTTTTGCCAAATCCTTGGTTGACTCTGTTTTTCCTGTGCCAGCAGGACCTTGTGGAGCACCGCCGTAGAAGCTGACAATCGCTGATGTCAGGGTCAGGTAGCATCGCTCCGTAAGAGGCGTAATAGTAAGCCGGGTACCAATGCCCATATACTCGTATGCATATGGGATTTCTGCATTCACCTGTTTTGTGTAGAGAGCGTAATCGTCTGCGGGGGCTCGTTCATTCTCTAAAAGCTTGTACTTAAACTTGAGCTCTGCCTCCCAAATAAAGCTATAGTCGATAGAAGCGTTTTTATTAAAGAATGCCTTCTGTATTTTCGCGACAACATCGCGATTATGGACATGTAGGGTCAAAAGGATGACTAGCAATGCTCGGATATTCTTTGAAATGGGGACCTTTTCTTCTGTGCTTCCCGGAATAAATCCTACCCATCGCACAATCTTATCTATATCGTAGTTAAGCTTTAACATGTACTCCTCCAAACTGCGCTTGTATAGATCTTCCTGCTTTTTGATTGCAACGGTTGTTTCATGCGTCCAAATAACCTGTCCAAGAACAATGATCACCTGTGCAGGCCACCTAGTTATCCACTGTTCGCGCGGCGCCATGATGATGTCGGAGTAGGTTTGAACGAGCGGTTCCTCTAGCTTTGCCTCCTCTGCAGCAGCTTCTGCAGCGTCTGCTTTTGCCTTTTTCTTTCTACCCCTAGGTTCGTCTATGGCTGGAGGAAGCGTGTTTTGAAGAGCTATTTGCATCTTGTTGAGCTCTTCAAGAGACTCAAAATCGGAGACATTCTGCTTATAGTCATTAAAAGCCTGCTTAATTAGAAGCTTGAGAACTGTCTTCATCATTTTCTCTATCTCTCCGAGCCACACGTCTGCGTCTCCCTGCGGAACAATAGCTCCATCGAACGTAATCTCCTCACCTTCTGCTGAGATCATACTAAATATCTCCTTCTTCCCTTCTGCATCAAGCCTAAAGCCGAGAGACTTGATCCCTTCAAAGCACTTCGAGATATGCGGCTGAACCGCCTCTGGATCACGTGTTTGCGCAAGAATTTGCAGTAGCTCCTCGTCTGACAGGAAGAAGAATCTTGCAAATGACCTTCTTTTGTTCTCAAGATAGCTGGACAAGTGCTTATTAACGATCTCTAGCTGCTTGAAATTATGTCTAAATTTTTCTACCGCATAGTCGCGCCCGGCTAAGGCCATTGCAGCGGGAGATCTGTATGCATCCGAAGACTGGTCAGCCCAGAACACGCATGTATCGGCAAACATCACTGACTCCTCTGGCAGCTGCCGTTTAATATCATCCGATGTAAATATGGGCTCCAGGTACATCCAGAGACGCTGGAAACGAGTCCATTCCTCCACGATATCTTGAAGATAGACGAGCTTCTTCTCCATCCCAAGAAGTCGTGCTTCAAACTTGGCTGCATGAGCGGATGCGCGCATACCTTGAAGGGTAGAGAACTGCTCGTCTAACAGCAGGAGAATTTCATCGAACGTCTTCACAATGTAATACTTGTAGACTCTGACTTTTTGCTCATCACCTTTGCTGTTTGACGCTTCTATAACCTCGTGTTTTCCATAATACTTCATGTCCAGATTAACGCTCTTCCAATCCTGGGTCATCTTGTCCAGGCTCTTTTCTATTGCGAACTCCTTAGTTGCTGAGGTTGAAATGTATACCACACGCTCAAGAGTTTTTGGCTCCAAAAAGCCGTCGGCAATGAGTTGAACTAATGTAAGACTAGCTGTTGGCTGGATAGCTACTCCAGACTTGCTTAAAGCACTAACTTCTTTCCAGTGATGTGGCTTAAGACCAGGGTTACGGAGAGACTCGATCAGGGGCATAATGCCTCGAAATTCGTCTAGCTTCGCAATAATCTCGACGGTGATGGAGATGCTATCTTGGCAGCATGCTGCTCTGTCCTTGTCCTTTATCTTTGTGTAGGTTCCTGCCGTTCGCCCTATCTTGGCTAACGTTTTCTGCAGACGTAGGAGATTCCCTGCCCATTCATTGATACTGGTGGAAATCTGACGAGGGTCCAAGTCGATAAACGTTCCACTGAACCACATGGGATAATTGTGTGTAAATGAGGATACTATGGTCCAGAGGTCTTTAAAGATCTGGAAGTCCTCGTTTGTGAGCTCATAGTTCTTAAACTCACTGGGCTGGAAGCCCAACTGAGATTCCTCGAGTAAGAAAACCTCCACCTTCTGGTCTATTTTCTCACGGTAGTTCTGTATGCTGACTAGCTCATCGGCAAACTGTGGTGCTTCGTTGAGATTTGCGCGCTGAGCAAAGCTGACAGTCATTGCCTTATATTTTGCCATGAGCTCTGCTAGATCTGCGCGCTCTGCGTCCTTCACCTTCGCCAGGATAGCAAATGCTTCCTGGAGTCTCCGCTCAGCACCCTCCTTGCTGTTAATGACTCCCACTGGTTTTGCCCGGACTGTCCAGTACAATGTGGCAAGGTCCTTGTCCCCATATTTATCTGGTGTATTATAAAGGTAAGCCACGCGTGTCTTGTACTTGTCAACCAGCTTGCTGTATTGTCCCTGAGACTTCTCCAGCGCAAACTTGACAAGTGTCTCCTCATAATGATTAAGACACTTATAAAAGTCTGATGTTGAGATGCTAAATTCGTCCAAAACACCCATGTACCTATCTAGAATTTGATGGCGCTTTTGCATGGCAGCGACTGTTGCTTCTATATTATTGACATATGCGCGTATTTCTGCATATATGGCTGTGGAGGTGGTAGTATCTGTGGTCATTTTGTCCCTCAGCTCGTCCCACTCTTGAATCAAGCGATTGGAGTAGCCAATGGCACGGAAGTGAATGACCCTCGCCACCTGGGCACGCAGCATCTGACAACGCTTTACAAAAATATCGAGTATCTTTGTGCAATCCACCTGATAAAGCCCGCAGTTTATCTTGGGTGGGAACTTCCGCAAGAGCTCCTTTAGTGCTGTGTATTTGAGCAGAAAGCTCCGTAAGTCCCTCAGTGACAAGCAGGTGTTATTTATCTTAACGGTGACGGCCTGTTCCCTTGCATCTCCGGTCCCTCCATGTTCGGTAGTGGTAGGTGCCTTCAGTGCGTCGTCGTGTTGATCATCGTTCTCGTCATCTGCGTCATCTGCCTCGCTAGACTCATGATCGTGATGCTTTTCTTTTGCAGCCTGTGCCCGCTCCTTATTTTCGGCCTCCTTCAAGTTACGCTTCTGCTGCTCGCTATCGACAAAGTCATAGTCCCACCCGTCAAAGCCAACAAGGAAGAGATCCTCTTCGTTGTTAACGTCCTCTTCCACCAGTGCAACGTTATGGAACTCATCTAACGGAGGCATTAGCTTAACGAAATAGTCTATCTCGCTAAACGTACTGTTCTGCTGTAAGAATGACTGAAAGCTTTCTCTATCTATATAATCAGTATGGTCCACGAGGAACAGCTGGCGATATATGGCCCGAAGCACCTCCAAGACGCACTGCGGCCCGACGGACGATTCGTGGAGATACTGAAGCAGCTCCTCGTGCTTCTCCTTAAGCCAGGGACTATGCACGGGATCAGGCCCGAGCAGGGTGCCAGTTTTAGCGTAGTATGGATCGCCCTCAAAGCAGGGCATGGATGTTTCTATCAGTGGTATCTCACATGTTGTCTGAATGATTTGAGCATAATTGTCATACACTGCAGATTCTATTGCGGAGATAGAGGGAAAGATGGAGAATTCTAGGCCAACAAGCGTCGGGTACTGCGCACGTTTAAAGTGAACCTTCAAATTCTCTACATAGTTAGAGTATGCATTAAACTGGGTGTGCCTCGAGTACACATGCTCCTGCTGCTCCGTTATCATGGATGTAGAGGTCATGGATGCCTGGGGAGCCATATCCAAGTTTTGCATGAATTCATCAATAGTCACAACAGGTCTTGTCGGCATGTTATCAAAGTCTGCATCAATCAAAGGTATGTCAAGGCCTTGAGAGATAGCAGAGGCAGGATATGTCTTGGATGGGCTCAGTGAGTCTAGCTTTGAATCTGTGAGGCTAAAGGAGGTGAACGTTTGAATCGTTCCAGTGGTCATCTTATCGAGGGGTGCAATGTCGCGCACAACAGCATCAAAGTCAATAAAGAGCTGAATGAGGGAGCTAGTTACCATAGTGGATGGCACGTACTCAAATATAGGCTGCGCAGCCTTGTCTATGATATCTTTGGCCTCTTGAACAGAGAAGCGTTTTTTGGAGAAGTTGCTAAACATGGAGGTAATATGCTCCTTGACAGAGTTATAGCTGATTCTATTGGATCCTTTGAATAAGTGCAACATATCCATATAGCGGAAAATGCTGTTCTTACTGACCTCCATAATACTATCATATCTCATCATGTTAACGAGCCGCGAAAACGCCAGGAGATCGGCTGAATCCCGCACACGGCCTCTTGCCGAAAGGTTTCCGTTGAGCAAGTATTTCGCACTATTATTATGGGTGTCAGTGACCAACACAGAGGCTCGCTGCTCCAGAGTAGAGCCATCTAAAATGTCGTTCTCTAAATTTGAGCTCAAGGCTACGCTATTATCATATTCGGTCGGTGTTCCTGAGCGCGGTTGAGGCCGGTGTTTCTGACAAGCCTTTCTGAGACTCATTGATTCGTTATTAACAGTATTGGATGGACGCATGTCGCTAAACATGGAGAAGTTTGATGTGTCGCTGTCCTCCGTCATTCTTTGATTTAATTTGGTAGTCTTATCTTTAGTTGTGGCACCCACGGACATAGCAGGGTCATCCACAAGTGTATTCGTAGTTCTTAGCTTGTTCAAACGATCTGTAATCGTGATTGCAAGGCTTTTACTATCAAATCCTATAATGGAGCGTCTTAGCTCATCTATTTCATTAACGTGCAAAAGGTCTGTGACGGCTTTGTCCTCGTCAGGAGTTTTAACATCCAAGAGCGAGGCATTGGCAGTAGCACTCCGCAGCATAGCTGCCGATCCTTGTAGATCATTGCGATCAGTTCCTGTTAGCATAAGCATCTGAACAGGCTCCATGGCGTTGTCAAACAGGTAGCGATCTCCGTATAACTCCATATAAAGCTCGTAGCCATGAATCTGCGACTCGTAGTCAATGTATTCTTTCAGCAACCTATTTGGAATATAAACATCTATCCCAACCTCGTTCAACGCCAAAAGAATTGACGCTGAAAGATCAACGTGCAAAGTATCACGAAGATAGCTAATCATGCGTGCTCTATGACACCTGGACATAAGTACGAAACGATCAAGAAGAAATGGACAGCCTGGAGAGACGACACCCAGATCCAACGTATTTTTGGCCACTGAAAGAGGTGCGGCATAGAATGGGATGTTTGTCATGTCATCTGTACTGTCGTCACTTTTTTCTTCGGCATTTTTGTCTGCATTCTCTACATCACTGGCTATCTCATCTTGATCTGTTGCTACAGCTAGTTTTCGTTTTCCAGATGATACCTTCTGTTTTCCAGATTGCTTTGGCTTGGGCTTTGTCTCATCATCTTCTACTATGAGCTTTATTCGATAAGACTCCTTATCTGCTTGGATTCCACCTCCTATGCCCGACTTGATAACGCAAATCTGATCCTGGGCAATAAACGGAGCAACCCCAGCAACATTGAAAAGCAGGAGCCCTTCCATACACTGAAGTGAGAGACACTCCTCTTGAAGGAGTCTGTAGGCCTTGTTATAGCCAGCACATACCGAGAAAAGGCGGCGTTCCTGACGGCAACGACGTTTCAGATAGCGCAGAATACTTGTTACTGGCTGGGAAGGGAGAAACTCGCCCGAAAGGGTGGCTATGAAGCGCTTCTGTGTAAGGAGCTTGAACTTATCGCCTTCAGTTATGAAGAATGGCGCGCATAATCCGATTGTTTGGATACTAGAATCAAACCGTGCAGAGCGGCGAAGGTAGTCGATGCTTGCTAACATGTTGGACTCGATAATATTGGCTGTGACGTCTGGCACCAACTGCTCTGCACGAGTCAGTGCCTTAGAGTAATCCGCCTTTGATAAATGACTGAGGAAGAAGCTCACAAATAAGGGATTGCTTAAGCAGTACTTATGAAATATGTTGTCTATTATTTCAGAAGTTGGACCCGAAACGTCTGAGAGTATCTCGAGAAGCGGAGTTGCTTCAAAATCGGGAGGAATATGAGTGGGCGCATAACAGCTGAGCTCGGTGCGCATAGTCTTAAACTTCAGAGCCCTCTCCATGTAGATCTTAAGAAAAAGCCCAAGCTTAGACACTGCTTCAATTTTCCGGCGAAGCATGTGGGCAGCCCATCTTCGTTGCCACCAAATTCTCTCATCTTCGTCGTCGAAAAGCAGGTTCAGCCGCTTGACATTCTTGGTCACCCCGACAGTCACCGTGTGACAATCGGTAAAGGTTACTGAATCTTTTGTGTAGTCAAGTCTGTGGATATTATTTGCATCTATAGTTCTAAGGCAAAAGATGTGTCTACACAACAAGTCATCTTCTTCTCTAGGAAGCATTACTGACCCTTTAGGTAACCATTGAACGCCGAAGCATCTAGTCTCTTCATCGTAATTCTGCACGACCACGGGCTCTAATAGAAAAACAGTCTGCCCGCCAACCGTGGTTACATAGCGAGATCGTGCCGGTGTTCCCTTGAGCCGCTGTTCGTCAGGTAGCTTAAATGTACGCTGATGCATCGTGAGCCACTCAGTCGGAGAATGGTTATCATAGATCTCTTCTGCGTCGAAAAACTCTAGTGGAAGGAAGCCATCGTTTTCATCCTTCAAAAGCATACTCCTGAAAGACTGGATAGACTGAATGAGTTCCTTCTCTGTGCTTCCTTCTTCTCTGATATCCGGAGGAATGATACCTCTCGCTAGAAGCTTGTAGCTATACAAGTCTCGACTAATGCTCTTAAGAATGATGTTGTAGCTTTCCTCAGTCTGGTACACTGGATAATCTTTTGAGAAATCAGAAAGGGCCTGAACAACGGCGTCCACACGTGCATCTGGCCGAAAGTGCTCCATTCTCGGGAGGTCAAGATCAAGTACTGCTGTTCGCGGCCTCATCAAGCGCCCAATCTTCTCTGACATTGTCGGTGCACCAGAGGAAGGTCGGGAGCCAGACCTATTAGAGCGTGGGGTTGCTGAACCAGGGGTTCCGGCCAGATTTCGCTCAGTGAGAATTTCATCTACCATTTGACTATCATCAAAGCCACTTAGAAAGCTTTTGGCTGGGTCCATGGTAATGCCTGCTTCTGTCTCTTCATAGGTAAGCTGCCCAACGGCTCTAATATCATTGCGCTTTGAACCAGAGGGTGGGCGCCCGCTTGAACCCAGTCTAAGAGTCGCAGAGGTGCGCTGAGCTGCAGACATATAGCGTACTGGTGGTCCCGGCTCGTAGCCCTTGAGCTCCACATCACGCCACTTAGCATCTGTTCCACCAACGGTGCCATCTTGGTAAATCTTTGCTAGCTCTGATGTAGGGTGAAGTCGATCAGTCGTTATCAAGCGACTGGACTTTTGGGAAACGTCGTGCTCTTGATGGCTAGCGCTCAGCCCACTTAGCAGCATAGGAACTTTAAGAGTCGTTCCAGATGCCTGTCGTGGCTTCACAATCGGACGTTTTGACTGAGGAACATAGTGCTTGGAAAAGGCTAATTTATTATCAGCCCGTGCGGACCTAGTGATCTTTTCAGTGTGCTCTGCTAGCTGGCGAGCACCTTGTGTTGCATCTCTGTCAATGGCGCTTCTTGCCGTTTCAGGAAGGTCCATATTTTAAATTTCCATTGTTTCATTCAAGAATTTACAAACAGCTAAGCTTATTCTATGTGGTACTTCTGGTAAAGCTGCTCCAGTACATCCTTGGGAAGCTCGCTCACATCTGTCAACGTGTCCCGCACGAGCCCCTGATCTTGCATTTTTCGCAGCTTATTCATTTTTCGTGCACAGTTCATTGCATTGATAATCGTAGGGGTAGCATCAATCCATTTGGCAACCTCGCGCTCTGCATCAGAAACAGGGAGATCGCCCAAATCCTTTTGCTTCTCCTTCTTGAACGTCCATGTATCGTTGTCGGAGCTTTCCTTGTCAGGGATCAAGAGTCCTGTCTCTCGAAACATAAGGAGGATATTGTTCGCTGGGAGGCCTGTCTCTTTAGTAAATGCCTTCCGGGAAATCTTACACATCTTGACTTCATCTTTCATACATGCTTGGAGAACCTGGCGTCCAATCTGTTCCTGCTGCTTCTCTATGCTGCTTAAAAGGCCCAGGTATGCTTTGTTCTGCTCTTGCATGTCAGAAATCGTCTTCTTTAGTTGCATGATCACATGTAAAAGGGAGTTTTCATCAGATAGACCCGTTGTATTGAGCCCTAGAAGTAACAGCAAGTAGTCAAGAAACGGTACGAGAGAGCCTGTGACCACAAATTCGCTTTTGATTGCAAACCAGCCGTGGATAAAAACAGTCCTAGAGACTAATGTGTTATAGATAAGCTCATGAGAAGGAGGTTCTCTTCCCGGTATCTGGGCAACCTGACGCAGGCTCTTGAAGCTGACAATACGAAATTCGCGGATGCAGTAGTCCATGCGCCTCTTAGGGTCGAGGATGGTCTTGAGCTTATCTACCAACTGGATTGCTCGTTCCCGCTCCTGAATTTCTACAATTGAGAATGAGTTGATGTATTTATTTCTATCGACGGTGTAGGAGACCAAACGGGGAGCTTTACTGTAAACTGGGTTTGTGATAGAGTGATTAGAGTTTTGGATATACAGATGCTCAGTGTCATGAAGCTTTGCAAATAGCTCCCTGGATGAGATGCTCGTCTGGTCAAAGTGCCGCAGCGTGACACCCTGTGTGTATGAAAGAGTTCCCACATCATTTATGGCCCTCGGATTCATCATTTCATCTCCAGAATTAGGTTGAGGTGGGTGCATATCCGATGGTTCGTCCAGCGATTTCTGGTGAGCAGCAACCATTAGGTGTGCTACCACCGGGTGGAGCACCAGAATTCTCGCACCTTCGTATGTCTGGATGGCCCCTACAGCATAGGGCCCGTGCTCATTCACTGGCACGCCACTAAGGGTCAGATAGGCGTCTTTGCCCTCCAGTTCATCTATACTAGAATAGTCTGGAGCGTCGTCTTGACCAGACTGTAAGGGTAGCTGCATCTCTACGTGATTAATGGACGGATGGAATGTGACGCTACTCATGCTGCTCCAGTTATAGAGCCTCCACGTGGGCCGTAGTGGATACTGCAGAATATAAAGATTATTGGCATACTCCTGGGAGAGAAAGACGTCCAGCTCCTCAACTATTGAGTCGGTGCCTTCTGGACAATCGTCCTTCTCCGTTAAGTCCATTGTATTCTTCAAAAAACCTCTCTTTAAAAATGCCAAATTCTAGCACGAACGCCGCCATTGACTATGCACCTGAGGTCTTTCCAGCGTTACTAGCAAGTAGCTATGAGCAAATACAGTACCTGGGCACAGGAACATTTGGAACGGTAAGCACAGCCATCAGAAAAAGAGATGGAGTGTCTGTGTGCATAAAGGAGATCGACGTCCACTTCTGCACGGACGCCAAAATAGGTTTGCTGAAGAAAGAGCTTGAAGAGCTTGCAAAGCTCTCAGCCCCCAATCTTATTGCGATTAATCATTATGAATACAATCCTGACATCCGAGCCTTCTACATTGAAACGCCTCGTTGTGAAAGCACGCTGCTAAGCAAACTCAGTGATCACCGAAGAGCGGGGACCTCGTTCACCGAGGGAGAGGTTTGGAAAGTTCTCTATGACATTTGCAGGGGATTACTGTATTTACATTCGAAGGTACGGACTACCGAGCTACCCTCTCCCAATGCTGCGAGAAAGAGAGCTCCATTCAATGGTTATATCCACGGGGATCTAAAGTTAGAAAATGTGGGGTTTTGTGACGGCAATGCGGTACTGCTTGACTATGGCATGAATTCCTTTATTGATCAGCTGCGTGACCAACAAACCATTCTCTCCACATCTGCTTTTCTGGCTCCAGAGGCCGCGCTGGGGAAAGATTTCAATCCCAAAGGAGATACATGGGCTCTAGGCATCATTGCACTAGCCTTACTGAGGGGTAGACCTGAAAAGGTATCAGTAGATAACCATTTATTGGCTCATTTATCCTTCTCGGGAGAGAAAGACTTTACAGATAGATTACGGAGCTTTATTGAGCAGTGTTTGAATATTAACGCTCCTGTTCGGATATCGTCTGCAGACGCACTTCTTTTTATTGAGAAAACAACCGAGGAAATAGCATCGAGCTCGCCTTCTTTGGCCGAGTCTCCTACCTTGATTTCATCCATCAATGCAGACATGATAGACGGAATTCATGAACACCTTAGTGAGCTTCTGACAGAGCGAGATGTGTGTAACCACTCTGCTCTGGATCTTGCAATCCAAAAGGGCAATATGGAATATATTGAAATCCTCGTGAAATACCTGGATACGGTAGGGGCATGTTTGCAACTAGGACCACGACCTCACATTAGGCGTGTGTCTACTTATACCAATCTCATGAAGATAGCCCTTTTGAATAAGCCCGCATATATAGACGAATACTTGGACGCCGAAGCTAATTGCGTATATGGGATGCACGGCATGACTGCCCTAATGATCGCGGCTTCCATGGGTCACGCTGAATGTGTGAGGAAGCTCATAAGGGAGGCAGGGGTTGTTTCAATGAAGGGATGGACAGCCCTCATGTATGCTGTGCGTGAGAATCATGTAGAGTGTGTTAGCCTGCTGCGACTGGAGATGGGTATAATGACAAAGAGCTCTATGCGTGCTTGTGATCTGGCAGACCATCTGGGTCATAGGGATTGTGCCGAGCTTCTCAAACGCGAACAGCTCCTTTGTGTTGGGGAGAACTGCCGCGTTTTCAGTGACGACTGGTACAAAGAGCTTTTGGGGAGTGCTGTCTTTGAATAGGGTGAGGTAAATAATTAACCGATTAAAATGATTGGCTCGGAGGGCCTCAACCAAGGTACTGTGTCCTGTACTACAGATACAGTTTTGGATGATGGGTATCCCTCTGATGATATTCCTGCCATAGAGCTTCCAGCGGTTGAGGCTCCGCGGCGCGCAGTCCGTACCAACGGTTTCACATTTATTACTCAGATGATTGGTGGTTCACTTCTGTCTATTCCATATGTCTCTGTCCGTCTAGGCCTGGTTTTGTCGACAATTGTAATAACCCTTGTCCTTATCATTGCACTTGTCTTGATGCTCCAGGTTGTCAATGCCTGCTACTATACCAATGCGCAAACCTTCAAGCAAGTGACGCGGAAGGTCCTTGGACCTCGGCTTGCAGTATGTATTGATGCAGCTCTGATTTTGAACAACTATGGCTTCTTAGTCTCTTACATTATCATCTCTGCGCAAAGCTTTCATACACTCCTAACAACATTCTTTCCATCTTCTTTAGAAGGCCTTTCATTTGATCCTTATTTGGTACTGAAGGCAGGACTTACCTTTGGGGTCATGTTTCCTCTTTCACTATTAAGAAATGTCAAAGTCCTAGGGACAATAGCATCTGCTGGGCTAGGGCTCATTATACTAACAGTCTTCTCTGTTATTTTGTACTACATTGCTTCGTTTTTGCGACATGGCCAAATCTGCCTATTTCAGAATATTGAGTATGTACCAGGAGTACGTCCACAGCCGCCACTATGGCCTAGGGAACAGCTGGTGGGGTCAGCACACATCTCTGCACCGGTTATGGGAGCCATCTTTGGCATATCTTACATTCCTATGCTGATGGGGAGCTTCAGCATTCATGCGGGCGCTCCACCAATCCTCTACGAACTTCATGGGTCCAATGATCAGCGGCTACGCTCTATCCGCAGATCCATTTATTACGCCTACGCTTTCTGCTTTTTAATGTACATGTTGATGGGCTGCTTTGGCGCTCTACTCTACGGACACGACGTCTCCACCAACATCCTCTACTCGTTTAAGGTTTGCGGAAAGGATATTTATTTGACTATTGTCGGGATTGCATACGGCCTTATGGTCTGCATTGCGTATCCTCTCATTCAATACCCCCTCAAAGTCTCCCTTATCGCATATTGCCAGCTGAATCCAAAACGCAAGTTCTTGAATTACCTGGCTTATGCTGGCTTTTCTGTTGCATTTGCACTTTTAGCATTTGCTCTGGCTGCACTCTACGATAATATAGCCTCCATATTTGGGCTTTTCGGATCTATATGCGGGGTCCTCATATACTTTGTTGTTCCTATCCTTTTGTGGCACAAGCTCCCCAAGCTTAAGGCTCGGTCTCCGATTATTGACCGACTAAACATCCTGTTACAACCGCAAACAGACGTTGACGACATTCGAGATGTGACCACAACGGCCTTCCTTGGGGTGCAACACTGTGAGGTAGCCCCGCCTCAACAAAAGGCTGGGTCCCGAAGTCGAGCCCCGAGCTTTGTACATACTGCGGGACTTCATGCCTCATCATCAAGCTATCATCGGCACAAAGAGTACTCGCTCCACTTTGTCTCTGCTACGCATCAACAGACGTCCTGTGACGGAACCACCGAGGAGAGTGACACTGTCCCACTCCTGGCGCCGGTATCTGTGCTGAAGCGCAACGAGCTGCTTCAACCAATTGAGTGCATGGCACCTATAGATGATCAAGTAGAACTGGAGCTGTCCAAGCAGACGGAAGAGACCCGCCAACGTCTGCTAATGAAGATGACCCCCTTTCGGCGAGGCATCTTCTATTCTATTTTGATTGTCGCTATCGGGATATGCACAGAGTCCCTGGTCATCAATATCCTAGACTTTGCCTCAGTACTCTAGGCCCGTTTACTCTCTGATGACAGAGAAGAGACGGGTGCACTTCTGCCCCACCTTTTCACGACCCTTAAGGGCCTCGATTTCATAGAGAACGTTGATGTAAATGTTCTCAGGCTTCACTCCTGCAGTCTCGCAAAGCTCGATGGCGGCGAGAAGCGTCCCGCCGGTTGCAAGCACATCGTCGTGAAGGAGCACGACATCATGTGGGCCAAGCTGACGCTTCTGGACCTCAATGGTCACCCCCTTCTGATACTCCATATCAAAGGTGCACTTACAGACATCTCCAGGGAGCTTGCCCGCCTTTCGCAGAGCTACAAACCCGACGCCAAGGGAGTTTGCAACAATCCCCCCAAGGATAAAGCCTCGAGACTCGATTCCAACGACTTTCGTGATCGGAACGTCCTTGTAGTGCGCCGTCACCTCTTTCCTTACCGCATCAAGAGCAGCTGGAGTGGAAAGAATGTCGCTGAGGTCTTTGAACGCGATACCCTTCGTTGGGAAATCGGGGATGGTCTTAATGAGGGCGTGAGCGTCAGCGACGGACATGGTCATTAAAGCTCAAAAAAACAATGCTCCTGTAAAAATGATAACTGAAGAAGGCAGAAGAAAGATCTAAAAAATGACTTTATAGCCAGCATCGCATTACTGAATGTATCCACTATCAAAAGAATAGCATTAGGCACTTTCTACAGTAAATAATTTAACACACTTTATCACAGGTGCGCTAAGAACAGACTAAACAATCTGATTATTTATGCTTTATCTTGACTTCCCTCACCGTTTCCTTAGTGGTGACACATATGCGGCAAAGGCATCTAGTAGGGTCCTTGCTTGTGCAGACGGGTACCTTTAAGTCTAACAAGTCTAGATACTTTTTCACTCGCTTCTTAATATCCTTACTATTTATTTTGTCCACCAGGCTATGCTCAGACAGACCACCTAACAATTGATCTATCTTTGCTGTCTGCACGGCCTCAGAAACACAGTTCAAAACCACTTCAGTCTGCTCGTCTTGAGTAAGAGCCGTTCCGGGGTTCCTGATAACGTTGTAGTCATAGGTATGTGTAACATCTATTACATTTGTATGGATCTTTTGAGACTTCCGCGTGGACTTATTTGGATAGGCACTGTGAGAAGTACCCATCCCAAAGTCTATTGTACTTTTGTCAGAAGAACAATTAGGATTCGTCTGAGGGAGAGCTACGCTAGGTAATTCCGGTTCCGGAGACCCTTCTCCAGGTGGCCATTCAATGGGAGTGACTATTAGCACGTTTTCTGGACACGAACTGACCATGGAATAAGGCTTAGGTGGTTCATGCGGCTCTTTGTGAGTCATGCGAAAACTAAATATATTGGAAACAGTTAAAAAGGGACACGCATATCTTAAATCTGTGCGTGGTCTGTTACACGAACTGTCCACCGTCCCAGTGATGCCCCAGTTCTGCATAGCCACAGAAATGTCATGCATGGCTGTGTGATCATCGACGACGTCTATCTGTAGTGCACCAAAATTATTTGTGACAAGCTTTTCCTTATTATCTGTGTCATATGTGGGAACTGCTCCACGTCCAAAAGCCTCATGGGCACAAGGATCACTCTCTGTGCTAGGAACGTTGGTATTAAAATATGCTATGCTGCTACCATCATCTAGTCTGGTATGAAATTCTATTGAACGAAGGGTATCTGCCAATTTTTCCATCGTAGCCTTTGAATGTGGATTTTCCATTGTTTGCTTGTAATGAGGGCATGCTTTACAGGCTTCTAAATTTATAATAGCTCCTGGAGTGCTATTACTAAATCTGCAGGTCGTTATTAAATCCGCAGGAAAATCTTCTAAATCACCAAAACTGTGGCCAAAATGTGGAGGAAGATGGGTGTTGGTACTGCATTCTTTATCGTTCAATGGCAAGTGTATGACAGAATTAAGAAATTTAGGATAGCATGTGGTGCAAATAGTGTTCATTAAGTCGCTATCTCTTACGGTTTTAAACCTATCAGTAGACGATTTAGACGTTTTATCCCTAGCATTGGGCTTGACACAAAGGGGTTCATAGCATAAGGAGCAGTTTTGATGAAGAGGCGTAGGGGATGATTCCAGCCCATGAGTTCTAACCATTCCAACGGGAGTATTGATTGCACTATTGGTTTGCATGGCTCTGATAGGCCGATTGCCGGAGGAAATATTGCGTCTGGGCTGGTTTGAAGTCTCTATGGATGCGTGGGCCTTCTCGCCGTTTATCTCCCCGTCAATGCCGGAAATACCACTGCTTCCGTCACTTATTTCATGCACTAATGGTTCCTGGCGCTTATCTATTACGTAGGCGTTGATATTATCGCTTACACGCCTATTGGGTGTCTTGGGCGCACTGCGATCTGGCCTGCTGCAGTGCACACCTGATAGAGCTGGAATGTGATATGCAAAATCACATCTCTCTCGCGTTGGAGTGCGAGCGCTAGTTGTCACGCGATGTGTGCGACCAGGAGTGTCATCTTTTGTGTATAACGACGCTGTCGTGGGAGGTTTGGCCGACCGTGACTCTCTTCGTGCCTGTTTAAGCGCGTCATTGTGCACTGCCTTATCAAGAATATTATGCAGGTCCTTTGTTGATGGGTCGTTGTTCTCTGTCACTGGTCTAATTAACAGGGTAGGATTTTGTGAGAGCGTCTCACTCACTTCTGGCTCTGTTATGACCGATATCTGAGTACGCCCCTGGCTTTCACTAGCATCTAGATGATCAGGACTGTCTATCTTGATATGAAGCGTGCTAGGGTGAGACGGTTTAAGGAATCCTGGACTTTTATAATTATGGTGTGTCGGTTGAGGAGAGACCGATCCTTCCGGATTGTTTTGTGTTGATTCATCTTTCGTATGGACTATCTCATTGTGAACACAGCTTATACGCTCAATGTCTGTCAGTACAGAGGCGTCCACCATATTAGCGGCATCACCTTGCAATCCCTTATCATCCTTACTGACGCCTATAACATCGTCTATTTGCAAATCCTCTTCGTCTATAGGTGGAAGATGTTCTGCAGTGCTCATAGTTGTGTATGTATCTCCGTGCAAGCTTGGCATGATCATGTGTGGCCCTGTCCCAGAGTGCCCGCCGCTACGTAAATGCACGATATCTCCAATGATATTTCCAAGGAGTTTCTTCTCCTTCTTAATAAGCTCTTCTCCGTGGAGATGTCCCTCTCCTATCTCTCTTGCCTCTTGATAGCCGTCTGCCAACATGGACTTGCTAAGATACTTCGGGTTATAGCCCACAAGAAAGACATAGTCACGTAGGAGTGCCTGGGCTGCATTCTGCTGGAGTCTAACCCGCTCTCTAATATCGTCTGTCTTGATCGTTGACTTGGGATGATGCCCAAGTTGAGAGCCAGAACGTGACATGCTCGAGTCAGTAGTTGAGTGGTGATGTGGCGCGATGGGAGAGTACATGCGATGTGAGAGGGTGCTCTCATACCCGGAGTTACTTCGATTTGGCGGCTGCTGAGATGGCAACGGTACGTGGAATAACCCATTGGTTCTTATTGCTTTAGTATCATTTCTGAGTGTGCTTCTGCTGGCGCGTCTCGGCTCATGATATCCAAAAATGTTGGGGTCTATGTCTATTTCACTCTTATCATTCTGAATCAAGGCAGCAGCAGATTGCACTGAGAAAGGCCCATCGATCCCTGGGGACGTTGCTAAAGTATCTACAGAGTCACGCAAGTAATACGGTGATGTACTTGCACGGGCAGCTGGGGACCTTGTCCTCTGAAAGCCGTTATCGTCGCTCCTTCCTATTACTAATCTATTTCCATTGGTACTCTGAGTTCTCCTTCCTGAGGCCCTCCGTGTAAATGGCCCTCTTCGTCCTGTAGATGCAGATTTAGAATAGATGGCGGCCGGACTATTTGACTTCTGGGTAGAAGATGACTTCTTGGGCTTGGATAAAGCACGGCTCGGCGCATTTGGCGGCCTATACGTTTGAATTTCTCTGTAAGAGGGGATGTCTGCCCGCTTTGTAGAGACCTTCTGTACCTTCTTCTGCGGGTTAACAAGGAGCGTCGGGTGCGTCTGGTCCTCCAAGTAAATGGAGAGGCTGTCGTTTACCGCCCGTTTTTCCTTCGTGCGCCCGAAGGCCGATGGGCGATTGCTCAAGGAGCTCATACAGATTTTGCAACCGCCTAGGCTAATTAAAAAATGCACGCGTTGTTTAAAGTGCAAGAGGAGGGGAATGGCGCTTCTATTCCTTCGGACGAGGCGATTGTCTTTTCCACAGACAACCCGATCACCATCGGTGATAGCAAGACTGTCTATTACGACCGCGAGCAGGCCCACAATCCTCGTGTTGTTCTTACAAGAAAAGCAATTTACTTCTTCTCTCAGCAGTCACCTGAGCATAATCTTTACATGGACCTTATAGACATTGAATCATATAATGCGGGAGCTCCGCAAAAGAACGCTCTAACCATTGAGATAACTCCTACCTCTTCAGACAAGAACGACAGGTCAAACAATAACCTGGTCACCACGGTTAGTGACCAGGTCATTAAGATAACGTTTGCAAACACGTCAAAGAAGCACCAGGCCGATCTGCGAACGGCTAAGGAGGATCACGACTTGCTATTGGCGTCTTTGACGGGACTCTTGGAGGCTCGGCAAATGACTGTTTCAGTAATGAATTTTGTGCCTCCAAAGCCAGTGCAGGAGCCAAAGCAAATGCCCATCGAGACTCTTGGAGAATCTAACAATATATCACCCAAAATCATCTGTGATGATCAAGAAGGCTCATCGGTGATACAAACAGGAGGTACTTTCGCAAGCTCTAGTAACGATATGCTTTCAGTGGCTATATTTGCTCCACGTGAGCATAGTATCTGCAAACAAAAAGGCCAGTCCGAAAATCAATTTCCTGGCTCTACTCAGCCTGTAAGTCATCCGATACTGGCACAACTAGATCATAATTCTGTTCCTGAGCAGACTTCCCTCCTGTCTGCTCTTCTTCCAGAAGATTGCCTGAAGGAGTTTTCTAAACCACTGACAGTCAGTCGACTAAGGGAGTCTAATGACCTTCTTGTGTCCACGAATAAGCTTATGCTTTTGTTCCTGAAGGCGTCTAATGAGATTGATTGCAAGAGCACGCCTGTGGTTTCATCTGTACTTGAGAAAGAAGTTAATGGCCTAAAATCTACTGAAGCAAGCTCCCTTCAGACTCTTCTTCCATCCGCAGAGGAGTTCTTCACCAATGCTGACTATAAAGATTCACTGGAGGAGATCATAGGTATTCCTCATGTTACAAATACCGCCCTGGTTGAGCTTAAGGGCAAGTCCCCAGCATACATTATCTCCTCCTATATAGACAGATACGTGTCGTCCTACAGTTCAATGACGTCAATTGAAGCTCCAAATTTTCCGCTGCAAATGTACATTGCTGGATTGCAGAACGTTAACATTCCCCTAACTCTGTCCGCATGCTCGCTAACCATAGAGACAATTACTAAGAGCCTTCCATCTCTGCTACTAAATTACAGTCTTACGTCTCCTTTTCACTCCGCAGCAAAGTTCAAGGTAATCCCAGCCGATGAGATCTTTTCCCTCTTAAATCATGCCCGACCTGTGTACCCTGTTGCTGTGGACGCATTCTATAAAGCAGTAAAACTAGCGGATGACGAGTGCAAGAAGGGCACAAGCGAAAAGATCCCATACCACCGGTTCCCGATGTTTGTACCATGGCGCATCAATGACACGTGGTATTTCGTGGAAAAGGCGGTGCGTCTAACAAACGTAATTCACTTCATTGTAATCAATGTGCTCTACAATGCATGGACGAAGGTGAGGGCCGAAAACCCACAACCAAACAAGCCCCACCCTTATGTGACTGCCGATGAACTAACAGAACGATTTGGCTTGGCTCCTGCAACCTCTTCAGACTTGCTTGACTTTATGGTCAGGCAGCGTCTGCTAGTTGTCGATGTACACACATCAAAGCGTTATTATCTCAATCTAATTACTAAACACTACCGCTGCCTACAGGACAGTGCGTCAAAAATCAGCAGAATTACCGCATAGGTCTATACCGCATAGACCTATCTACACGTGTGCCCTCTTGAAGTAAACTTCGGTGTAATTGATGAAGATCATTTGGAATGAAGTTTTAATTTTATGGAAGAAGGGGGGAGCAGTGGGTCTTATTCTGATGAGCAAGAAGACTGGCTTACTGCTTTTCTCTCTCAGGGCGGTTTTCGGAGGCTGCTCGTAGAAGTACCGGAATACTATCTGGAAGATAACCTAGCCCTTTATGGTTTAGAGCCGGAGATCAAGCACTTTTCAGAAGCACTAAAGCTCATTCGCAACGAACCGCAAACCACGGATGTCGACGAGATGGCTGTTTCAAAGGCTGCAGCGCTTCTCTATGCTCATATCCATGCCAGGTACATTTTGACGCCTCAAGGGCTTGAGGATGTAAGACAGAAGTATGAGCGTTGCGAATATGGTAAGTGTCCTCGCTACCTGTGCAGTGGACAGCGGCTACTTCCCTACAGTGCCGTTGAAAAACCAGGAAAGGATGTACTGCGTTGCTTTTGCCCTGCCTGCCATAAGCTATACAAGCTCTATAACACGGATCCTGAGTTCTTTATAGATGGTTGCTTCTATGGCCCTTCTCTGGTGCCAATGTTTATCCTCACCTACCCAAATATTATGCCCCCGCCAAGCCAACAGTACATACCAACACTTTACGGATTTAAACTTTTCAATAAGCAATCTCGTGGGAAGAATATTCATCCAGCCATAACTTTTCTAAAGTCTAAAGATCCTCATTTTGCTAAACTAATGAACAGAAAATATATAGAGTGTAACGAAACTGAAAGTAAACAGTAGAATCATGCAAGGAATTTGGGATTATCATGCTTTTCCGTTGAAGTCATCTGTGCTATAAACGTGATACCAGTGTAGTTACACTTAATAAGTTATTTTGATAAGACAAAAGAAAAATCATTTAGATTTACCCATTTTAATTCGCTAATTTTATCACTGTCAGTAAAGCAGATGTATATGTCACGTATTTTCTAAAGAAGACTATAGTGTCTCACACTCGTGTGCTATTTGGAACACAATGAGGGCAGATGTATGACCCTGCTCTAGAGTTCTAGGAAAAGGTAATCAAAAGCACGACTCATATCTGTAAGCCTGTAAAGCCCAATGACTGTTTGAGTGGGTAGATTCAGTGACGATACCGCGCTCACCTATGCCGCAGCCCCCTCGACCCACTGGTTGACCTTCAGGCGCCGCGTCACTTCACCGCCGTCTGCCAGCCCGCGAGGCCATGTTCTCCCGGACCGGAGCGCTCGTCGCCACTGCCCGACTTGCCAGCACAGGCCAGGCTGGCGATCTTCTGGGGCTGCTGCCCGATCGGTGCATCTGCACGGCTTCCGGCGAGATCCCTCGCCCCCTGACCCACGGTAGAAACGCGCCGCCCTCCGCAGAACATGCAAACAAGTAGACTCTGATGGGCCTGTCGCGGCTCAGTGGGCGTGCTAGCCCGGCGGCTGGGGATGGGAGCGGCGACCGCGCTGGCCCCCTGCTGCCTTGAGGAGCCCCGCTCCACGGCCAAGGATGGAGGGTCCGTCGCGGAGCTCAATAGCTAGCGCCGGGGGCAGCCGGTGGGCGGAGTGAATCACCAAAGCTAAACTATGACCATATTTCTACATCACCACAATTGCATGGCACCAGACCATCAAGTGCTCAGCTGTATGTGCAATTATTTACACCATTAACAGTTGGCGAGGGTACCTTGTTAAAGAGGCAACTTCATCATTGAATTAAAAATTGCATATGTCGTTTTCATTCTTGTCTCGTGGAGCCAAGTTCAGTAAGAAGGACAAGGAACAACATGAACCACAGTTCTACGGCCGTGCAGAAAGGATCCATGCGTCCGAGTTTGTTGCTATACAAGTTAGTAAAGACGTACCAAGAGTTCCATACACAGAGATAACTGATGAACAGGAACGCGCATGGTGTACGGCCCAGCGCATTTCTCGCATAAATTGGGGCGACTGTGGTCCAACATGTAAGTCGTTTGATGAGCTTTCCACGCGCTTTGTGCTGCAGTCAGATCAAGATGCTTCATCTGGTAGTTTTGCTGCAAAAGAGCTGCAGAAGAACATCAGTAAGTTAGGATGGGAGGTCCCATCCCCGGTACAACAGGCTGCTATCCCTGCCTTGATGTCGCGCCGTGACTGTCTTTGCCTGGCTCCAACTGGCAGTGGAAAGTCAGGAGCGTACATTATTCCATCAATACTGTCACTTGGTCAACCAGGCAGCGATGGATTTCGTGTCCTTGTTCTGGTTCCCACAAGAGAACTAGCAGATCAGGTGGCACGTGTCTGCAATCAGCTCGCTCCTTCATTCCGTACAATGTTATTACAGCGAAAGGAGACGGTTACGCAGTCCCTCATCAATTCCAAAAGACATGACGTTATGGTGGCGACACCTCTTGTTTTGTTGAACTTTTTAACCGAAGGCATTGTGCGGTTCCCCAACTTACAAACAATCGTCCTCGACGAAGTCGACTGCCTGATGAACCCACAATTCATAGAGCAAATAGATGCTGTGTTAGAGTGGATTTTGAAGACGAATGCAAACACTGGAGGCTGTTGTCCAGCTAATCGGCCCGTGTTCACATTGTTTAGTGCCAGTGTGACTGATCAAGTCTTTGGACTTGTCAATACCTTCCTAGTGGATCCGGTACAGATTTCAGTAGCTGGAGCAGGCATGCCTACCAATACTGTAAAACAATACTTTATGTTTGCTGGCAGGGATCGATACAAAATGTTTACCCTCCAGCAAGCGATTATAGAGTACGGAAAGCCGCCCGTGCTTGTGTTTGCTTCAACTTCAGATAGAGTCTTTACGATATATAAAGAGCTTATCTGCTATGTCGATTGGCCGACTGGCTATCTTCATGCTGGCTTGACCAAAAACCAACGCCATGAGATTGTTACTAAATTTCGAACAGCAGACTTATGGATCTTAGTCTGCACAGACGTTTTAGCGCGCGGGCTGGACTTCCCACGCATAGGGCTGGTTATTAATTTCGACATACCATCTGATCTAACACATTACATTCATCGGATTGGACGAGCGGGAAGGCAGACAGAGGGAACTGCGGTGACGCTTTTTACAGAGCGCGACGCGTTGTTAGTTCGATCCTTAGCGACTGCTGTGCGGGATAGCGGCCAGGATATCCCCGAGTGGATGGTGACTCTTGAGGGATTCAAAGGAGCGAAGGACACGTCCAAGGCTCGGGAAGCAAGTATGTTCAGAGCTAGATGGAAGGCAGATGAGGGCATCGACAGGATACATTGGAGCCGAACGAAGCATCAGAAGCGACAGGTCATCTACTCTATCAAAGGGCTCCGCTACAGTGACAGCGCCAATCGCAATATTGCTGGGCAAAGTGACAATACCGATAATGGCAAAGACGAGCACCAGCTTTAACGTTAGTTGATATGGCCCTGTATTTGTTCTACCATCTGATCGAACCGATCTGGATCTATATTATGCAGTTGTGCTTGATATGCAGCACCAATGATGGAATTACCTAAAGATTTCACCGTCTTGGTCATGGACACAAGCATGCTCCGGATTTGCTGAAGCTGCGAACCGAAGAAGTAAGAGATTGTTATGATGTCTGAATAAGCCTTCCATATTGCACTCCTGATCCGCACAATGGTAGATGCTAATAGCTCTGAGTCAGCATTTGTCAGGGCTTTTAACTGAACTATTTCGTCCATGGGGTTTTCCTGTAATGTGTTCTGAAACGCAAACATATGCTTGATGAACTCTAAACGGTCATCCTTACCTATCAATATGTTAGAGAAGAAAGGCTGCTTGACATCAAAAGCTACAAGTAAACGATACAGATCTCTAAGGTTATTCTTCACGGCTCGCTCAAAGAGCTGCTCTCCAAAGATGGTGGCACTGCCCATGCCGTATTCTTTCTGTTCCTGCGGCTCATACTTACTAGTCTGAAGAGAAAACTGAGACGTCGTAAGACTAGAATTAATGCTTTCGGTAGTCGCTTGTAATGCAGTGCGCATATCCATTGTTTCAGGATCCTTTTCTTCACAGACGATTGCTAGATCCTTTTCTATTTGTGCAAGTAGATGCATCTCTGCCGCCTCTGATGTCAAAGCCGTGATGTACCCGTTAAGCGTTATGAAACACTTGCTTATAAAGGCAGGTCCATAAGCAAGGCACAAAGACTGTCGGAGGAAATCTGCTGATGCCTCCTTCATTTTATCTTGCAGGAACTTGTATGAACAAACAGATAGGGATCGGCCGCAACCTGTTAAAATCACTGCATCCGATGAAGTTAGGAGGCTTACGGCAGCAGTCGTCATGTGGGCACAACCAGCTAGTTTGATAAGCGGGGGGAAGCGCAATACTGAATGCTCTATGGAATTAGACATAGACTTGAATACTCGATTCTTCCCCAAGATTACATGTAAAACTGTCCCATAATCATCGCCGACTAAAAAGCCACTCTTTCCAGGAGATATGCATGCAGCACGATAAGTAGAGAATAATACTGGGAACGCTGCACGACTCTCCAAGCAGTAATAAAAGATAACTCGTCCAGAGGACATACTTGCCAGCACATTGATTTCCTCACTAAAGCAGATGTGGACAATGTGTCTTACATTTCTAGCACCTTTGGATGGAAGTTCGTCCACAAAGATATCACTCTCCTCAACATAGCTGGACGGGTCCAGGATAGATTGAAGAAAGAGCTCTCTGGAAGCGTTAACATAGGTAAGGTTGTTAGTACTAATATCCATGTCGTCGTTATCTACAGATGATTCTGCCGTAGGGTCGTCAATAGTCGATAGGGAAGGACGAGGAAGATGCTTGGTCATAGACATCATAGAGAAGCGGCTTACTAACCCCAGATCAGCGGCTTTGGAGGGAACAGCTGCATGCTGATAGGGCTCCAGGGTCCGTAAAACTTTCATTCCGTTGACATCAACAAGGATAGTTTGGCCTGTAGTCGTACCTAGTGCTATAATGGACGAGAAGATGTGAGTGATAGCAGTATACTTGTACTGGAAAAGAAGAGGCTCAAGAAAAACCCCTTTTGATGGCCAAATGGTGAGTACGCCAGCACGGCTAAGAAAAGCAAACACGACAATGTTGTTCATCCCAAACGCAGTGAATGTTCGGTTAGCATGGACAGAGCCTGGTAATTCTGGGGATGAAGCGATCATGGTCTGTGTGTCTAGGCACAAAAGACCGAAAAAGCAGGCGCCCTTATCCTCTATGCATGCTGCAACAAGCATATCTGCTAGGAATATACAGCTGAGAATACGGGCTGCATCAGAGACCGGTAAAGGGGTATGACGACTTGCTTTGATCTTGTTGTGTGCAGAGATAAAGAAAAAGGTTCGTGCTGTGACAACGATAATTTTGTCTCGCAAGCATCTTGCTGCCACAACTGAGTGCTTAGTGGGCGTTGTAAATGGTTCCTCATTCAACATTTTTAAAATTGCAGATGAGTACACTTCCCTGCGCACTTAGGAAGGTCGTCCCGGCGCCGGTAATAGAAGACCATCAGGATCACGAAAATAAATATGTGCACCAAGTTTATGAAGCGACTGCCGGGCATTTCAGTCATACACGCTCCAGGACATGGCCTGCGGTCTTAAAGTTTTGTCAATCCCTGAATTCTGGAACCATATTAGTGGATTGTGGCTGCGGCAACGGTCGGAATATGCTTTTATGCCCTGGGTTTGCCGAGTTTGGGATTGACTACTCGTCCAATTTGTGCACCATAGCCATGCAAGGTTTACTGGAAAAGGCAATTGAGAATCATGGAAACTCTGCTGCTATCCTCAGGGGAGACATTCTCTCCATACCAATACTTTCTGAGACCGTGGACGCTGTTATCTGCATCGCCGTCATACACCATTTGTCGGCTCAAGAGCGCAGGCAACAGGCTTTCGTAGAGATATATCGCATCCTTCGGCCAGCAGGAAAAGCACTAGTCACCTTGTGGGCAAGGGAGCAAGGAGAGAAGGAGCTTCCCTCTGAAGCACTGATACCTTGGCGCTCTCAAACGGGAAACCAGTATCACAAGATCACTATGACAGAGATATTTACGCCAGAGGCAGGCAAACAGTCATCGCTTAAGAATCCCACGCTAAGCGTTCAACGCTATTACCATTTGTATTCCCGAGACGAAGCCCTTGAAGACGCAGAAAAGGCAGGGTTTCATGTTAGCAACTGTGTACTCGACAGTGGGAACTGGACCTTGACACTTTTAAGACCCGTGAGCTCACCACAATAACGAGCCGTCCAAACAATCAAGTATACTTGGGCAGGGTGACGCAAAAAACGAATCCATGGAAACGCGTTCTGCTGCTAACCTACAGCCCAAAATTATAGGCCTGGATATTATAGACATATTTGATCTGCCATTCAACAGCACAGAAGGAAGGTCCTATATAGAGTCTTTGGACCGGGGTAGCAAGGGTGCCGAAAGTTGGCATGTTCTTGGAACAACGGTCTACCACTGCAAGCCCTACCAATGCGGAAGGAATCAGCTGTCTGCAGCACTCCGCTTGAGTCTCTCGAGCAAGGGAATTCGAGCTCTCGTCTATATCTCACAGGGTACCGCAGGGCCCCAGAAGGCAGTCAGTGCCGACGGCTCATATTCAAGCAATCCCAGGCCTCCGCACCCGTATATGAAAGACGAGACTCCGAGGTACATACAGTATGATAATACACATCTAAATGGTCAGCAGCAGTACCCTCAGATAACAATAGTGCATGACATAGATACCTTAGATGTGCTCCGCCAGTTTCTCACCGAAGCCAATAGCATAGGAAGGCCCAGCCTCCCTATTCCGCAGAATCTGGCTGGCTGTCGAGTTGGGCGGAGCACTCCGTGGTACAACGTAATGTTCCTCTGTCCGTGCGTCAAGTTTCCGCGTCCCCGGGAAATATTCACAGCTGCTACAAGGCGGTCCCAGCCCAAATCGCTATCTAACCCAGAGGATTGTGACTATATCATTTATCCCTTGGGCGCTATTGAGTACGCCACGCTATATCCAAACGACGATGGCGTAACTCTAACGTTCTATCACTTGGCAAGTATTGAAAACGCTCACCAACATATTAAAAGCCTGCTAGACCCGAGTGGTCTAAATATTTAATAGAAATCGCCCTTAAAATGACTGTGAGTCAGGCCTGGCTAAATGCTGTGCGCGTGATGAACGCGACGCTTATTCGCCAATTGGCACGCATATATGCTGGAAAGCCTCTGGATGGTTCAGAATACGCTATCCATCAAGCTGCGCGGCAAAATCGTGCAGATATTGTCGAGGCTCTACTCCCGTTCGAGGGCGGTAAGCAGCAGAGCCAGGAGCATACTGCACTTATGATAGCCGCCCAACTAGGCTACTTAGACGTTGTCTCCGTTGTTCTTGACGCAGAAAAGGATGTATACACTAGCACAGGCGTGGACGCGCTTATGTTGGCCAGTTCGGCCGGAAAGTTGGAGGTATGCAAGGTGCTGCTGCCTGCTATTGGTGCACGCGACGACTACATGATGTTTACGGCCCTGCACTATGCAGCGGCAAGTGGGCACAAAGACGTTTGCGAGTACCTTTTGAACGAGAGCGTCTATGAACTTAGCGTTGTGCAGGCTTCTGCAGACATTGCGCAGCGCAATGGGCATGACGACATTTCCAATTACCTTCAGATTGTCGCCGACGCTGCCATACGCAAAGAGCAAGCGCAAATGCAAGAAGAGCAAGAACAGGCAGTTCACAGAGAATGTACAGAGTTCATTGGCGATGACAGCGCACAGGCGAAGAAACAACACAGGGCCTCACAGAAGTCTGCACGCAAGCTCTTCAACGGGTCTCTATCCATCACTATCCCAGAGACTCCCAAGGGAAGAATACGATACCCCACACCCAAAGCTGAGTTGTGCCCGGAAATGGGTGCTTCACAGGAAAAGCAACCATCTAAGGCCGCGTCTCGGTTTAGTTCTTATGCAGCGGATGATGAAGAGTCCTCCACTCCAAAGGCAGAGGTAACCGAACTGATGGAGCTTCGCAAACGAGTATCGGTACTAGAAAAGGAAAACCTTTTGCTGCGGGAGAAATTGGCAGCTACTAGTAGAGCCTCGGTTGTATCTCTAAGTGCTTCCTCAAACGCTTCCAGCGAACTGCAGGTTGAGATGGAGAACTCACGATTATTGGGTGAAGACCTTCTTAGAATGTACAAAGAAAACGCCGTACTACAAGTTAAGCTGTCAATCCTTGAGGGAAGCAAGTGAATCTTCTGTCGCATTTTAAAAAGCCTTATGGCCTCTGTCAACGATGGAAGCGTGCTCGAATCACTAATATATTACTGGGTCGTGTCCTATTATAATTGGCTCTCCAATTTAAACCACGATACCCTTCATAGACTACCACACATGCTAGATTTTCAGAAACACCCCAACAAGCAGCTGGGGTACATTCTCGTGGACAACGGTGTACTGTACAACACGTTAGAAAGCGCATACAAGCACAGAGCAGAGACTTACGGCGCTAAAAACGCTAAATTTTCCGTAGATGCAGTAACCTCATCTATCACTTTTCCAATGGCTAAGGAGCCTAATATGCAATTCTATCAGGTTCTAATCCAAGGATCCGTCGATAGTGGGCATAAGGTCACGCCTTTTTCATCTACTATAACCCTTGGTGCCCAGTTGGTTTACACACAGCAATACAGCTTTTACCCCGTGCAGGAAATATTTCAGCTCCTTGCATAGTGGCTACGTGTAAATGGTTTGGGACACTCTTCACCTACGAAGCGACCTTGCAGCTTCACATGCGGACACGTGCCCACACAGTCAGTTGTACTGGGTCCTCTGATGGCGTGGGATAGCTAAGCCAGACCACCTCCCTGGCCAGCAGTTGAGCAAAACAATTGAGCAAGATAATTGAACAATGAAAAATGAGCTATGGAAGGCGGGGCTTTCCGCGCAATAGACGACTGTTTGGCCCTGGGCAGCTTCACAAAGATCTTCGTACTCATGAACCTCTACATATTATGATTCAGCATCATCAGGCTAGGCCTGAAAAAGAAGAGCAGATAGCTCCTTACACACCCCACAACGGGCTTCGTTTTCAACAGCAACAGCAGCAGGCACATGCGCAGAAGGAAAAGGGGCTAATACTGAGCACTCATTTTGTTGACCAGTCAGCCCTGGCTGTGTATTCATTTGGTGATTATGTACTGGTCTGGAACGGCGGAAACAGGGTGCTCTTTCGGAACATTGCACAAAGAAATTCGGAAGCGGATAGCCAATACAACAGTTTGTTGCTTCCAACGTTCTCCGATGCCATGGTAACGTCGATTGCTTTTTGTGATAGCTATCTGTTTTACTCTACCACAACAGCCATCTACGCACTTCAAATCACCGGCGCCATAGGGCCTGTCCACGCACAGGTAGTATGCTTGGCTAGAAAGCAGTCAGCAGATCCCGGCCCTCTGCACGGCTTGACCGTTCATAAGACCGAAAACCTGTACGTGATTACGATTGCTGCTGGATATGGTGTACGGTACCTCCCAGAGAGGGGGGAATATTTCTCATCTCCTTCGTTTATTATTCTCTATGAAGTTTCTAGTATGATGCTTAAGAACAGTAGTGCATCCAACTCTAATTTAAGTTTAGATTATAGTAGTGAGCCTTTGGAGCTTTCGTCAAGTATCCATGCATATAAATATGTGCTGAATCAACCAATCTTTGCCATTACAACTGCAATCGACCACGGGGCACCCTCTTTCTTCCGGGAGGCACACTTGCAGGGATCAAAATGTCAATCCTCTCATCCTGATGTGTGGCCCTATAGCTTATCATGCAACCAACTAAAACTGTATGAGGAAGCATCCTTTCTCAAGATCTGTGTTAGCACAGCAACGATGCAGCCGATGCAATCAATGCAACCGGAGATCTTAGTCATAACGTTTCTAATTAATTTGCGAGATAACTCGTTGGGGCTTGATGATGACCAGGACGTGGTTTTCTTGAGGATTTGGCATTTACCATTTATCAACCGAAGCACTGGAATTACTCTGGACACACTCTATCCAGCAAAGGATCCTTTAGCCCTGAGTGATGATGGGTCCTGGCTTCTGTGCTGGTCGTCTGCAACAAGAACCAAGCACGCACTTTGGATCCTCGCTTTCGATGTTTCATTTTCTTCTCTGATTGCTACTGATATTCACGGTGGAGGCATACCTTTCTACCAGTTTAGCCTCCCATGCCCTATTGCAGGACAGCTAGGGTTAGCTCCTCCAGCTATGCTTCAGTTATCAAGTACCAATTTTAGTTCGACGCGAAGCTTTCACATGCTATGCCGCAACGGGGATAGCACAGCTTTTTATACACTCTCCATACCACGTCCTCGGCGATCTTTTTCTGTGCACCCCCAACGCATCGGTGCTCAGTCCCAGCCTGTTCTTATGCGCATCGACAAGGCGTACACGTCTCCGGAAGTGTCTCCTGGATCACAAATCATATCGTTCGCATTCTATAGATATCTGTACTGTGGTTTCCAAAATGAGAGCCAGAGACAGTGTGAAGGGATCTGCATCTTGTGGAGTGATGGATCCTTGAGTTTGGCCAGGGCTTATCAAGCATGCCCGTCTCACACAGTATCCTCCACCGGCCAGCAGTTCAGAAAGAAACAACCGTACAACAGCACTCGCCCAGGGGGACCACTTACCATAGTAACGCAACAATAACTTCACAAAGGAAGTGACCAAAAGAAATTTATTGCTTCTAGAGACATTCACAGGCTCTTATGGAATTATCCAATTGTAGCTATAGCTCCCTAGTACCTCGGCCCCATCCTCAGTTACAACCACCACATCCTCAACTCTGCAGCCTCCAATGCTCGGATAGTAAAGTCCAGGCTCGATGGTAAAGACTGTGCCCACAGTGCAGACATCGGATGTCTCCTCACCGTCTATGAATGGCGGTTCGTGGATCTCTAGGCCGACCCCGTGCCCTAGTCCGTGGCAGAACCCTTGCCAGTGTGAGCCTACCTTCTTCGTTGTGTAGTTCATGGAAAGAAAGAGGTCATTAACCACTTTGTTCAGGTCTCTATATGGTTTTCCCGGTATAATTTCGTGTATTGCCATGCTCTGTGCATGTAGCACAGTTTGCATTAGTTTTTGTTGGTCGGGGCTAGGGGTGCCCTTCAAGAATGTACGCGTCATATCACCGTAGTATCCTGATTCTATGCACCTGGGATAAATGTCACACACAATCAACTCGTTGGGACGTAGGACCCCGTACCCGTGGCAAGACGGGTCGCATGCCTGCCTTCCACAGGCAATTATGCACGACTCCAGAAAGTAGCCCAACCTCGCCATCTCCGTGCGCACCATGTTCTTGAGATAAGTAGCTGTCACTGTCTCGTTTGTCTTTGTGTCCTTTAAAATGTATTTGCAGTTGTCTATGCTAACATATGTCTCCAGGCCTTCGGGCTCCATGCCAGAAATGCCTGAGTATTGACTTGTGGGGACCTTGTCGTTTTGGATGAACTGTGCTTCATGGGAGCTTTGAGGGTATTCAGAGAGACGTTTGGATCGAGTAGAGTTGGTATCTGTGAAAATAGGAAAGGCTACAGAGCCAGGTTTGTCTGCGGTCTTTGGAATGCAGCCAGCAGCGGGGTCCAGTTCGATGACTGACCTGCGAAGAACATCCTCAATAAGAGAAAATGCAACAGTGGCAGCTCTGACAGCATCCTTAATGTATTGTAACTCCATGGGTGTTTTTCGCAAGCGTTCTATTAGAAAAGCTTGATTCTTAACTATGGTCATTGGGATAGATGGTGAGAGTTCTTTCAATTTAACAAACAGGCCCACCGGAAAGGTGAAGGGCATCAGTATGGAAGTACCGCCATATCTTTTGTAGATGGTGTAAATAATTTGGGAGACGGACGAACATCTTTCCTCGAAATCTAAGTGCTGCATCACGTGTGCGTGGCTACACCTGATGCATGCGCGGCTAAAGTCGTTCTCAGACACTATCAGTAAGACTCTGTTATCTTCTAATTTAATGACAAGGACATTGTCATCGAGCTGTGTTCTTGTTAAATATAGAATGTTGGGGTCGTGGGTGGCCCCAAACATTACTTTGACAAGCATGGACGGATCTTTAAAATTATAAATGGATAGGGTCGAGGCTCATCTCCATGCATCCTCTTGGTATGAGGCTCTCCTCACAGCAACCAGCACCATTGATAAGCTTATGCGCCAAAAGAAGTATGAAGAAGCCTTCACGTTTGCCACAAACGCTCTGCACATGTTTGCGGTATACAAGTGCCCGAACCCGGACGAGTACAAGGGCCTTGTTGTGAAGATAATTACGTGTCTTGCAAAGCAAAAGAATCAAGTTGTTGTTATAGATGGATTACGACTGGCCTTTGAGGCGCTTGCAGTTATTCAGGTAACAGATGTGGACCAGTTGGGTGCTGCCATAGAAACCTGGTTTTCCAACACCGGGGTACCCATGGGACCCGACCTTCTCTCGTGGATTGGCCCGTATCTCCCTCCCGACCAACAGTACGCCACAGCCGCTCGCGGGTGCTATCTCAATCCTCTACTGATGAAAACAGAGAAGGCATTTTGCCTTTATGTTCTTCATTCCCTTGCCGCTGGGAACTTGCGTCTAGCTAAGATGATCACAGAAGCCTACTCTGGCGATAGTGGGTCTCTAGCTGACGTAGCAAGCCTTTCAGTGCTGGTCGCCCAAAAGCAGTCTCTTAAAGGGATCAAGCTGATAAAAACGCGGTGCCGAGACGTGCTTACTCAAGACATGCGGACACTCCTAGGGACAATCCAGCTAAAGTTCTGCCCCGCAGCTTGCACCGACGAGGAGCTCGACTGAGGCACAGAGACAGACCTAGAAAATGGTCTTGCTGAGTAACATGTCGTTCACTAATTGTGTTTTTGGCCGAGGTGCAAGCGACTTAGATAGATTACAGAGAGCTCTCTCCTGCTATTTGGCACCACCGGCTTCAACTATTTCCATCAGTCCACCAATCAAATGGATAACACGCCCTTGCTCTGCGCATTTCACCAAACCTTGTCTTTGCAAGCGGGTGCCAAATGCAGTGCTTTAGAGTGATGGATGGTGTGCAGTAAATCACTCATAAACGGCTTTGCTGCGGCTTACCTGGTTTCATGTACAAGCTGGCGTGGTGGGCAGGAGATATCATTATCTGCAGCTCCGTGGAAAAGCCTGGATAAGTCAGTTGTGTCAAAGCAGGAGCTCGCATTATCTAGTAGAGGAAGGCGACTTAGACTCAAAACTGATGGTATTCTAGCGATTGCGTCGGCCAAGGGGGAGTTGGGAGGGGAGTCGAAGACCATGATGGGGCGTCTGTCCAAATCGGCACTGTTTAAGACATCGGACGCCTGCGAGATATCGCCGTCAAAACCGAGTGGTATCCGCGGTGTGGTAGCCAATAGATTCTGCTGTTGCCTCTCTCTCACAATAGGACGCTTTAGATTGGGCTCTAGAGCATCGTGCTGGTCGTCAGAGTCTGAGTAATCCAGGTCCCATAGGGGGTCTTTGCTCCCGTATTTATTACTAAGTGGGATGGTGTCCATCTCTGGCCGCTGTCGCATGGGACCAAAGGCCCGCAGATCGTTGCTTAGCGTCTCTGCATCAGTCCCCCCAGTATTGTCTATTTTAAGAATGGGTGTGCTGAAAACGTCGTCCTGTGGGTGTTCTTCCTGATAGTTCGTAGCCCTCTTGGAGGAAAGCCGTGCAAGGGGCTCCAACAGGGCTGGGCTCAAACTCATGTCTATAGGACTATGGGTCCGCCGCGGGGACGCAGGAATTAGACCTAGTTCTGTGCGCTGTACGGTAGTCAGTGGACACGCTGGTGTACAGCATCCGGACGAACTGTGCAGGTTAGACATCTACTGAATGTTGAGTTGTTTTTTGAAATTTTCCTCTAAATTCTGTAGTATTGCCTCTAAAAACGGGGGAACTCGACACAAAAGACCTGTTGCCACGCCTGTCATGTGATGATCTACTACAGCAGACTAGTTTACTACACTGTACACTGCTTTTCTAGTCAAGTGTGAGACGCCTGGGCTGTTCCCACGGAAACTCTGAGCGTCCAAAGTGCCCATATCTGCTTGTGTTGAAGAAGATAGGAGTGTCCAGAGCATACTCCTGTATGATCTTGCCCGGCGTAAGACCAAAGGTCCTTCGAATCGCCCTTTCTATCAGTTGTTGATCGGCATACTCTGGCTTCAATTCTGAGCCATACATTTCGACAAAGATAGATACCGGCTCGGCAACACCTATAGCATACCCTATCTGCACCATGCAGCGCTTACAGATATTATTCATAGGGGAGCAGAGGCTCATGGCGATGTTCCTGGCCAAATAGGCTCCAGACCTGTCAACCTTTGAGGCGTCCTTGCCGCTGAAGGCTCCGCCGCCGTGGGACCCAAAACTTCCATAGCTATCTGCGATGACCTTACGTCCCGTTAGGCCACAGTCACTCTTGGGCCCTCCAATTACAAAGCGATCTGATGGATTGATGAGAAGCTTAGTGTACTGTGGCTGATCGCTACCACACTTGTTGTAGTGGCCGCGACAGATGTCCTCGATTGGCCAACTCGCATAGTCAAACCTCTCCAGGTTTCCATCCTCGCACCCCGGAAGCAGTACTTGAAGACTAAGACCTTCGTCCTCCTTCAGCTGCTTCAGCGTGGGAATTACAACGTGCTTGAAAATTGCAGTGCGCAATGCCGTGTTGCCTATTTCTTCAGCGTGCATTGTGCTAATGATAAGAGTGTCTAAGAATATCGGTCTGAGCTCCTTAGTCAAAGGGTCTTCTTCGTACTTGATGGTGACTTGTGTCTTACTGTCTGGCCTCAGAAACGGCAGTACACCTGTCTTTCTTACTCGGCTGAGACGCATGGCAAGAAGATTGGCAAACAAGTGGGTTGCGGGCATCAGAGCCTTCGTTTCCTGCGAGGCGTATCCTATCATGATGCCCTGATCACCTGCGCAAAGCTCATCCTGACGAAACACTGCCTGATAGATGTCTGGTGACTGACTGCTGATGCGATTTATTATCTCCACGGTGCGCCAGTCGCACGACGTCTTTTCATCTTCATAGCCTATCTCTCTGAGAACATCTCGCACAATCTGATTGTAATCGACAACCGCAGTGGTGGATATCTCGCCCAGAAGGAAGACAGTGTTGTCTTTTATTGCAACATCTGCTGCGACCCTTGCGATTTTGTCCTGGGCCAGAATGGTGTCCAGGATTCGGTCAGATATCTGGTCGCAGATTTTGTCGGGATGGCCCTCAGAAACCTGCTCAGAGGTGAAAAGGAACGTGCGAGGGGACATTTTTATTTGCATTTAATTGTAATCACCTGTGCAGCACAGTGAGACGCTATGGAGTACCCGAATCTGGGAGGGGTATTGTTAGCGGTTCCAGCCTAGGAACGTTCTCCAACACCGCTTTGAGGTCAGTCGCAGCCGTGCGATACCGACTAAGAGCCTCTTTAAACTTCATCAATCTCTCCAGCTTGCCACGCAAATCTTGCAGAGAAGCTACAAGACAAGGAGGAGGAACGGTCACTCCCGTTGTAAGCTCGAATGCTAACTCTTTAAGCTCAGTATTTCCTGCAATTACATCTACCAAGGTAAGAAGGTCGCTCATGGCGTTTCGCAAAAGGCAGTAATCACTTGCACCTGCATAGGCATAATCACTCGGCGGACCTGTCTGCTCAATTACCGATTTTTGGGTTGCAATGATCTGAACAAGGCTTTTTTTGAGATCCAGATAGTTTGTTTCTGCTGCTACTAACGAGTCTTTCTTCTCATCAGTCACAGGCAGACCGCATTCCCTCCATAGAGCTGTCGGTGTTACCGTGTTAAGAAGGTCAAGATGGGCCGGGAATAAGGAGGTACGAACATTTTTGACATACTGTTCAGGGGCATGTGCGGCCTGCTGTGCCCTTCTCAGGATGCAAGTTGCTGCATTGCGATCCGAAAGGCCAGCCAAGAGCGTGTCCAGGAGAGCCGTGTCGGGCGCAGACATAAACACAAGTTGACTAGAAGGCCAGACCCAAGCTAGATTTACAAGTTAAAATTTCTAATGTGATTCATGGTAATTTGAATTTTAAACTAAAATTAAGAAATTGTTATTTAAATGTCGGCAGACGGGATAGTCTGGGAATGCATAAACCGCGGCTTCTGTTCTTTTAAGATTAAAACAGATCGGACCATCTTTTGCACCAATAAGTACAACATTACAGGTATCTGTGAGAGAAAGTTCTGTCCCTTAGCAAACAGTCAATACGCCACCGTCCTGGACGTTAACGGACACATAGTTCTTCATATGAAGGTTATCGAGCGTGCGCATCTCCCATCCGAACAATGGGAAATGGTGGAACTCTCGCAGGACTACAAATTGGCCGTCAAGCAGCTCCACAAGAATCTCAAATATTGGCCGGTGCACATACGCGACAAGTGCCGTTTGCGCCTCAAGAAGATAAAGGAAATGCATATCCGGATGCACAGACTTGAGAAAACCATAGAGCCACGACTAGTACACATCAAGAAGAAGGCTGAGCGGCGAGACATGTTGAGGCAGGCAAAGGCCTTGGCAGCAGCACAGATAGAAAAGACCATCCAAAAAGAGCTCCTCACACAGCTCAAGGAAGGAAAGTATGATGAAATATACAATTTCTCTACGCTGGCATACAAGAGCCTAGTAACTGAAACTGCTGGCAAGAAGCCGGTCAAGTTCCACGATAATGAGGAGTCAGAGGGCCGCATGCAGAAGGAGCGTGAGGTGAGCACTGAAGAGGAGTATGAATACGAAAAACAGGAACGAGAACCGGTGCGTGCAGCCGCTTAGCTTACTTAGGCTCTCGAATAGCAAAGTAAATAATATCAAAGTAAATGCGTGTTTTGGCTTGACACACTTGTGTGGATCCCTTCTCTACCAATGCAAAAGAAGGAGTGAAAGTGTTGTAGGCACAGTGGTAAGCTATACATCTGCATCTCTACACATTTGCACGGCAAGATCCATACTGTACTGATCAACGTGTGCCTTCCTGCACAGCTCGCGGACTACTGCCAACTCTGTAGCCAAACCCGCATATCCACCAAGTTGACAGTGACTGTAAGTGTTCAGAAGAAAGTTTGCAATCACTGTGGCCTTCTCTGCCAGTCTAGGGTTAATTGGAGCATTGCTCATCACCATATTCTGCAGTCCACTTTCTCTATTGCATAACCGCACAACCTCTTCCATATTGCCTGTGTCCTCCAATGTTGCCTTGGCCTCGACAAGGACAAGCATCGTCCACACATGCCTGTAACCATAATACAGGCTGGAGGATAGAGTGTGAAGAGCCATTTCGGTTGCAGCCTTACCGCGGGAATGTGCATTGCTATTAGCATCTGATATCAAAGTGTCCCCAAACATGCTTTCCAACGAAACCGAACGCATATTCTCGTTGCTCTGGTACAAGATTCGCAGCTTAGACGCAGACGCTAACATGGGAAGCAGACGCTGGTGATTGGATACTGGCCCTGCTTCTAAAATCATCGCAGAGCACTCAAAAGCCAACTCCAAACCATTGCCGTGTGTGAGCGATGTTTTATAGTACTCAAAGGCTATGACTGCTTCTCCCTTTAGCTTGTAGGCACCGCCAAGAAGAAAGATGAGCAATCTGTGCAGTCTATGGGGGTATCCCACAAAATCTGACACTAAAACAGTGTCTTTGAGAGCGTCTAGATTAATGCTAGATCGAAGAACAGGGTAGATCTCTTGAGAGAAGTATGTCTGGCTTACAATGCTCTCGTTAGGCGGTAAAAATGGGAGTACTGTTGCCAGAAGCATAAGCTGCGCGTTTATAGGAAGAACTCTAGAGATCCATATCATCTCCATGTGGTTCGAATGTATGCAGTGGCAAAGAAGAAAGGCAAACAGGACCGAGCCCATCCCCATGGCTGTGGTTGTGTCTAGGCGCTCTGGATTGACGAAAGATGCCATCGAGGCCTCGTCAAACTCACAAAGCGGCATGTCGTAGACATCTTTAACACCAGCAAACGCTTTCAAAGACGTGTCCGACACCACACACCCTGTATTCATCTCAGTGACAGCAGCGGCAGGAACAACGTCAAAGTTGCCACCATTGAGATGGTATGAACGGCATACAATAGCCAACAGGAAGTAAAGTCCAACGGCCTCCGGGAGAAGGTCAACCTCGGCAGCCAGGACATATATTGCGTTGTAGAAGTTGTACGTCAAGACATTATGGAACGATATCAGCGAGCGAATGGGAGACATATTGTGTTGCGTAATCTGAAAATTGACATCATCCATAGTAATACATAAATGCTCTGCGGGCGTCTCTGTATACAGGAACATGCTGAGAGACAGGTGAAACAGGTTAGAAAATTCAAATACACAATCGAACCCCTTGCTGGGCTCAACACTGACGTGCTGGAGGCTGTCTAGAAGAGCCTGTATGGAATAGGGTTTGAAAAAGTGCAAAAAGTCCAGTAAGAAGAGATCTGTTTCTGCAGATGTGCTTGACGACACCAGACTGGCATACCCTCCTGAGTTTAGAAGTGCCTTTAGTGCAGCCGTCTCACGGACTACGACGTCTACATCCCCGCGCTGGTTTCCTTGATATATTTTCCAGAATGTAGAGCACACAGAGCTGACAATGTCCGGGACTCCAATGGAGTACCGCTCTAGCAAAAAAGTCAGCGACTCATAGTGGCCCATGCGGAACAGAACATAAACCATGGGATAAAGGGGCTCGCTATTGTCTGTCATGACTCCACTCCCGTACAGGGTTGCTGAATCAATCTCTTCTAAATCTCGTTCCCGTATCGCAGTATCTAGGAGCGTATACATAATCAGCTGGCTAACGTAGGAGATAGCAGGATAGGCATCCCAGTAGTGCCTGTCATACCTTACTCTACCCTCGCACTGATCCTGCATGCCATCAATCCTTTCAAACAAGGGTGAATCCACCGGCACATACTTCAAAATTACCTGCTCAAACTTTCGAGTGACGTACAGTAAAGGCATGTCAGGAGAGAAAATGGACTCATCAAAGGTGACAGAACGACTCCGCAATCTCCGAGAATCCAAACAGAGACCTACAAACTCCAGAATATCGAAATATACCGGGCTTACGTTCTCAGCGTCCGCCCCAAACACTTGGTACATGTCATCTACACTGACAGACTCCAAAGGCTTGCGACACGCAGCCATCAGATATAATAATCTACCTCCCAATGACGACGCCTTGTTATAAAGAGTAGTGGAGTCACCAAAGTGAGAGCTGACGAGAGCTGAGGAGCCCTCTACACCGGAGAAGAGCTTCTTTGATAAGATTTTCTTCTGCATGTGCCAAGAGAGTTGAGACGCGGGAACTCCGCGGTATTGCGCTCTATCATCTTCATCTTTGCTTTGGTCATCAAACAGACTTCCCTCTAGGTCCCGGACTCTACTTGATCCCATGGACATGGAGGCAAGATGGCGCCCAGAGGATCTTCTATTCCTGCCCTGCATCGACGCAGTACTCCCACCCCCGGTATCTGAGGTATACATCTTCAGTTTTGAAAACAAGCTCCTGGCCGTTGCTTGAAACAACGCTGGAGGCATAAAGTTTACAGATCGGATCAACTTTTTTAAAATTTTGAATTTTAAGACACTTTCCATAATCCCCCGCCCGGCTTAGTGACTGAGAAACCGCGAGTTTAGGGCTTCGTCTATTGTCCACCGCCTCTTCGGGTCATATACTAAGATCTTCGACAAAAACTCTTCAAATTCCTCGTAGTCTGCACTGGTGTGTCCTTCATACTGAGTCATAACGGGATTTCGAATGAGCTCACGAAGGGGTCTCCCAAATATCCGTTCTTTCTGGGCTTCTGCCATTTCAATAACGCTCTTGTTTAAAAGGTAGCTGTCAGGCACTACCTGGTGCGGGAAGGCGTTTTCATTTAGATGGAACAGCTCCGCGTCTTCTTGCTTCCGCATTTTGAAGTATCTCTTAAGACTGTTACTTATCTGTTTCTGCTCTTCGTCCATGATCATCTCTTTTGGAGGATAGCCCAGTATGTCTACCATCATGTAACACAAAATTTCCGAAGATTTTGCCGGGAAGAGCACCTTCCCCGTGTGCATCTCGAAGAGTATCGCTGCAATGCTCCATATATCTATTTGGTAGTCGTATGGCTGGAGCAGAAGGACTTCTGGTGCACGATAGTAGCGTGACTGAATGTACAAGAACATCTGGCCTTCGGGATACCGGACAGCGGATCCGAAGTCCACTATGCGAATGTCCTCCACACAGGTATTGTTGAACGGTATCAAGGTGTTTTCTGGTTTGCAATCTGTGTGGATAATCCGTATGCTTTCGTGCTGGAGTTTCTTGAACGACGTCAAGTACTTCCGCGCCCAGACACGTATCGTCTGGAGAGGGAATCCCTGCATCTTTGTGCTCTTGAGGAGATGATATAAATTGGACCCTAATGCCTCCATAACTATGCAGTAATGATTTCCTTGCATAAAGGACTCTATGAACTTGCACGAGATAGGTGGATCTTCATCAGAGAGTAGGCTCATTATTTCTGCTTCTTCTCTTCCTTTATGCGTGAACAGCTTCCCGGCTTTCATGATTTTAATGGCAACATATGCGTTATTCACGGTGTCTTTTGCCAGCACCACTCTACCAAATGAGCCCTGTCCAAGGGGCCGTTCAGCACAGTATCTACCGTTAAAGCAGTCGTTGATCCGGACGATAAGGTACCCTCTGTCGTCTGTCTGGGGCCTCATGGAAGCCATTTGTGGTTGGTTCACGCCAGTGCGTAGCTTGCTTGTTAGTCCGTGTATGCCCCGGTACGTCTTTTCAATGTCCAAAGTCAGTGCTATAATCGGTCTCCCGCTCATTTTTTGATTGCTGGTACTCCAAGCGCGATCGCTCTGGGGTCCTCTGGAACTTGCAGGAACATTGGTATTTACTTGCGCTTGACGTGATCCCGATACGGAGAGCTAACGCCAATCTTATTTTGGTATGGTCTTTGCGTTGTGACAGTGTAGTTCTTTGCCCCCAGAACGGGGAGGTTGTTCTGCTCCAAACCCGGAGATACGGATGTGCTTGTCTTACCCTTTCCTCCGTGCGTTTGCTTAGTAAAGATCAGCTGTTGTTTGGTCTGCGGCCCCAGCTTGGTCTGGGCGCTATTGCTTCCTTGGAGAACTACGTTGGTTAATCCGTGGTTTGTTCGGGCTGGAGGCGTTCTGGTGAGCGTGGGAAGTTTTGGAACACTTCCTTCTTGCTCGGAGGCTTGGAAGTGCTTATGTGGTAGAACATTATCGGTAGATTTAGAGTCTGACAGTTTTGGTGGATGATTTGTCTGAGTTAGACTGCCCATACTAACAAGCAAGCCGTTGGTTCCCCCTTGACCGGCTTGCAGCACCCCTGAAGGGCCGATTCGCTTGGCTCCGGGTGGCGTCTTTTGCGGCCGCTTGGCAACTTGTCGAGACCGGGTCTCTTCGGTGACAGCCAAGTCCCCGGGGGTGGGCGTACCCTCAACAGTGTCTCCGTGTCTCTCCCTTGTGGCTTTCCGAGCACCTGTGCCATCCTCTGCATCTGCCCCCCTGCCATCCAGAGTGAACCCAAGCTTTTCCAAGCATCCAGCGGGCATTGTAGGTGCCTTGAGCCTTACTATTTCACCTATATCTTTAAAAAACGGGTGTCGCAGCGCCTCCTCGGCGGTGATGCGCTTCTGCGGATCATACTCCATGAGCTTAAGCATCAAATCGATGGCTGTCGAACTAGCGTGCGGGATAAGCTTTGCCAATCCAGAGCCTTTCTGTGGTGGAAAGTCCCCCTTTATTGGGTTATTCTTTGCACCCTTGCGAATTCGCTGAATCAGCTCCTTGGGAGGGGTCCCAAGGATGGCGTGTATACGAGTGATCTGGTCCAACTCATCCTTCCCTGGAAACAATGGGAAAAGAGCAGTTATTTCAAACATCACGCAGCCAACACCAAAGAGATCCATCTCAGGTCCATAGACACCGTCCGTAAGCAAACACTCTGGGGAGCGGTACCACCTGGTAGATATGTACTCTGTATAGGGTAACTGGGTGTGAATTCCGCGGCAGGAGCCAAAGTCAGAAAGCTTTAGATTGTCCTTGTCATCCAAAAGTATGTTCTCTGGCTTGATGTCACGATGAAAAGTGCCTGACGCATGTGCAATGCGTACTGCGTGAAGAAGTTGCCACATATACCACTTAATACTAGACTCTGGAAGGTGATATTTTCTATTCTTAATAAGTTCATAGAGGTTCATTTCCATCAGCTCAAAAACCAGGGCGAGCCGTCCGGTGGTTCTATCAAAGAGAATTTCTATCAGACGTATAATGAACGGTTGGTCTGCCAGCCGACGTAGAGATTGAATTTCCCGTAAACTTGTGATTTGCTCAATGGACTTGAACGTCGCCTTCATGCGCTTGATGGCAACGTACTCTTCTGTCTTCACACATTGTGCTTTGATAACATCTGAGAATGCTCCGGCACCCTTCTTTGACACAAATTTATATTTGTGCGACGAGCTGCTCTTACTCTCGTGTGCAGACGTCGTCGCCTCCGCCATAATCTTTTTTGAAATTCTGCAATCGAGATGATAACGCTCTAGAAGCTGCACCTGATTATTTACTCCACAGAACCACACGTGGCGAGATCCAGAGGGATACTGTAGCGGCCACAGTGTAAGAGAAAGCAAAAGAGGTGTAACGCCTTATGCATACTTCGAGAGCTTCTTCTTGCGGAGATTCGTTCCGCGGCAGCGGCGGCAGTTAGTTGCGCGGAGCGGGTTCCTGGCATAGCAGTGGCGGCAGATCATCATGTTCTGATTGTACTCGCGGGCTAGGTTGATAAGCGTGGGCTCCATGACACCTCCGAAAAGACGGGGAACAAGGTCCAGCACAGACGACTCACCAATAGAATAATCCCCAAGGGTCTTCGCCTCATCCAGAGTGCGGCCTGCAAAGACAAAGCGCTGGCTATCGACGACATGCCCAGAGTACACGGCAAGCAGGCGCTGTCTAATGCTGGTCAGGCTGTCTGCGGGACTTGCTGTGAGCGCCACCGTGCGGTCAAGAGATCTAACTATCAACTGCATCGCAGGCAGGCTCTCTTTAAAAGCAGAATTTAATTTAAAATAGTTGGTTAGTCTAAGTCTGAGATGGGGCTGTCACCTGCTGTCTGAGTGATCTCCCATGCGAGCCACCGCCGCCTTGGGTAGGCCTCCCACTCGCCGCCTGGGATCCAAATCCAGAGTTCGAGAGTCAGATGCCCTCGATCCCGACAGGAGAAGACTCTGTGCCCCGTCCCCCGGAAGCCGTTGCTCCTCACGTTACCTCTAGGGTTCCTCCCTTCCTCTGGCCCGTCGGAGTCAACCATCGTCTGATATCTAGTGGGCACCCGTTGTCTCGGGCCTTGCGTCAGTCGCGGCGATCTGGTCTCCACGTGGCCCGGGACCCTGGTGTTCCATGACGAAGATGGGATACGCTATGACCCCGGGTGTCTACCCCGTTCCTCGAGGTGCCTCTTCGTCTCCCTATGACGTGGACCATCGACCCTGCTGTCGGGGGTGCGCTCCCTGTGCGCCTCTATCTTGGAATCATAGTACGCATTCGTGGATGCCGGCGGAGTACTCCCATGCGTTGGCGTTGGAGGAGAGGTCTGGCTTCTGGTTTGCCCTCCTATTCATGAATCACAGTGCACTCTTGCAGCTGGTCCGTCACCCAGCATAAGATCACATCGACGCTCACCCTGTGCAGTGCGTCTGGCTCAGCTGACATGTGGGCTCCATCCATCCTCGCACTGCACAGCACACTTGGGGATGATGCGTCGATCTGTCGAGGCGTCGGTCCAGGGCCACCTCTCTAAGAGGCGTCGTCTGAGGCACCAAGAGCGATTAAGACCGGTTCACCGTTAGGCCGTCTCTCTACAACCGGCACCCATCTACTCGAGGGTGTCAAGGGATCACTCAGCTGCTGCGGCAGATGCCCGGCAGGTGGCCCAGACCACCACTCTCCGGTGCGGGCAGGATCAGTCCGCCTCTGTCAGCCAACACCCCAACTCCTATTTCTTGTCGAGGGATTCATATGGGTCGCATGATGAATCCATCTCGACCAGCGTGGCGAGTGATTAGTGCCATCACTAGCTTCGGCTCTCCGTTGCCCTGGGGGCTCCTTGAGACCAGCCAGGAAGGAGGCCTCCTGCCCCTCAGTGCTCCTACACCCAGTGTTGACCGTCGAGCCATGTTGCTTCACCAGGCCTGTCGCCTCTGTGACTACCCCCGCCACGTCACTGTCGTCACTATGGAAGACGAGTGTGCCGTCAGCATGGGCAATGAGCGAGGTATCTCCTTCAGCTCCCGATGAGCAGGTTCTATCCCCCGCAGCACAGAAGCATGCTCAGGGCCCTGAGGGACCGAGCCCAGGGGTGCAGCGTGGCGCAGCCGGAGGAAGGCCTCGACGCAGCTCCTTGGAACTGTCTTGTGGAGCAAATCATGATCGTCTGCTGATCGTGCTTGTCCCTGTCTCATTCTTGAGGAAGGACCAGACGGAACCGTACAGAGCACGCGTCCCATTCTATGGGTCGCGCTGATAATCTCGCTGAAGGCCTGTTTAGGGGCCCCGGAACGCCTGCACCCGGATGGACTCGCCAGCGCAGGTCCAGGCCGTCCTGATCCGGCCCTCTGGATAGCAAGGTGCTGGTCGCCGGTGGCACCGTTAGGGGGCAGCTCCCCCTCGAGGCGAGGCAGTGGGCTGGTGAATGCCGCCCCTCCACTTCCCTGCTGTGTGGGGGGCACGTCTCCTCGGCCCTCGACTGGGCTCTGCGGGGTGGTAGGTACCCTCCCCTGAGGATGTTTGCACAATGGGCGCTGAAGAGGATGTCCTTCTCTATCCCCGTTGTTCCACTCAGTAACGCCCTGCATCCGGTGTCTGTGCTGCATGCGTCTGGACGGCCTCGCTGCGGGGGGTCTTCATGCAGGACGGGCACGTGCTTTTCCGCTCCTACTAGTTCAACGTTCGCCTGGTGCCACTCCAGCGTAGGGTGCTCCGTCTCCAGTAGGCTCCTGAGGCCCGGGCCGGACCTGAAGCACCGGAAGCGCGTCCACGAGTGCTTCACGCGCTCGCACGAGAGGCGCGGCTTTTCCGCCGCCTCATCAGGCGCCCACTGCACCCGCGGCCCTCGTTCTCCTGGCGTCGGAGTGTGTCCCCTGCGAGGGGCGGCGCTTCGCAGTGCCCTGGACGAGCCGGGCGCTCTGGTGCTGTCGTCCGCTCAACCCCGCGGCCTCGGCCATGCTACTGGGCGGCAGAGATATCCGATCGGGCTCGCCGTAGGGAGCCGAAGGGCGTCGGGCGGGAGGCGCAGAAGGGGCCGCAGTAGCTCTCCGCCTTGTGGATGGCGTAGGAGGTCCCCGAGGGCCCCCCGTGAGTGGGCTCCGGCGCTCAGCCAGCCCGTGCGCTCATTGCTTGGTCCGTCGGGCCGGGCGGCTTCCCAGGGACTGGACACTGGGCTCTGCCGTCATGCGCCCGTCCTGTCGGATGGTACCAGGGGCTCCCTGCCAGGACAGCCGCGGGGTGTTGCCCGTCGGGCTCTTCTCCCCCGGACTCAGCCGATATTCTGGCCCGAGTCCCGGACTCTGGGCTTGGGGCGGCGAACGGGCGGGGTTCACTTGCCGCGGGGAGGAGGACTTGCGCGGGGTACGAATTGCTCGGCCGGCAGGTAGCAGACCAGCCTCGATGAAACGGAAAGTGAATTGGAATGTAAGATTGTGTAGGAAAAGACGTAAGTATCTGACTCTTCTCGAATATTGGTAGGCCTATGCATATATGACCGCTGATCCAAAGACTTCTCACAATGACAGCAAAGCACAGGAGGCACGACTGGGAGTAAAGCTCTTACTCACATACCGAGTGAGTACTTTACATCAGCACGACATTCTGCTGAATGAATACGGATCCATGAGTACCTACGATTTAGAGTGCGGTAGATTATAGATGTACACCGCAATTTTGTGAGGGAAGATTTGCTTAAACTTCAGACTTTATTAACTGCTCTGCTTTACACCGCTTGTGCAGCATACCCAGTCACTCAGAGCACTATAATCCATAGTGTCCTCGAGGCTACGGCCTGAAGCCATATGTGTACTGAACACTATACATTAGATGATTATTACACAAAATAAAAAATGCACAAGCTATCCAAGAGAGTACCTCACGTAATTGCGATGAACTACAGATAGGACAGCATAAATCAAAAAATAATTGCCGTCACACGCATTTTGTTTACAGCAATTAAAACAAAAAATGTCGTTGGCCAGGTTTGATGACATGCGTAGCAACATCGAGGCTTGTGTTGGGCCTGTTGTGAGGGGTCCTCTCCCTCGTGGTGGGGCTGAACTCCTGCAGGACGCCGGAGGCCATATGGGCGCACTGAGGATGGTCGTGGAGCATATAAGGGAAACATCTAATTGGACTAACCTCATTCGCGCGGCTGCTCTTAATGACGTGGATGAAATCAGGAAGCACCTTGACGAGTGTAGAGAGAAAGACCACAACGGTAAAAGTGCCCTTATTTGGGCTGCTGAGAGGGGACATATAGAAGCGGTGAAGGTGCTGGCGGAACACGAAGCAGGAAGCAAGGACAACGGTGGCATGACGGCTCTTATGTGGGCTGCTAAACACGGTCACGCAGAGGTAGCGAGAGTGCTGGTGAAGTACGAAGCGAGAGCGAAGGACAGGCAGAATCACGACGCCTTGTATCATGCCCTTAAAAATGGAAACCTGGAGGTCGCAAGGATCATTATGAAGCATGACGACCTGGTGAGTAGGAATGGAACTACTGCGCTTATGAGGGCCACCGATAGGAATGACGTAGAGATGGTGGAGCTCCTTATTCCCTTCCAAAAAGCAAGGATGGCAAAGGGAGCTGTTAAAGTAGGTGAGCTGGAAGTACGCCAAGGCACGGCTTTAATGAGAGCAGCGGCACATGGACACGCAGAAATGGTAGAACTGTTAGTGAAGCATGAGGGAGGCGTGAGAGGAGTTGGCTGGCCTGCTCTCATACTCGCGGCGCAGTGCGGCCGCTCTGGTATTCGTTCCAATGACCCCCCGGTGGACTATCCTAAGTGCGTTGAGCTTCTGATGGAGTATGAGAGAAATATCTCAGGGTGGACGGAGCTCATATACGCCGCTTACCGTGGCGATATTGACGCAGTCAGAAACAACCTTCATATGAAGGGGAACCAGGATGCTAGTGGATGGACAGCGCTTATGTATGCCGCAGCACGAGGATACGAAGCGATCGTAGAGCTGCTCGAGCAGGAGACTGGCATAAAGAATAATGGTCATCAGACTGCCCTCATGTGGGCGGCGCGCAATGGCCATCCAGAGTGCGTTAGGCTCCTACTGAAGGAGGAAGGCGGCATGCGAAATAATAAAGGGTGGACAGCTCTTATGAATGCAGCATATGGTAACAACGCAGAGTGCGCGAAGCTCCTTGCCAGGGAGGAAAATGGTATGAAGGATAATGATGGCATGACAGCTCTCATGTGTGCTGCCATGCATGGCCATACAGATGTAGCGGAGCTTCTACTGGAGCATGAGAAGGGTGTGGCAAATAGTATGGGTAGGACGGCCCTCATGTGTGCTGCTATAGGTGGCCATGCGGATATAGTGAAGCTGCTGCTGGAGCACGAGAGGGGCATGAAGGAGAAGGATGGCATGACAGCCCTTATGCATGCTGCTATAGGTAGCCACGCAGATATAGTGAAGCTGCTGCTGAAACACGAGGGGGGTGTGGCAAATAGTATGGGTAGGACGGCCCTCATGTGTGCTGCTATAGGTGGCCATACAGATGTAGCGGAGCTGCTGCTGGAGCATGAGAAGGGCATGAAGGACAATAAAGGCAGGACGGCCCTCATGCATTCTGCTATGCATGGACACGCAGATATAGTGAAGCTTCTACTGGAGCACGAGAAGGGTATGAAGGACAACAAGGATATGACAGCGCGAATGATAGCCGTGAGCTGCGGCCGCTCCTCCATCGCAGATCTTCTGTCCGAATACGAGTGATGGGCTTCATATATCCCTCATCAGTGAACTATTGTGGCGCTATTTGGTGTATTGACCTGCACTGATATGGGGTGGCGCATGACGCCAAGTCAGGGCGTGCAGGGCTCCTTATAGAGAGGGTGAGGAATGTGAAAACTATTAATGAATACCCGGAGTTTCTGTTCAGCATCAGAGCCCTCGGCGTCGTTAAGGAGAGACCGCAATGACACTGCTTTCATTCTTGAATAACTAGTGTGCACCTCCTCATACACTGACTCCTTCAGAAAGAGGCTGCAGCCAAAAAGCCGTTGATCTGCCTGTCTAATGCAAAGACCTCACTGGATAAAGGTGTAGATGCCACTTTGAAAAAGTCAGAGCCATATAGCACTAGAGCATTAAAGGGCGGTCGTACGTCTTGCAAGTTCTGTGCTAGGTAAGCTTCATGCAGAAGCAATATAGCATCCCCTGGCCAGTGTTAGACAGCTTTGTTCACACTACGTGGTAAAAAGCTACAGATGCTTGGATAGGGAGTAGCACAGAGCACTGCGCCTAGAAAGGCCGTTATAGGCGAGTGAATGGTTACTGTGGGATGCAGTGAAGGCACCTGCGCACATAGAGACCTAGTGCAATGCAGCCTGTTCATACAATAAGTTATCATAATATATATCCTATGGAGATGCTCTACGCGTATATCAGAGAACAGTCTGGACCGCCACATGCACACGGATTAGGGTTTTCCTTGCTCCTTCTGTTCTTGGCGGGCCTTTACATAGGCACACTTCCTAGAGGCACACATGAGTGCAGTGCGTTCACTCCTATCCTTACCTTCCCATGGCACAGAGGACTTGCGGCACTCCTCTCAACCCCTCCATGCAGCACCGCGAGGGCGCCAGCTCATGCCTGCCATGCTGGTGTCTCCTGTGTCGACAGGGGGGTTTACTCTCTGTCTCGCCGAGGCAACCGCTGCCCGAGTAGCTCGTGCACCCGTACGAGCCCCGCCAAGTGGGTAGTGGATCCAGAGCTCGCTCACCACTCCAAATCCAGAATCCAGAGTCCAGAAATCGAGATTCGAATGTCGTCCTATTTTGGAGGGGAAGAGGAAGTTCTATGTCACCTCTCCCTTGAGAGCTGCTGTGCTTCGCAGCGCCTTCTAGGGACTTCTCCCTTCCTTCACTCAACCTCCGCGGGATCGGCTGCTGCCCGGCGCCTAGTGAACACCGCCCTCATGGCCCGGCTATCAGTTGCGGTGATCTGGCCTGGGCGTAGTGATCCCGGCCGTGCAGTCCAGGGCCGCCTTGTGGTGCTGGTGCTCTATGACGAAGATCGCGTGCGTCATGAGCTTCAGGGCGTCAATCCCAGTTCCTCATGGGTCCCCTATGTTAGCCCTCAGTTGGTGCGAAGGAGATACCCGGCCTGGTCTGCCTTCCTGCTCGGCCCACCCCTCTGCTCATGGATCGCAGAGGTGCTCCGTCACCCAGCATAAGATCACATCGACGCTCACCCTGTGCAGTGCGTCTGGCTCAGCTGACATGTGGGCTCCATCCATCCTCGCACTGCACAGCACACTTGGGGATGATGCGTCGATCTGTCGAGGCGTCGGTCCAGGGCCACCTCTCTAAGAGGCGTCGTCTGAGGCACCAAGAGCGATTAAGACCGGTTCACCGTTAGGCCGTCTCTCTACAACCGGCACCCATCTACTCGAGGGTGTCAAGGGATCACTCAGCTGCTGCGGCAGATGCCCGGCAGGTGGCCCAGACCACCACTCTCCGGTGCGGGCAGGATCAGTCCGCCTCTGTCAGCCAACACCCCAACTCCTATTTCTTGTCGAGGGATTCATATGGGTCGCATGATGAATCCATCTCGACCAGCGTGGCGAGTGATTAGTGCCATCACTAGCTTCGGCTCTCCGTTGCCCTGGGGGCTCCTTGAGACCAGCCAGGAAGGAGGCCTCCTGCCCCTCAGTGCTCCTACACCCAGTGTTGACCGTCGAGCCATGTTGCTTCACCAGGCCTGTCGCCTCTGTGACTACCCCCGCCACGTCACTGTCGTCACTATGGAAGACGAGTGTGCCGTCAGCATGGGCAATGAGCGAGGTATCTCCTTCAGCTCCCGATGAGCAGGTTCTATCCCCCGCAGCACAGAAGCATGCTCAGGGCCCTGAGGGACCGAGCCCAGGGGTGCAGCGTGGCGCAGCCGGAGGAAGGCCTCGACGCAGCTCCTTGGAACTGTCTTGTGGAGCAAATCATGATCGTCTGCTGATCGTGCTTGTCCCTGTCTCATTCTTGAGGAAGGACCAGACGGAACCGTACAGAGCACGCGTCCCATTCTATGGGTCGCGCTGATAATCTCGCTGAAGGCCTGTTTAGGGGCCCCGGAACGCCTGCACCCGGATGGACTCGCCAGCGCAGGTCCAGGCCGTCCTGATCCGGCCCTCTGGATAGCAAGGTGCTGGTCGCCGGTGGCACCGTTAGGGGGCAGCTCCCCCTCGAGGCGAGGCAGTGGGCTGGTGAATGCCGCCCCTCCACTTCCCTGCTGTGTGGGGGGCACGTCTCCTCGGCCCTCGACTGGGCTCTGCGGGGTGGTAGGTACCCTCCCCTGAGGATGTTTGCACAATGGGCGCTGAAGAGGATGTCCTTCTCTATCCCCGTTGTTCCACTCAGTAACGCCCTGCATCCGGTGTCTGTGCTGCATGCGTCTGGACGGCCTCGCTGCGGGGGGTCTTCATGCAGGACGGGCACGTGCTTTTCCGCTCCTACTAGTTCAACGTTCGCCTGGTGCCACTCCAGCGTAGGGTGCTCCGTCTCCAGTAGGCTCCTGAGGCCCGGGCCGGACCTGAAGCACCGGAAGCGCGTCCACGAGTGCTTCACGCGCTCGCACGAGAGGCGCGGCTTTTCCGCCGCCTCATCAGGCGCCCACTGCACCCGCGGCCCTCGTTCTCCTGGCGTCGGAGTGTGTCCCCTGCGAGGGGCGGCGCTTCGCAGTGCCCTGGACGAGCCGGGCGCTCTGGTGCTGTCGTCCGCTCAACCCCGCGGCCTCGGCCATGCTACTGGGCGGCAGGGGTCGCGCCTTAGCTCCGCGGCGGGTCTGGAAGGTGTTCCGGCTGATGCCAGAGCTTCCGGAGGCGGCGCAGCCTCCTGCTTCCGCACAACACGAGTAGGGCGAGCGTCCTTCAGTCACAGAGCGCCTCGTTCAGCGAGTAAACCCGGCCAATACAATCATACTACCTATACAATTTATATGTTCTCGCGCAGGCGACGGCGCTATGGCCGAGTGGTTAAGGCGATGACCTGATAAATCATTGTGCGCAGCACGCGTGGGTTCGAATCCCGCTGGCGCCGCTTTCCTCTGGACTAATGAGGGTGCTATCAGTGAACCCTCGAGGGTCTTTTGGACGAGCATTGGAACATACACCAACCAATTCATAAATATGTCTGATTGTCTCAGCACGTATTTGTGAAGTCGGAGGTGGCAAGGCTTTTCTGAGCCTAGAAGCCATACACAATGGAAAGTATATACTAGCTACCAAGCACACGATACTAATCCACATTTGTGCAGAACGGAAAGTATTTGTGGCCAATAGGCATACACACCGCTGCCTTCGAGCATTTGTTAGTCTTCTCACTGCTGATCTCAAGGTGTAGTCAGACAGATGAAACAGTTGGTTTCGTTACGTAGAGAAAGGTAACATTCGTTAGATAAAGAATCTTTTTGAGTGCGCAATGACTGTACTAAAAAAGGATCAGTAGCGCCAGTGATTGTCTCAACTTTAAATTCTGTATCTACTGAAAGATAATTGCTAAGCAAGCACAGTATCTTAAAGTCGCGGTCTACTAAGAGCTCCCTTACGACAGTTATAGAATCTAGGCATCTAGATATTGTACAGGCTTTGGCTAAATCTAAAAGCGACTTTAAACAACTAGTGAAGAGACTGCGCTAATACTTGTAGCCACTTTAATAATCTTGGAACAGCAATGATTCTTCAAACGCACGATGCGAGGATGCAGAATGCTCGCCAATGTAGATAGCTGGGTATAATCATTTGGACACAGCAAAATTGATGGCGTCCACAAGCCTGGTATACGTAATGATCACGGACAGATAGCTCTGCCAGTTCCCAGTGAATTACTCACCAATTCAGTATTGAATATTTATGTCCTATTGGCATAGCAATCAAAGTGCATCTCGTTATCACTTTCCATAGTCGCTGCAAAGAATTGAAATCTTAGATCAGCACAGAGATTCATCCTAAAATATGAAGGGCAGCAAGGTAAAGAAGGCATAGCAGTAAGACTATATGCTGCCAGATAAAGTTACAATAAAACTTCAAGGAAACTTCTCTAAAGGAATGAGAGCATGCAGAATAATGCTGGAGGCATTACCATAATACTTAGATTAAATTTAGCTGAATAAATAGAGCCGCTTTGTTAGCTCTATTTAGGAAAAGCATAAAGAATTCTACTCAGGAGTTTGCAAAATCTACGTTGCTAGAAGAAGCCTTCAACAACTTACAGAGCCGCCCGAGAACACCTGAAAGAAAATTGGAAACGACTAGCCATAATAGTCCTTGGGTATATCAAAATTACTTTAGTTGGGCAAGAGCGCAGGTTTCTCTTAATGATGCAGGCTAATCTATAGAGCCAGGCACAGAGTGGATCCTCAATATTGTTCAAGTCAATGGCGCAGTGATAGATGTAATAATGGGAACACGTTTCCGAGTAAGAGTAACACGCTTCGTCTCATGGGACTGCGTACGCCTACATAAGAGCCACCGTAGAAGAAAACTGACCAGGCCTGTGACAAGGAGGATTGCTGTTACGGATACCCCGGCTATCATGGCCGTCTTCCTTGCCGAGCTCGGGGCTGGGGCTGGAACCGGATCTGGGACTGGATCTGGGCCGGGCTTGGGCGTCGGAATGATGCTCGGGAGCGCATCAAAGGAGTAGCAGAGGACGGATCCGACCTTGCCCTCAGGAGGCATGCAGCAAGTGCATCCGTTGACCCCTTTCATGCCGTTGTTGTCCGCACCGCACGCTGTGCATGTGAACGCCGATCCAGTTGTCGACTGGTAGTACCCTGTGTCACAGAGGGTGCACATCTGCGGATTGTCCGGGGCAATGCAGGTGACGCAGCCCTGGGCGCATTTCTGGCACTGGCCGTCCACGCTCACATACCCCAGCTTGCACCTCACACAGGCGTCGGCCGTGCATTCGGCGCAGTTTGCGATCGAGCACTCTTGAAGGATGCCCGACTCGCTGACCATCTTTCCGTGCGCGCCCTTGGTGCACACGCCCCTCTCCTCTGCATGGCAGACGGTGCGTCCAGGATATGTGTCCACCTGGTAGCATCCTCCCGACAGGAGGAAGTATCCGTCTGCACAACTCGTACAGGCGCCGTCGACCACAGAGGCGCACGCAGACCCTGCCCGTGCGGAGAGCCCGACGCATTTGCCGTTCAGAGGGAACGCGGTCTGCACGCTGCATACAGAGCAGTAGCTTGCCCCGTCGATGCTCGCGTCGCACCTCTTGCAGCCGTCGGCTGACGGGGTACACGGTTTCTTGCACTCCCCGACCCCCGATTCAGACGTTACCGCGTAGCCCGACGGGCAAGACACGCAGCTACTGGGGCCCTTAGCTACGCAGGTGGCGCACGTGCTGTCGCAAGGAGTGCAGACTCCGTTGTCGGAGAAGTACCCGTCCGAGCACACAGCGCAAAAATTACCGGCTCCACACTCTTTGCAGTTCGAGATCTCACACAGAGCGCACCTTGCGGGGCTCTTCTCCGTGGCATCAAGTGCGTAGTGCCCGGGAATGCTTCTGCAGTTGTCCACGCAGGTCCCCACACTGGTGAGGAAGAACCCGGGTCCACAACGCCGACACTTCTTGCCCTCAGTACACTCGGCGCAATCTGGGACCGTGCATGAACCCGTGGTCTTGGTGGTGCATGTGCCTGCCTGATCCAGAACGTACCCGACCATGCAGTGTGTGCACACCTCCCCCTGGTCATCCATCCTGCACCGCTCGCAGTTCACCGTGGTACAGGGGCGGCAGACGCCGTCTTGGTTCTCATAGCCGGCGGCACATGCATTGCAAAGACCAAGACCGTAGTTGTTTCCATTAACGTAACCAGGAACACCTGCCCAGGTACAGATGCTTTTTCCGGGCTCCTTGCTCTCCTGGTAGCAGCCGCCCATGTACAGGAAATACCCCGCACCACACTGAAGACAGCTCCGCGCTGAGTCAAAACCTACGCCAGTCACGCAGCCACTGGGGTGTGCGCTTGCCACGTTAGTGCAAATGCCGTCCACAGGCGCGTGTTCATCTGTTTTGCACAAGCTACAGTACAGCTTCTCGCCTATTCCCACCACGCACGAACCCGCCGCGCAATTGGGGTCCTCACAGTGGGACAGGCACTTGCCACCAACTAATACATAGCCAGCTTTGCAAGCGATGCATCTAACCGAGTCACCTTTCGCGCTACATTCTCTACAACCATTAATCCCTTTAGGATTGGTTGTGTCTCCACATTCGATGCATTGGCCACGGTTATACCCAGTAAGAACAAAGAAGTGTGTCCGGAGGTGACAAGATGTGCAGTCATTCTCTTCCGAGCCTCTACATGTAGCGCACCCCTCGCTACAAGGAAGGCATTTGAGAGCGAAGGGGTGTCCATACATCCCATAGCCACATTGCCACGCATCTACGCAAACTCCGATGTTTTTATGTATGGGCGATAAGTATTTTTTAGGATGACATGTGAGGCATTGCTCTGGACTTTCTCCTACGCATGTCTTACAGTCATTGTGGCATCGTTTGCAAAACCTCGGATCGTAGTATCCGTCGATGCAGGATTCGCACGTGTTTGTGTCTTGAGCACACGTCTTACAGTACGGGTCCCGGCAGCGTACGCAAATACCTTTATCATTCCGAAATCCACTTGCACATGTCTTACATAACCCAATTTCCTCGGGCTTGGTCCCGACTTCTACGCAAACAAAGTTCTTCTCTTCGAGCTCTACCTGATAACATCCTCCTTGGTGAAAGAAGAAACCTGGACCACACTTTTCGCAGCGTCCTTTGCTGGCAATGCAGGCGCGTCGGTTATTGGGCGTGAGTTCGGAACACATACCGTTGAGGGGCGCATGTCCTTCTTTGCAGCGAGAGCAGAGAAGCTCATTCCTCCAAACGACGTCACAGGCGTCTGCCTCACAATACTCAGATGGATCATCACATTCTTTCCTGCATTGTCCATCAATAAGTAAACGGTTCGACTCGCACTCTGTGCACTCAACCACCCCGGGGGTACTGGGACGAGTGCAAGCCTTGCAATTTGCTACTCCTTTCCATCCAGCGTGTCCCTGCTCGTCTCCACAGGAAACACACCTCCCCGTTCCATTCTCTGCTGCCAGAAAATAGCCCTCCGATTCATTGCAAGAGGTGCAATCTGTTTCATTAGGTCCTTCGCAGGTTTGACACGCACCAGAGCATTTTTTGCATTGTCGCAGCTGAGTAGGGGCTACGTAGAAGCCAACTCCACACTGAGAGACGCAAACACGCTTGGTTGTTCCCTTAAGATACCCGCGACCACAAACTGCACACGAATCATCAGCCGCACACCTAGGGCAGTCTGGGATCTCGCATCTGTAGCAAATGTCTCCGTTCGGATTAGGCTTGTGTGTCGAGAGCTTACACTTGACACATAGGGCCACGTCAGGACCCTTAGACTTAGACGGCGAGAGGCAATGCAGGCAACCGGCAACTCCTACAAAGTCCGCCACTCCTGTTGTGTCATCACACCGAACACACGAATCGACTGTTTGCGACGCTGCAGGGTTCCTAAAGAAACCAGACGTACAAGACTTGCAAACTCCTTTATCGCACTCGCTACATATAAGGTTCCCGGGGTAAAGATTACCGCACGCGTAGCAGCCTCCTTTGTATAGATACATGGAGTCTGTACACATCCCGCACCTCTTTTCGCTTACAATGGGTGTACCATCTGCACTCTTGCATGAAGAGTGTTGCTCGCTATCATACTTAATGCAGTGTCCGTTGAAGGGTATGTAGCCAGCATTCCTACACTCTGTGCACAGCTCGTGGCCGTTGATCTCCTCGCAACGGTCCTCTGCGCAATCGCTGACCTGGTTGGAGTGTGTACACTTCGCTGCTTGAAAGGCGATCAGCAGACCAAGGACCGCAAGCATTTAAATATAAACCAACGGAATATAATAAACTACATACTGCAAAAGTACAGAACTAGGACTTTTGTCAGTAAAGTATACGCCACACCTCTGTCTGTAATTCTTGTGGGCAGTTGTTTGTAGAGAACAATTCTGAGATTTCCTCTTAAGATTGCAGGTAGGTCCAATCGGCGTTTCAGCTCACATCGCAGAAACCACCATATTATCTCCCTACGGTATGCTGCGTAGAATTGCTCGATTTATGACCATCAACCCTTAGATTTCTACTTACACTACATTTCGGCTTTCTCAGCGTTTATGACGTTTTTATCGATTCTTGCAAAGGAAATAGGCAGTCCAGATTTGTGTGTCGAGCCTCGAGCATGCAGTTTGGATTTAACGTTGCAGAGGCCTTCGGACTCCGGCGGTCCTCCTTACAAATCAGTCACTAAGAAGTATGCCTCTCAGGCAGTAGAAGAAGATCAAAACCGTCTTGGACAGCGTGTAGGGCGATTTTCATGTAGCACAGGGTCTCCCAGCCTTGTAACTAGCCTGGCATTCATTCGCGATTCCCACCACTTCTTGTTCTTAGCTGTCGATGAGGACCAGTGCCTCGGGATCCTGAAGGGAGGCATCAAGCATCTCTTTATGCTCGACAGCCAGAGCGAGACCCGCGAGATGGACGCGATGTGTTGCCTGGACTTCTACACCCATGAGACGGTGCAGCGCCGAGGGATCGGAACACGGCTCTTCCGCGCCATGGGGCTTCACACGCATATCTCCGCTCAGGGCTGGGTTTTTGATCGACCCTCTCCGAAGTTGCTGGCCTTCCTCTCGAAGGTGTACGACATGCATGACTTCAAGGCCCAACCCAACAACTTCCTCATGCTGGATGCATCCATTCGTCTTTGGGGGGGCTGAGTTCAAGCAGTACAGGCGCAGCAAAAAGCACTATATTCCAGATGCATACCTACTTCCGGAGACCCGGGAAAGCGAGTATCTGGGCGAGGCGGAGCTTACCAAGAGGACGCTCATCAGGAAGTCAACAGCCGTCATTCCCCAAACTAAAACCACTCAATCAGAGGATGCGCCAGCTCGCGCCTTGACGGCAGATGAACTCCTGTCCAAGCGCTCTGTTGTTCTGCCCACAGCAAGCAGGACCCCTTCCCTTCCGAATTAGCCCCAGTCCGTGGCAGTCGCATACATGAATAAACGTAAATGATAATGATTCACTTTACCCCTGGCTATGCCCAGTGCTGTGCTGCTGGAACCTACCTGTGGGCGTACTCAAGGACCTCACAGGTAAATTGTCGCTCAATTTTTGGCGATGTCCGGAGACGAGGGTTGGTCGTTGATGATATAACGAGAGAATCCTCTCCATTGATATATCCAGAGCCTGGTGCGCTCCTCTGCCGTTTCGCGGGCGTGTGCTCAGGCTGAGAGTGTGTGTCGGCCCTTTCGGGGTTCAGCTTACTTACCCATCTGCGTCGTCCACCAGTGGCGCCTCTCCTTGGTCTGCCGCCTTGGTGGGTGAGGCTCTGGTCACTGTCCTTTTTTAGATGCCCCGTCTGCCAGGGGCTGCCACCGGGCTCTCCGCTGGCTGGGCCCCTCGGTGTCCAGTCAGCTGTGGTCCTGGGCAGTGGTCCCACAGTCGCGGTCGCTTGGGTCCCATAGCGGGTCCGGCTGGTGGGTGAGGCGGGGTTGGTGGGTGAGGACTGGTGGGGGGCTGAGGTGGGCTGTGTCGTATGTGCCTCTGGGTCTGATGGGCCAGTGTGGCGGTGGGTGATCCCCACTCTATTTGCCAAGGTGGCTGTGTCTGATCCCCAGCCTTCGTTGCACTCCTGAGACACAGACACCGACGATCGTGTTGTGTCCCCCTGACTGAGTGCCTCCCTTGGCCTCTGCATGTCCCAGGCAGTATTGCCTCTCTGTCTGGCTGGTGCGTGAGGGTTGAGGCAGGCCATCGCAGCCCCTCCTGATGCTCTGTGCGGGTCTGCTAGGCCCCTGGTATGCCCTGTCCAGTGCCTCGATGGGTGCAGTTCACCTCGGGCCAGCAGGGGCATGGATGATCCTGTGGATGGGATGAGTTCTCTCATGCCTCTAGTGTGATGGCCCAGAAGACTGGCACGGTGGGGCACTGGTGACTGGAGGGTCCCCGTGACCAACTGTGCTGCTCCTGGTGGGTCCTCGTTGTGGAGTGCTGTGTGTTGTTCATAGGCAGGCTGATCCTCCTTGGTCTCAGGATGCTCTACCATGCAGAGAGGAGCACACTGAGGGTCACCCATACCTCACATCTGCTGTGCCCGTTCGGGAGTTCCCGGTGTGGTCCACCAGGACCTTGACACCTCTCGTGGCTCTGATGACCCCTCGAGGAGAGCCGGGGTGTCCTATGCCAGGGGAGGCGTGCACCCTCCTGCATGAGCTGGGACCCACTGCACTGCCCTCAAGGAGGTCTGCTATGAGAGGCAGTGGGATGATTGACGGCCCCAGAGTGCGGTGGAGGGTGCTCGTGGTCGTCTCTGTGATCGGGCATCACTCTGATGGTCAGCCCTGTGCCTGTATAGTGCTCAGAGGTCACCTATGCTCCATCGCCTGCTGGACAGCCGGGCCTCTTGTGGCATCCGAAGGCCTCCTCGCTCCTCTGGCTGCTGCCCCCTCGGGTCATCGGTGGAGGCCAGCGGAGTCTTCGGTGAGTCTGGTGCCTGCCTGGGTGTCATGGGGGGCTGGCAGCTATCAGGGCTCTGCCACTGCTCACCTGCCTGGAGTGTGCCTCCCTTGGGCCTGCTGTGCTGTAGTGTTTGAGTCCTCTGGCTTCCTATCAGGCCCTGATTGTGAGGGTGACTCCACCTGGCCCTCTGATGCCCCTGTGGATGAGCATAGCAAGGTGTCTGGCTGGGGATCTCTGGTGCCCGTGTCTGTTGCTGCCTCTCGGGTGCTCGGGTGGTTGCCTGGTGCTCTCGTATGGGGCACAGTCAGCGTGTCCCGAGTAGACTCCAGTCCTCTCTGGGTCCACACAGTCTGTCCGTGTGTGGATGGTCCTCCTGCACTCATGTCCATCTGTGTGCACTGTCACCCAGTCTCGAGAGCAGACCAGTGCAGTCACCAGGGTCGCTGTCAGAGGGAGCCGTCTGCCACTACATCGCTCGAGCAGGCCATGCAGCCCAGGCTGGTTGCTGTGCACCCTCATCTCTCGTAGCGGGGCTGCTTAACTCCCCTTGGTCACCCTCTCTGTCCCGGTGTGCACGGCTCCTGAGGGTTGTCTGGGTGGAGGCACTCACAGACCACGAGTTCACAGAGGGGTGAGTCACAGATGGATAGCCCCCAGTCACCACAGCTGCGATCACCCCAGTCCGCCAGACCCAGAGGCACATACGAACACCCCCCGGTCCCCTCCAGCCCCCGCATCCCCACCAGCCGGCCCGCTGGGACCCAAGCGACCGCGACTGTGGGACCACTGCCCAGGACCACAGCTGACTGGACACCGAGGGGCCCAGCCAGCGGAGAGCCCGGTGGCAGCCCCTGGCAGACGGGAGCATCTAAAAAAGACGGCGACCAGAGCCTCACCCACCAGGACGGCAGACCAAGGAGAGGCGCCACTGGTGGACGACGCAGATGGGTAAGTAAGCTGAACCCCGAAAGGGCCGACACACACTCTCAGCCTGAGCACACGCCCGCGAAACGGCAGAGGAGCGCACCAGGCTCTGGATATATCAATGGAGAGGATTCTCTCGTTATATCATCAACGACCAACCCTCGTCTCCGGACATCGCCAAAAATTGAGCGACAATTTACCTGTGAGGTCCTTGAGTACGCCCACAGGTAGGTTCCAGCAGCACAGCACTGGGCATAGCCAGGGGTAAAGTGAATCATTATCATTTACGTTTATTCATGTATGCGACTGCCACGGACTGGGGCTAATTCGGAAGGGAAGGGGTCCTGCTTGCTGTGGGCAGAACAACAGAGCGCTTGGACAGGAGTTCATCTGCCGTCAAGGCGCGAGCTGGCGCATCCTCTGATTGAGTGGTTTTAGTTTGGGGAATGACGGCTGTTGACTTCCTGATGAGCGTCCTCTTGGTAAGCTCCGCCTCGCCCAGATACTCGCTTTCCCGGGTCTCCGGAAGTAGGTATGCATCTGGAATATAGTGCTTTTTGCTGCGCCTGTACTGCTTGAACTCAGCCCCCCCAAAGACGAATGGATGCATCCAGCATGAGGAAGTTGTTGGGTTGGGCCTTGAAGTCATGCATGTCGTACACCTTCGAGAGGAAGGCCAGCAACTTCGGAGAGGGTCGATCAAAAACCCAGCCCTGAGCGGAGATATGCGTGTGAAGCCCCATGGCGCGGAAGAGCCGTGTTCCGATCCCTCGGCGCTGCACCGTCTCATGGGTGTAGAAGTCCAGGCAACACATCGCGTCCATCTCGCGGGTCTCGCTCTGGCTGTCGAGCATAAAGAGATGCTTGATGCCTCCCTTCAGGATCCCGAGGCACTGGTCCTCATCGACAGCTAAGAACAAGAAGTGGTGGGAATCGCGAATGAATGCCAGGCTAGTTACAAGGCTGGGAGACCCTGTGCTACATGAAAATCGCCCTACACGCTGTCCAAGACGGTTTTGATCTTCTTCTACTGCCTGAGAGGCATACTTCTTAGTGACTGATTTGTAAGGAGGACCGCCGGAGTCCGAAGGCCTCTGCAACGTTAAATCCAAACTGCATGCTCGAGGCTCGACACACAAATCTGGACTGCCTATTTCCTTTGCAAGAATCGATAAAAACGTCATAAACGCTGAGAAAGCCGAAATGTAGTGTAAGTAGAAATCTAAGGGTTGATGGTCATAAATCGAGCAATTCTACGCAGCATACCGTAGGGAGATAATATGGTGGTTTCTGCGATGTGAGCTGAAACGCCGATTGGACCTACCTGCAATCTTAAGAGGAAATCTCAGAATTGTTCTCTACAAACAACTGCCCACAAGAATTACAGACAGAGGTGTGGCGTATACTTTACTGACAAAAGTCCTAGTTCTGTACTTTTGCAGTATGTAGTTTATTATATTCCGTTGGTTTATATTTAAATGCTTGCGGTCCTTGGTCTGCTGATCGCCTTTCAAGCAGCGAAGTGTACACACTCCAACCAGGTCAGCGATTGCGCAGAGGACCGTTGCGAGGAGATCAACGGCCACGAGCTGTGCACAGAGTGTAGGAATGCTGGCTACATACCCTTCAACGGACACTGCATTAAGTATGATAGCGAGCAACACTCTTCATGCAAGAGTGCAGATGGTACACCCATTGTAAGCGAAAAGAGGTGCGGGATGTGTACAGACTCCATGTATCTATACAAAGGAGGCTGCTACGCGTGCGGTAATCTTTACCCCGGGAACCTTATATGTAGCGAGTGCGATAAAGGAGTTTGCAAGTCTTGTACGTCTGGTTTCTTTAGGAACCCTGCAGCGTCGCAAACAGTCGATTCGTGTGTTCGGTGTGATGACACAACAGGAGTGGCGGACTTTGTAGGAGTTGCCGGTTGCCTGCATTGCCTCTCGCCGTCTAAGTCTAAGGGTCCTGACGTGGCCCTATGTGTCAAGTGTAAGCTCTCGACACACAAGCCTAATCCGAACGGAGACATTTGCTACAGATGCGAGATCCCAGACTGCCCTAGGTGTGCGGCTGATGATTCGTGTGCAGTTTGTGGTCGCGGGTATCTTAAGGGAACAACCAAGCGTGTTTGCGTCTCTCAGTGTGGAGTTGGCTTCTACGTAGCCCCTACTCAGCTGCGACAATGCAAAAAATGCTCTGGTGCGTGTCAAACCTGCGAAGGACCTAATGAAACAGATTGCACCTCTTGCAATGAATCGGAGGGCTATTTTCTGGCAGCAGAGAATGGAACGGGGAGGTGTGTTTCCTGTGGAGACGAGCAGGGACACGCTGGATGGAAAGGAGTAGCAAATTGCAAGGCTTGCACTCGTCCCAGTACCCCCGGGGTGGTTGAGTGCACAGAGTGCGAGTCGAACCGTTTACTTATTGATGGACAATGCAGGAAAGAATGTGATGATCCATCTGAGTATTGTGAGGCAGACGCCTGTGACGTCGTTTGGAGGAATGAGCTTCTCTGCTCTCGCTGCAAAGAAGGACATGCGCCCCTCAACGGTATGTGTTCCGAACTCACGCCCAATAACCGACGCGCCTGCATTGCCAGCAAAGGACGCTGCGAAAAGTGTGGTCCAGGTTTCTTCTTTCACCAAGGAGGATGTTATCAGGTAGAGCTCGAAGAGAAGAACTTTGTTTGCGTAGAAGTCGGGACCAAGCCCGAGGAAATTGGGTTATGTAAGACATGTGCAAGTGGATTTCGGAATGATAAAGGTATTTGCGTACGCTGCCGGGACCCGTACTGTAAGACGTGTGCTCAAGACACAAACACGTGCGAATCCTGCATCGACGGATACTACGATCCGAGGTTTTGCAAACGATGCCACAATGACTGTAAGACATGCGTAGGAGAAAGTCCAGAGCAATGCCTCACATGTCATCCTAAAAAATACTTATCGCCCATACATAAAAACATCGGAGTTTGCGTAGATGCGTGGCAATGTGGCTATGGGATGTATGGACACCCCTTCGCTCTCAAATGCCTTCCTTGTAGCGAGGGGTGCGCTACATGTAGAGGCTCGGAAGAGAATGACTGCACATCTTGTCACCTCCGGACACACTTCTTTGTTCTTACTGGGTATAACCGTGGCCAATGCATCGAATGTGGAGACACAACCAATCCTAAAGGGATTAATGGTTGTAGAGAATGTAGCGCGAAAGGTGACTCGGTTAGATGCATCGCTTGCAAAGCTGGCTATGTATTAGTTGGTGGCAAGTGCCTGTCCCACTGTGAGGACCCCAATTGCGCGGCGGGTTCGTGCGTGGTGGGAATAGGCGAGAAGCTGTACTGTAGCTTGTGCAAAACAGATGAACACGCGCCTGTGGACGGCATTTGCACTAACGTGGCAAGCGCACACCCCAGTGGCTGCGTGACTGGCGTAGGTTTTGACTCAGCGCGGAGCTGTCTTCAGTGTGGTGCGGGGTATTTCCTGTACATGGGCGGCTGCTACCAGGAGAGCAAGGAGCCCGGAAAAAGCATCTGTACCTGGGCAGGTGTTCCTGGTTACGTTAATGGAAACAACTACGGTCTTGGTCTTTGCAATGCATGTGCCGCCGGCTATGAGAACCAAGACGGCGTCTGCCGCCCCTGTACCACGGTGAACTGCGAGCGGTGCAGGATGGATGACCAGGGGGAGGTGTGCACACACTGCATGGTCGGGTACGTTCTGGATCAGGCAGGCACATGCACCACCAAGACCATGGGTTCATGCACGGTCCCAGATTGCGCCGAGTGTACTGAGGGCAAGAAGTGTCGGCGTTGTGGACCCGGGTTCTTCCTCACCAGTGTGGGGACCTGCGTGGACAACTGCAGAAGCATTCCCGGGCACTACGCACTTGATGCCACGGAGAAGAGCCCCGCAAGGTGCGCTCTGTGTGAGATCTCGAACTGCAAAGAGTGTGGAGCCGGTAATTTTTGCGCTGTGTGCTCGGACGGGTACTTCTCCGACAACGGAGTCTGCACTCCTTGCGACAGCACGTGCGCCACCTGCGTAGCTAAGGGCCCCAGTAGCTGCGTGTCTTGCCCGTCGGGCTACGCGGTAACGTCTGAATCGGGGGTCGGGGAGTGCAAGAAACCGTGTACCCCGTCAGCCGACGGCTGCAAGAGGTGCGACGCGAGCATCGACGGGGCAAGCTACTGCTCTGTATGCAGCGTGCAGACCGCGTTCCCTCTGAACGGCAAATGCGTCGGGCCCTCCGCACGGGCAGGGTCTGCGTGCGTCTCTGTGGTCGACGGCGCCTGCACGAGTTGTGCAGACGGATACTTCCTCCTGTCGGGAGGATGCTACCAGGTGGACACATATCCTGGACGCACCGTCTGCCATGCAGAGGAGAGGGGCGTGTGCACCAAGGGCGCGCACGGAAAGATGGTCAGCGAGTCGGGCATCCTTCAAGAGTGCTCGATCGCAAACTGCGCCGAATGCACGGCCGACGCCTGTGTGAGGTGCAAGCTGGGGTATGTGAGCGTGGACGGCCAGTGCCAGAAATGCGCCCAGGGCTGCGTCACCTGCATTGCCCCGGACAATCCGCAGATGTGCACCCTCTGTGACACAGGGTACTACCAGTCGACAACTGGATCGGCGTTCACATGCACAGCGTGCGGTGCGGACAACAACGGCATGAAAGGGGTCAACGGATGCACTTGCTGCATGCCTCCTGAGGGCAAGGTCGGATCCGTCCTCTGCTACTCCTTTGATGCGCTCCCGAGCATCATTCCGACGCCCAAGCCCGGCCCAGATCCAGTCCCAGATCCGGTTCCAGCCCCAGCCCCGAGCTCGGCAAGGAAGACGGCCATGATAGCCGGGGTATCCGTAACAGCAATCCTCCTTGTCACAGGCCTGGTCAGTTTTCTCCTGTGGTGGTTCCTGTGCAAGCGCACATAATTTTGCAGGATGAAGTAAATTGCCGTGAAGTATGACCTTAGTTTTACTTCGTCTCGCGTGACGGGCTCTCCGGCTGCGGCTCAGGCTTAGATCTATAACTCCAGGCGCCTGTGGCTAGAACACCGTGAAAGAATCCGTTGATCGGCTTATACAGTAGATTATATCATCACTGGCACCGTGAGCCTAAACAGCATGGCTTTTGCTCTGGTTCGCGCCAGCCTACCATAGACGATTTACATATGTATGATCATCACATAGAATTCCGCGCCAGAAGCCATCTAGCTTGGAGTTCAGCGATGGGTTTCTATGGTTTCAAGGAAAGGTAAAGCACCTTATGCATCCAAGAAAATTCTGAGCAAGATCACTACAATTGAAGTCGCTATAGCTTCTTTTACAGTTATCTTACCAATAGCTGGTGTCCGACTCCCCACACAAGTGGCCTGTCTCTTTAAATGCGTAGAAGGTTGAAATAGCTAACTCGCAAGGACGATTTCTACAAGCTCTTGAAACTATGTGTTGTGATAAATCTCTGGTGTATGCTCTGTCTGTCCTATCGATGTATGTGATACAGAGCTGGAGTTCGGCCTATGTCACGTCGAAGACATAGTCACTTCCACGAACACAGTAAGGGAATGGAGGGACTTTCGCTATGTCAAGCTTCTTGGACTGGCAATCAATTCAGCAGATAAAACATTCGAAGATATTATTATCTATCTTTCCAGGCCCTTTTACCCCACAAGCATCCACCTCGAGTCTATGTTGTTTCCACACCAGGTATTTGCTAAGCAAGGCTAACGTGCACTCTCAACTGCTACGGAAGCATTCCTTATTGTGCCAGTCAGGCCCCTCAATGAATGTGCAGATAAATGGTAGATGATATGAGCAGGCGTTGCTTAGATAGTTAAACTGGAGCCCATCTAGTATCGGGACACGGTCAAGATAACGATATTCCAAAGCACCCTGTTACCAGGGGCCCTGTGACATAGCATACGGTTCCTTCTGCTGCACCATAGTACAATGGCTGTAATCTAAAAAACCATGAAGTAAGATGCTGAATTGTAAAGTGACCTTGACTTTAGAAACCACAGACGGAGCACAGTTCTCTTCGTATAAGTGAGGCGACAGAGCAGAGCGAACGCCTATTGATGGAGGCCATTCACCTTGGCATGGACAATGAATTTGTTGTTCAACACACCATGACGCTACCTTATAGCTTAAATATACGTATCAACAGACTTTTGTGATGACCAGATAAACATAGAGCAAACAAGTGTGGTATTAGAAGAAGTCCCGGTGCCTTCCCTTGTAGCAAATCACTAACAGAGAACGTTAACCGGGGTTCAATACCAAAAACAGGAGCTGTCATATCGCTTGTAGTCGTTGCCCTCTTCCTTTAGCTAGGTAGTTAGCAAGAGTGCCGACACTTTTCTTAAAAGCTGCGTCAATCTCACACAGATACAGCCTTTGACTCGAAGATGCCTTGATGCTACATCTTAGTACACATGTTCACAGGTCCGTCCAGATGTTGCGACCTAAAGAGACGTAAAAGGGGCCATGCTTAAGCGTCACATGAGGTACAGTATGTCATGCTAGAAAAGAACCTTGCATATTGAATTGCCAGAGCCCGCTTACAGACGTAAGCCAAGAGTCCTAAGGATAAACACGCTTTATCTACCGATATATCCGAAGACAGAGATAGGTCGGTGATTAAGCTGTGGGACTCCTCGCCAATTTATGCCCTGGTTCTAATGGGTCTTCTTGGAGCTTCAGACAGTACCTTCGTCCCCCACACTATGCGTCTCTATCGTTATTCAGTCGTGTATCCTTCTCGTCATCTCAGGGTGGCCTTCGGCTATAATTTGTTCGTGACTAGTCTTTTTCTTAATCATTTTAGCTTGACTTGGGAAAAGCACCACCGCCAATTAGAAGTAGGTTGACAACAATAATCGTACTGAGTGGCCACATTCCCAAAGCTTCGTTTGATCAACGCTGCCGTGTCTGCTAGCTTGGCTGTCATATAGGTATTAACACAATCTCAAGAGTGACAGTTTTTCAATGCTTGCTAGAGCCCTCTGAAGTGCTTCTGCAATCTGAAAGCGAGGAAAACTGTTTGCTCTGTAGATAACTGGGAGCATGTTGTTCATACCTCCTCAGCTCTTATCGCAATAATCCACCTGATGAATGATGATGACTATGTCTACTACCCTACACTAGTTGACAAGTGTGTGTCTGACTCCCAGCTCTTGGTGAGTTTCCTCTTTAGACAAAGAACAGACACCAACAATCATGCCGTGATAGATCGTCCTAACCTGCAGTACTTAGACACACTCATAGTTTGCGCCGCGCTAGAGCCGTTCTTCTTTGCTGGACCCTTCCTCGATAACATTCTACACAGTTGTGGCCAGGGCGCTCGCTCTCTGCTCGAGAACTTGTACAGGCGGGAAATCTACTGGAAGATACCAGCTCCGCCCGGGGCGATGGTCTCTAATCCACATACCGACCTGCCTTCGTCATAGGACAAACGATAAATGGAGCAGGCTTGCCTGCACGAGCTTCGGTCCACACTCGTATACAGGAGTTGTAACACTACAAGGCCGGAAGCAACAGACAGATGGACGAATCATCGACGGGGTCATCTGCCTTTACTCTACGACCAAACGATAACAGGGGAGCTGTATGCCGAACATGCAGGGACTGTTGCTTTTTGGGTACACAGTCCAATGCTCGGAGAGTGCGGTGATGTCTAGGGAGCTCTTGCAGGCTTCTTGCTCGAAGGACATGGGCACATGCACAGTTCATGCAGGCGGACGATGGAATCTGTCTAGCTTTCCTTGCTTGTGCAGACTCGCCGGGCAGAAAGCGCGCATCCATATGCAGGCAGCCCGGGGCACGCGTAGACACCGGTCCTAGCATGTTCTGGCTAGACCTCAGGAGGCGGACATCCGCTACTTGCCACAGGGCATCCTTGATAGGGGAGCCGAGAACGTTGCCTGTGTGCGACGGGCCCGAGCGTTACAGACATCGCAGCCGGTCTGGACCCAGAGACCAGCACTACCTATGCACAGTTGTGCATGAAGTGTTCGTATATGTTCCTCGCCGAGTCCCAAGAAAATGAATAATCAGGTAAGCCCAATTCTCTTAACAAGTAAGGAGTTATGATGCTATACTTATGATCGTAAAAGCGGCCTATAGGAGAAACTACTGACAGGATATTTATACCTCTTTGTTTGAGGTTTGTTATATCATCTACTGAAAATAACAAAAGAGCATCCCTAGACATAATTAGCCATATAAGGATTTTACGATTCAGAGTCTCATTGATATTATCGTCAGCTGATAACAAAATCTGTGGTGCGTATAAGAATCTATATCCTGGTTTCAATCTAAGGTTCAAAATTATCTGCCTCTGTCCTACCATAAGATACTGTTGCAAAAAGTTTGAGAGGGCATGTGCTGTAAGGCCCCCAAACATATTCTCAGAGATATCTATGTACCAAAGATCGGTGCATTCCAGCAGACTAGGGAGGCTCTCAAGAATATGTGCACAGGTCTTATCGGAAAGAGAGCAATCAGAGAGAATTAATGCATGTAATGTTGTAAGTAGTGAAAGTGTCCTGATAAGCCCTTGAACATCGGCCTTTGTAAACGAGTTATGACTGAAATCAATGTGCAGAAGCTGTGGATTGAAAGCTGCAAAATCCTTCTCATACACTAGTTCAAGGAATGATTCAAGTGTTAGGGATCTATAGTTCGCCTCTTGTAGATATAGTCTACCGGATTCATAATTGTAACGTCCAGTGCGTACGATCTCAGTCCTTACCAAGATGGCTGCTCGAGTGGATAGGCTGGTTTTGATCATATCCTTCATTGTATTTCCTAGTATAGAGCTGTCCGTGTACTTCCAAAGACTAATACTTACTGGCTTCAGAATAGCACCGGGTGAGATGGATTGTCTAAAACTAATGGACTTTAATGGAGAGTAGAAAACTTTACCAAGGATTTTTTGCAGAGTAGCTGCATGACTATCAAACAAAGAGCGTTCCAACCTTTGTGTAAACGCGGATGACACAATGTTCCCATTCAATAAGATCATCCTCATTATCGCGATAGGAACTTTATTTCCTCTAGTCTGTGAGCCACATGAAAGAACCACCGGCCCTCGAACAAGCCGCTTGAATATAGTGTCTCCCTCATCTAGGTATCTTACTACATATTGGGAATATCGTCTCTGTAAGCTTATGGAAAGCGTAGTTAGATCAATTAGCATATCGACTTCTAACGTGTCAAGAAAGGGAATAAACTCAATATCTTCTAACTCTTTGCAAAATAGAACATTAAATTCCTTATTGAACTCATTGTACCGCAAATCCAGTCGCTTCAGATGCTTGCAATCACTGAGAAATGAGATAAACTCTTGTGTATCTCGGCGCTTCCAACGTTCGAACAAATCACAATCTGACAATGATAAACAAATTAGAGAGGTAGCAAGATTGATCTTCAACCGGCGCATTAATTGGGGGATTGCATCAGGTGGAAGCCCCAGTTTTTTAGCATCAAACTCAAGACTACAATTAGTACAATCTAAAGATATGAAGAGACCGAGCTCGTTGAGATTTCGATGACACAATAAATACAATCCATAGATGGACAAGGCATTTGAGGTTCCGCGTATAGATGATGTCACTCTACCACTGAGACATATGGTTGCCTCTGATAGGCCTCCATAAGAAACACTAGCTAGACGAAGCCACTCATAGATAAAAAGCCCTAGATCAGGAGCTAGTGCATCTGAAGCCTCAAAGCGAGATAGGTCTATATGCATGCGTTCCTTGACAATCGACCACGTGTGTTGTAAAAAGTCCTGTTTGCAAGACAATCGAAACTCTCGAAAGATGGATTGCTTAGAATACAACATAGACGAGTTAGTAAAGACTCTGAGTGCTTGAATAGTGGTAGCTGCAGACTCAGTGTCTAGGTCTTGAAGAGAGAAGCTGAGAGGAATGCATCCGCGTCGATCTCTCACCATGGTCAAGATGTTCTCTAGGGTATGAGTTGTCAGGTTGTTTCTGCTTAGTGATATATATGTGACAGTGCTCCATGAAATAGCCGGAAGAAGGTGGTCTATATCATAGTCATAAAGCCCACAGTTATCTAAGACTAGGACTTCCAACCGAGTGAGACTTTCTAGAAGAGTACCTAACTGCTTGGTTTCCTTTCTTAGTATCCGATTGTTTAGTATTTTGAATTCCTTTAAGTGAGATAGATTGTGTCGATTTTCAACTAAAAGGGCAAGAATCTCGTCAAAACAAGGAGTGTATATTGCTATTGTTAGCTCTCTGACTGCTGGGAAAATTGGGGCCATATTAGCAACCACCTCTGGGGAGTAGTTGTGAAGTGAAAGAGTGCCAATAGCTTCTATCGAACGCACCACGGTTTCGGGCGGTGATCCCGTAGAATAGGTATTCGCACCACAAAAGTCGAAAAGCATTTGAAGCTGTGTGTCCGAAACATTAAAAGGAACCTGTGCATATGCTAATTGGCTAAAGATCATTCTACCAATTGAAAACAAATCTCCTGAGAAGCCAATTCGTGGCATATCCTTAATTATAAACGACCACTCATCTATCTTTCTCTTTAGCAACTCGGCTAGGGGAGCCTTGACCAGCCCTCTTATTTTGGAGTGCAAGCAAACTCTAATAAACTTTAACTGTGAATAATTTGAAATTTAATGTCCAACTTTGACGACTCTCTTAATTTGGATGAGTCTGCGTACCAGCCAGGCTCAGCGCACTCTCCAGTGACTCTTATAAGTAACGACTTTCTTCCCCAGGGGGTTACAGTAGGAAATGTCGTTGCTTATCAAACACCAATGGTTGTAGAAACGCCTGCGCTGCATCATGACTCAAGCGATTACATACATGATGCAGTAGAGAGCATAAATCAAATGCGGTCTGGATTAGAAGCTCGTCTGCATGCTTTAGAAGACAAATTAGAAGTACTTATAACCAATATTCACAGAGGTGTATCGAGTAGCACATCTCCGGCCAGCGATCGCCCCCAGGGTGCGACTCCGGTACAGAGCTGTGGGCCAGAACAGGATACCCCGGACATTAAGTTGGGGCAAGCGCTTCCAACGCATAATATGATTATTCTATCTCACGATCAACTGGAGAAGATCATAAACGAGAAGGTAACAATGAGGCTTATAGAGTTCCAGAAGTCTCTCTATGATCAGACGTACGCAGAAGTACGATTACGGAACCTTGAAAGCTCATTAGATAGTATCAACAAGTCTATCACGAACCTCTCTGCCCACACGGCCCCCTTCCCACCCAACCAAGCTACAATTAGACCCTCAAATTTGATTCAGCACAATGCATCAGAAGCTAACGATGTTTACCCTGCAGCTTACAACCAGCGGGCGGCACGACCTGGGATGATTTCGTTAGATATGAGTACTCAAAACAGCCACAGACCTAACTCTGTGCAGAACCTTTATGACGTGGTGGAGAGCGGTCAAACAAACCTGAGTGCACTGACCTATTCAGCCACATCTAGACAGCCAAACCTCTACAAATCCTCTTCCACAGGAGACACGACATCCTCGGTTATGCGAAAGAGTTACGTGCCCAATAGCATCGTTCAAACCCCAGTTTCTCACCCTGCACTAGGAATGTTGAGCCAGAACACAGGTACTGTGCAAGATATAATAAATGAGATTCGACACAGATCAGGAATCCAGGTCTCGACCTGAGGGTGCTATTGAAGACCCGGAGGCCTCTCTAGCCAACTGCGCTAGACCAGAACACTATACTGTAAATGACACAGCCGGCAGCCAGCTCCCGTTTACTTCTTCTTGCGCTGGACACCGACGACATGGCCACGGCGACCAGTGGACTTTGTGTGCTGCCCGCGAACCTTCAGGTTGTGGTGGTGGCGGACACCGCGCTCGCAGCGAGTTTTACGGAGACGCTCCAAGTCCGCACGGTGGGTAGAGGCTATGGTATTGACCAGAATGTGCATGTCTTTGCCAGATTCAAAATCATTGTTACGATTAAGCATCCAGGCTGGAATGCCGTGGGAGAGGGGGTCCTCAAGGACCTTCATGAGAGCATCCTCCTCGGCCGCTGTGAGCTCACCAGCGCGTTTGTGAACGTCAATGTTGGCTTTCTTGAGGGCAACATTGGCAAAGCGGCGCCCAATCCCCTTAATTCCGACAAGGGCACACTCAAGTACGACCTTGCCCTGGATGTTTGTGTTAAACATACGCAAGAGGTCCCTGTAGTCGTTGGGCTGAACGATCGTTGTCATGGCGAATTCAAAAAAACAAGTCGCCACAGCCGAAGAAGTGAATTTAAAATGGTTATTTACAACTCAGCGGCCTCGTGTTCAGACCTCGTCGGTGATGACTTCATCGATCTTGAGGATCATGCGGACGACCTGTGTGGCCAGCAGAAGTTGCTGCACTTTGCTCGACAGCGTTTCAAAGACACTCTGCTCCTTCATGTCAATAGTGTTGCGCTGCATGCAATCTATTCCGAGGTGGTGGCTCCCTGTCTTCTTCTGTGCAGCCTTTACCATAGCCAGGGTTTCTATTGGTTGAATGCTTGAATTACGAGCCAGCGTAAGAGGGATGATGTCCAACGCCTCCGAGAAGGCCCTCAGGGCATATTGCTCAACAGTCCCCACGTGCTCAGCTGCCTCAGCAATTGCAAGGGAACATGAAATTTCGGCTGATCCGCCTCCATAGATGACGCGAGGGTCCCGAATGAGGTTTCGGACGACACACATGGCGTCGTGAAGCGACCTACGGGCCTCCTCGATAATCATATTGTTACCACCACGTATAAAGACAGTCGATATCATGTGAGGCACACTATCCGCGGTTGTTTGTTGGGGTTGCAGACCTTCAAATATCATAACTTTATCTGAAGATGTTCCTAGGCTCACTTCGCGCACAATCTCTGCGTAGCCGAGCTTGTCAGAGGAGATATCTTCAAAGCGAGGAATAATTCTAGCGCCTGTAATAAGAGCAATGGCCTCTATATCCTCACCCTTCACCCAGCGCACAGCGTTTATGTCGTTCTGCATGAGCAGATGATTGGCCTCGTCATCAAAGCCCCATTGGCAAACAACGAAGTTTGCACCTGCTTCCTTCAAATGCTCAATCATATTTATGAAGAACTGCTGCTCCTCTCTGTAGAGAGTGTTATACTTCTCAACAGAATCTACATCTATCTTGTACGTCGTCTTTGGTTTCGGCGGTTCAAACGGACATGTGAGCACGGCAATCTTAGCGTGACTGACGCTCTTACGCATCCCGGGGTGAGACATCTCCTGATCTATTAGAAACCCATTAATGATCTTTATGTCCTCTAATTTCCCTCCAATCTTAGAGCGCACCTTGATCAGCTCGAAGTCGACATCATTGCGCTGCAGATCTGCCACGCGGAAGACTGCATCAACAGCGACTTCTGCCATTGTGCGGTGATACCTATTTATGACCTTGGAGCCAAGGGAGGTCATGGCAGCCTTGATTAGAGGCTCCTTATTATCTGCTGAGAACGAGTACGTGGTAGCTATACTCTCCAAGTGCTTGATCGCCACGTCGCAGGCCATGTCATAGCCGTCAGAAATCCTTATGGGATGTATGCCCTTGTCTAAGAGGGTCTCGGCGTGCTCCAAGAGACTTCCTGCAAGCACCACAACACCCGTTGTCCCGTCTCCTATTTCATTGTCTTGACATTTGGACAGGTCCACTAACAAGCGAGCAATGTGGTTGTCTACCTCCATCCTCTCTAGAATTGTCGCTCCATCGTTAGTAATTGTTAGTTCACGGTCTCCCGAAACAAGGATCTTATCCATTCCCCTAGGCCCAAGGGATGTTCGGAGGGTATTCGCAAGAGCACGTGCGATGGTGATATTGGATTTATGGGCTTCCAGACCTCGTGCACGCTTCTTCTCTGTTCCCTCGCGCATCAGGTAAACTGGGTTGCCATTCTCGTCCTGAGAAACGCCGAGCAGCTGGGCTCCGTTGATGCGCTGAGCCATAAAGTTATTTTATCTATCATTTTAATCTGCTCTAAAATTTGTAAATTTCCCATATCTTTTGTGGAAAAACACATATTCTAGAGCAATTTTCACTGAGAGATACTAATCATTGGCTGGTGTAGGAAGACTTGCACTGGAGTATGTCTGAACCCAAGTCTGAACCTAGTAGGGACTCCGAGCTACCATCTCAGAACAGTCAGATCACAGGAGGCCAATCCTCCACCATAGCGAAACTCCTTGGCAAAGACAAGCTTAAGGATACTGGACCGCCAGTCCGACAGCAATCCAGTCGCTCTGCTAGAGCCAAAGCTCTTCCAAAAGAGGCATACCAGGGGGTTAAGCGCTCCGCTCCAAGGCTTGATCCAGAAGTGGATCAGCTACTCTCAGATGCCGATGCTCTAACAAGCATAGGTAAAAAGGGATCTGCAAGCGATAAGTCCAAAATATCTGCTCATTATGGTTCTAAGACGCAAGATTCCACTCGCAGTGCAGGTCTTGTGTACATGGAAGGAACAATGACGTTAGACGCACTAAATGCAGAGCTAGCCACTGGAGACGAGGCAACTGCGCGACTTAGGGAAATGCTTATTGCGGCAAATCAGCGGATAGCACAGCTAGAGGGGCAAATTAAACGAATTAAGGACAAGACATCTATTCGTGCCGGGGAGGATATATCGCTATTGCTAGAACAAACAAATGCAGCAAAGTCTATCGCTGTCGCAGACATGCTTAAACCGCTTGCTCCAGAAGCGCCTGCAAGCTGGGAGCTGGCTCAGGAGAAGCTCAAGGATAAGTGTAGGCAGCTCATCCAAGCCCTGAAGGTGGAGAGGGAGCAGCATGACGAAGTAGAACGCACTCTCAAGCTAGAGAACCTGGGGCTTACACGCAGACTGAAGTACGCCGTGCTCCGGGCTCGTGAGCTAGAGGGGAAGCTCAAATCTCAAGAAAAGTATATAAAAGACTGCGAGGCAGCAATCCTGAAGCAGCACAAGCTCACTGAGCATCTTCGCTCAAGGATGCAGCGCACGGGAGAGTCACAACCGTATATGGAAAAGAACCCCAGAAGCCGGTCGGAGAAGAGAGCCTCTAGCACACCGAAGACGCCAAAGACCTCCAGAGATTCGGCAGCCAGTCCTGTTGTGGAAGAAAAGACACAGCCCACGGCAGACAATACTAAGAAGGCCTCTCAAGATACGACTCTCAGGCAAGGGAAATTCAAGAAAGGCGACGACTCCGTGAACCTAGATAGTGACAGCAGCTTCCATCTTACCCCGAAGAAGAAGCTTGTTGAAAGCGTGGACAGTTTTAGTGACGACTTCGGCTTTAATCCAGGGGCAAAGAAGATAAACATTAGTGATCTATCTGACGACTTCGACATCTGATGCAGACCATACTGTATTTACTCTCCTTTAGGCTCTGCTATCTACGAGCTCGTCGACAGAGACAGAACTTGATCTGTGGCGTCAAGGCTTGCGTTAAGACTGGCGTCAAGACCATGCTCAGGAAGTGCCTGGAACGGGTCAGAACTGGCCCCTAATGTTCCAGAGTTTTTCTTCATCAGTGACACGCAGACGCTCCAGACATTGGGGTAGAGCGTTTTAACATTCTTGGGAGTCAAGAAGCACTCGCAAAACCGATCTATATTACCCTCATCTTTGTACCATTGCTGTGCATCTCGCATGGCCTTGTTAAAGTCGCCCCCAGACCCCAGCTTTCCTTTAACAGATATTGTACGTAGGCTGTTGTACACCTTTGTTTTGAGCATGTTGCTGCTTCTATCCGGTATATGCTTCTCCATAGTCTTCCAATCAGGGCCATATAGAACAAGACAGGCCACGAGGAGAAGCTCTTCTCCGGTGGTCCACATCTTTGCATGCTTATAGTATCCGCCCTTTTTACTTCTAGTCTTCATTTGAGGGTTTGACGCCTCCTCCATGTCTGTCTCGGGTTTTCGTTTTCATTTTTTAAGCCCCTTTCACCAACTGCCGGGGTTGTGCCAATTGTAAATGAAACAACAATAGGACGTGCACCATTTACGTCTTAATAGATAGACCTTTCTTCTTAGTGCCTGCTGACACTGAAGCCCCTGCCACGGTCGAATTGAACGTGCTGGGAACCTGAGAGGTAGTTGAAAGACTATCTATTTCGGCCTGGTACTGATTTGCCAGCGATTCATTGTTCTCCTGCATGGCAAGGAACTTCAAATTGACCAGGGCAGCCTTCTCTGCAGACACATCACGAAGACCGCGGGCCTTTTCCTTGCAAAGAATGAATGTCTTCTTCGATTCATCAATAGAGTTGCTTCCATAATATAGCTTACCCGCTAAGCAGAGGGCATCGAGGGCCAACTCGTTCGGTGTGCTGTCCGGTGTAACAAAGAAGCTCGGTGCTCTAGAACGGAAAGTGTCCAGCTCAGGATCTACGTAGTTCAATTGTATGTCAGTCCCAGGATCGTCTAGCATAAAGGTACCGCCAGATAAGATGTGAAGTGCACTCTTAAGATAGTCAAACGCAGGACCTTGGACACCTGAGTCTATCACACATTTGGCAGCGTTAATGCACGCTTCTGCAATGATGTAGCGTGGACAGACAAGCTCCCCGTTATCATTTTTAGCCTCTATGTAAGGGAGTATTCCTTCATAAGATTCTTTGGCACTGGTATAATCGCCAACAGCTAAAAGCACGCGCCCTAAGTTACGTAGGGACCTTATTATACCCCTAACGTCCTTTATACCTGTATTGAGAGTGAGAGCATGACGGAACCTTTGAACAGAAACACCTGGTCTATTAGTGTCGTACAAAAGACATCCTATGCACGTCTGTATATCGGCAAGAAGCATCTCCTTTTCAACTGCCGCCTGCTTGTCAGCTGGATTGACGACCAATGCTGTGGCATACTGATCTGCCAGTTTCGCGTCCGCAAGGGCATCGTCTAGATTGCCCAATTCTATCTGCTGTTGAACATGCTGAATAAGCCCAACAATATCCTGGACAGTTTTCTTTCCAGGCGCACGCAGCTGCGCAAGACGGTTGCCTTTTGACTTGCTCCTGCTTCTCCCAGTCATCTCCGAGGAGTCTAGGGCATTCATAGAGTTGTCGGCACTGACGCAGCTACTCCCCAAGGGCTGCGGTACTCTTTTTATTGACATGCTTGAAAGCGTACCAGTGCCAGCACGACTAAGAGACGACTTAGTCACCGTCTTCCTGCCAGTAACTGTCTGATTACTCTGTGCAGTACCTTGGGCTTGCTGGCGCCAGAATTCAGAACGCTTATCTATGAACTCAATTCCACTAGATATAATTGGCTTAACACTTCCGCAGGTTGTAGTGAGGGTAGAGTCTTTCTGGAGAAGCTCTAAGAAAGCGCGATCTGGTGCTAGATCACCAGCAGTCTTGTACTTTTTCCTCAGACTTTGTTCCTGGCGAAACTCGCGCTCCATTGCGGTTTGACGAGTGCTTCCCAGCATTGAGGTTGACGTACCAGATACCTTGACTCGGCTAGTGAGAGGGGTTTGGCCTGGAGATAACATGGCGCTATCGGTATGGTTAGTTTCATCCAGAACACTCTGTATGCTTATGAGAGTATTGGAGATGGGGTCCAGAATGTGGTTGTGCTTATATGCCAAGTGGTGGAGACATGCTTCACATCTACACGTGCAGAGAGATTCAAACTCCTGGTTGACTAGATCATCGCAGGTCGTGGGATCACAGTGTGGGCAACCGCATAGACAACGAAAAGTATTTGGGCCCAGCTCAAGCTCTTCACCGTTGATGGTCGTGAACTGCAGCTCCTCAGATTGGTAGAGGGCTTCAATCTCCTCAACTGTGGGTGCTAAGTTGCACTTTACTGTCAGCTCATCCACGCAGTCTATTCCCGTATCAATAGCGCGCAAGATGGACTCTTCTGCCTTCTGGACACCAAGACGGTACTCTTGTATATCTGGCCGTTTCCTGTACGCCCGGTAGTAGTAGACCAATGCCTCTTCAAAGAGGCCTGCAACAAAATACGCCTGTGCAAGCTGGTAATACCCACGGTAGAAGTTTGTATCACTCCCGACAGAGTCAGTGGCGTCTTGGATTGCCTCGTCATTCATTCCTAGAGACGCATAGGACTTTGAGCGGGCTATCAAGACATTGCGATCCTTGCGAATGTCTAGCGCCGCTGTATAGGAGCTTATAGCCTTCTGAAACAGTCCCAAGCGGAAGCACGCGTCACCCTCAGCAACATGGAGTCTGAAGTTGTTGGTGTTGTTGGCCTCACCTTCCTCCATCAGACTCTCACAAATTTGCGAGAAATTTGCAAAAAAGACCTTAAAAGAACAGCAAAGATGGTAATAAGTAATAAGTACATAAAAAGTGGACAATTATCACATTTCATAAACACTCTGCAGACAGTCGAGTCCGTGTAAGCTGATTCGATTGGGCTGGTAGATTCTGGAAACTCTTCTAGTTCTTATTTCAACCTTCCTAGCCTTCCAGAGCTTCCAGAGGAAGCCTTACCCTTTTGGATGTCTTGGAAGACATGCTCTTTCTATCGCCAAAAAACTGCCTCCAGCCTACTTCTTTGGGTCACAGAAAAATGTTGAACCTTGACGACTGTACGCGCTTTCATAGCGATATAGCCATCATAGCCTCCCACTACATCTCTCATCTAGCCAGATGTTACGTTGTGACACAGGAATCACTGAAGATCTTGGACGGGGTAACGCACGCAGAGATCAACAACTTCACTTTTCCATTTAATGGGGTGGTTGGTTCGACTCTTGAACAGCACAAGTCACTCACCATCTCTCCTTCTGCGGTGTCTGGAAGAATCATCAATGCTCATTTCTATCTCACCAGCTTAAGCATAAACCTAGTACTGGTCTTCTCGCCGGGTTGGATCTGTCATATTTCAAACCATGTGCTCGTACACATTGAGAACTTGCAGGAGAACCTTTCGGCGAGTACCATTTTTAACTACAAGAATGAGTATCTCCTGACCGTTTGCAGCGCGAAAAGTATAAACGTACTTACCCTTGAATCATTGTCTCAGCGCACACACTTGTCTACACCAGCAGTCACCTTGTCAGGCAGCAGACAGGAAGTAGACACTGACGAGCATAGCTACCCTGTCGAGGTAGTAGTCTCATGGCCCCTGCAAGCTGTTCTCTATAACACTGGACACTGCGGCTTGTATAAACTGCAAGGCCTTGACAAGCACTCTCTAGGCTTGAACTTGGTCTTCTTAGGGCTGTTGGATTTGCTGCACGTGGACTCTACTGAGACGAGATATGTTACATCGTTATCTAATCTTTCTATAGCAGGCTGCATACATACGACCACTTCCTCTGGTGAAGCTGCACTCAGCTTCGCTTACATCTACTATTTAGAGTCATCCGTGAGAGTAGATACCATGGACTTAGCTGCCTCAATTCGTTCTCTAACCGAATCAGGTTTTTCGTCAAAGATCCGTGCCATGCGTACCGAGTTCTTATCTCTCCCAACGCCATCAGTCACTGCCCAGTTTTACAATGTCTCCGTAGCTTCACCCTTGTCCCAGCTCTTTCTCACATCGTCTGCAAATACGCTTCCAACTAAGATTCTTTCTCTCTATGCGACTGAGCGTCACTTAGTATTGCATCTAATGGACGATAGTGTCGCGGTATATTCGATAACAAAAGTAGACACTGAAGCTAGGGTAGTGTCTCTGGCAGATGCAGAAGCATTTCAACCTATCCACAGGCATATGCGGTCCCGGCTGGCCAGCAGAGCATACAGTCCAACAGAAGTGGAGTTTATAGTTGAGAATGACGCCACATTTGATCGCCATATAGTGTTGGAATGCCGTATCAAGCAATTGATAAATCGCTCTCGCACTAACAACGCAATCGTTGAGAACCGTGTCCCCTTTTTAGCTAAGTCTCTGGGGCATGTTGGCACTATCATGGGGGTTGACGACCCTGCAGACCATACATCTTCCGTCGAGACTGCCTCTACTCTTCCACAGATAAGGTTTAAGCCGGAAGAAAAAGGTCGGGACATGCTAGCTGTTATCTACTCCTCAACGGTGTTTTTCTTGCCTGTGGCTTTTCTGACGATCCACGGGACTCCCGGTCTACCAGCTAACTTTCTTCCTGAGATCCTAACGACGTACAGCATGGCACGATTTGGGTGCACAGGAGAAGACTCAAGGGCTGATTATCTTAAGGAAGAGCTAGACATCCATTCAGATAATGTGAAAGAAATGCTAGCATCGGAGAATGCGTCTTCTATCTACGGTAGTATGCAAATCACACCACATCCCCTACTCCTTCCAACACAGAAGTCCAGAGACAGGCAAAAGTACTTATCTATAGTCCAAGCCATGTTTCCCGAACAAGCGTTCTTTTTGGAGGAGGTTGCCCGCATGGTCAATGACCCTTTTTACCTTGACAATGCCGACTACCTGGTGTGTATGGGATCACTCTTGGCAGTATTTAACTCTTTCCGTGCGGAGCAACGCACACTAGAGCTGCGTAGCTACGACGCGGGACTCAAAAGTGTGATGGCTGCCATCTGCACAACGTTCCCACCTGTGGCAGTCATCAAGAATCGTTTCATTATTCTTCCGCAGAAGACAAAGATAACAGCCGGGTACGGATTTTCGACCAAAATGCCAAAGACAAACTCTTTCAATGTCATGCTACCAGCCTGGGATCTTCTGCAGCACACAGTTCTCTCTGCAAAGATATTTCCGATGACGCTTTCTGGAAAGCAGTTTCTCCGTGTATATCGCCAATTGTCTCACAGAGGCATTTTGTCATTTGTTGGCTGCGGTACGGCTATTAACAATGCATTTTATGTATTTACTGAATCACCGCCAAAGATCAAACTATCACGTGTCTTCCAATATGACGAGGAGGCTCTCCAACTCTTTAGGTCCGAGCGACGAATCAGGGTCTTTATTCGTTCGCTTCTTCAGGCTATAAACTTCCTCTACTCTAATGACACAAAGCTTATCCACCGTGACCTCCGGCCAAATCAGATATGGGTTAAGAAGAACAGCAACGGTGACCCCGTGGCGAAGATCTACCACATGGGGTTTATGTACCCTCTCTCTGCCAACGAGCCTATGGAACACAACACCATCTGGGTTGCCCCGGAAGTGGTTTGTGGGGGAATAGACACCAAGTCGGACATCTGGTCTGTCGGCACTCTTACCTTCAGACTACTTGAAACTCTGGTTAACCTGCATCAGGGACGGCGTGGCCACAACCTCAACAACCTCTTCTGTCCATCGTTTGCTGATATCTCGAAGGTCCCTTCTTTCGCGCCCGGTAGTGGAGAGCGAAGCCTACTTGTAGCAAACAATTCTAGCGTTATTTATCAAATGATGCTGATGTCTTCTGACAAGGTAGAGGTTGCACCAAACAGATATGCTGTTTATACAGTGAAGAACTGCGATGCCGCAATAGAGAAGGCAAAGGTGCCATGGAGCATGCGAAGGGCTTACTTCGCCTCAACCGGTATCCTCCCTTGGTACGATTTGAACTATGCAAAACCTGGAGCACAGAAGGAGGAGTGCGGAAATCTGGACACTTTCTTTGAAACGGCGATCTACTCGCAGATCATTTCTGCAAATGCTGTGGACTTTATCAAGCGCTGCTGGACCTTTAACCTGGATCTTCGCTGGAGCCCAGAGCTGATGCTTACTCATCCGTGGCTAGTCTCGCGGCCCAAACAACTGTTGATCCAGAACTAAACTTATAGATCTTGGTAGCTTGAGGACGATCTTCAATAGATTGATAGGGAAAGTTGACATCTACTACAGACTATAGCTCTCCTCCATGAACCTTCTATGAGCTAGATTAAGTGGTGCAACATGTCTATGTAATGTACTTTTGTATACTTTAGTTTGAATACATTTTAGTGAGGTTTATCCATTTGTTTTTCAGCAATAAATTATTAAGATTCTTAAAGCTAATTAAGTTGTGAATTGTTTTCGCATATGTTTTCGCGTCTACTATCTCCTACGCTTTATGGAGAGGGCCACTAGAGCAGGTTTTTTTAGATTTTGGAATTTACCTCAGAATAGCAAGTAGTAACCTTTGAAATCCTATTGATGAAGGCCATACTGGAGCTCCAGAACTTAGAGTACAGTGAGAATGGTGACGGGATGTCTCCGGAGGAGTACCGGTGGTATGTCATGACGAAGGAAAAACTGCGGACACAGTCATTTGACCTTTTAAAACCCCTTAATCCATTGGCCATCCCAAAAAACAGACAGATCTCTTGTGATCTCTGTAGCAAGAGAGCCACATTGCAATGCTTAGCATGCCGCAGTCACTGGTGCACGTATGAGCATTTTCTGCTGGACTCTGAAAGCATCCATTTCTATATTTGCCCCAAATTGGCAGAAGTGTGGGCCATGTCATTTGTGCCAGGAAGATATGAGTCTATAGAAGATATTGTCAAGGGGCGTGCAGAAACAACCGTGCAGTTGGGCATGCTCAAGGAAATTTGCGAAATGGCCTCTGAAAAGGCCAAGGAATACATCACCAGTAGATGCTTCATCATGGCCATTGCTCCATCTGTTCGCTACATCATTCTTGCTGAGCACATATATTCAACGAATAGCTATGAATATGTTAAGGCAAACACCTTACTGGTGCAGGCGCATCTGGGCTTAGAAAAGTATGCCTATGTTCAAGACGCACTTCCTCGATTGAAGTCTGGCATGCACTATCTGCTTCTGTCCACTTTGACGACTATGGGACACAAATACTACGAACGAAAATATGACGCACGCACACTAGCGTTGCGGACAGGAACACGAACGGGATTTGGGGACGTTTTAATATCTCTCCAATCTGATCTATTACCGATACGAATTGTCGCAAAGCTACCCAAGAACATTCTTCAACTCATGAGCTTGATCTGCCACATAGCAGGCACCATGTTTCTAGACTCTAACAGGTTTCCAGAGGCTTTAGACAACTATAGCCACTCTGCATACCTGATGTCACTGGCTTATGGTCCAACAAGTCTCGAAGCCACACTCATATACTACGGTGTAGCCAAAACATTCATAAGAAAAGCACAGATAGAAATAGAGAAGGAGCGGGACCGCGGAGAGCGAGGGTCTGTTGGTTCGTCCTCTACTTTTGAAGCTGAAGCTAGCCAATCTAATCCAGATCCCAAGCTCAGGCTTCAACACTCAATCAAGAGACTAATCTACCATAACAAAACAGTCCAGGAAAAGGGGAGGAGACCAGTTACTGCCATGGCAGCCGGACGGCCTCCAATGGGTATACCTCATGCCAAACCAAAGTCTGCCACGAGAGTGCCCAAATCCTCCGAGTCCACAGGTATAGCATCTTCGTCCAGCATGGGCATATATCTATCTGATGAAAGACCTGCACACCCTGCTATCACTCCAGCTCCATCTCCTCCTCGTCATCTCAAGCGATTTGATCGCTACATCGAAGACGTCACATTTGATTTATCTGGAGAGCCATCCGCGCGCTTCTGCAACCTTGGAAAGGGCTTAAAGCAAGGTATAAATATGCTACGCATCATCGTAGACGTGTGGGCTATTACAATCCGGCGACAATTCAACAAGGGATGCATACTAAACTTTCCCCACGCTGAGCTAGGTGACCCAATCAGCATGCTTTTAGAGATACAGATGATATACTCTCTATACCTTGGAAAAGACACACTTGAATACGGCCACGTGTCCCTCACACTAGCACTACTCTATACCATGTATGATAGAGAGTTTGACGGCTTCTCTCACGTCAAGAAGGCACATGCTGCGTTCACTGAATGCTTACGGGGGATAGAAAATTCGCAAAAGAAGGCCGATAAGGCGATAATCCAGCAACACCTAATAGAAGCCGAGGACGTGATGCACGCTCTTTCGTTCTTCGTTCGAAAGGTCTCAAAGCCCAATATCAATACATCTTCCCAGGCTATGCACAACTTACAGCCATTGGTGCGGCCGCTGGGGGTCACTGCAACGTTGGGGGGAAAGGTCTAAAAAGAAGAAATAAATATCATGCCAGACTATGACCTTCACTACCTTATGGCAACGAATTTGGAGCCCTTACCCGAGGAGGCAACTTTATCAACACCTAACGAGCATGTACTGATGCAGCTAGCGGTTAAAACACTCGCCTCTCTATGTAAAGAATTTGTCATGCTACCCTCCACTTCTGGACCGATGGGACCAGTCGCAACGCTTCCAGAGCCCAGAACTTTGCTACCACGTGAAAAGCCTCTCCCAGAAGAAAAGCCCTTGACGACGTGGGAGAAGTTTGCTAAAGAGAAAGGTATTAAGAAGCGATCCCGGTCTCAAAAGGTCTTTGACGAAAAGACAGGTGAGTATCGCCCACGCTATGGATATAGGCGGCGCACAGATAATACCATAGAGTTCGATCCTATTGTCCCTGCGAAGCCTGGTGTTGACGACTACACCGGCGCAGAAGATCCTTTCACACGTGCACGCAGAGAGAAGAAGGAGCGTGTCGCGAAGAACAAGGCGCAACAGGCAGCAAACATAAAGCGCGCCCGTGCAGTCAAGAAGTAGGACTGAGGTGGTTCACTTTGTGATATTGCCTATATCTCTAAGGAAAAGGAACCACCTCGCCTAATGGATAGCCACTTTCCTAACAGATGTAAACTGAGAAAGGCAGCCGTCCAACCTGGGCCTGCTAAGATCAAATGAAATCCTCATAGTCGTCGTCCACCTTTTGGTACTTGGCGTCACGGCCACCCACGTAGACCTGGGACTTGCCAGTTGCGTGTGAGCCACCCTTTTGGGCCTTACCCTTCTTTTTCTTCTTTTCAGCCTCTTTACGATACATCTCAACAGAAATGCGTGCGCATACGTCCGAGAGCTCTTTTGCATCTTCGTGATAGAGCGGAGAAAGAGCGCCCTCGACAATGCGCTTAAGGCAATGCATGTAAAGAACATCATTGTCGTTCTTGTAGGTAGAGACAAGCTTTTTAACTATTGCATCTGCAAATGCATCGAATTGCTCAATAGACGCAGGGATCATTTCCTCAATACTCTGTGGCCCAGAGGACACGCCCTCAGCGATTTCGCCGCCCATGAAATTGTCTTCAAGAGTGTAGTCCCTCAGCTGTCCATTGTTTTTCTTCTTGTCCCCGTTGGCGGAGTTCTTAGGTCCCTTGCCACCCTCATCGTCACTGCTGTCGTTATCACGTAACATATTCGAAGCAGCCACAATGTTTTGTTCATACCGACGCTTTTCATCGAGGCGTGCTTTTGCAGTTTCTGAAAGTTCGGGAGCACCAGTCGTAAAGCTATCCCGTTCTCTCTTGCGGATCTTCTCACGATTTCGGGCGGCCTCTTCTTCTGCCCGTCTCTTTTGCTCAGCTATCTCCTTCTCCTCATTTTGCTTTGATAGCTTCATGGCGTTGCTCTCCCATGCCTCTGGCTCAGATCCCTCGCTGGAAGACCCAAAGTCTAAAGCGGGCATTTTATTTCTACCAGGCACTCGTCAGTTAAAATCGACGCCTTTAAAGAGGTCAACTTGAGACAGCTGTAGCTGACTGCTCAGTTAGTCACTCAGTTGCTTTTCCCTGCCCTGCGCATACGTCCATGGTTGAAGGAGAATAGAGGGCGAGCTGAGATTTAGTTGATTTAATTTGAAGCATGACCGTTCCCCTCTCCCGAACGATCCAGTACATGCGAAGCCAGCTACGATCGTTCCGACGGTTCCTGACTGCTCAGGAGACAGCAGTGCATAAGAATTTTGAGATGGCAGAAGACATCAAGAATAAGCTTGCGACATGCGAGGTTGAGCTCCATACCTTACAAGAAGCCAGTGCTCTGCAACAGCGGTCTCTTGAGTATCGTAAGAGTCACAATTCGACAATAATCTTTGATCGAAACAAGCTGAAGTACATGCGTCGTGCTCTCTTTAAGGCGCGTGAAGAAGCCAGTACAAAAGACGACAAAGACGGCATTACACGGGCAAATAGGATGCTTGACCTTATGGACGATTTGGACCTCTATATCAATGATTCCCCGGTGTTTGTGACATACCGATCTGCTTTTAAGAACCTAAAGGGAAACATACTAGACGGTGATGCAAAAGTTCCAGAGAGGACTGCTCAGATTATAGCTCAAACGAAGATACTACGGCGACTTATCGATGGCGGTGAATCTCGACCTGAGGATGATCAAATCCTCCCAGAGACTCTACAAACCTTGGCCAAGGCCATTATTATCAACAGACGAATTACATCTGTTTTGCAGGCAAAACGTGTGACCAAGGAGAAGACGCCTCCTACAAAACTCTTGCGAGGCACAGCTATCGATGATGAGATGAAGAACGACATCAACACAGACTTGGCTGACGATGACTTTTTCGATGACCCGTAGTCAGTAGGTACCGCATTTCAAGAGGTAAATCTTTATTTATTGACTTCTTGTACCCTGCGCAGGCAACCGATCAGGGAAAACCAAAAACCAAAATTTAATGACGAGGAGATCACAGTTTTTGCTGCAATACCTCCACCAGGGTGTGAACACGACATTCCCAGCCGTTCTAGAAATGCGTACCGGTAGCGAAATAGGCTCTCCTCTCCAGCTTATTCTAACAAGTCCAAACGACCTTATGTTCTACTTCTACTGCAACATCACCGATCAAATGCTGAAAACTATGTGTGATACCCTATTAATAGATACACAAATGGTGGCGACCTTCGATACATATCTGTTTCCACTGCTTGACAATCTTTCAGACAAGCGCACGGTTTGCTTAGAAGATGATGATAAACGGACAGGCTTTATATTCACAGTACATGATAAGCTGGATTTCCAAAGGTTTTACCGGCTCCGGTTACCATTCGAGCGCGCATCAGACAGAAGTCTCGCAGAATACCTCTCCGAGCTGCTTTCAGAATCCCAGAAACTCGCTACAGCCCAAGCGGCTGAGATCACAACACTGAGAACCCAAAGCGATAAGGATTCAAAAACGCTCTCTGATCGTATTGTACTCTCACAGCAAGATCTGCAACGTAAAGCTGAAGAATTTAATGCTCTATCTCTAAACTACAACAAACAGGCTAAAGACTTGGAGGTTATGACTGTTAACTTCAATACTTTGCAAGAATCATCCACACGCGAAATAGCATCTTTGACTGCCAATGTGAAGTCTCTGCAGTCTCAAGTGTTTACATTAGAGCAAAAGAAACTAGACTTAGAGAGGGAATTGAGCTCTACCCTCTCTGATCTGACCTTAGCTCGATCAAATCTTGAGCTCACGCGTGAAAGCCTTACGTCGCGCGAAAGAGAATGTGAAAAGCTCCGTCTAGAGTGCAAACATCTTAGCGATTTGGAGCGCCAGCTGGAGCGTGGGAAACAAGATCTTGCCCTCCAATTGACCAGTCTGACAGAGCGTAGCAACAATACAATTATGGCACAGACATCTCAATTAGATCATCTTAAAGCGCAGAACAAAGAGTTGGTGCAAAACATCGATGAGCTGAAAGAGGCTGCGGCTGCTCTCAGTGCTGAGTGCGACCAGTTGGGACTCAAGTACAACTCAACTCTTTCAGAAAGAAATCAGCTTGAAAGTAAGTTAGGTGAGGTCGTGGAATCATTAAGTTTTAAGACAGAACAAGTGTCTAGTCTCATGGAACGCGTGGCGGAGCTCTCACAGGCAAATGGAGCATTGGAGGCTAAGATATCTAGTGACGCACAAAAGCTCGGGAAGCTCTCCACCGCTCTTCAAACAGCACATAATCAGAAAACGCAGGCTGAGGCCAAAGTCAAGGAGCTTGCTGCTACTATTGCATCCCAAAAAGCGATGATAGATAATTTAACCAACCTTAAAGGAAACGAGCTCTTAGCCGAAGTTCAAGATGGGCATGCTCCTGTATCGCGGAAGGATGTTCTCAAGAAACCAGCAGCACTGCTACCACAACACTTTGAAGTACTAGATTTGGCGCCCATGCTTCAGCGGAATGTCACACGTGGAAAACCTCAGTCTGGCCAAAGCAGCGAATTGACCCTATCTCCACCGCGTCCACCACATGGAGCCTGCGATGGAGCTTCGTTTTCCAGCTCTGATGCGCTCTCTCAGGACACCCAAAGTTTGCTCAACAAATTTGGAAACTTGCGAGCCCGAACTGAAAATAAGCAGCCTCGTATTGCTGCGGATTCTCTGACAGTAGCCCCGCCAATAGCTTCTGGTCAACTTCAGCAATCCTCTGCGATATCTGTCGTGGGATTCGTAAGCAAGCGAGATAGCCCTCCGGCGTCAAAGAGTAATCTCTCTCAGCCCGAAATTTCCACGTCTGGAGATCAGTATGCACGAGCGTATATGAACTTCATGAATAATATCGACTAGTCGTTGTGCAAAAAATGGCCCTTCTTGCAGCTATTTTGTTAGAAAGCTCTCTCAAGTGGACTCCTTCAGTCATTCCCTTAGATCCCTCATCCCTGCCTTATGAGCATAGGGGCATATGGCCTTTGACCGATGTTCATCCGGGAAGCACTGCACCCACACATGCTTCACCAGGACACGGTGCACAATTCGTTCCGCCCGTCTTTTATGACTGGCGTGACGGCTTTCCACAATGCACTACGGAAGCCACTGTTAAGATCTGTCGTCTCGAGGACGCGTGGGCGTGCTCTGCTGTTTCTGTTCTGGAAGATAGACTTTGTATGAAGACTACAAGTGGTAATTACACAAAGTGGGCCCTCTCAGTGCCATTTTTGAAGGCGTGTGTTGATAGCTCATTGAGGTTCAATATTATGGAGCTCTGGGATTGGCTTTTGGCCAACGGGGTTGCGACTCTCGATTGTATCGGCAACTACTTTGACGACACTTCTTGCCCACTTGCTTGTAGCGATGGCTATGCGCTCCGAAAGACGAGCATTAAAGCATTTTATAACATCGGGCATCGGAATCCTCATAGGATAAAAGAGGCGCTGGTCACAGAGGGGCCAGTAGCAACAGAATTTGCTCTCTACGAAGACTTTCTCTACTATGGCTCCGGTATATATCATCATGTTGCAGGTAAGCTCTTGGGATATATGTCAGTTGTTATCGTTGGTTACGGAGTAGAGTCTGGTACGGACTACTGGATTCTGCGCGGGTCTTGGGGGCCTGCGTGGGGGGAAAACGGCTATTTTAGACATGTGCAACAGTCGGGAAACATAGATGATAACGTTCTCTCATTCAGATTGTAAATTTACTTTACTTGGTGTGTCATCATGCGCCTAGCAGCACTAAACATAGCGAGCCCGGAAGTATCCAGAGCTGGGGACCGTCGCCCAATTGATTGGTCATCGTCTTTGGCCATTTTCCCTGGGGACTTCATTCGCCGGGGTGTTGTTGTACGCGTTGGTGGGTCTTGGAGACGCTTTAGAAACTGAACAAGAGGTACTCCACCTTCTGACTCAACAACAACTGTCCCAGTGTGACCTAGATTAACAGATATTACTGCGCCGTTCTTTTCAACAATCCACTCTCGAGGGCCGATACGCTGGAGTGACGGAGCTCGTGGCCCAAGCTCTGTTAGCACCTTGACAACCTCATAGGTCAAGACTTCTGGGCTTATACCTCTGGACCCAGATGATGCACCCCTTGCAACAGATCTTCGTCCACTAGATGCGCGAGAGGAAGTGGAGCGAATGCTCTGTCGAGATCGAGCAGATCCCGGGCGTGATGACGATCTAAGCTGCTCAGCGTCTTCATGATGAGAGTCGTATGCCAAGCTGTGCGTTAATGTGCTGGTTTGGTGGCGCTGAGCTCCACCTTCAGTAAACGATGGATTATATGGACTGTTAGGACCTGTGTTTGTGGTTCCCAAATTGCCGAAAGGACTAAAGGCTTGCATGCTAGTGGTTGCAGATTGATTGCGCTGGTCTGGTGTACGAGGCTTTCCCACCGCTCTTTGCTTTGTTTTCGTCAGCATTTGCTCATAAATCAAAATGGTATCCTTTAGCTTTGCAGAGAGCTGCTCTGATAAATCCACATTAATGACCTTAACCTCGCTATGCAATTGCTTTTCTAATGCAGCAACATGTTTGCACATAGACTCTATTTCCTTGGTACTATTGGCGCTCTTTCCTCCTGGCTTAAGACTTAGTATTTCGTCCTGGAGAAGCTTCCGCTCTTCGAGCAAGACATCAGTGAGCTGGGTTAGGTGCTGCTTAGTCTTCTGAAGATCGTCGGCAGTGTTGCGCGTCTCTTTAAGCTCCTGTCCCTGCTTGATTAACTCTGAGTTTTTGCGAGCAATGGTCTCTTTGAGAGAAATGTTTTCAGTGGTCAGAGGGCCTTCTTGGTTTAAGCTGCCCTGCACTTGATGCATAAGCTTCTGTTTGATTTCTGAGAGCTCGTTAAGCGCTGAATGGAGACTTACTTTTAAAGCAGAATTCTCCTCTGCAAGAGTGGCCATTCTAGCATCCGCAACACCAGGCTGAAGTTTGGAACCAGCTTTGGCGGCCAGCTCTTCAGCCTGTGCCTTATACCTCTTGGCTAGTTCATAGAGAATTTGCCGCGAGTGATGTGGACAGGGGTCTATTAACTCTCCCTGTGGTGTATAGATGGATGGCAAGGGAGGCTTAGAACCTGGACTAAAGGCTTGGTACGAGTCCGCTTTGATAGCGATCGAGCTGTCTCGAGCTTTATGTCCATGAATAAAGTAGACAGGAGATTGCTCTATGGATGACCATTCGTTAGGGTTGGGCTCTGCATTTGCTAGAGTGGCTAGGTTAAATAGGGTAACATCGCTATTGATAAGATCTTGCAGCCTGTTATTTGCTGAAGCGCCTGGCGCGTGAAGAGAGCTCAAGGAAGCGGCCACGATGCCTCCGTGACCGGCTTTATCGGCCACTTTAGCAGGATAGTTAGTCGCAAAGGAACGAATAGAGTCTACACTCCCTAAAAAAGGTCTAGATTGTTCTGCATCTTGTGTGGGAGGATTGTGCAGCAATTTATCCTCTGGTAATAGGGAAGCCTTGTTCATTATCGACAGATTGACACCGAATTCTTCTACCGAGTTACGGGCACTAAGGGTACCTAAGTCTCCTGTGAGACGAGCTGTTGCATCCGAGTCATCCTGGTTTACGGACGACGTTGTGCCACGAGACTTGGAGGTCAATGTGCTCTCCAGCTGTGGATGATTCCTCAACACATATTGTACTATAGCCGCGTACTTTTGACCTCTGCTCCTTATGGTATCTATTGCATTTGCAGTAAATTCATGTTCAATGGTATCCAGGCTTTGTAGGATCTTCTGGTTTTGTTTGACAATTGGCTCCAGCTGCTGGTGGATGGTGGGGTTCTGGGAGCTATCTGAAAGGGCATCCTGGATCTTTGCAATATCACGAGCAATGATGGAGCGTAGGCTGGCTATATTTTCAGGGGAAAGGTCTATTTGATTGCGTTTTTCTATGTTCATTTTAGCTTTTCTGATCTCACTGAGGTTGTCTCTGTGAACACTTGGTGCCTGCCGGACAGTTGCTTTGGGGACATTATAAGCAAGAACATGTAGTGCAATAAGAGTTTCAATAGTCGATGTGGCATTTATTCGCTGTCTTGCCAAAAAATGCCTACTGCCACAATTGTCAAACATGAGCTCGAGCGTCTTCTTGGGATCACAAGGAGCGATGAAGAATTTGACGCCATATTTGCTGACCTTGGCATGGAGCTAGACGAGGTCGTTATGCAGTCAGAGCGATTTCTGGAGGAGCAAGGACCAGTGAAGCATTATAGAGTGGATGTGACCGCAAATAGACCGGACATCCTCTCAGTTGAAGGAATGGCCGTTACACTGCAACCGTTCTTGGGCCTTGGTGAACCGTTGGGACTGTATGCCAGAGACAGCTCTGTCCAAATCAGGGTGGACGGTAAGGCAGTGGGCCCAGTACGCCCATATATCGTTTCGGCCATTGTACGTGGTGTTAACTTTACTCAGACAAGCTTTAACTCCTTCATTGACTACCAAGACAAGTTGCATCAGAACCTTTGCAGAAAGCGTACGCTTGTGGCCATTGGCACCCACGATTTGGATAAGATTGACACATCCTCCATAACGTATTCTGCACAGCCCCCTGAGGATATCGTTTTCCTGGCGCTATCTCAATCTGAAGTAATGGATGGAAGGTCACTATTTAAAGTTCTCGAAGGAGACCGTCAGCTATCATCGTACCTCCACATCATCAAGAATGAGCCTCTGTGGCCCGTCATTCGAGATGGTCGCGGAGAGGTCTTGTCTCTTCCTCCGATCATAAATAGCGAGTATTCCAAGGTCTCCTTGAGCACAACTAACGTTTTTATCGAGTGCACAGCAACAGATCTTAACAAGGCCTGTGCTACTTTAAACAACGTTATTAATTCTATCCGTATGCATACACGGAAGAAGAATCAGGTAGAGACAGTGACGATAGTATATGATAGTGTTACTAGCCAGCACACTCAGCTCCCCATCAACAAGCCACATGCAAAGGTCACCTATCCTCTCATCTCTTCTTACCAATTGGACTTAAGGCTTGCTAAATTGAGTGAGATATCGGGTATACCTCTGAACACCCTCAGTATTTCCATGGTCTGTTCCTACCTCAAAAGAATGTCCATACGAGCCGAGGTGGTGCAGGCAAAGTCAGACCTCGCAGACACTGTATTGAGGTGCCACGTTCCATTTTTCCGTCAAGACATTATTGCTGAAGCGGACCTAGTTGAAAACTTTTGTATCTCCTATGGATATAATGCCATTGCCGAAAAGTATGCTAAGCTTCCCAATACCATGACGCAGGGGTCTATCCTTCAAGAATTCCGACTTGGCGAAATAGTGAGATCTGAGGCTGTTGCGTGTGGATATATCGAGTTGGTCCTATTCTCACTTTGTCCTGCAGAGGATTCTATCTTCGGGGATCTTCCAGTGGAATTATCGAATACTAAGACGGCCATGTTTAGTCACACGCGTTCTTGCCTAGCTCCAGGCCTCTTGCGGGCTGTCTCAGCTCAGCAACATATCAGCTTGCCACTTAGACTTTTTGAGGTCTCTGAGGTTCTTGTCCCTAATGCCGATGCTAGAGATGACGTTGGAGTACATGCCGTGAAGAAGTTCTCATGCATTTATGGGGGCACTACTGATGGATTTGAGTTTGTGCACGGGTTTCTCGACCATCTCATGAGAAAGCTCGCGAAGAGTTTTAAGCTAATTGGAGAAGACCACCCAACTTGTCTTCCAGGGAGGCGGGCATCAATTGTAGTCGATGGCCATACACTAGGTTGGATAGGAGTCATTCATCCTAATACTCTACTCACCTACAAGGTACCAATCCCTTGCACTATTATGGAATTCTTCTTAAATTAATAGGGCTTTCTTACTTTACGAGCTACACGTCTGCATGATCAACAAACAACGACAGTAAACCGTTTGACATGTAGATAAATGATGTTCGCGACTAGGTTCGTGACTATAAAATTTACTCTAGCTGAGAGATGGCCACGAAGGTTGATGCGAAAATGCGGGCCAATCTTCATAGACTTATCGGCCACGGAGCGTTTGGGGCAGTATACTCGTTAAAGAACAACAACAAAGACGTGATAAAAGTGATTGACTTAGTTAAGCTCACTGACGATGTGCTGGCAATACTTCAAAGCGAAATCTCCATTCTACCAAAGATGAAGCACAGAAATATAATCGAATATAAGCAGATTGTACGTGGTGAGCGCTACCTCTACATCCGTATGACCTACTATCCAGAAACTCTCAGAGACATTATAACCTCTCACACATCTTCTGGTAAGTGCCTTAGCGACACTCAGATTCTTGACATAGCGCAGCAGCTCTCTGAAGCATTGGCTTACCTTCACAGCCCGACAAAGCGTGATAGTGATGGACGATTACTCCCGCCAATCATTCACAGAGACATCAAACCGGAAAACATATTAGTCAGTAAGGATCGAACAGCATATGTTTTAGCAGACTTTGGACTTTGCCGGGTTTTAGAACGAAATCAATATGCAAATACAACTGCTGGTACACCGTTTTATACGGCACCAGAGATCAGGCAGAAGAGGAAATATGACACCAAAGCAGACATGTGGAGTCTTGGGGCAGTTCTCTACGAGCTTGCTACCGGAGAGCGTCCTAATTTGCCTCTGCAGTGGAGACAAACAGATGCAGCAATGCACTGGAAGCGAGTATTCTCCAGGCTGAGAAATGATTACATTCGTGCCATTATCTCCCATCTCCTTATCTCAGATCAAGATGACCGTAGCACTGCCGCCGAGTTACTTCAGCTTCTAAAAGAGTTTGAAGGCAGCATTCTTTTGTGCCAGCAATCCACCTCTTCACATTCATCTACTTCTAGCCTAGGTGCTACCAACACAGCAGAAAGTCCATCCTTACCTATCTCATCCACTGCGTCGCATCAAGACGAACAAGATAATGTCATAATTGAAACAAGAACCACAGAGACAAACTCTAACAACCTCACAGAAGTGTATAAACGCATAGACAGACTGTCCGAACGACACCATAGTATGACGGGGCAGCTACTACAACTTGTGGAGCTGTGTCAGGAATTGCGAGCTGAAAATAAGGAGCTTAGAACGCAACTAAGCCAGTTAGGCATGGATATCAAGCGTGTAATTAGTGAGATTATTCCGATTGAAACACGCATCAATGAGCTAGCTCGCGAAAACGGCACTATCAAAAATCGCTTGTCTGACCAAGAGATCAAGCTCCATGAATTGGATATTGCTGTCAAGATACTAGAAGACACGTGCGACGAGCTAAGGCCGCCTAGCGCCCGCTTCAGGGGCACCGACAGCCTCAGTGGCCTAGAAAGTCAGTCAAGTGAAAATTCACTACCCGAGCTTGTTAAATGATCGGACATCACAGCTCTGCACCTGCTCCTCAAAGACTTCGACCACTTTCTCACAGAGATCATCGACAGAACAGATGTCATCGACTACCGTGCAGGCGATGACAAGGGCCTTGAGGCCGTAGCAAAGAGGCTGAAACTCAGACTCCCCCCAGTTGAGGCCGTCCATGGTCACCATCTTAGTCAGATTCTTCTGAACGTACTCCATGTCAGACTCGTCATCGTTGGGCTTGATCTCGAGGACAACCATGGACATCTCTGCCTTGGCGTTCTTCGGCTTCTTCTTGTTCTCAAGACTGGCCTGCAGCTTCTCCTTCTCTGCCTTCAGCTCCTCGTCGTCTGACTCGCTGTCGCTTCCGAAGAGATCTGCGTTGGAAGATTTCTTAGCCTCCGGCTTCTCCTCTGCCGGGGCGAAATCGCATATCTTCCCCTTGGCAGGGAGAGCAGCACGTTCAGCTTGGCTGAAAGACTTCATGTGGGACAGCCAGCGAAGAACGTGGTGCATCTCAGGCGCCACATCCATGCTGCACACGTGGGTGTACATGATGTGATCGTTGAGAGACGGTACAAAGCCCGCCATGTAGGCACGGGTCTCAAGGTGGCTGTTAAGCCTCGGAAGGTCCTCGAGAGAAATGGACTTGAACATAAGGTGCTGCAATTATTTCATTTAATTTACAAATATGAATTTAAATTATTAGCAAGGAAAAGACAAAGCCAAGACGGGAGCACTCGTAGGCCATCCTGCATCAGATGAGCGAGGTTACAGTGGTGATTCGAGGAAAAAATGTCTCTGTCACGCTTCCGGCAGATGTAGAACCGGTGATGTTTTCTTCCATGTTAAAGGTGTATAAGCCATTCCGCGAATGGTGCGAAGAGATTGATGAAAACCTTGATGTCCGGGGTTTGACTGTCCAGAGCGTGGATTACTTCGGAGCTAGGATTGGCTTTTTGAAGTTTTCTGCGGAGGCGTACTCCAAGATTCACGGCCAGCGGGTGCCCGGGATCGTTTTCATGCGGGGAGGGTCTGTTGGCGTCCTTCCTGTGCTCATTGACGAGAAAACTGCAGAAAAGTACATTGTCCTCACCGAACAGGCACGGGTTCCCGTTGGAAAGGCGTCATTCTTGGAGATCCCCGCGGGAATGCTCGATGAGAATGGAGATGTGGTCGGCGTGGCTGTCCAAGAGATGGCAGAGGAGACCGGCATCTCACTGAAGCGGTCCGACCTTTGTAGCTTAGGTTCATACTACACTTCTCCGGGGGGCAGCGACGAGCTTCTATCTCTATACTACACGGAGAAGTCGGTTTCCAAAGACTTCCTTGAGAATCTGGCGGGAAGACTCACCGGAGTCGGACCACACGAACGCATCATCGTTCGCCTTACTAAGCTAGCCGGGTCGCTGGAGAAGCTCACAGATGGCAAGTCGCTTCTGGCAATTCTGCTTTACGATCGCTTGAAGGGTTCCCAGGGTGGCGCTTTTGCCTCGCACTCGTAGACTGAGTTGAGGGCGGCGGGGTTTTATGATACTCGACGTAAATGCTTACTGAGGGTATTTGTTCTCTTGGCGACTTACGATCGTCCCTACCTATATCGCCTATGTTAAGTTAGACCACAAATCTGGAAGGCCTGGGTTGGTACCTTCGCCAAGTCGGACATGTGAAAAGGAGGGTTGTGCGTTAATGTGGTGCATGGACAGGCGATTGCGTCCGCGGCTATTACTTACATAGCCCCGTGTCGCCACCAGGCTACCTTTGGCCCAATGTTCGATAAGCTCATCTTTGTAAGCTTGGCCCTGCAATTAGCTTGGGCGTCGCAAACAGCAAGTAGAGCAAAGGCAAGCCCAGCCTCGTGCAACCCCCAGAGCCCGGACGCGACAAGCTGCGCCCCTGACAGCTGCAACGTGGTGATTGAGGGCCAGACCTTCTGTTCCAAATGCACGGGAGGCAAGGTCCCGGTGAACGGAGAGTGCAAGGCGAAGGGGGACGCGCCCCTGTGCACGGCCGGTGCGAACGCCCAGGAAGGAACCTGCACGGCCTGCACGGGCGCGCAGAGGCTCTACATGGGCGGATGCTACGATAAGTGCCCGTACGGCAACGGGGCGGACGCGAACACCTGTGCGGACGCGCCTGCTGGCCCAGCCTCGTGCAACCCCCAGAGCCCGGACGCGACAAGCTGCGCCCCTGACAGCTGCAACGTGGTGATTGAGGGCCAGACCTTCTGTTCCAAATGCACGGGAGGCAAGGTCCCGGTGAACGGAGAGTGCAAGGCGAAGGGGGACGCGCCCCTGTGCACGGCCGGTGCGAACGCCCAGGAAGGAACCTGCACGGCCTGCACGGGCGCGCAGAGGCTCTACATGGGCGGATGCTACGATAAGTGCCCGTACGGCAACGGGGCGGACGCGAACACCTGTGCGGACGCGCCTGCTGGCCCAGCCTCGTGCAACCCCCAGAGCCCGGACGCGACAAGCTGCGCCCCTGACAGCTGCAACGTGGTGATTGAGGGCCAGACCTTCTGTTCCAAATGCACGGGAGGCAAGGTCCCGGTGAACGGAGAGTGCAAGGCGAAGGGGGACGCGCCCCTGTGCACGGCCGGTGCGAACGCCCAGGAAGGAACCTGCACGGCCTGCACGGGCGCGCAGAGGCTCTACATGGGCGGATGCTACGATAAGTGCCCGTACGGCAACGGGGCGGACGCGAACACCTGTGCGGACGCGCCTGCTGGCCCAGCCTCGTGCAACCCCCAGAGCCCGGACGCGACAAGCTGCGCCCCTGACAGCTGCAACGTGGTGATTGAGGGCCAGACCTTCTGTTCCAAATGCACGGGAGGCAAGGTCCCGGTGAACGGAGAGTGCAAGGCGAAGGGGGACGCGCCCCTGTGCACGGCCGGTGCGAACGCCCAGGAAGGAACCTGCACGGCCTGCACGGGCGCGCAGAGGCTCTACATGGGCGGATGCTACGATAAGTGCCCGTACGGCAACGGGGCGGACGCGAACACCTGTGCGGACGCGCCTGCTGGCCCAGCCTCGTGCAACCCCCAGAGCCCGGACGCGACAAGCTGCGCCCCTGACAGCTGCAACGTGGTGATTGAGGGCCAGACCTTCTGTTCCAAATGCACGGGAGGCAAGGTCCCGGTGAACGGAGAGTGCAAGGCGAAGGGGGACGCGCCCCTGTGCACGGCCGGTGCGAACGCCCAGGAAGGAACCTGCACGGCCTGCACGGGCGCGCAGAGGCTCTACATGGGCGGATGCTACGATAAGTGCCCGTACGGCAACGGGGCGGACGCGAACACCTGTGCGGACGCGCCTGCTGGCCCAGCCTCGTGCAACCCCCAGAGCCCGGACGCGACAAGCTGCGCCCCTGACAGCTGCAACGTGGTGATTGAGGGCCAGACCTTCTGTTCCAAATGCACGGGAGGCAAGGTCCCGGTGAACGGAGAGTGCAAGGCGAAGGGGGACGCGCCCCTGTGCACGGCCGGTGCGAACGCCCAGGAAGGAACCTGCACGGCCTGCACGGGCGCGCAGAGGCTCTACATGGGCGGATGCTACGATAAGTGCCCGTACGGCAACGGGGCGGACGCGAACACCTGTGCGGACGCGCCTGCTGGCCCAGCCTCGTGCAACCCCCAGAGCCCGGACGCGACAAGCTGCGCCCCTGACAGCTGCAACGTGGTGATTGAGGGCCAGACCTTCTGTTCCAAATGCACGGGAGGCAAGGTCCCGGTGAACGGAGAGTGCAAGGCGAAGGGGGACGCGCCCCTGTGCACGGCCGGTGCGAACGCCCAGGAAGGAACCTGCACGGCCTGCACGGGCGCGCAGAGGCTCTACATGGGCGGATGCTACGATAAGTGCCCGTACGGCAACGGGGCGGACGCGAACACCTGTGCGGACGCGCCTGCTGGCCCAGCCTCGTGCAACCCCCAGAGCCCGGACGCGACAAGCTGCGCCCCTGACAGCTGCAACGTGGTGATTGAGGGCCAGACCTTCTGTTCCAAATGCACGGGAGGCAAGGTCCCGGTGAACGGAGAGTGCAAGGCGAAGGGGGACGCGCCCCTGTGCACGGCCGGTGCGAACGCCCAGGAAGGAACCTGCACGGCCTGCACGGGCGCGCAGAGGCTCTACATGGGCGGATGCTACGATAAGTGCCCGTACGGCAACGGGGCGGACGCGAACACCTGTGCGGACGCGCCTGCTGGCCCAGCCTCGTGCAACCCCCAGAGCCCGGACGCGACAAGCTGCGCCCCTGACAGCTGCAACGTGGTGATTGAGGGCCAGACCTTCTGTTCCAAATGCACGGGAGGCAAGGTCCCGGTGAACGGAGAGTGCAAGGCGAAGGGGGACGCGCCCCTGTGCACGGCCGGTGCGAACGCCCAGGAAGGAACCTGCACGGCCTGCACGGGCGCGCAGAGGCTCTACATGGGCGGATGCTACGATAAGTGCCCGTACGGCAACGGGGCGGACGCGAACACCTGTGCGGACGCGCCTGCTGGCCCAGCCTCGTGCAACCCCCAGAGCCCGGACGCGACAAGCTGCGCCCCTGACAGCTGCAACGTGGTGATTGAGGGCCAGACCTTCTGTTCCAAATGCACGGGAGGCAAGGTCCCGGTGAACGGAGAGTGCAAGGCGAAGGGGGACGCGCCCCTGTGCACGGCCGGTGCGAACGCCCAGGAAGGAACCTGCACGGCCTGCACGGGCGCGCAGAGGCTCTACATGGGCGGATGCTACGATAAGTGCCCGTACGGCAACGGGGCGGACGCGAACACCTGTGCGGACGCGCCTGCTGGCCCAGCCTCGTGCAACCCCCAGAGCCCGGACGCGACAAGCTGCGCCCCTGACAGCTGCAACGTGGTGATTGAGGGCCAGACCTTCTGTTCCAAATGCACGGGAGGCAAGGTCCCGGTGAACGGAGAGTGCAAGGCGAAGGGGGACGCGCCCCTGTGCACGGCCGGTGCGAACGCCCAGGAAGGAACCTGCACGGCCTGCACGGGCGCGCAGAGGCTCTACATGGGCGGATGCTACGATAAGTGCCCGTACGGCAACGGGGCGGACGCGAACACCTGTGCGGACGCGCCTGCTGGCCCAGCCTCGTGCAACCCCCAGAGCCCGGACGCGACAAGCTGCGCCCCTGACAGCTGCAACGTGGTGATTGAGGGCCAGACCTTCTGTTCCAAATGCACGGGAGGCAAGGTCCCGGTGAACGGAGAGTGCAAGGCGAAGGGGGACGCGCCCCTGTGCACGGCCGGTGCGAACGCCCAGGAAGGAACCTGCACGGCCTGCACGGGCGCGCAGAGGCTCTACATGGGCGGATGCTACGATAAGTGCCCGTACGGCAACGGGGCGGACACGAACACCTGTGCGGACGCGCCTGCTGGCCCAGCCTCGTGCAACCCCCAGAGCCCGGACGCGACAAGCTGCGCCCCTGACAGCTGCAACGTGGTGATTGAGGGCCAGACCTTCTGTTCCAAATGCACGGGAGGCAAGGTCCCGGTGAACGGAGAGTGCAAGGCGAAGGGGGACGCGCCCCTGTGCACGGCCGGTGCGAACGCCCAGGAAGGAACCTGCGCGGCCTGCACGGGCGCGCAGAGGCTCTACATGGGCGGATGCTACGATAAGTGCCCGTACGGCAACGGGGCGGACGCGAACACCTGTGCGGACGCGCCTGCTGGCTGCAATACTCCCAACTGCAAGGCCTGCGATAACCCGAAGACCGACAACGAGGTCTGCACTGAATGTAATGACGGCAACTACCTCACCCCAACCAGTCAATGCGTATCTGACTGCACGACCCTCAAGGGCTACTACGGAGACGATAGTGGCAAAAAGACCTGCAAGAAGTGCAACGACGCGTGCGCAGAGTGCAAGGGTGCTGATGCTAATCAGTGCACAGCCTGTCCGGCTGGGAAGATGCTTCAGTATACAGATGAGAACAGTCCATCAAGTGGTACTTGCGTGGACGGGTGCAAGCCCCAGAGTGGAGCTAGCGGATGCGAGATCTGCGGAGCCACCATCGGAGGGACAAAGTATTGCTCGAAGTGCAGCACATCCACGGAGGTCCCCGTCAACGGAGTTTGCAAGGCAGACAATGCCCGCGCGCCCGTATGCTCGAAAAAGGACAATCAGGGAGGCTGCGCTACGTGTGCCAGTGGGTACTTCCGTCAGGACAACGGCTGCTATAAGACTGACAGACAACCTGGCATACAGATATGCACGCTAGCCAGTAGCGCTGGTAAGTGTGAAACGTGCGCCAATAGTCTTCAGCCCAATGATGGAGCATGCCCTTCGTGTCACTCGACCTGCAAGACATGTTCAGCTGCAGATAGCTCTGATAAGTGTACGTCATGCGCAGCTGGGTACTATATGGTCGGATCAGCAGCTGGACCATGCACTTCGTGTGACAGCAACAGTGGAAGTGTCAAGGGAGTTGCTGGCTGCTTAAACTGCGCTCCTCCATCGTCTAGTACTGGCTCCGTTCTCTGCTACCTCATGAACGGTGACAGTGCCGGCGGAAGCACGAACAAGAGCGGCCTTTCCACTGGTGCCATCGCGGGTATCTCCGTCGCCGTGATCGTTGTCGTCGGAGGGCTTGTCGGCTTCCTCTGCTGGTGGTTCCTCTGTAGAGGCAAAGCGTAGATACTTAGCTGTGTACTTAGGTAGTAAACGCGTTACTGTGCGTAGCTTGTGTAGATGTGCTGATAGGTCCGCCTGATGGTGTGTCCAAAAGTCTCACGAGTAAATTTTCGTTCAAGTCCTGGCCGTCCGGAGGCAAGAGTTGGTCGTGGATAACATAATGAGAGAGTCCTCTCCGGTGATGCATCTAGAGTCTGGTGCGCTCCTCTACTGTTTCGCGGGTGTGTGCTCAGTCTGAGTATGCACGTCGGTCTGCCTTGGATTCAGGCCTTCTTGTAGACTCTCCGCTCTACCCGTGGCGCCTCTCCTTGGTCTGCCGTCCTGGTGGGTGAGGCTCTGGTCGCCGTCTTTTTTAGATGCTCCCGTCTGCCAGGGGCTGCCACCGGGCTCTCCGCTGGCTGGGCCCTCGGTGTCCGGGCAGCTGTGGTCCTGGGCAGTGGTCCCACAGTCGCGGTCGCTTGGGTCCCAGCGGGCCGGCTGGTGGGGATGCGGGGGCTGGAGGGGACCGGGGGGTGTTCGTATGTGCCCCTGGGTCCGGTGGGCTGGGGTGATTGCAGCTGTGGTGACTGGAGGCTGTCCCCTTGTGACTCATCCCTCTGTGAACTCGTGGTCTGTGAGTGCCTCCACCCAGACAACCCTCAGGAGCCGTGCACACCGGGACAGAGAGGGTGACCAAGGGGAGTCAGGCAGCCCTGCCATGAGAGATGAGGGTGCACAGCAACCAGCCTGAGCTGTAGAGTCTGCTCGAGCGATGGTAGTGGCAGACGACTCCCTCTGACAGCAGCCCTGGCGACTGCACTGGTCTGCTCTCGAGACTGGGTGACAGTGCACACAGATGGACATGAGTGCAGGAGGACCATCCACACACGGACAGACTGTGTGGACCCAGAGAGGACTGGAGTCTACTCGGGACACGCTGACTGTGCCCCATACGAGAGCACCAGGCAACCACCCGAGCACCGAGAGGCAGTGACAGACACGGGCACTAGAGATCCCCAGCCAGACACATTGCCATGCTCATCCACAGGGGCATCAGAGGGCCAGGTGGAGTCACCCTCACAACCAGGGCCTGATAGGAAGCCAGAGGACTCAAACACTACAGCACAGCAGGCCCAAGGGAGGCACACTCCAGGCAGGTGAGCAGTGGCAGAGCCTTGACAGCTGCCAACCCCCCATGACACCCAGGCAGGCACCAGACTCACCGAAGACTCCGCTGGCCTCCACCGATGACCCGAGGGGGCAGCAGCCAGAGGAGCGAGGAGGCCTTCGGATGCCACAAGAGGCCCGGCTGTCCAGCAGGCGATGGAGCATAGGTGACCTCTGAGCACTATACAGGCACAGGGCTGACCATCAGAGTGATGCCCGATCACAGAGACGACCACGAGCACCCTCCACCGCACTCTGGGGCCGTCAATCATCCCACTGCCTCTCATAGCAGACCTCCTTGAGGGCAGTGCAGTGGGTCCCAGCTCATGCAGGAGGGTGCACGCCTCCCCTGGCATAGGACACCCCGGCTCTCCTCGAGGGGTCATCAGAGCCACGAGAGGTGGCAAGGTCCTGTGACACATCGGGAACTCCCAAGAGGACACAGCAGGTGAGGTATGGGTGACCCTCAGTGTGCTCCTCTCTGCATGGTAGAGCATCCTGAGACCAAGGAGGATCAGCCTGCCTATGAACAACACACAGCACTCCACAACGAGGACCCACCAGGAGCAGCACAGTTGGTCACGGGGACCCTCCAGTCACCAGTGCCCCACCGTGCCAGTCTTCTGGGCCATCACACTAGAGGCATGAGAGAACTCATCCCATCCACAGGATCATCCATGCCCCTGCTGGCCCGAGGTGAACTGCACCCATCGAGGCACTGGACAGGGCATACCAGGGGCCTAGCAGACCCGCACAGAGCATCAGGAGGGGCTGCGATGGCCTGCCTCAACCCTCACGCACCAGCCAGACAGAGAGGCAATACTGCCTGGGACATGCAGAGGCCAAGGGAGGCACTCAGTCAGGGGGACACAACACGATCGTCGGTGTCTGTGTCTCAGGAGTGCAACGAAGGCTGGGGATCAGACACAGCCACCTTGGCAAATAGAGTGGGGATCACCCACCGCCACACTGGCCCATCAGACCCAGAGGCACATACGACACAGCCCACCTCAGCCCCCACCAGTCCTCACCCACCACCCGCCTCACCCACCAGCCGGACCCGCTATGGGACCCAAGCGACCGCGACTGTGGGACCACTGCCCAGGACCACAGCTGACTGGACACCGAGGGCCCAGCCAGCGGAGAGCCCGGTGGCAGCCCCTGGCAGACGGGGCATCTAAAAAAGGACAGTGACCAGAGCCTCACCCACCAAGGCGGCAGACCAAGGAGAGGCGCCACTGGTGGACGACGCAGATGGGTAAGTAAGCTGAACCCCGAAAGGGCCGACACACACTCTCAGCCTGAGCACACGCCCGCGAAACGGCAGAGGAGCGCACCAGGCTCTGGATATATCAATGGAGAGGATTCTCTCGTTATATCATCAACGACCAACCCTCGTCTCCGGACATCGCCAAAAATTGAGCGACAATTTACCTGTGAGGTCCTTGAGTACGCCCACAGGTAGGTTCCAGCAGCACAGCACTGGGCATAGCCAGGGGTAAAGTGAATCATTATCATTTACGTTTATTCATGTATGCGACTGCCACGGACTGGGGCTAATTCGGAAGGGAAGGGGTCCTGCTTGCTGTGGGCAGAACAACAGAGCGCTTGGACAGGAGTTCATCTGCCGTCAAGGCGCGAGCTGGCGCATCCTCTGATTGAGTGGTTTTAGTTTGGGGAATGACGGCTGTTGACTTCCTGATGAGCGTCCTCTTGGTAAGCTCCGCCTCGCCCAGATACTCGCTTTCCCGGGTCTCCGGAAGTAGGTATGCATCTGGAATATAGTGCTTTTTGCTGCGCCTGTACTGCTTGAACTCAGCCCCCCCAAAGACGAATGGATGCATCCAGCATGAGGAAGTTGTTGGGTTGGGCCTTGAAGTCATGCATGTCGTACACCTTCGAGAGGAAGGCCAGCAACTTCGGAGAGGGTCGATCAAAAACCCAGCCCTGAGCGGAGATATGCGTGTGAAGCCCCATGGCGCGGAAGAGCCGTGTTCCGATCCCTCGGCGCTGCACCGTCTCATGGGTGTAGAAGTCCAGGCAACACATCGCGTCCATCTCGCGGGTCTCGCTCTGGCTGTCGAGCATAAAGAGATGCTTGATGCCTCCCTTCAGGATCCCGAGGCACTGGTCCTCATCGACAGCTAAGAACAAGAAGTGGTGGGAATCGCGAATGAATGCCAGGCTAGTTACAAGGCTGGGAGACCCTGTGCTACATGAAAATCGCCCTACACGCTGTCCAAGACGGTTTTGATCTTCTTCTACTGCCTGAGAGGCATACTTCTTAGTGACTGATTTGTAAGGAGGACCGCCGGAGTCCGAAGGCCTCTGCAACGTTAAATCCAAACTGCATGCTCGAGGCTCGACACACAAATCTGGACTGCCTATTTCCTTTGCAAGAATCGATAAAAACGTCATAAACGCTGAGAAAGCCGAAATGTAGTGTAAGTAGAAATCTAAGGGTTGATGGTCATAAATCGAGCAATTCTACGCAGCATACCGTAGGGAGATAATATGGTGGTTTCTGCGATGTGAGCTGAAACGCCGATTGGACCTACCTGCAATCTTAAGAGGAAATCTCAGAATTGTTCTCTACAAACAACTGCCCACAAGAATTACAGACAGAGGTGTGGCGTATACTTTACTGACAAAAGTCCTAGTTCTGTACTTTTGCAGTATGTAGTTTATTATATTCCGTTGGTTTATATTTAAATGCTTGCGGTCCTTGGTCTGCTGATCGCCTTTCAAGCAGCGAAGTGTACACACTCCAACCAGGTCAGCGATTGCGCAGAGGACCGTTGCGAGGAGATCAACGGCCACGAGCTGTGCACAGAGTGTAGGAATGCTGGCTACATACCCTTCAACGGACACTGCATTAAGTATGATAGCGAGCAACACTCTTCATGCAAGAGTGCAGATGGTACACCCATTGTAAGCGAAAAGAGGTGCGGGATGTGTACAGACTCCATGTATCTATACAAAGGAGGCTGCTACGCGTGCGGTAATCTTTACCCCGGGAACCTTATATGTAGCGAGTGCGATAAAGGAGTTTGCAAGTCTTGTACGTCTGGTTTCTTTAGGAACCCTGCAGCGTCGCAAACAGTCGATTCGTGTGTTCGGTGTGATGACACAACAGGAGTGGCGGACTTTGTAGGAGTTGCCGGTTGCCTGCATTGCCTCTCGCCGTCTAAGTCTAAGGGTCCTGACGTGGCCCTATGTGTCAAGTGTAAGCTCTCGACACACAAGCCTAATCCGAACGGAGACATTTGCTACAGATGCGAGATCCCAGACTGCCCTAGGTGTGCGGCTGATGATTCGTGTGCAGTTTGTGGTCGCGGGTATCTTAAGGGAACAACCAAGCGTGTTTGCGTCTCTCAGTGTGGAGTTGGCTTCTACGTAGCCCCTACTCAGCTGCGACAATGCAAAAAATGCTCTGGTGCGTGTCAAACCTGCGAAGGACCTAATGAAACAGATTGCACCTCTTGCAATGAATCGGAGGGCTATTTTCTGGCAGCAGAGAATGGAACGGGGAGGTGTGTTTCCTGTGGAGACGAGCAGGGACACGCTGGATGGAAAGGAGTAGCAAATTGCAAGGCTTGCACTCGTCCCAGTACCCCCGGGGTGGTTGAGTGCACAGAGTGCGAGTCGAACCGTTTACTTATTGATGGACAATGCAGGAAAGAATGTGATGATCCATCTGAGTATTGTGAGGCAGACGCCTGTGACGTCGTTTGGAGGAATGAGCTTCTCTGCTCTCGCTGCAAAGAAGGACATGCGCCCCTCAACGGTATGTGTTCCGAACTCACGCCCAATAACCGACGCGCCTGCATTGCCAGCAAAGGACGCTGCGAAAAGTGTGGTCCAGGTTTCTTCTTTCACCAAGGAGGATGTTATCAGGTAGAGCTCGAAGAGAAGAACTTTGTTTGCGTAGAAGTCGGGACCAAGCCCGAGGAAATTGGGTTATGTAAGACATGTGCAAGTGGATTTCGGAATGATAAAGGTATTTGCGTACGCTGCCGGGACCCGTACTGTAAGACGTGTGCTCAAGACACAAACACGTGCGAATCCTGCATCGACGGATACTACGATCCGAGGTTTTGCAAACGATGCCACAATGACTGTAAGACATGCGTAGGAGAAAGTCCAGAGCAATGCCTCACATGTCATCCTAAAAAATACTTATCGCCCATACATAAAAACATCGGAGTTTGCGTAGATGCGTGGCAATGTGGCTATGGGATGTATGGACACCCCTTCGCTCTCAAATGCCTTCCTTGTAGCGAGGGGTGCGCTACATGTAGAGGCTCGGAAGAGAATGACTGCACATCTTGTCACCTCCGGACACACTTCTTTGTTCTTACTGGGTATAACCGTGGCCAATGCATCGAATGTGGAGACACAACCAATCCTAAAGGGATTAATGGTTGTAGAGAATGTAGCGCGAAAGGTGACTCGGTTAGATGCATCGCTTGCAAAGCTGGCTATGTATTAGTTGGTGGCAAGTGCCTGTCCCACTGTGAGGACCCCAATTGCGCGGCGGGTTCGTGCGTGGTGGGAATAGGCGAGAAGCTGTACTGTAGCTTGTGCAAAACAGATGAACACGCGCCTGTGGACGGCATTTGCACTAACGTGGCAAGCGCACACCCCAGTGGCTGCGTGACTGGCGTAGGTTTTGACTCAGCGCGGAGCTGTCTTCAGTGTGGTGCGGGGTATTTCCTGTACATGGGCGGCTGCTACCAGGAGAGCAAGGAGCCCGGAAAAAGCATCTGTACCTGGGCAGGTGTTCCTGGTTACGTTAATGGAAACAACTACGGTCTTGGTCTTTGCAATGCATGTGCCGCCGGCTATGAGAACCAAGACGGCGTCTGCCGCCCCTGTACCACGGTGAACTGCGAGCGGTGCAGGATGGATGACCAGGGGGAGGTGTGCACACACTGCATGGTCGGGTACGTTCTGGATCAGGCAGGCACATGCACCACCAAGACCATGGGTTCATGCACGGTCCCAGATTGCGCCGAGTGTACTGAGGGCAAGAAGTGTCGGCGTTGTGGACCCGGGTTCTTCCTCACCAGTGTGGGGACCTGCGTGGACAACTGCAGAAGCATTCCCGGGCACTACGCACTTGATGCCACGGAGAAGAGCCCCGCAAGGTGCGCTCTGTGTGAGATCTCGAACTGCAAAGAGTGTGGAGCCGGTAATTTTTGCGCTGTGTGCTCGGACGGGTACTTCTCCGACAACGGAGTCTGCACTCCTTGCGACAGCACGTGCGCCACCTGCGTAGCTAAGGGCCCCAGTAGCTGCGTGTCTTGCCCGTCGGGCTACGCGGTAACGTCTGAATCGGGGGTCGGGGAGTGCAAGAAACCGTGTACCCCGTCAGCCGACGGCTGCAAGAGGTGCGACGCGAGCATCGACGGGGCAAGCTACTGCTCTGTATGCAGCGTGCAGACCGCGTTCCCTCTGAACGGCAAATGCGTCGGGCCCTCCGCACGGGCAGGGTCTGCGTGCGTCTCTGTGGTCGACGGCGCCTGCACGAGTTGTGCAGACGGATACTTCCTCCTGTCGGGAGGATGCTACCAGGTGGACACATATCCTGGACGCACCGTCTGCCATGCAGAGGAGAGGGGCGTGTGCACCAAGGGCGCGCACGGAAAGATGGTCAGCGAGTCGGGCATCCTTCAAGAGTGCTCGATCGCAAACTGCGCCGAATGCACGGCCGACGCCTGTGTGAGGTGCAAGCTGGGGTATGTGAGCGTGGACGGCCAGTGCCAGAAATGCGCCCAGGGCTGCGTCACCTGCATTGCCCCGGACAATCCGCAGATGTGCACCCTCTGTGACACAGGGTACTACCAGTCGACAACTGGATCGGCGTTCACATGCACAGCGTGCGGTGCGGACAACAACGGCATGAAAGGGGTCAACGGATGCACTTGCTGCATGCCTCCTGAGGGCAAGGTCGGATCCGTCCTCTGCTACTCCTTTGATGCGCTCCCGAGCATCATTCCGACGCCCAAGCCCGGCCCAGATCCAGTCCCAGATCCGGTTCCAGCCCCAGCCCCGAGCTCGGCAAGGAAGACGGCCATGATAGCCGGGGTATCCGTAACAGCAATCCTCCTTGTCACAGGCCTGGTCAGTTTTCTCCTGTGGTGGTTCCTGTGCAAGCGCACATAATTTTGCAGGATGAAGTAAATTGCCGTGAAGTATGACCTTAGTTTTACTTCGTCTCGCGTGACGGGCTCTCCGGCTGCGGCTCAGGCTTAGATCTATAACTCCAGGCGCCTGTGGCTAGAACACCGTGAAAGAATCCGTTGATCGGCTTATACAGTAGATTATATCATCACTGGCACCGTGAGCCTAAACAGCATGGCTTTTGCTCTGGTTCGCGCCAGCCTACCATAGACGATTTACATATGTATGATCATCACATAGAATTCCGCGCCAGAAGCCATCTAGCTTGGAGTTCAGCGATGGGTTTCTATGGTTTCAAGGAAAGGTAAAGCACCTTATGCATCCAAGAAAATTCTGAGCAAGATCACTACAATTGAAGTCGCTATAGCTTCTTTTACAGTTATCTTACCAATAGCTGGTGTCCGACTCCCCACACAAGTGGCCTGTCTCTTTAAATGCGTAGAAGGTTGAAATAGCTAACTCGCAAGGACGATTTCTACAAGCTCTTGAAACTATGTGTTGTGATAAATCTCTGGTGTATGCTCTGTCTGTCCTATCGATGTATGTGATACAGAGCTGGAGTTCGGCCTATGTCACGTCGAAGACATAGTCACTTCCACGAACACAGTAAGGGAATGGAGGGACTTTCGCTATGTCAAGCTTCTTGGACTGGCAATCAATTCAGCAGATAAAACATTCGAAGATATTATTATCTATCTTTCCAGGCCCTTTTACCCCACAAGCATCCACCTCGAGTCTATGTTGTTTCCACACCAGGTATTTGCTAAGCAAGGCTAACGTGCACTCTCAACTGCTACGGAAGCATTCCTTATTGTGCCAGTCAGGCCCCTCAATGAATGTGCAGATAAATGGTAGATGATATGAGCAGGCGTTGCTTAGATAGTTAAACTGGAGCCCATCTAGTATCGGGACACGGTCAAGATAACGATATTCCAAAGCACCCTGTTACCAGGGGCCCTGTGACATAGCATACGGTTCCTTCTGCTGCACCATAGTACAATGGCTGTAATCTAAAAAACCATGAAGTAAGATGCTGAATTGTAAAGTGACCTTGACTTTAGAAACCACAGACGGAGCACAGTTCTCTTCGTATAAGTGAGGCGACAGAGCAGAGCGAACGCCTATTGATGGAGGCCATTCACCTTGGCATGGACAATGAATTTGTTGTTCAACACACCATGACGCTACCTTATAGCTTAAATATACGTATCAACAGACTTTTGTGATGACCAGATAAACATAGAGCAAACAAGTGTGGTATTAGAAGAAGTCCCGGTGCCTTCCCTTGTAGCAAATCACTAACAGAGAACGTTAACCGGGGTTCAATACCAAAAACAGGAGCTGTCATATCGCTTGTAGTCGTTGCCCTCTTCCTTTAGCTAGGTAGTTAGCAAGAGTGCCGACACTTTTCTTAAAAGCTGCGTCAATCTCACACAGATACAGCCTTTGACTCGAAGATGCCTTGATGCTACATCTTAGTACACATGTTCACAGGTCCGTCCAGATGTTGCGACCTAAAGAGACGTAAAAGGGGCCATGCTTAAGCGTCACATGAGGTACAGTATGTCATGCTAGAAAAGAACCTTGCATATTGAATTGCCAGAGCCCGCTTACAGACGTAAGCCAAGAGTCCTAAGGATAAACACGCTTTATCTACCGATATATCCGAAGACAGAGATAGGTCGGTGATTAAGCTGTGGGACTCCTCGCCAATTTATGCCCTGGTTCTAATGGGTCTTCTTGGAGCTTCAGACAGTACCTTCGTCCCCCACACTATGCGTCTCTATCGTTATTCAGTCGTGTATCCTTCTCGTCATCTCAGGGTGGCCTTCGGCTATAATTTGTTCGTGACTAGTCTTTTTCTTAATCATTTTAGCTTGACTTGGGAAAAGCACCACCGCCAATTAGAAGTAGGTTGACAACAATAATCGTACTGAGTGGCCACATTCCCAAAGCTTCGTTTGATCAACGCTGCCGTGTCTGCTAGCTTGGCTGTCATATAGGTATTAACACAATCTCAAGAGTGACAGTTTTTCAATGCTTGCTAGAGCCCTCTGAAGTGCTTCTGCAATCTGAAAGCGAGGAAAACTGTTTGCTCTGTAGATAACTGGGAGCATGTTGTTCATACCTCCTCAGCTCTTATCGCAATAATCCACCTGATGAATGATGATGACTATGTCTACTACCCTACACTAGTTGACAAGTGTGTGTCTGACTCCCAGCTCTTGGTGAGTTTCCTCTTTAGACAAAGAACAGACACCAACAATCATGCCGTGATAGATCGTCCTAACCTGCAGTACTTAGACACACTCATAGTTTGCGCCGCGCTAGAGCCGTTCTTCTTTGCTGGACCCTTCCTCGATAACATTCTACACAGTTGTGGCCAGGGCGCTCGCTCTCTGCTCGAGAACTTGTACAGGCGGGAAATCTACTGGAAGATACCAGCTCCGCCCGGGGCGATGGTCTCTAATCCACATACCGACCTGCCTTCGTCATAGGACAAACGATAAATGGAGCAGGCTTGCCTGCACGAGCTTCGGTCCACACTCGTATACAGGAGTTGTAACACTACAAGGCCGGAAGCAACAGACAGATGGACGAATCATCGACGGGGTCATCTGCCTTTACTCTACGACCAAACGATAACAGGGGAGCTGTATGCCGAACATGCAGGGACTGTTGCTTTTTGGGTACACAGTCCAATGCTCGGAGAGTGCGGTGATGTCTAGGGAGCTCTTGCAGGCTTCTTGCTCGAAGGACATGGGCACATGCACAGTTCATGCAGGCGGACGATGGAATCTGTCTAGCTTTCCTTGCTTGTGCAGACTCGCCGGGCAGAAAGCGCGCATCCATATGCAGGCAGCCCGGGGCACGCGTGCTGATAATGCAAGTACTTCATAATATATTGCATGTTTTAACTCAAAGAGATAATTCTTGGACAACAGAAAATACAACAAAGGACAGGCAAAAGGACTCAGAATAAAAATATTAATGGGCTGCGGTTCTTCTCATGTTGCAGATGGTGCTGATCACGTTATGGACGACGAAGTGACATATGATAAGTTTGAGCATTTTAATGTGGTATCGTCCTACGGCGTTAAGGGCGGACCGTCTCCGAAGGAGCTCTGTGAGGAGGCAATCAACTCGATTAGAGAGAAGGGACATGAAACAGCTCCCCAGGAGGTCAAGGATCTTCTGGTTAAACTAGCAGGTGCTGACTGGAGCCTTATTTCTTCCGGTGCATACCCTTTTGCCGATGTCTATGTTTGTGCGCGTAATAATATCACAGTTGTGTCAGTTGTTTCTCTTGTAGATGCGCCTATTAGCTGTCTTCCAAAGTACTCGTCCGATGCGATGGTGGCAACAGCGGCCGGGATCGTGGAGGCGGGTGATAAGAATATTGGCTGTGTTGCTCCGTCCAAGGGTCTTAGCTGCATGATGATTTCGGGTCCCAAACCCAAGTCCCTCATAATAGACCTCTGCTCTGATGTTCCTCAAACAGAAATGAACATTGAGTCTCTTGAGAAATACTTTAGTGAGTGCGACATTGACAAGGAGGAAACTTCTCGTACTCTTTTGTCGTTTGGGGCCTCGATTGCAACCTTGGTAGCTGAAAAGGGTAGCGACTATGCGTACAAGGGCGAGCTATCAGATCGCCTCAAGTTCCTTCACCATTCCCCGTGCGGCCGTGTGGATTGCTACTTGATTGAAAACATCTCCGACAAGCCTGTTGCAGTTGTCGGCCGCGTCCCCGTTCTCGGCGAAACAACTTGGCCCATATACTATGCATTCAACAATGACCAGTGCCAGCTTGTGTATGAGCCCAGCCGAGAGAAGACTAAGAATGCATCCAAGCAGTTTGAGATGCGCGGAAACCTCAAGCCTGGTCAGAAGCTCCTTATGGGAATGGTGAATGCTAAGCTTACGTTATCCGCATACGACGAGGTCAAGATTTATCGCGTGTCCGAGACGGCATGAACAGTGGCGTCTCTTGGCGACCCTTCAGTAAATTGTGTTGTTAGGAGTATAGTCGTTGAGGAGTATATTTACAAGTGGATGGTGCTATACTATTTGTCTAAGGGTATTCCGCTATACACGTCTATGATAAAATCTTCTAATTGGCGCTTAAGGATCCTGTCTTCATTATCGAGAGCATTCATAAGGTGGCCTAATGCTTTGCTGCGTCCCCTCCTTGTATCAAGAATAAACTTAGTTGACGGTTGTTCGGAGTTCAGGCGTTCATTACTTTGAACCTCTGACCGCATCAGAATGCTGAGCATAGCTCTCTGATGCTCTGGTGTCTTCAAGGAGAATAATAAGAGCCGGGTATCTGCATATATACAAATACAGTTAGTGTGCTCTGCACTTTCTAAAAGTGGCTGATAAGGAACAAAAGTGATGTACTGGCCAGGAATTAGCTCCATTGTACTGCTGTCTGCGGTCTCATCATCTGAATCTTTGTCTCGCAATTGGTTTGCTCTGTCAACTTCAGTTAATACTGATACCGATTTTACCTCTTTGATGTCATTCTTGCGCCAGTGGATAACGATCCTCGTTGCACTAGTCACAAGCGTCACCTGCTTCGGCCTCCAAACATGTCTTCTCTGGCCTCGTTTGAATGCCTGAAATTCAAATGAGTATCGCTCCTGCGCTTCTCTTCGGGCATTCCTGTGAAGAAAGTTAAGAGCCATTATGTCATCCACAAGGTCCATTTCACCTGAGTGAATCAGCAACGAGCTAGAGCCGTGGTTATTCACTGGAGAAGATGGTCTAGAGCTCTGCTCGTCGCCACTGAGTGTCATCACAGTTGTATCCGAGATGCAATCATTCAGCTGAAGAGAAGTATATTGCTGCTGGCTCCCGTTGGGCAAGAAAGAAAAAAAGGGCACAGCAACGGATGAGGCACAACTATCAGAAAAGGTGCTTGTAATGCTTGTGAAGGCAGAGTCAGAATGCTTTGGTGAAAATAATGCTATTTGCTTGAAAATCGGATGATAAGAATATCCATCCAGCTGAGAGGGGAAAAGAAGTCTCGATTCTAGAAACTCTTCGAAGAAGGGTGTGTGAACAAAGTACTTCATGAAGCTCTGGAACTCTGGTGAGAGTAATGCTAGGAAGCTGGCATAATCAAAGACATCGTCATACTTTCCCGACTCCTGTACAACAGAGGTTATGTTAGTTTGTATATTCCCTGGAACAATCCTCCTAAGAGCTTGTATTACGCTCTCTTCTGTAAATATCGTGCTAGAAAAATCCTCCTCGCTTGCAAAAGACGACGTCGGAAGGACATAATAAGGTTGCTCTTTATCTTTTGTTGTTATTAAATAGTGGAACATATCTGTTTTAAATTTAGGAATTGAGATTGATGAAGCACCCGTTTGAACAAAATTTGGATCGACGAGGAGACTTGTGTATGAACGCCGTCTAATGCAGCGATAAACATGCTTCACCAAACCAAGTAGAATAACCATAAATCCTGTCTGCAGCCTGTCAGAATATAAAGACACTTCCTCATCATCTGCTGACTCCTCTAGACTTTTGAACTCTCCCTCCTTATGCTCATAATCCTGTATAGACTCTAGACGCTTCACCTCGTCACTATATCCCTTGTAGTCAAAGTAGACATGTTTTTCGTCTGGGTATATAGCTCTTGCAGCAGAGTAGTCCTGCTTGAGGGTCATGGGGGAAGAATATGTTGCACAAATGTTAGTGGATTGAAAATTAGGTATTATAGCTTGCAGTGGCAACTGCTGCGTACAGCAGTTGTTCATAATAGCTAGAGCTATAGGATTGGGATATTGGGCACCAATCGTATCTTCCTCAGAATCAGATCCAGACAGAAGGTGGTTCTGGCCATTATTTGGACCTGGTATATTAATTTTCTGCTCGTAGTGACTCGGCATCTTTGGAAGATTACATGTAGTCGATGTGTCTGCTACCCCTTTAGAAGGCTTCTCCTTAGTGGACTTGTCTATATAAATACGAGCTGCTTGATTAATTAGTAAAAGGAGTCGCTTTTTTATAATAGTAGGAAGTGATGGAACCTGAAAAATATTCGATGACGATACAGACGAAGCAGTTGCACTATTCAAGTCTCCACATTTTCGCTGATCTGAGGGTCTCGGACAACTGTTTTGTGGCAATTGTGTGCTAAGTAAACTAGATACCTTTCCATCACGATCTAGGATCAAGCTATCTCCATGGCGCCACCGCTGCTCCTTTTTGGCTAAGCGCTTCTTCACTTGTCGTTTCACCTTTCCTGCACAGGATTGCATTGCTCCTAGAAAGCTATCACCCGAATTAGATGACTCTGTTGGTACCATATGAACAGATGCGACGCTGGCAATGCTATTGACAGATTTTGATAAAAGAGGGCGCTTGTTCGCTTGCATGTCTGGGGGCGCTTTAGTTGCATAGCTGGCAATGCCCTTTCCTACTGGAGGAGGGAAAGCATGTTGTCTTGTGTTAATACCTGATTGCAGAGTGTTGCTATCGTATGATATTTGAATGATTTTGGAAAGTGTGAATAAATGAAAGTTCATAGTTATTAAACGACATAAATGAGAGATTCCGAAAAAGTTAGGAACCAGCTGCTGTAGTTCTTTAGAGGTATCACTTAGATTTTGATATGCCTTAGAAACCGTTGGGATCAATGAGTGCTCATTACTGGTGATATCAGTATGAGAAGACTGGCCTCCACCTTTGCCTTTTTTCCGTTGCCCTGCTGTTGCCTTCTTTTCCATTGGAAAAAGATTTGAGATGGTTAAGGTCTCATCAGTGCCCTCCAGATTGAATGTATTGTGAAGAGCGACCGCATGTGGCATTACTTCATGACGAGAGGCGTGCTTACTCTCATGCTTATGATCCTCTCCAAGGTAAAAGGCAATTGGAAATCTAGAAATAACTGCCCGCGGGAGCGCATAGCGAAGCAGCCTGCCACCGTACTGCGAAGAGAGCAACTCGTAAGGCGGCACAACACGGCCAGTATCCACATCGACTACGTGAAGAAGGGGGGATATTGCATTGCCAGTTATAACGGATCTGTAAGCGCCCGCAAGCACTGGAAAGGGGGAGTGCAAAATGTACAGTTGAAGACCAGACATGACAGGGAGGAATGGAAAGGGATACGAGAACGGATAAAGAAGAGTCCACATTTCAATGACACACATAGACACCCTGTGGAGTGATTTCCCAATAAATAAGACCGTTCGAGATTGTAGAAGCGCCTCTAACGTGTCCACAATTGCATTGGGAGAAACGTGGCTAAAAAGGGTCAGAAAATTAACAGAAACTGACGGAAAGCAGTTGTTAGAAAGCTTCTCGAAAGTCAGCTTTAGCTTTTCAGAGTTCTTCTGCCCTGAATTTCGTTTTAGCACTTCACCATTGATAACCGCCTGAGATAGAGCTGATACTTCCTTGGGTGTCTGGTGCACTCTTTGAGTTATTGGTGTAAAACCAGCACTAGTTGACTGTGCTGAAGTCAGTGCTACAGTCGGAAATGCCTGGACTTGCTTGTCGGTATCGATAATAACAGTGTAGGGCAACTTCTTCTTTGATGGGAAAAGCTCATATATTTTCATGCAAACACCCTGGAAGTCCCTCTCTGACTGGATGCTTCTTGCAAACTGGCCTAGAATAGTGGTAAATTTAGATAAGTGGCCCTCTGTGATAAGGGCAAAAATAGAGTACAGACTGTATGATTGGACCGTGACATTAATGTCTTCATATTGCGATTGTATGATTCCGCGCATTTCATCGCCCATTGGCAATGCAAACTGGTGAGATATACCCCAGACAAGTCTTCCCCGTGCAGTTGTGTATGTGAAACAGTGATGATCGAGTTTCTTAACCGGTTTTTCTGACAGGATTTGAACCCCCATAGGGAATACATAGTTGTAGATATAAGGTGGGAATGGAAAATCTGACAAGTCAGAGGATGGGTATCGCGCTAAAACCGTAGGTAGAAGGTTCGATGAATTTCGAGCTTGGGACCTCTTATACATTTGTATATAGCTTCCCTTGATGTAGTTAGGACAGGGCCCTGCTACCCCCACATAGAGTATAACAGGATCGGTCTTACTCATTTGGTGAATCCCGGTAGTTTTCGTATTTTTATTTTGGGCTTTCCCGGTTTCATAGCAAGCCAGTAGGAACAAAAGGCTTATTTATTACATATATTGCTGCATAGTAAGGTTGCATAATTTACTTGGTGAACCGTAGATCGCGTAGTGTAGCTGCAGAAGCCTTTGCACTAGCTTTAATTTTGGAGCTTGTGCTCTGTACACTAGCATCTTCACAGAGCCCTTTTATTGTGCACATGGACTCGAAGAACTTGATGCAGTTGTCGTACCTATCCTCCAGAGCGACATCGTTGGCGTTGGCACTGGTCCGGCTATAGGCTTGAATTGTACTAAAGACAACCTGTGAGAAGATCTTTGCATAATTGACCGATAGAGACATGCTATCGGTGGCATTGTAAATGGCCGTGATAGATGGATCTTTAGATGCAATGGCATGTTCGATAGACGCAGAAAAGTGGATAAGGACTGGAAGTATGTCGCTTATGCTAATACCATTTCTGGCGTCTATTTTCTTAAGAACGTCACAAACCACACGCATATCCTTTTCTTGGAGTAGGGTTTCAATGGCCACCTTAATGTTTCCCTCATGCCACAAATCACTAAACACTCCCACAATGATGCTTTTATGTTCCATGGACTCTATTATCTCTGTGTTGCCTAATAAAACAGACAGCATCTCATCTGTATCACCTGGTTTCCGTTGAATTTTGTTGTAATCAAATACAGAGTACACCGTTGGCTGAGCTATGGTATCCGACTCTGGCGTAGCACTTGCTGATGTCCTCTTGGGTTCTGCAGGCCTTTTGTCGTCTTTCTCATGTGGACGATTTCTACCATTGGGGTTCGGTGCAGGAACCACTGAGGTTGATTGTGGAGGCTTTTGCCGCTTTTCTGCTGGCTTGGGCTGCTGTATGCTCGCTGTAGATGCTGTGTCAGATGACTTCTTCATGGGTTTGCCCCCTTCTGTGGCTTTGTCACCTATCAGATGGGCATACAAGGTCTTAAATGGTTCAACATACTTCAAATTAATCACCCAAATGCTCACGCTGGGTGTCGTTGATTGTTCCAGAAGCAGCATGACGACCTGCGGCAATCGGGAACTCCTTCTAATTGCTACTGAAAAAAGGTTGTCTAGATTGACTGGCACTGAGCTCAAGACATGCTCCTGTTCTGCTTCATAATCCACACAGAGCATGCCATGAGGATGAAAAACTAAGCTAACATCAGAATTATTCATAAAGTAGGACCAATCACAACCACCGGCCCTGTTTTCTTTAGTGATTTCAGAAAAAGCTCCTACATCCCAGTACGTTACCTTCTCTCCGTCGCAGACGGCAATGATCTTGTGCTCATCATGAGCAGTGATATGCTTTATGCTGACCTTGGTAATTTGAAGCAGTTGGTTGCTATTCTGACTTATATGAGGATTAGTAAGTGATAGGTCTTCGCTACTATTACCTGACCGACTGGTGGCCATCAGCTCTTGGATAAAGGCAAGAGAAACTGTATTCCAAATAAATATCCGCCCTGCTGCATCCCCAATGAAGAGGAAGGCCCCACTAGATGGGAAGGTCAGGGCTGTTATGGCAGGATCGTTGACTACTGACGTTAGTCTGGCAGAGCCCTTAATACCAGTTGGAGGAACAATAGGCTGAGAATTGCAACTCGCTATATCCTGCAGTTTTCCCCGCTTGGACGTGTCCCAAATATGAATGCTCCCGTCAATACTGCCTGTCGCGAGAAACATGCCTGATTGTGTGAAGGCCATAGCTGTAATGTATGACTTGTGCGCTGAAAATCTCCAATAACATGACTTTGCTTTCAAATCATAAACATGGACAGAACCTCCCATTGTCCCTAGGGCCAATAAAGACTCATCGTAACTGAACAGGATGGACGTTGCATCACTGTTGAAGTCTTTAAATGTCAGCGTAGGCTCAGATTGGCCAAGAACATACACAGACACCATTCGCTTTGCCGTGGCAACAGCAAAGGTAGACCCGCTATTACCTAGGGTTGCAACAACAATGTCTCCACCTTTGGGCTGAACCGAGCTATGGTAAAAGGACTGTAAGTCTGTCATGAGAATTTTAAAATGCAGAGGCTCAGATATACCTTGCACAAGGGTCAACGTGGGCGGCCGCTTTTAATTGCAGGCTCCCCTAAATATCACGGGGCTCCAATCCTTGCAGGGTTGTCGTGTCTTCGGGCAGGGGCAGATTACTGCTACTTGCTTGTGCGAGGGTCCAATTCACAAATTGTTGCTTCAGCCTCTCCAAACTTTATCGTATCTAGTTGCTTAGATACCTGGAAAGATATTCATTATACTAATATACTTATAGGTCCCGGCTTGGACACAGAGGAGGAGTCTGTTGCGCTATTCACGGATGTCATGTCCACAAAGCCATCACGGCTCTTACTGGATGCAGATGCTATTCGTATAGTTTGCATGCTTCTTAAGCAACAGGATGTTGTCACAAGCGGCTTACTCAATCAGCTCAGTGCAGCACAATCAATAATCACCCCCAACTATGCTGAGTTTAAGCACCTCTATCATAGCGTCTTTAATTCGTATCCTTCACAGTATGAGAAGACAATAAGTGTATTAGGGAAAAGCCTTACATCCAATTGGTCGGGGATTGCACTGGGGTTCATAGCTTTAAAAGGCTTGGTCAAAAGAGGGAGAAAGTACTACAATGCACTCACAAATGAGCCTACGCAATTATCCAAAAAGTTGGGAGTTGTTATCTTGATCAAGGGTGTGGTGGACGTAGTGGTTTCTCCGAATCCGTGCGATGCTGCACGTGTAGTCACAGAGAGGGGACAACCAAAACGGTCTGCAGGCCAGGGAGATATCCTTGCAGGCATCCTAGCTGCTCTTCTGGCTAGGTCTGTCGATGAGTCTGCTCTATCTATATGTGAGAGGGCTGCAATCCTAACCAGAAGGGCATCCAGAGCCGCATACAAGCATTATGGGGAAAGTATGGTCGCATCCGATGTTATCGCATACATTAATATGAGTGATCGCAATACTATAGGTATCCTGGTCGATACATTTCATGTTCTGGGGACTTCTGGGATCCTGGCTATCTGCTTGGCCTGTTTATTTACTGCTTTGTTATATGCCCATGTTTAGTATTCCAATCTCACGCCGGTCTTGTGAAGAAATCTTGCGGAGAAACACTGTACTCGTAAATCTAGCAATTAGACCAATGTCTGAGAAATTCAATCATCTACAGCTTACAGCCTGTAAGTGTGGGTTCAAAAATGCCGGATGCGTCCTTGTTTTCTGATGGATCGCCAGCTGAGCAATATAACCTGGATAGCGGGCGAGAAAAACCCGTTGATAAGTTTGCAGATGAGCTGGTGAGTGTCTTCTGGAAGGCAACGAAGGCCGTGAAGAGCTCACTTGTTCCGTATCATGTTCCAATTGATCAGAATATTCAGGTCTCTACTGAAGGAAATTAGGCCTCTCTTCCTCTGTGAATGCTCTTTACAATTTATCAATGAATTAATTCCAGCACAGGAGCCATGGGGAGACCAACCGAAAGCAACTACCTCTCTGCTCTCAACGAGATGCGCAGACGGATACTTGGGGAGAATGAGCAGCTGGAACTCTTGGGGCCTCTTTGTCAAGATATATGCTCGATTGACGACCCCGAATATACAGGGGTCACCGTTGCCGCCATCAACGTTACAACCGAGATCTTTCTGGAATTGTTCACAAGATATCCTAAAGTAATGGCTGGACTAGCACTGGTAGGCTTACCAGAAGCCAACATTGCAGCTGATTTGAAGACAGCTCAGGAGAGCCTCTCTATGGATGATAACGATCTCCTCATTCTTAAGCATGCTACCTTATTCCGGCTTCTTCTGTATAAATACGCAGAGTCAAGCGCTAGTGGCAAACTATGCAAGGCTGCTCTGTACAACATGTTTGAGATTTTACGCGCGGAAGCACTTATTGAAGCACACCAGGACTCCTCTGTTGTGCTTTCTCAAACACAGCCCTGGAAGACCACAGAGGACGGGTCCATAGGCCTCTTCCCTCTCCAATCCTACACTCTGTTTCTCCGTTACCTTCTTAGACCAGAGGCACCCAAGACCCTTAGTGATAGTTTTAAGCGGACTTTCTCCAACATTCTAGACACGTATAGCGACTTGTGCTTTTTCACATTTTCTGCTATAGATGCCATTGTGCAAGAAATTCAAGATCACACACCACTAGAAGATATTTCCAATTCTATCTCCACTGCTGCCATCATCAATCTTTTTCAATTAAGTTTGGATGCCGCCAGTCACCATATAAAGGCAAACGCTATCAATTACTACATCGAATACCTGGCCATCTCAGTGACATGTATTAAAGGGTGCACCAGGTCAGCATCCATACCAGGAATCACTGGGCTTATTGATGTTATTTCTAGCTCTAGCATAAAAATCCCACAGAGGAGACTCTCGAGAGGGATTTTGGACCGTGTCAATTTGCTGTTAATACACAGGACCCCACGCGATCGCACTGCAGAAGATAGGAAAAAAGGAGATAACGTGTCTATGCGGAAACATAACCTGTCACAGATAAACTCTATGCTTGCAGAGGTTCAGAGACTGGAGCGAGAGAACGTAGCCCTTCCAGAGACAGAGCAGTTTACTCCTGCCTATGCTCTCGAAGATGCAGAGGGACTCAGGGCCGTCTTATTCTCTTGTTACTACGGAATCTGCGAGCTTCTATTCAATATTGCCTGCAGCATTGTTCGACGGTCAGTTGCCGCGCCGGACTTTACGCCTGCTCACAATGCCATTATAGCCATTTTATCTACATCTAACCAGGTCACAAAGCATGCTACTTCTTCTTCACAGAGTATCTATCTTATAGCAACAATGAAAAAGCTCTCTGATCTCCAACATAGCCTTGAAAGCGTTACTGGGTCTAAGCTTCCGGCAGGACATTATGCAAGGAGGTTTTCTTTGGCATACAAGCTTTTGGTCACCGACGCCATGTTCGATCTCTGCACTAGCAACAGCCTTCCCCTGAATAACTTCTTTGAGCATCTTTTTTCCCTTCTCGTGCCAAATGTATTTTCTATTCCTGGTTGCAGACAACGACTTCTACGCCTCTTAGCAAAATGTCTACAGACTTCATATGTTGCTAGTGCTATTCAGGCATGTCTTCTAAAGCGTCTTTCCATTCTGTCCCTTTGTGTGTCTGGCAACATTACTTTAAGCATAGTTATGTTGATCATAGCCACACTGAAGCGACACACAAATCTTCGCTGGTTGCTCAAGAATCAAGGCCAAGAAGAGCCTGCAGATGTGTCTGCTTTCCACGCTTCCCCCTTGTCACTTTCAAACTGCCTACAGCTGTGGGAGGGCACTTCAGTTCCCAGCATAACTCTGATTGAGCTCACGGGGCTTCGCAATCACTATCATCCATTGATCAGAAAATTGATCCGCCTCCTAGAAAGCGGTTCTGCCTTCACAGCTGTGCACTCATATTCAAAGGCAGATGGAGACTTTGATGCTGTCGTGGGGCTTGACGAGAGAACGTTTATAGAGCAGGAGCTTGCAAAGGGTATATCATCGAGTGAGATATCTCTCTACAACGCAGAGAACTTAGTTCCAAACATTAAGCAGCACATTATTGAAGGCATGGATGCACTAACTTCATATCCTGGCTTTCCCCTTGTCGAAGCCGCTGTCAGACAGGATTGGGGTAACGATTTATCAGGTGTCATGATAAGCCTGGCTGAGCAACGAGGAAGCGGTGTTATGATGCACTCAATTCTGCAAAAGGCCAAGACTGACGTGGACTTCGTAGTCAATGACATCCTCTCAGATTGCTGGATATGGAACAGTCAGCCGTTCCCTACACATATAGTACCTCAAGCTAAGGAAGAAAGTGAACACTGAGTCTCGGGCATCTTGCCAGGTACCTATAGTGTCTCGTTGACAACAGGGTTGCAGCTATCAAAAATAGGAAGTACAACACTGAGATGTACTTTGACAACCTTAGTAATCCATGTGTTTCTACACTGCTAACACCACGTTATCATAGAGCATCTTGTCCACAGCTTTAGTGAGGGCTTCAAATCAGTCAATCAATCTTGTGAATCTTCAATTTAAGATAAATCTTTTACCTGAAGTCTTTGTATTTAAACGAAAATAACCAAGGCACTACAAATTTACAACGACTAGAGTAGTGGGAAGGGCATTAGTTATATCATTTGTTGAGGAGCTCGTTGGCACGGTAATCAAACGTACTCTTGGCCTTAATCGCCTCTAGCTGACGAAGGGCTTGCTCAGAACCTGTTGCATCGTCACGCGCCAGACTTCTAACCCGTACCCACGGGACAGAACCTCCCTCCAAGAGGGCACGACGGACCTTCTCGCGTTTGACACACTGCTGAGCCTTACGGGCTTCTCCCTCCTTCTGGAACTTCTCCATATAGGCCTTTCTGTACTCAACGCTTTGCTGATAGACGAGGGCCTTTGCGGCCTCGTGATTTTTGTCTTGAAGGTTCTGAAACGCTTTGTACTTGATCTCATTGGTCTTTGCAATGCTATTGTCTCGCTGATATGCCACCAGAATCTCAGGATCATTGAGGGCGGCCTCGTGCTCGGGAGAAAGATGTATTGGAGGAGGCAGTGGAGCATATGGGGTGAGCGCAGGGGGAAGCTGCCCCGGTTGCGCTGAAACATGCGTAGCAGGGACAACTGGTGGTGCAATAGAGACAGCAGCAGGCTGCTGGGTCGTGGAAGCCTGCGGAATGCTCGATAAAGATGGGACTACAGGGGCCGACGAAGAGGTGGAATACGCCTCTACAGGCACAGGCACAGGCGCGGAAAGCGTTGCAGCTTTTTCAAATGCATTGACACCGTGCTGGCCAGTCTGCTCTGGGGCGGTGAAAAAGGGCACTGCAGGGGCAGGGGGCGCGGTAGCTGCAGGGACGTCCCCAAAACCGAACATGTCATCAGCACTTTGAATTGGTGCCGCTGGCTGTCCTGCGAAGGGGTCGAATGTCTGTGCAGTACCGTCAGGAACGTTATCGCCGAATCCAAAGAAGTCGTCCATTTTAAAAATGGTACAACTGGCCGGTGAGGCGGTCTTTTAAGTTTCACTAGAACCACACGCTCCTGATATAAAGATCCTATATTTGGATAGTAGGTTTTTCACATGTTTGCGAAGCCGTTATTATCAGCGTGCGAAATCTGACCAGCACCCAAAAATTTATTCAAAATGAGCGATCGTCAGTGGCGGGAAGCCATGACGCTTCTCATGGAGCAAATAAATAAGGAGTCCACTTCAGATCCTAGAGTCATACGGCTACAAAATTCACAGCTTTTGCAACAACAGCTCAACTGGTATAACACATACCGTCATGTTTACGTACTTTTAGAGGAGTGTTATGATCAGATGCACCATCCACAAAAGCGGAGAGTGATCAAGAAGTCTCTGGACGCAACCATAGGACGAATGCTTGAGTCCAGACGCAATATTTGCTGCTTAACTGGGACGTGGAGCCCCGATATCTTTGCACTCATGAACAATCGTACGTTACTTCCTACAGATATAGAATTGCATGTGCCCAGGTTTCTAGTGAGCGATAACTTCTCTCTGAGCCGTCGAAATGATCTGCTGCGCCTTCTACTCGAGCGGTACGAGCTTCTTTCTCAGAATGGATCCTGCTTTGATCTGACGCACTCTCTCCGAGGATATGTTCCTGGGAAGGGCATCCTCGAGGAGAAGACGGAGGCCCAAGTGCAGCGAGCCATGAGTCTCGAAGAAGCCATACTTCTTATTCAGCGCGCTGAGCGAGGACGTGCCGCCAGACTGCGAGCGAAGCTGGTACAGGACATCATGAAGGTTAAGCCGGCTGGACGGCAGATACAAGGAGGGCGCATTCACTCACGAGAACAGGCTAGTGTAATCATTCAAAAGTATTGGCGAAGAGCCCTCGCAAAGTCCAAGGTGAATGCCATGAAGCAGGCCGATTTAGTCTTCCTTGGATTGGCATCCTCATCTGCTGCTCAAGGTACAGGTTCATCCATTCTTCCCATCGTACAAGATATGGTAAGCAGTGAGTGCATCAAGCGCGAGAAGCTATATGAAGCGGATTACCTGGCGCGGCTCAATGCTCGCAAGGACGTCCTCGACAAGTCCATTCTTTCTGTCGGTAAGCCTGGAATCCCAGACTCTGGCATTGCAGCTAGTTCTAATCTGCACACAACTCTTACTCCTCTAACCTCAGTTATCATTGCTACTACCTGTGATGGGATGGAGTCCACCTATGCTCTTAGCAGATATATAGATAAGTCTAACATCCTTTCTAACCAGCCATATATGACTCACGTTACCAATGCGTATAACTCCGGGCTTCCTCTTATGCATGATCTTGTGCGGAATAGGATTTTGTTAGCGGATGCTAAAAAGCTTGGCCAGGCGGCCTATCAAGCTGAGCTTATTACTAAGCGCAATGTGGCGCTGCGAATTCAAGCCGAACTCGTTATGCAATCTGCAGAGGATGTCATTCTGCAAGAACTTAAGGAAAAGGAGGGGACCGAGCTGGAAAAACTGCTATACTCTCGGCACAAAAAAGCCATTGCGCAGTTCAGAGATCTGAACGACGGGGCGATTCCCACAAGTGCCTTAGACATTGCCTCTCCCGATGAGAAGCTGGTGATGGAGAAGGTGGCAGCAGAGCGAGAGGCCGAGTTATTGCGGAGAGGCTTGAAGGGGAAGAAGAAAAAAGGGAAGAAGGGAAGCAAAGGATCCAAAGGAAAAACGGCTGCACCTTCGAAGGGGGCAGCTGAGGAGGCAGTTGAAGACCCAGACAAGGCCAAGGTTTCTTTTCTGTCTGCATATCTCCACGATATTGTCGATACAACAGTCGAGTACTTCAACAGGTGGCAGCGACACGATCCAGCTAACTTGGCTGAGCAGCCATATGATGTTGAATACCTTAAGGAAACTCTTAGACCCCAGATACTGAAGGACGTATACGACAGCGTTGCTGAAACGGTGACTGCAGAGCTCGACAACATGCGTACCATTGCCGACGCAACTAAGCAGCTTGTCGAGGCCAAGAAGGGCGGTAAAGGTAAGAAGGGTAAGAAGGGCAGTAAGGGGAAAAAAGGAAAGAAGGGGAGTAGGGGATCCAAGAGCCTTCCAGCGCTTGAGCCCCCGCCACCCGTGGGCCCAGTTGGTGACGCCTCTGTCGAGGCAGCATATGCAGAACTGGTCAGCGAGGGTCTTGTAAAAGCGATTAAGCCAGCTCGGATACGAGATTTTATCGGATGTGACACATACATTGCTCCTTCAAGCCAGGAGACTGAGTTCATGCAACGAATAGCTGTCAAGGCGCTTCAGAAGTTTACACAGCAGGGCACAATTGCTATAGACAAAAAAGCCGCCGGGATTGTCGATCCCGTTGAACAGGAGAAGCTGGCCGCAGCAAAGGCATCTATTCCTGCTTATGCTCTTCTGCCGGACCTTCCATCGTACAACCAGATAAAGCAAGACATAATAGCCAACGTAATCATCCCTTTGGGGTGCCCCATGGCAAGGGCCGTTCCTCACAGCAATACCCTCCTTATATATGGGGCTCCGGGGGTGGGGAAGACCCTTCTTTCGCGAATTATTGCTACTGAAACGGGTGCTCTTGTGATTGACGTGTCTCCGGCAAATATTGTTAACAAGTTTCCTGGCCAGGAAATCGGGGTGATCTTCAAGTTGATCAAGGTGGTTATAGCCTCCAATCAACCGGCAATAATATACTTCGATGAGGCAGAGCTTGTGTTGGCAGACACAAAAGAAAAAAAAGGAAAGAAAGGAAGCAAGGGAAACAAGGGGAGCAAAGGGAAAGGTAAGCTAAAGCTGCCTGGAGACGATGTGGAGACCCCAGGATACTCCATGTGCTGCGAAGGATACCCCAAGCTTAGCGACCCAGACTACAACCCCTACAGGCTTCGTAAAGAACTCCTTAGCTTGCTGAAGTCCATTAATGAGTATGATGGGGTACTTGTTTTAGGATGCGCCACACGCACTATGACTCGCGAAAAAGCACTTGCAGACTTCTTCCAGAGACACATATATGTACCACTGCCTGACTATAACACGAGGCTAAGGTTGATCAGTCACTTCTTTGAGAAGATGGGTTTGGAGCAATTTGCTCTAACCGGAGTGGCCAAGGACGTCCCCGTGGGTCAGTACACGTCCTCGAAACTGAGCACAGGGGCCTTTGATTCTCGACGGTTCACGGCACTGGGCCTGATGAACTTAACGTCGGGAATTGCAATCACAAACAACGAGACCGAGAAGATTCCTTTTGACCTCAGTTCTTTTGCCAAGGTTACCGAAGGATTCACGGCAGGGCAGATACAACAGGCTCTACACATGGTCTGCACACCTGGACGCGTGGCATCCTTGGGATCCAAGCCCCTTAGTGTGGTCGAATTCGGACAGGTCCTGTCCCATTTGCAGCCACAGTATGACTCCCAAGTCGCCCATGTCGCTCTCTATAAGCTGAACAAAGCCCCACCTGAGTATCAACCGCCAATTCCGCTCACGGACCCTACTCCTAAGAAAGGCAAATAGCCTCCAGATTCCTCGACCCCCCTGGTAGGTATACTTTGTGCGGACTAGAAACGAACTAGAAAATCAGTAAAAAGGTCTTGAGCAAAACCAGTAAATTAAAAATGATTACTCCAACACGACGGTCTACTGAGAACCCAGTATCTTTAGACTGCTGAGACAGTGTTATATGATTTCCTTTACTTAAGGCTCTCGGGGAGAGCCGGCTTCTGCGGCGTTTTAAAATGCAGTATGAAAAACTCCTCAAGGTAGATCCGAACACAGCAGATGACCCCCTTTCCCTATCAGAGGCCATAATACTCAGCTCAGGATTGGGGGTCTGCAAGGCCTGCGAGCTCTTCCTTCGCAGCTACACAATCAGGCGGCGTGCAGTGGGCGTAGTATATACTCAAGGAGTATCGCATTTCCTAGCGCCTCTCTTCCGCTTCCTTGCAGCTTCCAATAGGGGTCATCTTTACATATCTTCTTCTAAACTCAAAGCGACAACTGCTGCGGACGTCTTTGTCTTTCCAGTTGCAACCTTTGTGTCAGAGATTGTGCGAGGAGAACTCAGTCTATCATCTTTTGATGGACTCCTTGTCCTTACAGCTGGAAAACCTGCCCCGTTGTTGAAAGCTCTTGCCCCAGCCTTAAGGGAGAACCGTTGTTGGGTAAAGTATCTATCCGATCAGCCTTTAATGTTTGCGTTTGTGCAGAACCTTTATGAAATCCAAGTGCATCTGGAGCAGATAGAGGCTTTCCATATAACAGCAATAAACGTCGTACACAGGTCTATGCAGATAGTCCTTAAGGACCTTCCTGCATCTCCTCTGCCTGCAGGCTCTTCTGTGTTAGATACGATTCATCGAAGGGCAAACTTATTCATGGAGGAGGTTATTTGTGTGGATGTCGGCTTAGAGCATCCCACGCATCCCCGTGTATGGCAAGAGATACGTCGATGGTCTCTTTTACTTGCACGAAAGCAGCCACGGTACGAGGCAATTGCACGTCTTCCCCAGGCCAAACTAATTAAGCATGCAGACCTGCTTTTCGCAGATGAGTACATTAGTTGGGCGCTTTGGTTTCTTTACCACATGGAGTTGGCGCTGCCACAACACCGCACAGAGGTGCTAAAGTGTTACGGACTATTTCTGGACCAATTCAAGCATCCATTAACACGCCCTGCAGACATCCGCAGCTACTACGATTCTTTGCTGGCGGTCTGTGGAGCCCAAGGAGGCACAACCTTGATAACTGCTATGGCCACAGCCGTTGAGTCTGCAAGCGAAGATGTTGCAGCCTCCATAGAGGCCCACATGTACACGGAGCAAAAGCACCTTCATGGTCCTCCCACACGAATTGTTGTTCTTCTGGGTACATACTTTGGTGCCCGAGAGCTGGAAGAGTGTCTTGTACTAAGTGGGAAGGTAGAGATGCTCTCTTCTCAAAGTGAGGATGGAGTTCCAGGAGCTGACCTCATTGCATTAGAGCCAGCACCACGAAGGACTGTACCATCTAAGGGGTCAGCACTGTCAACGGATACTGCTACTCAGGGGTCTGACCCTAGTAAGTATTCACAAGAAGCAAGCGCTCCAGAGCTTAATACAATCCACAGACGTCTTTACCTACAGACAAGCATTGATAAAGAGTCAACAAAGCTAAGTGATGATGCATATGTTCCTTTTACTCCAAGTAAAGGAGCCGTTATAGATGCGTTAACAAAGAGCATCTCTGGAAGGATCCATAGCGGTGCAGAAGTGGTAATCATCTCAACTGTGTCAAATCCCCTCTTCTCTACAAAGGCTATGTCAACACCGTTCTCCCTGTATGATCGATTGGATCAGCTAGGAATAAGCACAATTGCGTCAATTATCTGCTGTGGCGCGTCGATCCAAGCAGTTCGAGTTCTAGAGCGTCTCAACTTTAGGTACAAACAGGAGGCTCATCAGACACCTATACAGATACCCCTCATAGTAATTGAGGGAGGTGCCCAGTCTTTTACAACGAATTACCCTATCCTTGTTAACAATGTAGAATCGGAGGCATTAAAGGTTCTCCATACGGCCTCAATGCACATGTCTGTTTCTTCGTACTATAACACGCCCACAGAGATAGATTTTACGGGCATACAAACCAAGCAACAAAGTCCTGGCAAGCTTGAGAATCCACAGCGCCTACTGTACATAGACAATAGAGAATTAAGATCCGTTGTCCCTGTAGAGCTATTTGTCCTGTCCAAAGGTTTAAGACTCATTGTGAGACAACTTACTCTCGGGGACTACATCCTGTCATCCATGACCGCAGTTGAACGCAAAAGCGAGCAAGATCTCATTTCCTCTCTCCGGAACAATCGCCTTGAGGACCAGCTAGAGAGACTAAATGCACAGTTCCCCACGTTCTTCCTGATGTGCTCTATACCATCAGAAAGGTCTCACGACATGATACAAATCGATACACAGAGCAATCAGTCAACCACAATTGCTGCTTCTAAGCCTCTAGGTCTCACTGCAAGACTGTTTAAACTCTTAAGAACCTACAAATCAATGCGCGTGTTGTGGTCGACTGATACCACGTTTGCACCGCTGCTCATGAGGTTGAAGATGACGTGTATGGATCGCGGAGAACCAGAGCTAGAGCCTACCGATGCAGAAAATATGGTTTCTGTCTCTGATGAGTTCATTAGGAAGAGAATAGTCAGAGCAATCCCAGATCTTTCTGAAGCAGACTACGCAGCATTGATCCAGAAGTATTCGGGGATATATAGCATTCTAATGGAGAATGAGGAGACTCTGGCCAGAGAAACAAGCCAGTATGTCAGGCACAAGGTAGCCTCCATAGCTACTGAGCCCCTAATTAATCTGCTAAAGGCATTAAATTCTCTGGAAGCATAGACTTCGGTTTTAGTAACTCAGTGAGAATATCAAGGCAGTCTTGAGCATCATCCTTTCTAGCGAACGAGGGGTCACTTACGCGCTTACGTACGCGCATGAGGGCCGTTCTTTTAGCAGCGTCTTTTATGTCAAACTCGTACCTTGCAAGGGCCGAAACACACTCTACGTGGCACCCGTCAGCTGCATACATTAAAGCAGTATATCCATCTGTGTTCTGCATTCTTTTCTCGTAGGGTAAGAGGATCTCAACGCACTTGTGGTATCCACATTCCGCAGCTAGCATAAGAGCCGTGTGCTTTCCTGGCCGTAGTAGTCCTGCTTCCCGAGGAGCAAGAAGCTCTACGCACTCCCAGTGATTATTCACGGTTGCTAGCATCAGTGCAGACCAGCCACTCTTGTTTTGGTAACCAGCCTCGTTTTCCAAGAGCAACTTCACAAGCCCTGCAGAGCCGGTCTGGGCGGCCCACATGATAGCCGTATATCCATCCCGACTTCGCATTCCGGCCTGTTTAATAAGGCACCTACCACACTCCAGAGATTGTCCCTCGGCCGCAGCCATCAAGGCGGTTCCGCCACCATTCGTCAGAAGATCCTTTTCAAGAGGATACAGGGCCTGCACACATGCCACGTGGCCTTGTAGCGCAGCCAGAATGAGTGCTGTCCGCCCACTCTGGGTCTTGGACCCTGCCTCTTGAAGGAGTAACTTCACGCAATCAATGTGATTGTTGCTAGCTGCAAACATAAGTGCAGTATAACCATAGTGTGTTTGGCCATGTAGTTCTTCGATGCATTTCTGTACGTTATCAACGTCTCCCAGTGCTGCATAAACCATCAGCCATGTCACCCTGCTCATTTTCATCTCTGGAATCAAGTATCGTAGGCGAGACCACGATGCATTTATGCATCCATATTGAAGTGCGGTCAGACCATAGTAGTCATAGATTCCCAGCTCACCGAGCAGCTGAACCACTGCCTCATCATTGCCGTAAAAGGCCGCAGTCATCAATGCCGTACAGTAGCAGCTTGTTTTGGACCCGTATATCTTCCCCATATCCGACATATCTTCCTGCGATAACTGAAAGCCCTTCTCCTTAGTTTGAGCTGCGCGTATGAGGTTTGTTTGGCTGTCAGAAAACACTGCTTGTTGCACAGGTAGTCGCAGACGCAGTTTGTGTTCTTCAGCAAAGTCTATGATTGTAGCAATTATGTCTCCATTCTTCATTGAGAGTGCTAGCTGAAACACCTCAGATACCAGACCACGCTGTAGCATGATCCAAGCGACATCTCTCACTCCTTGCAGATCACCTACACACACCATGGCCTCAAGAGTAAGAAGCCCGATATCACAACCGGGTGACGAATACATGTCTATCAGCATCGAAGCATCTTTTGCATTACCACAGAACTCAGCAATCGACGCAGCGTCTTCTGCATCAGAACTTGAAGGGCTCCGCAGAGATGTGCTGTTGCTGCCCTTAGCGTCACCCGGTTCCTCTGTTGGGTACGTAGCGTGAGGGTGCACAGGCCTGGGTGGTAGGCGTAGCACCAGCCCTGCGTTGCTCCTGGCTACGACAAGAGCATGTTGTATCTCCGGGCACCTTATGAGTCCAAGCGTCTTGGTTCTCAGTGAGGTACTATGGTGCTTGCAGCCAGCATAGAAGTCCTGAAGAGCTCCACTGTATGTGTCAATAAGGTTGCCGGTCAAATATAATATCAATCTATGTAGCTCATCCAAAATAAGAGATTGCCCGGTTGTCTTATCGTTATAGAGAGTGTGACAGTACTTGATCCACTCACCATACACGCATAGCTTCAGGCAGCAGTTATCACATATGATGATTGTCTGTGGGGAAAGGATTGCAAAGACCTCATCAGAGTTGTGTGTGCTGCACAAAAAGTGGATCCCACTCACTACCTGTGCAATAATGAGCCACACATCAGCCTCTGGTAGACCGTTGTGTGCCTTGCGAGTCTCCCACACAAACTTTTCAAGTGTCTCCCCGTTCCACAGATCTGCTTCCAAGTGTGCCTGTCGGCCTTCGTCGTCTAATATGATAGAGTTGTATTTAATAAGATTATAATGGTGATTCCCTAAAAAGTTATTTGCGGCACGAACAAAGCCCTCTTGCTCTGATTGACGCAAGGCATCTAGACCTATATTGCAGGTTAAAACGGGCACAGCATCTGAAGACCGATGTGCCCTGCATAGTTTCCCTAACGAAAACTTACTCAACACCGCAGTATGTCTATAGTACCCGTGCTGGTGGTGCAGGCCTTGTTCAGGCATTTCAATTTAGAAAATGGAATAATGGCAATGTGCAATAAATATTTGAACATACTTGCAAAAGAGAAAGAAAAAGCAGAGCTGGTAAAAAAGCTGATGTACTCTGTTCGAGAACGTCTCTTACGCATCTACGAGGAGGCGGCCGGGGAGCCATACCAGAGCAGTGTGAAGGATCTACAGGAGCGGGATGCGGGGATTGAGCAGAAAGAGGCAGACATAATAGAGAACCTTCGCATTATCTCGCAACTGCACATCAATGAACTACGTAAATCCCTGGAAGAGCGTGATGCAATGATCAAGAGGAACCCATCTAACACAAAGATACCCTTTCTTTCGCAAGAGATAAGAGAGAAAATTCGGGGGCTTAAGGAAAATGTTGACCAGTTCCGAGAGCTAGAAAGAAAATGTGAGCGCGAACTAAACAGCAGCTCCGGTGATGCTCGCGCGCTCGCCCAAAAGAACTGCCAGGAATGCAAGGAGATGGCTGCTTTGATAGATGACTACTGCAGGGCCTTCACGGAAGAAGAGCGTGAACGCGCATTCCAACGGACAGACATTGGTTCGCCCATGGTTCCTTCTGCCCCATTGTTTGGGAGCTCTGGGACAAAGATGAGCAAGATAGACGAGCTCCTGCCTGTCCATGCTAACGCAGAGGAGGCTCGGGACAAACTTGCAAGCATGGAGCAAGAGTTTAACGAAGATCTTAAGATACTAATAGGTGCTGTTAATCGTGCTAAAGCACAGACAAATCAGATTGAAGAGAAGCTTAATCAAATTGGAGAGGTAATTGAGGTTGTTGACGAGAAAATGGAAACCGCAGTCACCGACGTCAAGGAGCTGCATAAGTCAACCGCTGACGTCAGAAAGAAGGTTGCCAGCATCGGAAAATGCGTATGGATAACCATAATACTCGTGCTTTTGGGGATAGTGGGCATCTGGATCTATAGGATTGCTATAAACTTCACTGGTTGAAGCCCACATATGAAAGGACCTTCTCGCTGACAAAGCCAACAGGACGCTCGATCACTGAGGGAGACCCCGTTTGGACAACGTTGAGCTGTAACTTTTGGGTTCCTACGGTGGAACTCTTCTGCAAGAGAATGCGGGGAGAGTTGTTGGGGTAATAAACGCCGTCAACGTACAGGCCAGAGGGATCAACGACACATGCATGGAGCCTTCCTGTGATATCTGTTGAGAGGGAAAACTGGTGTGAGGAAAAAAAGTCCTCCCCTATCTGGAGATCCATGTTTGGGCTGCTCCCCACGTGGAATGGCAAGTGCTGCACGTTTACCACAGTGTTCCCGTAGGACAGAGTACAGATGGACGGCAGTGCATCCATATCTCTTAATTCAGGAAGTAAAAGTATAATTTTATATTTTGATAAAATTATACGTGGAACTTTTTAGAAACTAATCAGTGCATTGAAGTTGCGTGAAGTACGAAGAAAGTCATATGGTCGCAGCATCGTCGTGTCAGTGTCGGTCTGTGCTGCCGCACTACCTGGTACTCTCTCCTGAAAATAAAATTCAAAAATATCTAGTGATATGGATGGAAAGGCGCCCGAAACCTCCTTTCTACGCAACTCCCGGGTCAGCCTCGTAGACATGCAGCCAACTGCTGAGGTAGACCTCTTGTCACAGGCTCGTGCATACCTCTCAGTAGCTCCTTCGGCGACTCTTCCCACTCCGCCCCTTGTAGACAAGGCTATTGCAGGGGATAAGCTTACTCACCTTACACAGAGGTTTCAGAGCCTTGACAGCAACCGAATGCATTGGTTTGTCCGCCTGCAGGCCTTGATCTATATCAACGACCATTTAACGAAGGACGACATGAGGCCGTACATTTCTATCCTGGTCCCAGGGTCAATTCAGCCACTGATGAAGCAGCTACACGAAAAGCGAAAGACCTTTACACCGTTCTTGTCTTCAATTCTGATAGAATTCTCTAAAGTTTCCCCCCTTCATATTGCACCGGTAGCACACGAGATCCTAGCATATTGCCTTCGGGATCGTTCGAATCAGGCGATGGACTGTGTGTATACAATCTGTCAAGAGGTTCCGCTGTCCCAAGCAGCCTGGGAAGCTATACTACTCTTCATTTTTGACCAGCAGTACTCCAACTTCTTCAAAGAGAAGTTCTCGGCGATCTGTGACGAACCAGAAAACACGTCTCCTCTTCCGTTGGAGGTGAAGCAGCAGATACTGGAGCTTGCCTGCGAAAGCACGGTGCATTATGGCCTCTCGTCCATGGCCGCGCAAGCAGTTTCGGCAGGCGGATACGACACAAAGACATTTTCTGCAAAGGGAGTAGAGGCATATGCAAGGATTCTCTGCGGCATGTTCTCCGTTAGGGGTGCTGATAGCAACACCTCTCTCTATGGAACATCGTCGAAGCTTGTTGGCACTCTATCAAAGACAGTCAAATTTGATGAGAACTCTATCAATATCACCTCTACCCCTGGTAAGGCCCCTACATCCATCCCAGACCTACGCCACCATCAGCCAGAATTAGGGTCTGGCTCTACGTTTCTTCCGCCACAGAGTGCCTCCATGACTGGTCACTCCCTCCAGTCCTTCCGACCATCCATTCAAGAAGAAATGAACTCCCATCCTGTCGTCACCTTTGGGTCCACTGGTGGGGCAAGCATCATCGGAGCCATGAGTGGCCTGAGCGCGACACCATCTGCTCGGGAAAGTATCGAAGATATGATTGGAGTGGCTGATGTGAACGCAGCACTTGATAACGTGGCCAATTCGACACACAAGGTTGCACCAGTCATTCATACATCCACACCGCCCTTTGCAAAGAAGTCCCAGCCTGTAGTGAAGACACCAGGAGATGCTCTTGAGCAGTTTATACGTGAAGCAAGTCTGGGACCAACGTTCTTCAATGAAAGCCAAGCACCGCAAGATGCAGATACAACTATGAATCTTCTGGAACAAGCCCGAAACCTGGTGTCTTCACAGAGCGTGTATGCCTCAGATGCAAATGAAACCATGAATATGGACGATATACTCTCCTATGTCAACAACTTGGGCAAGACTAATGCAAGCAGGCGCGTCACGGGTGTGATGGGCGTCCCTCCCATAGGTCCATCCCAGTCGGTATCTATGGCCTCTCCAGGCATGGGGATATCGAGCTATGCAGGTCTTTCAGGCCATGGTGGCACTGTCCCCAACTCCGCTGGTTACACAGGCTACTCCATAGATAGGAAGGACACGGTAGAGCGTGGTGAGTCTCTGCAGAGGCCACTGGGTTTGCAAAGCAATTATTCTAGCATGGAAGAACTTAACGCTCTTCGTCAAACAAACAAAGACTTGGAAGCCCAACTCAATAGCGCCAAACTACAGATTCGGGAATATGTGGAGAAGATCAACAACTACAATGACACACTGCTGAACATGCAGACAGAGTCTGTTTCCACAGGCGCCTCTACACAGCTCTATCTCCAAAACCTAGCACTGCAAGGAGAGCTTGACTCCTTGAAGAGTGGCTTCGACAGACTGACAGAAAAATATCAAGCCCTGAAAGAGCGCGACAGAACCATGATGGACCGCCTCGACAAGTACGAAAGCAAGCAGCAGCAATTTAAGACAATGTTTGAACAAGCTACAGAGAGATATGAGACAATGAAACGAGTAACGAATGATAAGCTTCTAGCATACAAAGAAGAAAATGACAAACTGAGAGCCGAGCTAGGAGGTTTACACAGTAGTAGCGGGAAAAGAGAGGACTCTGGCTCTTCTGCAGAGATAGCTGCACTGCGATCGGAGATAGAAGCTCTTAAAAATGATAAGGCAAACCTCACTGCTGTGACAAAAAGGTTAATCGCAAAACTAAGTGTTGTTAGCAAGCAAACGACAGACGCCTAGCCGCTGCTGGACCTCTCTTCCTCTTCCTCTTCCAACTCGTCGCACTCGTGAGGATTCTGTTGTCGTTGCATGATAATCTGAAGTAGTGATGTCGTCTTCGAAGACGGAGAGCGTGGCCCCTTGCTACCGAATGCAGGAGATCGTGCTTTGTAAGAACTTCCCAGACCGCTCCCTGACAGGCTCTCACGCGCAGATAGGGCAGATACTGGGTTCACAGAGTTCCTGTTATATGCATTGATGATATAATCATCGTTATCTTCATCGTTGTACAACACCGGAGCATACCCGGCTCGGTAGTCGAGGCAGTCCACTGGAAGCTGGCGTCTTTCTCCTGCCACCAAAAACCCCTCCATGGCAGCACCCAAATCAGCAGAGTTAACCTCTGTGGAGAGAATCTCTGCAGCCTTGCTAGCCACTTCTGTAAACGATTTCATAGCCTCCATAAGTTCCTGAAGGTTTCTTTCAAACAGATTGGAGGCCTCGCAATCCGCCGCCTCCAGCATTTCCAAAATCCTTGGCATATGGTCTATGATATGTTTGCTGCCACTGGTGGACGCCTCAGGGCTCTTGGAGCTGCTAAGGAATGGCCTATTGCCTGCTCTCCTCTTGCTTTCTAAATATATATTTGACGATGCACGAGACAGCTCGCCGGTAAAATTAGCGACTGCGTTGTGGATCCTAGCTCTGGATTGGGTGTTGGCTACAGAGCTAAGCTTCACTCCTGCCATCTGTAGCACCTGACATGCGTTGTAAAAGTTAGTCATATCCATTCCTAAAATGTTTGGGTGCGGAATTGAAGACGCTATATGACTGAGCCTGCGGGCAGAGGCAGCAAAATGTGCTAGCTCGTCTAATAAAGCCTCTAGCCATTGGAGATTATTCCGTACTTTCACTGCATGATCCCTGGCCTGCTCTGGCTGGTCGCCAAAGATCTTTGCTGTGGAGACTGGCTCTCTGGGCATCTAATTTTCGCCTTTTTTAAACAGAAATAAAACGAGGAGAATTTACCAAAAGCTTGAGCTGCTTCACAGGTGTGTGCATCTCTAGACCTTAGTCTAGACCTTAGGTAATCAAAGAAAGCGCCTTCTCATAATTCTTAATCAGTTCGACCGCCTCGTCTTCAGACGGTGCCTCTGAAATTATACGAATAATAGGCTCAGTGTTGCTAAAGCGCATATGAACCCACTTACGAGAGCTGACGGATGTGAACTTTACCCCATCAACAGTGTCAACGTCATACTCGGAGGCTTCTTGCGCCAAGGCCTGCAGCTTCTTGTCAAGCTTAGCTCGCTTCTCTGGTGCTATGGTATACTTGTTCTTCTTAATATAGTATTTCTGGAATCGTTCTGCAACAAGCTCGCTAATTGGCCTCTCTCCGTGAAGCTTGCGCATCTTAGCAAGCCATGAGAGAACAAGGACAATCGCCACGATGCTGTCACGGCCTATGTGCGCAGACGGAAGCATCACGCCGCCGTTCCCCTCACCGCCAACAAGACACCTATCGCCCAGTTCAAGCATCTTGAGTGCCACGTTGACCTCTCCTACTGCGGTGTAGTGCAGTACACCCTTGACGCCCCTTTCCTCATGCTTTCTGCACGCATCTGCAACGACTAGGGATGTACTGATATTCGTCACTATATGATACTCGCCCGGAGGCTGAAGAGAAAGGGCGTAGTCAACACACAGAGCAAGGGTGTAGTCCTCTCCCAGCGGCACGCCCGTCTCAGTAAGAATAACCAGTCTATCAGCATCGGGGTCAACTGCAAATCCCACGTGGACGTCTCCTTGGTCCTTTATAGCCTGTCCAAACTGGACAAGGTTTTCTGGAATAGGCTCTGGCTGTAGCGGAAGTGGACCTGGCTCCATCATGTAAGGTACCTTGAGACTGACGCCCAAGTGCTCGCATAGAGAGACGATATACATGGCACCAGACGCATTGCACCCAGAGAAACCTATTGAGAAGTTTGATTCACGGATGGAGGCAGCATTAACTAGAGGAGTCTGTGCAAGAACATGCTTTATGTGCTCAGCTATGGCATCGTCAGACCCCACATATTCCATTTTCGCCTTATTGTGGGTGTACGTCTTTTTATTCTGAATGGAATCGGCGATCTCCTGTACTAGCACTGTATGTGGATGTTTGGTCATGAAGCTGTGATACTCCTTTTGAAGCATATCTTCGGTGACACAACTATACACACGAGTACACTCGTCTGGGGTGAGGAATATGCTACTGGGCCCAACAAACTTAAGTCCATTCCACTTGGGGGGATTGTGAGAAGCAGTCGCGATCACTCCTCCTGCGCACTGGGAGTTACGGACCAACTGCTGCACTGTAGGGGTGGGAACAATGTCAAGGTATTTAACGTTAAAACCTTCCAGAAGGAGGGCTGCGATAATGTACTTAGGGTATTCATCCCCAGTGTTCCTTCCATCTCGCCCAACGTACACAAGCTTCTTTGAGCGCGTCGTAGAGCAGTTGTCTACCATTTGTGGAAGAGCCTTGGCGAATGCGGTAACGTAACACATAATTCGCCCAAAGGATTGCTCGTCATGGATCCAGCGTAACCCAGAAAATGTGGCGATGAGCCTATCCATCGTCGATAAATTTAAAATGTCGACGCTGTAGTTCGTACCTAGAACGGTTAGCAGTTGTAGATTGTTGAACAGTAGCTGTATTTATGTTTTGGTTCAGTATCAGGACGTAGCATTAAGAGCTAATTGAGCATCAGGCCGAATTTTTAAAGAGGTTTAAAAGAGAGGTTTAAAAGAAGAGGTAATTAAAAGAAAGCACCTCCTCCCTCTACTATGCAGCTGCTGGTCTTGCCTCGCGGGACAAATGCGGAGGCCCTCTTTTCAACAGGTGCTAGGCTAGGCAGTAAAGGCGAGCTTATCTTTAGTGGCTTCCAAGCCATCGAGATTCCACTCTCCACCAGCCTTCTACTGCACAGCAAGGGGGATGAGTACACGCAGCATACACTGACTAGTGCACTCACGCTCCTTTCAGGTGACATGGCAGCAGCACGGAGCAGCCTTCCCAATCCTAAAAATAGCATCCCCACAAGCAGGCAGGTAGATTGGGTAACCTCGCACTTGCGGAGGGAGCAAGATCAGAAGACCAAGCATTCACTAAAGCAAGAAAAGCACGTACACTTCGAGCAGCCAGAGAAGAAGCGGTCCAAGTCCTCCAAGTCCTCACGCAAAGAGAAAAAACGCCACGAGGACGAGGGTATGAAGGATCGTAGAGTTAGTAAAATTAAGAGCTAATCTATTTACAAAGTCATGGGCGAACGCATACGGGTTTTCGACAAGGCGGCTGACACACTAGAAGCGGATATGGTTGTGTTTGAGCATGCAGGGGTGAGCTACGTATTTCGTGTTGATATGGACGTGGCAGATAATGTGGATGCTTTGAGCCACGAGTACAATATTCTACGAACTAGACCAACTGCGGCTGAGGTGGATGCGGAAATCAAGAGGCTTGAGAAGCAAGCAAAGCAGCGCAAGCCACGGTCGTCCAGTGGGAATTCAGAGCTGGAGCTCAAAGTCTCGCGCCTTCGTGAGGTCTGTACCATGCTGGCAGGGGCTTTAGCAGAGCGCAAGGGAGTCGAGGTTGGCCGCATCTACCAGCTATTCAACATTACATCTTTGTAGTTGTCATCTTCATCAGTCTAGCGGTGATAGGTAAATGTAGTAAACTCAGTGAGATACAAACTAATTGCCTGTAGATGGTAAGGAGCAGGACGAGTCTGTGTTTGAAATCTTACCCTCGTATGCAATCAGCGGTGTCTCCTCGGTAATGCCCATAGATGACAGAAGGGCGTATCCAAAGCCTTCCCTCATGACGGGCAAGTCACGTCTATCTTTGGGACATGGCTGCACTGGTTCATCAGATTGTTTGCTTATGCATTCATTGTCAGGAGTGCCTGCTAGGCCATTGACACCGTCGAGATCTTGTCGTGATGTCTTTTGTGCAACAGAGAGTGCTGGATGACGCTTACGTAATAGCTCTATATTCATACACTAACGTCCAGGTAAGTGGCAAGCGGCTCCTGTGGTCTTCTGTGATCACTGCTGCGATTTTTTGCAGTGAAACCGGTCAAGACCGCCCGAGGGAATTCCGCGTAATAAAAAAGAATGGAAGTTGATCAAATAGTGAGCGATATCTATGTCTCGGAGGCCCGTGCAGCTACGAGCGGGTTCTCCCAACCATCCTATCCATCACATACCTCTCAGGATATCTCTTTGGAGTTTATCAGAGCCATGACAGCGGACACCAGCACTTCGGGGATCCCTCCATATAAGGAAGCCTCCATACGAAGTACTTCTCCATATGCGGCCTATAAAGTCAACTTTGCGAATGACCTCCAATATGGCCGCGAAGAGAGTCCCATCGATTATCTAGAGGATGACCTTAGCAGGCTTCTGATAGATTCGACAGTAGGCGATCTTCCTCTTCGGTCACAATCACTCAAGCAGAAAAGTGTTGATGAGAATGCCCGGAAAGACTCCAGCTTCGCAGGAATCCGCAGCCTCCGTTCCGGTGAGCTCCCTGCCAAGCAGCTCCTTATGTCCTCGCAGAGTAGCCGATCCAGTTCATTCATGCGAACTCCAGCAGGGTCCATGATTCGGTGGCGCCCTTCCACAGGCGGCCCCAGGCGCCATCAGGGCACACGAGTGGAGGCATCCACATCTTATCTCTCAAGTGACCCTAACGGGCTCCGCGCTTCCTCGGTGAGAGGACGGCCAATGACAGACGCGGATATAACCCAACAGGTGTTCCACGTCCTGAATTGCCTGAAGCTTAGTCACCCATCAACGTTTTACATAAACAGATCTGGATCACAAAGCATTCTAGCATTCTCTGCAGAGGATAACCAGCCACTCGAATCAGAATCAACCTCAGATCCTCATATGCCGTCTTCGTCGCAGACAATGGTGGTGTTGAAGGTCGATTTTCCAGATCAGTTAAAGATGTGTACGTATAACATGGTATATTTTGGATTTTATTCCCTATTCGATGGATTGCTAGAAGATGACCAGGGATTTTTGGTGGGAGACAGCAGCTATCTTACAGTTTCGGAAGTAGAACCCTTCTGTATTGCGATGGCACGCCATGTACTGGAGATTGTACAGTCATACAATAAATATGTTAACCCGTCTGTGGCAATTGAAAGGCTTCGCAGCTCCAGTTCCATTACGGTCCCGTTCGTTAAGTGTATCTACATGTTCAAGAAAGAGCTGAAGGCCCGGCGGCTAACAACTATCCCGCGCTGTGACCAACCTGGTTACCAGCGCAATCCCTCTAGCACCAGTTCTAGCTTTAGCTCCGCAGCAACGTCCACCTCCTCTTTCAAGGGTTACGATGAGGTGATATCCCATTGCAACAAGCTCTATTCGCTTCATGAAAAGAAGCAAGCCAAACAACTGGAGATTGACCGCCAACGGGCCGAGGAAGAGACATCTGGATGCACGTTTCGGCCAGAGCTGAACGATAGGTCCATCGAGCTCTCGACACGCAAACGCATATACGATGGGACAGCAACTGTGAAGGAAAGCATCGAAAATAGCATCGAAAACTACACTGTTAAGGTCCGGTCTCTCAACGAGCTAGACGACTATACAAAAATAATAACTAAGTACCTATACGATCTAAAGCTCTACGCAATGAATCAGCGTATCCTTTCCTATTTTCCTGACGATCATGTCATTTGGGAGGATGCATATCATGCTCTGCGGGCAAACACCAGTTTAAAGTACAGAGAAGAAATGATGGACGAGTTCAAGGAGCGAATGGCAGCAGAAGCGCGATCAAAGAGCACAGGAAAGCCCCAGACAGCGAAGGTAAAGCTCAACTACAAGCCCGGTGAGTCTATACTCGACGCAACTGCACAGCTAGGCGTATGTTACTACAATAAGCATCTTAAGAACGTAAAGGACGGAGAACCTTACAGAATGGATGAGAGACAGAGACGCAATATGAAGCTTGTCAAGCAGGGCGTGCTGCGACCAGAGTTCGCTGGGATGACTGATCAGACATTCAAGGATCTTCCAATAGCTAGCAAAATGCACACAGTAGACGCAGATCGCCAGATTGAGTACCAGGAACGGGAAGGCAAGGCAGAGCAACGTGTAGCCGCTGTGAAGCCGTACCTCCGGGGCGGTGGGGATGTAACGTCACTGGTCGGTGAAACGGGAATGGGAGAAATCGTTCAAGCTACTCTGAACACAAAGATGGGCTCTGTAGCAAACCTTGATAATGATCCTCTGGTATCATCTCCGGTTCTTTTGGATTCATTGACGAAGTGCCTCAGTATGATAAAGGCGATAACAGAGCAGGAGGATGCTTAAATCCTTTATTAATAAATTATAGTTGTTATGTTCAGTTGTTAAGTTCAGTTTTTAGGTTCGTTCCTTTTTTATTAAGATTATTTTATTAAGATTACTAAGCTTTTAGGTTGAAAGGCGCAGGGAAGCTATTTAAAAATGACGCACGTTGTTTCGACTGCATATTACCCAACGGCAGCAGGCAGCAATCCGGTGCCAACCATACAGATTCTTCTGGAAGACGCAATCCACACAGAAAATTACACAGGCGTCGTCACACCTGCGAGGCTTAGGAATGAGGGCGGCTGTGTGACACAAACCCCTATAATAACTGAGACAAAAGAATCGTCAGATGATCCTCCCCCTCTTTCTGTGTGTGATAATTACACAGTCTGTTCAAATGGAGGTTCACACCCCTTCATCGTCTACGACCTTCTGATTCCGAGGAAGAAGCATCAGGTTCAGGTTTCAAAACGTTTTAGCACAATAAAGCGTCTTCATGCCGACCTGTTGCAAGAGGGTTTAGAACATTTGCCGTCCTTTCCACGAGATCGCCCTTGGAATCTCGGAGGAAATCGGAAAGGCTTTGTCGAAGAACGCGTAAGAGAGATTAATAACTACTTCCACAGACTCCTTTCCAATAAGGCTGTAGTTAATAGCAACGCGTTTAAATACTTTCTTTCAGAAAACGACTCTTTCATGCCGCTGGAGAGCTACACCTTGAGGTAGGTTGGCTCGCATGAACCCAAACTTGCCCGTCTGAAGAATGCCCGGCACCATGTAAACATTTCAGTTTCTGAGAAAGCAATGAAGCATATAAAATTGAACAGTATAAAATTGAAGATTGTCACATGGACAAGCCCTTGATCGTGGAAAGCAATCAGCCGTTTATCAGCAAGATTAAGCCTGCAGATCCAGATAAGCGCATCACCCCGCGGTATCTTACGAAGTTTGAACAGGCTCGCATCCTTGGAACCAGAGCATACCAGCTCTCAATGGGAGCTCCAGCTCACATAACAATCACAGACAAAGGCGGCCACCTGGACCCCCTCGTACTGGCGCGCCGTGAGCTGGCCAATAACGCTATCCCCATAATCATCCGCAGACACCTGCCAGATGGTACATACGAGGATTGGAAGCTCAGCGAGTTACATATCATTGACTAGCACCGGCTAGTGCATGTAAACTGTTCTGAGCACATTCTATGGGCCTTCTTATCTACTCGTAATCCTGCACCCTTCTGGACCTCTTAAAGTCTTTCAATTCATAAATTCGTAAATGTATCCCTTGGGGCTTCTTCTACTTTTCTTCTTCAATTTTGAGCTCATAAGAGGTGAGGTTCGTAGTGTCTACAGCGACGAGGACGGGAAAATCCATGAAGGAGCTGAAGGTGGGGCTTCTGGCTCCAGCAGAGACAAACTGATGATAAACTTTCGACGCATCTTTGGACGGCAGTGCGACCTAGACATCTTTCCAGGTATTTGCGTGGTCAAGCAAGTAACCCCAGATAAAGAAAACCAGTTTGCAACGGTCCTGGTAGACTTTATAGACACAGCATCTCACAATATTAGCTATGACATTAAATATATGATATTTCTAGCAGAACCCAGCGTAGAGTATGTGACTAAGAACAACATAGTTGAGGGAGCTGAGTTTTCATGCAAGAAGAAGGTGAGCAAGTCGGGCCCGTGCGAACCGGTCCATATCACGTTCGACTTAATTGACGACCCGACACTTATCGAGCAGGAGGCGAGCGACCCATCGCACCCGCCAGCAGATCAAGATGAACTGTGACTTAAGACTTAATATTCCGGTGTCTTGTCTGATTTACTTTGTTCTTTTCTTCCTCTCTTTTTTTCTCTCAGCTGAAGCCGAAATTAAAGCCGAAACTAAATTTCACGGTCTTCGAATATTGGTGTACAGATACTGCAGTCAGAGAGTTCAAGATGAATTGATGGAGGGTCGTCGAGAAGCCTTGAGTACAGGGTTGTCTGTAGAGAAGGTATCTGCGGAAGAGCTGGGGCCACAATAGTTACACGCTTTGTCTTCCAGTTAGACCCTCCCGTTGACATTTTCACTTGTCCATCGTCGTGCCACTTTCGCTGTGCGCGATCAGCCGGTGTTGGTGTCTGGAAGGGCGACCAAATCATAGAAGCAGAAACGGCAGCAGCCACTGTCGATCCAGACATGGCGTGAGTGCCATGAGTGTCATGAAGTCCTGACTGGTATGGGGTTTGGTAGAACGTAAATGATGTCTGACTATCTCTAAGGCATGCCATACTCATAGATGGATCCATCTCAGCTTGCGTCACTGCAATGAACGATTATGAATTAATCTAGTGTACTACCTTGGCATGTTAACCCGGTCAACCTACATTGACCACACCATGACACAGCCATCATTGTCCATGGTACAAAGCCACTCCTCTGTGCATGACATGTGATGCAAATCTTTATCTGCAGCATGGGCAGGTATTTCCTCAACCAGCTCTAATCCGTGTGTGAATACGTATAGCGTCCCTGCTTCGCTGCCAGCGAAAATGTACTTACTATTGTGCGTTATGCTGGTCATTCTTGACCCTAGCTCTATCTTATTCAATTGACGCCGCTTGGGGACGTCAACCAGAGCAACTATCCGGCCACAAGATATTGCACATACGTCACCGATCAACGTCATTCCTCTGATAGGCCCCTCTGCAAGGAAATCGGAGACACGAGTGCCATTTTTAGATGCAATTATATACTTGTCCTCTGCTGCCGAAACGATTACTCCATCGCCAGTTAAAGAAAGATTCGCAACACGTAGTGTATGCTCCTTGTGACCACCAATCATCTTCCTGCTTCTTAGGTCCCACTCGCGGACGTCCCCGTGAGACCCTCCCACCAAAATGCGCGTCCTGTGACCGTAGAGGCTAGTAACTGCGATCCGATCTGCGCCTTGGATAGTCAGCAATTTATCGCCGTTCTCAATGTCATAGATTAATAGATCTCCGTTTGTACAGCCAACTAAAATCTGGATCTCGTTCAGGTAGACGGCAGACGGCGAGTTTGGCGACACGTCTATTGTTAACCCAGGATAGAAATCTTTAAGATCCCAAATACGGCAGGTGTTGTCCGCCGCAACGGTAATAAGCATCGTTGCGTCCCCGTTTCCTGCAAAGCACGCGGACGTTGCCGGGGCAATGTGATTCTCGCTTACCGGAACGGCCTTGTAAGAAGAGCCTTCTTGAATTATTAAAATGATACTCCCGTTATCTGTCCCTGCGAGAATACGACCCAGGGAATCAGCAGCAAGGTTCGTAACTCGCCCGGGAACGCTGAGGGTTGAAGACACATCCCAGTTCTTCCCCTGGCCTTTAATTATTGATATAAATCCATGACCACCTGCAGCAATGGTCTCATCAAATGCATCCAACCTTTCATATGTGGTATAAACAGGTCGTATACTATCTAAGTCTTTGCTTTCTCCCGGAAATACCACAATGCATTCTATTGGTGCGCCATTGGGTAATTGGATGAAGCTCAAGAAGGTGTTTTTCACCGCATCAATGACCAATATTTCCCCGGACATGGATCCAGCTATCATCAATGATCTGTCCTTAGTGCAGTGGGCGATGTCTCGGATTACGCGTTTCACCGGGCCAGTTGTTAAAGGAATGGGCTGAATGGTTGAGGTCTTGGGATCGAATGTAAAAGATACGATAGCCCCTGACTGGGTATAACCCAATAGATTATAAAGCGCAAGCTTTCTTCCACGCTCGTCCTTGATTCTCCCACCGAACAAGACACATGCCAGGTCCAGGTCACCAATTTTCCGCTTGCAAACGATATCAGCAGTGGCTGCTTCGGAGATGAAGATCATCTTGTCGCGGGCACCATACGAAACATAAAATAAACCATCTGCGCTGTAATTGGCAGAGGACACCCCAAAATCGTGCTCGGAAAAGCGGAAGTGCAGGCTATCTGTCTCCAAATTCCAGATACAAACATCCGAATCCTCTCCGTCTTCTGCACTGATCAGCATGCGACCACTAGGGTCCAAGGCCATATGACTCACGGTGCCCACATGGCCACGGAGAATCGTCTGATTCTCGGGATCAGTAAAAGAAGAAATCACTATAGTCGAGCCAATACTATAGATACACCTCTCTCCGTCAGGATGGAAGAGAAGTGTGCGTCTTCTATGGGGATAAAATCCAAGTACCCTGCGGAGTTGAAGAACCATTTCCCGGATCCAAAAGCGTCTTATTTTTTTAAAAGAGGGATTCTGGGCCAAGACTCAAGGCGTGAATTTACTGATAAGATAGTTCTGATGGAGGTACACTAAAAGGATCAACTCCTCGTGCTAATGACTTGGCCCACCTGCTAAAAAGGGGAAGGAATGGTCCGGTATCACCAGCAACGCGGATGCGAAGCGTGTTGGGCAAACTGCCCTGTTTGTACCACTTCCACATTGTTACGCTGGGAAATGGCCCCCTCATTATGTTGTTTAGATCCAGATACTCCCAGCTGACATCATACGTCTGAGGAGTCTGTTGCACAGGCATAGTATACACAGCTGGAATAGCCGGTATCCCGTGCATAGGCTGCATGGATGGGGCAGCGCCCATTGGATTTGCAAGTCCGACAATCTGCTGTTGGGGATGGTACACCGGGAAAACAAGCTGGTTTGAGATTGGCTGTATACCCGGAATTACTTGTGTGTAGGGTAGTGTTGGGAACCCAAAGATCGCAGGATCACTAGTGGGCGGGACAGGGAACTGCGGTACTCCATGTTCAGAAATACCTTGACTTTCGGGTAAAGAGTCGATAGTGTTGGGTCCGGTGACAGGACCCTGCTCTAACTTTTGTAGAACGTCTTCAATGTCGTCTCCTGCAAGGCCAATAGGACCCCTGTCCCCTGCATTATCTGATTCATTGGCAGTCTCTACTGGCAGATCACTTGTTAATGCAGATTGATGCTTTGGATTTGAATAGATGTTCTTCCTACTGTCTGGTGCAGAAATAAGGTCCATCACATCGAGGACAGCATCTGAGGCAGTGGTACTTCGAAACGAATCACTTATACTTTCTTTTCCGCCGGCAGTCCTGAAGTCTGGGCACAGAAGATCGTCAAACTTATCACTTGGGTCAGGCTTATCCCAATGGATAGGCTCTTCGGGCATTTGATTTTGGTGCGCTAGTGTCTTTTGTTGGCTATCCGTTACAAACTTCGATGCATATTGTTTTGCACGTGGCTGTGTACCTCTGTTTTGACGAAGATTAGGAGTCTTGATGAACTCAGAGAAATTCAAATTACTCACGTCAGAAATGGCAAGACCGCTGGAGATATCAGAGAAAATCCTCAATGGGAAATTATTCTTAATTGTCTGAATTTCTGGGGGCATCTCTGCCAGTGGCGTGAACAATTTGAAGACATCTTTCAATGTGTACTTCATTTCCTATAGATTTTTTAAATGGTATTTTTAGGCAAAGATCTTAAATGGATGCGCAAGAGGACACGCACGACACCACCTGTTCTCTTCAAGACGCGTTCCAAACGTTTCTAGAAAAGAAGCGAGCCGAACGGGCAAAGATTGCGGCTCGGGCCAAGCCCATTCAACGCACCCAGGCAGAGAAGGATAGACTTCGCAGGCTCTTCATTGAGAAAGCCATGGGCTACTGCGGTACACCCTACTCTCGCAAAGAGCATCCAGAAGGCTCCGAACTGGCTGCCTACCCCCTTCAGCTTGACTGTTGCGGACTCATAAGACAGGCTCTAATGGACTTAAAGGACGAGTTTGGTTTTGAGCCCCTGCCCTACAACCAAGCATATCAATTTGACACCCTCCCCCTCCGCTATGACACCCATGACCTTATCCGCGAAGGCGACCTCATTTTCTATGAGGGGGTTTACTTCAACAACAAAAAACGGCCGCAAAAGCACGACATGGTGCATGTGGAGATCTATCTTGGCGGGGAAGCAACCCCTGAACGTTGTCTCGGGAGCCGGTTTCGCAAGCAAGTGGTTAGTGTGTTTGATAGCTACAAGTTCAAGAGCACTGTTTGGGAATTGAAAAAGCTCCACTTTTGCTCCATTGACACCTGGCTGGACGGAGTCTGTAAGTCCGTCTGTCCACTGCACCAATGGGAAAGGGCCACCGTGGGATTTACCAGGGGTAGTATCTTCGAGCCTCTCGGGGAGGAAGACCTAGTTGCTGACCCTGAGGATGCTTAAAGGGTGTGCCCGTTGTCCTACTTTTTCGCTAGCTTGTCCATTAGCGTAAACAAAAGAGTGGTCTCTTCTTGGTTTAAGTTCTTTAGGATCTGCTGGCCAGTGCCGGCTCCAAACCCTCCTGAAAGTGCCTTCAAGTCAGTTGCGAGTGAAGAAGGAAGCCGCACTGGAAAGCGGACAAGAGATGCGCATTGGGCTTCATTTATTGACACAATATTTCTTAGTATTCTCTCTGGGTGTATCAAAACAGGTCCCGGCGGCTCGGAAGGCATGCTATAAGTAGGAAAGAAGAACATGGGGCAGTGTATCCCTCCCACCTGCGCTTTCTTAGTCCTGATAAAGCTCTGATCGTTTCCTTCCTGTTGGGCCATTTTAAAATCATCTCCATGCGAGTCGCTGCGCTCCCAGCAGATACTATTCCCTATTCCTTTCGGTTAATAGAAGCCCGCGGCAGGGTGTCCGATCGCATGGGGTGGATCACTGATCAGAAGCAGTTTCTTACCGCTATCGAAGTTATGCATTTACACTCACAGGGAAAGCTTCTTCTCTCTGACGAGATGTTTCGCGTCTTGGCTATTGCTATGGAGCGGATCAACTTCGAATATGGACCAGCGATGACGGCCGTTATGCGTGGGTATGCCAATCTGCGCGCTAAGGGTCACTTTGTTACATTCCACAGCCCTCCACCAATGTTACAACGATACTGCTATGCCGTCTGGCATATATTCCAGGCATTCAACCGCCCAGTGACACGAAAGACACTGCAAACGGGGCCACCAGACTTCCTCTTGTTCATCCCCAGAGCAGATCTGACCCCTAATACATTACATAATATATCTCAGACCCTGCAGCGGCTTCCAGACCCCCTATGCCCACACATGATTGGGATAGTTCATGGATCAAAACTAACATTCGCAAGGATCTATCCTTTGGCTGTCGCACTCCACCGCATGGATCGCCAAATAAAGGCTCCACAATTTCAGCATCCGGGCATATGTAACGGAGAGGACACTGATTGAGTTGTGGATGAACCCGCTTTTTGTCATACGACGTCGTTCCTGTTGAATGCCATCGCAAAAATAACAATGATCGCTATTCCAATAAAGAAACAAATGACAGGAAGAAGCGTAGTCGCTATTACCTTTCTGTTCCCCAACTCATTGTCTTGAAGGTCTGAAACATGGAACGCTTCCAAGCTCTGAGCTATGGATCGGGCATCGGCCCTGCTTCTTGACATGCGCATTTGTGAGGCCCTTGCTGGACCATATGATAGCCGCATGCTTCCTTTGCGATAGGGGTTATTCAAGTCATACTCTGTCGACACTGCAATGCACTGCTTCTGTAACATCAGCAGGAGCTCCTTGCGCTTTTCAGGTACGTCTGCCTCATCTCCACCCAAGGTAGTGTAGCAATGCTTCAGTATTACATCGTATTCATCTATGTCGGCTGTCTCGCGGGTATGCACCAAGTCTGCGATTCTCCTGCGAGCCTCCTCGAGCTCTAATATCAAGATCTTCTCCTCGCTTTCACGTTGCCGCAATTCTGTTTGAAGACGCAAGAGCTCATCTAGCCTGCGGTCCTGCTCTGCATTTTCCGCTGCACTCTGCTGACGAAGAAGTTCGCTTTTTGTAAGCATTTCTTCGAATTTCAAATCAACTTTCAGTGACTCAATCTTCTTCTTCAGTTCATGGTTCTCTGCGCTTAATGCTTGTGCCTTTTCTGTCGCTCTCTCTTCACGCCTTGTTCGGTACTCCAACTGAGATTTTAAAAGAGATATTTCTTTCTTCAAGGACGAATCGCTGAGCGGATTGAGATCAGAATCCGGTATCTCTGCAGACGGCCGCAGAGTATCGTCGGTACCGTATGCCAGTGTCATGATGTTGTGCAACGAATCCAGGGGCACTCCTACTGCACCTTCTGAGCCACTGACTTGCTTGTATACGGCATAAAAACTATTATCTGCTACGTCATTGGGCCTGATACTGATGGTGAGCCCGGTAGAATCACTGCCTTCGAGCATACACCATCTACCGACAGTATCTAGCTTGTAAACAGCCAAGCAGTCCTGTGATATGGTTCCAATAAGCTCATATCTGACCTTTTGAGGAGCTCCACTGGGTCCTGCAATGTCTTGCATGAAAGTCAAATTATTCACCAGCCCTCCATCGGGGACAAATGTAATGAGACGCTGAGGAAACTGTGTATACTGCAAGGATGCCAGCGGTTCCTCCCCGGGGGCAGTCATTGCCGTATTAAGATCTTCTTGATATACTCTTGTCAAGAAGGCCTCCATTCCTGCAATAATACGGACAGCATAGTCCTGCCTTATCTCGTGTGAGCTATCTAAGATCTCGCACAGCAAGCGCTCAGTTGTGCTGCACACAGTCTCTCCACGCGAAGAGAGCTGGAAAAGATTGCATCGAATGGAAAAAACGGAGCAGTATGGGCACTGTGAGATCTCTTCATGCTCCCGGCGAATATAGTCTGTCAAATAATATGAATTCTTCATGCTAGACAACCCCCTGGCGGAGCAGGAGGCTGCCAAAAAAAGAGGATCATCAGCTAATAGTAGCTCTAGCGCCAAAGTAAACTTATTCCGTACTAAAGTATATTTCTTTTCCTGGATCTCCTTGTAATGAGTTAGCAACAACTTGGCGCCGCCTAGGTTGCTAAGCACAGGAAGCTGTACAGGATGTCTCGTAGTATCCCTAACAGCTAGACTATTACTAATTGCTCCAAGCCAAGCCGCAGACAAGAGAGACACGGGAACGTTAACCCCTGGCTCAGCCGGATATTCATCTAACATTGCGTCTCTGCCTGACGTGACACGCTCATCAGCGTGATGAGGCACCAATGGAAGATCTGCCAGTCGCGCAGTTCTGGAGTCCTCATTCAGGTCAGAAACATTCATCATACTAAGTATGGCAGTTTTCACGTCTTCCTCGACGGCGTTAAAAAGTCTCTGACAGTCGAAGCCCGACTCTAAAAGGTTACGAGTTGCATCAACAAGATGATTCTTAAAATTCTCCTCTATTAATGAGTCTAGATGAGCGTGATCTGGGGGTTCTTGCACCACATTTCGATCTGTCTGATAAAGTCCGCTGGCAGAGTGTATCGGTGCAGCAACGTGGGAGCCGTTAGCTTCAGTTAATCCTCTTGTCTCTATGGCACTCAGATCCGCAAGAGTGAAATTAATTGCAGTCGACAGCTTTGCTCCACGCAGCGTTGGCTCCAGGAACTCAACTCGTTTAGAGCGTGTTCCAGTATGGTCCGAAAGCTGATCTGCAAGAAGATGATGATCGGAAGCCTGAAGGGCTCCTTCTCCTGGGATCGCCGTGGATCCGACACCGGGGACGGCGACCGTCCTTAACGTACTGCGCATCACCTCCCTGAGGTCGTTTATCATGGATTTCCCGAGATCAGGGTCATAGGCCGCCAAGCTAGACTTCCCCAGAACCTCGTCCTTAGTGACAGATGCCAGAATGGAGAGCATTTCAATCGTATCTGATGGAGCATCGTGGTTATGATTTGCAACATCTAGAACACTTTCTTGCACAGGCAAAAAGTCTGAGTGCCCCACGTCCTTTGAAAATGCGAAGAAAAAGCTAACACGCTCCATGAGCTGCTGACCATTAAGGCCCCGGTTGGCCAAGTACGCGACAGTATCCTTCACTGCAGCCTCTACATCATACTTTGTGTACTGTCCCTGCAGATTATTAGCAGTTTCGCGGCTCAGCTTACCTCTATAGCTTGACAAAAGAGCCCTGTTCTTGATCGGCTCTGTGGGCACAAAGATGAACTTTCGGGATGTCAAGCCCAAACAAACAAGCTTATGATCAGGAGCCGTGGAGGCACAGGTGACAGTCGAATTGTACGAGAAGGTGGTTATTATTGCTAGCTTATCTATGTGCTTCTTCACCTGAACTGACTTGGAAAAGGAGTCAATAGGCGGGAGAAGGTCCTTCGACAGCTCGTGTCTCAAATTCTGTTGGTCGTAATTAGGATTAGTTGCTAAGAACTCATCAATAAAGATTTTGCAGAGATGGCCCCGCATTTCTTCAATATTTTTGTCGGAGTTCCACTTGCCATCTATGCCAACTAAAGCAGACTCCCCGGTAGAAGAGGTGAGCATGATAACTCCATCTCTGAGAGGCACAAGGAACGCTCGTCTTAGCTTTTTAGAAAACACTTTGATGCTAGCAGAAGGACCGTCTGCCTGCTCTCTCCTGGAATAAAGTTGAAGGTCACCGCAGTCTGTGATAACGGCGTACTTGTCATTGAGAAGCGAGTTCTGCGTATACGGCATAACTAGCGCTGCAATACGAACAATGGGCACCGCAGAGTTAACAATGAGCGTCCTGGTATAATGGACAGTTGGCTTGAAGCTTTCTATGGTCGCACTATAATCAACTGAGTCTGCTGCCTTGTGCTTATCCGACTTCTTTGTACCTGGGGCATGTATGACTCGTAAGTTAGTCGATTTCAAATCGTACTCTCTGTAGTACACAGTTTTTGTACTAGAATCTAGGTGGACAGCAGAAAATTTATACAGAACATCAGATGCAGCGCGCGTGTTACGAGAGCTAACCTGATGGACAAAGTCTTTGACTGTCGTTGCAGGAGTAGTACATGCGGTAGAGGGGCGGTCAGATATCATATTGATGGCGGGGTAAAGGGCTGTGTCAACGAAGGATGTGACGTCTCCTGTTTTCTGTTTAACGGTGCGCACAGGGATAAGCTTCCCCCCATTATCCTCATCAAGAAGACAATCAAATGTAAAGTTATAGCCGTCTTTTGAAACACCAGTGGCAGCAATAAATGGCGTCCCCTCCACAGCGATGGCTCCAATCAAGGGTACTGACGTGGGGGCAACGTACTTTAATTCGCACTGAGCATCAGTCACACTGTACACCGTGTAGGTGGTGTACATCTTGTTATGGATTAGAAGATATTCCAGAGTGTGTAAATCTGCTGAGACGTCTGGATTACCAACATCACGCCTCACACTGATCCTATGCTGGAGGAATTTGAGAGCAGAGAGACTGTCAGGGTCACTATCCTTTACAATAGCAGATAGGCAGAGAAATGAGGACGCGCTCCGCTTTGAAACGGATAAGATGATGCCGTTATTAACACTTTCATTCAGGTACGTAAGTCCAATGGGCCCATGGGAATCGTTGGGCTTGTATGAGGTAGAATAGATCGTTGTTGTCTCAGCAAAAATTGCCAGCTTGGGGAAATACAGTACTGTCTGGACTGCGTTATCAGCGTAATCCGGGTCGCTCAAACGATCCCCCACCGGAAGAAAGGTACTCACAAACGTGGTCATCGCACAGCTCAGGCAGTTTTAATTTTTATTCACTTCTGATCTTTTACTCCTGATCTGGTAACGTCTTTAAGACCTCCTTGACTCTGCTTACAATGCTCGGAAGAATAGATACCAGTCCAGTGAAGCTAACCACCTTGTTAATAAGGCCCTTCCTCCTCCACCGATACCCAGCAAAGGGTCGGAAGTCGACGACTAATTTAGGCTTGGCCACATGGGGTAACTCTTGGAGGTAGGAAGAAGTTGCAACTATGTCACCAAGCCCAGCGAAGACCACCCGGTTCAGGGTAGCATTGGGATGGTCCTGGATAAGAACGGTGGACGGCATAGGAAACTTGGAATCTTGGCTGGGTGGGAGGAGGCCCTTCGCTGTAGAGTACCCCACCCCCGTGGCCAGATCCTCAAGTGACAGAGGCGTGGGATCTATGTGTGTCGCCACGTCAAGTGGGACGTCTGGTAAGTTGAGTGTTATGACATGTGTTTTGACGGGAAGAGCCTCTCCGAATTGGGATGGTTCGGATTGCACTTCGTAACATTTGGTGGTCGTAATAGGACTTGTGTACGCAGTATTACTGGATATAGTCTTTAGATTCTTGATATACTTTCTAAGGAGTATCAAGCGTGCGTCCCCTCTACACAGTGCATCCACATCTGTCTCATCGGTTGCAGATACCAAGGGAGTAAGGCTCTTAGGAACAAGGGTTATCTTCACCAAGATATCATAACCCGTTTTAGACTGCAAAATATATGATATCCCCAAGCCAGATACGCTAACCGCAGGCTCGTCAGCAGCATCTTGTAATTGCGGTATGTCTTCGTCACTAAGGGACATGGAGAAGTCATGCTCTAAAGCAGACTTTCGGCCGGGAGGCTGCACGTAGCAGTCAAAGTTCAAAGAGTGCCACATGCTATAGTGTTTGTCCATTCCACCAACGCCGCTAATGGCTGATAGGTGCTGCGCAAGGCCATTGGGCAATGCGTCAGAGATACTTACATCCATAAGCTGCTTTGTATACCACGCATAGTGGGTTTTTGAAGATGCAAACAACTTGGTGTAGTCACAGTCATCCATGCCACTGTCGAAGCAGAGCCGCACTCTGCGTGAGGAGAGCCCCTCGGAGATATCATATATAGTATCGAATAACTCGTCCGTTCGAGAAGCGTAGTAGCATCGTCCTGGAGAACAGGATACTGTGAAGTCAAATGCCGACTTGACAAAGTCTACTGCAGTGGTAGGGTCCTCGATAAAGAAAAATTCGCGCCCAACCGTTGCCAGGGCTGCAAGAAGAGACGATTGCCAAAACTCCTGCATATTGTCACAGTGCTCTGGAACATGCATGACAAGATACCTCCTATCAACGGCCACTGTTGATTCGCGGAGGCTCTCAACTGTGTAAGGTGTGCGTAGAAAATCAGAACACGGCAAGAGGGACCTTCTCTTTGCACAGCAAAAATTGCACTTGAGCGCCTGATCTGTGGTGTTACTTACTGAGGAGTTGGGGAAAGAAAGCTGGAATAGGAATGACTGTTGGCCATCAGACTGTGTGCTATTGCTAACACTATATGGGATAGAGCTATTAAGACGCCGGTGGGCAGTAGTGGTTTGCACGGCGTGGCAAGGCACTACATCTCCTTCTACGGTAGAAAAGTGCCGTGCATGGGTAGGAGGGCTGCTTGTGGGTAGTAACGACAGCATCTCCGGGGGTAGCGAGAAGGACCCATCCATCGATATAGATGAATATTTCCTGCTATGAGAGCCTGAAGAGCTTTGAAGTTTCGCAAGAGGCGCCTTTAGGCCATAGCTACACAAAGATGTGGAGTCAATCGGGAGCATGATGACGTTCTCGGTCTCCATAACAGGAACAAACAGGCCTGCCTCTATAGTAATCGAAGAGATCCTGGAAAAGACCATCTGCATGGCTAGGGTAACAGCATCCCTCTTATCTGCCAACACCACAAAATAAGATACCAGTCCTTCAGCCTTATGCGTGTTGGATATGAAGCAAATCAACCGGGAATTTGTCCTTATTTGAATAATATCTGATACCTTGGCCAGTGCCTCTCCGTTGCGTCCGATCACTCGGCCTACAGTCCAATTGGGGATTGGAGCAGCAAGACTAACAAATGTGTTCAAAATATCTGTGACCTTTTGTACGGCTTCCATCAGTGCTTCAGTACTTGCAGCTCGGACAGTCAACTCGTCTTGCTGGCTGACATTGATAAATATGTCCTTTCGGATCGAAAGCTCTAAGAACGACTGATATCCAGGACCGGAGTAGAATCGAGATCCTCCAGGGGGAAGGCGAAGAACTAAAGAATACGGGTACATGCGGTTCCCCAGGGCATCGGAGAGACTGCCCTTTCCCCTTTTAACCCACCGATGGTAATCTAAGACGTCTGCGTAAATCGCAGCCTTTGCGTCGGCCAGTTGCTTTGTCGTTCCCTTAATAACTGCATAAAAGCGCTTAGAGCCAGGCGGATCTTCCATATAGTGAATAGCCGCCCCAGTATTCTGCCTAATTAGTCCTATCCGTGATCCCTTAGTCCCCACCATATACCCCAGGTTATCTACTTCTATAGCTATCTTCTCAGTCTGCAGAGGCGGTAGTGCATCCTGAATCCACCTCTGGACATACGTTTTTGATGGATCACCGGGCATAGCTTTTTCTAAAGGATTTAAATGCTCCGTTCAGCGCTTGTGCCGTTGGAATGTAGGATTGAAGCTTTATCCTCATAATACATAAGTGGTGTGTTACTCGACGCCTTTGTCACAGATCAATGAGTTGAAGACTGCTTTGTATTTACTTCATTAAAGCATCATCTGATACAAACCCATAATAGAGCGGGGGGATGGCTGCGGTTGGTCGCCAGGCTCTAAGAACATCGTACATCTGTCATGGGTAGTGACTGCACCCGAGTCCTTATGAAAAGTAATAACGTAGTCGGTTGGAAGCTCCAACGGCGATCCCTGCATCTCATGGCCGCGAAAAATAAGCTTTGGCGGAGTGTTAACATTTCGCGCAATCGCCTCTGGGGCTTTTAATTCTTCAGGAACAATCCGTTCCATATCAAAGGGTATCTCTGCTTGTTCGGTCTCTAGGGTAAATGGTAGAAGAACAAGAGATCTGCACGGGGTCTGTTGAGGTTCCATACCCGGATATTTCTTAAAAATACAAGTTTTATAGGTATATTCTATGACTCCCTCCGAAGCGTCCTCCCCTCCGCTGAAGCGTCAGACCCCCTCCACCTCTGCCACATCGACTAGCTCAACTTCTGTCATTAGCTGCCCCGATCTAAAGGAAAAGCAATCGACAACCAGGTCAATCGAACTTGCCCGTAGGTTGATCTGTGAGCTCTCCACTAGTGCGGCTCGCACAAGAGAGGGATATGTATGCATAGCCAAAGATGATCTACTCACCATTACAAACAAAAGGAGGCTGTATGACGTGACAGGTCCGCTGGAGGCAATGGGAGTTATCCAGACCACTAAGCTTTTCATTATTTGGACTGGACCCCGTCTAGGCTCCTTTAGCTTTGTCAGTTCGTCTAGTAGAAATTCCGAATTTGTCGGTTGTAACGCGTTATTCTTAAGTCAATATGGCAAACGAACAGACATACCCATAAGGGAAACTGGTCGCCACACGTCTGAATTAGCACGTGTATACACCGCAAACGAGCCCGTGTTACTTCCACGCTACCCTAAGGCAAGGTCCACAAAGCCTGGCGTAGCTACTCTAAAAGAGAGGCTTGCTTTGCTCACGAAGCAATGCGCAGAATTGGAGGAAGCAGTGAAAATACAAGAGGCTATGTTCAATGACACACAACACAGAGCTATAAGCGTTTCAAACATCAGCCGGGGCGTGAACAGAATCTTTGCAAATACGGATCCACGACTAACGAACTCTGACCAGTATAGCCTTCCCTATCCCACTAGGTATGGGCTCATGCCCTACACCATAATCTTGTCTGCACCAGATCTCAAGTATGAGTTCCTTGTATCTTCATCACTACGCTACCCAGAGCTGGTCCCAGAGTTCGTCGAAAGACGACGCTTACTGGTTCAGTTTTATTCAACTTCAGAGATAATGCTCAGCGGCCCTGAGCGAATCGCCTCACCGGTTACTTCGTCAGCTGTCCAGAGGCTTCCCATTAGAAACTTCACTGGCTATCCCATTAGAGATTCTAGCAGTAGCGTGCCATACGACGACTCCAACACATTTGATAGAGAAAGTGACTACAGCACACAGAATGTCAGGATGGAGCTATCGTATTACACAGATCAGTTCAGTGCGGGCCCCAACAGCTACATTGATACTTACTCAGACTTTGATCTATTTGATGGCATCTAGGGGCCTCGAACTCGCCCACTTATCAGGTTATTTAGTCAGAATCCCCTTTGAACTCTCTGAGAGATGGCAGTTTGTTGATGATAAGGAGAAGCGATGATAGGGAAAGACATGAGAAAGTAAACGGGAAGCGTGGTCAGAGATTCACTCATCTGACAAGCCAGAGGGCTAGTGCGCTGCTGCAGACTGGTTCCTTTTGTATTCTGCGATAGAGAGAAGGTCTGGAAACTGAGACGGCTCTGTTCGCGAGGCCGCAACAGGGACTGCGCCTGTGATTTCGTTGTGAAATCGACGATCGCTGGGGATCAAATAGTTCCAATTGTCACTTTCAAATTGGAGGTTATCTCCGAAGAAAATTTTGTGTTCCTGCAGTTCTCCATTGTCCCACCTCCCCACAATCTTGCCCATTACGCCTCCGCTCTCAAAGACCAATTCGCCATCTCCGTGAAATTGGCCGCTAAGGAAGTTTCCCGTGTATCTTGACCCATCCTGCATGGTCATCTGACCGAAGCCGTGGGGCTCGTCGTTAACTTTATCCCCGTCATAGGAAATACCTACATGGTCAAAGTACTCCATTTTTTAAATCTCCCTGACCTCTCTGTTCACAGATTCTGTAGAAGATTGCGATAGTCAATGGTCTTGATAACAAACCGCCCTGAAGAGAAGTGGGATGTAAATCACAGAAACTAAGGATCATCCCGGAATGAGCTATCCATTCCTATTCAGTTGAATGGGATGGGGAACGGTGTCACGAAGGAAGGCCAACCCAGGGGCGTGTATCACAGCATCAGCTAAATGCTCGTATCCGGTTATCTTCTTTTTGTTCCGCTTCGATTCCTGTATAGCCGACTGTAGGGCATGGGCCGTGACACGCTGGGCAACAAATGCAATGGCTCGGATAGTGTCCTTATTGATTACATGGGAGGGCGCCGCAAGCTTGGTAATCCGTTTAACCTTAGATATCTGAAGTTCGAGAGACATCCGATACCTATAAATTGATACGAGTAAATTACCTTTGCAAAGTCAATTGGCGAGAAAAAACTGCACCCTTGTGTTACTCTGGTGTGTTCTTTATTACCCTACTCTGTCTCGTGAACCCTCACCACCAGTTCTTCTCGCAGTGGTCTCTGTCAAAGACTGCCGCACGGTACACCAGAAGCAAGGGGAAGGATCCCATCCACGCAGTCCTTTACTTAAACATGGGCCCCGCAAAGGCCCGTACCAGGGCGTCACACATTGCGCCAGTTGTCCACGAGGACCTTCGAAAGGGTCACGATGGCAGCGTCACGAACGGTTTCGGCCTCGTGCTGCAGACAGGACATAACAAATGCTTTGATGTTGGGCATTTGGGCTACCACGTTTCTGCCATTGCTGTAGCTTATGCAGAACATCCCAATGTCGTTCAAGCAGACAAGTAGCGAATTGGTGTCAGACTTGTATGCCTTCGTGCCAATCTGCTCTAGGCGGTTAAGGGCATAGGCGGAATTATCAAGAAGCCTGTGCGAATTGGCCTTCCAAAATGCTTCGCTCGTGTGCACAGGAGTGTTCCCAAGAAGATCTGACTTAAGTTCCGCCAAGTACGTTTCCCAGGTTGTCACCTTCTTGATAGTTTGTTCAAGAATGGCACGGAGCTCCCTGAGTAAGGTGTATATGCATCCTGAGGGGTTTTCCTTAGACTCCTGCCATCCTTTGCCTTCCATAACGACAAGAACGGCATCCAGCTGGGATGCTGCCATAAAATCTACCGCCTCGGGGAGAGTGCTAACGTTCAAAAGGATCTTGAGCGACAGACGAACAATTTTAGCAACATTCTGAAGGATGGTACAGTTCAGTATCCTTACGATAAGGACAAAGATGCCCTGTGTTAACAAGGAGCGCTTTTCGACGAAGGAGCTGAGCCATATGCAAAGAAGGCAGCCATATATTATTGGAAACTCAACCGACTTCTGGTTACTCACGCGTGGCAGGTGGCTGACTATCATGTTAATGAAGAGTGGAAGAAGCTTACTTCCGGCAACTGTCCGTGGGGAACCTGGAGAAAGCGTCTGGCGCTCTTGCTCTCCAGAAAGCCCGGTAATCATGCTGTCTGCATGGGCGTTGTAATAGTCGTCTGCGTATTGATCCATGTAAGCTCTGTCCACTGATCCGTGGTCAAACGTCTCTGCGGTGAGAATAAAGGCAAAGAGAACGGGGTTCATCATGAGCTTTGCCAGGAGAGGCAGACTCTTCTCAATGAGAGGTGTGTATACTAGCTTGAAGTTTGCTATGATATCCATAAGGCGATCGGCAGTTCTACACACACTGAAGAAGAGGGGCATGCTTACTGTCACGCTGTGAGCTAACTGTGCCAGCAGCGTGTCTAATGCACAAAGGTAGCACCCCGTAGTGAACTTGTGGGATATGGGATTTTCTCCACTTGCCAGAGGTGTGTAGGAGAAGGCCTCGTCTCCGCGCTCATAGTACAACACATGCCGATTGAGGTTTCTCTCTTTTTCAAAGGACGCCACCAACTGATTGAATAGCTGGGGATCGAGTCTTGTAATGAGCCTCTGTTCGAAATCGGAGCACCACTGGCAGAAGTCTGAAAGGCGGAAGAGGACTGCTGCAAGGAGAGCACTGGACGAAGAAGCGGGGTTGTGCAGAAACGAAAGAGAGAAGGAAATAAGTTCATCCTTAGTTGTCACGGCGGCCTCAGAAAACAGCTTGCCCCTCTCTGTATAGTCGGACCACATCAGCTTGCATACACTTCCAGTGGATTTGGGCGCCAAATGGGTTAGATCATTGAGTCGCAGCACTACTTCAAAGGCATCAAGTGGCGACATTGAGATTTCAAAATTAAAAAGTCCAAAGATCTCTCTGTGCGGCAAAAAGTTCTTCAATAAGGACTGTTAGCCTCATCCACTCGCAAACGGGCTCCTTGCTATTTTGTAGCGATTTCATTTCTTGGTCAATCGGGGATAGAGCTCCTTCTCCAAGTATAGTAATTTAGATTTCTAGCCATGCTTATCCGTGACATAGTTCCAGGAGCGCTTCCCTCCGCTACCGTGGTCTTCAGTGGTGGTCCGCTGGTAGAGTCTACGATGACTGCTGGTTTCACCCACTTGGCTGAGCACATGGCATTTGGTCAAGGTCTGTCCCGCACTCAGAGGCTAACTGCCGCAGAGGATGCTGGGATTGAGCTCAACGGGTTCACTGCTAAAAACTACGTTGCATTTACCGCAGATGCGCGAGACACTCAGCTCCATCGCCCCTCTCTCACAGATTGTCTTGAGCAGCTTCGTGACCTCCTGCCGCGTGCACAGCGTCCTCTTCCCCTTCTGCTCAACGAGTACGATGATATTCAACACGAAGCCATCATGGTCCTTGCTACGCCTTACGAGCATGCAAAGGAACTTGTTTTGCATCATGTCTTCAGAGATAGCCCCCTGGCGAATCCGATACTGGCAGAGATTGGTCTTTATGGACGAATGAAAAATGGAGCATACAAGGAGTTCACGGACAAGCTGCTTGACCCTGCCAAGGCTGTCTACATTCTATCTGGTAATGACGTGGATATTAGTAAGGCAATGGACACCCTTTCAGGCAACAATATTCACGGATCTATCTCCCAGGTCACTGATTTCTGGCAACAACCGGTCTCGCGACTGAACATTAATTTGTTCGACAACAGGATACACTCATACATCTCACCATATACACGCATACCAGAGACTGTCTTAGCATTTCCTGTTCAGCCTGGCCGTGAGACAGATGCAGCTTTGGCTTTCGTCCCACTTTTAAATAAGACGCTGGCCCCATTTGCGTCTGCAAGTCTCATGGTATTTCACGGTGCAAGTGTATTGGTCTGTATGGGGCCTGGCCAGAGTAGGCTTGTTGGAAAGAAGATTATGCAAGGACTTGATTCATTGGCTGCACATCTACGCACAAGGGAACTATCCTCCGCGTTTCATAGTGCTCGACAAAGCCTTATGCTCCACGGCTCCGACAGAAAAATGGGGCTACTGACATCTGTGGGTGCTGGACATGAGCTACTTTTAATGAACAGTGCAGTATCCCGCCCTGAACTTGATGATCTAGATAGGTCATTGCGGCCCATATGTCGACAACTTCTTAATCTATGGCGGGAAGCTTATCTCGGAGTGTGTGTACTGCCGAAGGACACATATAAAGATCTGCAACCCCAGTCTCCAGACGTCAATGACAGCTGCAGTAAATAAATTAGCTGCCTCATGGCCGGGCTACTTGAGGCCAGTGAACAGAATAAACGGGCATACGACAGGTTTCTGCAGCTGTGGAACAACGAGCGCTATAGTCCCATCGTTCTTCCGCGCGAGCAAGAGGTGCTTGATACAGTTAAGGAATACCTGTCGAAATCTCAAGACAGAATAGCAATGTATGACAAGGTTCATAGAGACATGGTTCACCTACACATGGAGCGGCTACGCTTCATTTTCGAAGACTATGTGCGTCTACGGCTTTCAAAGCTCAGCGATAAGCCATTTCTATATATGCAGACGGAGCTACAAAAGTACCTCACTGAAAATGAGCAGGATGCCGCCAGAGCCTTTCTTGAGTTGTCGCACCAGTTGCTCAATACAACCATTTTTCAACCCATTAAAGCCATACTGTCCAACCATGCAACAGAATTGGACCCAGAAGCCTCCTTCCAAAAGGAGCTCCGCGAAACCCTTAGTCGACAGCTTATCCTTCTCCGTAGCAAGGTTGTGGTTGTACGCTTTCTCCAAGCTACCACTATCACATCTTTCGATACAGAGACTGTTGTGGCGGTAGATGATCAACTCGCAGTCCACTTCGATGCCGTTGAGGACCATGTAATCAAAGGATCTGCTGTGCTCGTAGGGTGACACGCACTTCTAAAAATTGTAATAGTATGTCATCGGACACAGACATCTCCTACCTCCCAGATAGCATCAGTGACTCTGCATCAGAACCATCAGCACATGAAGGGGAGCCAAAGCGCAAGCATCTAGGCTATAACGACGCGGAGCAACTTACGAGTGCAGTTGGCCGTATCGTCAACAAGAACCTGAATACAACGGATCACGGTCCTGTTATGCTCAATCGCGAAGGGCGAGAAAAGGCTGTTGAGCGTGAGAAGTATGAGCGCCGCCTGCAGGATGCTATTTCCATAGAGCGGCGAGAGCTCCTAGAGAAGGGTCACATAACCACTCCTGCGCCTCCATCTGATTCTGCAGAGATGCGGCTGATCCGCACCGCCTTTGCTGGTGTTAAACAATTCATCGATGCCGTTACAAATTACGCAGAGGAAGCAAGAGTACACAAAGCTCGTGAGCGAGAGACCATCGAGCGGCTCCAGCGGCAGCAAGAAGCACTGCGGGGGACCGAGCGGACCCGGTGGCGTGCGCTCCCAGAGGAGAACCTCCTCGACGAGTTCATCCGCACCGCCAATCCCGAGTAAATCTGAACCAGACCATTCAAAGCACATACTAATTTATCCGCTGTTTATGCGGCGCGCCGGGCACCATTGGTGTATCGGCTAGCATGACAGCCTTCCAAGCTGTTGGGGCGGGTCCGACTCCCGCATGGTGCACGCTTTTCCGCCCCACCCCGCCACGACCCTTTCTCACAGCCACGCGGTGACGTCGCTGCACGTCGCCGACAGCGCGCTGGTTTCCACCAGCATCGACGGGTCTGTGAAGGTCTGGGATCTGATAAGGAACGCCCTTCTTCACACACACGCCCAGCTGGCCCCCTCGTATCCCATTTTCGACTCCGCGCTCACCTGCAAGCAAGTGCTCTACACCGTCGGAACCGACGGGCTCAACCTCTTGGCCATGAGAGGCAGCCTGCAGCCGCTGAGGGTGCAGAGGGTTGAACAGTTGAACAGCCAGCTGTGTCACCAACCCCCGTTTACACGATTACTCAACGCCCGTTCTGCCCTCTTTCTTGCAAACCACTACACGATCATGAAGGTATCTGATCAGTTAGAGATTGTAGACCAGTATTGTAGAAGCACAATGCCCATCTCTGAAACAGAGCCGCCTCCCATTGTACAGCTGTATAGCGACCACCTTCTGTACTCCTTGGATGATAAGATAATGGTCAGGCAGATATAGGCCCGCGGACTCTCTGCTTTACTTCGACTGGAGGCTTGCTTGAAACGTTCGAGCGTCATGTAATTGTTGGACAGTACTCTTCCGAACAATCTTGTCCTGCCATCGACTAGCTGACTCGTTTCTAGAATCAATTGGAAGATTGTCGAGTACCGTGCCTCGTCGAAGGAGGTCTTTGCGAGAGTATTCCAAGATGTCTAGCTGGCTGACATCAGCATCATTCTCCGTGCTATTAAGAATGACATTTTCTGCGTTTGACGTAGCCAGTTGCTGTACTGCAACCTTTTTAAGACTAGGTTCAGAGGACAGTATGAGCTCTGACAGGGTACATGCATCTGGCTTCTCAGCAGAATTCTTCTTATCGCCGTGCTCACTTGCATGACTGGATTTGTTTGCGACTAGCTTTTCGAAGAACCAAACTTCTCTGCCCCCGGAATCAAGAATGCAATTAGTTGCTTTCTTATAGCATAAAAGCCACTCCGAAAAGAGTCTGTGATCATCCAGAACAGCATAGGCCTCCTCACATAGCCTTCTGATCATCGGGATGAGTGGGCACTTGGTCTCGATAATAGAGACATTCTTTTCGGCAAGACTTCTCCACTTGTTACTCAAGTTGTGGAATCGAGGGGTTTCTCGCACGGTGTCATGAACCCAATGGATAAGCTCTTCAAACACATAGACGCTTGGGGTGAAAGGGTGAATAAGAAGTCGGTGCATGGCCTCTGCTCGTAGGTAATTCCCTACTCCGTTGAACAATTCCTGAGACAAAAGAAGCCGGCATATGGGTTGTGAAAATATCGACTTGGGTGGCACAATGAAAGACCCGTCAAGACCTATAGGAATATGTGACAGTTTGGACAGTATCTTGGACACATAGTCTAGGTACTGTGCCACAGGATCAGGGGACCGTGCATGGTCGAAGTCTCCTACTCGCCAGTACATGGTCTCTGGCCGTGGCGAGCATACTGCTAACACAGCATCAGATGCCTCAAACAAGAGATGTGCGTTAGACTTCAAAGCTTCCTCTGGGGTTAAGAAGGTGTTGATACAGCCTGCTAATCCCAGGCCAATCACGATACTGGTTGGTATGGTAAGCGCCACAGCGTGATCTGAGTGTTCCCAGGGGCGGCTTAAAGCGGTTGTTTTGCACAAATCATAGGGTGTCTCTGAGGTGTCAGATGTATTTCTTTTCAGACGCACAAAAATACTCTTTGCCTCATTCCTAGGTGGATCAGCTGCCCGAGCCAGGTCAACTCGGAGCTGCTTGCCTCGAGATTCGCACCTTATGGTAAATGCTACTTTTATGGAATCATCAAGGAACAAAGGTGGGAGGGCCTTATACACACACGCCCTCGAAGTAGAGACGTTAGTAAAGAGAGTGTGCTCTGCCTCAAACGTTATGCGTTCTGCGAAGGCTCGAACCTCAGGATGCTCTGGCATAAAAATGGATAGCAACCCCCTCCTGGACTTTTTTGCTGCCCCACCACCTACCTCTCAGGAACTAGAAACACAACACTGGCCTTTTGGTGATGTGCACGCGCTCTTTAGGCATTTCAACGAGGCTTTTTTCGACAATTGCCTGAGAGATGTTGTGGTTCATTGGAGCAATAGGCTAACACGTTCTGCAGGTCTATGCAAATACAGAGGGACGCGAACAGAAGAGCATAGTCCTATTGTAATTATCCTATCTGCACCTCTACTCCAATATCGTTCACAACACGACCTGCTCGACGTGCTGGTGCATGAGATGATCCACGCCTACCTTTTCAGACTGAAGGTGTTCGAGCGAGTGCATCACGGGCCCGTCTGGCACGCACAAGCGCACCGAATTAACCAGGCCGCTGGACTTACAATCCGTGCCTGCCACAACTACTACCAAGAGGTAAGATACATTGCGCACCAACGGGCTCTGAAGCGGGTTCCAGTCATTGATCTTAGCAATAGCACTATTGATCTCACCGATGATTAGAGGTCTTGGGCGTGACGCCAACCACGAAGCTGTGAAGGTGTGCCACAACATGAATCTTCATGCATGGTTCCACGTGACTGCCTGTATATGATAAAGGCGATTTGCAGCTCTGCCTCTAAGTGTGTTATGCTTTCAAATAACTTATACGTCATTCTTAGCTCCAAGTCGTGAATGCATGCTTCTTGAAATAATGTAAGAGCTTATTTTGCTTGCCAATTATCCTCCTCATTCTTAGTGAGTCTGTGCACACCGCTTCTTATATATGAATTGCTTCTACACACCAGTATCACTGGTAGATTCTAGGGTACACAACGTGTTTCTGTACATGCTGGGACATCTTTCAACATTGCAGGTGGTACATACCATCCTGCATAGCCATCAGGGAATCTATTATTAGCCTATTATTAAAGTACTGTAAGAGCAATCATGGACGGATATTAGTACTTTTCACGTAGGCCCTTAAAGTCGCCAGCTGTATACACGCTCCTCGGGGTTGTGGCCATCCTCCCTTGGGCTTCGTGCTTTTTGTAAGCATAGAGTGAAAGCACTTGCATTGGCAAACTAGGCAAACGCCAGATATGTCATGCTATGAACACGTTGAACGACGATGAATATCTTACAGAATAGGAAGATCTGCATCCAGCTATCGGTAACATAGACTTTCATAAGACATGTGAGCCGCACAGAAATACCACTGTAAATGTACTGAAAATCCACATGAGCATCGTCACATGGAGATAGAAAGCCATCTGAATGAACACTTTTGCGGGCTGCTTTGGTGCTTTGAAGAGACGCGAATGACTTTACGTCACTGTATGTTACAAACCCAACTGACCTTTCATGCCTTCCATGATGTAGTCTAGTCAGAACGAGCTGATTGTAGTCTTCCGATATATGCTTAAGGGCGCAAGGTGTAGATCAAATAGATTGCTTTATTGCCTTCGAGAAAAGGACGGGCCTTGCTTTGCCAATACATAGATATGTGATAATAGACCAGGCAATCAGCAGTAAATGGAATACACGGCTAATAGCTGCAAGACGCAGTCGTAAGCCTGGTTCTGCATGGGCAGCATCCAAATAGGGCCGTTGTCATGTCGGCTCTTTGCAGACGCATTGTGTACAGCAGTTACGAGCTGCGCAACGGAAGGTCATAGGGGGTGAGGTTGTCTACTGCACCACGCCGCATAGAGGACAAATCAAGACCGACAGCACGAGAAAAGCGACAAGAACAGTCGCTTTGTGTGCCTACTGGCAAGGACTTCGTGACAAACCCATATGGCGCAGAGCCTGGGATTGGCCTTGTCCACGTTCATGTTAGGGAGCGTGGGCCTTCAAGAGTTAGCCAGAAGTTGCACCAATTCTCAACTGGTACATGCCTTTATCCAGTGATGTCCAACGCGATGCTTTACATCCGTGCAAGCTTTGAGATACTAATTTCACCGACTCGTTGTGACTCAAGGCGTCCAACTCGTTATAATATTGAGGCAAGGATTGAACTGAGTAACTGATTGCTAGGGAAATTATGCCATCACTATCACAACTAGCTTGAATCGTGAGAGAAGTTTGTACTGACAAGATTAAGCGGCCCAACCAGCACATGAGAAGAGTCTGTCCCTTATGATACTTTGACCACCAAAGGGAAGGTAATGGATCCACGGTCATTGTTTCTGATGTAGCAAGTAGCGCCTGCAATAGATGGCTAGATCATAAATGATATTATGGTTATGGCGTGTCACGCAATTGAGCACGAGTAAGATTGCAGACTGGCCCAACCTTAACTAGAGATCCAAACAAACAGACAACCAGCAGAGTAAAGATTGTAAGAGCAACTAAACGTCAAATCTGTAAACGGCTTAAGTTTGGTGAGTGGCATGAAAAATGGTCACTGAGCCTATCGTTTTTAGCTAATGTGGAACTTTTAATCTTGTAAGGCTAAGGTTGTTTTATCTCTTGTTGCTGACAACAAGCCCCTGCATAAGCTACGTAATAATCATCTATACTACTGCCGCGCTACTGTTCTCTGGATAAGTATCGATTGACTAAAGACAGACCCGTTGTCATAGATACATTGTGAGAAGGCTGATACTAGAAGCTTGTCTGTCGAGTTTGCATGTTCTATTTATGGAGACTTCCGATGGCAACCTTTATGTAGAGATATGGATGGTCTAGGAAACTGAGCCATTAGCGCTTCAGTCGCCGTCTTACAAAAAACAGATTGCAAAAAGTAGATGCGAAGTAGGATATTTGGTAGTTGCTGATTAGTGGGCATGATACCCAAGAATCCATGGAGCCGTTACCCAATTTTCCAAATTACAATAAGCAGCTTGCTTTGTTGACCCGGGACTGGTATCAAAAGATGTCTGGTAATCACAGAATGCTTTTAAAGTGATCTTGTGTGGCAAAATGCTTATGACGTGAATGAAATGAGCTGTAGGTTAAAGCAGGCAGCTTCCTATACTCATAAAATCGTCCAGCAGAGTGTCCTACAGCCTTGTACGGTTATACTTGACCATCTATTATTTCCCAGCATAAGCACAACAAGTCCTCATTACAAAAGTGGGCGCTTTATTCTTCATTCAATACCAGATTGCATATTATGCCAGACAATTATCATGCAACGGCTGATAAAGATTTATATGACCTGGCAGGACATACGAGTGCCGTTAACATTAAGGTGCGCGTAGATAGTGCATATTTGACCCAGCAAAGATAAAGTCAACCAGAGTCAGAAAAGGGGAAAGAGAAAATGGAAGCCACCATACTCCACAGACTTCTATCATGTTTTATACGCGTGGATGCTGAATTAACCAGGTGCTCAGACGCAAGGTATTTGCTGTAAGACACTTAGGAGCTGTAGCTTGACGCATACAGGTGACATACTATAGTTATGCTGAATAACGCGGAGGTATCGATGAGTGAACGCACAAGTATTGAAGGCGATGAGCCACAGGGGCTTCTATGAACTGCTCACGGTGAGTGGAAGTACCGTAGATACCTTCACTACCAGGCACGCTTAACCCAATCTAGAATTAGTATAAAGCATAGAGTTGGACGGACCTAGGTTGCGTCTAGTAAAACGTAGGACACTTCTAAGAGCTCAACTTAAGGATGGCGAGGCGGCCCTGTAACCCTGCATAGCTGGCCTTGCATCCAATAAAGACTAGGGGCTGAGTGGCACATATGTTCGTCATCCAGCATGGCGAATAGCCCGTGGAGCGGCAAGATCAATCTTTCCTAGACGAGCAACACGTAGTGAGTGTTCGACCAGTACCAATGGGCAAGGGTTAATTCTCGCCATAACTGACGCCCGGACGGCAGAAGCCAATAGGAAAGACAGCTCTTACCGGAGCGGTGCTGGGGATGCTCTGCAAGTCAGAGCCAGAAGGGCCTGGTAGCCATACTGGTGCCTGCTGTCGTCGGGCAACCCTGTTAAAGAAGCAGCGGCTCCTCGAGCGGGGCAGCTTAGGGGCCCACTACGTTCTCCTATTCTGCAGCGCATATTGTCTACTGGCAGGGAGCTGATGTCTTTCGTGGTTGCATGGTCCTGCTCACACCAGAGACAGAGCCAGACGACGGAGAGTAGGAGACTGACTCCCAGTTGAGATCTGCTTATTCCAGGCCCAACCACACCGCAGTATGCATCCACATCGATCTACGGTAGGTGGCGGGCAGCTTGCAGGGTGGAATTGGCAGCCTGGGCGAATTAAGGGCGGCGGATGTATTGCTGCCTCATTCCATCAATAGCATGGTTGGCTTGCGAGATGGAAGCAGTGGTTGCGGCGAAGGCACGTGAGGCGTCCAGATGAAGCGGACTATACAGATCGCTTAACAGCATTAAAAGTTGAAATGGTTACACTGCCCGCTTGCAAAGGTACATGGTTCGGCCTGCGAACACTGCGTGTTTACTGACGCAGACTGGCCTATTGGCAGTGCCTAACTGTCCTTGCCGGTGGCATTGCACAGCGAGTGCCCTGGAGGCGCCATCATGACTACGCTTTTCTGCTCTTTTGCTTACAGAGGCCATTACTGTCTGTCCGCTCATGACACCATAAACACACAAGGTCAATCCCCCTGGCACTTTACTCAGAGGTGCGCCGGCTCTTTCGGAGAAGCGCTTCTCTGTGTAGCTGTCTAGTGAACAGACCAGACACGGTGGTGCTATCAGCCAAGCCACTGCTGGGCAGAGCACACGGCCTGTATCTGCTCGTCTCGTGCTCTAGCCAGCCACCCCGCGTGAGCATCTGGAGGCGTGCCTGGACATATGCGTGGTATTCTGCGGTGTGCACGGTCTCGTGTCCGCACAGTAGGCCAGCCAGGGAGCGTGTGCAGGCACGTCATGTGGCACCACGTCCTTTGTGGAATGCTGGAGGACCACACAGGCGAGGGTCTACCATCAAGATACGGACACGTTGCTTCCTGACATGGAAGGTCAATGAGGCTATCCAGATGGCCCAGCCACGGTAGAAGGCTAGCAGATGTGATCGTATTGGCCACCAGCACTGTCACTAATACCAACATGCATGATTAATAGATCTAGCAGGGCCGCAATGTTGCTACTAGTTCTTTGCTTTTTGATGAGCGCTCTCGCTGCACAATGCAAGGGGCACCAGCACTCCAACTGCGCAACCGGCTGGTGCAGGGCGGTCCGTGGCGTCGAGGTCTGTATGAGGTGCAAAGCGGGCCACGTGCTGATCGACGGAGTGTGCGCTGATAACTCTGTTGTCTACGGCGCGGGGTCCGCCTGCCAGATTCTAAACTGCAAGCAGTGTAACGCGGACAACACGCAGTGCGAGCAGTGCGAGGACGGATACACGCCGAGCGCCGGGAATACCCAGTGCAACGAGAACCCAGAAGCGCGGTGCAATACTCCCAACTGTAAGACCTGTGACAACCCCAAAACAGGCAATGAAATCTGCACTAAATGTAATGATGGCGACTACCTCACCCCTACAAACCAGTGCGCACATGACTGCACAGCCATCAGCGGATACTACGGAGATACTGACAAGAAGTGTAAGCCATGCAGCCCTGAGTGCGCTGAGTGCGTTGGGCCAGCCAACAATCAGTGTAGTGCTTGTCCTGCAGGCAAGGCATTAACATATGGAGGTGGTGATCCTGCCCAAGGGGGCACCTGCGGGGATGCGTGTACGGCGGACAAGAACGGATGTAAGGTCTGTGGGGCAAGGATCGGCGGGACAGACTACTGCTCCCAGTGCTCAGTGGGTACTCAGGCTCCTCTGAACGGGGTCTGTACGGCCAACGCGCGTGCTCAGTTCTGCACACAAGTTACCAGTGGATCCTGCACGTCTTGTAGTGGGGGCTACTTCCTCAAGAATGGTGGCTGTTACCAGGCAGATAGACAGCCAGGCAAACAGATATGTACACTAGCTGATAGCAATGGTGGATGTCAGGCGTGTGCCAATGGTCTTCCTCCTAGTTCTTCTGACGTATGCCCCTCGTGTCATTTCACCTGCAAGACATGCTCGACCGCAGACATTGCAAATACTTGTACAACGTGTGCAACTGGGTACTACATGGTCGGATCAGGGCCAAACACATGTATTTCGTGTGAAAGTGACAGTGGAAGTGTCAAGGGAGTTGCTGGCTGCATGAGCTGCGCTCCTCCATCTAGCAATACTGGCTCCGTTCTCTGCTACCTCATGAACGGTGACAGTGCCGGCGGGAGCACGAATAAGAGCGGCCTTAGCACAGGTGCCATCGCTGGCATCTCTGTGGCTGTCATCGTCGTCGTCGGGGGACTCGTCGGCTTCCTCTGCTGGTGGTTCATCTGCAGGGGCAAAGCGTAGATGTACTTAGATAGTAAACGCGTCACTGTATAAAGCATATTATACTGTGATGGGGCCCTGCCTGTGGGAGCGTCCAGAAATCCCACGAGTAAGTCTCGCCCACGTCTTGGCCAATCTGAGAGCGAGAACTGGTTGTAGACAGCAAGCAGGGACTCCTCTTTATTAGTGTATCTAAAACTTGGCACCTTCTCCGGTCGCTCTGTGGGTGTGTGCTCAGTCTGGGTGTGCACGTCGGCCGTTTCGGGGTTCAGGCCTTCTCGCAGACTCTCTGGTCCACCAGTGGCGCCTCTCCTTGGTCTTCCTTCACGGTGAGTGAAGCCCGGGCCGCTGTCTTTTTTAGATGCCCCCGTCTGTCAGGGGCTGCCATCGGGCTCTCCGCTGGCTGGGCCCCTCGGTGTCCGTCCGGCTGTGGTTCTGGGTCAGCGCTTCCACAGTCGCGGTCACTTGGGTCTCAGTGGGCCGGCTGGTGGGTGGGGCGGGGGTATGGGCGGTGAGGACTGGTGGGACCGGGTGGTGGGTGTCTGTATGTGCCCCTGGTCCCTCGATAGACTGGGGTGATCGCAGCTGTGGTGACTGATGGCTGTCCATCTATGACTCACCCCTCTGTGTGCTCGTGGTCTGTGAGTGCCTCCACCCAGACAACCCTCAGGAGCCGTGCACACCGGGACAGAGAGGATGACCAAGGGGAGTCAGGCAGCCCTGCCATGAGGGTGCACAGCAGCCAGCCTGATCTGTAGAGTCTGCTCGAGCGATGTAGTGGCAGACGACTCCCTCTGACAGCAACCCTGGCGACTGCACTGGCCTGCTCTCGAGGCTGAGTGATAGTGTGCACAGATGGACCTGAGTGCAGGAGGATCATCCACACACGAACAGACTGTGTGGACCCAGAGAGGACTGGAGTCTGCTCGGGACACGCTGACTGTGCCCCCATACGAGAGTGCCAGGCAACTACCCGAGCACCCGAGAGGCAGCAACAGACACGGGCACCAGAGATCCTCAATCAGACACATTGCTATGCTCATCCACAGGGGCATCAGAGGACCAGGTGGGGTCACCCTCACAGTCAGGGCCTGATAGGAAGCCAGAGGACTCACGCAGCACAGTAGGTCCAAGGGAGGCACACTCCAGGCAGGTGAGCAGTGGCAGAGCCCTGACAGCTGCCAGCCCCCATGACACCCAGGCAGGCACCAGACTCACCGAAGACTCCGCTGGCCTCGACTGTCTTCATTGATGACCCGAGGGGGCAGCAGCCAGAGGAGTGAGGAGGCCTTCGGACACCACAAGAGACCCGGCTGTCCAGCAGGCGATGAGGCAGACAGGTGGCCTCTGAGCACCACACAGGCACAGAGCTGGCCATCAGAGTGATGCCCGATCACAAGAGATGACCACGAGCACCCTCCACCGCACTCTGGGGCCGTCAATCATCCCACTGCCTCTCATAGCAGACCTCCTTGAGGGCAGTGCAGTGGGTCCCAGCTCATGCAGGAGGGTGCACGCCTCCCCTGGCATAGGACACCCCGGCTCTCCTCGAGGGGTCATCAGAGCCACGAGAGGTGTCAAGGTCCTGGTGGACCACACCGGGAACTCCCGAACGGGCACAGCAGATGTGAGGTATGGGTGACCCTCAGCGTGCTCCTCTCTGCATGGTAGAGCATCTTGAAACCAAGGAGGCTCACCTCTGCCTATGAACAACACACAGCGCTCCATGACAAGGACCCACCAGGAGCAGCACAGCTGACCACGGGGACAGTGCAGCCACCAGTGCCCCACCGTGCCAGTCTTCTGGGCCATCACACTAGAGGCCTGAGAGAACCCATCCCATCCACCGGCTCATCCACACCCCTGCTGGCCGAGGTGAACTACGTCGAGGCACTGGACAGGGCATGCCAGGGGCCCAGCAGACCCGCACAGAGCATCAGCGAGTAGCAGGAGAGGCTGCGATGGCCTGCCTCATCCCTCATGTACCAGTCAACCAGAGCAGCAGTACTGCCCGAGGCATGCAGGGGCCAAGGGAGGCGCTCAGTCAGGGGACACGACACGATCGTCGGTGCCTGTGTCTCGGGAGTGCAACGAAGGCTGGGGATCAGACACAACCACCTTGGCAAACAGAGAGGGGATCACCCACCGCCGCAATGGCCCACCGAACCCAGGAGCACATACGGACACCAATCTCAGCCCCCACCCGGTCCCACCAGTCCTCACCGCCCATACCCCCGCCCCACCCACCAGCCGGCCCACTGAGACCCAAGTGACCGCGACTGTGGAAGCGCTGACCCAGAACCACAGCCGGACGGACACCGAGGGGCCCAGCCAGCGGAGAGCCCGATGGCAGCCCCTGACAGACGGGGGCATCTAAAAAAGACAGCGGCCCGGGCTTCACTCACCGTGAAGGAAGACCAAGGAGAGGCGCCACTGGTGGACCAGAGAGTCTGCGAGAAGGCCTGAACCCCGAAACGGCCGACGTGCACACCCAGACTGAGCACACACCCACAGAGCGACCGGAGAAGGTGCCAAGTTTTAGATACACTAATAAAGAGGAGTCCCTGCTTGCTGTCTACAACCAGTTCTCGCTCTCAGATTGGCCAAGACGTGGGCGAGACTTACTCGTGGGATTTCTGGACGCTCCCACAGGCAGGGCCCCATCACAGTATAATATGCTTTATACAGTGACGCGTTTACTATCTAAGTACATCTACGCTTTGCCCCTGCAGATGAACCACCAGCAGAGGAAGCCGACGAGTCCCCCGACGACGACGATGACAGCCACAGAGATGCCAGCGATGGCACCTGTGCTAAGGCCGCTCTTATTCGTGCTCCCGCCGGCACTGTCACCGTTCATGAGGTAGCAGAGAACGGAGCCAGTATTGCTAGATGGAGGAGCGCAGCTCATGCAGCCAGCAACTCCCTTGACACTTCCACTGTCACTTTCACACGAAATACATGTGTTTGGCCCTGATCCGACCATGTAGTACCCAGTTGCACACGTTGTACAAGTATTTGCAATGTCTGCGGTCGAGCATGTCTTGCAGGTGAAATGACACGAGGGGCATACGTCAGAAGAACTAGGAGGAAGACCATTGGCACACGCCTGACATCCACCATTGCTATCAGCTAGTGTACATATCTGTTTGCCTGGCTGTCTATCTGCCTGGTAACAGCCACCATTCTTGAGGAAGTAGCCCCCACTACAAGACGTGCAGGATCCACTGGTAACTTGTGTGCAGAACTGAGCACGCGCGTTGGCCGTACAGACCCCGTTCAGAGGAGCCTGAGTACCCACTGAGCACTGGGAGCAGTAGTCTGTCCCGCCGATCCTTGCCCCACAGACCTTACATCCGTTCTTGTCCGCCGTACACGCATCCCCGCAGGTGCCCCCTTGGGCAGGATCACCACCTCCATATGTTAATGCCTTGCCTGCAGGACAAGCACTACACTGATTGTTGGCTGGCCCAACGCACTCAGCGCACTCAGGGCTGCATGGCTTACACTTCTTGTCAGTATCTCCGTAGTATCCGCTGATGGCTGTGCAGTCATGTGCGCACTGGTTTGTAGGGGTGAGGTAGTCGCCATCATTACATTTAGTGCAGATTTCATTGCCTGTTTTGGGGTTGTCACAGGTCTTACAGTTGGGAGTATTGCACCGCGCTTCTGGGTTCTCGTTGCACTGGGTATTCCCGGCGCTCGGCGTGTATCCGTCCTCGCACTGCTCGCACTGCGTGTTGTCCGCGTTACACTGCTTGCAGTTTAGAATCTGGCAGGCGGACGCGGCGTCCTCGTTGCACTGGGTATTCCCGGCGCTCGGCGTGTATCCGTCCTCGCACTGCTCGCACTGCGTGTTGTCCGCGTTACACTGCTTGCAGTTTAGAATCTGGCAGGCGGACGCGGCGTCCTCGTTGCACTGGGTATTCCCGGCGCTCGGCGTGTATCCGTCCTCGCACTGCTCGCACTGCGTGTTGTCCGCGTTACACTGCTTGCAGTTTAGAATCTGGCAGGCGGACGCGGCGTCCTCGTTGCACTGGGTATTCCCGGCGCTCGGCGTGTATCCGTCCTCGCACTGCTCGCACTGCGTGTTGTCCGCGTTACACTGCTTGCAGTTTAGAATCTGGCAGGCGGACGCGGCGTCCTCGTTGCACTGGGTATTCCCGGCGCTCGGCGTGTATCCGTCCTCGCACTGCTCGCACTGCGTGTTGTCCGCGTTACACTGCTTGCAGTTTAGAATCTGGCAGGCGGACGCGGCGTCCTCGTTGCACTGGGTATTCCCGGCGCTCGGCGTGTATCCGTCCTCGCACTGCTCGCACTGCGTGTTGTCCGCGTTACACTGCTTGCAGTTTAGAATCTGGCAGGCGGACGCGGCGTCCTCGTTGCACTGGGTATTCCCGGCGCTCGGCGTGTATCCGTCCTCGCACTGCTCGCACTGCGTGTTGTCCGCGTTACACTGCTTGCAGTTTAGAATCTGGCAGGCGGACGCGGCGTCCTCGTTGCACTGGGTATTCCCGGCGCTCGGCGTGTATCCGTCCTCGCACTGCTCGCACTGCGTGTTGTCCGCGTTACACTGCTTGCAGTTTAGAATCTGGCAGGCGGACGCGGCGTCCTCGTTGCACTGGGTATTCCCGGCGCTCGGCGTGTATCCGTCCTCGCACTGCTCGCACTGCGTGTTGTCCGCGTTACACTGCTTGCAGTTTAGAATCTGGCAGGCGGACGCGGCGTCCTCGTTGCACTGGGTATTCCCGGCGCTCGGCGTGTATCCGTCCTCGCACTGCTCGCACTGCGTGTTGTCCGCGTTACACTGCTTGCAGTTTAGAATCTGGCAGGCGGACGCGGCGTCCTCGTTGCACTGGGTATTCCCGGCGCTCGGCGTGTATCCGTCCTCGCACTGCTCGCACTGCGTGTTGTCCGCGTTACACTGCTTGCAGTTTAGAATCTGGCAGGCGGACGCGGCGTCCTCGTTGCACTGGGTATTCCCGGCGCTCGGCGTGTATCCGTCCTCGCACTGCTCGCACTGCGTGTTGTCCGCGTTACACTGCTTGCAGTTTAGAATCTGGCAGGCGGACGCGGCGTCCTCGTTGCACTGGGTATTCCCGGCGCTCGGCGTGTATCCGTCCTCGCACTGCTCGCACTGCGTGTTGTCCGCGTTACACTGCTTGCAGTTTAGAATCTGGCAGGCGGACGCGGCGTCCTCGTTGCACTGGGTATTCCCGGCGCTCGGCGTGTATCCGTCCTCGCACTGCTCGCACTGCGTGTTGTCCGCGTTACACTGCTTGCAGTTTAGAATCTGGCAGGCGGACCCCGCGCCGTAGACAACAGAGTTATCAGCGCACACTCCGTCGATCAGCACGTGGCCCGCTTTGCACCTCATACAGACCTCGACGCCACGGACCGCCCTGCACCAGCCGGTTGCGCAGTTGGAGTGCTGGTGCCCCTTGCATTGTGCAGCGAGAGCGCTCATCAAAAAGCAAAGAACTAGTAGCAACATTGCGGCCCTGCTAGATCTATTAATCATGCATGTTGGTATTAGTGACAGTGCTGGTGGCCAATACGATCACATCTGCTAGCCTTCTACCGTGGCTGGGCCATCTGGATAGCCTCATTGACCTTCCATGTCAGGAAGCAACGTGTCCGTATCTTGATGGTAGACCCTCGCCTGTGTGGTCCTCCAGCATTCCACAAAGGACGTGGTGCCACATGACGTGCCTGCACACGCTCCCTGGCTGGCCTACTGTGCGGACACGAGACCGTGCACACCGCAGAATACCACGCATATGTCCAGGCACGCCTCCAGATGCTCACGCGGGGTGGCTGGCTAGAGCACGAGACGAGCAGATACAGGCCGTGTGCTCTGCCCAGCAGTGGCTTGGCTGATAGCACCACCGTGTCTGGTCTGTTCACTAGACAGCTACACAGAGAAGCGCTTCTCCGAAAGAGCCGGCGCACCTCTGAGTAAAGTGCCAGGGGGATTGACCTTGTGTGTTTATGGTGTCATGAGCGGACAGACAGTAATGGCCTCTGTAAGCAAAAGAGCAGAAAAGCGTAGTCATGATGGCGCCTCCAGGGCACTCGCTGTGCAATGCCACCGGCAAGGACAGTTAGGCACTGCCAATAGGCCAGTCTGCGTCAGTAAACACGCAGTGTTCGCAGGCCGAACCATGTACCTTTGCAAGCGGGCAGTGTAACCATTTCAACTTTTAATGCTGTTAAGCGATCTGTATAGTCCGCTTCATCTGGACGCCTCACGTGCCTTCGCCGCAACCACTGCTTCCATCTCGCAAGCCAACCATGCTATTGATGGAATGAGGCAGCAATACATCCGCCGCCCTTAATTCGCCCAGGCTGCCAATTCCACCCTGCAAGCTGCCCGCCACCTACCGTAGATCGATGTGGATGCATACTGCGGTGTGGTTGGGCCTGGAATAAGCAGATCTCAACTGGGAGTCAGTCTCCTACTCTCCGTCGTCTGGCTCTGTCTCTGGTGTGAGCAGGACCATGCAACCACGAAAGACATCAGCTCCCTGCCAGTAGACAATATGCGCTGCAGAATAGGAGAACGTAGTGGGCCCCTAAGCTGCCCCGCTCGAGGAGCCGCTGCTTCTTTAACAGGGTTGCCCGACGACAGCAGGCACCAGTATGGCTACCAGGCCCTTCTGGCTCTGACTTGCAGAGCATCCCCAGCACCGCTCCGGTAAGAGCTGTCTTTCCTATTGGCTTCTGCCGTCCGGGCGTCAGTTATGGCGAGAATTAACCCTTGCCCATTGGTACTGGTCGAACACTCACTACGTGTTGCTCGTCTAGGAAAGATTGATCTTGCCGCTCCACGGGCTATTCGCCATGCTGGATGACGAACATATGTGCCACTCAGCCCCTAGTCTTTATTGGATGCAAGGCCAGCTATGCAGGGTTACAGGGCCGCCTCGCCATCCTTAAGTTGAGCTCTTAGAAGTGTCCTACGTTTTACTAGACGCAACCTAGGTCCGTCCAACTCTATGCTTTATACTAATTCTAGATTGGGTTAAGCGTGCCTGGTAGTGAAGGTATCTACGGTACTTCCACTCACCGTGAGCAGTTCATAGAAGCCCCTGTGGCTCATCGCCTTCAATACTTGTGCGTCCACTCATCGATACCTCCGCGTTATTCAGCATAACTATAGTATGTCACCTGTATGCGTCAAGCTACAGCTCCTAAGTGTCTTACAGCAAATACCTTGCGTCTGAGCACCTGGTTAATTCAGCATCCACGCGTATAAAACATGATAGAAGTCTGTGGAGTATGGTGGCTTCCATTTTCTCTTTCCCCTTTTCTGACTCTGGTTGACTTTATCTTTGCTGGGTCAAATATGCACTATCTACGCGCACCTTAATGTTAACGGCACTCGTATGTCCTGCCAGGTCATATAAATCTTTATCAGCCGTTGCATGATAATTGTCTGGCATAATATGCAATCTGGTATTGAATGAAGAATAAAGCGCCCACTTTTGTAATGAGGACTTGTTGTGCTTATGCTGGGAAATAATAGATGGTCAAGTATAACCGTACAAGGCTGTAGGACACTCTGCTGGACGATTTTATGAGTATAGGAAGCTGCCTGCTTTAACCTACAGCTCATTTCATTCACGTCATAAGCATTTTGCCACACAAGATCACTTTAAAAGCATTCTGTGATTACCAGACATCTTTTGATACCAGTCCCGGGTCAACAAAGCAAGCTGCTTATTGTAATTTGGAAAATTGGGTAACGGCTCCATGGATTCTTGGGTATCATGCCCACTAATCAGCAACTACCAAATATCCTACTTCGCATCTACTTTTTGCAATCTGTTTTTTGTAAGACGGCGACTGAAGCGCTAATGGCTCAGTTTCCTAGACCATCCATATCTCTACATAAAGGTTGCCATCGGAAGTCTCCATAAATAGAACATGCAAACTCGACAGACAAGCTTCTAGTATCAGCCTTCTCACAATGTATCTATGACAACGGGTCTGTCTTTAGTCAATCGATACTTATCCAGAGAACAGTAGCGCGGCAGTAGTATAGATGATTATTACGTAGCTTATGCAGGGGCTTGTTGTCAGCAACAAGAGATAAAACAACCTTAGCCTTACAAGATTAAAAGTTCCACATTAGCTAAAAACGATAGGCTCAGTGACCATTTTTCATGCCACTCACCAAACTTAAGCCGTTTACAGATTTGACGTTTAGTTGCTCTTACAATCTTTACTCTGCTGGTTGTCTGTTTGTTTGGATCTCTAGTTAAGGTTGGGCCAGTCTGCAATCTTACTCGTGCTCAATTGCGTGACACGCCATAACCATAATATCATTTATGATCTAGCCATCTATTGCAGGCGCTACTTGCTACATCAGAAACAATGACCGTGGATCCATTACCTTCCCTTTGGTGGTCAAAGTATCATAAGGGACAGACTCTTCTCATGTGCTGGTTGGGCCGCTTAATCTTGTCAGTACAAACTTCTCTCACGATTCAAGCTAGTTGTGATAGTGATGGCATAATTTCCCTAGCAATCAGTTACTCAGTTCAATCCTTGCCTCAATATTATAACGAGTTGGACGCCTTGAGTCACAACGAGTCGGTGAAATTAGTATCTCAAAGCTTGCACGGATGTAAAGCATCGCGTTGGACATCACTGGATAAAGGCATGTACCAGTTGAGAATTGGTGCAACTTCTGGCTAACTCTTGAAGGCCCACGCTCCCTAACATGAACGTGGACAAGGCCAATCCCAGGCTCTGCGCCATATGGGTTTGTCACGAAGTCCTTGCCAGTAGGCACACAAAGCGACTGTTCTTGTCGCTTTTCTCGTGCTGTCGGTCTTGATTTGTCCTCTATGCGGCGTGGTGCAGTAGACAACCTCACCCCCTATGACCTTCCGTTGCGCAGCTCGTAACTGCTGTACACAATGCGTCTGCAAAGAGCCGACATGACAACGGCCCTATTTGGATGCTGCCCATGCAGAACCAGGCTTACGACTGCGTCTTGCAGCTATTAGCCGTGTATTCCATTTACTGCTGATTGCCTGGTCTATTATCACATATCTATGTATTGGCAAAGCAAGGCCCGTCCTTTTCTCGAAGGCAATAAAGCAATCTATTTGATCTACACCTTGCGCCCTTAAGCATATATCGGAAGACTACAATCAGCTCGTTCTGACTAGACTACATCATGGAAGGCATGAAAGGTCAGTTGGGTTTGTAACATACAGTGACGTAAAGTCATTCGCGTCTCTTCAAAGCACCAAAGCAGCCCGCAAAAGTGTTCATTCAGATGGCTTTCTATCTCCATGTGACGATGCTCATGTGGATTTTCAGTACATTTACAGTGGTATTTCTGTGCGGCTCACATGTCTTATGAAAGTCTATGTTACCGATAGCTGGATGCAGATCTTCCTATTCTGTAAGATATTCATCGTCGTTCAACGTGTTCATAGCATGACATATCTGGCGTTTGCCTAGTTTGCCAATGCAAGTGCTTTCACTCTATGCTTACAAAAAGCACGAAGCCCAAGGGAGGATGGCCACAACCCCGAGGAGCGTGTATACAGCTGGCGACTTTAAGGGCCTACGTGAAAAGTACTAATATCCGTCCATGATTGCTCTTACAGTACTTTAATAATAGGCTAATAATAGATTCCCTGATGGCTATGCAGGATGGTATGTACCACCTGCAATGTTGAAAGATGTCCCAGCATGTACAGAAACACGTTGTGTACCCTAGAATCTACCAGTGATACTGGTGTGTAGAAGCAATTCATATATAAGAAGCGGTGTGCACAGACTCACTAAGAATGAGGAGGATAATTGGCAAGCAAAATAAGCTCTTACATTATTTCAAGAAGCATGCATTCACGACTTGGAGCTAAGAATGACGTATAAGTTATTTGAAAGCATAACACACTTAGAGGCAGAGCTGCAAATCGCCTTTATCATATACAGGCAGTCACGTGGAACCATGCATGAAGATTCATGTTGTGGCACACCTTCACAGCTTCGTGGTTGGCGTCACGCCCAAGACCTCTAATCATCGGTGAGATCAATAGTGCTATTGCTAAGATCAATGACTGGAACCCGCTTCAGAGCCCGTTGGTGCGCAATGTATCTTACCTCTTGGTAGTAGTTGTGGCAGGCACGGATTGTAAGTCCAGCGGCCTGGTTAATTCGGTGCGCTTGTGCGTGCCAGACGGGCCCGTGATGCACTCGCTCGAACACCTTCAGTCTGAAAAGGTAGGCGTGGATCATCTCATGCACCAGCACGTCGAGCAGGTCGTGTTGTGAACGATATTGGAGTAGAGGTGCAGATAGGATAATTACAATAGGACTATGCTCTTCTGTTCGCGTCCCTCTGTATTTGCATAGACCTGCAGAACGTGTTAGCCTATTGCTCCAATGAACCACAACATCTCTCAGGCAATTGTCGAAAAAAGCCTCGTTGAAATGCCTAAAGAGCGCGTGCACATCACCAAAAGGCCAGTGTTGTGTTTCTAGTTCCTGAGAGGTAGGTGGTGGGGCAGCAAAAAAGTCCAGGAGGGGGTTGCTATCCATTTTTATGCCAGAGCATCCTGAGGTTCGAGCCTTCGCAGAACGCATAACGTTTGAGGCAGAGCACACTCTCTTTACTAACGTCTCTACTTCGAGGGCGTGTGTGTATAAGGCCCTCCCACCTTTGTTCCTTGATGATTCCATAAAAGTAGCATTTACCATAAGGTGCGAATCTCGAGGCAAGCAGCTCCGAGTTGACCTGGCTCGGGCAGCTGATCCACCTAGGAATGAGGCAAAGAGTATTTTTGTGCGTCTGAAAAGAAATACATCTGACACCTCAGAGACACCCTATGATTTGTGCAAAACAACCGCTTTAAGCCGCCCCTGGGAACACTCAGATCACGCTGTGGCGCTTACCATACCAACCAGTATCGTGATTGGCCTGGGATTAGCAGGCTGTATCAACACCTTCTTAACCCCAGAGGAAGCTTTGAAGTCTAACGCACATCTCTTGTTTGAGGCATCTGATGCTGTGTTAGCAGTATGCTCGCCACGGCCAGAGACCATGTACTGGCGAGTAGGAGACTTCGACCATGCACGGTCCCCTGATCCTGTGGCACAGTACCTAGACTATGTGTCCAAGATACTGTCCAAACTGTCACATATTCCTATAGGTCTTGACGGGTCTTTCATTGTGCCACCCAAGTCGATATTTTCACAACCCATATGCCGGCTTCTTTTGTCTCAGGAATTGTTCAACGGAGTAGGGAATTACCTACGAGCAGAGGCCATGCACCGACTTCTTATTCACCCTTTCACCCCAAGCGTCTATGTGTTTGAAGAGCTTATCCATTGGGTTCATGACACCGTGCGAGAAACCCCTCGATTCCACAACTTGAGTAACAAGTGGAGAAGTCTTGCCGAAAAGAATGTCTCTATTATCGAGACCAAGTGCCCACTCATCCCGATGATCAGAAGGCTATGTGAGGAGGCCTATGCTGTTCTGGATGATCACAGACTCTTTTCGGAGTGGCTTTTATGCTATAAGAAAGCAACTAATTGCATTCTTGATTCCGGGGGCAGAGAAGTTTGGTTCTTCGAAAAGCTAGTCGCAAACAAATCCAGTCATGCAAGTGAGCACGGCGATAAGAAGAATTCTGCTGAGAAGCCAGATGCATGTACCCTGTCAGAGCTCATACTGTCCTCTGAACCTAGTCTTAAAAAGGTTGCAGTACAGCAACTGGCTACGTCAAACGCAGAAAATGTCATTCTTAATAGCACGGAGAATGATGCTGATGTCAGCCAGCTAGACATCTTGGAATACTCTCGCAAAGACCTCCTTCGACGAGGCACGGTACTCGACAATCTTCCAATTGATTCTAGAAACGAGTCAGCTAGTCGATGGCAGGACAAGATTGTTCGGAAGAGTACTGTCCAACAATTACATGACGCTCGAACGTTTCAAGCAAGCCTCCAGTCGAAGTAAAGCAGAGAGTCCGCGGGCCTATATCTGCCTGACCATTATCTTATCATCCAAGGAGTACAGAAGGTGGTCGCTATACAGCTGTACAATGGGAGGCGGCTCTGTTTCAGAGATGGGCATTGTGCTTCTACAATACTGGTCTACAATCTCTAACTGATCAGATACCTTCATGATCGTGTAGTGGTTTGCAAGAAAGAGGGCAGAACGGGCGTTGAGTAATCGTGTAAACGGGGGTTGGTGACACAGCTGGCTGTTCAACTGTTCAACCCTCTGCACCCTCAGCGGCTGCAGGCTGCCTCTCATGGCCAAGAGGTTGAGCCCGTCGGTTCCGACGGTGTAGAGCACTTGCTTGCAGGTGAGCGCGGAGTCGAAAATGGGATACGAGGGGGCCAGCTGGGCGTGTGTGTGAAGAAGGGCGTTCCTTATCAGATCCCAGACCTTCACAGACCCGTCGATGCTGGTGGAAACCAGCGCGCTGTCGGCGACGTGCAGCGACGTCACCGCGTGGCTGTGAGAAAGGGTCGTGACGGGCACGCGAAAGCTGCGCATATCCCAGATTGCGATAAGCCCATCATCAGAGCCAGAGATTACTTCATACACTGGATGCTTGCAGAGAACAGTCACCGCCGCCTTGTGACCTTCGACGATAGAGTGAGCCTTAGAGCGTGTGTCCCATATAATTAGTGAACCGTTGTGGCATCCTAGTGTAACGACACTATCGGATGTTATAGTATCCATCGCTGTTACAACGTTATTAAAGGTTGTCAATTCCACTCCTCCATACTTATTTAGTCGAAGAACGTTTTTCCGTGTATCGGCGGTATAGACAGTAACAGAGTCTGGCAATGTTTTCATCACAGTGTACCGTGTACGGGAGTCATTTGCTGTTAGAAAAACCATTGCACACATTTAAATTCTGCTTTCTGCCAGAGTCAGACTGGAGTTCTCTTCAACTAACGGTTACAGCAGTACTGACCACCAGCTAAAGATTGGGCCAGACCTTTTTGTTTTACAACTTGCTATGCCTTGATTTAAATGTACCCTATCGTCCAAAGTGGCGATGGAAGAGTACCATTTTGCTATGTCTGCTACTAAATAGGTTGAGGTTGAAGGTCTTGCTCTGTAGAATCTCCTCTAAGATTCACGGACCATTACAGCAACCTCACCCGTGTTTTCCTTAGTGAATCGATGATAGCACAGTTCAAAGTCCGTAGTTCACATACTCACTTTCAAACTAGAGTACTTCTGATTCAGTCAAAAAATGATAAGTCATTGTTGAAAAGTACTGTCGTCGGACCACCTTTATGAGGCATATGGACGATGCCGACAGCACAGCTTTCCGACGCAGTATGCACCAGTCGGGCCCCAGTGAAAGTTGTAGCGTAGAGCCTAACGCACACCATGAAGAGAGTGTGCCGGAGAGTGTTACTAGTAATGAATACACAGATCTGCAAGAAGACGAGCTCTTCGAGCGGTTCAATACGGATATGTTTCCTGGAGCTGACCCGACATCCTACTCATTTCCAGCAACACTCCAGGCTTCCTTTCTCTACCCAAATTTACAAGCTGTAGGACATCCCATGGCTTATTGTCCTCTAACCGTACCTGGCCTGTCACCACTGGGCTATGAAGACACTGGCGATTTACCCACAACTCCAACATCCCCTTTCTCGACCCTAGAGCCGTGTGTCAGCGGTTCTGCTCTGCCTCCTCCAATCGCCTACCCAGTTTTTGAGTGTTCTACATCTGGCAAAGGCTTGTCCGTTCCACTTCCATATCAACAGTATTTTCCCTCACTGCTTTTGCCTGATTCCAATCATACCACTAACCAAAACCGAAACCAAGAACAAAGCCCTATACTCAGCAGTCCATCTAATAGATCATCAGATTGCAAGCACAAAAATGCTTCTATTTCTCACTCTCAGTCTTTCCAGCTGCCACATGCATGCCTGCAGCAGGATTTAGCCCCACTTGATGCACTTCCCCCGCTCCTGTCCTTCTCCTTGCCAGTCCTTCCTCCAAAAGAGAACCACAGCCACTCTATGTATCCACCCGTTATTCCTCTTCGGACTCAAGCCAACAAGGCGCTGTCTTTTGGAGAGCAAAGGACCATTCGCTTTTGTTCGAGCCCTAATGTAAGCATTACTAATTTATCTGTTCTATCACCATCTGGGCTATCTTCATATGTGCTAGAGTTGTTAGACTCTAACGCTTCTGTTAGCAACACAGCATTAGAAAAGCTACAGGCTACTCTTAACGCCACAGATCTCGTTCATTTTGAAGACTTTTATATTAATTTATATAACATAATCATTGAAAATCTTCTAAACCTTGCAAAGTCCCCAAAAGGCTCATTATTGATAGTAGATTTTGTGAAGAAAGTTGGCAATGAAGATCTGTACTTTAATCTACTGAATGCACTATTCAGTCGTGCTAAGCTCCTAATGAACAACCAACACTCTATCTGGCTACTACAGTCTCTCTTAGATGACTTGCCAGATGAACAATTTTTGTACTTCTGCAGTTACATAGAACCAGATTGCATGGCGTATTGCTATCATCGACAAGCAAACCACGTTGTACAGAAGGTCATATCCATACTCGAGAGCAAAGCGTTCGTTTCGGAAAGGCACAGGGAGACTGCCAACAGGATTTCCGCCATCATCCTCAAGGATCCATCCGATTTCCTGGCCCTTAGTGACCAGATGTGTGGCTGCAGAATTTACCAGAAGCTTTTTCCTTTACTGATAGACGAAGGTGAGCTAATCAACATCCGCAGTGTTTTGCTGGAAAAATTTGTGTTTCTATGCAATAACCAGTGGGCAAATTTCTGTATTCAGGGGCTTATAAAAAATAAAAGGTTAATCCACAGCAGTATTCGGAAGGAAGTTGTTGAGCAGCTAACTAGAAACGCTATACTGTTCTGTACGCACAAGTTCGGCTCACACGTCATTGAGAAGTTTCTAGAGTGTTGCACTGTCAAAGAAAGAATAGATTTTTCCATGTCCTTATTCATGAACCCAAATTTCCCCAATCTCATGGACGATTCTTATGGGAATTTCATAGTTCAGAAGATGCTTCATCAAAAGGAAAGTAAGACTGATGCACGGTTAGCCACGCTTCGGGAGACGTGTGGCAGGTTGTGCAAATATTATCTTAAAAGGCATAACTTCAAAGAACAGAGCATCAAAAATATCATGTGCTATCTTAGCAAGTCCCTGAAGGGGCTCAAGGGTCTTGAGCCACTTTGTCCAGACAAGGTTTTAGATATAGCCAGGAAGCTTGATACGAGCTCGTGGGTTTTCTGTGCATAATATAAACAGAGTGTAAAATTATAAATGGAATTATAAACATTGAATTATTTTAAATTCAATTTGGCTTTCGCCAATTCTCCCCTGACGATTCCATGCCCCGCATTAGCCGCCATAGGAACTCGTCAAAGACATACAGCACCCCAAAGAAGCCCTTCACGAAGCCTCGCTTGGACGCCGAACTCAAACTCTGCGGGGAGTACGGCCTCAAGTGCAAGCGCGAGATCTATCGCGCGAGGTACATGCTTGCGAAGATCCGCAGAACGGCTCGTAACCTCCTCACGCTTGACGAGAACGATATCAAGCGCAGGTTCGAGGGCGCTGCTCTTCTTCGTCGCCTGCACATGCTCGGGATCCTCGATGAGGAAAAGGACCAGTTGGACTATGTTCTCGGTTTGAGGATTGAAGATATCTTTAAGCGCCGTCTTCAGTCAGTCATCGTAGAGAGCAAGCTCGCAAAGTCCGTCCACCACGCGAGGAACATGATCAAGGCCCGCCACATCAGCGTCGGGGGACAGATAGTCAACATACCGTCTTACATGGTTCGCATTTCTAACACGAGCCGCGTTGCGATAGCTGACACGTCGAGCCTTGCACCAAACGGCAAGCCGGGCAGAACAAAGCGTGCAGCTGCAAGGAGGCAGAGTAGCGGGGATAACGAGTAAAGAGATACAAGTAAATGGGGCCTCCTGTCCATGTCCTGTGTGGCGCATCTGTCGTGTGTAGCAGGACTGGAAGCAAAATTCAAAAAAGCCATGAATTCGGAGCAGCGTCTCCTGTCATGGATAGAGACGGACTTAAAGCCAAGGGCCTCTACCACGAGTCGCTCACTCCTCAAGGTATATCTCTCGTCTTCAGTGCTGATGTCTAACCTTCTTCGTCACCTTTATAATATAGATGTCACTGGGGCTGCCGTACTGCCCACGCTTCTGCGCACTCTTATGCCAGGCGAGAAGAGCATTACGATTGATGACGTTTTCGCACGGGAAGAGCTGTTCGAAGATGCAGTTTCTCTTCTAAATCAAAGAATTCTGAGGAAAACCCAGACCGGCCGCAGCCCGGACGAAACTTCCCAAGAGAACGTGTATCACACCCTCGCTGCCTTTGATTCATGCCAGCAGCGCAAGGATGCTTTGCTTGAGGCGCTGGAAGTCGTCGAGGCAGACATCTATGCACAGCAGCGCGAATTGAAGAATGCTGTTCAGGCCATGTCTTCTGAGATAGCTGATCTGCTGCTTAAGTGTGATACGTCCAAGAAAGCTACGAAGCAGCGCCAAACGGTCACATTTGCCGATTCCAAAGATAAGACCCGTAGCATTGTCAACGAAACCGATGGTTATTATGAGGAAATAGAGGAGCTTACAATCGATGAGCTGTCATCGCCTTCCGCATCCTACTCGGGAGCAGCGCAAGGTCCCTTGACAACAACCGATGACAAGCGCATAGCGCAGCTTCAAGATAACATCCAGAGGATAACATCTGTTCTTAAAGCATACAATGAACAGCAGGAGGAGAGAGGAAGGTATGTCGGAGATGCAAATGCACATATTCGTGTCCTTACAGAGACAAGGGAAGAGAATCGCCGCTACCAGGTTCTTGTGAATAATCTCAGCGACGAAGTAAGTGTATACAAAGGAAAGCTTAGTGATCTTTCTCGTGAATGCGATGTTCTGAAAAGCAAATTGGCATCTTCGAGGCCCGACTTCTCTCAGTCCTCTATTACTACAACTGAAAAGTCGTCTCCTGCTGCTCTTCAGTCAGCTACACCTGGGCGGACTTACATTCGAACTCCAGATAATGCCAAGGCACCCAGGCCCGGTAGCCGCCCGAGGGCCATGTCACAAAAATCTAACGACCTCCGATCTTCTCTGCATCAGAGACGAGGAGGACATGTTACCGATAACAGCTATTGTCAGCCTCAGCCTAGTACGCCGACGCTCTCTGCAACTACTAAGATAAATGAGCTAAAGCTTGCTTTAAAGCAACGAGAATCGACAATTATGGAGCTCAGAGCACAGATTTCTGAGCTTACGCGGGCGTCAAGCCTATCAGTCACAGACTTTAGAGAGCTGGAAGAGAAGCACAAGAGTCTAATGGTAAAATGTGATAAATTGCGGACGATGCTACGTTCCATTGAGCAACGTATACGAGAATATGCAGTGGAGGATAGCAATCTTACATGCAATCCCACCGGCAGAGACGCACTGGAGCTCCTCTCCAGCTTCTATCATCTGATGCGTGATAAGTGTTATGACTTTGCCCGAAAGGCAGTGGAAGCTTCATCTACAAAGATCCAGAAGGAAAAGACAAGCCAAGACAGGCGTTTCAGCGAAACATTTGACAAGAGCTTTGGCGGAGGAGGCCGTGGGCACTCAGCAAGCTACTTGCACGGGACTTCGTCGGTTGAGAGAGAGAATGAGCGGCTCAGAGCTGTTGTCCAGGAACTTTCGTCTGGAAAAGATGCCTTTGAAAGGAGACTTTCACAGCTCGAGGGCCAGATCAATCAGCAGAACAAGAGGGCAGATGAAACGCGCCGTGATCCTCTTCTAACAAGTAGTGGGCTTATGAGGAGCACGCGCCTGGATCGCAGCATACGCACTAGTAGCCGAGGCAGAGATTATGGTGACCGGTTTAGAAGATCCAGTAACAGCGAGTATGAGTATTCAGGAGATTACGACGACATATCATTGAACAACCTCGCATATCGGCTCCGCTCCGACTCCAAGCGAATTGCCATGTTAACGGGTGATGCCAAACGACCTGGCTCCAGTCGCAGATACTGAGCCATTCTAATTCGTGTAAATGCCCGGAGATGTTTACATCTTTCCGCTCGAGCCCCCGTTAATTCCTGCTGTCGTTGTAATAACTCCTAGAGCATTTGCTGGCTTTGTGGTATGAACGGGTAATGAATCACTTGACCAGCGCGACATACCCAAGATGTCATCAGAGCCAGGTGTTCCATATGATGGCGCATCGTCAGAGCATATTGGTACTTCTGATGCTGTGAGGCCCGTTGGCATGGAGACCGGTGCATAGGGAGTCATGCTTTTCACACTTTCAGCAGGTGCACTGTCCTCCTTCAAATGGCTCATCATCTGAGTAGGACTTGTCAGATGAAACGGCAGACTAGGAGATAGCGCATAGTCCGGATTGATGGATGACGGCTGCTTAGTGTTTCTCTGCAGCTCACGCATGCAACTGCTTGCTGTGTCTCGAGCTAAAGATACATCATGTTGCAAGTCTCTGTTTTCGAATTCAAGAGCGGAGACTTTCGTCTTTATGCGCGACAGAGCTTCTGCACGTTCATGAGAAAGCTCATTGAGAAGACGTCGGTTAGCGTTCTTAAGTGTCACAATTTCAGCTTCCTTGGTTGATAGCTGTTGCTGCTGAGTATATATAAGGTTCTTGAAACTAATAAGGTCCGAGTGAGAAACTTGTATCGTGTCCTTGGGACTGTCTGTGGCATCAGAGAGCTTTCGAGCTATAGTAGTTGCCTGTACATATGTATTTTCTCTTTCGCTAGTAAGTTCGATCGTGCGATCTTCAAGCTCCTTCTGCAGTTCAGCGATTCTTTGGTCTTTTTCGACTAATAGTGCCATCAGTTCTTGGTGAGTTTTGCCCGATCTTTGAGGTGAGATTCCTTTGGACTCCTGTTGTGCCAGACGGACCGGAGAATACTGAGGAGATGAAGACTGCTTTGGAGTGTACGCAATATGACGAGTTGTCTCGGTTAGCTGCATACTACTATTGTGCACCTTATTCTTATGAGCATCCGCTCGTAACTGCGCTATAGTGGCCCGTGCACTGTTTAGGTCTTCCTTTAATTGCGTAATAAGAACTTCATCTTGTTGATTCTTATCAATATCAAATACCTCTGTGACTATTTGGAGATTGTTTCTATCCTCTAGTTGCTTCAACAAAGAAAGCATCTGCTCATCCTTTGCCGTTATGGTCTGCTTAAGACGATCTATTTCTGCCAGGAGGGTGCTTAGATCCCCACCACTTGAGAGGGTATCCGCCATCGATGATGAGCACTGGCGTGCCGTTGCAAGAGATGCCTCAAGTCTCCTGATCTTTGCATCCTTTTCATCAATTTCATTTAACAGCATGGTGCGGTCGTTAGACATCTTTTCGTTACGTAGTGCAGTCCTCTCTTTTTGTACTTCTCGTTCTTTCTCGTTAAACTTTCCATGCAGCCTCTCACACATGTCTTGTACCTTTTTGATGGCAGCTCCATGCTTAAGGTGCTGCTGAATGTACTTATGCTTCAAGAGCTTCACTTCCAGTCTCAAAATATCTTCTACGGTCTCATTTCCCTGCAAATGGGCGTCTTCCGCCAAAAACTTGTTTTCGTCGACTATGTTTCCCAAAATAAACCTTGCATCAGCAAGCTCGCTCTCGAGTTGATCTATCTTTTCTTGCAAATACAAGACATTACCTATATTGATACCACTGGAATCTCGCTGAAAGAGTTCATCTTGTAGCTTTCGTATTCGCATAATAAGGCGCTCGTGCTTATCCTGGAGCTCCACGTGCTCAGCTCTCATAAGTCTGTGTTGAAATGCTTCCTCATCTAACTTACTCTGTAATCTCTGAATATTTGTGTTCTTCACTTCTATGGTAGCCTTAAGAACATTAACGTCCTCCTCCGGATTGCACGTTGCAGCTTCTTCCTCCTCGAGCTCGTACTGGGCAGCAGAGGCATTAACTTTTGACATAATATCTTGCCAATGTGCGATCTCTGCGTCTTTCTGACTAATCTTTGAGGTTAACTGATCAATCAGCTCGTTTTGTCGAATGATTTGATCTTCACGTTCCTGAATAAGCTCCTGAAGAGAATAAGTCGAGGATACATCAGCTGTGTTGAAGCACGGTGCATTCACTTTGTTAAAGGTGGTGAGAGGAGAGCGATAGGAACTAGATGCTTGATGAGAATGGCTTTGAGTGCTTCGATATTCTGATGAGAAACCACGGTTAAGGCTTTGGCTGCGGCCTGGTGTGTACGGGGTCATGGTGGTTACTGTGTTCTTGGCTCCGTACCTTTCATCAAGAGCTAATGTAAGAAAGTCTTCCACATGAGTGAATGAATTCTTGGAAGCATGTTTGCGGGCTCTAGAAATGTCTTTTACAGAGAAGTCTAGGTGCTGGACGAGAATTTTCACTACCTCGAGATGCCCCCCGATGGCTGCATGGTCAAGAGCTGTGTTGCCTTCTCTGTCTGTTTCATAACTAAAGAATGGTAATAATGCTAACACCACGGCATGCGCCCCGTAGCCTGCCGCCATCATCATGGCATTTCGGCCGTCTGGCAAGAGGATACCTTTCTCCTTCTGTGCTAAGAGCTGTGCCGATCCCGGACTACTTGCTAGCGTAGCAAGCATTAGTGCAGTACGGTTCTGTGGGTCCAGCTGGCCTGCCTCGTGAGGGAGAAGAAGATTCACTATCTTTTCATCGTCTGCAATGGCTGCCACCATCAAGGCTGTCTGACCGTGTATGTTTCTAGTACAGGCACAATGACCGATCAGGTCCCGAATAAGCTCGTAGTCTCTGTTATGGACGGCGTCGAACCACTGAGAGGATGAGTCCGCCATTCGATTTTTTGTTCCGGAGAATACTACAACAGGGGTTTACTGACTACCACCGCAGCTACACCATAGCCAGGCACACAAGCTACTCCTTCTTGTCCAGCTCAATCTCTGAGCGCACATTTTGCCAGTGCTCGACGGTTGCATTTAGATTCGCTTGTAAGTCGCTAAACTCTACACCTGCCAAGGCTTTCCAAAACCGCTCCACAACGGTCCAGAAGCCCTTCACGATGCTCTGCGTAAATCCAATTTGCGAGTTGGCAATGATAAGTGACTCTTCACCTTTCTGTGGACGGGTCTTGATCTTGTCTGGCTCCAGACCACACTCTAGCATAAGGTCACCCAGTGACCAGAACTCGTTCATCAGGGCCACTGCATACCGTGTGCTTATTTCTATTGGCCTGCATGGATTGGACAGATCTCCAAACTTGATACACACTTTCAGAATGTACCATCTGAGCAAAGCAATCTCCGAATCATTGTGGTGCTCAAGTATTTTAATAATTAAATCCTCGTCGAGGCTTTCTAAGCGGCGGAGAAAATTGAAGTGAGTAGACATATCGGTTGCTAAAATAATTTCTAAAAACAGTGCTCTAAATTCGCGGTACTGACATGGTGTGAAGTGCTTGAAATAGACTGCCATCTGTGTGATGATGTGCCATGACAGCGTTGCATGGGCATGCTCTAAGGGCGCCTCGTCGTTGTAGAGGAGGGCTAAGGCATTCTCCGTATTAATACAGAAGAGATTGTCGATCCCTGTGTGGCCAAGATCATGGCACAGAGACCCAAATAGGAGTGCCAAGAAATCAACTGGTCGGATAAGGGCCTGCCTGGGCTGTTCTGTTATGAGCCTAGAATAGTCACTCTCCTTGTATTGCCGCATGGCTTTATACACACATAAAAATGGATGCTTGGGGGATTCGCTGATGAGAGAACAGTACACGGTACTGAGCATGTACATGGACATCTGGGCCACGTCTGCTGCATGAAGCTTGTTGTGATACAGCGTGCTTGTATAAGAGGACTCCAGCTCGATAAGAACAGCCAAAAGCACGTTGTCGTGGATCGAAAAATAAGTGGTTATGCCCAGGAGCTTTGCAAGGATGTAGCCAACGGCCGTCAGTCCATAAGTGCGTGTATATGTATTCATGGCACTGACATCGAAAGAAGACGACTCAATGTTCTGGCAGATATACTTGGAAATCTTGTCCAAATTGTACTCTATCGCCAACTTGATATTTGAACAATCCACTCCATATTTCTCTGCCAATTCTGAGGTGACGGTCAATGTCATGGCACTCTCATCGCCAGTTTCAAAATATTCCAAGGTGCGTATGACCGCTATGTTTAACACAGCCTGGAGAATGCGCTGCTGAAGAGTAAGTACAAGTTCTCCAGATTGGTCGAGTCTATAATATGTGTTATTCACGCGAAATTCACGCTGAGAAACATCAGGCATCCGTATATGTTCTGGGTATCGCTTGGAATAGAGCTGCAACATATTCTCTACAGATTGCTTAGAGATGTTTGTAGAAGAGCTGTAAGACAACACAGTCCGTGTGCTCTGCGGTCTTTCTATCTCATACCTTCCTTCGTCCAGGGTCCTCAGCTGCTCGCTAATCTCAGACTTGTCATCTACGGTCAAATTCATCAATTTCATGCCTTTAATGTCGTTAAGAAGCTTTCCCCAGTCCTCCGACTTGGCAGATGGGTCTTTGCTGTCTTGCAGGATAGCGGAGCTGACATGCAAGTCTGGATCCAAGAGCTGACAGACGGTGAGTATTCGGGACTGCATGGCGGTGTCGAGCCTCCGCGTCCGGAGTATTTCTTTGAGGAGGGTAACAAGCTTCTCTTCTGATGAATCAAAGTATGAAAAAAGGGTGCTATCAGGTATATGAGACTTGTCCTTGGTGCCCTCGCCTGCTTCCGAGGCTGCGCCCCTCTTCCCTGATGATAGAATCTTAGGACCGATGAGAGAGTTCCTGCGTGCTCTAGTGTGGGATAAATTCTTGAGAATTAAATTCTGTGATGCAAGTAGCGTAGAACCCAACTTTTGCCTTGGATCTAAATTCATGTTATATGCAGATATGTTCGATAATAATGTGAGTTGATCCAGAAGCAGACTCTTCTTATGTGCTTCAGACAGCTTGGCAATCGTTCTGGGTGTCACTGCAGAAAACAAGATGTTTGGACTACACTTGTTCAGGACCGCTAATAAAGTTAGCTCTAAACGCAGGTCGGCTTCGGCATAGTTGCACAACGATTTGAACAGCATCTTCAAATAAATGTTACAATAGCTCTTACTGGAAACGCCTTTGCTGAGAGCCTTTTCGCCACCCTTGGGGAGAAAAGGGTCAGAAACAGTTATGTGATTGGAGAAGACACCCTTCATGAGTCCCTGACGTTCCATGTTGTCCAGTCGAAACAAAACACACGGCATAGTAGCATGATTCTCTAGTGTAGAGAGGTATGCCAGTGTCCTAAAGTAGATTGGAGCGAGAGAATATACAAACTTTATTGCACATATATAGACAATGATGCTGAGCTCTATCTCAATCGCAGTGAAGACATCCATATTAATCACGAAGTCTGTACTTAGAGATCTGTTAAGGTGATAATTTGAGGTATTAGTGGAGCAGAAGGCTGAGCTTACTCCAGTGGGGCCTCGCTTCCCGCGGATCTTGCTCAGTAGCTTCTCCGAAGAGGTGGTACCGAAACTATCGAGTATTGAGAGCATGTTATCGCAAGAGGTCATATCATTGAAGTAGTGCTTGTTCAGTCCTGCGGACATCACTCTTGATACAAGGAATTCTACCTCTGAAAGAGCTATCCCAGTACACGGAAGCATGCCGTTTGCGAGCATATCAATCCACTTAACATAGATTTTGTTGACAATCATTCTCTCATAGCTGGGCCGTTGGCGATAAAAATAACAATCTATTAAGAAGGCTAGCGGTGCACCAAATCGATTTGATTCAAGCCAGCGTGCAAAGACCTGAAAGATGACGGGGTTTGTGAATACCATCATCACATCTACCGTATTTCCATTGCAGAGAGGCACTATAAAAATCATCTGCAGAATAAGAATGGCATGCATAGCAGGAAATATATTATAATTATTGATGAACTCTAAGAAGGTCGCGTATATGGAAGCGCTCGAGCTCATGTATTCGGACTCAGTGCTCTTGTGGGTGAAATGGATAAGCTGAGGGAGTATCTCCATTAGCTTTCCACGCAGCAAATACTTATAGCATACATTCAAACCCAATGCAGTGATAAAGAGTAGAGAAACAGTCACCAAGTAGAACATAGTGGGCTCTATATGCGGAAAGAAATTTATAGGTGGAGCTTCTGCAAAGCGATGCTTTTTGATAGTAGAGATAATGGCAGCAAAGGAAGATCGTGTAGTTGGAGCGTTCAGATTAATACTCTCATTTAGTTGCTTCCACACGCTTTGATATGTGGGCTCGCAATCTGCTGCAACTGGCGAATAGTCAGGCAGGCCATCCACGATGGTCTTCTTCAGCTTTACGTGTGTAGGCCGGGTATTTAAGCCAGATAACCCTCCTGCTGCAGATCTCTGAATGCCGGACTCTGAGCCAGACTCTAATAAACATTCCTTACCCGCCTCTGGTGGCAGTAGTAAAGCAACGACAGATAGCCTCTCAGAAGAGGTCTGCAACGATGTTGTTCTGACAATTCTCTGCATAATGGCCCACATGATCCTATCAGGATACTTGAACAGAAAGTAATTAGCGGTCTCAATGCACAAGATCAGAAAGAAAGGCACCCACATAAATCTGAACATGCTGTCTAAGACCGAAACAACTCCAACGGAAAGTAAGAGAATGGGAGTCATCAGACCAAAAAGCGTTACAATGGGAAGAAGCTTAAGGGTGCTGCTTAGCAACAAGAAGTAAAGGCGGGTCTGAAAGGTTACAATAATAAGGCACCAAAAGGATAAGAGATGAAGACAGGCTAAGATGGACGTTGCACGACCTGCTGTTATAACCGAAATTCCTAGATAAATATGAATATCTGTAGAGAGAAACAAGAAGCCCGTTAGAAACAGTAGAGAAAAAAGGCCGAGGATCATAGTGCTGAGATTGTGTACATTGACTATAAAGGAATGCGAACAGAGCCTCACAAGGATGGAGCTGGCCAGAAGCAGGCTTCCGGCGGCTAGGCAAAGACTTATCATCCTGCGATACGCCCTACGCTTTTTACCTTGCTTATGACACAAAATTTAAATGAATTTCTACTTTAAATGGCAGCTGGCTCTCCTGCAAATTTTAAACCTCGGGGTTGGTTCCTGTAGACAAACCTGTCGTCGATAGCACACAATGAAAATCATTAAAAGGGATCTCGACCAGAACAGTGGGGGATATATTAAGGTGTGCCCGACAGAGGAGGTAGACCTTTACCTTCTTTCGGAACTCATTCGTCGTGGAGATCGGGTCTCATGCCACACAACCCGAAAGATCATCAGAGAGAAAGGAGACGCAGGGACGACAACGGTGAGGAAGGCTCTTACACTTACCATAGCGGTTCAAGAAATAGACTACGATGGGGCTGAAACCCTCCATGTGCGCGGAACGGTGGTAACAGAGGTAGAGGATATCATGCGAGGCTCCTCACATTCATTATGGTTGCAAATCAATAAGGCAGTGGCTATCATCAAGGAGCACTGGACCAATCAGCAGCTCAAAGACCTCGAAGAATCTTGCAATGCGGTGCGGGGATGTGATACCCTGGCTCTCCTCATTCTCCGTGACGGAACAGCGAAGATAGGCTTCGTCAATGAGCTGATGGTTGTACCGTGTCCTTCCATCACATGCACTATTCCTAAAAAGACCAGATACAATGAGTCTAAGGTAACAACGGCATTCGCATCATTCTTTAAAGCCATATGCACTGCTCTTAAAACAGAGATCGTTAAGGGAACCATCAAGCTCCTTTTGATCTGTGGGCTCCAAGAAGTGACGGCGAAGTTTGCACAGTATTACAGAGATGAGTTAGGTGGTAAAGAGCCCTTCAAGTTGATTCATCATGTGGTCATTCAGACAAGCCAGCCGACTCTTCACAAGGCGATTCTGGAGGCTATGACAAACAAGGAGGTTGCCAGCGTCATAGGCGATTGTCGGTGGCGTCGAGCATCAGAGGTTATTGAGGATTTCAGGATAAACTTCGCGAAGAACGAGGATTTGGCACACTATACTGTCCACGATGTCCTGGAAATTTTGAAGACCAACCCGACAGCTCTGAGCACTGTACTCGTTAGTACGGTGATTTCTCAGGGGAGAGACCTGACTATACGCAAGCAAATCCAAGAATACATGGCGCAGCATAGCAACTATATAGAATTCATTGAGGTGAAGACCCAAACAGAGCCCGGGAAGCAGCTTGCTAAATATGGAAACGCCATAGGACTTACGAAGTACCCTGTCCACTATAAGCATCATAGAGGAGAGGATGTAGAGGACGAGAGTAGCTTTAGTACTGTTGGAAGTGATTTTTAATTTGTGAGATTTCATACAAATATCTTTTCAGGTACACATGTGCAGAGGATTGCTGGGCTCACTTGATGTAGAAGTGTCCTGCTACCATGTGACAGCCATCCTGTCACGTGTCAGTAAGAGCGGCTCCAGCGCGTCCACGCATCGGTGTATGCCTCGGTCCACAAAGTCAATTTAAGAGTTTACAGGCTGGCAGTCTAAGAAGGAGATATAGCCATGCTTAGCGACAGAGAAAACCGTCTACTCCTTTGTTCTGGTGATTACAGGCCTGTGTATTAACATCTGTAAACCTTTTTGTCTAGAACACTAGCCATATTTCGGGACAGGTGCTCGATCTGGTAGTCGCGCTTCTCTAAGGCTTCTTCTAGTCCCTTATTCCGCGCTTCCAGTTCAGAGGCCCGTGCCTCTGCTGCCACAATCCTTGCATTGGCTTCTATCAAATGTGCATGGTGCTCCCTCAAGAAGGTCAAGACCTCGTGCATGAGTGCTTTATCCTTCTCCGACGACGCGTGTTTCACTATCTCTGTCAGATCGTCCACCTTCTTCTCTGCAGACGCAAGCCTTTGGGCTACGTTCTGATCCGCCGTCTCTGCCATTTTTCAGCGACTGTGGCAAAAGTATTTAAGTTTTAAAGGTAGGATTCATACGCATCAAGATTAAAGCCAAAACCTGAGCCTGTGCGGCAAATGAGCAAGTTTAGCATGTATGAAGAGCCACGAGAGGATGGCCTCTATGAAGTTGTCTCTTCGGATAGGTACTCTGTGTCCAGGCGCCTAACCACCGATGTTATCGACTCGCAGCTGGCCTCTGCAGCTCGAAATATAACCAGGCGTCTCCGCACGCTGGGAGTCATGTACACCATCAACTTTATCAACCCAACAGAACGTAACTACTACGATATCGCGGATGCATTCATTAAAGTCATTGACATGGCAGAGAGCAACGACGTCCGTATTAGACAGGATTTCATTTCACTGAAAAATAAGTACGAGGCTCTTTCTGCACAAGTAACTGCTCGGGAAAACGAAAACGCACAATTGAAAGAAGAAATCCGCACTCTACAAAAAACATTGAGCACTGAACGTGAAGAGCACAAGACTGAGCTCCGGAACACTACCCGGGCCGTCAAGAATGCAGAGTACAAGGCTGTAGCTGCGGAGAAGCTGCGCACGGTAGCCGAGAAAAATAACTCCAAACTGAAGGACATGCTTCAGAATTCGCGAACCTTCTCTGTGACTAAGTCTTATGGTGCTCCGCTAAACAAATCTCAAAATGCGAGCAATCTTACCAGCAGCCGCATGGATAAGGGCATGGGGAAATCAACCCTTGGAAGGTCCATGAGTGCAGGAGCTAGCTCTTCAGGATACGCGAACTCGAAGGGCCCTGCACGTCCACGGAACACGGTACTCTCACCCAGGCATTCCTTCTCAGAGAGAATGCAGGATACCTATAGAGAGTACGAGCGCTCATACAACGATGGACCCGGCAGTACTAGGTTTAGTTGTTATGACGAGTCTTTGCGGCCGATGGATGATAGGCTGCGTTCAAATGAAAGTTTTGCTCCCTACGACCCTGTCAGCATGATCCAGGAATCTCAGCCGTACAGCGAGAGTTTACGCCCCTACCAGAGCCTCAAGCCACCCAAATGTCCGTCTCTCCGCGAAAGCGATGTCCCATCAGACTATGCCTTGTCGAGCGTACAGTCCACATCACGGAGCAAAGTACGGAACCAGGACGGTCATTGGTCGGCTGCCCAAAGCCCAGGAAGTGTTCGCTATCAGCAGCTGTACGATGAAAGCTACGTACCTGAAGACACTAGAGGAAGCTTCTCACACTCTGATCTGGGCGGAGTGAGAACCGTGGAGCATCGGCCACGTGATTCGGCATCTAGTGTTTCATTTTCACAGAGCCCACAAGAGCCTGCTCTAATGTCTGTCGGAGACCTTATCAAAAGGTATCACTCTGGTGTCTCTGGAGCGAGCCAGACACCTGAGTCTACGAGACGATCGCGCTCCAACTCCATAGACTACACCATACCGAAAGAAACAGCCGACCATATTGCTGATTTAGAGCTAAGTGCGAAGAAGGAGAAACTGGAGAAGATGCAGAGCCAGATAGCAGAGGCCGTCAATATCCTCAATCGAGCAGGAATAACCGTGGACGTTAACAGAAGAGACTTGCGGGCTCCCCAGTATAGCTAGGTGAGGGTGTTGTGCATTAAAAGACATACATAAGGAGAGGAAAACCATAAATGTAAACAGCAACCATAACAGGTCTGGACTCATAATTGTGCGTGAGATTGAAAAACAGCTTGCCACCAGGTCTAAGGTCAACCGCGGTGGATTTGAACCCGGGTTTATAGATCATATAGAAGACAGATTGCTCATAGCCAATGTTGGATATTAAAGATGAACACTTATCGGCGTCAAAGGTGAGAATAAGGTGCTGCAGGGCCGCAGTTGGACAAACTGTGCGCAAGGAAATATTCGCGCTCTTGGAGGTGCCAATCACAAGTGAAGAATCTCCCTTTTTAGGGGAAAAAATGGCGGTTCCTGCGCAGCTGATTATAACAACCGTTCCTGGGTCGGAGAGCGAGGGCCTGAAACACTTCAAAAGATCCAATTCTATGGATGCTTCGTCAAACAAAGATTGGAGTGTATTGTGCTTTGCAAGACGTGACTCCATGGCTGCAGATATAAGCGGTGACCTAGGATCTGTCGGCTTTGCGTCACGAGAACCTATTGAGTCTACTAACACGATATTGACCTGGTTGGAAAACATCACACTCTGCTGTGAATGAAGTGCCTCTTTTCCAGTTAGAGACGGGTGGGTAAGCTGCTCCAGGGTAAGCCACTCACTCCCGCCTAACTGGGCCATGTTACGCTTGAAGTATTGCTTGATCATGAGTAGACACCGGTCAGAGATATTCTCGTGAGAGGAAAACTCCGGCAGGCAGTGCAAGAAGTTTGGTGCATTTTGCTGTGCGGTCACTATATGGAACTGACTATAAAGGTAGAGAAGAATTTGGGGCAGAGTCCATAACCGTCTCATTACAAACTCAGATGGGAGTGTTGATGCTTGTAAGGTTCCTTTCTCAAGCTCCTGAAGAATGGATACCAAAAGATATCTCGCATATGAAGGGTTCTGCAGGCAGTTGAGCCAGACAGTCGCTGCATCCCTTAAAGAGAATGAACGCTGTACAGAGCGATTTGTGACCTCAACTGCCAATTCAATATCTTCAATCTTTAGTATATTGTGCAGTAGAAGGCAGAGATCGATGCATTTGAAGTTCTGCGCCATCTAAAAAATGCAACAACTTTTTACAAGTCTCCAAGGCCACAGATGTGCATCCTCCACAGTTTGGAAAATAGCGTCTGAAAGTTTAGGCGGTGACCAGTCTGCTGCTAAGGCCAAGTTCTATTCTGACCTATTTCGTCTGAACTTCAGCTTACTTGGTGTTTATACCAGTGATTGGCCCATTCTTGGCGGTAATTACGCCGACATTTATGCCATCTTCCATGCTGCAGTTCAACTTGGGGGTATCTTCAGCGTTCTGTTCAACGATGACGCACTTAAAGGTGTTTTAGAGCACGTTTGCGTCCTACCAGTCACTCCTCGGAAGAATCTTGCCGACCTGTTTACCATTCTGAAATGGGACAATGTGGAGCTTTTAACTAATTCCAGTTTCATTAATGCCTTTATAGACACCTACATACGATACGTTCTTATCTATGAGCAAGTATATCTCAGCAAGTCGCACACAGTGTCTAACCGTATCATTTATCTCGTCTACGCTGCTTGGCAAGGCGCATTTCTTCGTCCATACATTGGAGTTGACCGCTCGCTAGCATCACTTGACTTTCTCGATGAGGTAGACAACACTGCAGATGTACCATCCCCAATCGAGGAGCAGGAAGAGCAAGAGGAGCAAGAAGACCGCGAAGAGGAGGAAGACCCAAGAGTGGCACAAAAACGACGACAGGCCAAGCTTGCGAAGACTAAAAAGGGAAAAGAGTCAGTGGGACCTCTTAAGGAACCGGATATTAAATTGAATGTAGAAGAGATAGCAGCAGACCTACATGAAGCAGCTGTACCGGAGAAGGAAGAGGAACAAGATAGCCAGTCGGGGAACAGACCTTTGTCCGCCCTGGCAGCTCTCAGGGATGAAGACCCTGCTATTCTCAAGGGCGCCTCTTACGCTTGTAATATTCTACCCGACATACACACCTGCGTTAGTGTGGCAGTGCCAAACCCTACGGCCTCTGCACCTGTCACAAACTATAACAGAACGGGATACCATCTTCATCAAATCACGTCACTGTCATGCTATAACTTTGGACAGTCTAGAATTCCCACTTACAACGAGCACGCAGTCCCAATGACAGACACAAGCTCCATCAAAGGCCAGCGAGTGTACCAGAAGGAGGAGCTCTGCATGCTCCGAAGACGCGGTCTTGATATTATCTTAAGCTCATCGTGGCGTCTTACCCCCAATGATTTGGCCATAGAAGAGTCATCAGAGTCACGCCTGACACTTAAAGATAAGTTCATATCAGATCCCATCCGAATAGCATATTATCACGCATTTCCTCCAGGCACAAACTTACTTAATCAGCAGCACCTCCTAGGCAATCTCAAGATGCATGCGCCACTTGTTGATCAACACTTGCTGGACCTGGCCATCAGGAAGCATACGCATATAGCGTCGCAGTTGATCTGTTCTCTGCTTGATGTCCAGTACAGTGACTGTGCCGAATGGCAGGGCAAAACCAAGCTGGCATTGGTAGAGCTACTCGAGTTACATATCACAGAACTATACAACTTGTTTCTATGTGATAACTGTCTGACTGGCGTGGGAGAGACTCTGATCCTCGATTCTCCAGCGTGCCTTTTTCTATTGTACTCCATCTTGTCTGATGAGATCGATTCTTTTGTTGCCAGCTTTATTAGAACTGGTTGCCAACACCCGGTACAATCTTTATCCTTGCGGATGACAATCTCGGCTATTGACACTCGAATATATTGCAATATTTTGACATGCTCTACCTACATATTTTCTACTGTCCTTCCGCGGTTGAACTTGGGCACCAATCCCAATCTCTCTCCGGATAATATTTACTTTACACTTTCTAGTCAGCACCTTGGAAACTTGGAGTCTATCACAAATAACTTTCTGGTCGAGCCCACCCAAAGATCCATTGGGTTGCTTATGGTGCTATTGGGTTCATTGCTACATAGACACTACTATATGATCAACAACGGTATCGTTATTACGTTTTGCTCATCACGGCCCATTCTCTTCCATTGCATTTCATTAGCTTTGTTTTCAAACAGTATGGTACACCCGTTTGTCCTAACAGCTCTCAGCTTGCTTATAGAAGAAGAACTGTCCTTACGGTCAGGTCTCACTGCAAGGCACGTGGACGACCCGAACCAGGCACGGTCCTTTGCTGGGCTGAAATGGAAAACTAAGCTCCAAAAATTTGCTAATAGATTGGCATCTAGATCATATATAATTAACAATAGCTTGCTGTTACTGCGAGCAGCAATTTACAATGGACGTTTTGATGGTCAACTCTGCGGTGCCATTTCCACATTTCTACGGCAGTCTCTAATGGAGACAAAGCTTGATCATACTTCTCTCTTTGCAAAGGAGCATGAAGATGCTTCTGCACTTAGAGTTTTCCGCCGCGCTCTGATAAGCACCTGTTATAGCTGCATTGATATTGTTCAGGCTCTTGTGACATCCGGCCTTTCTGCCGAATTCCATGTCTTGCTGCTCGAACTGCTTTCATCTCCAGTAGCCCTACCCGATGAGCTATCCGCCGAGCTACATCGAATTCTAACAGAGAAGATGCTATGACGTGTCCGGCGGTACGCCACTCACCCCCAAAGGCTGTTTACACGGTAATACACACAGCGCAGCAACCAACTGGTTGTCCCTTATGAGTTATATGCGCCCGTCTGGGAGTTCATCATAGAGAAGTCCCCTGTATTGAGAGCATTGAGGACAGCGTCACCACTGGATACGTTTGACTTATACTGTTTCAGCAGGTTCTCGTACTCCTTAGCGAAGCCCATGATGCGATTCTCAAGGTCGTATATCGTTTCTTTGTACTTCGAAACCTCCCCATCGCTGCGCCTTCTGCTATTTTCAATAGACTTAACAGCAACTTCTAGGTCCTTCCCACATCGCTGCAGCTCACTGGTCAATGAGTCTACCTTCTGGTGAAGCTTGTCGCGTGCCAGCAGGGAGTCGCGCAAATCGATAGCCATCGAATTAAATTGATTGTAAACCAACTCAATAAGCGTGGCAGGGTCCTCTGAGTTGCCATTTTGCTGACCGGTGATGCGATAGTACACGGTCGGCAGGACCTTCAAAAGGCGACGTTCTCGGCGCTCCATCTCATCATTCTTTTCCTGCAGAGCCTGCTTTTCACGCCTGAGCCCGGTAATCAGCGTTTCGGCCCCTTGGAGCTCGTTTCTCAAGCGATCAATGGAGGTCTGTCCGTTTGCGTCTGCATCGAAGGCCTGTTTGAAGGCGCGCTCCTTGCTGGCGCTGGTCTTTTTAAGTAAAGAAAGCTCGTGGTCCTTCTCCTTGAGCTGCTTCCTCAGTTCATTTATCTGATAGCGCATGTTCTCCAATTCTTCACGGTTAGTCAAGAGGTCCAAGTCCTTCTTGTACTTCTCAGTCATCTTGCGCTCATTCATAAGCTGTATTCGTAGACGATTGACCATGTCCTGGTCGTTCGCTGTCATCGTAGTGAACATCTCGCTGTCATCGTAGCGACTGCGCCCAGGAGTTTGAGGAGCACCCACAGCACCACCACGAGAAGTGGAGCGCATAGTGCTCTGCCCGCCAAGGTTGGGTGTGGCAGACGTCGACCTCTGCTTGGTTCTCATGGACATGTCACCGCGGGATCTCGGTCTCCCAGAGACAGACCCCCTTGTGCTTTCGTCGAGGCGATCCCTGGTCATGCTCTCATTCATACGGACAGATTGATCACGGAAGGATTGGTTGCGGACAGAAGCGTCTCGGTGACTAGCCGCAGGGGAGCGATGGGAAGTGGGAGACTTTCCTCCGAACTGAGAAACCTGGGACCCGCGTGGAGACCTAGAAGGAGTCGACCCTCCCACCCCACTGGGGGACTTCGCAGGCACCGGGGGCGGAGATGGAGACTTCCTCGATGTTTGAGCCATGACCACTGGCTCCTCATAGAACCCCGACGCATCCGCCTGGCTGCGCATGAAAGAGTTCTCTTGGCGATCGGCCATCATTGATGTCATTCTATTATTTTGCCTGGAGCCAGACCTCGATGTTGAGGTGCGCGGGGGCTGCATGGTGGTGCGATTCGGCGTCCCAGGCGCACTGGGAGCATCCAGGCGATCTATAAGAGACTGGGCAATACGAGCGATGTCTTCCTCCGTCGCATTGGCAATCATGGAGTGAGAGAGCGGGTCGCCCTTGGATCCCGGCACACTAACCTGCTGAGTCCCCGATGTTTCCGCCCCTGGCTTTTTTGCATATACCTTCCGAATGATCTTCTTCTTTTTACCGTTCTCATCGACTACAATGGACTCTACGATGGATACTGGCTGGGGGGCCGCAGAGCCCTGCTGCGCTGTACTCATAATATTTTAAAATTCAAGGGAATTTTTGAATTTTGGCCTATAGCGTTTTTTAATTTTGGAACCTAGACACTCAGTCAATAGAATGAACTTGGACAACCTGAATACGCAAAACTGAGTTTTGACTCTGTTTGCCATGGCACCAAAGTCTTTGAGTTATTGAGTATACTTTGTGAAAGATGGCGACTGAGGTAAATACAACGAGGAACCAGACTTTAAATATGAAGTAGTCCACTTTCGCCCTACATATATCCAAAATGCCGCTTACCCAGGTTGGGTGTGACTGGGAGCGAACTTCTTCATAGACACCATATACCCTCTTTGAGACACTTTCTGGTGTATACTTCGTGCGGGCAATCTCAGAGGCAGTCGTCAGCTCTTGTAGAAGAGCGTTCCGCGGGATATGCTGGAGATTGGTGATGCGCTGATAGAGCTCTTGTACGGAGGGGCTGCAAAGGCAACGTGAAGCTAGCCACGGAGAGATGCTCTTGTATACAGAATCAGTGCCCCCAACCCAGCTTGCTACAGGTATGCACGCCTCTTGGAGGGATTCGACTAGCACCATCGAGAAAGCCTCAAGGTACGATGGTATAACTCCTATGTGACAAGTGGATAGAAGGCATCTAACTTCTTCATTCGGCAGGGGCCCGAGAACGAGGAGTCGTATGTCCTTTTGATACATTGGGAGTTTCTTCACTTGTGCACTCATTGGACCAGATCCGACTACATATACATCAGCCTCCATGCCACTTGCTGCTAACAACCCGAGCAGGGGTCCAATAAGGTCCGCTCCTTTGCGCTGTACAAGGCGTTGTACAAACGCTATTCTCAGACGCTTTGGAGGCCAATGCCGGAACTTCTCGCAACTAAATAACATATCCTTTGGCAATAGCAATCTCGTTCTATCAGGAACTATGTTAGGAATTATGTCTACAGGGTTCTGGAAGGATATGTGGCGGAGCAACCGCAGGTTATCTTCGCACTCACGGGACACGCATATCACCCGATGGGCCAATGCAAGGGAGCACTGTCTGATGGGAGAAAGCAGCATCTCATAGAATACATCTCCTCGAGCCATAGAGTGCTCGGTGAGAATGGCAGGGAGTCCCACAGCACGTGCCCACAGTAGACCTGTTAATGCTAATACTGAGTAGCTTTGGTGGCAGTGAACGATAGTAAAACTATGCTCTCGATGAAGCTTGCTGAGCCAGAGGATTTCTAGGCTGTAGCACGGAAGCGAGACACCACAAGAAAGACCATAGACGGGGATGGTGTGGTATGTAATCTGCGGTGTCGAGATTGGGGCAGACAGCTTTATTCCTGTGGCTATGTGCACCTCGCAGCCGTGTTTTGCCAGTGCTTCTCCCAAGTCATGAATGTGCTTTTCGACACCTCCTATCTGAGGATAGGTAAAATCCGAAATAATCAAGACTTTCATGGACCCTTCGGGAATTTACTTAAATGACTTAGAGTCGTTTACTGATGACCTATCCAAGTATGATGCCAAGCTGTATCTGGGATTGGACGAGCTTTCTATCGCCCGCCGGACGGCTGTAAACACACAGAAGGAAGCCGCCACTCTGCACCCTCATCCGCCGCCTCCTCTATATGCTCCCGGGGCTAGATTGCCTGTAGACTACCAACAAGATCATAGTCACCAGTTTTCCCGAGCCTCTGAGCACAAAGAATCTAACGTAGCTTTCAGGCCTAAAAGGCCAACTTCTGGTGCAGCTCAATTCTATCCTCAGTACCCGCTGCCTTATGCACAGCATAGTCAACCCATTTTCTCACAGAGGTCTGCGTCGGCTACCCCTTACCAGGTGCCGCAGATGCCATCCACCATGGCTCCTCGGCCAGCATCATCGGGCATCATATACACGAGTGCGGCTATTCTCAAGAACAGATTAGCAGACGCTCCTGTCCAGAGGCAAGATAACCTCTTTATCCGGTCTACTACCACTTACAGAGAACCTGTTGCCGTTCCCTGCCGCCTTCCTGTTGTTCCTCAGTTATGCTATGATTACTACGATGTACCAAACTACCAGTATTAGTGCTCTAATGCTGGAGTATAAATAGAACACGTTTCTGGGCCTCCTTCTAAGCGTCATAGACTGGTCTGTGTGCCCTTTGGTTCCACCTCCTGCCTGACAACCTTTGAACGTTTAGACCTCCAAGCTTCTATACCATATTACCATCTGCTGCCGTGATATCTTTCTGCATTACTTTGACACCTACACTGGAAAATTGCATCATGTCTATATGCCGACTTCTATTTGTACCATTGGCATAAACTCCAGTAGAAAAGCTTCTAGTAGGAAAGTTCGAAGATTGTCAAATCCTAAGAGATATTCAATGGCCTCACTCAGTGGCCTCTACGTTCCGAGGAGTCTACAGAGCATCAGTCATTACTCCGGGCCAACTCCAGGTCAACTCCAGATTAACTTTACTGTAAACATATGTCTATCAAAAATCAAACGTCTAATGATTAAAGCCTATAAGATGTTTATCAATCACTTTTCGCAATTCATCTAATGCAATTAAAATAATGAAAGTCCCCGATGGAAATAGTCTCGAGACACACGGGGTAGAGCCTGTTAGCACCGAGGAGGCCCAGCCTGTAAGTGTTGTAGAATACTATGAGATGGTAGAAGCAGGAAAGCAGGCTGTGCGAATAGCGAAAATTGAACAACGGAAGAAGGAGGGGAAGCGCATTCGTAGCGAAGGTGGAGCCTTTTGTGAGCATGCATCTGCAATGTCTTTCAATCTTCTTCTTACGACTGTCACCTTCTCGTGCCCAATTGTCTGCACATTGCACTTTGGATGGACATATACCCGTGCTGTTTTCTTGTTGGTTTTCTTCTATGGCGTCTTTTGCTACGGGTCGTCCTACTTTAAAGCAATCTTCACCTCTCCGGGCTATGCCCCAAAGGCGTTGAATGTCGAGAAAGAGACATGCAGCCATGAAGCGTCTGAAGATGAAGTGCTAGACAAAGGCTACTGTGAAACATGTAATAGGGTCCGAACAGAACGTGCCTACCACTGCAAAATTTGCAGGGGGTGTGTTTTGAAACGTGACCACCACTGTCCCTGGATAGGCTCCTGTGTAGGGTTTCACAACTTCGGCTACTTCATTCGGTTCCTGATGTTTGGTTTTATATGTTCTATTATGTCATTCTCTATGTTTATACATGCGTTTGTAAGAATATTTTTCTTTGACAATGATATCCAGATGTACGCTATAGTACTGTGTCCGATAGGCTTTATATTTATTTTGATCTCATGTATTTTGACTGCTGCCATGTTCAGTAGCTCTATATCATCTGTGTTGACCAATGAGACAATGGTGGAGAGACAATTGAATCAAGACTATCGCACATTCTATGGTATTACTAGCAAAGGATTCCAGAGACCATATGACTATGGCAGAAGATTCAACATGCAGCAAGTGTTTGGCGCCGAGTGGAAGCTTGCGTTATTCACTCCAACGAAAATAACACCAATTGGGAACGGGATTAGGTTTGAGCCCCCCGGGGTAGATAGGCCAGCCCGTTTTAGAAGCGCTATTCGTCCTGGGCTCCTCTTGGAGCAATGCCGCACAAAAAAAAGATCAAGGAAAAGGGGAAAGCAAATGTCCGTGTCTTCAGGAGCTATTTATTTGGGAGTAGACCCGATGCAATCAACGGATCACGAATGAGACTAGATAAATAAGTAACACTAATAAAATGCTTGCTAAGACAAACAGGGTCGGAAGGGCAAAGTAAACCGATCCTATCTTGACCTCTTTGCACCTATTATCAGTTGGTGAAGGAACATTGGACTGTTGTGATATTTTAAATCGCACATTGCGATCTTTACTATGTTCCAAATCATAGTTGCAGTGCCCTCGCTGCTTCCAACTGTTGTGAGAACTCGGTAGCGACTGGGGAGTCTGAGGTCCGTGAGCAAGGTATGATAAGTGCATGCTTTTTGACTCGCAAAGAGAATCCATACTGTGCTCAATGTCCATAAGAAGGGCATTACACCGCTGTACCCTTGCCTGCTGGTAAGCCAGTATGCTATTCAACTTGGTCAAGTGGTCATCGGGCTTGGTTGCTTCGTGGACCATGTGTGCAGCAAGAAGCTGCTTGTACTCTTCTAAAAGCACACAGGCCTGAGAGATCACCGACATACCCTGAATCCTACTGTAGATGAGGTCCTTACAGATGCTGCGCAACTGCTGCAAATCCTCTTCTGGGACCTCTATATTCGCAGTTGACATTATCATGCGTTTCTTCATCCTCTGTATTTGAGCAGAGGATTGGGAAGACAGGCAGGCCTCCCCCTTCGCTGAAGAGTCGACATCTAGCGCAGTAGATGAAAAATTAGCCCGATCTGAGGATACAAGGATATCGTCATATTCACCTTCTTGGTTTCTGCTGATGCATAAAGCTGATTTATCACTAGCGTCACACGTTCTATCTGGTTCTGTCTTACTAATAGTAAGCTCTAGCTCGTGGATTTTCTCATCTTTTGCTGCAAGCTCTCGCGTTAGGCGCTCTACTTCGCCCTGCAGGTCAGAATTTGATTCAGCCATGTCTGACAAATTTTAAAAAAGCTCAGTTCTATTCACTGTTAATTATGTGCTTGTAGCCTCAAGATTATAGCATTCTCCTCTCCAAGCAGATGCGATATTTCTATGGCATCCTTGTCTGCACAAATATCTAATGTTTGGAGAGCCAAAAGAGCGTGCACTGCTCCGATTCCCGCGTCCAACCAATGTGACAAGTAGTTTCCAGACACCGTTGGACTGGACACCGTCAAGTGAATGCTGGCGATAGATGGTCCTCCAACGTTCATGCCCTCAGTCGGCCTGACAATCAACTTATAGGGCATGCGATTTAGGGCACTTGGCGAACGAAGAACGGCGTTAGCCACTGTCTGGACATCAGGGGTGTTCTGTATGGAGGGTGGACAAACCAGAAACTTCTCTAATGGAGGTCGTCGCGTCTGGCCGTACTCAGGATTCACGGCGTGGCCTACAGGGAGGAATGCTACGACGCTTTCGGTCTCAGAGTTGATCAGTCCGTTCTTCTTAAGCACCTTGCTCTGTCCAAATATGTTGACGGCGCCAATCCACACATTCTGTAGATCCAGTGAAATAGCCTTTAAGATGAACAGCTGGCCTATCATGCCGGCCTCTATGTCGGCCTCTGGTCGCGGGCTGTCCTTGTTTACAATTACAGCAGAGCAGAAAACGATTCCGCGGATCACCCCTATCCCTATCGGACTCGTCATGGCCGTCTTTGCCATTTCCCCTTCAAGGATCTGAAGTCGTGCATGTTTAAATACCCTGTTCAGGTCGGCACTGTAAGCCTTCAAGCTTTCTTTTTGGTGTTCGGAGAGATCCTCCCCCGTGTATCTTCTCCAGGAGCATCGCTTGGGAATGGCCTCCACAAGGCCTTCACACAGAGATCTGGGGACCCTCATTATTTTAATAAGATCAACAGCTAAAATAGTTAGTATCATTTACAATCGTCTTTATAATTATTTTGTTGACCAATTTATAATTAAAGGTTAACTGAGACGAATGTCCATCTCAAGCAGCTGTGAGATCTTCGCTATGTTTATGACAGCTTTGCGGGTATGTTCAAGCCATTGGGAGAGCTGTTCGTTGTTAGAAAGGGGCTTGCTCATTTGGATGGTCCTCTGTGGACGGTCAATGGCCAAGTACCCATCATAGTTAACCAGAGCAAGCTCAACGTCTATGGGATCGCAGCCAACCAATTGTGCAAGGTTATCAATCGTTGTGTTGTTATAAAAGCGCATTATCTGAGCCACAAACTCCTCTATGTAAGAGGACTTGCATAGCCCCCATGTGAGTTCTATTTCGGTATCTGTCATAGCCTCATAATCAGAACAAACGCTTTCGTAGACACTGGAAAACAATGATGGCGAAAATAACTCTATCTTTGCTGTGTAGGTGTCCTGCTTTAGATTACTAGCATCATAGGCTAGGTCTTGAGGAAGCGGAATATATGCCGTGGCAGGACAGACCCGGCCTTCCTTAAAGTCTTCCTCAATCTTCTGCCAGGGATGCAGGGGAGACCTGAAGATAGACTTTGCAAATGGATGTATGAGGGAGGAAACACACCTGTGAGCCCGCGTGCAGTAAAAGATATTCTCGGCATAGAGGGTCGAAGCCCTCATTTGCTTCACGACACCGGAGACCTTAGAGAACCCAGCAAGAAGACCTGCAATAGCGGCAGTCGAAAGGAGTGTAGAGCATTTCATGAGGTCATCATTTGAGAGCTGGGAATCCTTGTTTAACTCGGGTCTGTCTAGCACCGCTAGATACGTTGATGCAGCTGCCCATGCCGCCTCGCAGAGTGCATCCATTCGCTTGTCTCCGAGTGCAATAAGGTATCTCGCTATGTAGTATCGTCGCTGAGCAAGACTAAGACGAACTCCCAGGTCCAAATCACCTTTACGGTACACCGCTGCTGTTGTAGCCTTCAGTGTCTTTTCCTTAATGCGATTCACAATTATCTCGGCCAGTACAAGCTCTCTAAAGTAAAGAGCAACATCTAGCTGCTCAAGGGTGTACTCTATTCTCTCAATGTATGCAAGAGTAGCGGCGACATCCGCTGACAGAGTCTCAGCTATCTTTAGCGCACCGTTACGCTCTCCTGCTCTACGGTACATGCGAAGTAACCTGATCGATTGTCTCACATTTATGGCCTCAACAACAATCAAATGCCCGATGATCCCAGTAAACTTTTGTAGTAATGGCTCTAGCGTAGAATAGTCAGATTGGTCGTCGTAGTTCTTTTGTAGGTACTCCTCCAACACGGTCCCACATCGGACGATGGCCTCGTTGGTCTGGGAGCGCCGTCTGATCAGGTTCCCAAAGAGGTTGATAGCGTCCTCGACCTTTCCCACCTCCAGAAGAGCTTGAAGAAGCCCAGCTGCGTAAATTGGAGTTGCTACAGCGTCGGACGTCAGCCTGGCCCCTCGCTCCAGGTCTTCCAGCTGCTCCATGACACTTTCCAATGAATCTGGTGATGCATCCAGTCTCGCTAGATGCTCCGCTAAGGTAGCCTCTGCTTCTGTCCGGATCCTCTGCTCCCTCTTGGCTTGACCATCCATGGTTCTTATTATTCTTGCCACAAATCCTTAAAACCATACTTTTACAATTTAAAAGTTATAGCGATTAGGCCCCTTGTAGCGGTGGTTTACAGTGGGGAGTGAATGGTGGTCGTGTACGTGGGTGGACTTTCAAAGAACACAACAGAGGAAAGCCTGCGGGAGCTATTTAGTCGGCGGGTACAGATCAAAAGCGTGGAACTAAACAGAAAGCACGTCAGGGTCTTCAATGACATAGAGAAGGCTCCTGTATTTGCTTTTTTGGACTGTGTCTGTGACGAGGACCAATTGGCCAAGGTCCTAGCGTACAATAAATGCTACTGGAATGGAACGTACCTTCGAGTCCAAGTAGCTAGAAAAGGGCCGTACATGCACGTGCCAAAGACCTCTGAAGAGAAGTCCCAAACGGATGTACAAAGGTTGCCCGAACCACACATAGAGCCTGACTCGCATTGCGCATCTACGACACAACACGTGGACATGTCTAGGCCTTCCGAGGATGCTGTGCCATCCCATCCTCGTAGAAAACGCGTACGTGTGTTCGATACCCTGAGGTCTAGCATCTGTTCCTGAGCTTCTCGTGCGCCTCCCCTATAATGGCTGCTATGTACTTAGACCCTCCACGGTCTGGGTGCGCCTTGGCCAAAAGTGAACGATAGTTTTTGGTGACCTCTGCATCGGTACTAAAACGTGATGTGTTTAGGACCAGCCTGGCTTCATGGGAACTTAGAGGAGAGCTAATCTCCCCCTTCCAGCTCCTTGGAGGACTAGTCACAATGACTCTAGGGTCTTTCCGTAAATACGAATAAAACCCCGCTACCACGCCGGCAACCAACGACAAAGGAAAGCGATTCTCGCTCAGTACACGTAGCATTGGAATTTATTCTATTCAGACAAAGGTTGATGGCTCAATTACCTTGGCGTCCTCTAACCTTTGAAGCTCGTCTCCAATAAAAGAGAGAGCCCAGACTACAGACGTTGGGGTTTCTAGAACATCCCAGTCCATGATGCTCTCGTCATCCTTGAGTGCGTCCTGAATGGTGGCCAGATTGCTTGCAGGCCGAAAGCTTGTGGTTTCATATACGCAGCCAGTCTCCAGCATGGCATCAAAAGAAGAGTTGGATGCGTAAGACACAATCATAGCCCTGCCACTGCTCACGCCGAAACGGATAAGGTGATCCGTCACTTCACGTCCAAATGCCTTATCGAGAACTATTATCCCTAAGTTTGCGTTGACTATCGCATGCAGGAGAGCTGCACGAACAATTCCCACGTTCTTGAATGGCAATACTCCCCTCATTTTCAAGTCGTACCATTGACGCTTGGTCAGCAAATCTGGTACCTCATTACTATTTATGTCAATTTCATTCGGCTCACACAGCAGTTTCTCCCAGGGTAGGTAGCTTGATAACGACAGCTCAACGTCTGTCAGGTCACACTGCTGTAATCTTTCGACAACCCTTTCAATGATGGCATCTGTGTCTGCAGGAAAAGACCACTTTGGCTCACCCTCACCGGGAAGCAGTGTGGTCTTGTAGAACACAAGAAGACAATTTAACGCAACTGGAATAAGCATCCGAAGATAACGAAACCTCTGCCGCTCTAGGCTTAGTAGTAAGTTGTCGAAGATGGAAATGGCTACATTAATGCGTAGGTCGTGGTCCATGGGGAGGATGGGGAAGAGGGTCGTGTAAAAGATCTGATTTGCAGGGAGGAGGGTCTCGAGAAGACCGGTGATCAGTTCCTCCCGTCTGGAGTTTTCGCTCCTTGTACTGTCTGGGCTCTGGACAACGGCACGTCCCGACTTTGTGAGTTCATAGAAGCAGTTTAGAAAAAGGGACGCAAAGTTGCCAGGATGCACAGTGTCACTTATGAGAGTATTCTTGAGCTTACCGAGGGGGAGGGAGGGTAGATCCGGATCGGCTACTTGCGCAGCAAGATACAAATCCTGCACAGTAGTGTATGGGGTAGAGTTGCCTATCCTCAAGGAGTTGAATGCAGCATTGACATAGCTATCTATTACCTGTGGCGTCATGCTGGTCTCTTTTCCTTGTTTTGAGCGCCGCCCACCGGTCTGACCGTCTCGCTGCGTACGAGGATAATACTCGGCGACAGGTATCTGAAATACAAACGTGTCTGTTTTTCTGGCTACATGTATCTCCTCAACAGGAGGAACGTCTATGGTGCTGGCCTTAACGTTCTCGGCCGATGATTCGCTGTCTTCGCCTTTTGTCCGGCGTCGAGAGGACGACTTCTTACCAGCTATCATCTTCTTGTCTCGAGATAACTTCCTTTTGTTGTCAAGCACTACTTCTGTTACCTGTAGTGCTGCAGGGTCATGTAGGAGTTGTGGATACTGAATACCTGGATGTGGCCTACAAAAGATTACCCTACACCGTGGGCAAGTGTAGTGAATCTTTTCAGCTAGCAATGCGTTGTAGATACCATCACACTGTTGATGGAGCCACTCCTTACAAAGATCACATTGTATCCAGTCACCACCTGTTTCAATGAGCTCACACTTGTGATTAGAGCATAGGATACACAAGTCAGACTGTTGGGCACCTGCTGGAAGTTTTCTGAGCTCGTTGAGATGTTCGTTAACAATGGAGACACTTGTGCCAAACACTTGAATAAGTCGTGGCTGCAGGCGGCGGTACATCTGTTGAAGGTAATAGTGACATGCCTCGACGTTGTTGCGCGTCTCCGGAGTGAGTGAGATGCTAGACTCGCGCTCTTCCTCCATTCAATTTTTAGAGCCATAAATACCGGGGAGTTATACTTACTTTAGCTTTACTTAAGAGCACACTTTATTAGGAACTCTGCTGCTTCTGGCCATACCGAGTAAAGGATAGCCACTATCCGTGTCTTTGCATCCAAGCAGCACGCGCGCTTGCCTGACAGAGCGGCAGAGACGATTTCCTTGGCTACGTCTTCTGCAGAGCGGGCAGTCCGTGCTTGAGGATTGGGAAGGCCGTTGCCACGAGCGTTCATCCGGAGTCTGGTTGCAATCCAGCCAGGGTAAGCAGTCGTTACATTCATTCCGTCGAGCCGCATGGATTCGGCGAGGTTGTGTATTCCAGCCTTTGATGCAGCGTACACACATCTGTTCGGCATCGGAAGCAAGCCCTGTGGAGAGGAAATGAATATGTAACGACCTGCATGGATGCCAGCAGAAAGCACAGCAGGGGCAGTCAAATTGATCGATGCGATAGAGCGGGCATCACTTACGCTTATATCGGCAGATACCTGCCCGACACCAGCGTTATTAACAAGGTGGAAGACGCTCTTGTCGCGAAGATACTCCACCACCTTTATGCACTCTGACTCTACCTCTAGATCTGCGGCAAGAACGGTAACGGAGGCCTTTTCTCCGAACTTCTCAATTAGTGCATGCTTAGCACGCTCTAGATTTTCATGCTTTCTTCCTATCAGAAGCAGCGGATGCCCCAGAGCAGCATACTCATGTGCTAAGGCCTCGCCAAGGCCAGAGCCTCCCCCAGTTATCACGCAGAGCCCACTATCACCGGTTAGCAGAGATCTACGCGCGGATTTGCGTTCACTAGCTAGCCTAGAGATCCGCGCTAGCAGAACGGTTGTAAAAAGCAAAAGAAGATAAACCCAGAAAGACAGCATCTTTTAGTTTATATTTGGGGCTGGCAGCAATGAGTAGAAAGTAAAAGACCCGGGATACGCATTCCTAAGAAGCAATGTGGCTCCTGCCAAGTAAAATTGGATCCATAAAAACTGAGCCTTTCATTACACGATTTAAAATGCGCAGTACTTGGTTTTCGGAGTTAGTCAACCTTTGTAATTCCGTGCCGCAAGGACCGGTTTCTCCTGAGAACCAAGACCAGTACTGCACCATAATTATGATGCTTCAGCTCCTGCTTTCTCCCCCGTCCTATAATATGGATATGGTTTTAAATCTTCTTTACATCCTCGACATCTTCTGTGACTATGACCAGTCCTCTAAGGGAGAGCAACATCTTCTTGAGGGACAAGGGCTTCTTCAAAAGATGTACTTTGCAGAGTGTGGCATCCCGACATTCAACCTAGATGATAAGGAGCCCGGGAAACTCAACCCTAAGGGTCAGGGAGTTACTAATTCTGGTTGCCCTATTATGCCAGCCACATACATAGGCATTACAGAGGCTTCCGTTCTACTCTTTGATGTGATGGGAGACAGAACAGTTTTGAGATCCATCTACTACTATATGGCTCGCTGGATGGTAGACAATAACCTTAGCGGCCCAATTCTGACTAATACTCTGCGTGAAAGGATCCTCCAACAGAATGAAGATAAAGGAACTAACATGAGTTTGAGGGAGTTAGATGATAATCCGGCTACCATCGGACCACAGAAATTCCACCAGCTTGTCAGTATTGAGCTTCTTTCCATTATACTTTTTCCTATTCTGGCAGTGACTAGGTACAGCATGACGGCCAAACCCGTGACAGACTTTCCCTTGTTCTTCGTTTGTGATAATAATAATGGGAAGAAGGAGTATCCCTTTATTAATATTTCTGATATCACAGAGTCTGCTGGACTAGAACCCATTATGGTTCCTAGCCTGATCCTCAGCAGTGGTCTAAGTGACCTCTTCTTGAAGTACAAGAGTAGCTTTACGTTTGAGCCCTATTCCTATCAGTGTTCTGCTGTGGATGGGATGCATAGACGGCGGAATACCTCCAACAAGACGTTTGGCTGCCTCGTATTCGATTTGATTGAAAAGGTAGTTGCTGTCCTAGATAGGAGGGATATAGATGTCAGCCGAAGCATTATCATAGCAATCATTGAGTATCTAATGGAGTTCCCGTCTCTTTTCCACGAGTATGCATCGCTCTATGGATGGAGACAAGATCCCAATTCGTATTCGACAATTTATACGGATATTACAAGAAAGTACTGTCAAACAATAATGGCTACAAGCCAAAAGTTGTTGGACCTTTGCTTTATGACGGTGTTCTTCCATGGCCAAATTGACAGCATTGACGATGTGGATTTGGAGCCCATGGGCGATACAGATGATGAGCTTGTGCTTTCCAGTTCTGCTCAGGAATTGGCATCTAAACTTCTGGAAGGGGACGAGCAATACTTCATGGACTTTTTCTCCAAGTTCGTTAACTTGACTGTTCAACATACCAGGATTGAGGCAGGGTTTTTGGCGGCTCTCGGCATGCACAACTTAACGCTTAGTGACCCGGTCTATCGATCTCTTTCTCTGGCCATTGCAAATGGGTGTAACGCTGGCTCTGTTAGGTCTCCTATTGACATGTTTTCGGAACACTATTACTACATGCATTCGGATGTCATGTATCTCTTTCTCACCGGTCTTGAGTATGTTGTGTTCCTTCTACGGGCAACCTCAGTCTATATTCCCTCTGTTGGCCCAGAAGATCATGAGATATACCGAGAGACATATATGTTTCTTAACCACGATGATGTGCTGCAGATAGTATGCAATGCGTTTGGTCTGCAAACAGAAACGGAGGATTTTATGACACTCTTACGTAAAACGTTGGACGATATCATTTCCGTGAAGGATAAGAGCAAGACAGATTATATTCACTCGGTCGTGTCATCTTTCTTCTTATCAACCATCACAGAGATAGACGCTATGTATTATCGCCGCACTGAACGCCACATATCTGTCACTACGCAGTTGCTAGAGCAGCCCGTCCAGAACTTGCAATTTACTACCAATATTGTATCTCAGAAGGCTCCGAAGGAGGCTACTTTAATGTTCACAGCGTGTCCTGTGGATGCTTGTTTTCAGTCTGATCCTCCTGAGAGTGCTAAGAGTGCTGCCAAGGCGAAAGCTGACACGTCGGTGGATCAAACCGTCCTTGAAGTGGTCACTGAGAAAGCCAGCCTCCTTACTGAGATATTTCGGAAGTTCTTAGAGGAGAATCCGGCGAGTGTCGACGCACTGTGGCCTGAAAGCGAATATTCCAAGCAAACTACCTTATTTGAGAGCAAGTACGATATCTTATATCGCACGCTTCAGGATATATGTTCATACTCCTCTCAGACGTATAAGGATATGGCATCAGTGATGGAGGCGTACAGGCTTCCGGCCCATTCGGCACTGAAGACAAGAAACTCAATGATTAAACGCAGCTACATAGGAGGCGTTTATAGAAATAGTCCAGAATGGTATATTACTCAGGCCATTCGCAACTATCTAATGATACCGGACATCAGATCATCGTTGAAACGTATTGCTAAAGTCTCTTGTATCTCTACGGGGATATTCCTTCTTCAGGTCGGGGATCTGCACACAGATTCCGTAGCTTCAGCTCTTATACAGTCACCACTGGATTTGGCAAAGCTGCAGGGCATTTGCTCACCAAGCAGGTATGGGCTGGCGCTTCTCTTTACAAGAGAGAAGGACGGATCCCTCATCTTCACCGATGCCCATTCTGTTTTTTACTTGACAGACTCTGCGCTAATAGCACTCATGACTGACGAAGACTCAGATTTGCTCTCTTCTAGAATCAACGAAGTGACCGTCTTTGCCTCTTCAGTTGAACATGCAGCCTCACATTCCTTGTTCGGCGACTTTGTTCCCGATACAGGCTCTTTAGAAATGGTCTGCAACGGCAGATCTTACTATAACTTGGATAAGTGCAAATTTTGTAGAATTCAAGAGGCAATTTATCATGGGAGAGATAAGGTGCAAAATAACCTCAAAGATACGAGGCAGTTGGTGGCCCCTCTCACTGACTTTCACAATATATTCTTCAAGCGTCTTGTTCACCTTGCCCAAGAAGACAAGGGTCTGGATCTCTTCCAGTTTAGAAATGCTATTTTAGACAGGCTGTGCTCAAGTAACAAAGATATTATCTCTATGCTCCAGTCCAGTGGACACTTCTTTATTTCTAATGCTCCATCTGGCAGCGGAGCATCCATTTCCTTTGTCTCTTCTGGCAGCAAGGTCTACAGTGAGTCTGAATTGAAGGGCCTGGAGATGAACAGGTCCGTGTGCTCGATCTATTCAGAGGAACGCTATCTACGAATCCGCCTCCAAGAACATGGGATTGCAGATCTTTCAAAGATAATTTGTCAATGCGCCATGAAGAGTATTTTCAGGCCTGGTAAAGATATCTTCAATAAGCTTACTCTGACTGCTCCACTGAGAGCGGCCTTCGACGAGTGTATGGCCGGATGTGAAGCGTCCTCGGTGCCAGACTCTGTCCCACCATCCTTATGGATATTGGCAGACAGTCCAAATTTCTTTGTGGTTCACTATAGCGAATTATCATATGAGATTTTGCGAATGTGTGAGCAACTAGGGGCTAACTTGGCCTGTATAACAGATGTCTTCGATGGAATTGGACCTAAAGAGCATTTTCTTATCAAAGTTTTCCATGTTATTCTGTCCCTTATAGATCCGAACTTCGGTAAAGTCCTTCTTGAGAAACTGAATGAGAAGATCATTAAGGCAGATGTGAGTGAGAGGAAGCAAACATCTACAGGCCGCTTGGTCGGTGGAACGTGGAAATACTTAGAACTTATAAAGGAAACGACAGAGAAGGATTATGCTGATAAAAAGCCGTCTAAGATAGCGTTGAAGTTCGCCTCGGAAGCGAAGAGGAACCTGAGTTATTTAGTGACAACAATGAAGCCGTTCGTTTCCCAAGTTATGGCGCGTATTCCCGTGAAGTTTATGACGGTTGGGCAGTTTAATAAGCTTGGATGCCCATCAACTCTAGAGGATTTGGTTATTATTGTGAAAAGCAGGGACTGCAATATAGATGACACTCGTAGATTGCTTCCTAGGTCTGCTTGTACTATTGAGCTCCTCGTGGATGAGATCTGACGTCATCCTTATCTCTTCCAATCATTGCCAATCTTCCTAGTATACTGCTGCTGGAATTGCTAGCTGAACGGTAGGAATAGGGTGGGTTGAGGTGGCTGCTATCTGGTGCTAGAGAAGAATTATTTGCCGCTGTTGTAGACTCAACTACCGAGGGCGCCACTGATCCCCCACGAACGGAGTGAAGCAACGGGCTTGTATCTTGCGATGGAAGGGGGAGACTCTGGCCAGGTTCTTCTGTCACAAGCCAGTGGGCTTTTGTCCGGATTACATCTATAACAAACGCAACGTATTCCGGAAGCCTCAGATAGGTATCGTCCGCCGGAGGTGAGTATGATAGTTCTGCATCTCTTTCTGATAGGGTTTTCAAGGCATCTATTGTATTAGCAACCAGAGATTTGTAAAGAGATAATTCCTCGCTTCTTTGATTCAGGTGTATACACTCGTGCGCCAGGCGATCAGCAGTGGTCGTGGATTCCGTTAGATCTGCGCGAATGTTTGTTATCAGACAATCCTTCTCGTTCAGTAGCTCCTTCAGTGCATTTAGCTCGCGATCACTAGACTCGGTCCGTACCTCCTTTAGCTGTTGATGCAGGATGAGAATTTGCTCATTCTTGGCGGCCATTTCATGAGAATATGCCTCCATCTGTCCCATATAGACTTCTATCTTAACGCACATGTCCGATAGGCCTGCCTCCAACTCGCAGATGCGATGCTTCAGGTCTTTGATTTGAGCGTCTTTTTCCGTTAGAGCGGCTCTACTCTGTTCATGCCATTCCGTGGATAGTCTAGCAATTGTCTCTGCCATGTCTTTGATTACTGGCAAGATTGATTGAAAGGAGACCTGTTGTGCAGCATCTTTGGGGCTGTTACAACATTCTAACAATTCATCAAGCTGCCGTTTAAGATGGCTCAAGGTAGGAGACTCGTCAGTGCGCCAGAGGAGTGCTCCTTGCCGTGCATTTGGCTGTGTGTTTGTGTTTAAAATAGGTGTATTGCCTACACAGATCCTGGCGTGAAGACGCTCAGCCAGGTCCGCGACCTTAGAAGACGCTATAGGCCAGCTTTTAACTAGGTTGGTGGCGACCTTCTCACCGAATAGTTCTTCACAAAGACAGAAAATGGCTGTTTTTGTGGGGTGCTGGGGGTGTTTGTGGAAATAAAGAGAAAGGATGTTCCCGACTAATTGTTGATCTGTTAATATGGTATAGAACGTTGAAAATGCAATAGCTGGATCGATGGCTTTGTTGTAGATTCCGTCTGCAGCTAGTTTGCCAAGAACATCTACAAAAACATCAATCATAAATTCAGGGTAAATTTAATTTATTAGGGGATTCTTTCTCTATTAGATGCCTTCGGCTGTACACACAGGTCGTTTTGGTCTCAGAAGCAATCGTAGTAATTACCAGAATTATCGGGCAGCAGACGTTTTTTAGGGCAGAGAAAGATTTCCTGAGAAATGAGGTGCACCTGATTGCTGGTGACAATGCAGTGGCTTCGGCAGTGTTATGGCCCGGGCCTCTTCAGCCGCGCTTGATGGAACCCGACGGCGCGCCAGGCGACGGGACAGGGCACCGGCCGTCTCTAGAGCATGCAGGAGGCGGGGCTTGTGAGCCCATAGGCGTCTGGCCTGCCAGCTGGGGCTACCTCGGTGACGAGGCCCAGGGTGATGCAGCGTGGATGACCCTGTGCGCGTGTGCTCTGTGATGACGGGCCTGACGGGGAGTGCAGCAAGGTTATGGGAATGGGCTCCGTCTGGGCCAGGGCCCCAGAGCTCTTTCTGTCGCAGGGAAGAATAGGGCAGTGCGGTGCAAGGGAGGCATCCGGCAAGATGCTGGGAAACTGGCCCGTTGCGGTAAGTCACGGGGGCTGCTAAATACAGTGTCTCTTTTCTTAAGCAAAAGACAGGCAGAGTGGATGATTGCGGAGGCTGCAGTGTCCGTGGTAGATCGCGGCATCGCAAGGTGGCTGGGTCCGTGCTGGTGTGTCTGTCCGGGCTCCAAGTGCGCTCTGAGGATCACCTGCTGATGGACCGGAAGGCCCGAGAAGTGATGCGCTGCCCCTGTCATCGCGGGCAGCGCCCCGTGGCACGCACTCGAGCCAGCGCCTCCTGGTGGCCAGAAGCAGAGCAGAGGCAGACGGCCGGTCGTGCATCCGTCCAGGCAGCTCACTGCATGTAGAGCGAAGAAGACCACCTGCGCCGCTCGGGTTATCGCTCAGCATCAAGTGCGGATGGAAGGCTGGGCCCGGCAACCAGGGCGCCGACCTGCACGCTCCCGTCAGCCATCCCAGGCCGGTCAGAAGCCAGGCTCGACAGGCAGTGCAAAAGCCAGGGAAGCCAGCGTGACCATCGGGCCCGCGTTTGAATGCTAAAAAACTTGGGCAGCGATGGCGACTGTCGTCTTCCTGGGAGGGCGCCTCTTCGCACAGGGTCAGCCGTCCTGGCCCTGCATGCTGGGTGCGCGGCTTGGGGGCGCGCTGTGCTAGTTGCGGGCCTGCCAGGCGCTGCAGCCTACGAATAGCACGGACGGATGCAACGGGGTGTTCGAGCAGTGTACTGTCATTGTCCCAGAGAGCTGTGGTTCTAACCATGCGCCCTACACCGGCTCGGCATACCCCTGCTGCTTCCGCTGCTGGTCTGTCTGCCACTTGTTTATTATAGCGGGGGGCGCATACGCTTATAGTGTCGTCTAGGCACTGTAGTGGTCTTCTCGGACGGTGCATGTATATTCACATGATGGCCGATGGGTGGAGCGGCTGCCTGATCTCAGAGCTCTCATTGCAACAAGGCGGGGCGTCGGCTGTCTACACGCCTCTAAGCGAGCCCGCGACCTCTGTGCAGATGCCTGTTCGCCGCGCTCCATAGTGACGGCTGTACACCCAGAAGGGGTCGCAGAATCCTCCGCTGTCCTTCGAGGTGGACCACGGCTTGTGCACAGGCTAGCGACGGGGCCTGCGCACCAGCTGCTATGGGCCCAGTCTGCCGGGCACCTGGATCACAGTGCACGTCAAGACCGCACACTCGTTTGCATGCTCGCTGCTAATGTTGAACAGAACTGCGAGGGGTCTGTCTCTGGCCATCCTCGCCTTAGTGCTTGGCCCTTGATGACACGCCTCAGCAGAGGATGGTGTCTTCTAAGTACTCGGAAGACTATCTGTGCATGACGGTTCCTAGAGAGTCGGTTCGCACAGAAAGTGTAGATGTGCCCGGCGGGCTGGCGGGGTAGGGCTGGGGCTACAGAGACTAGCCATTAGCCCGGATTACAGCAGGGACACCTGTAGTGCCTCCTCGGCTCCTAAGCGTGGAAAGGCCGTAGAACTTGCAGATGAGTTGGAGGCTGGTTTTTGATTTTATGCATTTGCAGCAGAGCAGAGTTTACTGAAGGTCCACTTTTTCTGAAGTCGAGGAGCCTCATCTCCTCCTCACACACGGTGAGATGATCGATTGTAGAGGTGTATTGTGCAAACCGGTGGCAGTCAGCGTATCTATTATCCAAACATACTGCCTGCGTCCTCCTGTGGCAAACCACCACCAGGGCCCAATCTACACAGCTGCTCTGGCATCTGTCGGGCAATCATCACCTTTGGTCGAATGATTGCTGTACCTTACACATCTTGAGCCATCCGTCGACCAGGTGGTGCCATAAGCTCTTGTCCCCTACTTGTCCACCCGATGCATACTCTGAGCGCCGTCAATTCACTCACGTCTGCACTACTCATCTGGATGCCCCCACTCTTCAAGAGCACATGCCCGCAGCCGATGCTCCGTATTACAAGAGGAGCCAGCCGGGCCACTGCGCTGTGCATAGCTCTCCTGGGCGTATTGTTATGCGCGCCCAGCCTTTCCATCTATAAGTCACCACGCAGCTCTTTCCCACCGTCTCGCGTCCACATGTGCGCCAGCGCCGCCGAGCTTTTGTGGTCTCGAGGGGCCCCTGATGCATGGAGCGCTTGCGCAAAGTCCTTCCACCACTGACCCAAGCCGACCCCTCGCAAGATCCTCAGCGGAGTTGCATCCGAGATGTGTGCCTGCGTTGCTGTCCAGGTGCATGTGCCGGCCCTGGTGCTTCCCACAAGCTTGCGAGCATCGAGCTGGCCTCTACCGAACCGTATCAGAAGTCAACACCAGGATGTAGTCCCCTCGGTTGGGCTCTGCAGGCTTCCAGAGCTACGCATCAAAAGGCCGTTCTTCTTTGCGTCGTGTAACGTAGGAAAATGCATCGAGCTACCACACCCTCTCCGTGTGGCGTGGTTTACGACGGGGGACGGGATCCCCGTACTCACTGTCTATCTGCCCAGGACCAGCCCAGTCCGGGTTGACGATGACAAGCGAGCATCGCCCGGCTCCTTGTCAGCAAGTGGGAACTTCCGCCACCCCAGTACCCACAGCAAAGGGTGCTGATCATGAGCCCGGCCAACCACTGGCAGAAGGACAAGACACCCAGGCTCCCGTTCCTTCCACTGATGGTAGCCCACTATGAAGAGCCCTTTGCCGCCTGCACCAACAACCTCAGGCACTGTGGGTCAGAGTGCCTCCATAGTGAACAGCGGTAGCACTATGATGATCTGGGGTAACAGGAGTCCCGGCCTATCAACTCAGGAGGCAGCACGCTTTGGGCAGTGCTTCCCTCCTGTCCAGATCTGGGAGGGCTGGCTGCCTTCCGAACCCCACCTGGCACCTTGTTATGCGATGGGGAGCCTTAGTAGCATTTAGTACACAAGATCAGAGCTATGCACACACCAGGCGAGAGCGTCTCATGGGCTTACCTCTGTTGGTCCGCACTTCCACGGACCCGGTATCTCCTCTAGGGACTGCAAGAGAGCACAGAAGGCTGTGGCCAGGGAGCAAAGGAGCCTGGAGAGGAGCTGCTAGCGGCTGGGCTACTGGAGCAGGAGGAGCATCGCTGCTCACTTAGGATTTCTTGGTCCCGCATGCACAGAGATCTCGGAGTCCGTGCCTGATGGGGAGAGCAGGTTGTACAAGGGACGCGTTTGCTATTTAAATCTACACCTTACCTCTGCAAAGGAAGCCGACAAACATACTGACAGCAATGTACAAGAGTGCACCCCGAACGATCATTCCACAAGAGAGGTGCGATCTGAGCCTGGCCCTCACTGGTCCTGTTTCTATTGAAGCCAGGGGGAACCGCACTATCAGCTGGCCTTCGATGGGCATGCTATCATCTCGTCCTTCTCCAGTCTAACTGATCAGGAAGAGCGAGAGCGGCTGTCTCTCACTGCTCGCGGCAACACACAAGTCTGACAGAAGAGCAGTGGCACGTGTACTCCGGCTAATGTTGGTAGGATTTCTCCTAGTTTGTGTAACAGTGCTGGCAAAGCACAACGAGAAGACCGCGCAGTGCGACGATGGTAATGGCTACCAGCTCCAGGGCGACGCGTGCGTCAAGGGACAGGCCAACGCGTGCCCGACGCTGGAAGGGGCCGGGTGCGAGACGTGCGACTTGAGCGGCGGGGAAACCTGTCTTACATGCAAGGATAAAGCGCAATACGTCGCGGCCAACAAGAAGAGCTGCAAGGCCGCCTGCACTGCCCCGGAAGAGGTAATAGACCCGGCTGCCGGCTCGGCGAAGGCCTGCAAGTGCGACGATGGTAATGGCTACCAGCTCCAGGGCGACGCGTGCGTCAAGGGACAGGCCAACGCGTGCCCGACGCTGGAAGGGGCCGGGTGCGAGACGTGCGACTTGAGCGGCGGGGAAACCTGTCTTACATGCAAGGATAAAGCGCAATACGTCGCGGCCAACAAGAAGAGCTGCAAGGCCGCCTGCACTGCCCCGGAAGAGGTAATAGACCCGGCTGCCGGCTCGGCGAAGGCCTGCAAGTGCGACGATGGTAATGGCTACCAGCTCCAGGGCGACGCGTGCGTCAAGGGACAGGCCAACGCGTGCCCGACGCTGGAAGGGGCCGGGTGCGAGACGTGCGACTTGAGCGGCGGGGAAACCTGTCTTACATGCAAGGATAAAGCGCAATACGTCGCGGCCAACAAGAAGAGCTGCAAGGCCGCCTGCACTGCCCCGGAAGAGGTAATAGACCCGGCTGCCGGCTCGGCGAAGGCCTGCAAGTGCGACGATGGTAATGGCTACCAGCTCCAGGGCGACGCGTGCGTCAAGGGACAGGCCAACGCGTGCCCGACGCTGGAAGGGGCCGGGTGCGAGACGTGCGACTTGAGCGGCGGGGAAACCTGTCTTACATGCAAGGATAAAGCGCAATACGTCGCGGCCAACAAGAAGAGCTGCAAGGCCGCCTGCACTGCCCCGGAAGAGGTAATAGACCCGGCTGCCGGCTCGGCGAAGGCCTGCAAGTGCGACGATGGTAATGGCTACCAGCTCCAGGGCGACGCGTGCGTCCAAGCGTGGACTGAGCGGGGGCGCACAGCGGCGCATACGTCGCGGCCCGGAGCCGGCCCTGGGAAGAGGTGCCGGCCGGCGGGTGGTGCCGATGGAAGGACCGTGGCGACCTGTCAGGACAGGCCGGGCCGGGGGGGGGGGGCGGACGGCGGCGGGGAAACCTGTCTTACATGCAAGGATAAAGCGCAATACGTCGCGGCCAACAAGAAGAGCTGCAAGGCCGCCTGCACTGCCCCGGAAGAGGTAATAGACCCGGCTGCCGGCTCGGCGAAGGCCTGCAAGTGCGACGATGGTAATGGCTACCAGCTCCAGGGCGACGCGTGCGTCAAGGGACAGGCCAACGCGTGCCCGACGCTGGAAGGGGCCGGGTGCGAGACGTGCGACTTGAGCGGCGGGGAAACCTGTCTTACATGCAAGGATAAAGCGCAATACGTCGCGGCCAACAAGAAGAGCTGCAAGGCCGCCTGCACTGCCCCGGAAGAGGTAATAGACCCGGCTGCCGGCTCGGCGAAGGCCTGCAAGTGCGACGATGGTAATGGCTACCAGCTCCAGGGCGACGCGTGCGTCAAGGGACAGGCCAACGCGTGCCCGACGCTGGAAGGGGCCGGGTGCGAGACGTGCGACTTGAGCGGCGGGGAAACCTGTCTTACATGCAAGGATAAAGCGCAATACGTCGCGGCCAACAAGAAGAGCTGCAAGGCCGCCTGCACTGCCCCGGAAGAGGTAATAGACCCGGCTGCCGGCTCGGCGAAGGCCTGCAAGTGCGACGATGGTAATGGCTACCAGCTCCAGGGCGACGCGTGCGTCAAGGGACAGGCCAACGCGTGCCCGACGCTGGAAGGGGCCGGGTGCGAGACGTGCGACTTGAGCGGCGGGGAAACCTGTCTTACATGCAAGGATAAAGCGCAATACGTCGCGGCCAACAAGAAGAGCTGCAAGGCCGCCTGCACTGCCCCGGAAGAGGTAATAGACCCGGCTGCCGGCTCGGCGAAGGCCTGCAAGTGCGACGATGGTAATGGCTACCAGCTCCAGGGCGACGCGTGCGTCAAGGGACAGGCCAACGCGTGCCCGACGCTGGAAGGGGCCGGGTGCGAGACGTGCGACTTGAGCGGCGGGGAAACCTGTCTTACATGCAAGGATAAAGCGCAATACGTCGCGGCCAACAAGAAGAGCTGCAAGGCCGCCTGCACTGCCCCGGAAGAGGTAATAGACCCGGCTGCCGGCTCGGCGAAGGCCTGCAAGTGCGACGATGGTAATGGCTACCAGCTCCAGGGCGACGCGTGCGTCAAGGGACAGGCCAACGCGTGCCCGACGCTGGAAGGGGCCGGGTGCGAGACGTGCGACTTGAGCGGCGGGGAAACCTGTCTTACATGCAAGGATAAAGCGCAATACGTCGCGGCCAACAAGAAGAGCTGCAAGGCCGCCTGCACTGCCCCGGAAGAGGTAATAGACCCGGCTGCCGGCTCGGCGAAGGCCTGCAAGTGCGACGATGGTAATGGCTACCAGCTCCAGGGCGACGCGTGCGTCAAGGGACAGGCCAACGCGTGCCCGACGCTGGAAGGGGCCGGGTGCGAGACGTGCGACTTGAGCGGCGGGGAAACCTGTCTTACATGCAAGGATAAAGCGCAATACGTCGCGGCCAACAAGAAGAGCTGCAAGGCCGCCTGCACTGCCCCGGAAGAGGTAATAGACCCGGCTGCCGGCTCGGCGAAGGCCTGCAAGTGCGACGATGGTAATGGCTACCAGCTCCAGGGCGACGCGTGCGTCAAGGGACAGGCCAACGCGTGCCCGACGCTGGAAGGGGCCGGGTGCGAGACGTGCGACTTGAGCGGCGGGGAAACCTGTCTTACATGCAAGGATAAAGCGCAATACGTCGCGGCCAACAAGAAGAGCTGCAAGGCCGCCTGCACTGCCCCGGAAGAGGTAATAGACCCGGCTGCCGGCTCGGCGAAGGCCTGCAAGTGCGACGATGGTAATGGCTACCAGCTCCAGGGCGACGCGTGCGTCAAGGGACAGGCCAACGCGTGCCCGACGCTGGAAGGGGCCGGGTGCGAGACGTGCGACTTGAGCGGCGGGGAAACCTGTCTTACATGCAAGGATAAAGCGCAATACGTCGCGGCCAACAAGAAGAGCTGCAAGGCCGCCTGCACTGCCCCGGAAGAGGTAATAGACCCGGCTGCCGGCTCGGCGAAGGCCTGCAAGTGCGACGATGGTAATGGCTACCAGCTCCAGGGCGACGCGTGCGTCAAGGGACAGGCCAACGCGTGCCCGACGCTGGAAGGGGCCGGGTGCGAGACGTGCGACTTGAGCGGCGGGGAAACCTGTCTTACATGCAAGGATAAAGCGCAATACGTCGCGGCCAACAAGAAGAGCTGCAAGGCCGCCTGCACTGCCCCGGAAGAGGTAATAGACCCGGCTGCCGGCTCGGCGAAGGCCTGCAAGTGCGACGATGGTAATGGCTACCAGCTCCAGGGCGACGCGTGCGTCAAGGGACAGGCCAACGCGTGCCCGACGCTGGAAGGGGCCGGGTGCGAGACGTGCGACTTGAGCGGCGGGGAAACCTGTCTTACATGCAAGGATAAAGCGCAATACGTCGCGGCCAACAAGAAGAGCTGCAAGGCCGCCTGCACTGCCCCGGAAGAGGTAATAGACCCGGCTGCCGGCTCGGCGAAGGCCTGCAAGTGCGACGATGGTAATGGCTACCAGCTCCAGGGCGACGCGTGCGTCAAGGGACAGGCCAACGCGTGCCCGACGCTGGAAGGGGCCGGGTGCGAGACGTGCGACTTGAGCGGCGGGGAAACCTGTCTTACATGCAAGGATAAAGCGCAATACGTCGCGGCCAACAAGAAGAGCTGCAAGGCCGCCTGCACTGCCCCGGAAGAGGTAATAGACCCGGCTGCCGGCTCGGCGAAGGCCTGCAAGTGCGACGATGGTAATGGCTACCAGCTCCAGGGCGACGCGTGCGTCAAGGGACAGGCCAACGCGTGCCCGACGCTGGAAGGGGCCGGGTGCGAGACGTGCGACTTGAGCGGCGGGGAAACCTGTCTTACATGCAAGGATAAAGCGCAATACGTCGCGGCCAACAAGAAGAGCTGCAAGGCCGCCTGCACTGCCCCGGAAGAGGTAATAGACCCGGCTGCCGGCTCGGCGAAGGCCTGCAAGTGCGACGATGGTAATGGCTACCAGCTCCAGGGCGACGCGTGCGTCAAGGGACAGGCCAACGCGTGCCCGACGCTGGAAGGGGCCGGGTGCGAGACGTGCGACTTGAGCGGCGGGGAAACCTGTCTTACATGCAAGGATAAAGCGCAATACGTCGCGGCCAACAAGAAGAGCTGCAAGGCCGCCTGCACTGCCCCGGAAGAGGTAATAGACCCGGCTGCCGGCTCGGCGAAGGCCTGCAAGTGCGACGATGGTAATGGCTACCAGCTCCAGGGCGACGCGTGCGTCAAGGGACAGGCCAACGCGTGCCCGACGCTGGAAGGGGCCGGGTGCGAGACGTGCGACTTGAGCGGCGGGGAAACCTGTCTTACATGCAAGGATAAAGCGCAATACGTCGCGGCCAACAAGAAGAGCTGCAAGGCCGCCTGCACTGCCCCGGAAGAGGTAATAGACCCGGCTGCCGGCTCGGCGAAGGCCTGCAAGTGCGACGATGGTAATGGCTACCAGCTCCAGGGCGACGCGTGCGTCAAGGGACAGGCCAACGCGTGCCCGACGCTGGAAGGGGCCGGGTGCGAGACGTGCGACTTGAGCGGCGGGGAAACCTGTCTTACATGCAAGGATAAAGCGCAATACGTCGCGGCCAACAAGAAGAGCTGCAAGGCCGCCTGCACTGCCCCGGAAGAGGTAATAGACCCGGCTGCCGGCTCGGCGAAGGCCTGCAAGTGCGACGATGGTAATGGCTACCAGCTCCAGGGCGACGCGTGCGTCAAGGGACAGGCCAACGCGTGCCCGACGCTGGAAGGGGCCGGGTGCGAGACGTGCGACTTGAGCGGCGGGGAAACCTGTCTTACATGCAAGGATAAAGCGCAATACGTCGCGGCCAACAAGAAGAGCTGCAAGGCCGCCTGCACTGCCCCGGAAGAGGTAATAGACCCGGCTGCCGGCTCGGCGAAGGCCTGCAAGTGCGACGATGGTAATGGCTACCAGCTCCAGGGCGACGCGTGCGTCAAGGGACAGGCCAACGCGTGCCCGACGCTGGAAGGGGCCGGGTGCGAGACGTGCGACTTGAGCGGCGGGGAAACCTGTCTTACATGCAAGGATAAAGCGCAATACGTCGCGGCCAACAAGAAGAGCTGCAAGGCCGCCTGCACTGCCCCGGAAGAGGTAATAGACCCGGCTGCCGGCTCGGCGAAGGCCTGCAAGTGCGACGATGGTAATGGCTACCAGCTCCAGGGCGACGCGTGCGTCAAGGGACAGGCCAACGCGTGCCCGACGCTGGAAGGGGCCGGGTGCGAGACGTGCGACTTGAGCGGCGGGGAAACCTGTCTTACATGCAAGGATAAAGCGCAATACGTCGCGGCCAACAAGAAGAGCTGCAAGGCCGCCTGCACTGCCCCGGAAGAGGTAATAGACCCGGCTGCCGGCTCGGCGAAGGCCTGCAAGTGCGACGATGGTAATGGCTACCAGCTCCAGGGCGACGCGTGCGTGATTCCCAACACAAACAAGAGTAGCGGCCTTTCTACAGGCGCCATCGCAGGTATCGCAGTGGCTGCTGTCATCGTTGTAGGTGGTCTTGTTGGCTTCTTGTGTTGGTGGTTCCTCTGCCGCGGGAAGGCGTAGACTTAGCTGTGTACTTAGATAGTAAACGCGTCAAGACGATCCTTGTGGCAGCTCCCCGGGGTGGCACCGGAATGCCGACAAGCAGCGGGCACCCGTGTCCCTTCCACTGAGGCCTGCAGAGACAGCCGAGCGCGCTCTCAGCAGGGCCAGATGCCTGGCTTGCCTGGCTCTGTAGTGGCTGGAGCAGTCCGTGGCCAGGCGGCGATGGGCGCACCCGGGCACCGTCCCCCGGGGTACTAGGCTGGGTACCACACGTGGCGCAGCAGCATAGCTTTCTCGTAAGTTTATCGTCTACGTGTGGTACATAGTTTAAACAGTCCAACCAAAGTGATTTTTTGAAGTTCATTCACCACAGTGATAGCAAGCTGGTGCAGTCCCTTGCTATGAACTGACCAATTAATGTGCCCTTCTCATAATACACGAGTCATGTAATTACGAATCAAATATATATGGCTTTATCTTTGCTCTTGGCTGTAGTTTGTGCAAAGCCCCTGGTGAGCCGCGCCGAGCTAAGGCGGATTCAGGCTCTCAATCCTCCATGGAAAGCAGGGATGCCAAAAAGGTTTGAAAACGTCACAGAAGATGAATTTCGTAGCATGCTGATCCGTCCCGACCGTCTTAGAGCAAGATCTGGCTCTCTACCACCAATTTCGATAACAGAAGTCCAGGAACTCGTAGATCCTATTCCGCCTCAGTTCGACTTCCGTGATGAGTACCCTCAGTGCGTGAAACCAGCGCTGGACCAAGGAAGTTGCGGGGGATGTTGGGCATTCTCAGCTATAGGAGTGTTCGGGGACAGGCGCTGTGCGATGGGCATCGATAAGGAGGCCGTCTCCTACTCGCAGCAACACCTCATATCCTGCTCACTAGAGAACTTTGGCTGTGATGGAGGCGATTTTCAACCGACATGGAGCTTTCTAACTTTCACAGGAGCAACCACAGCTGAATGCGTTAAGTACGTTGACTATGGTCACACCGTAGCGTCTCCGTGCCCTGCGGTCTGTGACGACGGATCTCCGATACAGCTCTACAAGGCACATGGATATGGACAGGTGAGCAAGAGTGTTCCGGCCATAATGGGAATGCTCGTCGCTGGCGGACCGCTGCAGACCATGATCGTCGTGTACGCTGACCTGTCGTACTATGAAAGCGGTGTCTATAAACACACCTATGGAACCATCAATCTTGGGTTCCATGCTTTGGAAATAGTTGGCTACGGGACCACTGATGACGGGACGGACTACTGGATTATAAAGAACTCCTGGGGCCCCGATTGGGGCGAAAACGGGTACTTCCGGATTGTCCGCGGAGTCAATGAGTGCAGGATAGAGGATGAAATCTATGCTGTATATCTTGACTAGCGCCTGTCTTCATACATAGCTACCATTGCCCTAATGGGTAGAAGTAAACGTTTTTCTGGTCCATGCATTAAAAATGGAAGATTGGCTGCCGGTTCCTCCATCTGTGGAATATCTGAACCGGGCATCTGAACGTATTGGCGTCAGCTGCTCCTGGATGCAGATTTCGGCCGCACAGCTTGCCCCAGAACATGTAGAGCAGTATCCCATTCTTCTGTTTTTCTATCCTATTAGACCGACAAGTAACATCTACAACGGAGACGCCACCTTTCCTGAACTCATAACCAACATTCAGCCGGTGCACCCATATACGCACGTTCCCTTTGGGCTTCTTACGGCCTTGTGCAATTATTTACCCGTGGCTTCAATGCTACAAAGATTGATTTCCGAGCTGTCCCCTTATCCTCCACCACACAGGGGTCTTTATCTGACACGGAACTACCATCTTAGGGACCTGCATAATAAAATTGTGCGGTCCCTTGGACATGATCCGGACGACTTGTTCTTGAAATGTCACTACAGCCTGTTCATTCTACCCCACGGCACGACCCGGCCAATCGAGCTTTGTAGCTACAAGGTTTCTCCTTCACAAGACACATCCACGAATGAGCTCCTTGCTAGGCTCTACGAACAGGACATACCGTTCAAGATATTCACACCCAGAATTGAATAAATTCTCTGCATGAGTAGTGATGCGCCTGATGACTGGATTCAGGCCATTTCTGCACGGAACGTCCCTGCAGTAAAGAAACTAATGGAGGGCTGTGCTCGGCGGACTGATTCAACTGGGACAACAGGCCTTATGCTGGCTGCAAAGCGCGGAAGTTTAGAGATTGTTGAGCTGCTCGCCCCAAAGGAGTCTGGGATGCTAAATTCAGAAGGCCACACAGCCATGATGCTCGCAGCCATGCAGGACCATCTGCCCATTTGCGCATATCTGGGTCCACTCGAGAAGAATGTTATCGGCGCCAATGACCAGGATGTCTTTATGATTGCCGTGAGCTACGAGGCTAAAGATGTGGTTGAGTATCTAAGCGGCGCATATCCTCTTAGAAAAGACGCGGACGGACATTCTGTCTTTGACTTTGCCATTGCCATTGGCAATGCGGAAATTCTGCACATTCTGCTATCGAGCAATCCACTAGATGATGATGAACGCAATCGACTTAGTGCTCTTGCGCAAGAGAGCGAGAAGTTCGATCTTGTCGACCTTCTGCGTGAGGTACGCTGTGACAAGAAGGCAGAGCTCAACAGTCCTGGACCTCCTACCCTCCAAGGCTCTCCCCCTGTACTATCTATAGAATCTGAGCCTATTCCCATATCATCAAGTAAGCCTGACTTTCGTGGCAACTACCTTCCCTCAGGAAGTCGGAAGGAATCAACCGATGGATACGACAGATATAGCACAACAGTTGCTCCCGAAGTAAGCCTAAATGTAATGTCAGCTTCATCTTCGCCTAAGACCGAATTTAGGCCAAGGACTTCCAACCACTGGGAACGACTTTTGCAAGACCGAGACGATGAGATACAGCGTCTTCAATCTTTGCTGTTACACACTGCAGATGTTCGAGCCGCTTCGTTGACCTATGAATCCTTGTACGCAGAATCTCAAGTGTTATCTCACATCTTTCGGTCGCTAAAGAAGTACCAACTTGACATCGCAAGTAGAGAGTCCAAACTACTTTATTATTCTCTTTGCGAGTTCACAAAGGTCTATGCTCCCCTTATTTCTCCTTGTGACACTAGGGTCTTTGATGATTTGCGGAGTGTCTCCCCGAACATGGATGTATCCCCGTCTGCTGAGGAGATAAAGACCTACAGAGCAGAGAACTTGAAGCTATTAGAAAAACTGGATGAGAAAACTCACAATATAAGGCGCTTAGAAGCGCTGCTAGATAATATCAAAGGGATTATTGCGTTTCACTATCACGGAAGGGAAGACGCCTACCAACCGGATAACATAATTGCTTCCTTGCAACTCTTGCTTCAGGAGAAGACAGATCGGACCGAGGCCCAGCATTCAGCCTTAGCGCAGAGGGCGACTGGCCCTACCTCTACTTCCAGTACCGCCACTTCTGGACCAGGGCAACACATGAAGTTGGAGGAGAGCACAATAAGCACGATTTCTGAGATACCTGTGGGGCCGTTCAGCTCTGATACTGCTAAGCTTCATCAGCTCATGGACCAGAAAAATAAACAGATAGACACTTTGATGCAGAGGATACACGAGCTGGAGACGACTCTAGCAGATACTCAGAACAAGTTCAAGAATCACGTCAATTTCACGAAGACCGTGGAGCGCAATTTGGCAGACACTGTAAGCAATCAGATCAACTTGTTCGTCTCTGGGCAGCACCGCACGCAAAAGCTTTTAGAAGAAAAGGATCAAGAGATAAGCCAGTTATACGCCGAGCTCGATGAGGTGCGTAGTGCGCAGACCAGCAGAACTGCGTCTCCTCTGAGATCACGAAGCGCGCAGCAAGACATCAACTTTTCTGCTGATGGATATGCTCCTTATGGGCAGCCAGTTCAAATTCCCACTGCAATCCTTCCGCCTAAGACTCTCTATCCTATGGAACAGGAATCAGACGAATATTTAGCAGATGTTGTCCCTAGGGCCGACTATGACGCATTGTTGGCAGAATACACCTTAGCCCAGGAGCGTTTTCAGAAGCACATGGACTTTGTCGGGGCTGTTGAAAATAATCTCGCCCAGTCTCTTTCAGACCAAGTACAGGCTTTTGCTGCAGAAAGTCGGAATATTGCAGGGCGCATGATCGAAAAAGATGAAGAAATAGCCCGCTTGGTTCGCGAAATATCTCTCTTGCGCGCATCTCTTTCTGAGGCACAGGAAAATGCGGCCAAATCCCACGCCGGGATGTCTGTTGCTAATGACTATGATGCTCTAAGCGCTAATATCGAAGCTTCGCGAATTATTCAACAATTACGAGGCGAATTACAAGAGCTAAACAACCGTATTCAACAGAAGGATGAAGCCATCGTTTCTCTGCAAAATACACTCAGGCACCAACGCTTCCCTAGACACTCTTCACCTACAAAACAACCAGCTGCTCTATCTAGTGATACAGACTTGAACCGCTTACAACAGGAATTCGACTCTTATAGAGACCATGCAGAACAAGTCCAGAAAAACGACCAGTCTTTAATTCAGGTGCTGCAAGCGCGCATAAAGCAGCAGAACGATATTCTTGAAGCAACAAAGCAATCATCACCGTCACAGGCTCGGGGGAAGCAGAAGCAACGAGGGGACGACGGCTGGGAAGATCACCCGTATGATTACGCCGGGAACTGTCCCAATTGTGCAGAGCTCGCTTCTCAGAACCAACGTAACACAGACAAAGTCAAGCAGCTCAACAACGAGAACAAGCTTCTTTCGGATGAGTTGGACAAATCCAAAGGTGCGCTTGTGCTTCTAAGAAATGAAAGGGAGGACCTTCTACAACAGCTTTCTGAAGTTCTTAAAGGTGCTGAAGAGCACCATAAGAAGGACAAGTTAATCGAGGATCTGAATAACGAGTGCACATCTTTAACTGGCAGGGTTGACCAATTGTTAGCCGATCTTAATGATCAGGGTGAACTAAGGCACGAGCTTGGTGTCCTTAAGAAGGCAAATGACGATCAAAAGGCCCTGATTGATGAGGTCCAGTCTGAGAATATAAGATTAGTATCACTTTTAGAGAAGCGGAGTGCTGTTTGTGACGGGGAAACAATGACCGATCTCACATACCATGCTATTCTAGATGCTTTCAGCGACATAGAGACACTCAGACGCCACATAACGGACTTAAAAGGAAAGATTCATAAGTTGGAGACAGATGCGGATAGGGTTGAAGTAAGGTTAGAGCAGTCAAGTCCCTTCTCTGGCCGAGTCAATGATCAGCAGCTGCGACACGACTCTCCCTCTATTATTTCTCCATATGTTGGAGACAGGGGGGCTTCTTCTGCTAAGTTGGACCATCTTCAGAGACAGATGAACCAGCTACAGGATGCTGTCATGCTATTGACGAGAGAACAGGCCCAACAGCCCCAGTCACAAACCGGTCCCGGCCGCAGTTCAAGTACGATCAAGAACCAGACTAACCTTGTCGGTGGACCCAGCAGCAGCCCTAGGTTTAGTAAGCCCAGTACAATTATCGATGGTACACAATCACCGCAACGCAAGGCTACAGAGCACACGCCCTTAATGCAGGCCGTTCTAGTCAATAATATTGACGCTGCTCATCGTGCTCTGCAATACGCCAAAGCTCAGCTAAAGGACGGCACGACAGCCCTTATGTTGGCAGTTAATAAAGGAAACCAAGACATGATTAGGCTTCTTGCTCCATTGGAAGGAGGCTTACGGCGCAAAGATGGCAAACTGGCCCTGCACCTGGCCCTCAAACGGGAAGACTTTAAGGTGGCGCAGTTACTGACTAAGCTAGAGGGTGCAGACGTCTCTAGCTTCAGCACAGCAGGAGGACGACGGACAGAGTTAATGGACGCCATCATAGCCGACGACTATCTGCTTGGCTGGTCGTTGTTCCAGGTTCAATCTGGTTTGCAGGACAAGGATGGCAAGACTGCGCTTATGTACGCGGCATACAAAGGCAATACCTGCTTTGTTAATATGCTCAAGAAACGTGAGAGCAGGCTCAGGTCAAACAATGGAATGACCGCCCTTATGTACGCCGCACGCAGCAACAAACCTGAAGTGGTGCGGCTTCTCATGCCTCTTGAGGGAGGTCTCCAGGATAAGACTGGCATTTCAATCGGCAATCAGTGCTCCGCGCTCATGCACGCCTGCTACAATGGATCCTTGGACGCTGTGATGTGTCTTGTTTCTCTGGAGGCAGAGCTCCGTGATAGCAACAATCGTACAGCCATGTACTACGCAACTCACTGCTCATCTATCGTAACCCCTGAGAAGAAGGAGGCAGTAGTTCGCACGATCTCCACCATCATTCCCTCTGCATAGGCATCGATACGTATTCCAGTGAAAGTAAATCAGTTAGACTCTCAGTTCACATAGTATTGCAGCACAATAGATAGAGCTTCATGCCGAACTTGAAGCGCTCAAGCCTGAATGCTGGCGCCTGGAGCTTGGCGATGAGCCCCCCAAAAGATATGAACATGTCGACTTTATCGCCAACGGCGCGAAACTCAAATACAGTGCCGTGCATAGCATAATCTAAGTCTGGGTAGGCGTCGTGAAGGATCTCGGAGAGTTTTGGGTCATAGTTAGGAGAGTCTGCACTAACATTGAAGTCCTGATATGAGATACTGGAGAGTATCTGCACCTCCAGTGACCGCGCGTTTTTGTTCAACTTGGGATAAAGCTCGAGATTGTAATCGAGGGTCAGAAAAACATCAGGGTCATCAGTGGACTCTAGTAGCACCCTTCCTATATTGTCGTAGTATTTGACGCACTCGGGGTCGAAGGACGCAATGCTAAACCGGCTACTGTACAAAGACATTGCTTTAATTAAATGGAAAAATACCACGGGCTGGCCGATCAGATCACGGGGAGATGTCCATTTGACGAGCGTGTCCCTGCAACCTCTGATTGGGGGATGCTTGAGAGATCCTGGGCCTTCCTTAGAGCTTACCTTCTGGCGCCCCTTTTGATTACAGTAAGAGCTCCTCTTACTGTTCAAGTTCTTTTCCTGTGGTACCTATCAGCTGTCATTGTAAGGATGAGGTGTATAAACACGTACTTTGCTCGACTGCTGCTTATCCTGAACGGCTTCTATCGTGTGCCAGCATTCAAGTCCACAAAGACTAACCGTGCCCAACAGGTCTTTGCAGAAAAGTATTCTTTGTTGTTTGGTAATCTTACTACCCCGACAGACCTACTCATATACATTTATCATCTCTCTCCAACGTACGTGCATGTTCCCTGGTATACATCAGAAGACAGAGGAGGCCTGACTCATAGGATTGAGACACCGGTCAAGGCATTTATTCTTCTATGCATCTATGATCAGCGTTGCAGAAATGTCAAAGAACCACCTAACGTCAGTTCCATAGACTTTTCATCGGCAGCCACAATTGATAGCTTCAAGCGTATTCTCAGCAGACTAGAAAAACTAGGAGAAGATGCATCTGTTCTCTTCTTCCCGGAGTGCTCTCCAACAAACGGCCGAGTAGTCTTGAAGCCAGCATTGAATCTCCAGCTGTTTAACGAGTCACGCCTCTCTAATAAGAAGGCTGCATGTGTCAGTGTGAGCAATACTTGGAAATACCGATCAGTTATCCATCCATTTCCCGATATCATCTCGTCAATTCTTGATCTAGGGGAGCCAATTAGACGATCCAAGCTATACGTTATACCACTAGCAACGACTACACCACTCACTGACGATAGGCTCATGGAAGGAATTAGTCTAGTCTCTAACGCACCATGTGGCGGGACTACTGCCCTGAATCGAATGCTCTTCTTTAAAAAAGTTACAGAGCACAAGCAGAAAGTCGCGGCCATACACAGTGAATAAAACAGCCTCGGTAATGCATAAATAAAATAAGCAAGGAATAGAAAGGTGCTGTGGCCTATGCTCCAGTGCGATTTTGCGCTGCAAACACCTTAAGCTTATCTCGTACCTCCCTGATAACTTTGGTATAATAAGTATTCATTGAGTTCACCCGCTCTTTCAGCTCCTCTGTGTTTTCTCCCAAAACTGCATCCTTATTAATCCTATCGTGGACGGCTCTGATGGTGTCAGCACATGCATTGTGGTAAGGGTAAAACAGCGAAGTGCTGTGACTAGGACGGGGAATATTGGTCTGTTCTCCCTTTAATTCCACGGAAAGCCCGGATTTGGTCTTAGTTAATTCATAGGTTACAAGGTCCATGGCAGCATCATCGTCCGTGAAAGTGTTATACTTGGACTTCACGACAGGAACAAAATCTCCTTGTTCAGCGTAAACCACATTCATCAAATCCACAAAGTTATCGCACAAAACCAAGGTGGGATGAGTATAGAATGGGAGGGTGTATGCCCCAGAGTCTCCTATCTCCGTGAATGCGTACAGGCGACTCGGCAACGAGCTCTCAAGCGATGGGTAATACTTCTCCAACGTGTCCGAGCCGAACAGTTCTAAGGGAAAGTTCAGGTTGACGGCAATTGCAATATCCGAATGAATGTCTCCGGTTGCAGCTGAAACGCGACCAGGGAGTCCATAGATTGGAGATCCACAGTATAGACACGGACCAACAGGATTTATTCGCAAACACTGCCTAACGATATTGAAAAAGAAGTTGCAGATAGACCCATATTTCTTGGGAGCGTTTAGAGAATCGTTTTGCCCCATGCAAAAGTAACTGTATAGTTTGCTGATAATTCTATCATTAACATGTTGCTTAATCGCTTGCTCGAGCTGCGACCCCAATCCATAGACAGTGAGCTTCTGCAATAAAATCACAGTAAGAGTACTAGTTGATATAATGGGAAAATATATCTCCATGCTTGTTCGACTGTTCCGGAAGCAAAGGTATGATGACGCCTCCCCTTCCAGGTTGATTTCGTCAACAGTGATCTGCGCGCCCTCGACTAAGCTTCTATGGCAGAAGTACGAGATTGTTAATTGTGTCTCTTCCATGGCCATGTATTCATCTAAGGAGTGCTTTTTGTACTTGGACAGAGGTAAATTCGCCTGATTGGTGATCGTTATAAACTTTAGAGCGTCGTTCTTTTTTGTGCAATCTATGTACTCTTGAAAAACTCGCTCAGAGACCCCAATGTTGTGCGGATAATCAGCGGGCTCTGCTGACATTGAGATGCTTTTTAATAATAAATAGAATGACTTCCACTGTGCTCCTAGAGAGCTACACAGACCTTGTGATGGATGATGACTCGCTAGAGCTTATCTATGGATGGATGCATTTATGGGAGCTCTATTTTTCCAAAAGTACAGGTGGACAACGTTTGACACAAGGCCCGGCAATCTTTTCAAAAGGTCAGCGCTATTGGTCTGACCACTTTCGGACACTTCAGAATGGCCTTCCGTACAGACGGTGTCTGCTTATATATGGGCCCACAGGAGTGGGAAAGACTAGTTTAGCAAAGTATGTTTCTCGGGCCTTTGGGTATGATCCCTTACTTGTTGACTGCATCGACGAGGAGGATCCACGCCTGTATGAGTCTATCTTCGGGGTTCAGAGTTCGTCGCTTAACCCATTGCTCATGCGGGCAGCAGGGAAGGAGCCCTCAATGCCCAGGCACATCTTAATTCTTGATAATATAGATTGCTTTAGTACTCAACAGTATCAAAATAATTTATTTCGAAGATTGCTTTCTTATGATAAAAAGGTTAAAACAGGCCAACTCTCCAAGTTCATCAGAAGACAGCATCCCGTCATTTTGCTAGCAACCGACGCATATGCGCGTAATGTACGACAATTTCGGGAGCTTTCTGCCGTTGTACATCTAGCAATGCCCGCAGCGGACAAGGTTGCTATTGCCTTTCAGAAAAGGTTCAAGATACAAGCCGGGATGAGCATGCGGAGCTTTATTGCTACTGCGCTGACAGCGGTGAGTGGCGATGTTCGGACACTAGCCACTGCATTAGAACATGTGTATTTACACAAGTGCACGTCACTAGACTTAGCTATACAAGAGCTTTTGAGAGGATCGTCCTCCTCTTATATTGACCTGGCACGAGCTGTGGCCACGCAGAACTACAAGTATCTAATATCTACACACCACACTCGTCACGATGACTCCTCTGATCAGATCCTGACCAAGTTCCTCCACTCAAACAATTTGAACCCATTGGATCGCTCAGTTCGGTCCACTGCCATTATGATTGCTATGCTTTCATTCTTGAACTATAGCGACGATGAACTTGAAAAGGCAGTACACCGCTTAGAAGATCATGCAGCAGAAATCGGATTGCTTCAAAAATTTGACATTGATAATCATGTATCCAATCATGTTTACATTAATTTTTTAACTACAATCTCCTCCATCTATCAGCAGAGTGTAATCAACGTTACTAAGAGGTTAGTGCTGGCTGCCTTGGTGCAGCTGAACACTGATCTTCTTTACTCACCATTACCTTTAAGAACACATGATAACATCTACACCTCATTGCTCTATCCTTCGGCAATCCGTCTCGGAACCCTGTCACAACGAAATACTTTGCCTTTAGATACGTATTACACCACTGCCTCCCCCCTCTGTTTGGCTAGTATTGGGGCCCGCAGCCTTCTCTTTGCGAGCGAACTGCTCCCACTGTCTGTTGCAATGGTCAGCTTAGGAACGCCTGATATTGGCAACGTTCTTATAATGCCGCCTGCTGCACGTCTTTCATCAATCACTCTTGCTTCCATTATCTATGATATTGGGCTTTCTATAAACTTAACACAAGAGCCTGACGATCCGCAGGGGCGTATGTCTCACACCAATTCAAGCACCCTCAACTCCCAGAGAGCTCCCACGCCATTTGGAACTGATAGCTTTGGACACAACTTTACTCTTTCAAGTACGCAAATATGGGATACCGTTTACCGGAGTGTGCCTACTAACAGCCTGCAGATCCTTGAGAGCATGCGGGATCGTCTCCTCTCCAGTCCCGCTCAGTGGAAATCATATGCAGACATAGATTCTAGTGTCCTTAGCCTATATGAGAGAGTCGAAAACGAGCTCGAAGCAATGAATAAGCGTGAGGCGGGCATTCTAGACAAGGAGCTGGTGTATATTTACAGCGATGGAGCAACCACTGCAGTGCGTCGCCCAATCACATACAGTATGCTGTGCGGAAGCATCAACAACATTGCATCAGGAGGGCTCTAACACGCTGGAACGTGTCGCTGTCTGCAGCACTCTTGTTGGCCAATAGATAGTCGAGCGCTGATTGATTATCTTCATCCCTCAGACCACCCTCATAAGGTGCAAGGTAATGGCAAACATGGAGGTGGTTGTTTAGTATCGCAAGCATGAGCGCCGTACATTTGTGGCCACTAGGATGGTGGACCGGTGTTTGAATGGAATGCTCCAGTGGCGCTAAGACCTTCACCACCTCTACCAATCCCATCGATGCAGCCATCATAAGGGCTGTCTCCCCGTTGTTGTCCTTAAGTCCGACCTCAGCATCCAGTATTTTCAGACAATTGACAGCGCTTCTTTTAGCTGCGTACATAAGGGCTGTGCGTCCACTGAGATCAGTAAGTCCGCCCTGTAGCGAGCGTAGACACCAAACCGTATACACGTCGTTTTTGGCCGCAGCGACCATTAACTCCGTGATCCTATTGTTCTCCTTGGAGTAGCCAGAGATGTCCAAGCCTTCTCTAGGAGTTAAGAGACGAGCAATGTCGTACATCTCTGCCCGGACTGCAAGGGACAGTGCTGTGTCTCCGTTGTCTTTTTTCATGCCTGCTTCCACATTCATTAGTAACGGTATTGCCTCGGGAAAATTACACGTTATGGCTAGCATGAGAGCAGTGGTACCATCGGTCTTCTGCATCCCTGCGTGGCCCATCTCCGACTCCACCCCAAACATGTCGCGTCGAACCACAGCATCCATAAGAGGGGTCGAGTAGGGGGTCCTACTGTTGGGACCAAGGTTGAGAGCAACCTCCCTAGAATGGAGCTTATTAGCCGCGACTGCGGCAGGGGACCGAGGACGCTCTGGGCGTGCACAAAACTCGGAAATGTGTCCTGGACCGCCGAACGCAGTTGAGCTATACCTTCTGTTGGAATTGGAGCGAATGTACATTCGTGCATTGGACGATGTCAATGTAGAAGAGTTGACCATGCTTCCATCCATTTTGGCGGTGCTCTGCATAGACGACCTACCAAATGCAGAGCCAGACAGAGGACGAGACTGGGTTCCACCACGAGAATTCGAGCGCGAATTTGTCCTAGAATTAGCCCTGGACCCGTTTCTACTACTCTGCAACGATGCCATCGCTAACATATTGTGCTCCATATTATTAATCATGGCGCCCATTTTTGACGAGCTCGGGCGCGTCCTTGTCATGCTTTCGCCAAGTCGCGACGATGGTACCAGCATGCTAGAGTTGAATGACCTGTGAGGCACTTCTGTATGATCGTCTGTGCCAGCATCAGCAATAGAAGTTGCCAATGGCTTGGAACTCGACTGTGCCAGTATGTTCGCATTAAGAGGGGTAAGAGGTAACGGTGCTTGCCCTGTGCTACCCACATTTGGGACTATGGAGGTCGACTTGATGGTGAGTTTATTTGAATCTTCAGACCTTGCATTGTCGATCCTTGCGCGAAGAGACCCCAGCTCTGCTTGCAGTTCCTGGCACTTTGCTTCAAGCGTGCGATTCTCATTGAGAGTTTTGTCATGGTCCTTTTCTAACTTTTGAAGTGCAGCCAACTTAGCTTTTGCCTCTGTTAGGGATTGATCCTGCTTTTTATGTGCTTCTACGTATTCTCTTAGGGTCATTCCATTCAGGTCAATGTCATTAACGGCTCCGAGGGCGCGTTTAGCATCATTTAGCTCTTGATCCAGTCCTAACAGCTTTTTGGACAACTCTAAATTCTTCCGATCCAGCTCAGCGATCACTGACTCTGCGTGCTTGTCTATAACACAGGGGTCGGTCTGCACCGCAGCAACAGTGTATGCGTAGTGTCCGCGGGTAGCAGAGACACTTTCGACTATCCCCATTTCTGTTACCATCAAGTTATGATGGTCATATCTGGGAGGCTCTGTCGCTGCGTCAAGGACCAGGGACGTGAATGATGGCCCTAAAAAGTCACCAGAAGCCGTAGCATTGTGGAGAGAAGACAAAACGTCTGTCGCAGATTTCGGGATGCCCCTTGCGTCAGTTGGAAGAGGAACGCCTTTGGCCTTTAAGAGTTCTGCACATCTCCTCTGAAGACCGTCGTAATCAGACCGGAGTGTCTGAATGGTCATGGAATTATGTTTGTCCTGAGCTTCTGCTGCTCTTCTGGCCTCCTCAGCGCCTTGTTCACACGCATGTAGATCCTTTCTCAACTTTGCTTGGTCCTTCATCAATGCCGTCTTCTCACGCTCAAGAGCCAAAATTCTGTCCTGCAACTCTAGAGAGTCTGGGGACACAGTTATCCGCTTCAGGGATTCTTGACGAAGCGTACGTGCCAATGAGATAACGGTTTCCCGAAGAGTCTTGATAAGTCTCTTATTGTCCAACGGGTCTGAAAGGTCTGGGTCTTTGAGATTACTAGCAGCATCTTTCAAGACCTCATTAATCTCGCCTTGTTCTCCATAAAGGATGTCTCTTAGGCAATAGATCTCGTTTAGGAGCTTCTGTCGCTCTTCATGAGCATCTCCTTTCAAAGTCTTTGAGCGCCCGTTTAGTATCTCAATCTCTTCACGAAGCTTCTGTATTTCAATATCCTTCTCTGCTAGAAGACGTTCTAAATCGCTGTCTTGTGTGTACATCTTGACATTTGCGCGTGTAATCACATCGCTTGCTGAAACATTCTTTGCTGAGTGTTTGAGCAGCGCAGCTTGATGAGCCAAATCCTGCTTCAAAGACATATTCTCTGCTTGAAGGTCAGTGCATTGCGCTTCAAGTTGAAACGCACGTGCGATGAGATCTGGCTCGTGCTGCTCATTAGATAGTCCAAAAGTGCTGAGCTCTTGCATTCTAAGTTGAAGCTGTTTTACGGAGGCACGCTCTTTCTCCAACATGCTTTCTCTTTCAGTAATAATAGCCCTGGCGCCCAACAGCTCTGCCTTCAAAGCTGCTAAGGACTGGCGATAAAAGGCAGCCTCGGAAGCACCAGTTATCATCTCATGATTCAAAGAGCTGGCCTCCACCATAGGTATCGCGTCTGTGATGACCATGACTAGACTGTCAGCCAACAAGCAGATCTTATGGTAAAGCCAAGTGAACAGCTCGTCTGTGACGGTACCAGACCTCTCCATAACCGGCAACTCGTCTTTGCTGGGAAGAAAGTCAGGTTTTGACAAAAGTTCGACCACGTTTATGGGGTTCTTGCTTGGGGGCAACTGGTACCATAGGTTGACGAGCTGCACAGACATCTTGTGATATGTGTCGCAGAGAGACTCAAGCTGTATGCCCTGGCGCTCTGATCGCGCCTCCATGAAGGCTTGCTGTTGTTGCAAATATGCCAAGCTATCGCGCAAGGCAATCTCGTTAGTGTTATGTGCCTCCATGGCAGACTCAGCATTCTCGCCAGCGAGCCTCTCCGCAACCATGAGCTTGCACTCCACTCGCTTCGTGGCGGCAATAGCGTCTGCCAGATGGTTCTGCATGTCGTCCAACATTTTAGCGTTTCTATTCTTCAAATCTGTGAGCTGCTTAATCTGTAATGCGTATTCGTTGAGATGAGCCCTAGAGTCGGCAACGTTTCGCTCAAGTATTTGTTCTTCCAGCATAGCAATCTTCCTTTGAGCCGCAGCGAGCCCTCGTTGCAGGACAGAAGTGTCAGTAGACATGCTTACATCGTTACCCGCCTCTTGTGCCACGCTTTTGCCAGCTCGGTAGCGAGCGGCCGAAGACGAAGCCGGTCGTTGTTGACTGCGAACCATGTTCATATCAGCTGCTGTAACACCGGAAAAGTTTCTGTCAGAACCCACTCCTGCATATATGCTCCCGGCAGACATAGGTCGCGCAGTCTTGCTCAGCGCTTTCATTATAGTGGTCGGATCGTCAGTATCTATATAACCTTTCGCAGGACTATCGGACAAGGGGGCCATTGGCTGAAGAGCTTGTCCTCTGGAAGAAGGCTTACCAATTCCTATGTTCAGCTGCCCTGCTTTAATAGACATTGCCCTCTTAAGGACATCCGTACATCTCTGAGCATGTTTAGAAATAGCATATTGAAGGGCTGAAGATACCGTAGAAGGAGGCAGAGATCGGGCCTCAATTAGAGCAAGAACGAAGCCAGCGGCGTCGTTATTGATAGCTAGCTCGAGGGCAGTGAGCCCATCTTTGTTTGGAAGCAGATCAATGTAGGGACTGAGCAGAGGAACCGCCGCAGAAGATCCTGTGCGCGCGGCCAACATCAAAGCGTCCTCCCCGTTACTGGTTAGCGTTTTGGCCTCTAGGGGACCCAAAATATCCACTACATCACCGTGTCCGTTGACAGCTGCGAGAAATAGAGCAGTATGACCCGCAGAATTCACGATGCAGATCTCCTTCGATGCCAGAAGGCGGACACACTCCACGGCCCCCATTTCGGCGACTATCATAAGCGCAGTCGATCCCTCGGCATCCGTCTGCCCTGCATATTCATCCATGTGCCTCTCTAGCTCAACATAGTTGCATGAACGAGCGTAACTGAACCATTTACTGGCATCCATTTTTTTCCGCCCAGCTTTGAGTAACCTGTGAGTCTTTCTCTGGACGGCGTTTTAAAATCGTATAGTTACATCCTCGACATTTGCTTATCATATCAACCAACTGAAATATCAATGTGCTTTTTCAAACTCTTCAGGCCGTATCCTTGGTTCGCTGGGAGCGCGATACATTGCTGCTAGATGTAAATCTGGGTCTAGGAGACACTTCGCTCTTTCTCCCCTGCGTACTGGTTGTCAAAGACGAGTGTAGCTTCACTGGAGTTTCCTTCGGTCTTGGAGATTTTGTCAGTGAAGTGTCACGCACCATATGCTCGGGTGAAAGATTGAAGGCAGCTGTCCCAGCAGGCCCAATGATACTAGATTCTAAAATAGATGACGTCACAGCGACGATGCTGGCATTCAGAGGCCGTTGTGCAGAGCTGACGAGTGTAGGATCAAAAGTGCTGCGTGCTGTCTTTAACCATTTCAGGCAGTCACTTATAGGCTCGGCATGTTCAAATGCCATCTTCCGTAGTTCTTGAGTGTTAAATGAGCCCTTGGTAAATACACTAGTGAACAGATCTATCCCATGAGAGATTGATTCGTTGATTGGCGGAATGGACGGTGAAAGCTTGTGAGTGCTCCCTTGCAAGGCAGAGTCACGAGCATCGGAGGCGCGATTTCGTGAATTATTGTTGTGAATTTCCTTGAAGTTAGCACGTAGGTTGATAATGTCTTTATGGAGACTCTCTTGCTCCTGTAACAGCTTTTTGTTTTCTTCCTGAAGACCCAGAAAGGCCATTTTAATATCAGAATGTTCTCTTTCAAGCTCGTGATTCTTGAGCATTGCCTCATTCAGGGCCGCGGTGGTGTTAGAGTATGAAACATTCAAGACATCGAAGTCGTTCTGCAGCGAGTGAAGTTCCTGGAGGGTTGCATTCTCGTGTGAGTTTGATGTAGTTTGAATTGCTTTATTAAGTCGCCCTCTAAAGTTTGCTGAATCGTGCTGATCCACCGCAGAGATTCCAAAGTCTTTTGTTTGAGCAAGGGTCCGTAAGTGAGTGTTCATGGTGTCAGAGAGCTCATCCTCCAAAGTCTTAATGAAGTGCGTCAGCTCCTCTGCTATCTGACCACTTTCTAATTGCTTCTCGGGGAGAGACGATAGGATATAGTTCAGAACACGATCTCGAATGGTCAGAATGGCACCTTGATGCTGTTCTATGTCTACCTTAATGTTCTGAGCTTTCGTCAATTGGAGGATCTTTGCTCTATCACGGACGTCAGTGCCACTTAAGTGCGCCTTGAGGGCAGCGTCAGCCACCCACTCGAGCTGATCACTTTTGACGCTGATAATGCGATTGAGCTCTACTACCTCAACAATCTTGGTTGCCAAGAGATTGGAAATTATAGGCAGGGTGTCCAACGAGGTCCGGGGCTCTGATCTTTGATGATCACCTGTGGGTCTCTCTCTTCTATTGCCAGATACCTCGACAGCAGGCGCATCTATACTTGGAGAAATATAGTTGGTAACCGGCTGCAGTGACGCTTCCTCAAGCTTCTTCATTTTAGCGATCATACGCTGCACCAAGGCTATCACAGAGAGGTCCTGGTTTGAAGTTGGTAACACACTATTTGGCTCAAGCTTGTTGGTAATTAAGGTATGAGTTGTGAATATTTCTTCTTTATAGAGGATATTCTGCTGTAGCAGCGTCTGCTTTTCATTGACAAGTTCTTCTCGCGCTGCCTGGAGCGCTTGAATTTCTTCTTGAAGGGAATGAATTGTTACTTTCAGCTGATTGATCTCCTCATTATTGCAGACCTCTACGCTAGCATTAACCATTCTGTTAGGTGACTGCATTATCTCAGTTCTCTTCATAGATGTCACATCAGCAGCTGCATCGACCTCTACACTGAGCATTGCAACACTTTCGGTAGCATTGACCTCAGCGTTGATCATGTTCTGTTGCTCTAACCGTAGGGACTCTGCCTTCTGGAGGCTTTCCTTTAGAGCAACAAAGGAGAGTGCTAACTCATTATGCTCGTTGCTTTTAACGGACAACTGATCGCGAAGACTATTTAGCTCCATGTCTTTATATTCCAGCTGAGCTGAGTAGTAACGTTTAGCATCGGCTAGTTCCGTGTTCAGCATATTTATGGAGCCGCTATCTTGAGCTCTCAGGTTTCTAAGCAGAGACTCCTGCTTGTGAAGCGTTTCTATTTCTGCTTTGTGCTCCATTTGCTCCTGAATGAATGTGTGATGAAGGGACACTAATTGCTGCGCATGCATGCTGAAGTAGAGCAGTTTCTTCGTGACTGCCTCAAATTTAGAGTGAATTTCTGCATTACTTGAAGATAGGAAGTCCTTTAGCTGAGTGCATTGCATAACGATACCATCAGTCTGCTTGCTCCATGCATCGGCAGTTTGCGCCGATCTGAGCTCAGTATCAGTCTTGGTCACCTCAAGAAGTGCAATTTTATTTGTCAGTTCAGCGAGTTGTGTTTCTAGCGTTTCAATGGTCTTTGTCTTCTTGCTGCATTCGGATGTCTTACTACTCAGATCGTCTAACGCCATCTCCAACTTAAGGATCATCTCTTGCTTGGCTTTTGCCGCTTCGGCAGGGTCTCCAGCTCCAACGGTTGCGTCAACGTTTTGTTTAGATAGGGAAACCCTTTGTTCCCGAAGTTTGGAGTGCAACCGTGCAATCTCCTCTTCCTTGTCCTCAATCTCTGCCTGGGTCTCACGGAGTTCCTTGGTCAATATCATTATCCGTGATTCTGCATGGGATAGATTTTCATGGGTCTCTGCCAAGACTTTTTCAGCATTTCGTTTGGTGGATACAATCTCCTTCTTCCGTGTTTCAAGCTCGCTTTTTGCGTTACTTAGCTCCAGCTTAACGTCTTCTAGGAGGGTCTTAAAATGAGACGCGTCGTGTTTTGAATTCGCTAGCTGTAACTCCAAGTCAGAAAGCTGCACCCTCTGGTCCGAAATGGTTGCCTCAATCTCCGTTTTAGCGGTCAGAAGAGATGAATTGCGGGTCTGTAGGTTTGTTATAAGCTCTTCTTTGGACGACAATTGAGACTTGAGCTGAGTGGTCAGCTGTGAGGACGCAGAAAGTTCCTTAGACAGCCCAGAGACCTTAGACTCTAAAGCCAGGTAAAGCTCCTTTTCTATGTACAGCTCCCTATCAATTGCTGGCTCTGGAGTGGGCATGGACTCCAATTCTGCTACATGGTCAGTGGCCCGCTGCATCTCTCTTTCAAGCGTCTGAATGCGTATGTTCTTGTGCGATATTTCTTCTTCCGCTGCTTGGAGGTCTTCTGTAGTCTCACGCAGCTGTCGCCGCATGTCTGCAAGGGCTTTTCCAGAGGTAGTGACTGCTTGTGATAGCTCATCAAGGACGCTGGCCAACAACTTGGGCGACAACTTTTCAGAACCATCTGCGTCCTTGAACATTTGTAGGGATTTCGGCGTGACAGCTTTAGAGAATATTGAAGATGATGTGATGTGTTTGATAAGGTTAAGATAAGGTTGTTCTGCGACTTGCCTTGCCTCAAACTGTAGTGCTTCGACGTTGATATCAGGCTTTTGAGGAAGACTTGTTATACGCTCCAAATCTTTGATCTTCTCCAGGGCCTCGTCTAGAGATATTGCCAGGTTTTTCTCCTGCAAAATTGCATTGCGCTCAGAGTCCTTTAACGCAGCAACCTCTGTAGTGAGTGCTGCAACTGTCTCTTCGCTTTTCTTGGATGCTTGTGACATCCATAGAAGCTCCTCTTCCTTCTTGTCTAATAACTCTTGTAGCTTGCAAAGCTTTTCTTGTGCAGTTAGCGCATTTTCTTTGCAGATTGCTGAGTGTGCTTCCACAGTTGATGTAAGGCAGGTGAAAATCTCAGAGGCATTTTTAGGAAACTCAGACATATCAACGGTTTCCCTTTCTATGGAATCTATAGAGAAAATGGCAGCACCAAGATCCTGTAAGTAGACTTTGAGGCTAGACACTAAAGATTCTTGTGCCGCTAGTGTTTTTGTGCACTCTTCTATTTGCACTTTATCCTCACTTATTGTCTTCTGTTGTGATGAGATGATTGCATCTAAATCGCTCATACCGGTGGAGATTTCGGACAGAATCCGGTCCTTGTTTTCCAACGCTGTTTTCATGTCAGAAACGGTTTTGAGTGAGATTGAGACTGCCTTAGAAAGCCCTCTTGAACGAACAAAATCCTCCAGAACTAAGTCTCCAGCTGAAGACGAAAGATACCCGCCAACCTTTAGTTCAGCATAGATAGTCCGGAGTTCCTCGTCGTACAGGTTATAAAGGCTCACCTGATTAAGCCTTGCTTCCAGAGATACAATGTCTCGGATGATTGACTCGCCTAATCCATTTATTCCTGCTCCCGCTATAGGAGCAGGCATTTCCGGAGGGACACAACCATATTGGAGACTCACTCGTCTAGAGAACGCCCCTATCTCTTGAAGTTTTCCTGTGGCTACCTTCCCCGCTTCTCTGGCATCCCTTAGTTCCTGAGTTAATCTAGAAACATCCTGCTCGAGTGAGTCGAGCTTAACAGATTTTCGAGATGAAGCGGTTGGTACGCGAGGGACAGCATCAGGGACCCGACTTCTGCTACGAGAAACAACAACCTGCTGGGGCGATAACACCGCCTGAATGTCCATGGCAACAGTCTCTGTATTGACATTATCCTCAGAATCTCTCAGCGGGTTGGTATGATGTGTGTTCTGGCTAGAAGTAGCATCACTGACGTCAGTATTCAACCGATGGGGCCGTTGCCGCATATCAGGGATGCGAGGAATGGTTGCGAATTTAAGGGCACTATCAGAATCCAGGGCATTTGAAAGTGATGTTGCATGCCCGGGTGACGTTGCAGAGTCAATGCGTTTGGGCCCTTGAGGAGATTCTATCTGAATGCAGAGCTCGGATGCATCACTTTCTCGTCTGGAGCCGCCATTCATAGATATGAGCGAGAAGAAGTTATCCTTTGATACATGGTCAGGCTGCTTAATAGCCTCTGACATCCTAGTATTAAATGATCCGTTATTTGCCTCGAGAAATGTTGGGGCAGTAAAGGTGGTATCTAGAGCAGCTAGTCTCGACGTAAGAGAGGTTATCTTTTCCTTTGATAGCTCGTAGTCTGTATGCGCATCATCTAATTCCTGCTGTTTCTCGGCCAGCTGAGTACGCAGGTCGGCAATTGTGATGTGATCTCTGTTGGATATATCTTTAAGCGCATCCAGATCATTGTTGAGATTCTGGATGGTCTCATTGCTAGCTGATAGCTTCTCAGCCAAATCACTGAGCTCCCTAACGGAGGCCTTCTGTACTTCGTCGAGCTTCGCCTCTAGGATCATGTACTCATTCTGAATCATTACATGATCATTTCTGACTTTTGCCAATTGTATTTTGAGGCTTTGACATTCGACACATGGCTCATCTTCACGCTTTGAGGCAGAGGCCCGTGCAGATCCAAGTAAGTTACTCGTATCCAAGTTGATAGAGCGCTTCTCAGGTTCATCTGTCCCAACGTTTGCAGACTGCTTCATGCTGCTGGAGCCATCTCGTTCGTTGTGGAGGTCAGTAACTGTAAGACCAACAGAAGTGGGGGTGATCTTGCTAACAATCATTTTCTCTATCATATCCCTTTCCTTTTCAGCAGTATATGCAGACAGCTGCAAACGTGCCGGTGGTGAATTTGTTTGGGGCGATACCACACGTTGAGATGACGAGCTGAGAGACGACCCAACGGATAAATCAACAGCTAAGGGCTTGATGGCACCTTTTCTGTGAGCATCGAGAGATAGGAAGTCTGAAGCATTAGGTGTGGACTCTAATATTGAGAGGAAAATCTCGTTTAAATCCTCTAGGCAGCAAGTTCCCTTTTTGATCAAAGGAGGTATAACTTCCTCGACCTTTTCAGAAGAACTTAAAGCCGTTTCTATATACTTCTCAAATTCCCGTACGTTCTTCATGAAGGGCTGGAGTGAAACTGCTGACACAAACCCGTAGGCATCCAGAAGCGGCCCTAGACTATGGACTGCTACATCCTTCATGGCCTTGTACGTGGCTGCTTCAGCTTTGCGAATATTTAACCTTCTATAGGATAGCCTTAATGCTTCTCTTGCTCGCTGCAGCTTCGCATTGATGTCCAGATGTATTGGGGATTTTGGCTCGTAAGCCTGGACTTGTGCTGCAGAGCAGTCGACAGCTGGACGTGCACTCTCTTCCTCTGCATATTGGCTGACAAGTAGTCGCATGTCATCTAGCTGCTGCAGAAGAGCTGCGCGGTCCTGTTCAAAGCTATTCATCTCGATTTCAAGTTGGTCCCTGTACTGCTGAGCCTTAGAGGCTTGATCGCATAGAGCCTCCAAGAATAATATGGTCTCATCCGAAATGTGTGTGAGGCCTTCCAGTGATAACCTATTGAAGAGCTGTATTCTTAAGTCGTTAGCATTAGAGGGTAGTCCTTCATACGCGGGAGTATAATTGGGGTCTGAGGGGACAGAAGTGGGCGCGCTTGCTAGAATACTGGGGGGATCGACAACAAGAGGGGTGATAGTCGAGGGGATGGTCACCGGAATTTGGACTCCGGTGCGTGCATCGGCAGCAGAAACTATGGGCATTGCATGCATATGAGGGCTTGTGGAAGCGCGATCGTCTTCTTCTAAAGTACATCTTGTTGGGGAAGCAGGCTCTGCTGGCACGCTTGCCTTACGCGACGGTGATACGCTTCTAGGATTGGCAAGATACGCCTCTAAAAGATGAGCAGCCTGGAGACTTTGCTCATTGAGTGCAAGAGCTAGCGTATTTGAAACACAACCTATCGGAAGGTCGCTCCGTGAAAGCAAAGCACGTAAATACCTTAAATCCTTCATCCTTGAAGAATAGTCCAAGACGGTCATACCATTATGATCAGAGGATAGTTCTGCTTGCTCGTAGAGCACTGTAAAAGCCTGATATGCCCCTGCAAGAACGGCTTCTACGCATGCGTCTCGATTTGCAGAATTCAGGATTGTCCTCTCTCGTGTGGCTAGGAGTTTGCAGATGGTGGCGTTATTCTGGCGTGCAGCTAGCATAAGGGCCGTGTCACCGTCTTGGTTGACGTAGAGGGTCTCGTAATTAAGCAGAATTCGGACCACGGCCTCGTGGCCGGCCTGGGCCGCGAACATCATAGCCGTCTCCTGCCGATCGGTCAGCGACCCCTTCCCAGCCTCCAAATGCTGAGCGATATATGCGCTGTCACCGCTAGCTGCCGCTTTGAACCAATCCTCGCGGTTGGCCATCGAAATTTTTATGACGAATTGGGGGCGGCCCGAACGCACCTCAGAGAGCTCGGGCTGCGAGGGCGGGCCGCGGCGAGGCCGGGGAAAAGTCGGGGACCACCGGGATTTGAACCCGGGACCTCTCGCACCCTAAGCGAGAATCATACCCCTAGACCATGGTCCCACGCCCAGGCGCCAGACGGCACGATGCGCTTATAGTTCAGCTTCCACTTGGGGGCCGAAGATTTAGATGGTGCTGAATTAATTTAAAAATGACAGACCTCGTCAACCAGCTGACCGTCCTCACCCCCGGCGCCGGTGCGTCGAAGCAGACGAGCGCAGGCCCTCGAGAGGTTGTCAAAAGGGTCGGGATGCTTGAGCTCATCGTCGTCGGCTTCTTCATGGTCTCCGCAGGCCCCTTCGGCATCGAGGAGGCAATAAGCGCCGGGGGGCCACTTGCTACAATCATTTCTATAATCGTTGCACCACTGTTCATCTCCATCCCACTTGCACTGATGTCTGCCGAGCTTTCAACCCTGTTTCCTTGTTGCGGAAGTCCTATTGATTGGACAGCCGACATGGGCCACTTCGTCTCGTCGTGTAATGGCTACTGCCGCCTTTTGTTCACCATCCTTGACAATCCGCTTTACGCTGCCAGCGTCACTGACTACTTGACATCTCTCCTTGGACTGCCAAACAAAGTATGGATACGGCTGATATCCTCCTTTGTAGTCTACGCAATCGTCACCACTCTCAACTGCTTCGGAATAGAAATCGTTAACTGGTTTTCCATCTTATTGTCCGTAGTCATTATCCTCCCCTTCTTCATCTTCTTCGGGGCTGCTGCCCCCCAGTTCACTACAGAAAGGATCTTCGCCACCAGGCCAATTAATGAAATAGACTGGGTCGGCCTCGTTTCTACGTCGGTCTGGCTTTACTCTGGATACGACTGCATGGGATCTCTTGCGAATGACGTCAGAAACCCCCGGAAGGTGTATCCTATCGGGCTGCTCATAACGGTGTTGATCGTTACCCTCGTTTATCTCTTTCCAACTATAGCAGGATTGTCTCTAGACATGGACAGTGACACATGGATGAACGGGGCGTTTGTTGAAGCCGCCAAGCGCCTGTCAATTGATAGAGGGCGATGGTTGAGTACATGGATTGGCGTCGGCGGTGCCGTATCCAATGTGGCAATCCTTAACGTAGACCACTTCTGCTCTGCTATGGAGATCTATGCGATGGCTGAGAACAATATGCTTATAGGAAAGAAGTATCTAATGAAGCAATACATTACGAAGAAGGGGGAGCCAATCCCCCGTATAGCTATAATCGTCCTTGCCATACTTTGCTTCCCCTTAGGCATGCTGGATTTTTCTGTTCTCATCGATGTCAACGGGCTCATGACCGCATTCTCTCTTTTCTTTCAGACTGTCGGGTTCCTCTATGCACGCTATGGGCGCAACGGAATTATCAAGCGAATGCAGCGGGCACCAACGATCAACCAGTATACGACTCGCGAGACGATTGAGGCCATTGCATCTGCCGCTCGTGCCGATACAGCAAAGACCGGTATTTCAGATATCTTGCGCGGCGAGGAGCGTAGTCTCAACGGGCCACCGTTCCCAGTTCCTGATGTGCCGCCGAATACAGCAGGCTCTCCAGGACAGCCCCGCTCTGCTGCAGATGTGGAGACCGTTACCAGCGGCCCCGCCACCGCCGTCCAAGATATACTGGATGAAACCGCTCGTGAGATGAACAACGCCTCCAAAGACGCCAATCTTCCATGGGTGGTCAACCATCCCAAGCTCCTGCATGCCAGTGCCGACAACGACTTATACCGCATCCCATGTGGAATTCTGGGGGTGTTATTGGTAACGGTGCCTGCATTCCTTGTCTGCATATTCATCGCAATAATCTCCGGATGGAAAGCTTTCCTGTTTACGATTGTCTTTGTAGCTATATGCTTTGCAATCAATATAAGCGCTAATGCCATTGCTCGGTGTATAGAGCGTAGGAAAGCTAAGCAGGCGCAGGGCAAGGAGCTGGCGTCTTCGTCCCTTCAATTGACCCAGGCACACACTAGGGCCTCAGCTGCTCCAGAGGACGAGGACGAGAGACGCGGATTTAGCCACGCTCCCGATCTTGGTGAAAGGTCTGTTCCCCTTAGTAACATATCTCTTTCTGTCACCTCGCTGCGATGACCTGTGTCGAGGTACTCCTTTAGATGCTTTACCTTCAAAGTAAAAGAGTGATTTTTTCTTTTTATGACATCGTTGAAGTAGTTGTGGAAGTGTTTTATCGCATTTTCCTTACAACATTTTAAAAAACTTTATTTTTAATTTACAGCTCTACCATACTAGGAGAATTTGTAAAGAACTTTGGCTGCGGTCTTGTAAAGAAGCAGGCTTGCGTCTCCGCTTATCAGTAGCAGATCTTTAATTGCATAACGCACAACTTCACTTGGTTGCTTAGATGTGAGCCCTGTGGTGATATTTTACTACGACCCAATTGAAAGCAAAATCTACACGGTTCTGTCGTGCCTGATGAGATATAGGTTCAGCATTTATTATGGCTATGTCTTCCCGTTACGGCTACGGGCGGTTTCGGTATTTCAAAAAATAGTTCATGAACGGTGATGGCTCTCTCGCTGCACCCAGCGAGAAGCACGTCCAGGAAGCCAAGGAGTCGCATGCTAATACAGTAGAGGAGCTCTGCAGTTACTGCGAATTCAAGCTGGATTCGTCTTGCATACGCATGCATTGTCACGTCTGCAAAGACTTCAGTCTCTGTCTCAATTGTTATCTGTCTCAGGCAGAATATAAAACACACAATAGCAGCCACTTGATGTATCCTCGGACAGCTTTTAACATGGTAGCATGGCCGGATGGCTGGACAATTTCGGATGATCTGGGGCTGCTCGAAGCGATAGAAATCAATGGTATCGGGTCCTGGGAGGCGATTCACCGGTTCATGCACCGCCCTGCACACGAGCCCTTGGAAACCATCATAAGACACTTCAATTATATCTTCTCTGATACGGGGATCATGGGAGCACAGGTTTTAGATACCCTGACTACTGAAGCACAGGAACAAGCGTTTTTGCAGCAGCTGCCTCCTCTAGCCACATTGCAACAGTACTCGGAAATGATGGATGCATACTCGATGCACATCTGGCGCGAAGTCCAGGCTATCAAGGGGCGTGGGCAGCTGGAAACACATTCAGCTGATCTTCTGCCAAATACCCTTCCAATGGCCGGACCCATTGAGCTTAGTGGACCTTCGAAACCAGCTTCGCAGTCATCCCGTCCTTTGCTCAGTTTAGAGAACATGGAGCAGTGGCCAGAGCGTGCTACGCCAGATATAATCGCAGCAGTTATGGAGTACTTGCGTGCGCCACCTCCTCCGGAGTGCCAGGCCCTCAGTCAAGGTTTTAAGACTGTCCCGCAGAGCGTTTATGATAACGTCATGAGGGAGTTGCCAGACAACTACAGTACTTTGTTTAAGAATTTCATATTAGCTGAGAATGCCGTGGACCTCGGGCTTATAACTCCAGATGTCTGTGTGTATCCCCGCGGGGTGGAACTCAGAGATATTCCGCATAATTCTGGGGAGGGTGATGGAAAACGGTTTGTCCACGGAAGCTGGCCTCTTAGGAGAGACTTCACTGTGGAGTATGTCAACAAAGCAGAGTACCCATTGATGTTTATGCGCATCTTCTATGGAAAAGAAACGAAGCTGTCTATGCAGCTGAAGGTTCGCACTCTGCAGGCATATGTTGTACGCCTACTTGAGCGGGAAAAGAGGAAGCGCTTCGTGTTTCAGTTCAGTTTGCATCGGACAGACTTTGCTATTGATGAGCTGACACTAGCTACAGACGAGGAGACTATTCGCCGCCAAGGCAGAGAAAAGGAGTTCGCATTACCCTTGAAGATAGAGCTGTATAACCCCACAGATATTCTTATTAACAAGTTCGAGGCAAACCATAGCTGGCTTCTTCGTGCTTTCTCAACTCGCTTGGAGTTCAGACAGTTTGCGGCTCTTCACATACAGGACTGTGAGCTTCGGCGCTACATTCACACCTTGCAAATAGCAAGATTTCTAGGGCTACGTACCCTCGATCAACTCATCGACGTAGATGTCTTTATGAGAAACCCCCTCCTCTATGGTGATCAGTATGGAGCCCAGAATGAGCTTCGACGGAGACTACCGTTATTTTTATATACTCCTCCTGCTGATGGCAAGGAGAAGCCTGGCTCTTCTTCGTCAGCTAACTGTTTTTTTGAAAGTCCGGGTCAGCGGCAAAGCATCATGGATGGTATATGCATGTCTTTGTATTTGCAGAACGAGTTTAAGACCCTTGCTTTCTTGAATGCCGAGGTTGATAATGAACAGCCTTTTATCTACTTTGCGCAGCACGATGCAGGCAGGGAACATGCACAGTTGGTTAGTGACTTGGCTTCTTCGCCGGCAGCAAGGTACACCTCTAGATTATCGGTAGATGTAGATCCCGGAACAAACACTGGCGTAATGATAGAAACGATGCAGGCGAACTCTAATCATGCATCAAGGTGTTTCTTCTCTGACGAGGCGTCCGGTCGGTTTGGTGCATCAGCCCTCTGGTACTTGGTCGATAAGGCTGCAGTCGTTGGCCCCCTTGAGCAATCTAAAACCCCACTGACATTAGAGTTTATCTTCCTGCGTTTGTTCAAATTTTGTGGTGGCTCCGAAGTGGCCGATGGAAAGCTTTCTTCTATTGGCAAGGAATCACTTGTTTATCGAGTCATGGACTTAATTTATAAGCTGTTCTGCATATCTAAGACATCTGTCGAGGTCGTTGCAACCAGCAGACTGAGCTGTGGAGCAGTTCTCACGGTGCACCTGGTTGGCCTTTCTGTCCTCAGCATCATGTCTGCCATTGCCTATAACAATTCGTTCATGATGTCATTATTTAACGACGACTTCGTTAAGTACGCTCGCCAAGGTGATTCTATGGATACAAGGCCCTCGGGCGATGAAGCAGAACCTGCTCCTACCGAAGCAGGTGACGCAGAGGGGTCTGATCGAGCACGCCAAGAGTCAAAGTTGCCAGACCAAGGGGGTGAGGAAAGGACTAAAGAAGATCCTGACACAGATATGCATGATGCCCCCCAACCAAGCCTTGTGAATAAGCTTGGTGATCTGGCGGCAGATGAGCCACCCCTCAAGCGGGCTTTGGCAGATGATCCACTGGATGCAATAGAAGATGAAGTCCAGCGGAAGGCAAAGTTTCTTTCTCAGCTTAAGCCGGTGATTGCAAATACACTCACAATGGATGCCGGTGCGCATTACGAAGCGCTCGTTCTCATATGCCCGTGGCTCGAAGAAATCTTTGTGACCAACAAATTCTTGCACGATTCAAAGCGTCTTGCAGCAACAACGTCTAAAGAGGCTCCCCCAACATCCTTGTTAGTATATCAAGCCTTCGTACAGTGGCTATCCACTATAATGGCAAAGGGAGTCAGCATGTTCTCGACCGAACAACAAACACAGTATGAGAACTCTATATATGCCCAAATAGGAGGAGCCCAGGCAACAATGCTCCAAATGCTAATTAATATCTTCAAAGACTCTACCCAGCTTCGGCCCTTCTTGCGCTCCTTTACTTCATCATTCCTGGACACGGGGTCCGATGTAACGTCTGCTGACATAGAGCTAAAGGAAACAGTCTGCGCAACAGGTGCTATTGTAGACTACACCATACAGAAGTACCGCAGCCTAATGCATCAGTCAACGTCCTGGGATACGTTTTTCAATGCACGAGCACTGGGACACGTCACATACACGACCCTAAGGTCGGACAGGGTGGGCTTCAACAATGTGCATGTATTCTCTAATATTTCGTTTTGTCTGCAGGTCGCACCTATGTCGTCTCTCTTGTGCTCTCTTCTGGCATCTATTCTTCCTCATACAATTATGGCTTATGGTCTGAAGTCTCCGTTTGTTGCGTCCTTGCTGAAACTCCTCACAGATCGGCGTTCTGAAATCTCCTTCGAGGTGTGTATAGGCTATCCGGAGTACTTGGTTCACCCTGACTTCAGATATGCAGATAAGGCTATGCAAGGAGATGTGGGGGAAGCAGACCGCATGGCCAATGGTCTAATACACTTCTTGAAATCAACGCACTCCTACACCGATAAGGAGGGGCTGGATCCAGACGCAATTAGATCTTCTATTTGGCTCCCCTCTGCCGCTTATGGACTCTTCATCTCCTCTGCTCCCCAGCCTCACCGGAAGAAGATTTTCGAGGCGTATCGCCAGGCATCTTACTTAATAGCATGCACGGAGCAGGAAATGCATTATCGAGATAAGAATTTGTACATGTTTTACGGCTCGTTCAAACAGTTTTCGCTGCAGGAGCATCTTGTTCCATACGAAATGTGTACAACCCACCTTTGGCTTTCTCTTCGATATTTGCCGAGTGTTGCAGACACAGATGCTCCATACTACAAGGCTACTCAGAAGCTCAAGAAGATAGCTAGCAAGTGCGCTAATATCAATCCTGTCACTATCATGGCGTCTGAGTATCAGATTGCAAAGCTTTCGAAAGCTGAGTACAAAGATCTACGGATACGTTTGTGCACAACAGATAGAAAGATCGTCCTGTATACGTTACGAGATTACAGCCGGGACATGTTCTTTAAGATCTGTGACACGCTTCTGACCCTTACGCAGCAGAAGCTGAACATCCTTGTAGAGCAGAATCGGTATCTTCTGGCGAACGACCCCTTCTATCGGGACCAGACTAACGTTCGTCAGAGCAAGCGCACAACTCCAGGCCAGGCAGGGCGAAATATCATCGACGCATTCAATCACTCCAATATAGCTCTTATAACATCGCAGTTCGATGCCTTCATGGCGCACGATCACTTTCTTCTTCGATATGATAACCCGGGCGACGCCCCTCGCGGATGCAGCGAATCGTCTGCCAAATCCCGGACGATCTCTGAGAAGCTCAAGCTACAGGGTCTTGACCCCTCTACTTATTATATTATTGAACCAAAAGAATACCTCTTCGGGCCTGTCATGCCTCGGAAAAGCTACATTCAGGCTGACAGCCAAAACAGGCCATCTGCTATTCTCCCTATCAACATGCGCCCGCGGATGGTTAAGCCACATCAGATGCGCTACCTGCATTCTTCAGTCGGCACCGCAACAGATTTGATGAGTCATAATGAATTTTGTTCGCGTTATCTGACACGAGGAGAGGTAATCTTTCTGGCTCTTTCAGAGATAGACATAGAGACATATCTCTTTGCCAAGGAGTCGTTCATAGCTAGCGGATACATAATAACCCGTACTATCTTTTCTGTCTTTGATTGCAGACCCGGGGCATGCGAGATCATGGCCATCTTGGTCATCAGCGCTCTGTGCAGCCAGAGTGCATACTCTACTGTTCCTATGATGAACTCATTCGATAATACTAAGATAGACTATTCTGTGGAGTGGGCTCACTGTACACCCTACCACCTATTTCTCAACACCCTGGGAGATCGTCAGGCCAGAGATGAGAATGTCTCGACGGAGATAACAGCCCACACAGACATAAAGCTGACCTACGGCACTCGGGAGATAAGCACAATTAGCAACCTTCGTCTACCAAAGGCTAAGTTTGAGCCCAATATCATGTCTGTCGATAGTCTCAATATTCCAGCTACGCTGCTCCAGAAGGCAAACGAAATCATTGATAAGGATAGTCTAGATAAAGCGATTCGAAGCTATCGCTCGATATTTCTGCAGAGCCATTTCAATCAAGACTATCGAGCAGCGGCGTCTAACTCTCTTGGATCATCAAACCATGAGCAACACTCTAATCTATCCCATCAATATATGTACCATCCTTCCTCAGGTTTCCCGGCAAGAAGCACTTACACCAAGAGTGTCCTGAAGGTTAGTATTGAAACGCAGACTGTACTATCGTTTTGGCGGGACGAGAAGGCCAAGCGGGTCCAGAAGATTCTTTCAGCACCAAAACCAGTACATCAAGGCCATGTGCGTCCGCCTACGACCATGCCTGCGGCTCCCGGTGCCATTCCGCCTCCGGTCGCACCAGCTCTTCCGTCCTTCCCTCCTCTCAAGACGTCGCAGGCCTCCAGCAGGCCACCACCCGGTATATTTCCTCCTACTCCTTCCGAGCTCCCTGTGACTCCAGCTGTCCCGCCGGGACTGAGCCCACGCCTGCCGCCTCAAGCAGGTCAGGGTGGGCTCCCATTGCCTTATCCTCCGCCCGTTGTACAAGGTCCCGTGTTGCCCATGGTGCAACCAGGGCCCTATCTGCCGTCATCATGTGCCGTCATCCCTTCAGAAGCACATCAACTTCATCAGCTCCCCAACATCTCTCCAGTTCTCCCAGAGTCAGTAAAGAACAGTATCGGCCAACATTCATACAGTTCACTTAATATCTCTGTACAACAGAATCTTCTTTCAGGGGGCCTTAACCCGTCGAACCATTAAGAAAACTTGATCGCGATGGGAACGATGATTATGAGGAGAATGACCAGTATAATCGCGGCTATGATCGCGTACATCTTAATCTTGCGGCACTTTGCTGCCTTCTCCACGCGTTTTGCTTCCGACTTAAAGGCGTCTGCACTGGTGGCAAGCTGTCCTGCGTTCTGCTCTATGGTGTTGAGCGTGTCCGTGTTGACCCTGAGCTTGTCTATGTTCCGTGCCGCATTGTCGCGAATAGAAGCCATGTCACTCTGAATTTGACCAAGCATATCTCCTGCTACCTGGTCGTACTTCTTTAAAGGAAGTTGGCTGGCTGACAAAAGTGCGCGGGAAAGTGTGTCCGGCTCATCACGTGAATCTGCCAGTTTTATTGCTGTCATGTTGCCATCTAGGTCGGAAGTGATGTCGTTGAGAAAGCTGTTGACGAGTGTCGTTCTGTGTGTTTCTCTTGCAGCTGCGATGAAGACTATTCCCAGCGGGACCCCGACGACCGCGAATTCGCGATAAAGAAGGTGGAGAGAAAAGCCGTCCTTCGTTTTAATACAAAGTCGGGAGTTTGCCACAGTTAATGCTGTATTTTTCTCTCTGAAGGAGTCGACAAGCTTGGACACTGACAGAGAAACCTCCTGGCGTTTTGCATCTACGTAGATTGCAGACCCCAAAAGGCGGTAATCGCGTTGGCGATAGGCGTAGAGCGCATAAATGTTCCCGGCACTCATAATTTCTCTTTTGGGTTTTGCCACACTAATGTGAAATTATGACAAACATTTTTTATAATTTTTTACTAGATGTCTGCTGCTTGGGTGCACGACTCTAACTCCCTCTCTGTGAACGGCGTAGTTTGAAGGGGTGCATCCGGTGTCAGACACTTTGTATAGCATCTTTTTATTATATTAGCTCTTCTCCCTTGCTTGTGTGTCTATTTTACACAAGGTACTTTGACCCCCGAGTTAGTCAAAAACGCTTTAACCTTCTCTAGAGCCTTGCCTCTGTGCGAAATTGCGCTCTTTTCTACCATTTCCATTTCAGCGTACGTCTTACCGCCGCCCTCCAGTGGCTCAAATATGCAATCCCAGCCAAAGGTTTGCGGCCCTCTGGGAGGGACAATTCTTCCGTCTGCACGTCCCGTAAATAGTGCCGGTTTATCGTCTACAGTCACGTCGCAGAATGCATAAATGCAAAGCGCATAGGCACTCTTGTCCTCGTAGGGCAAGAGCATATTACAGAGACCAGATGGCCCCACAGCTGTTAAAAAGGATTTCACATATACACCTGGCAGGCCTTTGTAAGCGTTGAAGCAGAGACTGACGTCTTCAACAAGCACGGGACCTCCATAGATCCGCGAGGCAGCGCGTGCCTTTTCACGGGCGACAGTTTCGGGGTCTCCCTGCAGCTCCGGGAGATCCATGCTCACGTGGGCAATGGTGTTGTCTCCTACTGCATGCAAGAATTCAGCTAGTTTTTTCTTGCTGCTCGTGACAAAGCAGAGAGGAAGAGGCGCCATCCACTGTAGATAATCGGTTTTTAAGAAGACAGCGATGACACTAGTGTACCTCTCCATTTACAATGCTATCCAGCTAGCGTTGTGGTCACTGGGTCTTCTACTTCTAGGCGCGTGGGCACTACCAAAGCCAGATAGCCTAGACCTTTACATCTGCATGGCTCAGAGCATGATGGTTTTGGACATTGTGCACGTGGCTTTGGGGCTTACCCGGGGAGGACTTTTAACGACGACTCTCCAGATCCTCTCCCGCCTTGTTGTCGTATGGTTCGCAGTGCATGATTCTCGGACCACAATTGCTGCGAGGTCATATTCCTGGGCACACTCATGTTTTATACTAATGTACTCATCCTGGGCCTTTGCAGAGATCATCCGCTACTCCTACTACCTCAAGAAGAACAAGCCACCCAAGTGGCTGAAGTGGTTGCGCTATAACGCGTTTCATTTACTGTATCCTGTGGGTGTTCTTGCTGGGGAGGTTCCTATCATCTACCTTGCTCGGATGGTCTACCAACCATACGATGTTTTCTGGTTGGGATACTCCATCGTTTTGCTTCTCTACGTCCCAGGGTTTCCGATCCTATTTCTGCACATGGTAAAGCAGAGGAAGCGCGCTTCCACCGCAAAGCAGTGAAACAATCTCCATGTTTGGCTCTGTTTTTCTTTACCACATCCTCTCACATCTAGCCCGTTTCCTGAGCTCTTGCAGTATTAATTTTCGTGCAGTGACCAACCGAGGGTGCAGCTGTAAATTAAAACCGTTTGCACTATTACAGCAAACAACCTCTAGAGGGTAGCCCGTATGTAGCTCTCGTGTTCCAAACGACAGTGGGTCCGGTAGTTCGGAAAGAGGGTAGAAGAAAAGGGCATACTTAGCCGCTGGAATATAGATATAGTTTGTCCCAATCTTGGCCAGAACATCACTCATACGAAAAATTCCATTGGACTCCTCTTCGGCTTCTCGCGCAGCAATCTCGTGAGGAAGTTCATTATGCTCTATCTTTCCGCCAAAATCCCCAAACCCTTTACTGTTTGTTTTAACCATAAGGAAGTAAGTGACCCCGTTGCTAACTGTATAAGGGATCACACCTGCAGCCCGAACCTCACCGCGCATGCTTTTTCTTTTTATGCTCCGATGCCTGGCAGTTGTTGAGGTCCTTTATCTGCAGACTAACTAACTAGCAACCCTCTCCGCTGGCGGGGGAGAATTAAACCATTGTTCCAGTGATGTTCTGGTGAAGTTCCAGTGAAAATTTAAGTAACTTAGAGGTCTCGTTTTTTGCTTTACTCAACATGCGGCATTCGCCCAAGAACGAGCCACTTGCACACTCCTATGCCACTGTGCGTGTTTTGTGGCGTGACCATCGTGGAACTGTTTCAGTAGTGGCACACGCTGACACGCGCACGGAGTTCTTGTGTCAGGAGATTTTATATACTCGGTTCTCTCCACGTGAGCGCAGAGCCATTGAAGCTGACGTTAGCAATATCATGGACCTCGTGCATCCTCACGTAGCTTCCGTTGTGGACTTCCTTGACGATAAAGACCGTGAGACTTACTATATAATTTCAGAGACTGGCAGCTTCACCACCGCCGGAGATCTTGTACGGTTCTCTCGAAACAATAATAGTTTCATTCCAGAAGAAACTATATGGTGTATTGCTGCCCATATACTCCTTGGTCTTTCTTACTGTCACCTCCTCTGCAAGCCAGACCCCGGCTCTCCTTCCGGCATCTTGCACCGCAACATTCGCCCGTCCTCCATTATAGTAGTCGGAGAGCGTGAGTATAAACTGGCACTGTTCGGGGTTTGTCATTTTCGCGGAAACGTTGTTGCGTCACAGGGTACGCTAAGCCTATACATGGCTCCTGAGGTCGTGTTTCATAATGCATACAGCGAGAAGAGTGATGTGTGGGAGCTGGGGATCGTTCTTTATGAGTTGTGTGCTAAGCAACGGCCCTTCTCTGGCTACGACAGGCAGCAGATAAAGGATGCCATCATGAATGCATGCATACAGAGCCTACCAATCTACTATTCGGATGAGTTGTCAGCATTCATCTGTGCTATGCTGAAGCCAGATCCATCTGCTAGAAGCTCGGTATCGACCCTCCTTAACCATCCCAAGCTCACTGCTAATCTGCAAGACTATGACACTACTGCAAAGGGCTATAGTCCGGAACAAATGCAGAGGCTCCTTGAACTGAGAACTCGAGAGCTCCAATTACTGAAGCAATCTGAGGCACACTTGAAAACTATGCTTGCACAGAGATCGTCAGAGCTATTCACCAATTTATCTGCAAGTTACATGAATGCACATAGCAACAGCGACGCCGTAACACCCACCCATTTGTCGACCATACAGCGGCCACTACGCGGTACACCCATAGCGTGGAAGATGAAGGGACAGCAACGGCTATCACAGGATGTACTCGCGTCCAGATTCACAGAACTAAATCGGAGCGTGCTAGAGAAGAGCAAGGAACTAGAGATACTCCAGAAAGAGAATATGCAACTAACCGACCTTATCAGCTCACAATCGCAACGTTATGAGGACCGCCTCTATGAAATGCAGCGATCAGTCACAGATTTATTGATGAGCTTCCAGTGTGGAGACAATGCAGAGGGGAAAACTATTCTGATGGGGGCCGCTGAATCTGGTTTCAGCTATGTGGTGGAACAGTTTATTTCTCAGCAAAAGCGCAAGCAGGACGTGCAAGGGAGGACGGCCCTGATGTACGCTGTTCTCGGCGGCTCTCTCAAGTGCGTGCGGCTGCTTGTAAGAGAGGAGGCTAGAATGGTTGATTCGCAGGGGAAGACTGCACTTGCGTATGCCATAGCAAATAAGGATATAGAGCTGATCAGGGTACTGAGAGACGCAGAGTGGAACGTTGTAATACATGGAAACACCTCTGCACGAGATCTGGCACTGGCAACACAGCAGGAAGCTATCATAAATTTGTTTCCTGAGGATATATTTGCTAATAACACTTTTGTTCAGCCCCGCACTATGAGTGCTGCCACCACCAATCAGGATCATGGGCATAATTCGTCCAATCTTGTGGGAGAAATGTACATAGGTAGTAAAGACCTTAACCCATTCAGCAGCCAGGATGATGTGAATCTTAGTGAGCCAATAGCTAACTCTGGGCTTGATAAGGTGCTTGATGATAACTCCAGATACCTGGCTAACTTAGTTAAGGCAACCAAAGACAAAGGAGAGGAATCCGGACACCAGTCACAGGATAGCTCGTACTCCTATGACTATTCTTACTCATCTATTGCATCTATATCACAAGAAGAGTTCCTTAATGGAGACTCTCACACACCCTTGTAGAGGGTTAAAGAGTTGGTTAGTTTAGTCTTTGATTATAGAGCATACAGTATCATGAGGTCCAGAAAGTATGTCCTTATGGCGTCATAGGCTAGAGCCTGAGCTGACCCAGGTGGCAAGTTCTCTTGCTCGGCCTCATAGCGTTTGAAGATATTTCTGACTTCTATTTCTAGCTTCTTTGGATTAGTGTATATTGAACTATCAGATGCAAGGCCGTAGATTGTCTGCACATTTCGTCGATCGTCCGCTTCTAAAAGACAGATCAATGCAGGGTGTATCATGAGGGCGGATAATATAAAGAGGCTATTTTCGCACACCACTACTTCATTAGCGTCCTGTATTTTGGCCTTACAGAGAGCTTCGCGCGCAGACTCAAGCTGCATGAGCTGGAACTTCTGTCCAAGAAGTTCATGTACCGTGCAATCTAGCGTTCTAAACAATTTTGTTTTCCGTAGTCTTTTGTTATACAAGTAGTCGGTCATATACACATTCTTATTCGTCTGAACATCGCAGACTGACTTTGCACATAGACGCTGGGGTAACATGATGCCATCTTCAGAGTTGGAGGCCATGAATACGTCCCATCTGCTCCGCATAAAAATGTTGGCGCTGTGACAGAGGATTTCCCCGTCCCGGGGCACGTTAAGAAGATTGTGTCGCCTTGAAGAGGGTGCATCTGTGATGGAGTCACGTATATCCATGCCGACTATAACCAGCGAGTTTTGTCTCACGTTAACCACTGTTGATTGTAGGAGCGTTAGCTGCATCCCGCCAAGGGATGCATCATATCGCGCCACAGGAGAACGTACAGCCGTGCCAGGATAGATTTCTTCTAGTGTTATATTGGCAGCCTGGTCACTTGTCACTATGAAGGATCCCACACGTGAAACTCCTATCGGTAGGTATGGGATGGTTGCCGTGGCCTCGTCACTTACTTTTTGGACGTGAATACAGCAAAACCCCGCCCAATTTTCATCGTCCTGTGCTGTGCGGGGACAACTAAATGATTCTATCCCCAAAATAATAACTTCTTCTCTGGGCAACTCAAACACAGTAGAGATACGTTGCATGTATGCAGTCATGGTTTGGGCTCCACAGTAATGACCAAGCATACCCATCAATGGAGGGGCAGTCTGGTATGTGCTCACCATCTGAAGAAGCTCGCTTCTATATATGTAGCATCGTTCATTAACCTTTATCTCTGGCTGAATATTATAGAATGCGTTTCCCTTCTTTCCTCTACCAATGTATCCTTCCAGCGCCAATCTCACATCTGCAATTTTGGTTATCTTCTTTTTCTTTCCGATTAACTTCTCCTTATTCTTGCAATTGTAAGATGCCACAAGTTTTTCTAGTACTTCAGGAGGGACAGCTACAACAGATGGACACTTCCGTTGCCGTGCTTTGCATAGTGATGCATATAGCTCTCTGATAAACTCTCTGTAGAACTTTACAGAAGGATACCTCCTGAAATATGGACAATTCTTAAAAACAGGAATTACGTATGCCGCTATTGTTTCCTCTGATACGCTACTTGAAATGGATAGTAGCGGGGTGGAGACCTCTGTGTGGGACGACGCCTCGTCTCTTGTGCAGATCTTTTTTTGTTGGCCTTCTGAGCTTGGGTGCTTCTCTAGTGGGCCAAAGACATCGCTGTAAAAGTGCTCAATGTTGGAGTATGCCTTTAGTGGAGGCTCTGCAGTGTTTGACTCGTCACTAGAGGCAACACTATCGTCAAATGGGCACATGTCCATTGGGATTGCACTGTAGCCTGCATGCTCATTGTCCAAGTCCATGAAATGGTGCTCTATTTCTTCTAGCTCCAAGGTTTTTTGTGTTACCGGATTTGTATTGGATGTAGTGGATATGCTTTGCTTCTCTACGATGATATTTGCTGGTGCCTCCTTCTTATTAGTAACCTGCTTGAGCTGGTAGCAAGTAAGTGCAATGGAGCGTTTCATGATTTCCTCTCCTTCTACCTCACTCAGGGACTGGGTCGTTGCTCTCGATAGAAGACCCGGACGCAAGAGCCTGTTTAAAATATCTGGTAGCGCAGAGTAAACGTTACTATGAGCGACTGGCCACGTTTTTATTTGTTCTCTAGTGATAGAAATAGGCTCTATGTACCCATCAACAATCAACCGTTGAAGGACCTTCACTATTCCTCGCTTCTTGAAAGACCCAGCAACCTTACAATAAACAGGAAGTGTGGGTATTCGTTCCAGGTTGGCCACTAGTGTCTGAGCGAAGGCGTCGAACTCTGTCTTGTACTCGTTGTACAGAGTAGGGATCAGCCCTACAGAGCTTCGTATGCGCAAAATTAGGTTGGCAGGCATTGTTGAAGTGAGCGCCTCATTCAGTGTGTTAACTTGAGGAATGCACATGGAAGAGATAAGCAGTTGATTTGGATGGTTTAAAGGGTCCTCTTTGTGACCAGTAGAGTAAGCAGGTAGTGCTCGTTGGTCCTTTATAACCCCAGTTGCTCGTGTATTGGCTTCGAGAAGCGAGCCAGGAAGCGTCCTGTGCGATGGCATATAATTATTCAACTACTGTAAAGCTTATCAGCACCGCTCTGTTGCCAGCAAGTTGGGGCCCTTTCCCCCATAAGTTTCATGTCCTACTACCTTAGACATGGATTGATTTGTAGTGAACCCTTCCAGATTACCCCTCAAAAGCTTTGGACTGAAGATGAAGGAGCTGCCATATGGTAGACACATGGCAGAAACCGCACCCATGTCTGCAGAAGAGAGGGTGGACACTATGCACGGATTCAGTCCGTTGAAGTTTCTTAATAATCCAATCCCGACAAACCTTAAAATGTTAACACTACCAACGCTTGTGACTGGAACCTTAGTAGAATACAAATAAACGGGCATAGCAGAAAAAATAGTCCGCAGCGCCCAACTAACTCGGGATTCTGGCAACTTGTTCACTATGTTGTGCAGTGACTGAGATAGAAATATAGTGCCTGGCACACCATCATCCGACAAATGTACAGAGAGCTCCATCACTGGATAGGTTGTCTTGTATAAAAGTTCGCTTGTTGAATAGTGTGGTTCGTTAGCTCTTAATGTTGCAAGGTCTACGATTCGCAGATATTGCAAGGGACGTGCCTGGGAAACAAGTTCAACAAAGGGCGCGGAACATAGTAGATCACGGCCGGTCATCCTGCAGCAGAGGGCTCCGGATCCAGAGGGAGTAATACCAATCTTCTTAAAGTCTATGATTGACTGCAGAAAGCGCAAAGTACGGAAGTGATCCATGCCCGGCAAGCCCTGGAGACCCTGGACAACGTAATGGTAAAGTCCTGGAAAGGTGAGGGCATTCTCCCGTGACCTTCTTTTGGTGTCTTCCCAGGATGTCAAGAATAACGTGCAGTCTGTGGGGGCAAGGATTTGGATGGAGGTATCTGTGCACATTTCAACAATGCCATCGCAGCCTAGCTGCATGACACAGCGCTCAATAATGGTATCCATGGTTCCTTGGAACCAGACAGGCATGCAGATGATGGTGGGCACGTCCTCGTTGGAGGCCTCCAATGTATATAGATGTGCGGTACATATGCGAAGAAGAGCCTGCACCAACTCTACAAAGCTATCGGGATCCGACGACACGCTCGTATAACCATAAGGGGCACAGTAGGTAAACACAGACCCCATAAGTGGGAAATCGCTACCGCTTCTTTGCCCACTCTGCAAAACAGATGCACGAAGCACAGACGGACAGATAGACTCCCCATTACGGCAGTCAGCGTCAACAAATACAACATACCGATGGTACCCCGTTTTAAAGTTTGCAAGCAGCCGTGAAAAGACAGACTTTCCTACTCCTTGGGGCCCAACAACTAGTATACTTTTAGGCGCAGATATCGACTTACATGCAACGTGCCACTCCAACGCAACCTTGACCGAAGACGAAAGAGTGCCAAATGCCTTCTTACTATGAGAGATTTCATCTAGAGAAACTCCGTACAGATTAAAGCCGTCCAGTTTCGCTGCTGTCCGATAGACGATTGAGAGTTCAGCTTGGAGAGGTACACAGACAAAAATTGCAGCTACGGGAGAGTCTTCGGTGAGACCAATACACCTTTCAGCGAAGCGTTCGATAAGCAGAGCGGGGTGTTCTCCTAGGAGCCTATGCAACTTGTTCAACTCCTTCTCAGCTTCACGCACATGCCCATAGTATGCTGCAGGTAGAGAAGAAACTATAGTCACATGGCCATATATCTGCGAACAGAGCAAAGTTCTTGGAGCTATTATTGGGGCACCGTTAATGAGTGCTTTTCCGCGCAGAAGATAAATGACGGCGCTGCCTGTTACAGCACACACTTCATCGCGGTACAAGGTAACTACGGAGAAGAGGTCGTCATGGGGCAGTATTTTCATCCTCTATCGTGCAAATTTTATTTACTCCGAGGGAGCTCTTTCAGAAGAGATAAGTGCTTCAAATATGGCCGAACCAATTCCTTGGGACATGGTCTAAGACCAATAGCACTTAGCAAATTTTCTGGCTGCTCTATCCAAGCGAAGTGGTCAATCTTGGCAGCACATAGGTCATCGCGAAGCTGGATTATCTGCTGCTCATCGGCAGACAAGACGACTTTACGCATGTTTGATATATCAGATAAGTAGACCCTGACATCTGGATGCTCGCGAAACGCATGGATGGCCGCCACCGATGCATGTGCCACCTGAGCTGCAAGGGCACCAAGGCCCCAAGGGAGATCATTACGAAGAACAATGTACTGCGTTATGATTGGCGTTTTAGACATAGGCAGATACACTGAAATTATTTATCCCACGTGCTGGGTTTTGCTCTCACACTGAGCCTGCAAGAAGGAATAGTACAACCAGCGCTGCGAGGCCGTGCTACATATACGATGCTACTAATTATCTCTAATGTCGACCCTCATCAAAAGGTTTTTCTGACCTATCATGTTTGAGGCGAACACACTTTTCTATAACATTCTAGCAGACTGCGGGACAGCTTGCGCAAGCCCCTATGGCACTCAATGTGTTAACCAGCCAGATAGTTGGGTAAAGCCCTATCTTGCCTACTAAAAAACTACCGCCATGAAACCGGTGGCTATTTCATATAAGCCGCGGTCCATAGACGGCTCTTTCCGCCAATCTACCATTAGCTCTCCAACTGAGCATACAGCACATGCCTACAGGCCACACTCCGCCGTTTCGGGACAGCAAAGTGGGTCTGTGATTTCTGTTGGAGATCCAGAGAATATATTGGTTCGAACACTGGAGATTGAAAATAGGACCCTCAGAGAGCAGATTGCATCACTTCTCGAACGCGAGCAGCTTGCGAAGGTGGAGTCCTCTAGCCTGCGTGAACAGCTGGCCGAGACAGAAAAAAGAAGCAACTCCCTGACAGATGAGCTGTCAAGCGTAATCTCTAAGGAGCTGGGTGACCTCAAACTGCGGCTCCAGATGGCCCAGGCAGATCGTGACTCTGTAACAAGTCAATTTAACGCCCTCAACGAAAAGCTTATTGGCACCGAAGAAGATCTTACTGCAGCTCGCACTGGTCTGGATGTTTTAAAAACATACTCTCTATCAGTCCTCGATGACTTTGTGGTCGCTGTTCGGGAGCTTTGTAAAGATATACTTCCCGCCTATGCCCCTGCATCAATCTCCAGCGGCGGGCTGATCTCTCTCGCTCGTCAGCTTGAGATGCCTGCGCCCAACATACCGCAGAACATACAGGCGTGTATTCATGGCATTCATGGGAAGGTTTATGAGCTGAACGTTTGTCTGGGAGATATCAAAATAGTTACAGACGCCTTCAGAGACACTGCGAACATGGTCAAAGACAGGCTTCTCAAGGAGCGTGATACGGCTCGGCTCCACGACAACGAGCATAGAAACGAGACCGAGCGCTTGCGTGAGCAACTGAATACGCTCCGTACAGATACTGATGTGACCGTTAGGGAGCTTAATCACTTGAAGCCTCTAATGAAGAGCCTTGAGACGGAAAACTCAGGACTTAAAGCAGAGCTATCTGCCTTAAGCGATAAACTACGACAGAGCCAGGGTGAAGTTAATGTCCTTCTGCGTAAGGTAGAGGCCCTTGAAGCAGAGAACACCTCCATTCAGGCCACCATTTCGGTGAAGGACGACCAGATTTCTGAGTTACAAGGAGCTGTTACGATGTTCCGCATGGAGCGTGACGAGGCCACAAGTCGTCTGACGGAGTTAGAGAAGAATCTGATTGCCTTGACCGAGGACGTAATAGAGGATCGCTCTTCCAGTAGAGGTGCCTCTATGAATGCAGCTAGGCCACCTCCACATGTCTCGCAACAATCTCTCCGAGGCCACGTTGAGCATAGCAAGTTTGAGCCACAGGCGATTAAAACCACGCTTTCGCCTACCCTTTCTTCGCCCAAGGCAGATTATGAGAACTCTCGTCTTATCGATATGGTCACGAATGGAAAGCTCCCAGAAGATCGTCTTTCAGCTGCCCTTGCGCAGGACCGCGTCCAGCGCCGCAGTTCATCATATTACGACTAGGACCGTGCATGTGTCCTAGAAGAATCTGAGTTTACATTGTGCCTGTTAGCCTTGTTCTACGTATGAGAGATAGCACGGTATCCTTATTATCTATTAGTTTAGATAAAGTCTCAGGGGTTAGAACCTCATTCTCCAAGATGGCTATCCGCTGCAGTAACTCTTGAATGACGTGTGCAGAGGTTGTCGTCAATCCCGTATCCACTGTACTGATCTCTGTTGCCGTGGGCGTTGCCTCGGGTTCTCCCAGCTCTTCATCCTTTGTTAGTGTACTCGGCTGTCCGGGAAAACGGGATGATGTCTCTGATGGTTCTGCAGTAAATGTGGAATGGGTTGACATCGTGTGGTTTTGCAGAGCGTTCAGGTGGTGGGTTGGTGACGGGGCCAGATATTCGTCAGCAGCAGACCCTAGATCCTGTGGAGATTGAGACCGCGATATCACGAGGGTCTGAGTGCCTCCTCGATTCATTGTACAGTGTTCTCTAAAAAGCCACAAAAATTTACCCCAGAGTACTAACATATGTGCAACGCAAAATCAAGGCCAATCGATTGCAGGGCCACGTCTCGCTAGTCCTCTCCATCGTCGGCCTCAAGCCAGGTGACGAACTCAGCTAGCTGTTCTCCAAACAGAGACCTGCCAGGGCCACTATTCCCGTTGGCCCATGCGATGATAACGTCGGCCTCCAAGATTTCTAGATCATAAAGCTGCACGACAATAGGCTTAAAGCTGTTAATGATGTTGGGATTGTTATAACATGTGGTCTGGACAGTGGATAGGAGCTTGCCTTGCATGACTAAGTCATCTCCTACTAAAGTATACAAGCACGGCCCCCACTTTTTCAATGCCCCAACAATGTCCTTTGACATTGTCTTAGAAAGAGAAACAATACAGCGCCACATGAACATGACTGACTCTTCGGCAGACATGCCGCACTCCTCCTTGCACTGCTTCACCTGTCTGAGCGCGTCCTCGCGAAGAGCCTCGAGGGTCTCTTCTTCCCCCTCTGGGTCTTTCTGCATAAACTGAATGATCTTCTGCTCCCACGTCGTTATATTGTTCTTCGTCTGATTGGTGCGATAAAGCTCGACAAACCATTGCATACCATACGAGTCTTCTAGAAGCTTCAAGACATCGCTGCAGTGCTCCGGGCAGAAGTCAAAGAGCTTATCAACGACTTCGCCTGCAATGAGGTACTCCCACGCCTTCTGCTGACTGGACAAGGTAGCATATAAGTTTGTAAACTTTGACAGGATGCTGAGAGCCTCTCCAGAGACAACGAGGTGGTTGATTCTTAGTAACTTGAGGAGGAAGAACTCGGTGGTCTTTTCATATTTAAGTATGTCCAGATTGGCCAGATGAGAGCATATGGACATAACATGGTCAAGATATTGAGGGATGTTATCAATCGTGAGCATGGCCCTCCCGATCACCTCGCCTATCCCTATACGCATGTAAGGCCGCTTCCTCATAAACCGCTCTAGTATAGAGATCCACGCATCCACCTTGCTGAGACTATCAGCAAATATTGACGGGGATCGAGGGGTCTTCCTCTTGTCAACGCGACCAAAGCAAACTCCAATAGACCCGGAAATAAATCTGTCAAAGAAGAACTCGTGGTAGGTCTTATAATCTATGTCCGTGGCTGAATCCAAATTCTTAAAGACCTCCTCTAGACTGTCGCCCACAAACAGGTGCTCCAAGGCCTCAAGAAAAGACTCTGGATCCTTTTGGACCACTATGTTGCGCTTTCGCGTACGAATCTTTGTATCTGCAAGTGCACCAGGGAGAGGCTTCGACATAACACTTCTTTAGCACAAATTAAGAAGTCAAATGTTTTTGAAATTGATTTGTTTTTCCTTCCCATTGACTCACCCTGCGCTACATCACGGCCATTTGCGCATTCTCTTCATCGTCCAGCCATAACTATGTCTCGCCTAGTCTAGCCCAAAATTATACGTAGTCCCCATGCGAGCCGTCCGCCCAAGCATTGTCCCACGACCGTACCCGGCCCCGCGGCCTGTTTTGTTTGATTGAGCAGCACTTACTGGCCGGGCTCGGTTGGGGGATGAGGCCCCATATTCAGTTACCATACTCTTGCTACCGGCCCCTCCGCTGGAGATTGGTCTGCTTGTCAAGGGCCTGGACCCCCGTGGATCAATGACCGGATCAAGCTGCTGAATATTTAGGCGTTTGAAGTTATTCGAAACACCTTTGTCGCCAGACTGCAACTGATTGAAAGCATGACTCGTGGTTATGGCAAAGGCCCGAAGGTTTTGGATGTCTCGTGCGGCATCGTCTTTAGCATCTTGTCTATCTTCTGAGAGGGTAAGCTGCCCCATGGCCTTATTGCCTATAATCTTGCGCAGTTGAGTCACATCATCTCGTAGCCCACTTATTTGCTTCTCTAGTCTGGTCCTCTCCTCTTCCCAGGCACGCTGAGACAGTGCAGATCTGTGCTGCAGTGTCAATAGTCTCCGAACTCTCTTTGCTAATTCCTCTATCTCTAAGTCCTTTTCCTTGAGCTTATCCTTGTAACTGGAAATGATGTGTTGCTGTGAAGCCTCTGCTATTGATGTCTCTACATCATGGGGATCACCCGTTGTGTCGATACCTGGAGAGATGCGCGTTTGCTTTGCAGCGCGTGCGCTCATACTTCCACGTACCGGGGAAGAAGTGTTCCCCTTGGGGGTTGATTTTCCTTGAATGGGCTGTGAAGTAGTTGTATCCCCGGCCAGGGCTGATATCTTTTGATGTAAGTTGGCCACTTGCAGCTTTGATTGAGCCAGATTTGCTTCCGTTGTCCGAAGTCTCTCTTCTTTCAGAGCCAACTTGCTCTTATAACCCTCTAGCTCTTGCTTGCAGCGTGCAAGTTCCTGCTCCAGTAAATTGGTCTTTTTGACCTGCATGTTTGTCTGGTAAGATCCCAACTGAGTGGACATCGTCCGAACACGCTCGCGAAGCTCTGCATTTTCTGCTTCTAAACGGTTGAACTTAAGAGCTTCTTTTTCCAATTGAATGATCTTCTGGCGGCTTGCCGTTTGGACTTTTGATAGGTCGAACTGAGACTGGAGGCGGTTGAGCTGCAATTGAGACTCCAATTGAGAGATTCGGGAGAGACGAGTATCCCTGTTCCGTAACAGATCATCTCTCTCTGCAACGAGATCCTTCATCCCTTGGATCTGGGTATTCTTTTCATCGAGCTTAGCCTTGAGCTGTGCTATTTCTGTTTCCATTTGAGAATTTCGCTCATCTGCTCGCTTCTTGATGCTCCTCTCCCTATCCATAGAGTCCTCTTGATATTTGCGGATGTTGTTTAACTGACTAGTAAGATCTCGAATCTTCTCTTGCGCAGCCACCAGTCGAGCAGACAGATCCTTCGCTGTAGCGTCCTTTTCTGAAATTTGTCGTGAAATAGCTGCCTTGAGCTCGCACTCGAAATCCTCTTTGAAGGCCAACAGGACGCGGAGGGAAGCCCGCAGTTTATCAAGAATCACGAGAGGAGATTCCCCCAAAAGCTCGGCCTTCTCCTCGTCAATATTGCGGCGTGTCGAGGCATCCTCATGCGATCGATCTTTGAATTCCAGATACATTCCTACTATGGCACTCTGTAGACGATGAAGGCGCTCTATTTGGTCGGTGCTCTGCCGTAGCTGCGCCTGAAGCGTTCCAATGTTGGCTTGCAAGGCCGATATCTTGGTAAGATAGTCCTTAACCGGATCCTCACTAGCCATGCTGCGTTTTTAGAAGCAGAATACTAGGTAAATTTTGCCGAAATCTTTAGTTAGATTAGTGTATGGCTTCTGAAGTGGAGACGTCAATTTTCTTTCCCTTGGCAACATCCACTGGTGCGGACCCTGCGAACGTTAGTAGACGAAGAGGGAATAGGCCGTCAAAAATGGCTGGCTTTTTGAATGACATCTCGGAGTGGAGCAGGCCCGAGTTCAAGCTCTTTATCAGGGAGCCATTCAAGGACCAACGAGATATTGATCCTTGTGACTGGGATGTTCGCTTAGAATTCTATGTTCAGCAAATTCCTCGATATGCCAATTATAGTTCTGCCATGATCATGCGAGGCCGCGAGCTAGTTGAACTCTTCAAGACTTGTCCGCGGAATATTGCCGTTGCAATGCGAAAGCTCTGTGCTAAGGGGGTCGTGACGCCGTACTCACGGTTTGGAATCAATGATGATAGAACGTTTCTACAGAAACTGTTGTGGTGGAAGAAATCTGTCCCAGATAATATTGTAGAAGACCCTGATACCGAATGGGTGTTTGTACGTATATTTCGCGACCAGCTAGGGCAGATAGGTCAGTTTCTCAGAAGCCACTACGCTCACCGAGTTCTTACCACGGCAGACCTACGAAACCTACTGTCACTGTCTGGCATGGATAAGTTCATTGATTCCTCCGACACTGTACGACTCCTTAGGGCCAACAACGACATCCTAATACCCATCTTTGAAAATGATGACACACTCATAGGGTGGGTATTTACTCTATAAAAGAACACATGGGACCTTAGATGATAAGCATGATGAGCATGAGAATATTCCAGAGACAAATCACAAAGCGAAACACCTGAAGGGCACGGATGCACTCAAAGAGCTTTGCCTTGGCTGTTAACCCATCCTGTTTTTCCACCGCGAAGTTTAGTATTGCACCTGCGTTGATGAAAAGTGTTGAGGCTAAGAGGAGATCTCCGAGTCTATAAATCATCCTTTCTATAAAATTTATTGGGCGGATGACCACTAGGCTCATGGAGGCCGCGTTTGCGGGGAACACCGAGCTAGTTGCAGAGCTTTTGGAGGAGTATGCTAGACAGCGGGACCAAGAGGGACGCACAGCGTTGATGTTGGCGGCCCAGGAAGGTCACGTTGAGATCGTGGAGATGCTCGCGCCTTACGAGCTTGGGCAGGCTGATGAAGACGGCTGGACTGCGCTGATGTATGCGTCGTGGTCTGGGAACTGGGACTGTGTTCGCTACCTATCCCACCAGGAAATCCGCATGCGTGATTGCAGTGGTTGGACCGCACTCATGTCCGCTGCGTGGAACGGACACCTAGAAGTGGTGAATTATCTTTACAGCGAGGAAGTGGGGATGCAAGATGTAGATGGCTGGACTGCGTTAATGTGTGCGGCCTGGAATGGACACCTAGATGTTGTGAAGCTCCTTTACGAACGGGAAAAGGGCATGGTCGATCAGAAGGGGTGGACCGCACTCATGTCTGCAGCGTGGAATGGACACTATTCTGTGGTTAAATTTCTCATGGGCGCTGAGGCACGTGTCATGGATCCATATGGGTGGACAGCTCTAATGTCGGCTGTCTGGAACAATCACGGCTCGGTCGCTGAGCTGCTAATAGACACAGAGGGTCCTCTGATTTTGGAGAACGCCAAGGTCATGCGCATGGTTTCTGTTGCACGCAAAAATGACAGCATTACCTTCCCAACCGGTCAACAAGATTACCTTTACTCTAAGTCTGTTGTGCATACAATTGTTGACCCCGATGCCTCGTTCCAACAATGCATCTCAGCAGACACCGAGGCTAGTCCTATTTTAGGAGAAGCAGCCGACACAGATACAATTGAGAAACTTAAGCATGAACTAATGGTGGCACACGATACAATTAAAAAGCTAGAGGCCTTAGTTGATAAGAGTCACTTGGAAAATGATAAGGGTCTCGCTATGGAAATCGAGCGCCTTAAGGAAGAGGGAGCTACATATAAAAGCAGAGCAGAAAAGTATGATGACGCCAGACATGAAGTTGAAGCCCTGAACAAGACAGTGAGGCTTATGAAAGAGGAAATAGACCGCGTGAAAAACGAGCAGCAGCAATCCCAATCAGTACTGGATGCCCTTCTCGCCAGTTCTGAGGACCATGAGATGGTGAAGCTTACTGCAGAAGTACAGCGATTAAGCGACATTGTAACAAGAAAGGATAGAGAGATAGATGCCTTGAAGCGAGAGTGCGCTGAATACAAGGCTATGACGACTGTCCCTCCTAAGGCTCCATCTTTGTCTAGGGAAAAGAAGCACCGCTTCAAAAGACTTAACTCTGTGTCTGGTGCTCCCAGAAGACACTCTGGAGGCCTTAGAGTGTCAATTGACGAGTGCTCTGACATAGAAGCCCATGTGGCTAATGCAGTTATTCTACCTACTAACATACCTCGTGGTGTTAGAAAGAAGTCTATTTCTCAGTTTCCTGCTATTCCCAGCGGTCCTGTTGCCATTCAAACGCCTTCACAGGACAGTGATGACTTCTATCAAACTAGCAATCCATCAACGTATGTCCCGCAACCTCATATCCTCAATAAAACTGGCACAGAGGCGCTTGCTTCTGTGGACACAAAGCCACTCCAGCAGTTAAATACAGATGTAAGCAAAAATATCTCGTATTACGAGGATAAATCCCTGAACTCATTCTTCCAAGAACCCTCTGAACTTGGTAGCGGTGGAGCCGACAGCGGCACGATTAGGCAGATTCTCAGGGAGTTTGCAAAGGTGAGAAAGGAGCTGGAACAAATTAAAAGACAGCAGTTTTCTATGGGAAAAGATATACTAAGTGCGAAAAACGAAGCTAGCCTACTTCGCACTAAGATTGGCGCTAAAGCCGCAGACCCGGAGGACCTCAAGGTGGCGATCATCGACGTTATATCCAGTGACCCGACCATTCTTCGCTCCTGCTCTGCAACTGTGTCTCCGATCTTGGGCGAGGCTGCTGTATGTTCGCCGTGTGGCCACAGGATTGCCACATCTAACCCTGAGTCAATCACCAAGTGTCCTCAGTGCGGCACTTTGGCTAGGGCTATATCCTTACGCGGTGTCTAGATTAGCAGCAGTAGGGCTCAAAGAGCGCGCCGCAATCCTGCATTGTCTTCCTCTAACTTTTGCACTCTGTTGTTCATCTTTGTAAATTTTACCCCAAAAGAACATTCAGTAAGTCATAGAACACCTGCGTGGGGCCAGTCTATTATCATGGTCACTTCGGGGAAAAGTTTGCCAGAATAGCCAGCTGTACTGCATCTGGAGAGGAAGCATCAGCAGCATGGGTCACCAGCCCGCAAATCTTGCAGTAATAGAGCTCCCAATTTCTCTGTCGGGGTATGCGATTGATTGGAGCGCGCATATTGTCGAGGCCCGTAAACTTGTTATACATGTCTGCTGAGGCTCTCTCGATGGCGTGGGGTGTTGAGGGAATGTTCCTTATTCCCATCGTGTCTGTCTTCCAATTAGAGACAACGTCTCGAGCAGGAAGAAAGGCCCAAAGGATTCGTCCGAGACGCAATCCGTAAATAGACATGAATAGATTGATTATGGATCGGCACGATAGAGTAGGACAGGCTGGTTGGCTCAGGGCCTTTCCAGGTGTTCCTGGGGAGTCCTTGGAAAGCTGCGGTGTATATGCACAGTTGCAAAGCACAAATGTCGGCATCCGCTTCACGTCTGGCTTGACTATAAAGAAGATCTTGCCACAAAGACACTGATATCGCGCCTTACTGATCCTTAGATTAATAAGTTGCTCAAATGTCGGTGTAGGCTTGAAAAGAATTTGTCTGAAGTACGAAGAGTTCGCATAGAGAAAGTCTTTGTTCTTAATTCCTGGTCGAACTCTGAATAAGAACCAGTAGTGCAGGAAATCTAAGAACGGAAGGGGAGGTGCAATGTGAGGCCTGAGGTTCCTGACGTGGAGGTAAGCAGCAAACAGAGACAGAGATCTAAATTCCACGAGCATGGCTATTGCCACTGCAGCAGAGAGGCCGGTACCGTTCTCGTCGTAAAGCAGGCACCTGCCTCCATGGGTGACCGTTCTGCGCAGGAAGTCCAGCACGCTGTCCAGGGCGGCTGAGTATCGCAGGAACTCTGCCTTAGGTAAACCCGGAGTACTTTCGCGAGGAGAACCCAGAAAGAGCGTCTTGTTGGACGTGGGATTAATAATTTGTGTGAGAACAAGGGGGAGCTTATAATAGTGGATAGTGGTCATTTCTATAACTCGCTTGGTCTCCATGGACTGCTCTAGAGAGGTCGTTAGGCAATCAATCACAGACGTAACGTTATATGCCAGAAGATGCTCTGCATGCCGCAAGACGGAAACAGACCCTATCCACAGAAACCCATCTATAATATTAGTGGCAGGAGGCATCACTTTGACAGGAAGCGTGGCACAGGGTTGACCCAACACAGGGCTAGTGAGCTGAGCCGTCGCAAGAAGGTAGCTGGGTATAGCAGCATGGCTCTCCAATTGCTTCTGTACAGAGTTCGGGGATTGTTCGCATTGCTTTTTGACAATAGAAAGCTTTGGTGCAAGGGCATCGCTAGGATTGACCAGGCAGTCATTAACACTTCCGATAATGCTGAAACAAAAGCTGCTACTGATGAATGGCTCCGCCTTCGCCGGCTCCACATAGTAACACTCGGGCTTATACATGTAGGTTTCTGGAAAATAGACCTTTAATATGTGCTCGGTCATGGCGATAACGTCTCTTATTTGGGGGCGCAGAGTAGGGTTTGGTACCAAGCAAAACTCAAGAAGGTCTATTATTGGCTGGCAGTTCCCCAACATGGCCTTCTTCTCTGGAGAAAGCGAAACTCCCCTGTAAAGCTGAGCAAACTTGCCTGAATGATCAAATGTAAATGATTGGGCAGCTGACTTGTCACGTGCCCTTGCTCGCACGTTGCTCTGATAGCTATCCTTCGTGACTCTGATAAAGAAGCGGATCCAGTCAGAGTCAAAGAACAAGATGTCACCTGTCAATAGCTCGTAAAGGAAGCATGCAGCAGACCAGATGTCTGAAGAGCTTCCAGCGCCCTTTGGACGACGCCGATCAAAGTTAGACCGGGTTTGGGCTACCATGTTTGCCGAGAGCAGCATCTCTGGCGATTTATTATATTCTGTCCCCTTATTGATGAGTGTGTAGGAGCTCTCTTCATCTGAAAAGACCATCGACTCTCCAAAGTCCGCTATTGCAATGCGAAAAGGAAGCAGTTCGTACGATGGTACAGCCTGGTAATCGGTGAAGATCTTATCAAGGAAAATCTTTGTAATAGGCGTCCCAGTGTCAACAGTACCGGCAGGCCTGCTATTTTCATCCAGTCTAGCTAGTTTAGAGTACCACTGAACTGTTCTGGGATCAAAGAATACGTTGTCGGCCTTTATATCATAGTGATTGACTCCAGCAGTATGTAGGTACTCAAGGTGTCGGAGGAATTTTATGAATATCAGAAGATAGATTCTGATGTACTTCATGTAAGACAGTTCGTGGCCGTATATAGGCAGATGCTTATACTTTGGCTCCGGATGATACAGCAATTGGTTGGATTGCAGTGTGGCTGGGTCGTCGAAGAGTTTGAGACGGAGATCCCTGAGACTGGTAACGTACTTGTGCATGATGATGTAGTATCCATCCTTCGTAACTCCGTAATCATACATTCGACTAACTCCGCTATAATTGGCTAACCGTTCCATTACAGTTATTTCGTTAAAGATATCGTGAAGGACGCACCGGTCATAAATTGACTTCGATCTGTCCTGGATTTTGACCGCTACTGGAGTCAGGAATGATTGGTTGGTCTGATTGTCCTCTGTAACCAGCGATACATTCCCAGAATAAACAGATCCATAGGCACCCTGTGCCATGAGTGAAAACTTAGTGGCGTCCTTGATGGGATACAAGGTAGAGTCAAACAGAGTATAGCAGGTGAGGCGTAAGAGACGCTTAGCAGCAGGTGAAATGTCGGAAGATATTAACCTAAGGGCGAATTTCTCGTTTCTCGGATGATTAAGATGGTGGTGAAGGATCCATAGAATGTTTGGCATGCCATCATTGGCTGGAAACTGGGAACAGTACATCGGATCGAGAGTACCAGTCTCGGGGACAATGATCAATAGCAAAACAATTCGCAGAATAGTATAGTGTAGCTCCTCGTGGATATATAATGGTCGGTGAAGCGCCTTTTCTATTGAAGCGCTGGCCTGAGAGTACTCCAAAAGATCAGAGGCCTCCAGCTCTGATGGATTTCCATGCTCAAAGTCTCTGTAACCGGAGAGCGTGGAGAGCGTCGACTCTTGAGCAACGAGGAGAGGATCCTGTACTCCATGCTGTAAAACCGGCTGGATGCGACATTTGTCTGGACTACCCTGGGCAGTGCTCGTCTGCCGATTTTGAGCACTGAGCTTTGCCACGGTTGCGCTGTGAGTAAGAAAGCGCTGCTGTTCCTTGTTATTTTTCGCATCGGTATCGCGAACAAATTCAGAGGTAAAGCCAGCCAGGCTGATACTGCTAGAAAAGGTGGACTTGGTCCTCTTAAGCACTGACTTGGTTGCCTTTGGCTGCTTTTGCCTCTGCTTGCCCTGTTTCAAACCCTCAGTATCTGTTTGCTCCACTTCTAAAACCGGCTCCGGAGCCTGGCAACCTTCCGTGGCTAGTGGAAGAGAGTGTGCAGTTTCTAGTTTGGCTGCGATTCTATTCCCTAAAACTAAATGGAATTTGGGGTTTAGGGAATCGGCAGCGGCTTCAAACTGTGAAATGCCACCAGCTATGTTCTGAGAATTGGACTCCTTTTCCAGTACTACGTTCTGCTTATCGATTGAAACCTTAACGGCTGGTAATTTGAGAGTGAATCCGAAGGTCTTGGGCACAGTGGCAGGAGGAGCTCGTGGTAGGTCACTAGAGTCACTAAAACTTGAGTCTCCATGAGATGAGTAGGCGTCACTGGGCTTATCAGCCTTAGGTGGCTCCAGCTCGTTAGCCCTCCGCTGTTTAGAGTCTCGTTTTGGCAACTCTATGCCGCGTTTCTGTGCCTCGTCGTCCCAACAACTATCGCTGTCATCGTCGTCGTAAATGTGGGTTGAGCGCTTTGGAACTGCAGTGATCACCAGACTACTCTTGTGCTTGATGCCCTCTAATGGTGTTTTTCTGTCAGTACACTGCTGAGAGCCCATCAATTCAGATTCCGTGCTGGGGAGCTTTAGGGGGTGTATGACAGCAGATCCATGATAGTCAAATAGAGTGTCTATAGATGGAATGGCATCTCCATTAATTACCTCAACTGGTTGCTTTTGCTTTGCTGTCGCTTGCAGCTGATCGCTGATGTTGCAGTCGGTGATCTCTGACTTTTCCAATAGGTCCATTGTGGAGCTGTTGTCTGTGATCAGCTTGGTTTCCAATCCAGGGGTTAAGATTGCAGACACTGATGGCTTAGTGGAAAGTGACGTTGCAGCACTCTTCTTGGACTCCTGACTCCCATTTACGGTAGTTACTACCTTGTCTTCCACATCTTCCTCTATCATACTAGATACTGCGTTAGCATTGGCTCTGAGATCACCCAGTTCATAATCCTTATTCGCTAGAATGTGAGATCCGGTACTATGAGCAGTTTGCTTCAAAGGACGTGTCGGTGTGCTGAAGAACACACTAGTCTTGGTGGGGCTGGTTCCCGAAGGTTTCTTGGCCTGATCTTGAGTGGCTGTGGGGTTATCAGACCGTAAATATGGCATAGAGATAGGAGGTAGCAATTTTTGGGCTTGTGCAGATGCCACCTTTATAGCCCATTCTCTATCGGCCTCTGCCTTAGCAAGGTTTATCTTCTGGAGTGTAGAAGCGTCGCTTTCTGCAATTGTTCTCTGCCAGCCACTATTCTGATCAATATTGTCGACTGACAGCTGCAGAATAAGAAATTGCATGATGCGAAGTTCATAGAAATATTGCCGGGTGTTTGGAGAATCCATCTGAATGAGAGAGCAAAGTACATTGAGGTGCCCATTGCACAGGTCGAGAAGACTCACGCTGTTGTTGGTACTTAAAATACATTCAATCAGATCTACCTCACAGTCGTTGTACAGCTTCAAGAACGACTTGTAATGAAACGATATGAATTTTCGCAAGTCTGTAGGCTTTATATAAAGATCAACGTTTTCAATGGCGAAGAACTCAGCGAGCGTATAAAGGACGTAGAGGACAGACTTTCTGCTTGTAGGTGCAGAGAGCGCATTTTTGGAAAGCTCTGTCAGGAGCTCCTTTGCTGACGTGTGCTGAGTTCGGGCCTCTGCCACCGTCTCTGCGGTTGGCATAGCCTTGAGAAGGTCAGAATCGTCAAAAAGCCCCAAGTGTTTGGAGAAGTTGACACCACCTGTCTGAACCTGAACATCCGAGCCATTTTTGGCCAGCATAAGATACTGTGGGAAAACTCCTGTTTCGAAGTCAAATAAGAATGACCATGTGCCGATGATACTGTGGCAGTCGTTGTTTCTGAGAAGCTCCTTCACATTAAAACGATGACTTTCATCACAGCGCGTTAGGGGGATGTGGTCCAGTCGTGCCGTTGTGAAAATATTGGCATGGCTCTCTAGAGTGCACAAGGTAGCCAGCGAAGTCATAGGTAAATTCTTCAGCCGTGTCTCCTGAGTGTACTCTGCAATCTCCTTCAATCCTCGTGGATAGTCATTCTCTGGTAGATTGGCATATTTGGTGATATATATTGGAGCATGGAACGAGCTCGTTGCTAGCTTAAAGCTTTGCCTTCTCGTACTATCAACCAGGCGCGAAGCGATGTGAGAGCTGTGGGTGCTATTATGAGTTGCAGCAGTGAACATCTTTGTGGTCTCTAATTTTGTGTTTGTGGAGAGCTGCTGAGCCACCTTGAGGAAGTGGTACCGGAGAAGTCTAATCATGGTGATAATATACTTGGAGAACTTAATCTTGTAGACCTCAAAGGAGTGCTGACACTGAGGCTTGCTGTAATACATTCCCGAGAGCTCATCCTTTATGCGTGTGTTTAGGAAAATCAGACAGCTATAGCGTCTTAGCCACTTAAGATTAGTCTCGTTGAACACCAGCGCGTCGCACAGCATGTTATCAATGTTCTGCATTGATCGATCGGTGGTGTAGCAGACGTTGTTATTGACCAATGCTCTAACCACCGGAGGCTCAGGGGATGTCACAAGGCTAGGGGCACGAACAAAAGAGTCCGACGCTAGCAGGCTCATAACTTCAAGGATTCGTTGGACAATAAGAATATAGTGAAGGCGAGAATTGATTCGTCTTGTCTGAAAGAGTTCCACGACTTTTAGAAGCGATGGAAGAAGCGCCGTTGTCACAAGCCCCCGCACCATCGGGTTTGCATGCGAAGTGGCCAGCCGGTCAGCAATGACTGCCAAGTAACATGCGATATCATCACAAGCAGAGATGGAATAAGGCATCAATACTAAAGTACTTAACCGCAAAGACAGAGTATACATATCTATGCAGTACATGCGCCGCTGAGCCTCGAGGCGTTGGAGTAAGAACATGTCGTCTGGAAGAGTTACTGCATGCCTCTTTCCAATCTTTCGCTTTGGCAGGCCTGTTGCCGGGGAAACAGTGTTCTCCACTAGAAAGTTTTCCTGCATAGTTTCAGTTGTGACTTCTACGCCCCCGTGGCAGACATTCAGCTCACTTTCAGGCACACACTCCCCCGTGTCCACATCTATGTAGTCATAGGTAAGCTTAGCATACTTATACATCTTAAACAATAGTCGCATCCAGTCTGATCTTATGCGCGTTTGGCTTGCGCTGTGTATTTGGTTGACGAGGGTTGACAACGCTAGAACCACTGCAGGTATGAAGCCAGTCTTACGCTGATGCAGTGAAATAAGGTCTGTGCATATGCTTGGCAGGATATTGGGGAAGTACCTCAGCGTTATATTTGAAAGGTTCCTGATGCAGTGGTAGAGAATATAGCTAACACCGAGGCGAATGACATCCTCCCTAGATAGATCCACTCTCTGAAGACGCACCAGGGGCAAAAGCTCGGTTGACATAATAGAGAAGTTAAATTCATAGTCAGACAAATCCCTGGTATGAGTGGAACCAAATAGCTTGTAGAGAAGGTATCGTCTTTTGTGTTCCTTTAAATAAGTGTAATAGTTATGGGTTACATAGAGGTGATTGACGATGTAATTCGCCTGAACAGCTTGGGAAGTAGATGTAGTCAACACTGAAAGGCTACTGTGTGTGGAACGCGCTGTTAAGTTCGCGGACCCGTGTGAATAGGTTTTATCGCGACTGAGAGAACATAGCAGGGGATAGTCCCGCATAAAGGTATACTCGCCAATACGGTTAGCAACATCCACGAGTTCCGGAATTCCCTTCCGCCGTTCAGAAAGAACCTGAAGATACTTATCAAACACAAAATCGGCCGTCTCCTGATTAAGTCCGGTGTAGGACTGACCAGTGGCAGGAGAATCTGTGTCACCGAATCGTCCTGGATGTCCTCGATGACTCATAGAAGGTGCTGTACTCTCCCGATTGTGAACAGACTTCAAATCTAAGGATAATCCTAGACTGAGACCGGGAAACTTTTGTTGAGAAAGCTTTGGTGTTGATTGGGTGGTAATTTCAGGAGGGTCTTTCTCTTGTTGAGCTGGACAACTCAGTGATAGAAGCGGAACGATAGAGGGCCTGCAAGGTTTCGTTTTAGATGCCAAAGCCAATGGGCCACAGATTGCACGTCTTTCGACCTTCTCAATTTGCTCCGCATGTGTAAAGTCAGCAGACTTGTCCTTTTGCGGGTAAAATTGACGAGCTGCTCCAGAAAATGGCTCCCCGATGTTAGAAAGAGTTCCATTTGGTGTGGAAGGCGGGATGAGGAGGTTTGAGGAGGAGCGATTCTTGACCCCAGGAGCGACGGCTCTGTTGTGTGAAGCTTGCCCATAGGCAACAGCATTCGTTCGCCCCTTACCAGCTTGAGTGCTGTGAATCATATACCTAGACTGTCGCCGCGCGGTTGTGAGCACTTGCCGTGCAGGAGACGAGCTCTCATTAACAGGATCTCGTTCAGGATTGACAGCTAACGGCAAGTGAAGGTTAAGAACGGGGACTGCAGAGCCTAGGACGGATTGAGCCTCTTCTCCTTGCACCATCTGTAGCTCGGCAGACGAGACTTTGGCCTCCGATATAGTTCCCAAGTTAAATGGCGTTAGAATCGCAGACGCAGATGATTCCTGGGTAAGCGCGTCATTTAGTAATGGGTCGTAAGCTCCAGTTTCTTTCGAGGTATTCCGTTGGTCATGCACCATAGGGGGGAGTCTGACCTTGACTCCTCTCGTGACAGGTGGTCGTCCCCTGACGCTCTCATCCTTATGCTCTGGTTGTGGGATCTCAGGAATGCAATCACCTAGCGCTGGGAGCTCTAGCAAGCGATCCTTCTCACAAAATGACGCGCTGCTTCTGCTGCAAGAAGACCTTGAGTGATTTCTTATATTCACATCTTGAGATGGCTCTTTCACTCCTGCATGACTTTGTTTTTGTAAGTCTTTAGCCAATTCAGTGGATGCCTGTGTGCCGTGTAGACTAGGTTCTTGATTGCAGGTACGTGGTGAGACAAAGACTGCTGATTCTTGGTGGTCAAGTGGAGTGGGTTGTCGCTCCTCCCTATCGTTTTCGTCGAACAAATCCTCGCCAAAGTCTCTTGATCTGTCACTATTTAAGTTGGTATTAGAGTCACCATTGTTAGACTGAGAATAATAGCCACTTTCTTCCTCGTTATCATCAGAGTCCAAGTGCTGACTGTTGTTAATTTCGATGGATGAGCGGTCGGACACCATACTGCTACCCTCCGAGCGAACAGTATTAATCAAAGGAAGCTTGCCATATGAGGCGGTCTCTTTTCGCAGTTTTCTTTTTTGTCCTGGAACAGAATTACTAAACACCGTCTCAGCAAAGTTAGAGAGAATGCTCCGTGCTGACGAGATCTCCGATAGCGCATCATCCAACTGCTTACAAACCGTAGGCATAGTGCAATCCTCGTCGAGAGAAAGACTGGAGGCTACTGTCATCCCGGAGTTGGTCGATTCGTTACCATCGCTGGTGTCACCGTCCTTGGCATTGCCGCGGCCCCTATGTATTTGATTCAACTGCACAATGGAGAGAGAGTTGGTTGTCTGCGAGCACATATCGAGGTTGTTACACACCTTGTTGAGATACACCTGAATGAAGTGAATTGGTGATAGTGTGTGCACGAATGGCACACAAGCGTGATGTGTTGAGATTATGTCCCCCACAAGCACATAGAAATAAATACTATATAACATTTCACTATCACTGAGCTGTGAAATAATGTAATTGAGAAGAGAATCTAGACACTTGGTTCTACTATATTCTTTAGAATCAATACTGAGGTTCGCAAATATATAAGAAGACTGCGAGGCGCAAGACTCCATGAAGCATTTTAAAAACGTTTTCCCAAGAGCAAATATCTTAGCGTTGTGACTGTTTTGGAGGGTTGCTTTAAAGACTTTAGTAGGCACGTCGCGGGAGAAAAAGACCTCTGAATACTTGTTAGACACATAAATATCTGTTAGCTCTCGAATCGCCGTGGTCAGCTCGAGAGGATTCTTGCACTCGAGATTGGCCACCAAGGATCGAACGTAATCTTGATTTGGATCGCGATCTCTGCCCCGCACTAATCTGCGAGGTGCGCGCGACACACTTCGAGTGCTCAACACAGAAACAGGCCGTTTGTGATGTGACAGTGACTTCGCACGCATTAGTTTTTTAATCTCCAAATCTGATGTTCCGCTATGAGCATGACGGGCATGTAATCCAACTCTTTCGCATCACTGATCATACAGCAATCAACTGAATACGTTAGTTGAGTACGTTAGCTGAGTACAAGCAGATAGTGTGAGCAGGTAGCAAATAAATGGCCCAATTTAATCAGATTTAAGAAGCGTCGCAAACCAATTTATTATCCGCTCGAGTATTCCATTACTGACCACTGGGGGCGTCTTTTTTGTCAACACATAAGGAGGTAGGTCAAGCTCGTGACAAAGTGTTATGTCGTTGTCTAAGTCCTTAACAAGACAGGGGATAAGGCCGATGATGGAGATCTTGCTGAGACAGATTACTCTCGCAGAAACCGCGGCTTGTGCGGAGAGGGCGTCTCTGAAACGGACATGAATAAAATGGTGATTGGCGTAATTGACCCTCATAATGGTCCCAAAGTTCATAAGGGCGTGAAGAGCCAGCGAAAGATTGGATGGAGTAATCCCATAGACAGTTACCCATTCGTCTACAGACGCCAGATCTATGGGTTCTGGGACAGCGAGCTTTCGGTGCTGACCGGGAACATCCATTGTTGCTACCGCTTTGGTTGCTAGAGCGCGGGAGGAAAGGCTGTACGGGTCATTCTGGTAGGAAAATCCCACTGAGTGTGTCTGCATGTTGGATTTTAAAATGGAGGACAAAGAAGACTTTCTGGAATGTTTGGACATGGCAATAGCAGCGCAAGCTCTACCAGCTACCGGGCACTTGGATGCACTAGCCAGTGAAAACGATCTCTTTCTATATCTTAAAGAAGTGTCCACCCCTGCTGACTTGCTCGCAGGAGTCTCCGCTTTCGACCTTTCCGTCCGTACCGATGATTCTCTCCTTGGTGGCGAAGAGTTTCCTCGAGGAACTAGCGCACTAATGTATTTACTACGCGCCAAGAAGGAATTGCTAGCCAGCACACTTCTAAATTGGGCAATGACAGAAGAAGGAGCCGCCGGAAGATGTCTTCTGGGCCTTCAGGACTCTAATGGAATGTCTGCGCTCATGCTAGCAGCGCAAGGAGGGTTCTTGGAGCTAGTGAGAAGCCTTGCTCCTTATGAAGCATGCCTGCAAATGCATTCCGAAGCACACATAAAATGCTCCGGAACTAAACCGTCGAGCTGGGTATCTGGGAAGACGGCTCTGATGCTTGCCGTTGAGGCACGGCACTTTGATGTGGCCTTGTTCTTGTCTACTTACGAATCAGGAATGTTCTTTGTTCTGGAAAGGCATGTCCGAAACACAGATCGTACAAAAACTGTTTTTATCGACCACCTGTTTGCACTAGACATCCTCGAGAGTATTTCTCAAGATTTAGAAAATGATCCTCATGCCAAGAATCTATCTGACGCACTAGATCTCGATCGCTGGATGCGCGCTGCAGTTACTAAGGACATTGCTAGACTTATAGAAATGGCTCCTGGCTTTCTCGGTAAAACGAACGGATTAGGACAGACGGCAATAATGATAGCTTGCTGCAAAGATCAAGTGGACTCCATACGGGCCTTGATACGATACTGCCCTGAACAGTTTCGCACGTTGGAATTGAGCAAGCATGATGTTTTTGATAACAACGCGCTCTGTTATGCGACGCTAATGAAATCTGTGGCTTGTGTCACATTGTTATCTGCATACAACGAAGCTCACTACCAGAACTTTTCACTACATAGGCCTGATGAGCGTAACATTGCTTCTCGGTGGAATGGCAAAGGAGTGATGAGTTGTTTGGAGTATGCACAGAGCATTGGCTTCTGTGACGCATACCCGCTCTTATCAGAGCCTCTTTGCCTTAGTAGACGTTTATAAAGGTCTGTGTTTGCAAATCATTCATTCAAAGGTTCAACTCGTCTGGTGAGTCTTTGTGGATCTAGAATACCTGATATCTCACTGTCATGATCGCTGTGATAATAATGGAGGTTCTACAAAGGTCTCCTTTCCTTTTATAATGTGTAGCAGCACACTTGATTAAATTATAGTGATGGCGTAGACTTGGCTTCCAACAGAACTCTGTTGCTTAATGATGCTATACACTCAGCTTATGGTCCTGTAGTATTTGCTATTACGTTAGTTTATTCTTCTTGTCTGTAAATCTTCATTTCTATACTCTTATCAATTACTTTATAATTTCTTATCCGAGCTTCGTACTACTATGCTAAGCAGTCCTAGTAGAGCTCTTAGATTTTCAGCCTTTAAGAATCTGACCTATGGATTACCAGTATTCACCGTCATTCTCTGCATTGCCGCCATACTCCATTAATAATATCGCTATCTCCATATATCTATATGCTACCATTTCCATTGTACTGCTTTCCGGCACACACAAACCCACCTATCTGACATTTTCTCTCTGCCTCTTGAGAAGAGCCACATCACACGAGGAAGGGCGCCGTTTACTCGAGGAGAGAGGCGATTGCGTCGTGGCCATGCCTCCTTGCGATGTCGAGGGCGGTGGTGCCGGGCGGGAAGCCGAGCCACTCACGGGTGGTCTGCATGCCTTTCTCCTTGTCCATCAGGAGCCTCGCACACTCCAGGTGACCACCCTGCGCTGCATGCATGAGCGCTGTCCATCCGTTGTTAGTCTTCATGCCGTCTTCTTTGTCTACTAGAAGCCTCACGCAGTCCGAGCAACCGTTGTCGGCTGCGTGCATGAGGGCAGTCCACCCACTGTTGGCCCTCATCCCGCCTTCCTTGTCCAGTAGAGCCTCCGCACACTCGCGGCGCCCATACTGTGCTGCATACATTAGGGCGGTCTTCCCATCATCCGTTTTCATGCCACCCTCCCTCTCCAGGAGGAGCTGCACGGACTCCAGTTTGCCGCGCCGTGCTGCGTACATAAGGGCGGTGGTGCCGTTGTTCCTCCGTTTGCCGCCTTCCCTCTTCAGCAGGAACTTCACGCATTCCGGGTGGCCCCCGTACGCCGCCCGCATGAGCGCGGTCTCTCCAAGCTTATTCTGTGTGCTACCTTTCATCTTCAGCAGAACCTTCACGGCTCTCAGGTTTCCATACTCTGCTGCTGACATGATGTCGGTCTCGACGAAGCCGTATTTCAGCAACAAAAAAGACGAGAGACTCAGCCCGCTCCTCCCTTGTTGGTGGTAAAACTCTGCGGCTTCATCGATGCTCCTATCAGAAGCAGACCCCTCGGTGTCCTGAGGGCGACGACTCGCCTCCGAATCCCTGAGCACACCACTCGACATTTTTAACTTCGTCTGCTTGCAGGAAGACACTGCCACGGAAACACACACTTTGCTCTCTGCTTCACTGAAAACGGTTTGTCAACTGCTGTCCGAGCATCTCCGTGAGAGCCGCCGCGCTGGGTGGGCCGCCCGCTCACCGTCCGGGGTCCAAGGTTCAGATCTTGAAGCTCGAACTCGTGCCCTCATACAAGGCCTCCTCCCCTGTGGGTAGGCGGGTCTCACGCTCGTTCACTTCTCCAATCCAGGACTCAGAACTCGAAGCTTGAGCGTCGAATGTCATGATGATTTACTCCACCCACCGGTTGCTTCCAGTGGTGTGCTGCTGGGGCCTGCCTGCAGGTATGGTCCAGAGATCCCACGGGCAAGCCTCGCTCAATTCCCGGCCAGTCTGGAGATGAGGGTTGGCCGCGGGTCGTAACGATAGCCACAACGGTGATAGGAGGAGCTCCCTCCGTTTGTGGATCTGGGGTCTGTGCGTTCCTCGGCTGTTCCGTGGGCGTGCGCACAGCTGGACCTGAGGCGAAGGAGAGCCCGCGAGGACCAGATCTGCACTACGAATGCAAAATCGTACCTCAGGGACACCCAGAGAGCAAGCCGTGAGTCTCTACTCGGGGGACCACTCCAAAGACGTTTACTCTCTCAGCAGGACACACACGCTGGCTCTGTGGCCTACCGTGCGAGAGCGCCAAGCAACCAACCGAGCACCTGAGAGAAGCAAACGATGACAGACACAGAGTGCTGGGCGACGACAAGTTGATCATTCCGGCCCAGTACCGAACCAGACAGAGCTCGCTATGCTCATCCACCAGGGGGCACGCATGATCGCGAGCATCGAACAGGCCGGGACTGGGGTCGCGCTCCCTGCTATCAGGGGCCTGAACGCCCTGGTGGGAAGCCCCAGAGGACTCAAGCAACACAGTAGAGCAGGCCCAGAGTAAGGCAGACCCAGACCCCGAGAAGGCGAGACGCCGGATAGCAAACAGGGTGAACAACGCGCTGAGCTTCGGAGCAGTTGCTAAGGCTCTCCGCGCCCTTGATGAGACACCCGTGCGTCCCCCCGAAGGCTACGTTGGCCTTGACTACCCTCCATCGATGAGCTCGACGGGCTGGAGCGGCAACCGAGGAGGAAATGAGGAAGGCCCTGTTAGGACTCTCAACAAGAAGGCCTCAGGCGTGTCTGGCCTCGGGCCGGTCCAGCTCAAGGCGATGAAGCAGAACGACAGCTTCGTGAAGTACCTCACGCAGGCGTACAACGAGCTGACCACCCACCCCGAGGCGATGTCCGACGTGATGGCCATGTTCGAGTTCCGGGCGATCCTCATCCCGAAAGAGTCCGACGGATACCCCGATCGCGATAGGCGGATGGTCACGAACATCTTCCACCGCGTCCTGCTGAAGGGCTGATCAAGCATGCCAACTACCTCTCATGCGAGCAGATCGCCTTCAAGCAGAACGCGTACGCGGTAGGTGTGAGGAGGGCCCACGAGCTCATCAGCAGGACAGGAGCACGCCGTCTCCCTCGACACAAAGAATGCCTTCAACTCGCTCCCGAAGGCGGAGGTCATCAGAGCCCTGAACGAGGCGGGCATCCTGAAGGTCCTGATCGACTACATCAGGAACTTCCTCGATCTGAGGCACAGCCGGGACGTGAAGTGCGAGGTCTGTGGCGTCCCCCAGGGCAGCCCGCTCAGCACGCTCCTCTTCTGCATGGCCATCGAGCGCCTCCTGAGACGCCTCAGGGAGAGGGGCATCACCTTCCTTGCCTAGCGGACGACATCGTGGCGTTCCACGACGAAGGGTACCCAGCAGGTGTGATAACACAGCTGGCCACAGCAGAGGCTGCCGCCATGGGCCTGACGATCAGGAGCGACAATGCAAGTCCACCATGGCGGGCGAGGAGGTGACCTTCCTCAACCACCCGGCGTCCCCCACTCCTGCAAGCTCCAAAGGTCATCGCAGGTGCTGTGACTGCCCTGAGGAAGATTGAGAACGCCCCCATAACCACCCACCAGAAGCTCATCCTGATGTCACTGCGTGGTCCCGATGGTGAGCTACGCCCCCCTGGTCGAAGTAACATCGGACAAGGCGGACTACGAGGAGCTCAACAGACGCGTCGCACAAGGCTTCAGCACTAACCAACAGAAGCTGCGATCGCCTGGTCGACTTCCTGGCGTACCCGAAGGAGAAGGGCGGCCTGGGCCTGCTCATGCCTGGATCCTACCACGACGAGCTGCGGAGGGTATGGGCCTCCCTGGACGTCAACAAGGGGACCAGAGACCCGGTGGAGCTGCCGGTGAACGGCCAGGCACTGCAGGGGAAGGGGCCTACTTCAACCGCCTCCTCACGCGCACACCAGCTTCCGGACAGAGCGGCGGCGTGCTGACCGAGGAGGAAAGGGCCCTGAAGGAGAAGGGCGGCTCGATCATGGCGCAGACAAGAGGCACCTGCCCGGGCTGCCACACGGCGTGGACCCTCGACCACGAGGCACGACATGATCGTCGCGTGCCTGTGCCTCCGCGTCTCGGGGAAGCTCAACCGGAACTGGAAGTCGAGACCCACAGCCACCTCAGCGACCAGAACCAGAAGCCCGACATCTGGCTTGTCGACAAGTGCAAGGCGATAGATGTGGGTGTCATCCAGCTCCGCCAGATGGATGCCTACTACAACGAGAAGGTCAAGAAGTACAGGGACGGGACGCTCCCGATCATCTACGGGACAGACGGATCCCTCCACCCCAGTCCAAGGGGCACCTCGAGGAGCTCCACGTGGACGTTGAGAAGCTCTCTGTCCGGGCTGCCTTCGCCATCGCCCACATGGCTGCAGAGGCGAACGAGCACCCGACGAAGCTGATCAGACGGGCCGGGCCGAAAGCCTGGTCACCCAGAGCGACCGTCTCCTGTCATCCTACTTCTGACAGCTGAATGAATCCACCCCTGGGACCTGTCGACAACGACCGAGAAGGTGCAAAGACTGGACACACAACCGAGTTGAATCCCAACCAGAAGAGAAAGCCCCGCTAGCTGCTGCTGATCTACATGGACAGTATTGAGAATGACAACAAAGACCAGAGCTTCACTCACCGTGAGGGGAGAGCAAGGAGAGGCACCCTAGTAGACCAGTGAGTCCATGAGATGGCTTGATCTCCAAAAGGACCTATGTGCACACCTAGACCGAGCACACGCCCGTAGAACAGCTGAGGAACGCAATAGCTCCTCCTACTACCACTGTGGTCCTTATATTGATACACGACCAACCCTCGTCTCCGGACTAGTCAGGGACTGAGCAAGAGCTTGCCCGTGGGATCTCTGGACCATACCTGCAGGCAGGCCCCAGCAGCACACCACTGGAAGCAACCGGTGGGTGGAGTAAATCATCATGACATTCGACGCTCAAGCTTCGAGTTCTGAGTCCTGGATTGGAGAAGTGAACGAGCGTGAGACCCGCCTACCCACAGGGGAGGAGGCCTTGTATGAGGGCACGAGTTCGAGCTTCAAGATCTGAACCTTGGACCCCGGACGGTGAGCGGGCGGCCCACCCAGCGCGGCGGCTCTCACGGAGATGCTCGGACAGCAGTTGACAAACCGTTTTCAGTGAAGCAGAGAGCAAAGTGTGTGTTTCCGTGGCAGTGTCTTCCTGCAAGCAGACGAAGTTAAAAATGTCGAGTGGTGTGCTCAGGGATTCGGAGGCGAGTCGTCGCCCTCAGGACACCGAGGGGTCTGCTTCTGATAGGAGCATCGATGAAGCCGCAGAGTTTTACCACCAACAAGGGAGGAGCGGGCTGAGTCTCTCGTCTTTTTTGTTGCTGAAATACGGCTTCGTCGAGACCGACATCATGTCAGCAGCAGAGTATGGAAACCTGAGAGCCGTGAAGGTTCTGCTGAAGATGAAAGGTAGCACACAGAATAAGCTTGGAGAGACCGCGCTCATGCGGGCGGCGTACGGGGGCCACCCGGAATGCGTGAAGTTCCTGCTGAAGAGGGAAGGCGGCAAACGGAGGAACAACGGCACCACCGCCCTTATGTACGCAGCACGGCGCGGCAAACTGGAGTCCGTGCAGCTCCTCCTGGAGAGGGAGGGTGGCATGAAAACGGATGATGGGAAGACCGCCCTAATGTATGCAGCACAGTATGGGCGCCGCGAGTGTGCGGAGGCTCTACTGGACAAGGAAGGCGGGATGAGGGCCAACAGTGGGTGGACTGCCCTCATGCACGCAGCCGACAACGGTTGCTCGGACTGCGTGAGGCTTCTAGTAGACAAAGAAGACGGCATGAAGACTAACAACGGATGGACAGCGCTCATGCATGCAGCGCAGGGTGGTCACCTGGAGTGTGCGAGGCTCCTGATGGACAAGGAGAAAGGCATGCAGACCACCCGTGAGTGGCTCGGCTTCCCGCCCGGCACCACCGCCCTCGACATCGCAAGGAGGCATGGCCACGACGCAATCGCCTCTCTCCTCGAGTAAACGGCGCCCTTCCTCGTGTGATGTGGCTCTTCTCAAGGGCCGGATGGACAAGCTGTGTATGCGTCAGAGAGTGGTGCTGACGGAGAGGGGTGAGCACACCTCATGAAGGAAGGAGGTCACGAGAAGGCCGGGCAGCAACGACGCCCGCGTCTAGCCAGTGGCGGCGTCCTCGCAGGGGGCAAGAGGAGGAGGGCTACGGTCGAGCGGTAACCGATGCGCGCGTATTGGTTAAATATAAAAGTCTCTTAGAGAGCGCACCAGATTTGATAAGCAAAGGTGTCAGAAAAGCTCTACATTCATAACCACTAGCTACCTCCATCTCTAAATACAGTTATAAATGAAGTAAGTCTATTTGTAAAATCTTTGAACCACATCTATAGGCGTGCCCTAACAACACAACACTGGAAACAATCAGGGGGTAAAGTGGATCATGTTGTAGGGGTAAGGCTGTTTCTCTGCGAGTTCATCTTCGCCCTCGTGACATGCAGCTACTACCACCACCTGCCCTGCATCCAGGCGTCCTTCTACGTCGACAGGACTGCCAAGGACAAGAAGATGCGGTACTTCAGAGAACTCATGGCGAACAAGAGCCAGAAGGACTCCTCTCTCTCCTTCCAGACGCTCAACGAGTGCATCAACATGATGCTCCACGGGGTGGTCCTTGGAAACATCATGCACAGATACGACACCGGGACGCTTTTCCTGTGTAGCACCCTCCTCGCGCCGGTGTGCAGCCTCGGCTACCTCTGGGTAAAGTCGTATCACAGCCTGGCCGAGATATACTCTGCGATAACCGTGAAGCTGTTGTCGGACAGCAGCACGTTCTGCAACCCAAGGCACAGCATCCGAGAGCTGACGTTCGAGGACTTCGGGAGGCTGGCGCTCCATGTCGACGAGGAGGCGGTTCGCGGCAGAATTAGGTACGGAGACAACGGGAGGCTGGAGCAGTACCCCTTCATCTATCAAGTAGCGCTGCCGGAGAAGACCATCCAGGCCATCTACGTGGCAAGGACGTGCCAGCTGTGCAGTCAACTGCAGAAGGGAGCAGATGGTTGCACCTCAACCGACAAGACAACGAGTGTCTTCAACATCCAGCTAGCAGAGGCAGAGTTCGACACATATATGCTCAGGGAAGCATACGGTGCATATGCGGCAACCCCCAGTCGGCTCTGCAGAGTTGTAAACAGATGTAAACACAATCGGTAGTTTTTCAAAAGGATATGGACAACAATATATGTGAGCTATGTGTTCAGAAAAATCCTGGAGTGCAGTGGACCATTGGAGGGGTCTCTGTGACCGTGGAGTCTCTTTGTCACGCGGTGCAACAACTGAAAACCCAATCGTCCAACTTCTCCTGGGCAGCTGTTTCTCGAGCACTTGGACTGTCGAAATCAGCGACCTCTGCCTCCTCTATGCTGAAAAAAAAGTATCAGCAATATATTCAGCCGTATGAGTCTCTTTCAGCGCTCGCTGCCCTGCATACCCCAACCAACCCTTCAGTATCTTATCTAGAGCGACGATCTATGAGTGCCAAGCTGTCCGACAAGCTTGCAACTATACCGGACATCCTTTTTACACAGAAGAAAGAGGAGACATTATGTCTGCAAGCTCTACGAAACCTACAGTTCCAAGTCGTGAAGAAGCCTGGCGAACAGGCAGTAGGCAACATGGACTACCCACAGCAGATTGTGGAACTTTACAATGAGTCTCAGCCATTTACAAATAAGTTGCTTGCAGATCTTTTAGAGCGACTTGACGAGGTAGTAAGTCTTACAATTGGCCCTCTGACCTATTTGACAACTGTTCCAGACTTCCGACTCCTTCATCAGTCGTTGCAGAGACTGATTCTTTATGACCTTCCTTCTCATCTCGTTGAGAAAGTCCATGATATGGCCGTTGAGTTCCTCCCAAGGCTCCACACCCTCTCGATACTGGCCACTAGTTGCCATATGATTGCACCCTCTTGTGACGAGGATGGAGCAGGGAGTTTCCAAGGCCCACCATTTCTGACTGAGACGGCAATCTGGTAGTATTTATGTTGCATATTGTTGGGACTCATAATCACAGTTAGCATCTTTTCATTGGTAGATTGGCCTACAGAGGTCTGAAAGCATGGCAGAAAAGCCACACTTCGAAGACTTCAAACTGGTAGTATAAAAAGTTGCATATCCTGCAGTGCACGTCTATAGTTGCTGGTATGTGATACTTATTGGATCTCATCTGTAGTTTTTTCTCGAAAAAATGTCCATCAGGGTGGCATCATCATTCAATTCGAGGACGTTGTCTTTGATACGCGTTGGTGTTTTGTGAAGCAATCCTTACCAAATATTTACGCACGGACATGTACATAGGTGACAAGACTGAAAGTGTGATTACCTATTTGGTGGTCGTGTTTCTCTTAAGCCAGGGGTTTGTGTTCCGTTCTTACTTCCGGCTCAATTTATCTGTAAATCGCACACTGGACAAGGTTTGTGACGGAGTCCGCGGAGATCAGTTGAGGCATTTTCGAAAAAGCTACTTTTGAGGCGTTGGGACTAAACAGACTATCAGCATCGATGAGGATATTGGTCACAGGAACCCCTGGGGTTGGGAAGACGACCCTTGCTAAGCGCTTCTTGGAGCTCCATCCAGATTATAGATATGTCAATGTAAGCGATCTTGTCCACAGCTCTGGACTAATAGAGAGCTACGACGAAGTCTTCAACTCCGTAGTTCCGGATGAGGAGCGGCTTCTGGACACTCTTGAGGTACTCATCCAGAGGAATAAGAACATCCTGGTGGACCACCATTCCTGCGAACGCTTCCCGATTCGCTGGTTTGACATCGTCGTTCTTCTGCGTCTAGGCACTGAGGAACTGTATGATCGACTGGTTTTGCGTGGGTATTCATCGAAAAAGATCCTAGAAAACATCGAGGCCGAGATAATGGGGGTTGCAGAGGACGCAGTCGCAGATTTCGACCAGCGGCGAGTTATAACTTTCACTCACAAGACTGAAGATGATATGCGTCACGTTCTTGCACGCATAGAAGAAAGGCTTCATCAGACTCCCCGGTCTGTTAGACTGAAGGGATCCAAGACAAGGCTCTGTGTGTGCCGACCACAAAGATGCTATGCGTGGACATGGCATGGATCTATCTCCTCTTTCTGCAAGGCCTATCGTAACTCACTCCGTTTCCGGTCCTCAGGAGGGGAAAGGAAAAAATAAATCGACCTTAATGTCTGACTCTCTTATCAATACCCACTATCGAGACTGTCTCGTGATATTTGAAGGTAGGGATATTGTTACATATCGCGCATTCTCTGTAAAACACAACGAGCAGGTCTTTGTCCGACACATAAACTTTACCAGACTGGAGGGAAGATCTGCCAAACCTTTCACTCGACTTATTCATGCAATCGAGAAACTATGCCACCCGAGCATACTTGCCTACAAGATAATTGTCCTATCGGACTCTGAAGCTCTTTTAGAGTTTAACGTCGTTCCCCTACAACTAGCTGTACTTCTTAATAGCCAGGCGCACGCTTGTACCCACATTAGTGAAGCAATTGTTCTTCGAGTTGCAGAAAGCATTGAAAAGGCCATTGACTACCTCTCTTCCAATCTAGCGGAGTTCTCTGAGCTTCCTGTAAGGTTTGGTGCCGCAGATATCATCTCTAATTACAATCTGGAGGGGCCAGTCTTACTGGATCCTCTGTTCCTGTTGGGATTGGAGACTAGATCTATGAGCATAGCGACCGAAGCGCCTTTAACAGATGTCATATCTCTGAAGCATTGCCTTGGCCTTGTTCTTCTTGAGCTATGTACTTTGCAATGCAGTGAGACTTCAGAGTACGTCAGCCGTGCAGCCGTGCTGGCGGAATCGTCTATTTATACACCTGAAACCCTGCAGTGTGTGTTTTCTTATCTTCAATTTGGTCAACCCACATCCATAGTTCCTCCGTCACTATTTACAGAAAAGCATAATTTAGATTCTTCAGAAACTCTTTCAGAACCCGACATGCCCCAGGGAAGGACGACGCTGATGGAGTGTGTCCTGCTGGATTGTCTGCACGAAGTGGCCAAGTATCTGCCCACAGAAAAGAGGCATACAACAGAGGATGGCAGGACTGCCCTAATGTTGGCATCCTCTGCCGGAAAGTTAGAGTTTGTTCGGCTTTTGGCTCCTCATGAGGCACGGATGCAAGATAATGATGGGTATACCGCTCTAATGCTTGCTGTGGAGAACAATCACTTCGAGTGTGTGGAAGCGCTGTTGGAGTTCGAGGCAGGGCTGAGAACAAAGACAGGAAAGAGCGCACTTGATATTGCTCGCACAATGAGGCGACATGAATGTATGTTACTGTTGGAGGACAAAGACTGCGTAAGCAGCCCGTGGGAAAGACTTATGCATGCAGTGCAATGTTCGAAAATTGATACGGTTTTAGACAACATTGACGCTCTAGACTCTGGCATTTTTGAAGAGGCATTACGCAGAGGAAACACCCTCATATTATCGCTGCTATGCCATAAAATAGCGGCTGATGAACTCCCCATCACCCTCTCTTCCCCCCTTCACAAGCGTGTAGACAAACAAACCAGGCTAATGATGAGTGTATGTAATAGGAATGCACACGACCTTATAGGTTACTTGGATACTCTTGGGCATATATACACACAGCAGCTAGAGTTTCATTCTACAGATAGACGGAGTAAATGCCAGATCACAGGGAGCACGGCTCTGATGATCGCGGCATACACAGGTGAAATAGACAATGTTAAGATGCTCCTGATAGAGCGGGGCATCAGAACAAGCACGGGGAGAACAGCACTTATGATCGCAGCACGGTATGGTCATACAGATGTCTGCAAGCTTCTGTTAGAAGAAGCAGGACTCCAGGATCAGGAAGGAAGAACAGCCATGATGCTAGCCGCACAGTACAGAAGACATGAAGTAGTGCAGCTTTTGCTGCCACACGAGGGCGGGCTAGTCACAAGCAACGGAGAAACAGCATTGATGATAGCAGCAAACCAAGGGTTCGTCGAAGTAGTTGAGGCATTAATAGATGTTGAAGCAGGGCTCCAAACTAAGCATGGAATGAGTGCCCTGATGTTTGCAGTGGAAAATGGGCATGCCGATGTCGCACGGCTGTTAGCTGAGAAAGAACATGGGCTGCAAAAGAAGCACGGACTTTGCGCACTAGCTCTTGCTGCGCAATATGGTCGAAAAGATATAGTTTCTTCGCTCATGGACTATGGAAACGAGAAGTGGAACTTTACTCGGCTCATGTACTCAGTAGCAACTCGGAACTATTCGCTGTTCTTCAAGACACAACCACAGGCAGGACAGCGGACAGTGGGGGGCTACACAGCGCTGATGATTGGAGCCGCCATAGGAAATAGTATAGCGGTGAAGTTCCTCATTAAGCAGGAGGCAGGGATGCAGACAGATAGCGGGTGGTCTGCACTCATGTTTGCTGCATACCATGGACACTCAGATATAGTGAGGAAACTTTATCCTCATGAAGCAGAGCTTTTAACTGCAAAAAAGAAGGACGTCTTCTACTGGGCTGCACGCTCCATTGCCCCCAAGCCAAGCGTTAGGTCTCAGGTCTTGTCTGTTCTTGAAGAATGTCGAAAAAACATATTTTAATTTAGAGATGTTTCCTGAGGTAGCCACTCGCCGTATTCGAGCCCCCAAGGATAAGAATAGCTTGGAGAACATAATGTATGTACGTTCTGTTATCTGTAACGCCTTCCCAGCTACATCTAAGAACAGCTCGGATATTAGAGAAAATATAGAGCTCTTTGCGACGTTACTTCATAGGGGAAGCATCTCAGGGCTTGAAAATGTCCAGAGTGCCATTACAAGTGACAACCTTGAATTTCTAAAGGTGGTGTACTGCAAGGCAGACAACTTCTTAGAAATAAAGACACAGGTTGTTATGTCCTATGCCTATCTCCTTCAGAATCTAACGGAGGACATGCTTAGCTTGCTTTTGCAGTCTGAGCCTATGCAGGACGTGCTCACCTCCGCCCTGTCATCGCCAAATCCGGACATCCGCGGCTACGCAACTGCAAGCCTCAAGTTCATAGCCTCGTCAATTACAGTTAAGCAGCTTAATTTACTGAGTGTTGGCGGCGAATATCCATTTTTAGTGAAGATTACCAACTGCTACGCCACAGGTGAGAAGGACCAGCAGATGGCTGTTAAAGGGTTAATACTGGCCTCACTGCAGCACAGCCAGACTCACAGAGGCCAATTGCCAGAGCTCCTAGAGTGGATAAATCGCGTGTTGCTGGGGCCATTTATCTCTTATATGTGCTACGAGCTATTGGTGATGTCTGTCGACTTAGCCAATCTGAGCGACGGACCATACTGCCCACCGCATGACCCAGCGAAAAGATCTCAGATAAAAGAGCTTCATGAGAAGATCTCAGATATTTTAGACTTCTTCCTTGACTTGAGCTCTGTGCGACACGAGGAGCAATGCATGGAGGTGTCGAGGATCATTACTCAGCGCCTTATTGAGCTGGTGATTGGTCCTGTAATCTTAGTATCTCTTCAGCATTGTCGCTTCGAGAAGGTTGCCCAGCACAACATTAGTTGGCCGATATACAGCTTTTCCGTGAGAGGATGTCTCAGCAATAATGATGAAAAAGCAGATACAGACTCTAATCCGCAAGGAGGACAGCTTGGCGCGCCATCTCTACCCTTGCAATCAACAGGATTGGCCCTTAGTTCTAGAAGCATAGACTCTGTAGATACAAGCAAAGGCAGTGTAATGGGTGACAGCATGATATTGGACAGTAGCTATAACGGAGGACAGTCGCTCTCTGTTTCCGTTTCAATGGATGCAAATCAGGCACTCATACAGAAAATGCCACCTGTTCTACCAGTGCACATAGTGCTCATATTATTGGTACACATTATGAGTACCTTTAGGGGCAGCATCATCGGGCAGTACCTGTACAGGATCTTCTTTCTGGACAAAGGGTCTGTGGAACAGTTGCAAGAGCTCATCGTGTGCCCTGTTGTAACAGGGGCTCTAATAACCATCATATCCTCATCAAATAGTCTGACCCAGAACGCTATTCTCTCTGACTCTCCGGACTTGCAGCACCAAAAGATCTGCTACGGGCCAGCGGTTGTTCGTGAGTGGTGTGAGTACTTTAGTCGAACACATGATAGTGCAAAAGACCCTGTGCTGCTGCGCCTTATTTCAAGGGTCATACAAAAGTACACGGGCATATCCCTATCGTGCGGAAATGATATGTTAGATCTTGTGTTGATTAGGTTTTTCTTGGCCCTTCACACGTATTCACAAGAGTGTGGGGGAGATTCTTCCGCTATTTTTGTTAGTATGCAGGGCCCGCGTTTTGTTGCCCAGACTATTGCATCTTCTTGCAAGAAGCACATGCGGAGCGTGACGCTTAAGCAATTGGTAGACCTAACAGATGTATACAAGAGTAAGCTAGATGGTGCGGAGATACATAAGGATGCCTCCAGGCAAGTGGATGTCCTAGAGGCGTTAGCTGTGCAGGAAAGGGAATGCCAGAAACTTCGGTTGACAATCAGTAGCGAGGGACACTCCCCAGAGTGGAAGACCCTTTTTCCAGAGGAGGACAGCTCATCACATCCTAAAAAGCAGATGCAACACCTCGTACGGCTCTACACAACCCTTTCACTATACCAGGATGAAATAATTCCATATGACACACTGGTAACAATCTTCAAGACCATAAAGCAGAACTTCTCACCCGTTGCTTAGTATAAAACTTCCAGCAGAGCAGATGCCAGACCATTTGTGCTCAGCATCCACTCTTGAGGCTTTGGCATTTCTCGTATGTCTATACGGAGATTAAAGGAAATGACTTTACAGGTATTTAGGGGTGCATTAATGGACACAACCAATCTACCACTAAGTACCCCGGAGTAGTCTCTTGATGCAGAATCAAAATTCACGACTTTTATTTCCACGTTTGTGGGGACAGAAATTCCGAAGTCTGGGGGCTCTGCTATCTTTACATTGCTCATGCTACCAATAAATGAGGATCTTGACGAATGGCCTGCCGGCTTGAGCTCCACTGCAAAGTCAACATTCAGCTGTGCCTTGTACGGAGTAGACAGACGGTGTATTACGATGGTGCATATGTCTCTCGCAACTTTCTTCCCCGTACTCTGGCACCTTATAGAGTCATCAGAGATTGGAGGCTCATACCTGTTATCTGAGCACACTGGCTCGCGAATCTTTGAAGCTAGTGTCACCGGAAGCGACATCTGTGTGTATGCCTTGACATCAGAGCCCTTTGATAGAAGGGGAAGCTCCTTGGTAATCTCCAGTAGAGGCGCATCCATGCTGTCAACAAAAAGCCCATCGCCTCGGTCGTATTCGGGTGCAGCAACACTAAATTCATTGACAGAATCACGCGAAGCATTAGGGTTGTCTGCAGACAACTGAAGAGATTGTGAAAGCGGCTTACGATCGCTATTAAGTCTTCTTTCTGTGCATGCAAGCTCTCTAGAGACTTGTTCTCGCAGTACTTTTGAATATCTTTTATAATGCACGCTCTCAGACCTTCTGCTGGGCTTGTCTTTCTCGACGGTAAGAGGCTTTATCGATGCTGTGCCTCTGCTTAGTGACGCCTTGCTTGGAATAATCAGATCTTCTACAGATGGCCGGGTCTCGTATTCCTTTTGGAGCGTGGCCTGGATGTCCCTCGCTGACTCAATCGGGGAGGACACCATGGCTCGTTTGAGCGCCCGAGTACTAATTGTGCTTGCAGCTATTGCACCATAATCTATAGAACTCCGTACCTGCTTCACTAGTTCGTCCATGTCGGTGCTAGAAGACTTCGAACGATGATTGACGGGTTGTCTGGCAAGGGTCTCCACACACAGATGGGAAGACGGTGCGTCTACAGCTAGTGAAGGGCCTCGACTAGATGTGCTCCTACGTTTGTGTGGAGACATTGAACGGCTCCTCCTGCGTTTTTGGCATGTGTGTAAATCTTGTCTTTCTGTATGCAAAAGCTGTGCTGCGTGGTCAGAACTAGAATGGAAGTTAGGCGTGCAGCTCGTGGGCTCCAATCGATCTATCTCCTTCTTCATTATTTCTAGAGCAAGACCTGGTCTAAGCCGACTATTAAAGTCATAGGTCATAAGACCCGTAACGATTCTTTTTATAACAGATCTTCTAAAGCCATTCAATCTAAGCGCCCCAGGAAAACTTATTTGATTGGAACAATCTAAGTATGGAACGATCCCTTCAAATGACGAGATGAGCTTTTCTTCTGCCTCTTTTTGCAGTGGCAGAGAACCAAGTTGACGAGGAGGACCGAGAGCATGGAAAAGAAGTGTTATTAGCTCAACCCGATAGTCACTGTATGAACTGGTGAAATGGGACTCTATGAACTTTGTGCCAAGAACAACGTAAAGCAGTGAGGCGCCAACCATCCAAGCATCAGTGCTTGGCTGCAGACAGTTTATTGTGCTTTTATAGATAAGAAAGCACTCTGGTGGTATGCAGACATCATAACTGTGGACAGAAGAGTCAATCATAGTAGTTCTTTCTACATCAATCAGATAGGCAGCAAAGGGCATTGGGGGCCCCAGCCGTACGGACAGTTGGGCGGGACTAAGGTAAATATTACTTGGACAAATTGCCCCGTGGGTATACCTCAAGCGACTAAATGTGTCCAGTAAATCTAGCAGCTGAAGCGCTAAGGGTTCAAATAAACCACAGTCTAGTTGCATCTTATCACGCAGTATGCCATACAATGACATATATGGGCGGACGTCGGCTGCGTCATCTCGAGGAATGACCAGCAAGTAATAGCGGATATCACCAGCAGAGCTCTTTAACTGATAGAATGCAGAAACATGCAAGTAGCTAGTGCTTACGAGAACCGTCAATTGAGTGGCGAGCTGCTTAGGCACTTGTTTGGCGGGCAAACAGATGCCGTATGATTCTATGCCTGTCTCACGTGAAATACCAGATATGACTGCATGGCTTAGCACCACTGGGTTTCTGAAGAACGATAGCGCAGCACTCGGCGGCGTTGGAAGCATGCCTGAACGTAAGTGGCGTCGGAGAACAATTTAAAATTTGCTATCCCGGGTGACAGCCTCCAGACCTAAGCACTTTGGTGCAGGTTTCGTCTTGGGCACCTCACTATAAAGCTACGAGCACCTGGCATAGTATTGTTGGTATAGTATTAGTCTTGTTCTATAACTCTTTCATGAGAGTCAGAATAGATGAATGATTGGTTGGACAAGAGTTTTTCCATAGGCTTTAGGAGGCTTAGTACAACCTCTGACATTTTACCAGTTGCTACCAATAAACCGTCAGTTTAAATTGCTCCACACCGTCGTTCTTTTCTTTATCAACAAGTAAATGCTTGTCTGGTGTCATGTTTTAGTGCCTGAAAAGCATTCTTTGCTAACAAGATTGTTTAACTAATAGGCCACTTGTTGCGAACTGGCATCTGCTGCGTGAGTGTGGAAAGACTGTTTAAAAAACGCCGTTAGCTATTCAGCGCGGCATACAATGGAAAATGCGGGCAGTGTCATGGAAAAGTGTCCCATCTGTCGCGCTGATGTTCCGTCTGTGGGTGACACACTCTCCGATCCTATCACAGATCACTTCAGATCAGGATTGTGCACCCCGGAGAAATATGAGTTTGATGTCCTCGACCTTTCTGCATTCCACCCTACTAATATCTTTGTGCTCCTAGACACTCTTGGAAAAATTCCAAATCTGCGCCACCTCTGGCTCAAGCTCCCGTGCCCCGTTTCCCAGCGACCAGCAGCTACCGTCTACGAGAGGTTTACATCTATGCTTTATCAAGAGATTAGTGTGAGAAAGCATGTTTCAGACAGTAACTTCCTATCCTGGCTTGGGTTCTCCTCAGCTGTTCGACAGCGTGGAGAGGCAGAACCTAAAGATACTTTGCGTTCATCTTCTGTGCAAGTGCACGCGTTATCCACAAAGCCACAGCATTATTCACAGCCTATAGATACTAAACATCCCGTTGAAGCACCCGTTTCTTCAACCTCCATTGAGAGTGAGCGGCAGAAGGCTGGTGACGTCTATGAAGTACTTCTCAAGAGCACTAGCCACGTTTGTATACGTTGTGCTATACTTCAAGTGCCCTTCGAGGAAATCACTGAAACCTCACGCTTGCTCATATCATTTACTAAAGTGAAAGACCTTACAGACTCGACTCACGAAATAGACCTGTTGAACATCCTGCGTCAAGGAGGTATCTTTCTTTCTGAACGAATGCTTCTTGAACATCTACACCATACAGACACTACCACGTTTCCTGCAAGAACTACCAATCCTACACGCATAAGAGCTGAGCAGGGCCTTGAGGAAGCTCAGCTAAGGCAATATAAAAGCACTGAGAGACAGCAATCTGCATCCTTGTCCGGTTGCAGCTATGAGCATATGGCTGACCATTCATCGAGCATCAACTATTACAGTGAAAAGAGAGTTTCTCCGGGCACCGGTTTTCATCGATTTGCATACACTGCGTCTGGAGATGCCCACACATCAGATGTCCTGATTAGTGATCGGGGCCATCTCACGATACAGAGTGCAGATTTCGAAGGTTCTTCGTCGCTTGCACCAGCATTCGAGTTATCATACAATACTGCAGGCGAGTCCCCTGCAGGCAATACAAACGATATGGACTTAAACCATCTTATATCTGCTAAAGCCCTTTTACATAATCAAGACAGTCCTCAGGTGGATTGCTTGTCTTTTCCAGAGGATAAGAAATCTTCTCTGGCACAAAAAAGTGAAGTCCAGGCCTCCCCTTCTTTAGAGCAATCCGAACAAGAACAAAAGGGCCAGGGATCTGATATCCAGGGCACCGGAGAGCTTCGTCAATCTAAGTCGTTCTTTAGTTACGTTCTCAAGAGTATCATACGCCAATTCAAGGGAGAGGACAGCGCTACAAAACTCTCAATAATGAGCGGTCTACTGGACTCCATCAGATACGATCTTCCGACCATTGTTGTTAGGCGCCTTATGTCAATTGGTACACGACCCGATTACCTTCCCCTTCTTTCTGCTTTGCTCCCCTCCCTCAAGACGATTGATGGCGTCTCCATTGCACCTACAAAGCAGCGCGAATACGTGAAGGAGATACAGAGTCGTTACTCTTTTCCTCACTATCTCATACTGGAAAGGCTAGAAGATAAGGCGTCCATCTCGAAGAAGAAGAAAACAGACCGAGCTGCGAAGAGTGCATCATCCATCGATTCCCGAGGCACTTTTCCGATAATGAGGAACAGACCCTCCTTATACTTTCAAGAGCTGGAGGGTCAGTACCATAGCTGGCGATTTACACCCACCATTATGCCTTTAGACCTTCCTGCGCGTACAGCGAAGAAACTCTGTGCACGCCACATCTCTAGGATCATTGAGCCTAGAAGCTACAGTATTTTTAATGTGTCCTCTCTTGGTTCCCCATTTCGTCTTTCAACAACACCACCAGAATTGCCGACGGAGTCCACCTTTTCCTTGATGTCTAGGTTCGGTCGCCCAAGCGTACTCCGTGCTTCCCCTTACAATTCTGATATTGCGATCGGTACTGATCAAGGAGATGTGTTTGTTATTGATGGATCGGCGCCTCTTGTTGAGTCTATGCATCGCTATGTTACAATCACGGACTCGTCTAGGCGTGACTACGTGGTGGACATTCCCTTCATGCGCCGCAGGAAGACAGAGGGGCACAGCCAAGACTCCATTGTGGCTCTCACGTGGCTGAGTTCCTCTGCAAACGTTATTGTTGCAGCCACCTCCTATGGTGAGCTGCTTTTTGGACACATGCTCTATGACTACTCACACAGTGCTGCGCATAAGCAGCGACTGAAAAGCCATAGCATCGACGTTGGTCGTACCATTTTAGACTTTGCCCTTAGATCATCCTTCAGCGAGGTTTATTCCGTCGCTCAAGACGCTCTGCGCGTGGTCAACTACGATTTATGCACACTAGTTAATGATATTCCCATAACCAACCTCCTACCGGTGTCTGCAAACGAGCTGGCCCCACGGGCTCCACAGTTTACCAAATGCAGCTACTCTCTGTCATCCTCTCTACTAGGACTGGGTACGCTGTCAGGGCAGATCTTACTTTATGATGTGCGCACACTGTCCTCCAGCTCCAAGCCTGTTCTTACATTGGACAAGTTTTCTGGGCTACCTGTCGAGAGCATCACATTCGGCCTGGATGGACACGTTATTCTTTCTGCTGCACTTGATGGACGAGTGCTACACTACGATGTTCGCAGCGACCACGCTAATCCAGCGGCATCTGTTTACAATTTTTCTTCAATCCGCAGTGCATATAATCACACAAAGGCTGCCTTTATAAACACGTCTAAGAAATTCCTTGTTTCGCAGCACGATACGGGTGTGCTAAAGGTGTTTGACTATCCATCTGGAAAGCAATTCTATGAGATCTATATGAACCCTCTCTTGAAGTGGAACAATACCAACATAATAGACTTTGATGAGCTTCCCATGGCACCTTTCACGTATGCGTGTGTTACTAGGACGAATACGGTGTCCGATGTGGGCGTCATCTCTTTAATAAATAGTTCTAAAGGGTTTATCACCGCACCAGGCGACATAGAGCCAGAATCCGGGTTGTAAACAGTGTGCAGCTTGTGGTTTGCCTTTATCTTCGCACGGCTGTAAGCTTAAGTTACTCACTGAGAGGGTCTGCGATGATTACTCTGCACTCGGTCGAAAATTTTCTGCCCATTCTGTTCACAAAGAAACAGCCGAGAGCTCAGACCCGCATGGTTTGCCTCCAGGATTCGCCGCACAGCGTCAACGTTCATAAAATCGCCATATCCTAAGCATATAGATTCTAGTAAATGCTCATCTATTTTAAAGTTATTGGGCGTTGAGCTCGGCGCAAAAAGATACCTTGGCTTGGCAAAAACGGGCACAGACGGTTCAGAGTAGTACAGTGACCTGCTGTAGTCTTGGGGATATATGCGATCCAGCGCATCGATCGTGATGTTATCTCCAAGAGACCCCATATACTTCTTTGACCCATCCGGTACTGTACTTGTCTGTAAGATGTCATAAATGGCCGAAACCACTCTAGATCCGCCCATCCTTGCGGGACCGCTTTCTTCAGTCGAGCCTCCATGCACACCCATCTGCTTGCTGTCCACGACATCATCTGCCAGTGAAACGGCGAGGATGTTGAATGATGAGATTGCTGTGGCTGATGCGGCTGCACCTGACGTTGTTATCGTGCGGCCCCGGAGCGAGGCATAGTACGGCGATGTGCTTGACCCTTTGATAAATTCTCCCGAAGCATTACCGAGAGTGCTAAGAAACGAGGCTCCAACAGTAGTGAGAAGCTTCTCCATGGGATCTGCTTTAGGAAAGGAGATACGGTATGCGACCCATATCGCCGGGAACATGGGTCTTAACGAGCAGTGTCCAATGAGCCCGGCAAAGACCCGATAGCTATCTGCTCCTGTGTCTTCGTCGTCCATGTTCCCTGCTATGCTGGTCATGTCGGTGAGGGAGCGCTCTCCGAGCTGGCTGGTAGTGGTCGAAAGCTGTACTGACGGAGCGTCGTCCTGCTGGTCATCAGAGCCCAGCAACTTGTCATAGAGAGAGGTCAAGTTGACTATGCTTGTAAAGATAACGGTACTGGGTTGTATGTTGGAGGACTCCTCAGCTGTCAGCACGTCGCTCTTTTCTGTGTTATGCTGGTCACATGTTTCTATGACCTTATCTATAACAGATCCGTCGTTTGCAAGCAAGGATATATTTATGTTATAGAAATTATTAGCTGAGTTCCACGTTTGAAGTTGAAATGGGGCACAATTTCCTCCGACCTTCTTGTAACACTCATAAAACACTTTGCACATTATCAATTGGCTCGGAGGGCCCAACGCAGTAGTGAGTAACTTCATTTCGGTTGAGGTCACCGAAAGATCCTGTGTTAGCGATGATAGTAACTCCGGCTTAGATGTGATTAAACGGTGGAGCCTGAATCTCTCTGCTGCGTAGGAAATAACATATTGGTTGAGGCACAGGTAAGAGCGCATGTAGCTCGTTGTTATCTTGTCCTTCTTCTGGTTGTAGCTTTGCGTCTCTAGTCCTCCAGAAACATATACTATGACCTCCGACCCCGTCGGCCGCGAGTTCAGAAGAGATCCGAACGTTACGCCCTTATCTATGCCTGATGGTGGTTTGTGGTTTTGAGACTTTCTGTTGCTTAAGAAGAAGTTCTTTATGGCCTCCTCCGTGCTTGCTATATTTTGGTACTTATATGGGTAGACGACACGTGCAGCTATCTGACAAAGATACTTGCCAAGAATAACCGAGAACTCCTCTGTGATAACATCTGTTGGTGGGTATGTGTTCATGAGGCTCTTAGCAAGATCTGCACGCAGAATATAGGCCTTTGTAGAGGAGCTGTGAAGTGGCTGGAACACAGAAGGAAGGTAAGAGCAATATATATTTATAGAAATGAAGCTGCAGCCAGGAAGACTGGCGCCCTGCGGAGGAGTGGCAAGATAAATCGGCCATTTAGAATTCATTTGGCAAGCGGTGACATCCGTGTAAACATAATGTATTGGGAGGAACTCTTTAGATATCTTCTCTTTGGATTCTTGCAACTTAGCAGACCAGAAGCGCTTGTCTGGAGGGCCCATGTTCAAAGACTCCAGTTGGCTAGAGGAGCGATGTAGGCGTGTCGATTTCTGAAGAACGCCATAGGTGGGGAACTGTGCGTATAGAGTATATTTGGACTTCTGTATCTTATTTTGCCGATAGCACAACCAGTCAGGTTGAGTGCCAGCTGGGATAGAGGCGGCGTCAGAGTTGTACTCAGGTAGTTCATTTCCTACGGGGATATTGCTGTGGAAGACCTCCATGCAAAACGCCCGTGTCTCATCAAGGACTGTAATGGGCAAACGGGAAATTATACCTATCCCTAGATCCGGCCGGTGCTCCAGAAGAACATCCAAGTCTATCGTTACGGAAAACCCAGTCTCATCAAAGGAAAGGGCAAAGTTTCCAAAGGTACATGCGTCTGTGGTGATCGAGTACGCAGTCGTTTGGGCATGAGATGCACAGAAAACCCGGGACTCTGTAAGCCGCGCGCTCGTTCCCTGCGGTATGCATCTTCCGCAGTAGCTGCAAAATGTGTCAGCTGGGACCGATTGCTGGTTGCAAAAGAACGGAAGTGAAAACATAGCCAATGTTTTCCTTCAACTTTTTCTAAACGCGTCACTCCCCTCTGGACTTGGACCAGTCCAGATAATGCAGTCGGCACAATCAGCTCAATTTACAAATAGGCACCTGAGATGCAACGAGTAGACAACGCGGTTAGAGAGTGCTGTCACCGTGAGCGTTTGTGCGTTCGTGACCGTTCCTCAGAGGGAGCCCTTGATGACCGCCTGGAAGATGTCTGGCTTCTGGATATTAGATCGCGCGTAGTTTTCAAGTGTATATGCCTGGCCTTGGCGCCATCTATCTGCAGTGCAGCTGATAAACACTGATCAAGTAGCCTCCTCTCGTCGGGAGAGGGCTCCTTATGAAGCCAAAGCTCGTATGAGATTCTCGTTCGCCGCACCTTGAAAAGCAGCCCGTTGACAAGGTCGGTAAACTCAGGCAAAGAGCAGCCAACAAAGAGGCTCAGAAGCGCCAAGGCCCGGCCCTCCAGATCTGCCTTGACCTGTGCCCAGTGCAGAGGATTGCTTTTGATCAGCTGCTCGTCTTCTTCGTGACTGTACGAATAGACCGCCCCGTTAGAGTTGTCTTCACTCTCCCAGGTGACGCTCTTCCCCTCCTTGAACCAGTAGTAAGTGAACCCATCGTTGGCATCCAAAAACGACGGGATGTTATCGACGACACGCCAGAGCTCCTCGATAGTCTTGATTGGCGTGGTGGTGATCTGCGTGACTAAGTTTCGGAACGAGTCTTCTGTGACCTCGCGGCTCCCAAAGGTTCCTGTGAAATAGAGGTGGACCCCGAACGGGAGCGAGTAGTCGGTCATTCTGGCCAAGAAATAAATGCATTATTGAAGCCCTTTCAAAAAAACAAATATATAATTTCAGATACTTTTAGATGTCCGGGCCAAGTCGTCAAGCTCAACAACTGCAACCAGCAGCTTAGGATGTGCGTGACGAAAAGAGGGGCTTCAAGACAGGCATACTTCGCAGCTGAGTCTCTATAACAGGGGTTCTGCCCTGAAGGCGATCAAATTCGAGCTTATTAAATATTTTAATTGCAAAACTTAATAAAAATGTTCTAAATATTATAAAGAGCCTCAAAAAATGTTCACCGATAGTCCATCTAGCCCAGAATCTGCCTTTTGTAGCACATCGATCTATTCAGACGACTCTACAGCCAGGGAGACCCCAGCCACGGGGTCCTTCAGTCACACTTCTTTCTCTTCTTCGTGTAGTCAAAATCTTAACATGCACATCGGTGTACGTGATTCTGGTTTCAATTCTTCAATCTTTCCCCCAGTAATATCACATCAATCCTACGGTCTTCCCCCTCCCGGTCTTTCACTAGTCAGCGCCTCTGCATGCACAAAACCCGGTTTCCAGTCCACCGCACAAGTCCACTATCAACCCCAACCAGTCTTACACTATCCCTCCATCAACGAGTCCACGCCTCCCATAGTCCCCTTGTCCATAAACACGCAGTTAGAACCAATTCCTCAATATGGTATTTCTAGTTTTGTTCCCGTCGATCAATATGCTCAACAATCTATTGCACCATCGTCCTATTATTGCCCCGTCAGCCCGCCTTGCCAAACTGTTCCGGTTCCCTACCCTACAGCCACAACGCCATATTCTTCTCCCCAGCTGAGCGACTCTCAATCACAATCACAGAAACCTGGTATTCCCTCTCCGAGCTTTTTGGCAGCCAACATTGTAAGCATGTATACGACTAAGCAAGGAAGCAAGAATCTCCAATCACTTCTTTCGGCTCATGGAAAGGCTGCGGTCCAGGCTATCCTTCCTCACCTTCATCCGCACTTGATTCCCTGCATGTTTCACATCTACGGCAACCACATTCTCCAGGCCATGATCAACCAAGCAAGGCAGCAGGTCGGTCCCATCCTTTACAATCTGCTAGGGGATCCACGAATTCTGGTTCAGGCCTGTATCAACACGTATGCATCCTGGGTGGTGAGGACCCTTTTTAAAGAAGGCCAGATAGATCCGGCGGTCCTCAGCCAGGTGATTGAGAACTTTGCAACAATATGCAATAATACCTGTGGTAACTACGTGATCCAGCACCTCTTGGAAAACAAGAAGTGCCCAAAGTCTATCATACAACAACTCATCAATGATGCTCCCGAGTTGGTCTTCGGTAAGTACTCCTCTCATCTCTTAGAAAAGCTAATCAAGGAAAACGTTCTGCCCAAAAATTTCCTCTTGCCATTTATCAGCAAGGTAGCTCTCACGCGCTATTTGCCAACGATCCTGGAGTCCAAATACGGCTCCTATGTTATTGAAAAAGCCATCTTGAAGGTGGTGCAGATTCATGGAATGATTGACACCGTGACAACCATTCTTCGAATTTGCAAATATTACATCCAAAAGAGCTCCAAGCACTACAAGAACATCCTCGACGGCTCAACTGTTATAGTTTGCGAGACAGCTGGCTGCGTGGGAAATTGTGCACTGTGTTCTTTTTTCCAGACATCCCGCCAAGCATTTGATATGGATAAGATCAAGACAATGCTCGAGTCCATCGAGTCCGTCAATCGCTCGTTTATTGAGAATGTTCCCCAGTATGAGGAGCTACAGCCTCTGGCACTTCCCTTTTTCTGTTAGACGTAGGTATAGATAATGAGTTAATAAATTTTTTCTTAAGGCTTTCGCAGGCTTCCCTGCGGGGGTATTAACGTTCGCACCGGGTCAGGGATTCCCAACTACATGCAATTTTAATTAAAAAGTCACCAAATCTACCCTTTCATTTACAATTCTAAGGGGTTTGTCTGAAACCTCAAAGACAGTTCCTTTGAACATTAAATGAAATGCGTTTTTGTCCCCCAGAGGCTCTGTTCCTCGTAGGGACTTTAGTGCGGACGCGACCCCGCGGGTCAGATGTGCCCCAGAAGGGCCGCATAGCGCAGATAAAAATCGTGGGTGGCCCAGAGGGCTCCAAAAACCAACTCTTTAATGTGAGGTTTTTTTGTGTCGCAGGGTCCGCCGAGGCACGAGAAGCCAAACAGACCTCATGGTATCGCTACGATGAGCTCGAGTATCTAAACCCACCCACTGCCAGCAAAACGCCCCTATCCTTCGAGCAACGGACAATTGGAGAGGTCTGTATGGGGAACGTGCGCATGGTCACATGGTACTACTCTCCGTTCCCTCCTCCCTATACACACTTACCAGAGATCTTTATCTGCCCGTTCTGCATGCGTTACATCCGAAAGAAAAAGACCTACACAGCTCACATTCAGAACTGTGACATGAGGCGCCCTCCGGGCTTGAGAATATACGACGACGGCCTCCTCGCAGTCTACGAGGTTGATGGACGGCTCAACAAGCTGTTCTGTCAGTGTCTATGTCTGTTTACGAAACTTTTTTTGGATAGCAAAACTCTCTTTTATGACACAGATATTTTCCTCTTTTATGTTATGACCGTACGCACCGACGTTCTTGACGAAGAAATGAATGCTTCTCTTCGGCGTCGTGGAGGCCCAGCTGTTGAGCCAGTTTGCAATCTTCGCTATCCCACAGGGGAAACAATAGTCGGGTACTTCAGCAAAGAGAAGTGTGAAAACAATATTCTAGCGTGTATTCTGACCTTTCCCTGCTTTCATAGAATGGGCATAGGCTCTCTACTGATTGATTTTGCATATCTCCTTGGACAGATGGAGAATCGGCAAGCTGGCCCAGAGGAGCCTCTTTCAAAGCTTGGGCTATTGGGCTTTACAGCATACTGGTCGAACAAAGTCCTTGAGTATCTTCTTCAATACACTTTTGGGATTAACTTGGAAGAGCTCCTTCAAGTAAGAAGAAATGGCTCGATGGCCACACTTAGTTCAGAGAGCGTGCCAGTCTCACTTGACGCCCAGAGCGAATCTTCAATGCACACACTTGGGACAGAGAAGGAGCTAACCTTCTCCCCCGTGCCTTCCAGTCGCGGAGCTTTTGAAGATGCAAAGCTTCCAAAGAAGTCTGAGCACGTTGATCTTGTTTACATTTGTGAGCAGACTGGCCTACTTAAAAAGCACGCCATGGCTGGGCTACAAGAGTTACCTTATATCCGGTTTCGCAACACAGATTCATTCGACATCACCCATACCAATATGGAGAAGTTGCTACAGCATTACTTGAAGAAAGAGTCCAAGAAAGTAGGACGCCTGCTTTGTCACAGGCTTCGTCAAGAAAGTTTACACTGGGAGGCCTATACAACGATGTACAGGCGCAGAGACAGAATAGTATGAAGAGTGTGCGGATAGTCCCTCTGTCCTAGAAGCCTTAATAGGCCCTTTACTTTTGAGCACTAGGTTTATATGCTAAGTTAACGGGGATAATGGGGCTATCTACTCTTCCTGTCCTGTTAGAGTCCACAGATGCATCAGACCTCCGCTGTCTGGAACGGCTGCTTGCCCTGCTGCCTTGGCGACTAGACACCCTAGTACGGGACTCGCTTTGGGAGTCGCCGTTTACGCTTGCTGTACCGTAAGTTGTGCATGAGTTGTCTTTATTGAGCCCACCAACTACTATGTCATCTCTTTTGGCTCCCATTTCGAAGAGTTTGTTCTCCAATTGTACTATGATATTCTTCATTTCTCGCTCTTTTACTTTCATCCTTTCTACCACGTTGAATGCTCTTCTGTACAAGTCCTTGTACTTCTTGGCCTGTGACCTATAGTGATCAAACCTTTCCCGGGTGAACATGGTCTCTCTATCTGTCTCGGTCTCCTCATCGGCATTTCGAAGCATGCCCATCATCGCTTCTTCATGGTCCCTTATCATCTTAGCTCGGTCATCCTTCATTCTCTGGATCTCCTTAAGTAGGCGTTTCTTCTCTTGGCGCAACGAATCCCGTTCATCCACTGCATAGCTTAATTGTTTCATCTTGTTCTCCAATTCCTTGAACTCCTGCCTCTGTTCTGCTTTATAGGCCTTTCGTGAAGCCTCTGCAGCCTCGCGCTCAGTCTGCAGGGCGGCCTCAAGCTCTCTGATCTTCTGTCGATAAGATGACAATAGGGCGTCGTCCTTGTGTGCATTACTTAATAAGGTGTCGAGGTCAGAGACGCGGGAGTTTAGTTGCTTTATAGTAGCCTTGAATTTATCCGTATCCATGTCATGCTTCTTCTTTATTCCTGCCAGCTCGTTGTTTGCAGCCTCCAAAAACTTGGTCTTTGTCGTTATATGACCTTTCAGTGACTCTACTTCAGACTGGTATTTGCTTAGCTCTTTTTCATAGTTCTTTATGCTCTCTTGTAAAGATACTATTATCTTATCTTTCTCAGAATCCCCTGTGCGTACAGATGTGAGCCGTGCTTTCTGCATGGTGATTTCGGTAATTTGCTGCCGGTTTTCTAGCTCTAAATCACTAACGCGTGCCTTATAATCCGCAAGTTGCTCTGCAAGATCCTCTGATGTAGCTAGGGCGGCCTTCAGGCGTGCCTCAGCTTCAGTGAAATCAGCTGCAAGCGACTTCTTCTCTATCTCGAGTTTGCTAGCCTTTCCAAGTAGTTCGTCAACCACAGAGTCCTTTTCTCTGAGCCTCCGTTCGTACTCTGAAAGCATCTGTGTGTGTTGCTCAATCTCTTCACTGCGCATTGTCCGCGCAGCGCGAGAGTTTTCGTCCAGAAGCGCTTGCAATCTGTCCTTTTCCTGGGTGAGATATGCATTCCTTGAAGACAGTTCATCACATTCCATTTCTTTTGCACGAATCTCTGTGATAAGCTTATACTGCTCTCCTCTAGCGTCTTCGTACATCTTTTGCATATTAACAAGTTCATCTAGAAGGCCTTGATTCTGAGGCCTGGAAGATGGTGCTCGAACCACAGCCTCTAATTCTGCTCGTTGTTCTGCATAGCGGGCCATTTGTTCCTTGAGAACCCGATTCAGGTCTGCGTCGCGCTGATCAATCTCTGCATTAAGCTCCGCAATTTTTGCTTCGTACGCCTTCTTGAGTGCGTCAACGTGCTTATCCGTCTGAAACCCTCCTGTAATGTGGTTTGACAGCTCCTCCTCTAGCTCGATCACTCTTCGTTCTAGCTGGCCTATCTTCACTTGGTTCCAGTTCAGTTCTTGCTGTGCCTTGTCAAGATTGATTGTCTTTTCCTCTAGTGCATTCATCATGTCACGAGTGTGTGTCCGCGAGGTTTCACCCTTCTGCTGTGCTTCTAGCAAGCGTGTAGCAAGCGCATTGTTCTCTATCTTCAAATCTTCCATCGTCTTTTCCTCACGCCTTCTGAGCGCATCTGCCTGTGTCTGTGCTTCCTCCATCTCTGCTCGAAGTGCTAAGAGATTCTTTTCTGCACTTTCAGCTTTCCGTTGCAGCTCACCTTTCAGAGTTTTATGCTCTGCCAAGTCCTCGGTGAGCTTGGTAATCTTCTCTTTGAGGCCGTTAAGTTCACCAAACTTAGCAATCATATCTGTCTTCAGGACCATGAGATTGTCTATGAACTCATCCTCTGACATAATAACATCTTGAACCCCAGAATCTATCATACTGGTGGCGAGCTCGCTTCCCTGAATGCTATCGAGTCGCAAGGATCTCTCCACACTCAATTCTGCTTTTTCACCGTTCAAATTAAGGATATTCATCACTTTGTGGATTATTCTTCTCTTTCCCCGCTCTCTGATCTCCCTTTTTGCATCTCTGAACTCTCCTACAGTGATAATTACACTCTGGTCCGCCATAATATCCGTCTGTACAGGTGCATCGTAGATTTCCTTGTTCAGAAGCTGCTCCAGAGACGCTGCAGCTGCTTCCAGGTCGCTCTCGCGGTTCTGAAACTCCACTCCAAGTGTCTCAATATCTTGCGTCAGAGTTTTAATTTGACCCAAAAGTGCTTCCTTTTCTGTTTTTAGTAAAGCTATGGACTCTTCTTTAAGTTTATCTTGCTGTTCCATCTGATGGTAATCAGTGCTGAGCTTTGTCACGTGTTCAGCAAGCTTCTGGTTATCCTCTTCTAAGGTTCGGATGTGACCTTCAAGGGTTGAGGAGCTTTGGTCAAAGTGTCTACTTTTGGCCAAGTGTTGGGCTCGCACCTGCTCAAGCTCATCTCTGGCTTGATAAAGATATTGATTGAGGTCATCACGTTCTTTCTGAAGGCGTAGTGCGCGTTCCTTTTCTTGGTCCAAGGCCTGCTGAAGCATGTCTGCGCTCATTCGCGTCGAGTCAAGTGTGTTTCTTAGCTCATTGGCGATCTTTTCAAGTCTATGTCTCTCCAGAAGATAATCATCCCGGCTGATCATGTTCGTTTGAGAAGCTGCCAGTGTGCTTCGCTGAGCAGCCGTTTCATTAATTAATTTGCGCACTTGCAAAGAAAGTTCTCGGTTATCTCTTTGGAGGGCTTCATGCTCTACTTTAAGAATGGCTAGTTCATCCAGCTTTTGCTGAACATTTGTGTTAGACGATTCAGTTAATAGGTGACCCGAGCGGTCAAGCCTAGCAGTTGCCGCACGTGGCGTGGCTGCAAGCGAAACAAGCCTGGACGTGCCTTGACTTGTGGTGACCTCGCGTGCAGACGCAAACCTGCTGATTTCTGCGCGTATTAGCTCGCATTCGCGGGTCATTTGGCCGAGTTCTTCTTGAGTGAAAGAGGGGAGCTCACTGGGGCGTAGAGATGGGTAGATGTAATCGATGTCTATGTCTATGTGCACATTCTTCTCGCGTACCTGGTTGTAGAGCTCCAGAAACCCCTTTTTCGCTAACGTTAACTGCATGTCCTTAAGCTGAAGCAGCTCCGTCTGCACTTTAACGTGGTTCTCCGAATTGGACAGCTCACCTTTCACTCTATGAAGCGCTTCAGTAACAGCTTGAAGATTCTGCGACGCTTGATCTTGTGTCCCGAGTGCAGCCTCCAGGTTCTCTCTAAGGGCTTCATTCTCTCGCTTCAAGTTATCAAACTCGAGAATGAGCATATTCATAGATGCCTTGTCCACGAGCACTTGCCCTTCGGCCATTTCGGAACCCTGAAAACAGATTTTGGCTTTTTTAGTGCTAAAAGAGTGACTCGAGAACCCCAAGAGTTTACTGGCTTCAACCATCGTGCTAGGGCTCTGCACTCTCTACAGGAACCTGGCAGAATCTTACTTTGTTGACTAGTCAGTCAGGCGCACCGTTATCTCCGAAAGACTGTCACGTACATCAACAAGTTGCTCTAGTGCAGCCTTTCTGCCCTTATCTAGGGGATGCTCGGACTCTAAGGTGGAGATTAGTAAGCTGAGTAGAGAGTCAAAGTACGCTGGTGTCCGCTCAAGAGTGCCAAAAAGGACGACAAAGTCAGTAAAAGTTAGGAGAAGTAAAGGCCTAAGCACTTGCCACCTTTCTTCAATCGCCCCAAACCTGTCCTCTGAGTCTTCTGGCTGAAGAGGATAGACGGTGTAGTCAGCATATAAGTAAGAGCCAACCAGCAATAGATAATTGAATGCCATGGTGTAGTTGTAATTAGAGTCATGCAGTAAGTGGCTGGACGACGCAATAGAAAGAATTGCCGTAGGATCTGTAAAGAGGTACTCGTTGTGTTCCTTGCCCTTAGTGGAGATAACTAGATGCTTGTAAGCCATAAGAAGCAACATGCGAGGAATGCACACTCTAGTACAGCGTGCCACCATTAATCCATAGAGCTTAACGGATCGGAGATACCAGGGTGAGTAGCGGATAAGCTCATCACTGCATTGAAAAATGTTGATCGTCTTCTCCAGAGACGTAAACAATCGCCGACAGAAGAGCTCAGCAGGGTTCTCTGTGCTGGATGCATAGATCTCTGCCAGTTGTTCTTGACTATATTCTTGAACAAATAGAAGGACCAAGGACTCCAGCATAGCATAGAGTGGCCAAGAGCACAACCGCTCTGCAGCCCTGTGGACCGCGTCTTTCCGCCTAAAAGAGTCCTCTTGGACATATTCATCGAACGCTTGCTTCATAGCATTTGCGGTTCGTTCCACTTGGCTGAGAAAGGGTGTTAGTACATCACACCCATAGCTAGTTGGAAAGACCTTACTGAAAAGGAGCTGAATCGCTTTACGCACGGATCCTACTAAACCGGTCATGTGTGTTTCTGGCTCTTCCAAGAATCCTGCATAGATTGCCAATAGCTTGGCCAGGAAGTCCTGTCGCTCCTCGAGAGTCTGCAACTGTCCATAGCGCGCGAGAAGCAGCGTATGCTGGGCTGGATCAATAACCGCTCCAATTAAATCATCCTCCATATTTTTCATTTGCAATGCAGTGTGCAATTTTTAAATAACCTGTCACACACTTCATTCCAGGATTTAGTTCTTTAGTCAAGTTTGGCTCGAAACCATGGAGCAGCAGAGGAGCGCCACCCCAACGCTACCGCGCTCATCAAGCACCAAACAAATCAGAAACGAGAAGATACGCGTCATTGTGCGTGTACGACCGTCTATACCCGAGGATTTGCACCCAAACCCCGTCGATGAGTGGTGCGTTCAGATCCTCGATATGGGAGACAAAGACGGGAGAGCTATTGTCCCGCCAGATTGGTACGATGTTGACCGTGTTCGCATACCATACACTCCCTTTATTCGCTTGCGAAGAACTATGCACGAGAGGCGTGACTTCAAATTCGACGCAGTCCTGCCCCACTTCACCACCCAGGAAGATACATATGAGATTGTGGCTCGTCAACGCATAAATGATGTGCTTAACGGTGTGAATGCATCTATCATCATGTACGGCCAGACGGGATCAGGGAAGTCATATACATCTTTTGGACCACCGGATGACCCTCTGCTTACCGGAGTCAGTCGCTCTAACCAGGTCCTCACCAGTCACTCTGGGTTGGTACCCAGAGCAATTTCAGAAATCTTTAATAAGCTGAATGAATCGACAGTCCCTTACACAGCCACACTGTCGTATGTGCAAATATACAAAGACCAAGTTTTCGACCTACTATCCAACCTCGATGCCAATGTTACCACCAATCACCTTTTGCTTCCTCTGCAGATTCGTGAGGACAAGGGAGGAATCTTCGTCAATAATGTCATGCACTTGCCAGTCTACCAGGCGACAAACGTCTTTGCAGCGATCATGTTTGCTGCCAAGCGGAGAGCAGTCGCGGCCACGCAGATGAATAGCAATTCGTCGCGCTCACACGTACTGCTTACTTTGACTGTAGAAAGGCGCTATAGCACGACAACAAAGCGGGGTGTCCTTACCTTTGTTGATCTGGCCGGTAGCGAAAGGGTAAGCAAAACGATGTCAGACGGAGAGCGCCTTTCAGAGGCCAAGAAAATTAATCAGTCTCTCTCAGCGCTCGGAAACTGCGTTGTAGCTTTATCTACCAATCGGTCTTTCGTCCCCTTCAGAGACAGCCCACTGACCCGGCTCCTGACAGAGTCCCTATCGGGGAACAGCAAAACACTGATAGTAGCCACCATAGGGCCATCATCATACAACTACGACGAAAGCTATTCGACACTGCAGTTTGCCACTAGGTGCATGTCTCTTAGAACAAACTTTGTTGCCAATGCGACACCTCGCGCCTCTAGCAAGCCAGCCCAAGGTATAGCCTACGATTCCAGCATATCAATGACTACTTTGGGTGATTTCGCCGTTATGGAGGACGAGGAGGACGAAAAGATAACGTGCTTGACTTCACAGTGTCCAAGATGTGGTGTACACTTGACTATTTTGCCCAGGAATGCTGTCGAGAGCTTCGCACAAGCAATGTCACTGCAGGAAGGCAGGGAAGAGCTCCGTGACTCCCCTATGCATGATCAAAATGACGATGCCAGCTCGTGCTATAGCGAGCTATCAGCTAACAGGGTGTCCCTCACAGAAGGCATCCAAAAGGATGGTGGGAGCAATGCGCACGAAAGTAGCATGTGCTCTCCCAATAAGCACGCAGCATTAGTAGAAAACTACAAGAAGCTTGTAGCCTCGCTTCAAGAAACAATAAAGGTCTTGGAGAGCGAAAATAGAGCACAGAAGGAAGCACTCTATTGCGTGCAAGAGCTTTTCAAGGGGAGCATGAGGAGCTCGGTCCTGCGGCAGATGATTATGAATGCCATGGGGGACGAAACCACTACTCCATCTGCTCCATATGTAGAAACGGACGATAATGTAGTAAGCAGATTTGATAGTTTTCATGCGCCTGGTCCCAGCGACACCATAGAGGGTGGTGGAAATGAGAGGGGAGCGCATACGCAGCCCCTTTATGACTCCGATCTTTACGACAGCTATAACAAACTAGACCCCACCGAGATACAGCTACCAGTATTAGGCATTCGTGTGTCAAATACAGTCACAGACCTGCCAACTGTCGCCAAAGATGACTTCAAAGAATCCAACAATGAAGAAAGGGAAAGCCCGCTACTGAACAACGTATTGTCTTCTTACTTGGATGAGGAGCTCCCTCAGAAGCCAATCGCAAATAGCTTACTGTTGAGCACAGGTCTACTGTCGGATAGAAAGCCGAATGAGGCAATGACAGGCAGTGCTGGAGGCGACAAAACGGGGGGAAGGTCTGCTATTCTGATCTCCAATGAATACATACGGTCAGACTCTCTAGGCTCTTCCCAGAAGACCTGCAAGCTGCTCTCGCCCTCCAGCAAGGCGCCCCTCCCTGTCATAATTCCCAAGTTTCGGAGCAAAAACAAAGCGTCCATCTTGGTACAAGAGAGACCATCCTCAGAAATGCGCCTCAACGATCTTCCGGAGGGGGAGCTGTAAACGTCTTGGACCCAATGCCAGGAAATTTTAAAAAATTTTAAGCCTTTTACTGTCATGGATACCATCTGGAGACAGTCTGAGTATACGTGTCTCAATCCGCGGTGTCGTCTGACATCGTATGCACACATGGATTTGCCAGAATACGGCCTTTATGAGTGCCCATTTTGTCATGGCCCAACCGCTGTGACGGTTACCGAGCGCGTTTATTTCCCCTTCTAGTGACCAGCCCTTTTAACATTTGTAAACCTATTCCCTGCTTCATTATGATCTTTCCATTTCTAAAACCAAAAATGACGCCTCACCCGACGATCTATCTGAACCCCTACAAGTCGAGGACAGGCCTCGGCGACGACCCTGTAACTGCACCGGCAGACGAGGAAACCCTCTATGCTATTTGGGAGAAGTACTCTCTGCTTCGACTTGACGAGCTCGTTTATTTCCATTCACCTCTTCGCTTCAACGCGCAGACCCAGACAATCGAGCGCCTGGCTTATGAAGGTATCACCTACAGGACCATGCGTTCTAATATAGAGCGTTTTGCGACAGCATTTGTGACCAAGTTCGGTCTGAAGCCCGGATCGATGGTCATGCTCTGGTCCTGCAACAGCCCAGAGTGGATTATCACCGAACAGGCCTGTAACAGACAGTCTATGGTGCTTGTTCCCATTTATGATTCGCTGTCTGCACACGGCATGTCGTACTGTATCGACGCAACCAGGCCTGACATCCTGGTGATAAGCCGTGATAAGATTGGGCGGTTGGTTAAAACGCTTGCGCAAGCAGTGGTCGACCTTTCATTCCTCAAGGCCGTAATACTCACTACCGACCTCGAGTTTGAGCGTGCCATCCCTGGAAACCAGGTGGAGGAGCTCGAGCAGCTTCTAGCGCGCTCTGGCATGGCAAACCCCCGTCTCACAGATATTCTTGGGTACGTAACGGCCGCAGTCCATGTAGTACCGCCGGTGCCTCCCACGCCCAGTACCATTTCTAGTTTAATTTATACATCTGGAACATCTTCTACGCCAAAGGGCGTTATCATCTCGCACGGCGCGCTCACCTCTGCCTGTTACGGCTATCTTCTGACTCCTCTTGATTTTGTGCGCAGCGGGAGAGGACTTCACTACCTTTCCTATTTGCCCATGGCACACATCTATGAGCGCGTAATTCAGGCAACTGGTATAATCATTGGTGGTAAGGTTTATTTCTGGCGAGGAGACTTCAAATCACTTTTACGTGACATGCAAGACGTTAAACCGGATATCCTGTGTGGCGTGCCTAAAGTCTACACGACTCTCTACCAGGCAATCCGCAGCAAGCTGGAGGCCTCCCCACTCACTCGTGGGTGGTTCCACTACGGGCTCAAGGGAGACAGCATGCTACAAAGGTTTGCCAGGCGGTGTCTCTATGGGCTTGTGAAGCGCAAGATAGGCGTCAACTTCAAGCTGATGATATCTGGAGGTGCGTCCCTTCCTCCCAAGGTGCACCTTTTTGTTCAGGACTTCTTTCAATGTAACCTCATCCAGGGCTACGGACAGACAGAGACGTGTGCCTGTGTCACCGTGCAGTGCGAGTCGGACTATTCTGTTGGAAACTGTGGGGTTGTGTGTCCAAATATGGAGCTGAGAATAGACCCATCCGAGAACGAGGTTCTGCTTCGTGGCAGCTCCATGTTTAGCCGGTACTACGTGCCCGGAGAGACCTTTTATGAAAATATTCATAACTTTCCGCCGTCAACTGAATGGTATAGATCTGGTGATTGTGGACTGATGAATGAGGACAACAAGCTGATCCTCAAAGATAGAATTAATACCAATTTCAAGCTGCAGAACGGTGAATTTGTCTGTCCAGAGACAATTGAGCTTATGTACCTGCAAAGCGCGCTGATCAGTGCCATCTACATTCCACAGACACCCAACTCGAACCACCTCTATGCTTTTGTTGTACCAAGCGAAAGCCTGCTTGCTAAGCTGAATGTGGCCAACTATTTCTCGCCTGACCAACCTCTGTCGCTGACGGGGCTCCATGACAAGCTCGTAGATGATACAGCAACCGACTCTGTTCACACCAATGAGCAGGTTGAGGCCCTGGGCTCCTTCTCCGTTCTAGAGGGGAAGCATGTGGAAAATCACATAATGGGTCTCCTTAAGCAGAAAATCGTAAAAGACCTCACGAAAGTGCACTCGGAGGCGGGGATGAAGCCGTTTATGCACCTTAAGGACATACACTTGCTGAGACGTGAATTCACGATAGAAAATGGATGTCTCACAGCGACACAGAAGCTCTGCAGAAAGAAGCTCTACAATCAGCTCCAGCCAGAGATAGAAGCCATGGTTGATAAGGAGTGACGTGCTAGTGCTTCTACTCACACTGTTTCCGCACATACGCGCCTAGCAGCAATACTGGTCGAACGAACTTGATCAACCATTTCCTTTGGACTGACATTTTGCTCTGCACACGTGGTCATTGTCACGTCTATGTTCCTGAGATGCTCCATCAGTTTTGCATTTTCTCGACGCAGAATGAACGTGTTTGCCCGCTCCATGGATAGTTGGATCTCAAGATCCTTAATTTTATTTTTTAGTGAATACACATCTTCGCTATGTTCGTGTTTGTGTTTGTCTGCAAGTGCAGGGGACATTGATGCCGCCTCTGAGTCTATATACTTCATGAGCTGGACTCGAGTGTTTGTCAGCTCATCGTTGTACTTATGCTTGAGAGACTCTGCAATGATCAAATCCGATCGCAGGGCTGCTACTTCATTTTCTAAAAATCTGCAATAATTCTTAAGATTGGATAGTTCGTCAATCCCAAGTTGCGAATGCGAGATCTGAGAAAGATTGAGTGAGAATTCCCTTTGGTGCAATTCCATATCCAAAAGGGTATTGACACCCTGTTCGACTGTGTCAATAGATGGTGTAGCCAGCTGCTGCAGGGATGCATCCTGAGCTGGGGAAGAGGCATCGTCGGATGCGAGAGCAATAGACCGTGTCTCAAGGCTGTGAACAGTTGCTGGTGACACGGCCCGTGAGTCTCTGTGAATACCATGTGGGTTGTAAGTTGACGCCTCGTTTTCTTCTGCCATGCTCTTAAGGTCGTGGGCAATATTCGTGTACGAGAGGAGCTTCTGCGTAGGTGTGGACAACTTCAAGCACGCAAATTGAAGCTTTAGATATTGAGCTATGGTGGTGTTGTGCATGAGGTCCTGCGCCGACGGTCTAGCATCTGGGTATGGGCTGAGCATGGCTAGAACAAGATCCTTCAGCTGGGAGCTGTAGTGTGTCTCTCTCAGAAGGGTGACATAATCGACAGGGGACTCGTGGAAGGTACGCGAGAAGAGGGTGCATAGCTCATAAAGGACACAACCGAGAGAGTAAATGTCTATTTTCGAAGTAAGGGTAGCGGCAGTGAGGGCCTCGTTGGGGATATAGCGAAATCCGTCGTCGTCTGAGTTTGCCCAGCAATAAGACGAGAAAGCAACGCCCAAAGGGTCTACAATGAAGACCGTGAGGGCCTGGCTGAGAAAGATATTTGATGGCTTAAGCTGACAATGGATGAACCTTCGCCCTGGGCGTATGCCGTGCTCCCCTGGAAAGTGGAGGGCATAAAGCTTGGCTGCAATTTGAGCGAGCACTCGCCACACTAAGGACTCCTCGAAGGAGGTCTGCTGTCGTCTAGCAGTGTGGATCAGGTGTGCCAGGCTACAGTCTCCGAAGTCTGGGGTTACTATATATGCAAGCTTGCGCTTCGCAAGCACAAACACCGTATCTATGGCCAGGTATCCCTTTTCCTGCAGGGCAGAGATGGACATCATGTTACTAACGAAGGCCGAAAGCTGAGAGGCCGGCATATTGGATGCATCCAGCCGCTTGCAATAGAGGTGCTCTCCACTCTGGTTATCGTACACCCGGTAGGTGGTACGAAACGTTCCTCGATTGACTACTTCCTTTAGTTGGTACCGCGCATCAAACTCCGATTCAGATAGATCCTCTGGTCCTCTCTTGGCCATTTTTAACACAGGCCGCGTTTTTGTTGTGGCAATAAACGTGGCCAGTTTCATCTCCTGAGACAAATGATCGATTGTGATAACATACCGATGTCACCGGGCCGCTGTGGTAAGTTGCAGTGAAAGGCTTGCGCGCAGGATTGAGCGAGGCATGAAAGCAAGTGCCGTTGAGAATGATCAGCGAGCCTTCAGAAGATGCTACTATCGGACAGTTGACGATCCACCTGTCAAGGCTCTCTGTCCGGAGCTTGTGTATGAAGGTGCTCACAGTTGGATGTACATCTCTCAGACAGAGGCTGCCACATTGTTTGCTGAGCTTTACACGCGCTGACAAGAGGGTGTCCTCGAGGTAACTGCGAAGGTTGACGGGAGCAATCGAACAGTGGAAGTACTTTCCTAATTTGCGTACTCGAAGAGTAGCCAGGATAAGGTCTTGGTCCATCCACAGCAGGTGGAGAGTGCAGGAAGTAGACGGGGTAGTCACGGGGGTCATGTGGAGGCGTGTCTGGGGACACTCGTCGAAGTCTAGTGTGTACAGTCGCATAGATATTGTGAATGATGCGTTGAGAAAGACGAGTAGGCAGAGATATCTAGAGTCTCCATGACTACAGCGCTCTAGTACCACTTCAGTGCACATCATGGAAAGAAGAGGCCGCACAGGAGTTGCAGACAGCCATTTGTGAGCAGGAAGCTGCGTCCAATCGACAGCAACTACTCCGCCTGTTTTGATGCCCAGCAGAATGTATTGCTCATAGAGGATGGCACAGCAAACAATCCCTACGGATAAGGAGCAAGTGCTAAGAATCCTTCCCTCGAAATAATTCACCAGTGAAATTTGACTCTTGTCTGTCACGATGACAACTTCGCTGTGTGTGACAAAGAAAGCCTCAATAAGTGTGTCTGGATGCGTTCTGTGAACATGGATTCGACGGGGACGGTCAGACACGTCAAAGGCAAAAACTGCCAGCTCATTGCATAAGGAAAGCGCCATGAATACTTGATCACTGCGGAACATATTATACTTTACGCTCTTAACCGGCGCTTTGGAGACTTCCAAGTCCAGGACACTCATCTTTAAATTTACTCCAAGCTGTGCATGCGATCACAGGCGGAGCAAAGGTTTCTCGCCCACGCCATAGCGTCAGGGGTGCGCATCGACAACCGAGCGCCTGACGCCTTTCGCTCCGTGGTACGAGAGCGCTCTGGCACGTTGTGCGGAGTAGATGCGTCCTCATCGTGCCAAATTGGAGAGGCACAGGTGCTTTGCTTTACTAGAGCCTTGGATACGCAGAAACAGGAAGAGGAGCCTAATGAGGCAGAAGCCGAGGTTGAAGCAACCCACACGAAAATACAATACATTCCCACTTCACTGGCCCCTCACAACAGAGAGCGGCTCGCCTACTGCCAGTCTATTGTTTCCATGTTGTCACGAAATACCATCCTGCCCAAAGGTGTTGTACTATACCTCTCTCTGCTGGCCTATGGCCCGAGCTACTGCACTACGGCCTCTATCGCGGTTGCCGACTGCCTCAGACAGTTAGATGGCACATTCGCGCCGCTCATTTTTGTGGGGGCGTGGAAGCTGGGGGGACGCTGGATTTGTGATGCATCTCTAGTCGAAGAAGAGAGCGCCGAGGCGTCCGTGCTCGCACTGCTGGACAGGGAGGGCCAAGTGCAAGACATCAGCAAACACGGCAGCTGCCCCATAACTGTGGCGGACCTCGACGCTGCCCTGGAGATATGCCGCGCCGCCGCCCAAGCATTATACACTAGCCTCTATGTCTAAACAATTACGATTGTTTCATAATTTAAAACAGAGGAATTTGGACGAAGCGATGTGGACACGTTAGCAAAAAGTCGTAGAAACAAAAATGAGCGAGCGCAGCGTTAACGTCAAGAATGCAGACATGCCCGAGGACATGCAGCAGGACGCGATAGACTGCGCCATCCAGTCCATGGAGCGCTTCAACATCGAGAAGGACATCGCGGCGTACATAAAGAAGGAGTTCGACAAGAAGCACCACCCGACCTGGCACGTCATAGTCGGGAAGAACTTCGGGTCCTACATCACGCATGAGACAAAGAGGTTCATCTACTTCTACGTCGGCCAGCTGGCCTTCCTGATCTTCAAGTCTGGTTGAAGTAAATGCCGAGCCCCTTTGCCGTTTTCCGCAGGAGCCGGCTGCACGCGTCTCTGCGCCCGAGGAGCTCCTTCAGGAGCGTGGCGTACATGGCTGTGTCGGAGGCCGCCTGGGGGTCAGGTACCGTCGCGGATGCCTCTGTCCGCAGCACGATGTCGGTAACGTAGAGGCGGAGGTCTGGATTTTGGGCAAGGGTGGGATCAGATCGAAGGTGCTTGTAGCGACGGAGATACTCGTTGTAGAGCTTGATGGCCCGTATCCCGCTGGCCCCACTGCGAAGGTCGCTGACGAAGGTGCTGCTGAAGCCAAACCGTAGCAGCCAATCGCAGGCGCGCAGGGTTTCCAGCCGCTGCATCACGGCGTCTCCCCTGCAGAACTCCGACAAAGGAATGTACGCAAGTGAATCGAAGTCACCAGCCTGGGCCTTTCCACGAGCAGCACAGCGGGCCTTACGAGGTATAGCCGGCGGACGGCGCTTTACGACCGGTTGCTCGGCTGCATCGTGAGTGCCGCGGGAAAGAGAGGGAGGCTTCTGATAGACAACGGGAGGGTCTTCATCGCTAATCGATATGAAAGAACTGGCCGTTATAAAGCTGGCTCGATCAGGAGTGGCTTGCCGTACGGGTGAAATTGCGGAAGGGGCCTTAAAAACCGTTTCGAGAAGAACCAGGAAGTTCATGGAGATTAAATCTAGCCGCGCATTTGGCTGGCACCGCTGAAGAGAGTACGGGGCACTACAAAGGGGGCACCGGTACATGAGGGCGTTATCTGTATCCGGGGGGATGCTCCGGATGCACTCGAGGCAGAAGATGTGGTCACAGCCCAGTACCACGGGTTTACGGGCTACATCGTGACACACTATGCAGCGGAGGGCGTCGACAAGAGCAAGAACGGCAGAGTTGGAGCGCATGTGTAATTCTGTTTTTAGCTGACTTGGAGACGTCCGCAGACCTTATCGAAAGACAACTCAACCTTCTGAACGATTAGCAGATCTAATTGAAAAATGCAGTCTAGCCCTGTTTCCCTCGCCGACGCGATCGTCCGAGCAGCAGCTCTACGGGATAGATGCATTGCTCTTGACAGCCGCCTTTACGACGTACTATGCACTAATGTTCACGCTAGCGAGCTTCTTAGCTCAGCTCTACAGGACGTGCAAAGGCAACTACAGGACGCACAGGAGCAGTGGAAGAACGAGATGAAATTGCTTGTTGAGTAAAGGACCGCTCAGAGTAACTATGAGTGCTTCATCGTGTATCGCTGTGATTCGGTAATCATCGCGGGAGGAAGGCAAGACGCCGTCCGTTTTTGTAAATTCCCGTTAAAAACAAATTCTCAATAAAAAACGCCAAGCTTCACCCCCGATGCCGAGGGACACACACCTCGGGCCACCTCTCCCTACAGCCAGCTAACACACAGCACATGGTACCAGATCGCGAGATCATCATCCGAGTCAAGCTCGCCTCCGCGGGCTTCATGAAGAGCAGCATGCTAGCGAAGAAGTTCTTTATTCTCTACCAACTCTGCGAGGAGCAGCTTTCCAAGCAACGCCACTACGACTTTGGGCTTAGAAACATCCTCTCCGTCCTGCGCATTTGCGGGTCGCGTCGCCGCAGCAACCCAGACCTGTCTGAGGAGAACATACTTTTACGCGTCCTCACAGACATGAACCGCTCAAAGCTGGTTGATGAGGATGCACCCCTCTTCATGTCTCTGACCGAGGATCTCTTCCCCGGCCTTCGAGTCGAGGATAACAGCTACCCGGATCTCGACGCTGCCCTCTCCGTCGTCTGTGGCGAGCTTTTCCTCCAGCAGCACCCTGACTGGCTCAAGGCCGTCGTTCAGTTCTACGAGACCCACCTGGTTCGTCACGGAATTATGCTTCTTGGGCCCCCGCTTTCCGGAAAATCACAGTCCATCCTCTCTCTTGCCAAGGCTATGTCTGCGATGAACCCATCCACAACGTTCCCGAAAAAGTACACCGTTATCAAGATGAACCCCAAAGCCATTACGGCCCCTCAGATGTTCGGTCGTCTCGATGCCGCCACCGGTGATTGGACAGACGGGATTTTCTCGAGCATCTGGCGGCGCTGCACAAAGCGCGAGGGTGAATGGTTCTTCTTCTGTCTCAACGGGCCTGTCGATGCCGTGTGGATTGAGAATCTCAACACCGTCCTCGATGATAACAAAACTCTGACCCTCGCTAACTCCGACCGCATCCCTATGTCCAATACCCTAAAGCTTGTCTTCGAGGTCGACTCCCTTGCCAATGCGTCCCCTGCCACTGTATCCCGCGCAGGGATGATCTACATGTCTCACTGGATCCTCGGCTGGCGCCCAGTCCTTGAGAGCTGGGTCGCCAGCTGGCCCGAGGCCACAAGCAGCGTGATAAAGCGGATGTTCACTGACGCTAACTTCCTGGACGACCTTTATGCCCTCATAGACACTGCTGTCCTTCACCCCGTGACTACACTCCCGCGACTGCAGCTCTTCCGTAGCCTTATGATGGTCCTCACGTCGCTCATCTACTTTGGATCTGGTGTTGACGGGCTCAGCGAAAGCGAGCTTATAGAGGTCAACGAGAGTATTGTCAATGCCTTGAGCACAGCCTCACACATCACTTCCGAGGGATTCACTAACGCAACGCAGGCTCAGACTCAATCCATCGCTACCAATGCTGCTGCCTTCGCCAGCAAATACCCTGAAACACACTTGAAGCGCATGGTAACGTTTGCTGTCATGTGGTCCTTCGGGGCGGTCCTTGATTTGGAAGAGCGGACCAAGACTTTTCAAAAGTTCCTCTACGACAAGAAGGCGGTGCTGGATCTTCCAACCCTTGACGCGTCCAACCCCAACGATAACGTGTTTAACTACTTCGTTGACGACACCGGGAATTGGCGCCTCTGGGCGGAGGTTGTGCCCAAGTGTGAGTATCCACCCAAGACGGAGACGCCTTTTGCAAATATCCTCATTCCGACGATCGATAACACCAGCCTCGATATGGTTCTCCGCAAAGTCAGCTACTCCCAATTCAACATCATGCTCATTGGAGAGTCTGGCTCTGGTAAGACAGTTGACATTCTTACCTTCCTTAACAACCAAGACAAGGAGAAGTACGCCATCCGGAACATCAACTTCTCGTCGGCCACCACGGCGCATTTGCTCCAAGATAATGTTGAGGCATTTGTGGAGAAGCGTATGGGCCTCTCGTATGGTCCGGTTGCAGGTAAGAAAGGCCTTGTTTTCATCGACGAGGTGAACATTCCCCAGATTAACGAGTGGGGTGATCAGCCAACCAATGAGCTCACGCGTCAGCTGATAGAGGAGCGCGGATTTTATGCACTTGACAAGCCTGGCGAATTCCACATAATGCAGGATATGACCTTTTTGGCTGCTGCCCCTCTTCCTGGAGGTGGGAGGAACGATATCCCGACAAGGCTCAAGGGGCACTTCATCACGATTAACGTTGGGCTTCCAGCCTCAGATCAGCTGGACATGATCTTCGGCACAATTGTTAAGGGCCACTACCAGGAGTCTCGGGAGTTCTCCGAGGACGTGTGCAACATTGCAGCTAGACTGGTTATGACAACGAGGAAGCTCTGGCAGGCTACAAAAGCGCGCATGCTCCCCACGCCTGCGAAGTTCCACTACATCTTCAATCTTCGCGATCTGAGCCGAATCACCCAGGGCTTCATCAACTCCCAGCCGGACGTCATAGACTCTGCCAGGAAGCTTGTTTACCTCTGGGCAAACGAGTGCACGCGCGTCCTCCCAGACAAGTTCACGACTCTCGAGGATATTACGTGGTTCAACAATGCGATTGTGCAGTTTGCTGCAGAAGACCTTGGTGATGCCCTGGCTGCCGAAGTCGAGGTCTTCGCCGCCCAGAACAACATCATTACGGTGCCACAGTTTGCCAAGGACGAAGAAGGCAACGAGAAGCGGATCTACTTCGTCGACTTCATGCGGGACCCGCCAGAAGATGTTCCCGAGGGCGCAGACGACGATGCTTACGAGGCGCCAAAGATCTATGAACCGGTTATGGACAGAGAGGTGCTTTTGGAGCGGATTCGTGGCTTCCAGCAGAAGTACAATGAGCTGAATAGACGCAGCCCGTTAGACCTGGTGTTCTTCGATGCATGTGTCGCGCACATTCTCCGCATATCCCGTATCATCCGTATGCCTCGTGGACATTGCCTGCTTGTCGGTGTCGGAGGCTCTGGGAAGCAGAGCTGCACAAAACTCGCCAGTTCCATTGCGGGCTACACTACGTTCCAGATCACAATTACGCGTGGCTATAATATCAGTAATTTCGATGAGGACCTACGGACTCTTTACAGAATGGCTGGCGTTGAGAACAAGGGGGTCACCTTCATGTTTACAGACGCAGATGTAAAGGAAGAGGTCTTCTTGGAGCGCATTAATAATATCCTCACTTCGGGCGAGATTCCAGCTCTATTTGCAAAGGATGAGGTCGAAAACATTACCAACGACTGCAGGCCAGGGTTCAAGAAGGAGAAGCCGCGTGAGCCCGATACAAACGAGAATCTGTGGAACTTTTTCCTGGACAGGGTGAAGGCTAATCTCCACGTTGTCCTCTGCTTCTCTCCGGTTGGTCCCAAGTTCCGCGAACGGGCACGGAAGTTCCCTGGTCTAATCTCTGGATGCACGACGGACTGGTTCCAGCCGTGGCCGCGGCAGGCTCTCTGCGACGTTGCCATTAAGAACTTGACGGGCTTTGAAATCCGTACCAAGGAGGGTGATAGCGACGTTCTCGGAAAGCTTGTTGAGCACATTGCGCAGGTTCACCTCTCCATGACAGATGTAACCAAGTCATACTTTGACAGGTTCCGACGGCAAACGTATGTCACACCGAAGTCCTATCTTTCCTTCCTCAGCAGCTTTAAGAGCCTTTACTTGGAAAAGCTTGTGGATCTGAAAGAGCAGCATCGCCGTCTCAAAACTGGATTGGACAAACTGGAGACTGCTGCTGCTGATGTGTCCAAGATGCGTGTCGATCTGGAGGCCAAAGAGAAGGACCTTGCGGTGGCTCAGACGAAGGCAAACGAGATGATGAAGGTCATCTCAGTCTCAACTGCAGAGGCCGAAAAGACGAAGAAAGAGGTCCAGACAGTTGCCGACGAGCTCGCCGTCCAGGCAGACGAGATTGCAAAGCAAAAAGCCGAGGCCGAGGAGGGTCTGGCGAAGGCTCTGCCAGCACTAGAGAAGGCTGAAAAGGCTCTCGAGGCAATTGAGCCTAACGATATTAACACGCTCAAGAAGCTTGCGAAGCCTCCCCATCTCATCCAGAGAATTATGGATACTGTCCTGTTGCTCATGAACATGCCTCTTGATCGCGTGACCCCTGATCCAGAGTTTCCCATAGACAAGAAGATCTTGAAGCCCAGCTGGAAGAACTCCTTGCTACTCATGAACCAAGCCGGATTCCTGCGCAGCTTGCTGGAGTTTGAGCGCGACGGAATCACGGACGAGACCTGCGAGCTCTTAGAGGCGTACCTTGAGATGTCCGATTTCAATATCGAGGCTGCTCGAAAGTCGTCTGGGAACGCTGCTGGGTTGCTGCAGTGGTCGCAGGCCATGTACGAGTACCACTTCATCGCGCTCGAGGTTGAGCCCAAGCGCGCCGCTGTGCGAGAAGCAGAGTCTAACTTCAAGGCTGCCATGGCCTCACTGACATCTGCGAAGGAGGATCTTGCGGAGAAGCAGGCTGCGCTCAACAAGCTTCAAGAGCAGTATGATGAGGCAGTCAATGAGAAGAAGCGCCTGCAAGACGAGGCAGATTTGACCGGGCGGCGCCTGCACGCTGCATCAGCCCTTATCAATGGACTGTCAGGAGAGCGAAAACGGTGGTCTCAGCAGGCACGAGAGCTTGACGATGCTGCTGTCCGGCTAGTGGGTGACGCGTCCCTCTCTTCGGCATTTCTGTCATACGCAGGTCCGTTCAACCAAGAGTATCGTCAGTTCCTCGTCACGCAGATCTGGCTCAAGGACCTGGAAGAGAGAAGGCTGCCCTTCACACGCGGGATTGAGAACGAGATACACAATTTCCTGGTCTCCGAAGCCACAGTCGGCGAGTGGCGTCTCCAGGGCCTTCCCACTGACCAGCTCTCGACGGAGAATGGCATTATAGTTACCACAAGCACGCGCTACCCGCTGATGATCGATCCCCAGACACAGGCTGCGGCGTGGATCAAGAATATGTACTCTGACCTTAAGGTAACCACCTTTAGCAACAAATACTTCCGCCAAATGGTTGAGGACGCGCTTAACATGGGCCAGCCGCTACTTATCGAAGACGTCGAGGAGGAGCTGGACCCGCTGCTGGATCCTATCCTCGAAAAGCAGTTCGTCAAGACAGGGAAGTCTCTCAAAGTCAAGTTAGGCGACAAGGAGTGCGAAGTGTGCGATGGCTTTAAGCTCTTCATCACGTCCAAGCTCCCGAACCCGCGCTACCTCCCCGAAACGTACGCTAAGACGTCAGTCATAGACTTTTCCGTCACATTCTCTGGCCTGGAGGCGCAGCTTCTTGCTAGAACAGTTAACATAGAGAGGAAGGAGCTCGAGGACCAACGCCGCGAGCTGCTTGAGGAGGTCAATGCCAATAAGAAGCAGATGGCCAAGCTAGAGGAGGACCTGCTCAGCAGGCTTTCCGCTACCCAAGGAAACCTCCTCGATGATGTGGAGCTGGTCGATGTGCTGAACAAGACGAAGGAGACAACTGAGGGCGTCAAGGAGAAGCTTGCATCAGCCGTCGAGACAGAGCGCAAGATCAACGAGGCTCGAGAGGAGTTCATGGTCGTTGCCACCCGCGGGTCAATCATCTACTTCCTTGTTACCGAGATGTCGACGGTTAACTCTATGTATCAGACGTCACTTAAGCAGTTTCTTGAGCTTTTCGACCAGTCTATATACGATGCCGAGCCGTCTCCGATCACGACGAAGCGGATTGCAAATGTGATACAGAATATGACCATCAAGATCTTCAGGTACATCGCTCGTGGGCTCTATGAGCGTGACAAGCTGCTCTTCATCCTCCAGCTTTGCCTCAAAATTGATCTTAAGGCTGGAAATGTGTCTCAGCTTGAGTTCGGCACCTTCATCCGCGGAGGTGCGGCATTGGATCTCAGCAACGTTCGCGCCAAACCAGCTGCTTGGATACCAGACAAGGCGTGGTTAAACATAATCGCTCTCAGTGCTTTGAACATCTTCACTTCGCTGCCAAATCAAATCGCCGAAAATGAGCACGCATGGCGCCAGTGGTACGACTCGGAGGCCCCGGAGAATATCGATCTGCCTCCCGAGTACAACGGGCGCATATCCGTTTTCCAGAAGCTTCTCCTTGTCAGGTGTCTCCGTGAAGACCGTACAATGCTTGCAGTCAACGAGTACATCATTCACTCCCTTGGAGCAGAGTTTGCAGAGCCTGTCCCGGTCAACTTCGAGGACATCTTCATGAACGAGGCAAAGCAACAAGTTCCTATCACTTTCCTCCTATCCTTGGGTTCGGACCCAACGTCCCAGATAGAGGCTGTCGCCAAGAAGCTCAAGATTGAGATGCGTTTCATCTCTATGGGACAGGGACAAGAACCTCAGGCGCGCCGTCTGATTATAGAGGGTGTCGCAAATGGCACGTGGGTTATGATCAGCAACTCCCATCTTGGGCTGAAGTTTATGTCTGAGATCGAGCTGATGATTATGGATCTCACAGAGAAGATGGCCAGCGTCACAGAGAGCTCTGGCAAAGACGATGGTGCTGGTGACGCTGTAATTGAAGCCGGTGCCGATAAGGGAGGCGACTCTGCAGAGAATCAAGGTACCGGTGGAATTTTCAGCATGCTCGGCAAGGGACAACTACCTCATGCAAACTTCCGTCTCATCCTTACCACAGATCCGCATCCACAGTTCCCGATTGGTCTCTTACAGAAGACACTTAAGCTGACGAACGATCCCGCCTCTGGGTGCCGTGCCTCTCTTAAGCGTACTTACCAGACGCTAACACAGGACTACCTTGAGACGTGTGACAAGCCACAGTGGCTTCCGCTTGTGTACTGCATTGCGTTCATCCATACCACCCTCATTGAAAGGAAGAAGTTTGGAAGCCTGGGCTGGTGTATCCCCTATGAGTTTAGCCTGCCAGATTTCACAGCCTCTGTCCAGTTCCTCCAGAACTACCTCTATGGGCTGGATTCCGTTGTTAAAGGCGCTGCACAGAAGGGGTCGCTCATCTCGTACAGCACGATCAGATACATGATTGCTGAGGTTCACTACGGGGGTCGCGTTACTGATGATTTCGATAGGAGGCTTCTCAAGACGTACTGCGAAGAATGGCTGTCTGCACGATCGCTGACTCCAGAGTTTGAGTTCAGTAGAGGCTATCACATTCCAAAGCACAACAACATTACGGAGGCCCGTACATACATTGATGGCCTTCCATTTGTCGACAAACCTCAGATCTACGGGCTCCATTCTAATGCTGATATTCTGTTTCGTAATAAGCAGGCAGGGGAAATCCTCTCGACCATTGTCAATATGCAGCCTAAGGACAGTGGCGGTGGAGGAGGCAGCAAGGACGGGAAGCAGCAGGTGGTCCTGACACGCGAAGAGCAAGTGCTTAAGCTTGCAAGGGACATGCTCACTAAGCTCCCACCTGACTATGACACCAAGGTTACCGTCAAGCAGCAGATTCAGAAGCAGGGTGGAAAGGCCAAGCCTCTGAACGTCTTCCTGGGCCAGGAGATCGATCGGATGCAGGTCGTTCTTTCCCTTATCCGCACAACCCTTGCGGATCTCCAGCTGGCAATAGCAGGCACAATCATCATGAATGAGGCCCTCCAAGACTCTCTTGATTCTCTCTACGATGCCCGCGTGCCCAGCCGCTGGCTGAACGTCTCGTGGCCCGCTTCCACGCTCGGATTTTGGCTCTCTGACGTCACAAACCGTTGCACACAGTTCACGGACTGGCTTACAAAAGGAAGACCCAACTCCTATTGGCTTTCTGGTTACTTCAATCCGCAAGGATTCCTGACTTCTGTTAAGCAAGAGATCACTCGCATGCATACGGGGTGGGCGCTCGACCGTGTCTATCCGAGGACCAATGTTTCCAAGTTTTCGGAGAAGGGTCAGGTTAATCAACCACCGGAGGAGGGTGTTTACATCCACGGGCTTTTCCTGGATGCGGCTGCCTGGGACAAGAAAAACAATCGCCTGATAGACCAACCTCCGAAAGTTTTGTTCGTCCCGCTACCGCTGCTTCACCTTGACGCCACGAACGACGTCTACACGTACCCTACGAAGATGTATGACTGCCCACTCTATAAGACTCCAGCGCGTACAGGCCTCAACTATATTTTCACAATAAAGCTTCCCACAGACGCAAATCCAAACAAGTGGGTCCTTCGCGGCACTGCTCTTCTTTGCAATATTCAGTAAACGTTTTTGAGCGCTGCGCCTGCATGAATGCCTCCCAGGACATAAGCAGAAGGGAGCGCTGCCTCCTTAGCGAGGTAGTCTATCTCCGGGAGATGCTGGAGGCTCTGATGGAGGAGAAGGACGACGTAGGAAGGCTGCGCCAGGAGGTCCAAGATGCCAAGGAAGTCATCTCGACGTACGAGGAGACGATAAAGACCCTTATGAGGGAAGTCGTCGAGCTCCGCCAAGGGGTAAGTGATAGTCAGAGAGTCGTCAATCTTCAAGCAGAGCTTATTGCCTCAGAGTCTCGAAGAATAAAGGAAGTAACTTCTCTCCAGAACGCTCTTCATCGAAAGGATCGCGAAATTGCGCAGCTCCAGACACAGCTGGCAGAGATTCAAAGAGCAAAGCTGCACTAGCGTGTTCGTTCTCCTTCACTTTTAAGGTCTCATAAGAGCACACTTCTGAAAGCCTCTACGCTACGCATATATCCTGGGCAGTGTACTTTGTTCCCATATACTCTGTCAAGGTGTGTGGTAGAAGTTCGTCCGGCCGAGAGCTAACTGTCTTACAGTCCAAGAATAAACTTTCTGCTCTAAATCTCTTCGATGTCTGTTTCGCAAAAATTCAGCGGCCTGTTCCTCTCTGGAGCCCTAGGCAACCAGCTGGAAGATACGCCACCAACTTCTCCCAAGTCGGCCTTCTTGGATCACGTGTTTGAGAGTCCACAAATGGTTAGAAGCAAGTCACGTTGCGGGCCTTCTACCGCACGCCATGATCCCCTGATCGATATGTACAATGAAAAAAGAAGGGCTAATACTCTGACCCAGTTAGAGGAGCAGCTTGTCCGGGAAGTTGTGGACTTACGTAAGAAAATGCTAAAGCTCCTTCCAGCACGCGAACCAGAATCTCCCGAGTCTCATATCGATGCATTCAAACTCTCTCCCTCTGTGCAGAACATCCTCCGGTCTATACGTGCTGGACCAAGGGGATCTAGCACAGAGTATCACCTTATAAAGTGCATGAAGGCCCTCAAACACACGGAAGAAGAGCTATACACAACTAAGCAGCTCGTAGAGAAGCAGAATGCTATGCTGGAGAGTCTTCTTGTCCAGAATAGCGAATTGATGGCATACATTAGGCGCTTGCAGCTGCAGCAATGAACTATTCTAGATGCGCATTTGTAGTCGTCTTACGGGCCCGTTGTCCCAGAATCATCGTCAAAAAAATGTACCCCGAGATCCCCAGTCGCCAGTGGGTCTATTCGACGACTCTTTGCATAGACGCTGCCGTTCTTCCTTCCAGCAAAAGACGCATGGATTGTCAGCATAAGGAAGGTGCCTTGTTGAGCTTGCAAACCGACCTGTGGAGGAGACTGGATTCCGAGCTGCCTTACCCCGTTTATGGGTACATGCTTCCCAAAACCGCCCACATGGTTATCCCCAATTATGTAGTTCTGAAAACGTTGGCTCATATGAATGCAAAGGAGCTGAGCAAGTTCTCGTTAGCAATAGAATCTTACATTGGCATGCTCAGGCACTTAAACTCGTTTGTCTTGGCTATGCACGGGTATATAACTACGTTAGTTGATAGATGTAAGCCCTTGTTGGTCTCCATTTCTCCTCCGAGCCTCTCTTCCTTATTCGCCAAGTCACCCATTTACTTGGATCTGGCATCAATCTTGCCAGAGGATGCAGCACAGAAATTTATCATCTGGTACAGGGAGATGATGTCCTTTCTTTTGGAACTGAGTATCTGGGTAAAGGAGCTGGCCAATGCTCAATCCAGCCTCAGCCCCATCATTCACTTGGTCACTGGATACTCCTGCTTGAAAGATATGTGTAGGAAGCAGGAGATTGCTTGTCAGATTGTTAGATTTATGGCCGATACAGAGTCAATTGAAACGTGGATTGAGCAGGTTGAAAGGCACAGACAATCAGAGAAGTTTGGTGAAGATTCTGTGGCCCCCAACTGGCACGACCAGCAGCTCTTAGTCAGAAACTGTCTGCATGCGATAAGCTCCATCGCTTCTGTCGAGCTTGTAAAGGGCTCGAATCGAATAGAACGCATAGATATAAACGCGGATGTCTCAGCCTTATTTTGCTCCCGTCAATGGTCGGGGAGCTCAGAAGCACGTTTTAAGCTAATTATACAGGAGCTCACGGAAAATAGGCAGCTCTTCTCTAGCTACAAAGCATTCCTATGTGAGCTGTCTTTCTTAGACGATTTGAAGCGTCCTAAGCTCAGGGCTATCTCCTCAGCCGTGCCAAATTTATCTACTGATGGACAAACAGTCCTGGACAGGATCTGGACAGTGTGTAGTTTTGCATACACAATTGAGACATCCCTGAAGAACAGGGATCACTTTAATTCACGCTTCTATGGACTTCTAGAGAACATGTACAGCTTTGATCTAGACGCTATATTAGCGAATTGGATAGGGGTTGATGAGATGTTATCTTTGTACTTTAAATTCAAGGAGCGAGTGGCTAAGACCCAAGAGTACAGCATACTGTTGGACCAGATCATTTGCACCGTGGATTCTCTCTCATCTGTAGGAGACGAGTATCTCCGGCTCAATCCTGATGTGGCAAACAATGATATCCGTAGCAACATAGCTGTGCCTCTCTTCTCTTCTAATAATAAAAACACAGAAATGAGCAGCATTAAGCATTGTTTGATGAATATGCACGAACTGTTGGCAAAGTACTTGGATCTCACAGGTCTCAGATACACAGATGTCCTTAAACACGACCATCTGCACTTCTACGTACTGCACCTTCTTCAAATGCCGAAGAGCAGTGCAGTCGCATTGTCCAATGATGAAATCTCTGACAAGATTCTTAGAAATATCGACTCAATCAGCTAGCTAGTTGATCCTAGTAAGTAGCCCACGCGCTGGTAAAACAGGTGCTACACGAAAAGCTAGGACCGGATTTTCGTATCGTTTTATAGGCTCTGGAACAGGTCTTGCACTTGTATCGGTGTACCTTAACATAGATTGTTTCCAAATTATGGCCGCTTTTAGTGCAGCTCTCTGGAGCTACTACCGCAACTATTTGGCATGTTTTGCAGAGCGTGGCCTTTGTTGCTTCACTTTCGCTCTTTCTTTCTTCCTGCAAACTCATTTTCAATGTAGCATACGGCTTAACTGCAGAAAGCCCGAGATGCTTCTCTTTTGCAAGTCCTGAGGTGCGTCTCTTACCTTTTAGTTCACCAGTTTTAAGAAGCTCAGCTTGTGCTCGGCGTTCGACTACATGATCTACTACCTCATTGAAGGTAAGATTGGGGGAAAAATGCATCTGCTTCGACGCATGGTGTGCACGTGCTGCAGCTGAACCCATAAGAGGCAGCTCTTCATATAATCGCAAACCGGCCGCATTGGGCGCTGACATGGCCCCCGCTGCGTGCGCTGGGCAATAGACAGATACGCGCACATCGATAGCATTAGAGCACGGACCCTCTGTGAAGCTCAAATGTCTGCACGTGCTAACATTGATGGCACGTCCTAGCAGCAAGATTTGACTCTCTGGACTTTCAAGATATAAGGCATTCTTAAGGTGCACAACACTTGTTCTGAGGAGACAGATAACACTGTACACTTCCATATTCATCGATGTAGCTGCAGATGGATCTTTTTCATAGACGAGGATGGCATCTGACCCGCACAAGTCCGTGATTTGCATACAGACGTACTCTTTGGCAGCCTGTTTGATTTGCTCCAGCATGAGCACAACTACAACAGTTGATGGAGTTGAGATCATACCCTTAGAATGAAGGTTAGGGTCAATGATGCGAAGCGGCTTGATGAATTCCTCTAAACGTAACACTTTAATTGCGCCCGACTGCACCGTGGAATTGAAGGCAGCCGCAGCCCTTGCGCTACCAACAATTCGAAAGCTCGTCTGCAGGAGAGACAGACCCTCCATCCCATAAAAACTGGAATTTAAAGGTAAGTAAACTTTATCACTGTATGGACACCGCTAAAGCATACTCAACAGCTAATACTGGCCTGATAGATGGGTTAGATGGCGAAGTAAAGAACAGGTTAGTAACTCAAACTAGAATAGAGCCAGGTAAGGCACGTGCCCTGATCGTCAAGCAGGAAAGCACTATCCAGGCGCTTGAGGCACGCATCAAGGACCTGGAATCGGAACTCACAACAGCAGAGCTTTCATTGGCTCGTCGGGAGATTCTTCATAACAAGGAGGTAGAGAGGCTACGAGAACGGCTATCAATTTACGAGCCCGACGGAGAACCTGCAGACACTGCACTAACTGAAAACATCCAGCACTTAAGGAGCACGCTTCAGGAAAAGCTAAAGAGCCTAGAGGAAGTGGCGTCAGAGCGGGTCAGGATCGCCGTTATTGAGTCACGCCTCCATGCAAAGCCATCTTTCAAGACCCTTGCAGAGAAAAAGGATGAATCAGCAAGAAAGACGCGCGACGAACTCCGGAATGATTTCATCAAGCGGCTAAATGAGGAGAAGGCAGAGCTTAGTGCTTCCCTGGAGGCTGAGGTACAAAAGAACAATAGCTTAAACAAGGAGATAGGGGACTTGCGCAACATGATCGCTGTCCTGCGCTCTGACCTTAAAAAGCTTGTTCAGGAGCAAGTTATAACACAGCGTGCACAGAACTTCGAAGGGATCTCCCCCCACAAAGCCTCTCCACCTCGTCCCGATGATGACTCCAAATATCCATACTCCAAGGATGCGGACAGAAGCGTAGTAGGGTCTCAGAGACAAAGGTCAAGAAACTCCACGCAGATCGGCCAACTTGGCTCTGAAAGGCCAGAGTTTTCTGCATCAGGACAAACGGCATTCATGTCCACACAACACACCTCGCTTCCTGTAATCGCGGGTGCACTTGCTAATGGGTCTGGCCCTGGGAGGAAAGCGCAGCAGGCAGGAACTCTCTACGGCCACAACGATATCCTGGCTACTATTGCTAACGCCGAGTCTCCTACCAACCACTCCCCAACTCTCTGTCGCTCCGTTGGAAGGGGCGAGGCCATACGGCAGCAGCAAGAAATACGCACCCTCAAACAAAGGCTCACCATTCTTATGCGCTCAATAGACGACCTTAAGGACGAGTTGAAATGCATAATAGGGGCGACTCTTCTGTCTATGAGAGAGGCTGGACTGCACCATGTCCTTTCTGATCATTCCTATACGTTAACAGAGACCGAAAGACTGCGGTTTTGTGGCTGCCTGGCAAATAACCCTCCAATAATTTTAGCGTTGATCAGATTGGCTCAAGCAGCTATTCTCCCGCCTCGAGGCCAAGGCCAGGAGCCCGCTGGAGACACCAAGATAACACGGAGGCTGCCCCTGTTATGCACAGAGCTGGACACGCGGAGACTATGTGGTCTAGAGAAGAGCATTTCTCCTCCACGGCGGCGCATTGAACCAGTCATTCCGTTTGATGAATGACGCTACCTGAGGTTCGGTTGTGGATACAAAAATGCCAATCCCTTTCTAAATAAACAAATTTAAAGTCACTTTGATGTAGCAATTAAAAGACCGGGCAGGATGCCGATCATTATTAAGGGTGTGAAGCTTACAGAGGAGTTCACAAGGACCCTGAAGGAGATCATCAAAGGTGTCGACGGCTTTCGCTCGCCGTACCTAGCCAACAAGGCCCGTGAAACTGACAAGGGCGTCGAAATACCTTGTGGCTATGGGAAGCTGCTTGCCGCGGTTAGGCAGAAGTACCCAGAAGCTGATCTGCTTCCCCTCGACCAGGATGAAGCACGCAAGAACTGCATCGACCGCAATGTTTCCATTTTTACTAAGTTCAAGGAGTACAATGCAGACTACCTCAAGACAAGCAAAAATGTCATCATCACGGTTACCTCCGCACCAGGAGAGTTCATGGACCCGGAGAAGGTCGTCGCCTTTTTGACTAAGACCCTCTCGAAGATCACGCCAGCTCAGGATCACAAGTTCAAGATCACCGCGAAGTATCAAGTGCTGGATGCTATCCGTGGAAGGATCAATGCGGGTGCTCTCAAGGATGCCAGCGGCTCTTCTGTGCAAGGCAGGTGCGCGACAATGGGGATTAGATATGTTGAAGGTCGTCCGCCGCAGAGGGGGACGAAGGTCGCCGTTGTTGTTCAGTCTTCTGAGATAGAGAAGCTTTTTGCTGCTCTCTCTGCCGATAATCTTTTTGAACGCGTTCCCGCCATAAGGTTCATTAACCCGGAGAAGCGCCGTAAGCATATCCAGGAGCTTCGCGAGAGGGTTGGGTCTGCAGGCGATGGTACCCTGGGCACAAAAAATAAGCAGAGGAGACACCAAGAGGCGAAGGGTGGTGTGAAGAAGCCTGGAGCCAAGAAGGCCACCGGAATTAGAGTACAGCTTGCTGATGACCAGAAGGCCGCCAAGCCTAAGAAGAAGCAGGGCAAGAAGGTGCAATCTCAGAAGGAAAGGCTCCCATGTCTCCTTACGATCGCAGGGATTCCTGAGGCTCTAGCATTCGACGATATCAAGGAAAACCTCGATAAAGATGAGCACGCAGACATTCTAAAAGCTCTTGCAGAGTCTCGCTTGAGGAGACCCAAGCAGCCCAATCCTTCCGAAGTGTCGTTCTACTGCACTGTGGAGAATGGCAAGATCCTTAGGGATGCCTTCGGTAACATGGAGATTAACGGGGCCGAGCTCCGCACTACGGTGTCGGATGTGAACTAAGTAAATAGCCGTTTGGCCCGATCTTTTCAATCCCCGTCTCTGAGGGGTTCGTCGTCTTCTGTCTCTATCTGCGACTGCGCCGGGAACAGGGCGGCTCTCGCGGGGCCTGGCACCTGGCGTCCTGGGCGGTGCCGGGTCTGAGTGGGTGTGCGCCTTCAGCACTGTGGGCGTCCCCCGTCCCTCTTCTGGTACAAGGGATCGGTGATGCGTACCCCCTCGGTCTGCGTGCGATTGTCAGTGCCCGTGCCTCGTGGTGTCCCGGCTCTTTCAGCCCCAGCTGTCGCGGCGCCCTGCTCCGGCCATATCCCCACGAGGCCGCGTATTCTTCCATGGGACGGTCCTGGTTCCGTAGAGGCACGCCTGGGCCCACGATTCTCCCTGCGGAGGCCCCGTTGTCTGTGCTACTGGGGTCTGGGCCATCCGTCTGTACCGCTGCTTCAGGAGTCACATGAGTAAACTGCCTTTCACGTGGCTTTTTATAGAAGTAGACACTGATTGTAATCAACAGGGTCTAAAGATCTCTCGCCAATTGTACATGTCAGATCCTGTGGATTTTGGAATCCTTGGGTAGCATCCGTGCCCGGCTGATACGCGCGCCTCGGGCTCAGCAAGCCTGCCACCCTCCTCCTCTTGCCCCCTGCGAGGACGCCGCCACTGGCTAGACGCGTGCACAGCTTGTCCATCCGGCCCTTGAGAAGAGCCACATCACACGAGGAAGGGCGCCGTTTACTCGAGGAGAGAGGCGATTGCGTCGTGGCCATGCCTCCTTGCGATGTCGAGGGCGGTGGTGCCGGGCGGGAAGCCGAACCACTCGCGGGTGGTCTGCATGCCTTTCTCCTTGTCCATCAGGAGCCTCGCACACTCCAGGTGACCACTCTGCGCTGCATGCATGAGCGCTGTCCATCCATTGTTAGTCTTCATGCCGTCTTCTTTGTCTACTAGAAGCCTCACGCAGTCCGAGCAACCGTTGTCGGCTGCGTGCATGAGGGCAGTCCACCCACTGTTGGCCCTCATCCCGCCTTCCTTGTCCAGTAGAGCCTCCGCACACTCGCGGCGCCCATACTGTGCTGCATACATTAGGGCGGTCTTCCCATCATCCGTTTTCATGCCACCCTCCCTCTTCAGCAGAACCTTCACGGCTCTCAGGTTTCCATACTCTGCTGCTGACATGATGTCGGTCTCGACGAAGCCGTATTTCAGCAACAAAAAAGACGAGAGACTCAGCCCGCTCCCCCCTGTTGGCGGCAAAACTCTGCGGCGTCATCGAGGCTCCCATCGGAAGCAGACCCCTCGGTGTCCTGAGGGCGACGACTCATTTCCGAAGCCCCAAGCACGTCGCTCGGCATTTTTAACTTCGTCTGCTTGCAGGAAGACACTGCCACGGAAACACACACTTTGCTCTCTGCTTCACTGAGAACGGTTTGTCAACTGCTGTCCGAGCATCTCCGTGAGAGCCGCCGCGCTGGGTGGGCCGCCCGCTCACCGTCCGGGGTCCAAGGTTCAGATCTTGAAGCTCGAACTCGTGCCCTCATACAAGGCCTCCTCCCCTGTGGGTAGGCGGGTCTCACGCTCGTTCACTTCTCCAATCCAGGACTCAGAACTCGAAGCTTGAGCGTCGCATGTCATGATGATTTACTCCACCCACCGGTTGCTTCCAGTGGTGTGCTGCTGGGGCCTGCCTGCAGGTATGGTCCAGAGATCCCACGGGCAAGCTCTTGCTCAGTCCCTGACTAGTCCGGAGACGAGGGTTGGTCGTGTATCAATATAAGGACCACAGTGGTAGTAGGAGGAGCTATTGCGTTCCTCAGCTGTTCTACGGGCGTGTGCTCGGTTTAAGAGTGCACATAGGTCCTTTTGGAGATCAGGCCGTCCTGCAGGCTCGCTGGTCTACTAGGGCGCCTCTCCTTGTTCTCCCTTCACGGTGAGTGAAGCTCTGGTCTTTGTTGTCATTCTCAATGCTGTCCATGTATATCAGCAGCAGCTAGCGGGGCTTTCTCTTCTGGTTGGGATTCAACTCGGTTGTGTGTCCAGTCTTTGCCCCTTCTCGGTCGTTGTCGACAGGTCCCAGGGGTGGATTCATTCAGCTGTCAGAAGTAGGATGACAGGAGACGGTCGCTCTGGGTGACCAGGCTTTCGGCCCGGTCGCGTCTGATCAGCTTCGTCGGATGCTCGTTCTCCTCTGCAGCCATGTGGGCGATGGCGAAGGCGGCCCGGACAGAGGTCCACGTGGAGCTCCTCGAGGTGCCCCTTGGACTGGGGTGGAGGGATCCGTCTGTCCCGTAGATGATCGGGAGCGTCCCGTCCCTGTACTTCTTGACCTTCTCGTTGTAGTAGGCATCCATCTGGCGGAGCTGGATGACACCCACATCTATCGCTTTGCACTTGTCGACGAGCCAGATGTCGGGCTTCTGGTTCTGGTCGCTGAGGTGGCTGTGGGTCTTGATTTCCAGCTCCGGTTGAGCTTCCCCGAGACGCGGAGGCACAGGCACGCGACGATCATGTCGTGCCTCGTGGTCGAGGGTCCTCGCCGTGTGGCAGCCCGGGCAGGTGCCTCTTTCTGCGCCATGATCGAGCCGCCCTTCTCCTTCAGGGCCCTTTCCTCCTCGGTCAGCACGCCGCCGCTCTGTCTGGAAGCTGGTGTGTGGCTGAGGAGGCGGTTGGAGTAGGCCCCTTCCCTTGCAGTGCCTGGCCTTCCACCGGCAGCTCCACCGGGTCTCTGGTCCCCTTGTTGACGTCCAGGGAGGCCCACACCCTCCGCAGCTCGTCGTGGTAGAGCCCCGGCATGAGCAGGCCCAGGCCGCCCTTCTCCTTTGGTACGCCAGGAAGTCGACCAGGCGATCGCAGCTTCTGCTGGTTAGCTTGCTGAAGCTTTGTGCGACGTCTGTCGAGCTCCTCGTAGTCCGCCTTGTCCGATGTTATCTCGACCAGGGGGGCGTAGCTCACCATCGGGACCACGCAGAGTGACAGCAGGATGAGCTTCTGGTGGGTGGTTATGGGGGCAGTCTCGGCACCTGCGATGGCCTTCGGCGCGAGACTGGCAGGGGTGGGGGACACCGGGTGGTTGGGGAAGGTCACCTCCTCGCCCGCCATGGTGGACTTGCATTGTCGCTCCTGATCGTCAGGCCCATGGCGGCAGCCTCTGCTGTGGCCAGCTGTGTTATCACACCTGCTGGGTACCCTTCGTCGTGGAACGCCACGATGTCGTCCGCTAGGCAAGGAAGGTGATGCCCCTCTCCCTGAGGCGTCTCAGGAGGCGCTCGATGGCCATGCAGAAGAGGAGCGTGCTGAGCGGGTCGCCCTGGGGGACGCCGCAGACCTCGCACTTCACGTCCCGGCTGTGCCTCAGGTCGAGGAAGTCCCCGATGTAGTCGACTAGGACCTTCGGGACCTCCGCCTCGTTCAGGGCTCTGACGACCTCCGCCCTCGGGAGCGAGTTGAGGGCGTTCTTTATGTCGAGGGAGACGGCGTGCATCCCCGGCCTGCTGATGAGCTCGTGGGCCCTCCTCACGCCTACCGCGTATGCGTTCTGCTTGAAGGCGATCTGTTCGCATGAGAGGTAGTTGGCATGCCTGATCAGCCCTTCAGCAGGACGCGGTGGAAGATGTTCGTGACCATCCGCCTATCGCGATCGGGGTATCCGTCGGACTCTTTCGGGATGAGGATCGCCCGGAACTCGAACATGGCCATCACGTCGGACTCCTTCGGGGTGGGTGGTCAGCTCGTTGTACGCCTGCGTGAGGTATTTCACGAAGCTGTCGCTCTGCTTCGTCACCTGAGCTGGACCGGCCCGAGGCCAGACACGCCTGAGGCCTTCTTGTTGAGAGTCCCAACAGGGCCTTCCTCATTTCCTCCTCGGTTGCCGCTCCAGCCCGTCGAGCTCATCGATGGAGGGTAGTCAAGGCCAACGTAGCCTTCGGGGGGACGCACGGGTGTCTCATCAAGGGCGCGGAGAGCCTTAGCAACTGCTCCGAAGCTCAGCGCGTTGTTCACCCTGTTTGCTATCCGGCGTCTCGCCTTCTCGGGGTCTGGGTCTGCCTTACTCTGGGCCTGCTCTACTGTGTTGCTTGAGTCCTCTGGGGCTTCCCACCAGGGCGTTCAGGCCCCTGATAGCAGGGAGCGCGACTCCAGTCCCTGCCTGCTCGATGCTCGCGATCATGCGTGCACCTTGGTGGATGAGCATGGCAGCTGTCTGGTTCGGTATGTGGGACGGAAGGATCAGTTTGTCGTCGCCCAGCACTCTGTGTCTGTCATCATTTGCTTCTCTCAGGTGCTCGGTCAGTTGCTTGGCGCTCTCACACGGTAGGCCACAGAGCCAGCGTGTGTGTCCTGCCGAGAGGGCAAACGTCTTCGGAGTGTCACCCCGAGTAGAGACTCACAGCTTGCTCTCTGGGGCCCGAAGGTACGATCTTGCGTTCATAATGTGGATCGGGTCCTCACGGGCTCTCCGTCGCCTCAGGTCCAGCTGTGCACGCCCGCGGAACAGCCGCGGAACGCACAGACCCCAGATCCACACGTGGAGGGAACCCCTCTTTGCCCCCGCTGTGGTTATCGTTGCAACCCGCGGCCAACCCTCGTCTCCGGACTAGTCAGGGACTGAGCAAGAGCTTACCCGTGAGATCTCTGGACCATACCTGCAGGCAGGCCCCAGCAGCACACCACTGGAAGCAACCGGTGGGTGGAGTAAATCATCATGACATGCGACGCTCAAGCTTCGAGTTCTGAGTCCTGGATTGGAGAAGTGAACGAGCGTGAGACCCGCCTACCCACAGGGGAGGAGGCCTTGTATGAGGGCACGAGTTCGAACTTCAAGATCTGAACCTTGGACCCCGGACGGTGAGCGGGCGGCCCACCCAGCGCGGCGGCTCTCACGGAGATGCTCGGACAGCAGTTGACAAACCGTTCTCAGTGAAGCAGAGAGCAAAGTGTGTGTTTCCGTGGCAGTGTCTTCCTGCAAGCAGACGAAGTTAAAAATGCCGAGCGACGTGCTTGGGGCTTCGGAAATGAGTCGTCGCCCTCAGGACACCGAGGGGTCTGCTTCCGATGGGAGCCTCGATGACGCCGCAGAGTTTTGCCGCCAACAGGGGGGAGCGGGCTGAGTCTCTCGTCTTTTTTGTTGCTGAAATACGGCTTCGTCGAGACCGACATCATGTCAGCAGCAGAGTATGGAAACCTGAGAGCCGTGAAGGTTCTGCTGAAGAGGGAGGGTGGCATGAAAACGGATGATGGGAAGACCGCCCTAATGTATGCAGCACAGTATGGGCGCCGCGAGTGTGCGGAGGCTCTACTGGACAAGGAAGGCGGGATGAGGGCCAACAGTGGGTGGACTGCCCTCATGCACGCAGCCGACAACGGTTGCTCGGACTGCGTGAGGCTTCTAGTAGACAAAGAAGACGGCATGAAGACTAACAATGGATGGACAGCGCTCATGCATGCAGCGCAGAGTGGTCACCTGGAGTGTGCGAGGCTCCTGATGGACAAGGAGAAAGGCATGCAGACCACCCGCGAGTGGTTCGGCTTCCCGCCCGGCACCACCGCCCTCGACATCGCAAGGAGGCATGGCCACGACGCAATCGCCTCTCTCCTCGAGTAAACGGCGCCCTTCCTCGTGTGATGTGGCTCTTCTCAAGGGCCGGATGGACAAGCTGTGCACGCGTCTAGCCAGTGGCGGCGTCCTCGCAGGGGGCAAGAGGAGGAGGGTGGCAGGCTTGCTGAGCCCGAGGCGCGCGTATCAGCCGGGCACGGATGCTACCCAAGGATTCCAAAATCCACAGGATCTGACATGTACAATTGGCGAGAGATCTTTAGACCCTGTTGATTACAATCAGTGTCTACTTCTATAAAAAGCCACGTGAAAGGCAGTTTACTCATGTGACTCCTGAAGCAGCGGTACAGACGGATGGCCCAGACCCCAGTAGCACAGACAACGGGGCCTCCGCAGGGAGAATCGTGGGCCCAGGCGTGCCTCTACGGAACCAGGACCGTCCCATGGAAGAATACGCGGCCTCGTGGGGATATGGCCGGAGCAGGGCGCCGCGACAGCTGGGGCTGAAAGAGCCGGGACACCACGAGGCACGGGCACTGACAATCGCACGCAGACCGAGGGGGTACGCATCACCGATCCCTTGTACCAGAAGAGGGACGGGGGACGCCCACAGTGCTGAAGGCGCACACCCACTCAGACCCGGCACCGCCCAGGACGCCAGGTGCCAGGCCCCGCGAGAGCCGCCCTGGCTCCACGAAATCTACCTTGCCTCTGGAGCGGCAGTGGATGGGCGTACCCGCCCCCGTAGGGTAGTGGCGCAGCACTCGATGTAGTCAATGAGTCGAGTGAATCGTATCATTTGGTTGCTTGTGAGAGGGACCGTTCAACCGTTGCAAAGACCGCTTGGTGATCAGCAATCAATCTGGAGATATCGTCGTCAAAAACCTGTGGAGAGACGGCTTGGCTGAGAGGTGAGCCTGCAGAGGCCTTAAGGTCTGTCAAGCTGATGGACTTCTGAGTAAGTTCTTGCTCGAGGAATGCTAAGCGGGTCACCGCATCCTCAACCAGATCTTCAGATGCGGGGAGTTTAGAGATTTGGTTTTTCAGGGACATCACCTGCGACTCTAACTCTAGGGCGTCAATCATTGCCTCGACTGTTCGGGACTTCTTAGAACGAGCCCGCTTAGATGGTGTCGAAGCATCCATGCTAAAAGACACTCTACTGTTCCGCTTATCTAGTGGGTGATCAGACTCTATAGTATTAGATTGCACGAGCGAAGCTGGTTGGTGGCACGTGGTCGACTGTAGGGCAACTCTTTCTTTTTCTGCTTCATGCATTCGCAACATCTCCTTCAACCAAGAAATCTCTTTCTGTTGAGTGGTTATTATTTCACATTTTTCTGCCAGAAGAGTGTCTCGTTCCGAGATAGACTTGTGTAGATTCACTAGCACTGTCTTTGGCACTAGTTCAGCCGAGACGATTGTCTGGGTATTACTGTGGGCATTTTGATGATCTGGTATGGAAGAGGCTCTCTGAGATGGAGCTACTAGCGGCTCACATGCAGATTTTGCCGTATACACCCCTGCGCTTGTAGATCTCTGTTTAACAACCAACTTAGAATCTTGGCTGGCTGGAAATGGCCCAGAGAAGCCAGATTGCTTCTCCGTATACAAATCTGTAATATGTAACGAATCGCGATGATTAGCTATTTGTTGGCGTGCCTCAGCGAGATCTGTAGAAAGCTCTGCAATGCGGGCCTCTTTTTCTGCAAGAAGGTCATGTAACTGCTTCACTTTGCTAACAAGCGGATTATGTGTCTGTGTTGGGAGTCTGACCCCGCTAGAAGAAACAGCACTTGTGATGAGTGCATCGCTTTCATCTGCTAACCCACTAGCAGCAAGTGCTCTAGACAAACCTTGATTCAAGGTTTGAGTGTGAACACTGGTCATGCTTTGTGCCACTGTCTGAACTGCACATGTATTTGTGAGCCTGTCTAGCCTCTCTGTCAACTCTTCACTCAGACGAGAAGCTAGGCTTGCACTTAGAGTACGAAATGACGCGCTCAGCGGTAGTACCTGGAGATGCTCATGCCATGTATCGGTGTATTCTAGATAGCCCACAACAATGGCCCGCAGGCACATGATCTCCTTTAAAAGGCAGACCTCCACCTCTGTAATGTCGGCTTGTTGCGAAAGGTAGAGCAGATACAAGCGCCTTATTGGGTCGTTAAGATCGAAGATCCGCTGCACATGACTTGCAAGATCTGCCTCTTTATCTATTAAGAGGCCATCAATGTATTGGTTCTGGTGCTTCAACAGATGCTGTCCTTTCTGGGTTGAGGCGCTATCGCCGTAGATCCCAGAACGAAAATCCTTATGAGTTACCTCTGCTGACAGATATGGCGCCAAAGTGCTATGAGTATCTGCAGATAAGAACGAACTCATCGCTCGCGGGCAAGGTATCAACAAAAATATCAGCTATGTAGTTTTACAATTTGTAATGGCTTGATCTGTTAGCAAGTGGTGAACATTTACTCCAGCTATGCAACGATGAGAGAAAGCCGGAGCCCACAATCAACTACTGGGACCCTTCTCTGTAGAGAACCCACGGAGACGGTCGCGTCGACAGAGACGGAGATTGTGCACTCTCCAATCGAAGAGGCACACGCCATAAAAGGCACTATGGCTACTTCAAATGAATCTATTTCCCCAATGATTGTCTGGAGGCCTATCATGGAAAACAGGCCGGTAGGACCACTAATATTGGCAGACACGTGTGTATTAATCACGGTAAGAGACCGGTTAACCATAACAAGGTCAAAGCTTACCTTACCATCGGCTGCAGCATTGCATCGGACCATTGCAGATAGAGGGCCCAGCCCAGGCGGGTCACGAGAAGCAGTGGGGGTGAATTCACGATTTAAGAACACCTTGTCCCCAGAAGAATAAACCAGACTAAAGTCTCTTGTCGTTACTTGACAAAATTCTTTAACGTACATATCGAGCACGGCGCTTTGAACTGTCTGCAAGTCCTTTAGGATTGTGCTATGAAATTCATTTAGGTTATAAGCAGTATCGTTTCGGTCTTGAAATGAAAAGTTACTTTGCTTTTTTAGGTAGTTGTATGCCAGGGGTAAAAGGCTGGGGCCGTATTTGTGTAGTTCTGCCCGCTTAAGCAACAATGTAATGTTCTCATGTAGCTTTAATAGCGACGATCGAGATATTCCTGCAAGATCCTTAGTCTGCTTAATCAAGGCCTCATTGGCCAGTGCGTCCGGTGGAATGCCCACCTTATTTTGTTGGGTTGGTGTGAATGACTGGCTGCGCTGCCGAAGTAATCTCAATGAGTCTTTGTACTGGTCACAGAGGAACGTTCCAGTGTAGGTGAATCCACTCTTCTCCAGAGTGAGTCTACACAGAGATGGTGGAGTGCACCGCTTTGAGAGTATTACTGCAACTAGCTCATCCTGACCGGATGGAAGAATTGCTCTAACGCTATGCTGTTTTTCTGCAACTGACTTTGCAATCGCATCCCTAGGTAACGATAGACTTGGCTGGCCTTGGAGACTGGGCTTAGCTGCGGAGAGGATATGAAGCTCTGCAGTAGTTTCTGACACGACAGGCCAAACAGTAATAGAGTATCCTAGATAGTATTCAACAATGAGCTTTCCTGGTTGCGCTCCAGGTGGAATAAGAAGAAGTATTGGAATCGCAATAGACTCGCGTGATCTTAGGCTCCTTCTGCAAACGATCAATCTATCCTGGAGCATGGGAGGCATCATAAGCTCTTTCATACAATTCTGCAAGACCCTCTTAATGTAAGGCCTTGCAAGATCCAGCTTCAGTACGGATTGTTCGTGAGGAGTGGCTGCAATCTGCTCTAGTTCTGATAATACAGCTAGAGGGCTTGGGAAGATAAAATCGAGGGCCACCTCAAGAGAGATATCTGTTAGTTTTGAAGACAGCGTACCCTCATGTTGGTCCGACTCTAGTGTTACTTCATCCAGATAAACACACGCCTCATGATCATAGACACAATATGCTTGATGGCTTGAGGAGATAAGCAGATTGGAAACATCGCGCTGGCCAGTGTTCTTCACTACCAATTGCCCCTGGACAATCTGCCCCGGAAGCACTGGTGAGTTTGGAAATACAACGGATATCACAATGTCAGCAGCATGCGAAAGAACGGGGAATGAGACAGGAGTTTCCAAAATAATCTCTGTCTGCTGGGTGGTGGCCCCATCATTTGGAACGGTTGATGTTGTAAGTGGGGGTAGCGAGGATTTTGACTTGGAAAAGGAAGACGACTTTGAAAGAGACCCTGTTGAACGCACATCTATGGGGAGAAAAGAAATTCGAAGACCACGGATCTCCATTTTTGAGATAGTTCGTGTGTCAGACGGCATAATAATTGGGATCCCACAAAGAAGAATGCTACCGCTTATGAAGGCCATCTTGGTCGGTATCACAAGTGCGTTTTTGCTTCTGAGCTCCAGGGTAGCAGAAGGAAGTGGTCGGTTGCTTTCATCATAAAAACATAACGACAGCTCCACTTTCTTAATATCATAATCCAGCAGCGGATATTCGTTACTGAGACAGAAGATCGCCATAGCAGTTTCGCCGGCTCGTATTGCTTTGATGTTATTTAGCTGATCCAGTAGCTGGGTTTTGGCCAGCTTGTGATACACCAATCCCTGAAGAGTCTCAAATGGACAAGGGAGAGATTTGCTATCCAATAAGATAATAGAAGAAAGGTTGATATTAGGGTGATAAAGCCCGCTAACAGAGACGCTTGGAATCCGTATCTCCTTGTGGATTATCTTCAGCTTTTCTGCATCAGCTTTTAAGAGTACCTTGTAATCAAAGTTTGTTAGTCGCGGAGCAATATGGGTCAAAAAGTCGACCAGGTAGTCTCTTACAATGAACTTCCGTGCTGGTGTAAACGCCTTTTTAAGGAACGTGTTAATGCTAGAGTCTGCATCCCCGTTGGTCGACTGAATGAGGTCGCTGAACAAACGAACTGTATAGCGCAGAGGGGTTTCTCCGATGTTGCGTACTGGGGGTGTGACGTTCTTGATGCAAAATCTAAGACTACGCTCTTCTATTTCTTTGGCCGTAGAGAAGGGAAGACAAAAGAGACTCATGAGCTGGGGGAGGGCAACCTGGTTTGTGATCAAGAGCCGTTGTAGAGACGCAAAACATGAACCTATTGGAGAGGATGGGTCAGAAAATGTTGATGGCGTATGCTTAACAATAGAGGAGATGTCCTTAGGATAGAATAGTTCTGTTTGCATCTGCTTAGAAGTGGTGTTCTTAAGGAGCTGAAGAATCTTATTTGAAAGGGCATCAATCAGCGTCGGCTCCTTTGTTGCGGCAGTCTGTAGATCCAATCTTTCTGAACGCAACGCCCGTGTCCTGCAATAGAGGAGCTCTGACTCATAAACGGTTGCAAACCACCATCCTGTCTTAAGTGCTGGCAGCAGATGAGGCCGATCTAAGTTCATGAAGGCATACGTAAAGCACAGAAAGGCTAGATTGAAAAGACGGTCGTTAAAGAAAAGTGCGCCTGCTCTGAATGCCGACTCTGTTCCCAGGCGTACATATCGTGCCTCACAGAGAAGAAAGCTAGAAACCAGGTAGGAAAGCGCTGCTGTGAGAGAGTTGATCGTGTGAGGAATAGCGTAGGAAAAGGTCTTTTCCACCAAATGGAAGCTCTGTCCCGACACAGTGTACACCAAGGCCGCCATTATCTCAAGATATCGCTTATAGTCAAAGAGGCGATAGACAGATATGCGTGTCTGAAAGGCGGGCGTTGGTGTGAAGGGGCTCAGACCGTTTTCAGCGTTTTGTAACGGAGAGTTAAATACTTGGCCAGACAGCCGGAAAGGGCTGTGCAAGGAGGCGTTGCAAAGGCTCACATGTCCCAATGTAGGGTCCGATAAACAATCGTTAATGATGCGCAACGCCTCTCCGTAGTACTTCAGGAGTTTTGAGGTGTCGTCGGCAGAAATGTGGACATGCGCATTATCAAACGAATAGTTTGCAAAGTACTTGCGTAAACTAGCGAAGGCCGCACCCTCATATGCCTCTGCCACGAAAGGAGAGGTCGCCTTATGCTTTTGTCTTGGAAGCAAAGTCTCGTAGTACGCGCAAGCGTCATCAATAAGGTTGCATTGCAAGAGTAAATCTGCCAGACGGCGAATTCTGTACTCGATGGGGAACTTCGTATAGAATGCCTTTCCTTGTGATAAATGAGCATGTGCTGGAACCGTACGAGTTGCCTGCTTAGCGGACGTGTGGTGACCGGCTAAAATATTGGCCATCTTCTTCCCTACGCTAACTGTCTCCTCGCAGCTTTCAGAGATGTTAAATAGTTTCGAAGCCAGGAATGGGATCAAGATGGTCTTTAGATAGTATGAGAACACCGTGTTGAAAAAGCTGAAGAGTACATTGCTTTGCTTAACAATCAGGTCTGAGACCGTGGGGCGTGCATAGAGACCTTTTTTATCCTCGCTGGATGGATCCATTGCCATGGGAGACCAGACAATATCACTGTACATATCTGCGGCGAAGCCCTCACATGAAAATAAGTACTCGAAGTAGCGTTTAGTATGCGTGCTTTGCAAATACTCAGTAATGTTAACGTCCGTTGAAGGTTCCATAATGTATTGCTGAAACAGCTGTAAATTGAGGTAAAGCGGCTTGACGCGATAACGTGTTAGTTCATTATGTAATCCTGGATCGATATACTGACTCGATCGATCAGTGGGATAAAGGTCTATGATCAATAATGTTAGGCAGACGTCGTTGTCAGACATGCCAGAGACAGCACCTTGAAGAACTGCGGGCAGTCCTGTGGTTATTTTCTTAATAGCCGCTATCTTCTCTTCGCGAGAGTCAGTCATTGCACAGACAGCCAGATACCCAACGGGGTTGTCCAAGAAGTCATGCTCAAAGCATCTAAACTGGGCGAAGCCAGCATTGGCGTATGCAGAAACTATATCCCGGAGGATATCAGACGAGATGCTTTCAATGGTGCTAGAGTGGAGGCTGGTAGACAAAGAGGACGTGGAGTTGCGTGATGAGCCCTGAAAGTGCTGCACTAATTGTCCAAGAGCGTTCTTAATGAGCGTATCATTGGCGCTGGCTATTGCTTGGTCAGGAGCTGGTGTGACAATTTGTGAAACACGAAGCGGAATAGAGGCTAGTTCATCGACTAGATACAACTTAAATTGGAGATTGTTTAACACAGCAGACGTTCGTCTTCCTTGGTAATTGATGTAGTCTGCAGTCAGAGGAGCTTGTACACGATATGGTGGCATATTCCGCAAAAAGTGGAGCAAATCTATACCATTTCGCGCACACAACTCTGCACTGGTCTTATTGATGTGTAAGCCAATAGTGAGGCGTGATCGGAAGCTTAAAGCCTCGGCGAGATAGTTGGGTTCAAAAAAAGTCATTTTTTAAAACATGGCCACTGTCAAGACAGCCATAGGCTGTGTGGTGCGAGCCATGAAACACGCGGGTATTACTTCCTTGACTCCAGAAACTCTTTACCGAGGAATAGCAAATTCAGAGATGCTTGAGAAATCGGACGTCTCTGCACTTTTCTACTCGCTACACGACCTTCTAATAGCAGTGTATTACTACCGGGGCCAGCTTGCCGATCCATCTGCCCAGCTCCAAGCCCTTGCCGCGGAGTACAGAAGTCGAGATAAAGTCCGTCCCACAGCGCGGGACTTTCTTTTGGTCATGGAGAACGCCCTCATCAAAATGGGATTTGCTTTCTCTATCACACGTACTCATGTTCACACCGCCGACCTTTGTAGGGCTGTGGCAGACTTTGATGGCCATACTATGGCTTTAGCAATTTGCTACGTTGTGTTAATTTCTCGCCTCCTACACGTTGCCCTTTTTACCTCTATCAATGTCTCAGGCATTCACTTATGTGCTGAAAGCGTTACAAAAGAAGGTGTAGTGAGTAACAAAGGGACACACAAGCTAAGCGATTCCAGAGGCGGAGCCAAGGGTGCAGCACCCATCCAGAAAGCTCTATCACTTAACCAGCGGCCACAGAGCCGCACTAGGACCCTTCCTCAAACGCAAGGATCTCTGTCTATAGAAGAATCCGTCCCAGAACTGGTAAGTAAGATACATGAAGATCTGGAAAGAATTCGTAACTATACACGCAAAATCAACATACTCTTACCTAGATGGTCGTGCAGTGTCTCAGAAGCACTGCATCCAGCAGAGATTGCAGACATTATGGATGGAAAGGCCCTCCCGAAGGAGTCGGATCGATCGAAGATAGCGTTATATTCCAGAAAGCAAGCCAATAGTCAAGAGTGTCTCCAGAGGATCGCACATGCTAACGCAATCATTGATATAATTGCATCCTTGGTGTACAGGGGGTTATCAGACAAGAAGTATTGGGTGGCTGCTCCAGGAGGGGGGACCACACCTTATAGGCAGAGGGAGCTCTACGTTGATGACGTGCACCTGGTTAACTTGCAAGTTCTAAAGCAGGTCCTAGGGGCCGCCTACTTGTCTACTAGCACCCCTTTGCACGGAGGAGAAAAGATGCTCCTTCCATTTGTCCGGGGAGGAGAAAGGTACCATGACAACCTGAGACCGTTCTTGCAGCACCATTCAGAGAAGCATCGCAAGGCAATGAATGCATCGACACGTACATACAACGACATCTGCAAGATAATAAACGACCTCATGATTGATGCCGATAACGTGTGCTTGAGAAGACTGCGTGACTTTGCCAAGCCAGATCCTGAACGAGATTAGTTGGAAGTAGCACCTATTCAAAGTTTACGTAGTCTATTACCGTGCGCTCCAAGATGTTAATCACCTCACGGATATCTTGCTTATCACATTCAAGGATTGCTTTCCCATAGTATCTACCTCCCATCTTTATCTGCAATACACGTGCAATTCCATACATAAAGAGACACAAGCGGTCGACGAGCGGGGTTGTCATAATGCCATGCTGGCTTCCTATCCCATGCCGTGACCCTCGGAGCTGTGAAACAGTCAGGCTATCTACTCCTCCGTGCTCAGAAACATGACCTGCCGAGTGCAGCTCCAATCCATCACTAGAACTCTTATCAGTGGCATCAAACTTCACTCGTAGCTTGTCAACGTATCTGTCCATGTAGACGATCGACTCCTTAAGCTCCTTGACATCGCTTCTTACTTCACCCTCGAGCTTTGTTTGCTTTAGCATGACGTTGTCAACTCTGGCTAATATCATCTCTATATTACTCCCCTTCACCGATTTTGGGTTGAATAGAAGGTGGTGCAACTTATCTGTTTTATTTTCCAGCTTTTCTACATGGACGTTTAATTCGTCACACTTATCCTGGGATGCCTTAGCCATCAATTGAACCGCTTTGATATCCTTCCTTTGCTTTTCCATTGCCAGGTAGACCTTGGAAAACTCGTCAATGATCTCAGCAGAAGTACCTCCCTCACGACTGGAATCGTGTGAGCTAGTCATAGCAAGGTCAACCCTTTTCTCAAGGCTTTTTAGCCTCGATAGAATTGCGCCTCCTTCAATTGCATGGGAATCTTGATGTGCGAATGTCCGCGTGGCCTCTTCTACCCCGCCCAGGGTGCTGGACATGCGCTGCGTGCCACCCAAAGTCATAACCATAGACTCCATTTGTGTAACGAGCGATGGCTTTAAGTGATTGGAAGCATACTCTCTCATATATTCCTTTATCATGTTGCCCATCTGGGAAACCAAACCGGTCTTAAACTGGGCCAGCGGAGATAGAGGAGAGTCAATGTTTGAAATGCGAGACAGCTCCTGTAGAATATTCATAGTTACAGAGGACACAATACTCTCTTGCATCTTGCCCTCCTTGGCCATCATTTCAGCGATTCGTGCATACAGAGTGTCAAGGAACGAAATATTTTTCAGAGAGTATATCTCTTCTGCGAGATGCTTAGCGATCTGCTCGTTTATTTGGTGAGGCATCTTTTCCTTTAGTTCCTGGTCCACAATTCCAGGTATCTTATCCAGCAAGTTAACATACGTTCTAGTTGACAGTGTCTCTATTTGGTTGATTATTCTGCTGCTAGTAACGACTTCCTCTATAAGTGCGCGGTTATCCGCCGTGGCCCTATCTGACTCCAGGTCATCCTTGACGCGTTGAATAACAATTGCTGTTACATCAGCAGCAAAGGTAGGAAGGTAGTCTGTGTTTAGCCTTTGAATAATATACTTGAAGATTGCTGTCTTGCTATCTACAAGAGATGACGCTGTGGTTGCCGCTGCAGCATTTGTTGCTGCGGCGCCAACCTGTATCTGCAAGCTCAGTATGGATTCATTTTGGGCCTCTATCTGCTCTGCAAGCCTTTTGAGTGTGGCATCAGTGAGAGAAGAATGAGGTAACGCCGCTTCTAGATTGATTCTTTTGAGGCTCGTTGCAAGCTCATTGATCTCGCTCCTGAACTCAGAACGCATGCTACGAGCTTCCTCCTCCAGCCGCTTTTCTATATTTTTAATGTGTGGATTGTTAGTTAAGCTTCCTGCAGATGTCATGTACTCTTCAAGGCTACGATTGAAAAAGGCCCTAAATACTGGTGTGGTCTCAGTGGTTAACATAGTGTTCATAAAACTCCGAAAGTGACTCTCTAAATGGAGTGGCAGCGATGCAGCACATTCCCTCTCGAGAGCATGCATGGACGCCCACACCTTCTCAATATTGGTTTCGAGAGAGGTTGTTCTTGCGTTTTCAATTGCAATCTCATTAGCTAGCTTTCCCAATTGAATAGTTGTGTCTTCAATAGATCTCTCTTGACTAATGGAGAGCTCATTAACCACACTGGACAGTCTCTCCTCGTTTGTCTCAACGACTGAGCTAAGCAATTTTGATATGGTCTCTTTGGAGACGACTTCCAACTTAAGCGTTTCTATGGAGGAACTTAAGCCAGACGTAAGGGCTTCTAAATCCTTATCGAGCTGTTGTCTGAGCTTCATTTCTAAAGATTCAAGAGTTTGACGAAGTGATGACTCAACTTTAGCACCTATCTCTTTGTCAATCATTGTGAACAATTTTGTTTTGAGATTGTTTGTATCCGAGTCAACTTTGTCCGCCAGCCGATCGAACGTAGAGATAATGTCTGTCATTGCATAGATGGATACTTCTTCCTTTAGCTGGCCCAGATCATTATATGTCAAGGCTCGGGGTCCTTTCATATTAGAGTTATGAACCTCCTCCAGGTACACGACCCGCTCCCTGAGCTCACCGTTTTCTAGGTCGAGGCGCTTTATAGTCTCTGTGGCCGAGGAGAGCGCGGTAGATAGCTCAGATATTCGAGCATCCATTGCACGGCTCTTCTCTTGCTGAGCCTCGACCAGACCAGAGAGATTTGTGATTAGAGCCATCATAGCACCAGAGTCAGAACCTTCAGGAGCTTGAAGCGTGTGCACAGACACAGTGGATGTAGAAGGCTTATACACATCTTGAGAGAGCTTGGACGTCCCGTGCGTGACCTTAGACTGCATCTGTATGTCTGTGAGCTGCATAGTTGAGTCCAGCGAGTGTAGCCTCTCACCTGCTGCATGAGCTTCTCTACTAGATGTGTCAATAAGCGCAGGAGGACATTCCATTGCAGGACTGAAGGCCCGCGATCCCCCTTCTTTGAGAAGAGTATTCCTTAGTGTCTCGCCTGGGTTAATCCAGTCCTTAGTAGGGCTGGAGTGCTCTTCATCGGGAAGGCTGCGTATAGATTGCTGAACGCTTTTGCGAGCGGAGCCAAATAAGCTGGATTCATCCCCTATGACCGGTGTTTCTGCTATGGGATCTGTCGGGGGTGTGTGGCGGGTGAGCTGGGGATCCACGATGGAAGAAACCCCCAGATTTAGATCATCCCTAGATTGCTTATCTTTCGAGATATCAAAGCAGACGTGAATAGCATCTGGAAGAGTTATACGCCCTGTTTCGATAAAGTCGTTATACCTTCGCACAGTTGCACTTAGTCTATGAGCTCGCTGCTTTAAGTCATCAGGTCCTATCCTCGCCAGGAGGTAAAGCTGAAAGGAAAGAATCTTATGAATCATCATATCCAGTCTAGAAACAGGCTCTTCGTGGGCAACGTGGTCTGCGGACATGAGCACGGGATCTATCAACAATATCCGGACGGGAAGCATCGCTACCTTCTTAGGATCTAATGAGTCAGTAAGGTCTAAAGAAGGAGTGTACAAAATGGCAATGTACCTGTGTAGGAAGGGAAAAGCATAGTGCAGTTTAGACACTCTTAAGGCAGAAGATAGCCCAACCCCTGCTTTGAGACCGGTCACTGACTCTCGCTGAGACTCAATCGGCTGAAGCAAAACAGATATATTTCTCAGGTGTAAGTTTGGGCTTGACGGGTCTGCAGGAGTCAGGCCGCGAAGCTTAATAGACTTGTCGGATTGGCTAACTAAATATAGATTCGAATCACATGATACAAGATATATGTATTCGATGCGTTCATAGATGGTTGCTTTGTCCAAGTAGCGCGGGGGCTGGCCAGGTGCAAGTGCATACAGCTTTGCCGTACTCTTTATAAGGAGTACCAGATACTCATTTCCGCGAAAGACACAGCAGGCGGCCTTCTCCGCAGAGTCCAACCCAAGTGGACTCGATTCCATGTGACTTAGGTCCGAAAATCGGTAAAGCATAGATGTATTATAATCATATGCAATAGCAGAAGGCGCGGCACCGTCAGATTGCACGAATTGTGGGATGTAGAAGACAGTAGATGGGGTGAATACCGATAACTCTGTGTGCTTCGTGTCTGTCACGTCAACCCACCCGTCGGGCATATACTGAAGGTATCGCGGCAGTGCTGCGGGTTTCAGCCATGCAGATCGCTCTCCACGAAGAAAAAACATGGCTATATCCGATTGTAAAGAGCAGGGTGAACCAGGATTAAATTTTACACTTTATGGATCAAGGCCTGCTCCTCAACCTTGCCCGTGACATAGAGGCCCAGCTGAATGCAGAGCGTCAAGCTAATAAGAAGCTGACAGATGATTTTAATTATAACTACGCGCTTCTGTTGGAACGCGACAAGACAATCGACATTCTTGAGGCGGAGCTAAATACGCTCTCAAACGACTTGAAGAAGGAAAAGGAGCGAGCCGGAACAGCGATAAATCAGCTAGCTATCTTGGACCAGAAGCTCTTGCACTATGACATAACTGTCACAGAGAACAAAAGCCTAAAGACAGAACTCCATAAGGCGCGGTTAGAAATAGCAGACCTGTCTCAGAAACTGTCTGACACTACCATACAGCTACAGGCAATTAGGACACAAGAGTCCGAGGCAACTAAAAAGGCGACAGCCAATCAAATAATAATAGAAAGATATGAGATGCAACACAAGATGATGGAAGAAAAAGCAGAGAATGCAGCCAAAGAAAGCAGGGACAGTAAAGAAGAAGCAGAGAAAGCTCGGCTTGATGCTTTAAGCCTCCATGAGACTTTGGTCAAGTTGCAGCAAGAGGTTGCTTCCCTGCAGATAGAACGAGATTCACTGCGCAAGGAGCTTGAGAATGCGCAGTCCCTGTCAGCTGAACGGCAAAGAACCACCAAAAGTGACATGCAGCACAAAATAACAACTCTCCAGCGTGAACTCCAGCTCAAGGAAGAGGATCTAGAGAGATCCGTTGCAAAGTACAAACACGACGTGGAAGAGCTTCGTCTGAAGCTATGCAATACTAAGGAGTCTGCACGTGCAGACTTGGAGAAAGCAGAAGAGCTACGGAAAAAGGCAGAAAAGAAGGTTGACGAGCTCTCTCGGGCTTCAGTAGAATATAAAGCGAAAATAGAAGAGTTACTAGGAGACATATCTGTATTAAAGAGCGCAATTATCGCAGAAAAGAGAAGAACTGCCTCACTCCAATCTGAACTTCAAGCCCAGCAGACAGACGTGGAGGGGTCATTGCGAAAACGTGCCTTAGATGCAGAGAAAGAGCTGCAGATTGTAAAAGATGACCTTGCTGCAAAGGTAGTAGAAATTTCAAATCTGAATGCAACCCTGTCCAAGCTCACCATTGCCCTTCAAATCGCTGACCAGGAGGCCACCAGGTTAAAGGGCCTCAATGCAGACCTGGAACGAGCCAAGCCAAACCCTCTTCTGGACGATGCCAAAGCTGCATCATTGCAAAGGTACGAAGACGTGATTAAAGATATGAAGGAGCAAATGAGACGTGCTGCAGAGTGCTCACGGACACTAGAGCTTGAGAACAATAGCTATAAGGCAAAACTTGAGGAGATAAGTCTCAAACTGGAGGAGCTGCAGCAGGACCATGACCGCGTTCTGGAAAAGAACAAGCGAATAACTGCTGACAAGGAAACTATTGCACTGTTGCAAACAAAACTAGCAGAAATAGAGGTTGAGAATGATAGACTCAAAAAGAAAATTGCGCTCATGCTGGACGGTGAGTCTGTTGAGCCGGACTCTATTGAACTCCTTCGCAAGATGCAAGTGCACATGAAACTGGCAGCAAACATGATCGCAACACTAAAGGAGCAGAATCAATCACTTAATCTGAAGAACAATATACTCAATGAAAGATTGAAGAAGTACACCTGTTTAGATTTTAAAGAGAAATTGGTTGCAGAGACAAAGGAGGCGACACCTTCCTCTCCTCGTGCATCGCACGCCTCCTTTAAGGGATCACCTACGCGCTTAGACAAGAACTCCAAGCACAGCCCTAGGAGAATGCAGCGGCTGTTCGAAGAGGACGCCACCGGTAGAGTTAACATGGATCGTCTCTCAGATTTACCTAGTAACATAAGTGTCTTGGAAAGCCTCTCAGAGATGAGTGTCAAGTTACAAGATATCCTACGCGACGCCTACCGGGACACCGAAACAGGCCTATAATAAAAATCCAAATTTTAAAAATTTACCGGGCAATCTTCAAATGAGCCGTCGCATCGTTGACGAAGACATAGTTATTGGACAGCGGATAAAGCCAATGACCAGGGAGGAGCGTCGCGCTCTCCAAGACAGAGATTATATGGAAAAGTTGCGGCTTGCACAGAGACGTGAGGATTACTGCCAATACGAGGATCCCGGATTCATCAACCATGCCTCGCAAAACTCTGCTGCATACATTGATGAACATCACAGATTTGCTGATAACATTTTAGATATCGAACGGAACAGGCGCGAGGAGGAAAGGTTGCGCCGTGAAAACTACTTACGAGCTCGAGGCGAGGCTGCTATGGAACGGTCTCGGCGAATAGCTGAGCGGGTAGAAGCGGAGGAGCAGGAAAAGCAAGATCATCTCAATCGTTTAAGGGAGCGTGGCAACACCAAGAATCTAAGTGGCGCAAACTTTAACCTCTTAACCCATGAGTACAATAGTGGAGCGGACGGAGAACAGGCGGCTCGTGAAGACGAGCGTGCCCGTGAGAGGGCAGAGTTGCGTAAGCGTGAACTTGCCAAGCGTGGAGGGTATGGATACAATCCACTCACTGGAGAGTATATGAATGGCCTATAACCGACAGCACTGGCGGCCATGACACGCGTGGACAAAGTAAATTTCCTGTTGGCAACCCAAAAAATGCCACCGCTGATCCAAGAGGGTAAGCTCACCTCGACCATATACTCTATCATCCGGGACCAGGAGTGGGATCAGGCAATTGAGATCCTGAAGGACCAGTTGGCCCAGCACCCAGGCAATAGAGCAGCTCTGTCGCTTCTGGCCTTCTGCAACTATTCTGCTGGGAACTACGAAGATGCAGTCAGCCTTTACCAAGAGCTCTGCCAGCGCCATCCAACATCTGAGCGCTACCAGCTTGCTCTAGCTAATGCCCGCCTCAAAGCTGGGATGGTTCAAGAGGCCTTAACCATTAAGGACGACTCACACAACGCCATGGTCATCAAGGCGTATGCAAAACATGAGCTGGACGATAGCCTCGGGCTGGCTACCCTCATCGACGCACTCACAAAGCGCCCAACAGATGACCCATGTGTTTTTTGCCTCAAAGGGAACGCCCTGCTAAAGGCTGAGAAATATACCGAGGCTATAGAGCAATACAATGCAGCGCTTGCAATCAAACCAGACCCTAGAATATATTTTGCTAAGGCTCTTGCGTGCTATCGAGAAAACAACTTCCCCCTCTGTCTTCGTACGCTAAATGAGCTAGTAAGCTTATCCGCCAAGTTATATCCCGACCTTGCTGATGCAGCCAATCGGTTTGCTGCCACTGACGAGGTTGCAAGAGCCACAATGATGAGCTATCAGGCACGCCCCAACGAGGTCCTGGCATCATCCCTCATTGAGGCGTTTAATCTCAAGTCAGCAGTAGCGTGGATCCTTGGAGATAAAGAGGCACATCTCAATGCACTGGACTCTATGCCTCCGCGCAATCTGGAGGATCTAGACCCCGTCACACTGCACAATAGAGCTCTGGCAGAAATGGAGAAAGATCCCAATGCTACCACTGAGAAGCTTCAATGGTTGATCACCCAGCCGCCCTTTCCGGTTGAGGCGTTCTCTAACCTTATTACAATCTACATACAGTATGGGTTGTTTGACCTTGCTGCAGATCTCATCGCGGGCAACAGACAACTTGCAGTCTCATCACTCGACCCGGATAAGCTTTCCTTCTTTGAAGCTGTAGTGAGTTGTGCCACCTCACCTGAGGAGAGCTATATTAAGCTTGACACATTGAAAACGCGCTATGCAGCGGCCATTCGGCGAATCAAGAATGAGATAATTGAGCTGAGAGGTAATGCAGACCAGAAAGAAGCCAAGTTGTCACTGGGTGGATTCACAAGTGCCCGCCTCACAGAGATGTCTCCCGAAGAGATGCAGTACAACACTCTTACTCAACAATTTGATCAGAAGTTTGGGCTTTTCGTCCCAATGGTCTGCTGGCAATGTGGCATCCTCTATGAGATGGGCCGCTATACGGCAGCAAGCTCAGTATTAAAGGCACAGGAAGACCTAATACATATGGACCCCACTTATTATCTCAACACAGCGCATATCTCCTTCGCTGCAGAAGAGTATGGCAAGGCAACAGAGGAATACAAGCTTGTCGTCGATGCAACACCCCCCTCCGATATTCTTTCCATTTCAGCCGTGGCACTTGCTAATCTATGCGTGGGGCTTATTCTTATCAATTTAAACAAAGAAGCAGAGACGTTAATGCACATTGTGGACGTCGCCGAGAAGGAGAGGTTGGAGCAGACAGAGGGGATGGACGTGCATCCACCCTTACACCTTTGCGTGATCAACTTAGTGATAGGGACACTCTACACCGTCCGTGGAAACATAAACTTCGGCATAAATAGAATAATTAAGGGACTCGAACCCGTGTCCAAGCGTTTGAGTCCAGACACATGGCTATACAGCAAGCGCCCTCTTCTAGCGCTGGCAGAGGCATCCGCGATGTCAATGGGCGGGCCTCCAGACGAAGCCCTCATAGACAGAGTCATTTTCTTCTTGGATGAAGTGATTGTTTATGGAAAGGAGATGGCCACTATAGGATCCCAGGCATACATTGGATTTGTAAAGCACACCACGATCGCTGAAGAGGCGCGCAGCCTCAAGGCTCTGTTTTTACAGTTCTATTGAAGATCGGGACAGGTACGTTTGGCTGCTCCCACAATGCCTGTGGGAAAGAATTTACTATACTCTGGAGCAGCTGAGTATATCTTTCAGTGGTCAAATGGTGGAATGGCATGCATCCTTTAGTCCAGTTTCGTTTTCTATCAGGCTTGTGTGAACCACCTCTGGCCTGTATTGACCGCCAACAACGGCGTCCATGGGCTTCAAGCTTGTCAAGCCACTACTAGTAAATAGCGAACGTGCGCCCCACGCAGAACTTGGAGCCGTGTAAAGGTGTTGACATGGAAGTGTGTCAGTAAAGTCTTGAAGGTAGCGCTTCTTCTCCACGCTAGTAGGGCCCACCAGGTGCATGGTCATGTAAAGACCCGTGGCTGCAGGTGTATAGAGCCGTTGACGGTGGGTTCCTTCAAGAGACCAATTACAATACTTGAAAGAGCGAAGAGGACCTGTGTGCACAGGAACCCTCCTTGATCGAATGGCGTCTCGTTCAGTCTTGGCTTGTCGGATGGCCTTTGATATGTCTTTCTGTTCATGATCATCCGTCGACTGGTTCAAAAAACGACGCTGCAACCAGATGTAAGTGTCATAACGGCTCAATGCAGTCTTGGTTTTTCCTATCTCCCTGTAGTGTCTGGCCTCTGACAGAGCAAGCTCGGCCAGGGTAGGAGATATGTCCGCGCAGTAGTAGGTCTGCATTTGTTTTTTAGTATGGCCTCCTGCTTTCGTATTCTGTGTGCGCTATCTGATCAGCGCGCGCTCTGTGCATCGGATGAACAAATAGAAGACATCTGCAGTGCCTTGTTGGATGGCTCAAGCACTCCTGTTCCTAACCTTACTAGTGTCAAGTATCTATTGTCAGTGCTCCAAGGAATTCACGATTGTTTGGTTGGAGATGAATCTTCATCTATCTCTACAACCAATCGTAGTAGAGAGCCATCTCTATTGGGGAGAACTGTGAGCAAGGACCCGACCACCAAAACCAGCACAGATAGCATACGTGAATCCGTTGCTAGTTCAGTTCTATCCAAGAGCATGCTAGATCACCCTGTTTCTGGTGAAAAAAGTACAGAAAAAGCGCCAAGGAATGAGGTCCTAGTCGTCAAAAACCCCCCACAGAAAAAAGCACAACGGGCTACATACTCTGCTAGGGAGTTGGCAGAGAAGAATCAGCACGCAATAGACAAATATGTAGAAAGGATGAATAGGGCATACATTATGCGAACAGGCCCTACGCGGTTGGAAGTGATGAATGGTGATGTGCCCCTGAGTCACCGTCGAGCCCGGGAAATCCGGTCTACTCAAGAGCTAGAACAATACCTAGACCTGCTGGATAATCCGTAATCCTTTATTTCTTCCCCTGCACAACACCAGCAAGGTTGATCTTGCGCGCAACAGTGTCCTTGAGCTCCAACAGCGTGTGTGTCTGTAGTTCCTCGCTAGATGCCTTAGAAAACAAATGGTCTACTAAGTCTTTCTGTGTGCTACTTTTTAGACGTTGCAAAGACTCCTTGATGGCATACAACGTCACTGTATTGCTTGATGCAGAACATGCTATCTCCACAACTTCTTTGATACTCGTTTGTAAGGCTTCTTTGCTGACTTCTTTTGGTCGTGCCACAGAGTGCTCTTCATCCTCGTCACAATAACCCATAATGGCAAACAGACCCGTAGAAGGGCCGTCTTCTACTTTTGATGTGTACACATAGGCCTTCTCATTGCAGAAGTCCTCACAGATGGTATCGATTAACTTGAGGTAGTTCTGGGGCTGCTGTATTCTTAGAAAAGTTAAGAATTCTTTGGTCACTCTGGACTTGTGGCACCCCTCTTGCTTCATGAATTTCTTTAAGTCATCACTGAAAAGTTCTGCAACCTTGTTTCGAATAGCCTTTTCTCTGTGTTCCCTTCTCTCATCTTGTATCGGTTCCCCTGCCTTTGCCCCACTTACTGACACATTGATCTCCTTCGTTATTACATTGATTGGCACGTCTGGTTGGTTGTAGGTGAACAACTGAAATAGGTCGCTCTTGAATAGCTTTAATGAAGTGACGGAGGCGTTGTCGAGTACTCTAGACACTAGAAGGCGCTTGTATATCTGTCTGTTGAATATTTTCTCTTCTATCGTGCCTCCGGTAAACACCTTGTAGACGATCACCTTTTTGGTTTGAGTGATGCGCCAGCAACGCTCGACTGACTGATCATCAATCGTTGGGTTCCAGTTGGGGTTTAAGAGAAAGACATGATTTGCAGCAGTAAGGTTGAGCCCTAGACCGCCTACGCGTGTTGTAAGGAGGAAAAGCCGAATCTGCGGATCCGTAGAAAACTTCGATATAAGTGCTGGGCGTGCATCTACTGGGATATTCCCGTCCATCCTCAGGTAAGCATTTTTGAAGGAAGCGGTTTCCAAAAGTGCCTTTTCAACAATGTTAAGCATCATTCTACCCTGGCAAAAGACAAGAATCTTATCTTGTGACTGACTCCACAGTGTTGTAAGCTGTTCCATCAAATATGTCAGCTTGCAACTACTTTCATATAGCTCAGAGTCATCAAATGGGGCGGTGCTCAACAGACCAGGATGATCACATATGTGCTGCAGTTGGACAAGCTTTGCCATGGTCAGTTTGGTAATCCCTTCACCAAATGAACGTGATGTAGCAGAGAGCTGCCTCAACTTGATAATTGCCTCGTCAGATGATAGAAGTTGCAGATACAATTGCTCTTGCGTGTCAGACAGTCTAATAAAAACAAGATGCTCAACTTTTGGAGGGAGTGACCGCTCTACGTCTGATTTTAGGCGTCGTAGTATGTAAGGTTTGAGTCTATTTGCAAGTCTCTGTGCCAAGGAGGCCGCCAAAGATATGTCCTCATAATTAGAATTTTCCATTGATCCCTTGCGAATGGGAATGTCATACTCTTGCAGAAAGGAATCATAATCTCCAAGAATGTTTGGTTGAATGAAGGTTATCAGTGAATAGATCTCTACTAAACTATTTTGAACGGGCGTTGCTGAGATACCAAGCTTACATGATATCCTAAGGGCCCGCAATGCCTTGATGCGAATTGTTTCTGTATTTTTCAAATAGTGAACTTCATCGAAAATAGCATACTGAATACACGGCTCTTGGCTGGATAGAGATTTGGGTGTGAGGACTTTAAAGAACGTGTTTAGAGCAGATGCGTTCCTCATAGCAAAATCATAAGAAGATATAAAGATTGTTCCACACTCGCCGATGGTCATGGTTTTTCCGGCATATGTACAGGTTGTAGAACTGCATTTCCTGAGGTCTGTGGCCAGGGAGGACAAGAACGATGTATAGATATCGCTGTCTGATTCGTTTATCCCATATGCCACCGCCGACGCTCGATTGAGCAATATGCAACGAGTGAGTGGCCACCAGCTGCGTACCATTTCGAGCCATTGAGTCTGAAGTGTAGACGGAACCACCAGCAGAACGTATCTAAGCCTTCCACTCAAAAACAGCGACGAAAGAGCAACGATTGTCTGTACAGTTTTACCGACACCAGGCTCATCAGCCAAGAGGCCTCCGCTATTGAGAGAAAAAAGACGAAGAATCCATCGTACACCTGTTTGCTGGTATTTCCGCAGGGATGCATAGAGGGGTCCATATAGTTTGTGCCCAGGAGCAACTTCAGTCAGATTAGTAAGGTCAGTAATTGCCAGTTCGCCATTAATCCACGTCTGTCGTCTGATCCTTTCCAAATACCGCTCCACTTCCAGATCATTTTGAGAGTCGAAAAAATACTCTTGTGAGTTGCCGCTTTGAAATGTATCTGCATCGAATTGCGAAAATTCATCGCTACTCGGCGTAAAATCTGTCGTGGCTTCAGCCTTTTGGTCTGGTTCTATGCATACATGCTTTATTTCTGGCTCATAGGCAGTGTCGGCACGCTGTTCTAGTTCGCCAAGGGCGTCCTCGAAAGTTCTTTTAGTGCCGTTCGTCCGCTTAAGAAAGAAATTGAGGCGTTTCCTGACGTCTAGGAGCTTCAGTTCAAGGGATTTCTGCTTAACTTGATTGGTTTCTGCGGTTAGTTTATCCTTTAGCGAAGAAATCTCATCATAGTAAGACTGAAGTTCTTGCTGAAAAAGCTGATCTTCCACATCCATCCCAGCTGCATGCATACTGTCTAGTTATAGAACTAGCTGCGAAAGAGTGTTCACGCCCCCAATAAGCTGAAAGACTGGATTATTTAAATTTTTGATTCTCCCTGCGCCGGTACTACCTCTCTCCCTGCAGTCGCTCAGGGAAGTGGGTAGTGATTTTAAAAATCTCCCTTACATGAACGCTGAAGAAACCCCTATTGATCTCAATAACATAAGCGGATATCAATTTCACAACTATTTGCACACAAGATGCGATGCGTTTACTGGAAACATAAACGCATTGGATGCAGAGGTTGCACCAATCTTTCCACAAGAACCGCTGACAGATCCTGATGTGCTAAATAGACAACCAGACGACATGCAGAATCCACAGTTCTACCGCCGCGAATTTGATGCATATGATGTAGAAGGCACCAGCATGATTGATTTATCAAAGAGGTATCAATCCTCCGCGATTCTGAATGAATACGATCTGGCGGCCAGACGTCGTGCTAATGATGAAATGCGCACAAACCCTGCATATAAATCTTTAGAATATGGGAGCATAGAATACTACAAAGTATACGATGATCTTGTTTCTCAGGAGAAGAAGTCTCTCCGTTCTAAATACGGACCGCCAACATGCTCCTTTGATGGGTTGACAAAGCTGCCCCTCATATCTATGTACTCGGAAACACTGTATGACCCTACAAGTCTCCGCAAGTATAGGCGTAATAGCCTGGCGTGCTCACCTGGATACTTCCGAGATACAGAGCAAATGAAAAGAGTTAAGAGGAACGTACGACGCGCATCGGTTGCATACGGCATGAAGGGGTCGACATTGAGAACCAGGAACGTCATGCATTCCCATCTTGCTCCAATCTCAGAGGAGCAAAGCGGAGTTAAGCCCGATGACTTAGACGGGTACTCTCTTGAATGCATTGCAGATGAAAATGTTGAGGATGCAAGTGGCGCAGAGGTGCCGCTAAAAACATCGAAGAGTTAACAACTATGTGGGCCACTTCTGTATATTGTCGATCTGCTAGTGTTTGACCGAACGCGCCCCTGAGTCCTTAGCCGGAGGCCACTCCATGTCTACAGTCAGAACATCCAGCTGTAGAATTTCTACTTCAGGCTGTTTTTCACCGTGTATACATTCTCCAAAGAGCAGCTCAGAAAGGGATGGGCGAGTACGCCCAAAGTCGCTATTGCAAAACTCTTTGATGTATGTCCCCGCCTGTGCAAATATGTCAATAACAAAGTAATGATCTGAGAGCTTTCTTATGAGCTTTAAACTATATACAAGTTTGGTTCGTTTCATTGCTGTCCGGCGGTGTAAAACTCTAATTGGAGTTGCTTGTTCTATTGAAAGATTCTGTATAGTGCGACATGTCTCCTCTGCATTACTCGGTAATGGCTTTTCAGTCCAGCAAACAGCACGGTAGCTCTTTCTCTTTTCATTGCTTCCCGATGCCAGCTTATCAAGAAGTTCCCTCCCGTTCTTCTCGAAAGCCACAAGAGTGTCTCCATGTATGTGTATGAATTTGGAAACATTTGGGTCTGTGTTGATACGCCTGGCAAGACTGATCCAGTCCCTACTGAGTCCGTTCTTGCTGTTGATTAGCTCAACTATAAAGGGTCTCCCATCGCCCTTCATTCGTACATCTATGTCTTCGCGTCCTGCGGCATGGAATATAGCATCATCGGAGCTTCCGTGAGCAATGAAAAATGGAATGAGCAAGGAAGACACAGATATCTTGGGGTGGAATCCGTGCGGCTCCCAGTCGTCGCCCTCATTATCTTCCTTTCGTACCGGTGTTACCAAAGAACTTTCTTGAATAGCCTTACCTTCGTAACCTGTCTGAGAAATATAGCGCTGATGCTTTAGGTACCGTCCGGCAATATATATCGAATCGCACTCCAGAACTGTGGTGACAGTTATCTTTATATTTTGATAACGTAAGGGAATCTTTGTGCTAGCCAGTTTTTCAATAAGTTCGTGGTTATGAAGCCCCTTGCCAATGATGTCAGATAGGAGTCCCTGTAGCATTTCATCGGCATCCTTTCCACGTCTGCGAAGTGCGTTATGTTCTTTACGCCTAGAAGCGCTCATCTGCTCGTACGCAGAGGCAGGTATCTCTGGAGGCGGGAGACTTGTCTCCACGTGAATAACGCAACGAAGATGGGCATTAGTAGCCACTGGCATCCCAAGTCTTGGCGTACAATACGGGCCTAACATGTACTTCAGTATACGCTTTATAGGTATGGGAAGAAGCTCCGTGAGTGTATCTTCGCCGGCATTAATAGGCAGGACTTGGGATTCACAGCTTGCGCATCCGTAAAGCTCATGAACAAGCAGGGCGTCTCTGACAATCAGACAGGACGGAGTCCGTATGTTAAGAATGTAATTAGGAGACTCAAAGCCCGAGTTTTGAATTCGGTGAACAAGATCATTTTTGAAGCTTTCCTGAGAGCAGTATGGAAGTATGCCTAGGCATGATGGACAGTCTGACAGATCGATGCCTTCAGGAAAGTGTACATCAAAGACCTCGCTAAGACCTCTCCTAAGTGCTTCGCAGGAAAATCCGCATAGTGAAATATCGTCCCACAGGCTTACGCGCAAGATACACCAAGGGCAAAACCCTCGCTTGATCATATATGCAATCAGGTCCGATGTGATTTCCTGAGTGGCAGGGTCTACATTTTCCCGATAGCTGGCGATTAGAATGCGGGTTAAATCAGCATCAAATGATGCTTCTTGGGTCTCTGTCATGGGGAATCAATTTTGAAAAGATTTAATGAAGGACAATGGCCCCTTACTGCACCGGTCTTGAGTAAAATACTATAGTAGAAACCCAGAATGGCTATGTCTGCCAGGAGCCGGGCTTGCATGGCAATGGATGCATTCACTATCTAAGTGTGTCCTTATGCCTTTCCGCAGAAGACGAACTGCCACCGAAACCATGTTTCACTGATAAAGTAGGGTCCCTTGCCACGTACTGAAAATCCTCTTTGGTTTCCGTGCACAAGAGACCAGCATCCTGAGATACAGGTCGAGCATCCGCCTGCTCCTCTCTATGACCGGAAGCGGACAACGAAGCGTGTCTGCGCCAGTCATATTGCTTCCAGTTACAGGGGAACACCAGGAAGCCTTCTCACTGCACGGGCTTCCATGCACTGCCGACGCAATGTTTGCTAAGCTTATCTTCACAAGCCTCGTTCTGCAGCTGGCAGAGGCGATACGGCCAGCAGAGAAGAGCAGATCTGACAACGCGTGCGGCGATCTAGGAACCGCTGGGTGCGCCACGTGCGACTCGAACAGCGGGAACAAGATCTGCCTCACGTGTACGGATCCCGCGAAGTTCATCGCGGTCAACAAGAAGAGCTGCAAGGCCGCCTGCGACGCAAACGGAGGAGAAATAGAGGCCCCGGTTGTCGGCTCGACGAAGGCCTGCAAGTGCGATGAGGACAATGGCTACACGCTCCAGGGCGACGCGTGCGTGATTCCCAACACAAACAAGAGTAGCGGCCTTTCTACAGGCGCCATCGCAGGCATCGCTGTGGCCGCTGTTATTGTCGTGGGGGGCCTCGTCGGATTCCTTTGCTGGTGGTTCCTCTGCCGGGGCAAGGCGTAGACTCAGCTGTGTACTTAGGTAGTAAACGCGTCAAGACGATCCTTGTGGCAGCTCCCCGAGAATGGGACCGGAATGCCGACGAGCAGCGGGCACCCGTGCCCCTCCCACTGAGGCCTGCAAAGACAGCCGAGCGCGCTCTCAGCAGGGCCAGATGCCTGGCTTGCCTGGCTCTGTAGTGGCTGGAGCAGTCCGTGGCCAGGCGGCGATGGGCGCACCCGGGCACCGTCCCCCGGGGTACTAGGCTGGGTACCACACGTGGCGCAGCAGCCGGGTCTGCTGTTCCTTGCGTATCTGTCTGTAAATCCCCACAGACAACTTTTATTATCCGCAACCCTGTGCCCTAGAGGCGGTCAGAGCTGTGCACCCCCTCTGCCGTCGTGGCGCCCCACAGCTCGGCGCCTCGGGACCGTGAGCGCCAAGATAAAATGATCAGCACTGCAGAGCCGCTGGGAGAGCAGCCACAGGCGGATCAATGCCCCCTGCTGGCGGCGCTCATGTCCAGGAGCGCCCGGTTTTCCGTGCCCTTTCCGGTCCAGACTATCCGCTGCCAGTACCTTCTCCAGCGCGGCGTGGCCTCTCCGCAGCAGCTGTCGGCCTTCGCCGAGTCCGCGTACCCCCTGCTTCACGAGTCTGCGGTGCGCCTCTACGCCAGCTTCCTCCGCCACAAGGCCCGCCACGGAACGCCTTCCGAGAGGGAGCTGTATCGCGGCATGACCGTCACCGCGCTTGTCCACCGCCTCCTCACAAAAAGAGCGGTCTCCTTCTACGGCTGCGAGGACTTCTTCACGCTACTGGACGGCACGCGGGGGCGCGGCTGGGGCGGGGGCTCGCTGCCAGAGCGCTTGACCTACGACGAGATCAAGCTCTCTGCGCTCCTGTCGGTCAGCTCGTACAGCGTGTTTATCAACAACAGGTCCCGGGAGAACAGGGGCGTTCCGGCGCCGTCTCGCGAGGCCGTCCAGAGCCACGGGGTTGTGATCGGGCTCATCGGCCCTCGCCTGGAGAAGGAGGGCGTCATGGAGTGGGAGGAGGTCGTCGTCTCCAAGGACCAGAACGTTAGGGCGCGCGGGTATGGAGAGCCCTCCGGGGAGCCCACGGCGGCCGCTTCGTGGAGGCAGATGTGGGCCGAGCTCTACGGTCTCCCGTGCCTTCCGCTGTACGACCGGGTTAGGAGCAGCGCAGATCCCGGCAAGTACCTTCCGATCGGGGACCTGTATCTGAATAGGCAGGCGTACTCTGCAAGGCTGGCGATCTCCTTCGAGACCCTTTTGCTGGAGGCACACTCCCGCGCCACCCGCGCCGGCACGAGGGCCTACGTTCACGTTGTCGGGATCGGGCTGGGCGTCTGGGCGCTGTCTCCAGCCCAGGAGCCCGTCTTCCTCGAGACCTTCGCCCGCTGCCTCGCAAGGCTGGCAGGGCGTCTCACGGGCATAAGCGACCTGGACTTTGCGTGGTTCACCGCCCAGGCCCTCCCCCGGGCGGCCTACGAGCACATCCGCGTGCGCTTTTCCAGGTGAAACCCCCACGACAGCCTGCCGGCGGAGCACAGAGGCAAGCTCCTGGTGGTCTCGTACGCGTGGGACGGGAACGCGCTCCCGGGGAACGAGTTCTGGGACGGCGCCCTCTCCTCCTCCGGCGACCCTGCCCAGGCGTGCTCGAGCCAGATCTCGGAGCTCCACAACCCGCACATCAACCTGGCCGTCTGCGGGGAGAACACGCGTGTGCTGACCGCCAGCGGGGAGACGCTGGGCATCGACGACTACCTTGAAAAACATGTTCACACTAGCCCCTCTACAGGGACACCGGGGACCCGTCATCCTTCCTCTCGCTGAGGAGGGCGTACTCGGTGAATATGGGCTCCAGGTTGGGGGAGCGGAGGGCCACAGATCTGACTGCCTCCAGCGCCTTTATCCCCCGGTAGACAGCCGCCACAGCCGGGAGGGGCAGCGTCCAATACACTGCCTACGATAACACTGACTATCTATTTCTGTCTCTTTAATTGTGCTCTTTCTTTAGCCTAGCAGAGATTGCTACTAATACTTCAAAGCTATGTCAAACGCTCTATCAGCTATTCGCCTTAATTAAAGGCTCTGTTAGAAGCTTTTCATGACGGTCCTTAGAGTTTACACAAGACTCATAACATGGATGCACTAGCCGAGGTAACCGCTTATAGCAGCAGAAAGTGAACGTTTTTGCAGTGAACTATGTGGTTTTCATATAGTGTCAGCAGATCGGCTCGTATGTCGTCATATTCAAAGGGTGTCCGATTCTTTTTATCTATGTAGCCAACGTCCAAAATGACAGTAGTAAGGAGGTGAAGATTAAAGCAATTACTTTCTATAAGCTTGAGAATTCGGCCTGGAGAGCCAATTGCTACTCGACAGCTATCATAGAGCAATGACCCCCGTCTGATCTGGTTCACCATTGCAGGCAGTGGCTGATGTCTTGCAAAAAAGAGGGAGATACCACCGAAGTCCTTCATGACAGATCCCATATCGCAGATTCTGTATGCGCTACTCGTTAAAACAAGAACAACAGGCGTCACTAAGCCTGGAGTACCAAACGTTGTGCTAGTCTCGCCTTTCTGGCCCTCTTTTGATTCTGCATCTTTAGCAGTGTTTTCGTTGTCACTATCAGCATCCAGGACCTTGTGTTTGGAAGCCTCGAGCCACTTACGTGCAGGCTCAGCAATGTGTGCCCCGTCAACGTCTTCTTCCAACTTCTTTATATTCGTGTGCCGCAGCTCTAATATTCGTTCCTGCTCCTCAGTAGTAAGTCGCGGAAGAGTGATCTTTGCCCAGTACTCTATTGCATCGCGGAAATTGGTGAGACGCCGACCGATTATGTCCATTTTCTCGTAACCATCCACCCGTGCACGGAGCTCTCTGAGCCTTATTGGCAAAGTAATAGCCTTCTTATAACGTATCATGGTACAGTTAGCCTTTGTATAAATGTTTGTCTTGAAGAGGTTATTCAAGTGTTCGGCAGCAGAAAATGTTGGATCTATGTAGTAATTGTCTTTTGGACGCCATCCGTTGTTGATTGCGGTCTCCACGGCTTGCTGACTGAACTCTTGCCGCTTTAAGCGACGCTTTTCTGTTAGCGGATTGACAAATGTTGGCTTTACAAGTGGATACTCATCTTTTTCTTGGTCTCCAGCTACACCCTGATCGTGATCCAGTCCAGAAGAGTCTGTATCTGTATCCCCTGTCGACGAGTGGGACATTGATTTTTAATTGCAATCTTAGCATGGTGCTAGAAAGTACAACTAGAGAGCCACCAGAGTGTGGCGCTATATTTACTACTTACGAAAATATGCATCCAGTCGGGCTTGAGACCCTGTGATCTGGGCTTTGCGGAGCATGTCCTGGCGGGCAGCCCCAGTCGGCTCTTTCTTAGTATATCCTCGGAGAGGTCTGCTGTGCTCTTTGAGCTTCTCTTCACGGACGCTCTTTGGATTGCCCCGAATAATACCCTGTCTGCGCAAGTCCCAAAAGTTGCTATAATTCATCTCTGGATCGTGCTTGACGTAGGGCACCATGTGTCTAGTTGCCATAATTTTGTCGAGCTCCTTTTCAGGAACCATTAGAAGATCTTCATCTGTAAGACCAAAGTTGTTAGGTGTGACAGACGTGTATCGGAATCGGACAGGCCCGAATCCTGGAACATAATCCACCTCGTCCATCATATTAAGTTCGTTCATGTGCCTATCCAACTTTGCCTTGATGTGTGGCTCAAGCTCTGCCTCGTGCTTTTCCTTCTTGTGACTGTGTCCCGAACCGCTTGTATCGCTATGCTCCGAATTATCCTCATAGTCCTGCTCACTCACATCTTCACTCATGCTGCTAAAAACAGGCTTTTCGCCCGGATCTTCGTTTCCATTGGCGCTATCATAAAAATTATCATCAAATAGCTGGTCCATCACCTCTCCCAGGTCATTGCCATCGAAGTCTTTCTCATCAAATAAGGGATGGCTTTGTAACTTCTCCAATGGAATCCCAGACTCCTCTGCTAGCTTCTTCAGTTCGTCCATTATTTCTGCCCTCTTCTCGGCCTTCTTCTTTTCAATCTCACTCTTCCGCATAAGCGCATCGTTGGCTACTCGTTCTTTTTTCCGCTGTCTTGCCTCTGCCCTCTTCGACCTAGTTTCTCGTATGGACCGGAAAACATTCCGCGCATAGTTGATGATCTGTCGGGTATCCTCTTCTTTGCGGTGATTGTACGCGTCTTCGTAAAGATCTTGTGCTTCTAGTTGCTTTTCAGAGTCAGAGACGTCCTTCAAATCTGTGCTTGATCGTTCGGAAACCTCATCTTGCAACCACGCTTGGGACTGCAGGTAATTCATAAGGAACTTGTCTGTCTTGTCTTCTGCGTGTACCTCTCCCGTTTGGGACGCAACCCAGTCCTGACAGACCTTTATAGACTCTGCATCGGCATGAAGTGGTATTTTGGAGAGCATTCTGCGCTCCTTGTTAGTAAGATGTGTCGATGGATCGCCTGTCTCATCTCCACGTTCGGCCATTCGCTGGCCGACCATGTTGCGTGCTATAGCGTTGAACTCCTCCTTACGTGAATGTTGCAGCTTATCAGTTGCTGCCTTCACACTAGCTGGTGCCTGAGGCAGAGCGTCGTCAGAGAAAAAACGCACATCCTTGTCGAATATGCGAGGGTCTCTGGCCTTTATCATGGCTAGGGTCTTGAGAATCTGCACATCGTGGACTGGGTTGACCCCTTCATCTGTCGATTCGCTATACACACTGCACTCACTCGAGTGTTCGTCTCGAGATAAATGCGTTCCAAGTTCTGAACTTCGCTGCATTGAATTAATTGTTTTTAATTAATAGAAATAATGCCTGGTCACAATCGCAACGCCCCTCCGGCTGATAAGGAGCTTGATGACGATATGCATATGGATATGTTCATGGGGGAGGATGAAGATGGTGCCGACAGGGCGCTCGGCAGGGTGATCAGCCGTGGCTTGCACTTCTCTGTGCCATTTTCGTTTAAGCTGTCGAAGGACAACAGCTCCGCGTTTTTACCCTTGGAATTTAACGCCCTGACAACAATCACGAGCATATCGCTTTCTGCTGATAATAGTAGCTCGAAGAAGCATATCATTGAACTGTGTCATGGAGCCAAGCACTCGGAGTTCAAAACCGTCATTGCCCGCCTTCTTCCAGGTGTTACAGAAACAATCCTGCCTGGGCTCTCTCTAAGTGCTCACACAGAAAGGGCAAAGCTAAACCTGCTGTATGGTGAAGGTTCTGTCGACATCACTGGGACGATAGAAATGGACCTCTCTAAGGACAGAGAAATCCGTGAGTATATGGCCGAAAACGACATGCTAAGCACGCTGGACGATCACCGAGAATGCAATGCTCACAAGTGTGACGATGGCGATGATGATAAGGCTGCTGTTCGTGCTCAAATTAAGCAGAAATTGGTGGAGAATGCGTGCAGGGAGCCCAAGCGTAAGGCAGAGCTTGCTGTGACCTTCGGTGATGCAGCCAAATCCAATGAAGTGACCAAGGAAGACAAGCCTGTGCCAAAGCAGAAGGGGTCAGTCGAGCGTACATTCCGTGAGGTTAGGGGTGTCAAGATATGCGATGTGAAAGAAGGTTCTGGTCCGGCTCTAACTCAAGGCAAGAAGGCCAGCGTCACCTACGTCCTTCGCCTCGGAAATGAGACAGGTAAAATAATTGACCAAACGACTGACAATCGCAAGTTCAAGTTCCGACTGGGTGAGGGGTCGGTCATTTCCGGGTGGGAAATCGGAGCGTCTGGCATGAAGGTTGGCGGAAAGAGGATACTTATCATTCCTCCACACCTCGGGTACGGGAAGAAGGGATCACCCCCTGAGATCCCTCCCAACTCCACCCTTTATTTCGAGCTCCAGCTGCACAGTATTAATTAGGGAGTAAATGCTATTTCTTGCAATAGACAACCATGCTACTATCCTTTTGGAGTGTGAAATCGTGAAGGGTTAGTAAATATTGCCGAGCGTCTGCCGAGATCTTGGCTTTTGTGAATTCAGTTGCCACTATTATCGTACTAATATATGTTTCCAGAAAGAGCCTTAGGTTTCCTTGCTGTTGCTCGTCGGGCTCAACAGTTTGAAGATTTGACAATAGATCTGCAAGAACAAGGACATAGTAATTGGGAGACGTAGGAATGTAGGGGCAAAGGCTTGTCTTAATACAAAAGTGCTCCTCCAGAACACGGGCCGCTGGGTCAGCGCTGTTGGGTAAAGGCCTACTGTATCTAGTGTCCCAGCGTATCTCCCTGGTCCCTATTTGTGCAACATAGGCCCGTGGTCCAGGAATATGCAGCTGCTCTTGATAGTACTTTGCAGCCTCCGCTCGTTTATAGCAGTAACAACCATCCTGGTTTGATGGAGAGTTCGATAAGGAAGTGTAGAAAATGGCACAATCAGGATATACCTGGGTGTCAGGTGCTCCACCTGCACGTGGAATACACGTTGCTCCGAGGTCGAGGCAGTAAGCACCAAATGATCGGGGAAGCATGCGGTACAAAATGATCGGGAATACAAGTCGATCGCGCTGCTTGTATGTTACCGATTCCACACACTCCAGCAAGAATTGAATTAAATCTAGATTGATGGATGATTTAATATCCACCGACCCGACGGCAGCATCGCTCTTCAGAAAGGAGAGGGCTGAGTATCCTGCCACAGTACCACTGGTGCAGATGGGGTAGTACGTCAATTGAGACTTATAACGGGGATAGGTTTTGCTTGGCGGTTGAAGCTTGCCAGTGAAAAATGGAAGAGCAACAGATACCGCTCCCGCGGCCTTATTCAGTTTGAAGAGAAAGAACGTTCCACCAGAGTGTGCGCCGTAAAGAGGCCGGTGGAGCTCGAGAAAGAGCTCGCACTGGCTTGCACGGAGAAGCTCTGGCTCTACATCGCCAGCCTTGTTACGAAGAAGAAACGGCATGTGGAAAGCGCTGCTCATGTACGTAAACGGATCACGAGCATTGTAATACCGTATGTGCCGGTAATTGGATGAGCTTGCCTGCACAGCTGGACTACTGTCCGGGGCTGCGTAGACGTAAGTAACAGCCAATCCGAATTCAATTGGGGGCTCTGATTCTGTATACGGCGGAGTTGTCTTTGCTAAGCCAAGATATGTAATGATGCCATCAGGGGAGCTCTCATAGTGTTCAAAGCCTAATCTAACCGCTCCGATAGAATGGGGAAAGCGCTCGTAGACATAAAAGCTTCCCACAGTCACGCCCATGCCACTGTCCTCATAACTGAGACCTTGGCCCGGAAACATGCAGACGTTCCTCAAAAAGTCTGTCTTACCTGCAGGTGGAATAGTGGGGGCAAACATAACAAATATCTCATTGCCGTAGTGGCTCTTCTGCTGACAAAGGGCCGGTATTGGAGAAAACCTGGAGATAATGAGATCAGCCAAATCACTCTCAACAGATGTGGATTCAGAACTCTCATCAGAAGTAATCGAGATGTAGGAAGCAGATGTGGATGGACCTGAACAGTGTGTGGGGCGGAGCGACGGAGGGATCAGTGTACGGGTTATCCAGCTCTGATACTGAGAGATTAATACAGGGAGCGGTACCAATTGCAATGCTTCTACTCGCTTGCTCATAAGAGTGACAGATAGACGGAGAATTGGGCTATCATTATAAAAGACTAAACGTGGCACTGGCTTAAAGCAAATATTGTGAATGGTCTCCAGTGTGCCCATGGTCCACGCAACACCATACAATATGATTCGTTTGCCTTCTGGAGAACAGGGATCTGATGAGATGAGAGAGGTGAGGGCGGGGTGAAGATTCTCCAGTGGAAGAGTGTCGCCCCGAAAGCAGAAGCACTGCCACGTAAACCGATTTCCTTCTTTCTCCATTTGTTGTTCGTGGGCAAACTCTATATTACTTTGAGCACATCCCTCTGTATAATAATGTGGAAGAAGAGGGTCGAAGTTCTTCCCAAGCGTGTGGCAGGTTCCAAGTACAGCAACATACAGTGATGCGCCAGCTTCCGGGAGCACGTAGGTTGTCAGCACACCCGCTACGGCGCCTGTGTCACCAAATTCAGGCCCCAGAGTGGCAGCAAAGGTGGCAACGCAAAAAGGTGCCTCTGAGGGTAAATCAGATTGTCGAGCATAGACCTCACTGCATATCTGTGGAGGAAAGAGGCACGAGCATCTCACTGAGAGGACGCGTATTAGTCCTTGCTTCATTCTGGAAGTCTTGGCTGGAAAGATTGATGATTTAAATTAAAAATTAAAGTTGGTTTACTAGTTGTGCTAGCCTACTAATGCGCTTGCTGTTCTTATTCTTTGCATTCTATCTTGCCAGATTAGATGCTGCAAGCCCGGCGACGTTCCCCGCCCACATAGGCAAAGAAAGACTCGCCACAAACGCCGTTTACACCGGGAGGTGCACCACAAGTATCGACAAAAAGGTCACCCCCGTTGCCACCTTTAAGCTTACTATTAATACGCATTCAGTTAACATTATCAAGCGAGGGTATGACAGTACAAGCCACATAGGCGTTATGATAAATAATCCCAACCCTAGCACTGCACCCAAACCCCTCCTCTTCGCTGCGGGAGGCTTTGGATCCACTCAATTTGGAGGCTCTGCAGCGGCGTTTCTGTACAAGCCTGGCCCAGTCTTCTTTGCCCTGTCAGAGGGAAACACCCACTACATTCTAGACTATGACTTCGTAAAGCATGACTACGTTGCAACAGACAAGGGAGGCCAGTCATGGTATAGCTTGGCAGAACCTACGCTTCGGGCCCATTGGCCAAAGTTTAATGGCAAGCCCTATGGCCCCAGGCCGGCTGAGCGGTTTATAGTTGTCATCGCTTTATCTGTGGCAGCTACCATGAAAGAAGGTACACAGGTGGAACAGTTGCAGCAAGCAATAACTCAAAATTACCAAGGTGTTGTAGATAACTTTGTATTGATTCCGGGTACCTCTACTTTGGGGAGTTCTACCGTTTGTTCTGTCTCATTGTTCGTGGATTACGATATCTACTGGGATGTGTGGGTGCTGGTGTTGTCTATTTCTGTCTCTGTTATTGCTATTACACTGGTAAGTGTATTTAAGTGTTGTCCATGTGCTTCTGTGAAGCGTATCTACTACAAACAACAATCCAAGGGACACAGCTCTGATGGGTCTATTACAGCTGAGCCAACTGACGCACCGTTGGACCCAATAGCATCAGAAGATACACTAGGGTTAGCAGACGACTCTGTTGACGCTAGTGGCAAAATGAATGCTTTATGATAAGAATCCGTTTAGCCTCTTTTGTTGGTCTTTTTGATTGACAAGAATAAACATTTCAATCCTCTAGAATGGAGTTACTTGATATAGTCGTAAGGCTGTGAAGTTCCGAGGTAGCCTTGATAATTTCGCGCTGGAGAGCTTGTATCTCCATCATTTTTTGTTGAAAGACGCGGTACATGGCATCTTTTTCCGCGACTTCAGGTTCAGTTGTTAGTGTAGCCTTTAACTTTGTCAGCAGAGCGATAGATGATTCTATGCTATCCCTTTGCATTGTTAGTTTGAGCCGTGCCTCGTCACATAAAGCAGTCATACTCCGATAGCTTGACTGCAGCGTTGTGTTGGTCTTTGTCAGGTGCTCAAGCTGCTGAACCATTCCAGATATACCAGCTTCAGTAAAGTGTGCTGATGAGAGATGTGGCACAGTGGAGACAACATCCTTCCTGGTTGATAGGTCATCCAGACACATGCTTGAATCGTTCTCTGTGGCAAATGAGTTGGTAATCTCCACATGCTTCTCTGGAACATATGGCGCACTCAGCTGAGGCATGGATAGACTAGGGGTTGTAGATATAATAATAGACGCCGGAGGAGAAATGCTATCTGTCCCTTGGCACCCTGCAATTCTCCTACAGAGAATCTTGCTTATGGCTAGGTGTCCCAGGGAGTCAGCTAGGTCAACAGCACGGCGAATGTCATCAATCGGGTACAGTTCTGGCTGAGATAACACTCGAACGGCATCCACTTGTCCTGCAGCAACCGCCCAATCGAGTGCAGTCCGCCCCTCACAATCTCGGACTAGGAGTGAATCGGTAATTAGGAAGGGAATACAACCTATATTGCCTGCACGGGCCGCCAATATAAGCGGGGTACACCCGTGCGAATCGACAATGGACCGTTCGTATTGAAGAAGAGGAAGGCAGCATAGCAGGTAGCCTAGCTCAGCCGCAACAAGGAGAGCAGTCGCTCCGTTATTGTTGACTAAACCCGCCTCTGTGGGTGCCAAGATCTTGACCATATTTGGATCGCAGTAGTGTACAGAGAGGATTAGGCCTGTATCCCCACTAGGTGTACGAGAACCAGAAAACTGCTGTATGCTCCGATTGACAGCATCATACCGACGGCCCTTGATGGCCGTAAACCAGTCCTTCAGCGTTGCAATTATCATTAAGTAACTCTAATCTTTTACTTACGCCACCAGCAGCCTCTGGTGCATCAACACTTAAAGTTCATCCTTAAAGGCAGTGGAGTTACTGCTTTCTTGGGAAGAAGTACCCTCAAGCTGGGTATCGAGGACCATGAAAAGGGCCTTCGCAAAGCTCTTTTTGTTCTCTATTTCGTAGCCAGCAAAATAGGTGGCAATGTCCGCCAACAAAACGGCCCGCTCATCCATCTCTGGAGTGCTCACAACAGGTTTGGGAATCACGTAATCATCGTTCGGGTCCGTAGAGTTAGCCGGCTTCATGGGCGGATTGAGATTAACCAGCTCTGCAATGAACTTCTTAATGAGATTGTGTTCAAAGTTAACCTCTAACGTGCGTTGCTTCCTGTGGTAGTCGGCTTCTCCTGCATTCTTGGAGTGCTGCATTGCCTTCTCCTGAAGCGGTGTATGCGAGTGCTTGTTAGATGCAGCGAGAGCAGGCGTCGAAGCAGGAAGCTTGGTGGACCGCTCTACTCCGTGGACTGTCGGCGTGGCTTGTCGCATGTACGCACGCAGGAGCTTGAGATGATATCGGGCTAGAAGCTTGTCTTCAGTGCGGTCTGGGATATCTGTGTCTGGCCGCTCCTTCTCCTTCTCTTCTTCATTAGAGACATCGTCCTTGGGCTTATCTGGAAGCTTTGTTTCTAGCTTCGCTATGTTCTTGATTTTGTACACTTTGCCGCTGTTTGCCCGAAACTCGTTGAGGTATGTCGACAGCAGCAGATCCTCATTCACGTCGGTAAGGAAAATCACCTCCAGCCCACGAGTATTTGCTGCTTCTGTGTACGGGGAGGCAAGACACTCGTCTATAAACGTGCAGGATATCATATAAATATCTTTCTGATACGAGGGCATAGCATCTACGTACTCCTGCAGAGTATAAAAATGTGGGAGCTCTTCATGGGAGACCTGGTGAAGACGGAACTTCTCCTGGACCTCTGGGCTGTTGACCATCGTGCGAGTAGTTGGAAAGAGAAGGAGGTGCATGATCTCCTCCTTGTTCTTCTTGTCCTCGATGGCACCCATGAAGAAGGAGCGCTTGTACCAGTGATGAATCTTGTAGAATGTTGCGTCCTTTGAAGGGGCCTTCTCTATCTGCTCCTTGGTGGGCTCTGTTATCCCATCCTTTATTAGCTCGCTGACATAGTTATCATATTCCTTTTCTGAGTCCTTCGCCTGCTTGTAAAGATCGGTGAGTTTCCTCACCATTGCGCGTGCTATTCTCTCGCCTATTTTCTTAAGAAGTTTCGACTCCTGTATAAACTCACGGGAGAGGTTTATGCGTATGGAGTCGGAGTCGACTATTCCCTTAACGAATTGCATCCATTGGGGCAGAATGGAACCTGTTTCGTTGGTGACAAAGACCCGATTAATATACAAATTCAGAGTCGCTCGTTCGTCATGGTACTTTTCGTAGTAGTTTAGAGAGGGGAATCCAGGAACAAAGATGAGGGCCCTAAAGTCTGCCTCCCCACCCTCTCCGCGGAAGTGTATCCAGGTGAGGGGCGGAGCCATCTCCTTTGCCAAGCTCGCGATGCTAGAATCAAAACTCAGTGCTGGATCAGGTTTGTACAAGGTTCCGAGATAGAAATCAACGTATTCTTCCTTCGTGATCGTCTGAGGATTGCGGAGCCAAATGCTTGTGGCCTCCTTTGTAACATCTAGCCACTCGCGGGACTCCACATACCTATACCGCTTCTTGACGGCCTTCTCGGCATCCTGGAAGGACTGCGGATCCTTCTTGCCGTCGGCATCGACGTCATCATAAACCTTAGGCCCTGATGCAGTAGAGGCCTTTTTCTCTCCTGTTGCACCATCTTCAACGACTAGGGGGGCATCAAAGACATCGTCGTCCTCTTCATCTGCGCTGGGCGTATACTCTTCACGGCGCTTATTGACCATCTCTAAGTTAACGGGAAAGCCGACGAAGCCAGAATACTTAAGGATCACGTGTTTAAGCAGGGCCGTATCAAGGAATTCTTCACTGTTCTCGCGCAAGTGAAGGACCACCCGGCTGCCCCTATGGGGACATGCCTCGGGCTCCAGGGCCTCGTCGACGTCTTCGACAGTGTAGTAAGAGGAGGCATCGGAGGACCACTTGACAACGTGGGGAGTGGAGTAATTGTCAGCCTTGTCGTGTGCACGTCTGGAATAGAAGTCCACCTTTTCTGCGACAAGATAGGAAGAGAAGAACCCTACGCCGAACATCCCGATAAGTCCGCTTGCACTTGTTGGCTTGGCAGAGTCTTCATCTTGTGAGTTAAGGCCAACCTTCTTTGTCTGCCTAAAACGGCTGGTTCCAGACTCAGCGATTGTGCCCAGGTTTGTTATCATCTCTTCCTTATTCATTCCTATTCCTGTGTCTTCTATTATAATGAGTTTTTTCTGGGTGTCGACACTAATATTGATTTCCATCGGTGTGTCTCCTTCACCGAGTACCTTAGCATCTGTCAACGATATGTACCGCAGCTTTTCAAGGGCATCTACAGCGTTGGAGATGAGCTCGCGGAGAAAGATCTCCCTGTCGGAGTATAAAGAGTGAACAATAATGTCCAGAAGGTTCGTGGTCTCAGCCTTGAACTCGTATTTCGCTTTGTTTTGGTGGTCCGATGCAGAAACACAGAGAGCCACAGACACACACAGAAGGAGAAGCATCTAAGCACGGATTCCCTACCTTTTTCTCTCTGTCTTTTTAGAAAGGTTTTTTGAAAGTTTATCGCATCATAACTCATAATCGCTAGTTCTGGGAGGTGAAAAGGGAAAAGGCGAAGGAGAAATTAAAGACATGCATGATTCAGTGGTCGCAAAGAAGAGGGATTGATTGCCTTGCAGACATCGGTGTCTCCGAAGTGACTGCACAGCCTTTTCTTCAGCTGATCTGGGAGCAATACTAGATACTGCAGGGCCATAGAGATATCATTTTTGGCGTCAAAGGTGATTGCACGGGTTCGTATGATCTCGTATGGGTTGTTATGCGAAAGCAGCATGTCTCGGACCTTGATGATTCGCAGACAGGAAAGGAGCGGCATGAGCCCAAGGCCAAAGGAGAATAGGAAATCCCAAAGCTTTAGGACCTCGTCGAGGGGCTGCAAGCAGGCGCCAAATGTCATGATAACGTCAAATCCCCATAGAAACCCCCTGAGATTATGCTTAAATAGCTTCTGCTGCAGCTCTGGATCAATAACGCCCATGATATCCTCGAGAAGGGCACAACCAGCATGCACTCCGCAAAGATCTGGACTGAAGTATGAGCGAGCAAGGCTATAAAGGCGACGGAACATATAAAACCCAAAGACCTCATCTGCAACGTAGAGCAGTGGACCCAGCAACACATTCATTCCCTGTACGTAGCGAATGTCCAGATCGTGCACCAGTGCATTAAGTACTCGAGATATGGAGCTCAGAGACACTTTCTTGTGAAAAGAAACGTTATTCGAGAATGTCCGGTGCACGTCCTTGCGAATCTTTTCAGCATCTATAGATTGTCCGCGTCTGACCAGGTCTACATAGCGTTTTGAGTTGACATACCCGATCCCCAGTAGAATCATCCACACCCGTCCGCGCCTATCAGGGGGGACATCATATAATAGGACAAGCTTCTGCAACTGGAGCCTTCTCTCACTAAGGGCCAAGTGAGGGGTTTCAAGGGTTGTAAGGTAGTACTCCATGACAGAAAGTTTACTTAGCGTTATAAATTTGCTTGGATTGTGTCCAAAATCAAGCAATGGATCTTTCACGCAGGGTGTCGTACCAAGCATAATCCGCCACCTTCTTCAGAAATAATTCTTCAGAGATAAACTGCGCAATCATATCTTCAACGGCTAGTCGCAAATGCCCCGAACGTGTGTTTTCACACTTTCATTGTATTTGTCGTTAATAAATTAAATTTCAAAATCGATAAATAATTACTGGGTCACAATGCGTTACTTGCTCTTTGAATCTGCTGCCGGGATCGCGATTTTCAGCATAAAGGAGTTTGACGATGTAGCTAAGTTTACAGCAGAGCTGCAACGCTCCATTGCCGACGGAGGTGCCTTCTCCACCCTGGTAAAGCTGTCTTCGTTTCATCGCTTCTCGGGAAACGAAGATGCTGCAGCAGTGTGCGCTGCCCTCCAGGAAGGTGTTGTTCCAGAGACTGTTCTTAGAGTGGTCCAGGGCATCATGAAGGGGGAGTCTTCGACCATCGGAGTGGTGGATGAGCGCCTCAAGCTGTCTTTGGACGCTGCAGGTGTGCCTGCGGAGTACAGCGGCCTCATGGTGGAAATTTCCCGCGGCATCAAGCGCCACTTTTTGAAGCTAATGGCCGGGGATGTCAACCCCGAGCAGTATGAGGCAGCCTGCTTGGGTCTTTCGCATCTTATGGCCCGCAACAATGTCAGCTATGATAAGAACCGTGCAGATAACATGATCATTCAAGGAGTTGGGCACTACGAGACAATCCTGAAGAACACAAATAGCTTTTTCATGAGGCTCCAAGAGTGGTACTCATATCATTTCCCAGAGCTTAAGAGGATTATGGTCGACCATCACGAGGAGTATGTTCGCACTATTCTAGCAATTCAGACGAAGGAAAAGCTTATCTCTGGGGAGACTGCGAGCTCTTTTGACCAGCTTGTATCTGACGGTGTCTTTGGAAAGGATGTTGCCGATAAAGTACGCGCAGCAGCGACAATTTCAACCGGGATGAAACTCCACGACGATGATCTGAAGGCTGTGCTATCTCTGGCGCAGCGGACGCTCTCGATGTTCAATGAGAAGCAGGCGTTGACGGACTATCTTGGCTCTAAGATAGCAGAGATTGCTCCCAATACTGCAGTCCTCCTCGGTGACATACCTGCGTCACGTCTGATCGCCCGGGCAGGGGGCATACGCTCTTTAGCTAAGTCACCTGCGTCGACCATACAGATTCTTGGCGCAGAGAAGGCTCTGTTCAGGTCCCTGAAGGCGCGTAACAGGAAAACACCAAAGTACGGCGTCCTTTTTTCTGCTCCACAAGTCTCCAAGGTAGACATCCGCCACAAGGGGCGCGTTGCCCGTAACCTTGCTTGCAGCATAGCGCGTACAGCAAAGATGGATTGTTATGGCATTTCTCGCGACACGAGGTTTGGAGTGGCACTGAAAAATATGCTTGAGGACCGCATAACTTTTTATAAGACAGGTGCCAATCCGCCGCGTAAGAACATAGATCTGATGCTGGATTTGTATCCAAGTGGGTCTTCCGCCGATGTGCCCGTGCAAGATTCAGCGGAGCTCCTCGTCAACGAAGAAAAGTCCAGCAGCCACAAGAGGGAGCACAGGAAGGAGCATAAGAAAGATGATAAAAAAGAGCACAGAAAGGATGATAAGAAGGATGATAAGAAGGAGGATAAGAGGAGCAGGTCAAAGGACAGAAAGGAGGTCCGTGATGCAAAGTAAATGATGTAGATGTGGTTTGCTGCCGTGCAGTTCACTTTGCTGCGCTATACAGCATGCCTCATATTGTTGGCCTCTATTACTTGAGCACGGTTTCCATCGACCACCACATTATAGTGACTAACCATTCCGGGCATTAAGCAGATGTCAACAAGCCACCCAATTCCAAAGAGCCCTGCGGTGAAGAGCCAGATAACCGCAGTGCAGTACTTGTGAAGATAAAAGCGGTGCGCACCAAATAGCCCCAAGAAAAACCACCAAAGGTAGGCAAAGCATAGCGACTTATGGTGCAACTTTGTCATTTTATTTCTGATGGATGGCGTACACTGCGAAGCCCGAAGTTTGCATTAACGTACGAAGGGTGCCAATCTATGGATTATCAAAACCCATAATCGGCCGTGTACTTTGTCAGTAGTGGCTGTTCTGTTGTCCAATATCGTTCTGTATGTGGCAGTGCAGTTGTGGCATCTCCAAAGAGACTCATGGCCAGAGTGTGTGAAGTACTTCGTGAAGTTGCATTGCCAAATTTCTCCTGAGTGGTATCAGCGGCAGCTGGGGCGCCGTACTTGCGCATGATATCAGTAATGTCTGATGCAGGCGCTGGTGGCTGCATTTCTTGAAACTGCTCCTGTCTGAGATGGCGCTCCAGAAGGGACGGTTTTGCGAACCTTGCGGCTTCATCTGAGTTCAGCGTAAGATTCAGGGCTACAGGCTTCTTCTTATTACTATCGATGAGTAATGCTTCCACGGTATTTCCAAAGGCGTTTGCCTCCAATGGAGCGCCATCGAGCTTTGCTCTCTTGAGGGCGTCGAAGTCCATGTACTTAGCAAAGAGCTCGTCTATGGTCGAGCTACTGTCCGATGCATCTGAGGTCGGCGTAGCGCCCTGGTGGGTGTTGCCAGACTGCTCCCTGGGAGGACGAGGGGGCACGGTTGTCTTTACGGGCTTCACCGCAGAAGCAAGGTCTGTTGATGCTAGAAATGGCTCATTACCATACTTCTCCAGGAGTTTATAAGAATCATCCGGAGAAAGGGCGTCCACAGAGTCCACGGCCACTTTCCCAGACTTAAAGCTAATGCTGGTGAGATGAGACTTTTCTTGGAGACTCTTGAAGTCCTCCTTGAGAGTATAGATGTCCAGTGCAGAGTATCCAGCAGGCTTACCGTAACCAGTCATGCTTCCTTTGATGCATTCAGCCTGATAAATGTTACGCTCCTCGTCTGTCAGCTCGAACTTATCCCGCAGCTCATCCAATTCCGAGGCCTTGACGTTCAGTTTCTGCTTATACTCATTGAACTTACGCTCAAATCGACTTCGCTCTTTCTTCTCCTCGTTCAGCGCCTCTGTAAGCCGCTCTATTTGCTCCACATAATCTGCCTCTATAGCCTTAATTTTTTTATTTTCCTCTCGTAGATTAAAAAGCTCGACTCGGATTGCTTCCAGTTCAGACTCTACCTTAGTGTTAGCACTTGTTAATGAAACTATATCGTCATCAGCAGCCTTCATCTGGCTTAGGAGCAACGTAATGTTCTGCTGGGCCTGCTGGAACTGCCCCCTGACATCTTCTAGAGATGACTGGAGGGTGAGCTTGTCCTGTGTGATCTCCTCCAACTGCGCGGCTAGCCGCTTGTTCTCGTTGATTGCCTTTCCAGCACGCTCCTGGAGCGCCTGGTACAGTTCTTTGAGCCCTTCATCGGCTACGTCTTTATAGAGTGCTTCGTTGAGAACGTCTTCTATGGCGGGGTTGAGCTCATAGGTGGAACGAAAGTCTGTTCTCGGCACGTCTCTCGCAGTGTAGTAGCCCTTGTCTTCTACAGCATATCTATCATAGAAGCTTGTATCCCCCATCTTCAATTGTCTGTCTTGCTGCGCTGACGCTGCAAAGCGAAAAGGTGAAGGGCCAGGTAAGTTTTAAAGATTTGATTAATGCTCATTTTATAAAAAATGCAGTCCTTTTCACTTAGTCAGGACACAATTGGGTATACATGTACCTGTTTGTCCAAAATAGAAGACCCGTCCACCAAGGCTGATCATGGGTACGTGAAGCAGGCGAAGAAACTGCGCTCAGAGCTACAGCACCTGGTTTCCTCTGTAGCGAAGACAAGCAACGTGTCTGTTTCGTCCGAGATAATGTCGGAGCTTTTTTCGTTCACTACTTCCATTCTTAGAGACAAACCTCTGCCTTCTATCGTCTTTGAGAGCCTTTTGGTCCTTACCTATTTTGTTCTGCGCGAACCAACCAATGTAAGAAAATTTGATATCAGGACTCTGAGAATGAGTGAGCCCGTAGCTGATGATAACGGTCAGCCACCAAAGAATTTCAGTACATATCTTGCCATAGTGATATGGCGCCTCTTCAACAAGCCCCAGCCAGAGCTCCACAAAGACCAGACCATCAAGCAGCTCCTTTCCTTGATCGAGAACCTTTGCGTATGCGAGGTAGGGCTTTCTGGACCGTCCTATATAAACATGTGCAAAATCCTGCTGGGCCTGGCATCCAGTAAAACGTATGCACCACATGCTTCACTATCACTTTATCATGCAACCCTCTCTTTAAACAAACACTTAAGCAATAGTAGAGTAAGCACTGAGTTATCTGAGGAGTATATTGTTACTCTCAGTTCGTACATTAAGTTCCTTTTGAGGATCCTCCAGTTCTTCTCGGATGAAAGCCCTACCCTGTTGCTTCCTGCAGGAACCACGAGTGGTGGCATCTTTCGGTTGCCATTTGGTGGTGGTAGCTCAGGGGACGGGGCTGTGACCCAAGGCTCTTCTGTTGCAACTGGAGATGCAGGGTTTTCGATTCGCTTTGCTGAAGTCCTGGAGCTCACTTACAATAGTGCTCTTTTCCAGGTAGTAGCACACGATGAATTACGGCGAATAACTATTACCGCAATGTATCTTCTCTTCTACTTTTCAAATTACTTTTACCTAGAGCCTGTCATCTTAAGAATCGTTTCAGAAGATTTGTTAACTATAGTTCCCAAGCGCTTCATTGTCACCCACTCAACCCAGCCTGTCATTGTCACCGTTGCTTTTGCCTTGCTGGAGCTTATCCTGCGGATTTATTGTTTTCACATTTCTGCCAAATGTATAAAGGCGTACTTTGAACATACAATATTTAAGATCTTGGAGGAGCCTGACGTACCATGCGGAGAGTTAAAGATGGGCATTCTAGCCCATATAGGCCGCATTTTTAGCGGTGATGTCCTCAATAGCACGTTTGTGTTTGGAATTTCCGAGTTAGAGCGCTTTGCATTCAAATACTCGTATCCAAATCACGAGCTTCTTGATGTCAATGATTACGAGTATGTCAAGCTTCTCTTTCCTCGCCCCTTTGACTACATATTTAATTTATTTGTCACTTTCGATTGCGATTTTGAGTCATCCGACCTTATATATCGCTTAGTTTCCGCTGTCACCGAATACACAGGCTCTGCATCGTCAGGCAAGAAGTTCTCTTCTCAAAAATATATGATATCACAGGTACAATCCGGTGACGCCCAGAATGTTTCCTATCAGATCCCAACCATGGTCTACTCCTTCCAAACATCTGTGCACAAGTTCTTCTTTCACCTTATCTCCAAGTACTTGCATCGCTATGAACCCTCCTTTGCATCTCCCATTACCACTACATCCATTTTGGCACAGGATGTTGGGATGAAGCCTGGAGAGTCTCCACATACACTGACAAAGACCACAATAGCAGACAGTAGCAATTCTACCGAGCGTCCAACTTCATCCATCACTCTGCAAGAGTCTTCAGACTTTGTTCCTAATCTGATCATGTATGCTCACCATCTTGGGGTGAACGTCTATAACAGCTCCAAGAGCTTTAACTATCTGTCTCCTGCTACCTGCTCGCTGACAAACTGTACAGAGGCAGCCATATATGCACTGAGCCGCATAGCATACTCTATCTCCTATTGGTCCTATTTGCACCAGTACGACTCTATTGCAGAGCAAAGGATTCCGCTGGAGTGTGTGCCTTCTGGCTCCGAGAAAACAATGAGCAAACACTCAGAGCTTTTCAACTATATGCAGAACAGATACAATATCAAGGAGCTCATGGAAGATCACAACAAGAAGCGTCTATTTGATAAGGGATATCTTCTATTTGATAGAAAGATGAAAAAGGGTGTCGATTACTTTGTTGCTAATAATAAAATACTCAGACTTGTTCCGCTAGACTCCCCTACCACACTGTCTCTCCCTGAGCCAGTAACAGGCAGAAGACGGTCATTTGACGAAGAGTGGTACTACTCTACGTATACCATGGAGAAATACAAAGCCGGATTTATGAACGCAAGCGAACACTACAGATCAGTGGCGCAGTTTCTGATTGACAATGTCACCGAAAATACCTTCACAAAGATTGGCATCCCACAGGAGGTTGTTGGAGAGATTATTGGCGGAATAGACAATCCTAACTATTGCACCCTCTATGAATACGTTATGATCTTTTCTGATAAGTGGAACGGCTTATCTACGAATAGAAATAGCAATATACGCCTTAACTCTAATGGCCAGCTACCAGTAGAGGAAGCTCTTCGGGATATTCTTAGCCACTTTAAGCTTCCGGGAGAAGGGCAGGTTATCTCAAGGATTATGACGTGTATCTCGTATGCATATGTGCAAGCCAGCACGGCCGTTATTAAACATCACCAGGTTTGTAACGGTCTCATGTTTGCTATTGTCATGCTTAACACCGACCTACACAACAAGGCAATCAAGACACAACGTATGACAAAAGACACGTTCTTTAACAACACTAAGGGTATAGACACGGCCAATATTCTCACGCGTGAGCTTCTTGACTCTATATACGACAACATAGCCGCCAATCCATTCTCCTTGGGTAGTATAGATACTAAAAGAGAGATTGTCGAGCTCATGGATAAATACTTTAAAGCACCGGGAGGAACAAAGACAATTTTCAATGGCATAGTCATCAAAGCAAATGCTCCAACGCCAGGGAGCAAGGATACAACTCTAAACATGATTGCCCACGGCCACCAGTACTATCCCTATTTGGCCACTGCATGTATGAAGGAGTGGATAGATGTCGAAGTCCTGTTAGAAAGCCCACGGAAGAGTACAAAATCAGTTTCACTGGATGCAGATTTGACTAAGGCTTCAGCTGTCATATATGCTCCTACCATGATAGCACGACTTGCTGAGAAATATCACTTTGCGTTCTTTGAATCTCTTCTACTCAAACTGGACTCGTCCGTACACCTAGAGCTCTTACACACACTTACTCAGGCGCCCACTGTCAGTGAGCAGACCTTCCTTTTGTGTCTACGTCCCTTCTTTACACTTCTTTCTCTTTTGCACTGCACTCTCCTTCGCCAGACCAGGCCTATATGCCGAGCGGTTGTCGATGAGCTTATTCAGCTAACTAATATCAAGAGCCTTTCTGTGTTGAGCATAAGTCCAACTAATCACGCACTGATTGTTTCTAGAGAGCAAAGCGCGTCTCATACAGATTCAAAGTTTGATCGATCCCTGAATGGACTAGAGGTTTCCAGGGCCAAGAGCACGTCTGTCTGTTACGTTGTTACTGTGATACACGTACTACTCGAGTTTGTCTATATCCTCGCCAATCTTGAGAAGACAAAGCCTCCTGCCATCAACCCTTTAATCGTAGAACCCTATTCCCGCACGGGTTTAAGCGGCGAGCCACCAGCCCTATCCTTTGCAAACCACTTTGAAAATAAAACGACTCTTTTGACCAAGATGTACATGGGAAAGCTATCTGGCGGGGATTGTTGGGATCTCTACCTGCAGGTCTTTGCGTGTGTTGAATACTACTTCGACGTGGCAGATAAAAACCAGTTTCCTCGCTTAGATCGCAGCGAGCTTCTTAGAATTTTCAATATGGATGCATATAAGAGCGATTCCTCGCTGACCATATCGACCAAGAAGTCTTTTATCACCTCTATGATGGTCCAGACTCACCGGATTGACCACGACATACAGTTCATACAACGATGCTTAGACCTTGGTGATAGCAATGACGATGAAATGGAGTGGGATGACGCCGCCTTGATTTATTACATGTACAATCTCCTAGATAGACACATCTTAGATGACATATACAACAGGTTCATGAGCTTTCCGTCGAAAAGCCTTATCAATCTGTTCCGTGCCTTTGTAAGCTGTTCTGCTCAGACGCTCGCTGCCACCACTAATGCAGTATGCAGCGACAAAGAACGCGCAGCCTATTACCTTAAGAAGGGTCTCTATGTCCTTGAGGGAATTGCAAAGAATTCTCTTGATCGATTGAAGAAGACTTTCTCGGAGATACAGCCCATGCTCTCCGATGCTTATAGCAACCCGGATGAAAGCTTAGTGATACTCTGCCTTGGGTCTCACCAATCAGTGATCAGAACGTATTTTGCAAGATTTAAGCAGCACTCTAGTCTGTCAGTGCAGCCATCAAAGTCTCTGGAGGTTGCTCAGGGGAAGAGTCAACACATGCGTTCACGCTCGCGTATCAAGTCGTTGAAGGTACCGCCAAAGGCGCCGCTTCTAGACGATAGTATAACGTCTGACGCATCGTCCGTGACTTCTTCAAATGTGTCTCTGAATGACTCCGCCCTTCAACGAGCACTTATGAAACCGATGATAAGTTTGCTCGAAAAGACTCCATATATTCAGGTGATAGATCTGGTCCTTAACTTTTTAGAGGAGCTGCAGTTATTGTACTCCGTTTCTGATAGTCTCTACACGTCAACCTCCACAATCGAGGACATCGCACGCGCAGTAGAGATAACCGTCACACGAGTGTCTTTGCGGAAAGGCGCCGTTAAGGGTGTTGTGAGTTCCTCAGTCCAATCCGGCGACCCCCTTTCACAGTCTGAACAGAGCCTTCAATCAACAGACTCCTTGGACTTCAAGACAGAGTCCTCAGTATTGGTCACTCCGTCCATCTCTGCACTAAGAAGTACATCGCCGTCTCGATCTCCTTTGCAACCTCTTGCGCAACTACCTCAGAATATGGAGGATGACTTAGGCAGGCTGAACTTTCTCATCAGTCGCTGCGACTCTATCGCTAAACGGATACTGGATCTACTTGAGAAGCAGAAGACACTTATTTCGGCCTGTGTCCGGATGAGCTATGCATTATCACAACAGCAGATAGACTCAAATATCGCCACTTCGTCTATGGGTACGTTCACCAGGCTCATTTATCTCGCCTATGAATACATGGCATGCTCCTTTTCACAGGTTGATTCAGCAGGAGCGTCTCTAACACATTGTGATTCTAACTACGCAGATGACCTGGCGACCTTATCTGTTGGAAATCCTTATGCACACTCCTTTATAGCTACTGTAGGGATTCTTTCTGAGCTGAGCCTGGATAGTGCTGAAGCGGCCAGACATATTGCCATTAACTTACTGCGCGAATTCGTGGGGAAACTTATGAAAGGTCAACTCACCCCTTGCAACCACTTGAAAATAACTCCGATGATGATCTTGAAAGAGGTTGTTGTGGGGTCACTACTGTCCTCTATTTCTGCGCGAACCAAGGCTGAACCTCGAATGTCGCTTTGTGCATGTAACGCCAGCAACCTTTACGTGCTAACAAACCATGATCCTGGCAAAAGAATCCCTATCCTAAAGAATTTGTTGAAGATCAGGCAGAAGGGTGAGCCTGTTCTAGTTCTAGAAAGCACGCGCTTGCAGATCTGTGAGGATTCTGGCTGTGGGTACCACACAGTGCTTGATACACTTCTTGATTATCTTCTGGATCAGCGGATGAGCACCGCCATATATAGTGTGGTCCTCTATGGACTGGAGAACGTTATATTTACGACTGGGAGCCGCACCATACTCACCTTCTACAAAATTCTTACATCGTATTTGTGCGACATACTAAGCATCCTTATAGAGCGGCAGATTCAAATCTCTGGCGGGGAGAGTCTGGAGTTAGAGATTGTGCACGCCATGGGGTACACCAGTCCTGCACAGGCTCTGAAGTTCATGACCAGTCTTGTAGACGCTGTGGAAAGTTGGGTAGAGAACACAAAAGCCAGGCAGTCCCTAGTGGCAGAGGGGCAGCAGAAAGGAGGTGATGGGGCGTCTAGCGGATCATCCGGAAGTTACATAGGCATATACGATTATATCTCCCATTTAATTAATACCTATGCACGGCTCTATGAACATTTAGAACAAGTAGCACAGGGCATAGAATTGGAGCACTTGCGTGGATTGATTTTTCGTCTAATTACTATGATTGAATTGATTCAGAAAAGTAAGTTCTCTGGAGCTGATGATGAGAATACCTTGCTAGTCGGGCTCTTCATAGCAGGCTCGCGCATGAACGGAGATAGCGCCATAGACCAGGTTGTGTTGACTAAGATCATTGAAGTGCTTCAAGTCTACACAGACCTTTTGGAAAAGGCAGAGTCTTCACAGTCACGTGCACACGAGAACATGGTTATCGTTGTTGGGGCTGCACTCACTAGTCTTGCAAGCCTGCGATGGGAGCAGATAGCGTCTCAACGAAAAACCCTATTCAATCTCTGCATAAGCCTGATTGTTAGTGATTCTCGCGAAATCCGAATAAAGATAGCTGTGGCCATGAAAGCGCTTTTTCTTCAATAGCCCGTTCCATCACCTGCTTACAGGTTATGGTCTGCAATCGGCCCCCCGAGCTACTGGTGTAAATACAATACATGTATTACGTCCTCGTGCGCCACTCAAGTGATTGACGCCCTTCTCCATCGGATTAGGCCGGATCGTAGTGTTGAGTCTGGCGGACAATAAAAGCCTAAAATGACACTTTTACCGAAGCATTCACTGTGTGTAACAATGAATGTGCAGGGAAGTTCTCGCAAAGACGGGGACAGTAGTTCCGTCTGGCAAGGCTACGATCCCGGGCCACAGGTCTGGTGTGAACGCCAAACCCCTATTCTCCCTCCAGGTTTAACCCGACAAAATGGAGCGTTTTTGGGTGACGGCCGCATCAATCAGTGTGAGGAATTAGAAGCAATACCACGAATAGGGGTGTCTTGCGACGGAGAGTTGCAATTTAATGACTCTGCACGCCTTACTCCTATTGAACAAACAGATCCACACACCTTTAAATTGGCAACGCCCCCCTTCTGCTATAATAGCGTCCCATACTCTAGCCCTATGATTCAGCCCAGTTCCGGGGTCGATTACTATAGCGAGCCCCATCAGCCAGCGCATGTGCAGCGTGACCCCATCCCGTGTGGCGCCAACGGGGTCTTGCCGGCTATTCCTTATCCAGTGGACACCAATGGCTTTACTCCGCTCTGCACCAATCCTCCTCTCCATCCCGCACTGATCTCATACATTCCAATAGCTACCCCCACCTCATATGAGGCACCCCATCTTTCCTTTCCAATCCTGTCGCCGCCTGCGCCCATGGCACTTGACACATACACGAAGTTCCCCTCTGAAGTCTTCCCCTACATGCAGGACACTGTGCATGCGCCACATGTTCTCCCATACTCACTGGACGCAGACACAGACCGAACCTCCTGCTGCTCAAGCCCTATTTTCGGTATGCAGAGCCCAGTGCCGACTCGCTCGGCCACATGCTCTGTGGATCTATCACAGACCACACCACAAAGGATAACTACTATGAGGCCCTGTCCTCTTTCATTTACTCTGACCCACTCGGCTCTTTCAGACACCCACAACTCGACCACTACTGTCTTTTCCAATGAGCCTATCGCTCCTCAGCCAGACCTTCCTACGAACGACTACGAACGAAAGTTAGTTCTTTCATTCAAGGAACCCACCGGGTGCAAGATCCTCCAGCAGTATTTGGCTGACTTTCCCGACAAGTCTCGTTATTTGCTGGACGTCTTTATTGCTGAGTATAGTACTCCGTCCCTAATGGAGAGTCTGCTAATCCATCCCTCGGGTAACTACTGCTTTCAGAAGATCATTGAAAGTTCTGATGCAAGTCAGAGGCTAAGGATTCTACTTCTCATTCAGGATTCCCTCTTTGACATTTGCCAAAATCTGCATGGAACCCGGTCTATTCAGAAGCTGTTTGAGCGTGTCTCTTCAGACGAGGAAAAGGCCATAATTGCCCAACAACTTGGAGCAGGTGACAGAATTATAAAGCTAATCGTAGACATCAATGGCAATCACTGTGTGCAGCGCTGTATTGAGACCTTTGCGCCGAAGGATTGTACCTTTATATATGACCAGATAATCCGGGAGCTCGTGCTTGTAGGCACCCACCAACACGGCTGTTGCATCATACAGCGCTGCCTGGATCTCTGCAGTGAGGCGCAGCGTGTACAGATTGTCACAGCCATCAAGAATCACGTTATGGAGCTTATAGTCGATCGCTTCGGGAATTATGTATTTCAGTATTCGCTAGAGAAAGCAAACAACGGTTTATGCGGTTTGATCTCGGCAGACGACCTGATCAGACCCATTTTGGGGCACGAGGGATCTCTCGTCAATCAGAAGTTTTCCTCCCACGCCGTCGAAAAGTGCCTCAAGTACGGTAGTAGAAGGATGCGCACGCTTATCACCGAAAACCTTATGGCCAGCAGCAGTTTTCTTTCCTCGGCCATGGACAAATTTGGGAATTATGTTGTGCAGAAGGCATTTATTGGTGCCACAGACGAGCAAAAGAGGACCATATCTCAGAGGGTTCTTACCTCTCCTGAGGTGCTGAACTGCAGTTATAGCCGGCATCTTGTCCAAATGTGTGAAAAGTTTGCAAATTCACACAAATCCAGATGAAGTTGTAAATTCCTCCATCAACTTTCCAATCATTTCTAACAGAATCACTATGAAAATAACGACATGATGTGATGGATGAGCGGTTTGTCATGACAAATAAGAGGTGTGGCGAGTGAAAGTGTTGCTTAAAAATTGAACTTATAGAGCTACCCAGATGTCTACTCACGTGGTGGATGCCAGTCCCAGTAAGGCAGCACCATCAGCACTTGCCGCAGCCAAGGGCAGTGAGATGGCCCTGTCTCAAGAACAGTTTGGAAGCCCCACTATCACCACGAAAGAGCTTACCCAGTTCAGGTCGCAAACAACCTTTGGTAGCACTTCTGAGCTCCTGCCAACGGTATCTCTCCCCATCTTCCCCGAAGACAACTGCAATAGATCGCCCTCCAATGCCACACTTGTCAATAACGTAGACGCAGATGATAAGGACACCATTGAGTATAAACGCCTCGGTGCCAAATCTCCATGTGTTACCCTACTAAGTCTCTCGTTGGGCCCCCTTCTGTCTAATATTTTCACCTCGCTGGTTTCGATTGTTTTATCAGTCTATGTCTCTAAAGCTCTTTTAAATTCCAACGCGGCTGTCGCTGCATTAACAATAGCTGCGGTTCCTGAGTTCATTGCCAACTCCATAGCGTGGGCCTTGCTGATAGGGTCATCGGCCACGGTCAGCGGCTCTCTTGGGAAGGGTGACATCATCGGGGCCCGGACAGCTGCCATTAACGCTGTGACCATGGCGCTCATCTTCGGCATTCTCATGCTTATCATCATGCTTCCCTCAGCACGGCAAATCCTCCTTTCACTGGCGAGCAGCGAGCACTCCTCTGATATAATATCTATAGCTTATGACTACATCTTTGTGTTCATATGTGGAATACCAATAACTGCTCTCAATTTCACGCTCAACGGAATCATGTCCGGAACGGGGAACGTAAAGCTTGTCAGTATATGCAACATCATTGATGTTGTACTTACGCTGGGGGTTTTTGCTCCCATCTTTCTCTTTGTTCCCGCCACAAATGCCAGTCTGGGTGTTCGGGGAGCAAGTTTAGCGATTGTTCTATCGCGAACCCTTGTTTGCCTTATCTATCTGTATGTCTACATTTTCCGAGGAAACGTGCGAATGGATTGGAGATTGCTGCATCAAAACCGCACCTTTGCATATGTCAAGGCGATCCTTGGAGTTGGATGCATTGACCTTATAAGCTCGCTGAGTGGAACAGTCATCTTAGGCATCGTGAGTACCTTTGTCTCCAAGTTGGCGACTGACTACGCAAATCGCAATCCAAATGGCAACGAGAAGCAAACCTACGAGGAGGTTATGGCCTCATGGGCCTGTCTCAATCGTATCTACAACCTCGTTGTTGCCATAAGCTTTGGGGTGACGGGAGGATATCTAGCTCCCGCCTCCTACGCCTATGGGCGCAAGCTGTATGATAGATTCATCTCGCTTACCTGGAGTTGCTTTATTTATGACAGTGTTCTGCTTCTGCTACTAGGGGTGCTATTTATCATAATAATCCCGTGGTTCTCCCAGATCTTTAGCACGTCTGAGCTATACACCATGATGTCTACTCAGATAGTAAGAATAATGCTAGCCACGTCCGCAATACTCCCGTTTCAGTTTATCATTACAACCATTTGCCAGGCATGCAATATGATTCTAATCGGATTGCTAGTGGGGGTGGCCACCCAAGTTTTTATTCTCCCCGCCTGTTTCATTATTATCTATTATGTCTCATTCAAGTACATCCCCGAAGATGTCTGGCTCCGCTACCGCCTTTGCATACTCAGCTTCACGTTCAATGATATTTTGTCGGGAGTGGTTAGTATCGGGGTCTGGATTTATTCGATGCGCAAGCTCAAACGGCTGGCTCGAGCGCAGGACGTAGAGAAACCAGCAGACAAGCGTTAGATTAGATAGACAATCTGTGTTGATGCAAAATAGTAAATGGTTTACTTGCCACTCGCTGACACCTACTCACTGGTAGGCTTGGTCTCTGAGGGCATAGATCTCGCTGAGCTCCTTAGGAGCACCGGGGAGGACAATGGGGCCATCCGGAGTGACCAGGACGTCATCCTCAATCCGATACCCTCCGCACTCTGCGCGATACTCCTCCACCACATCGAAGTTGATGTGTGGCGCGATGATGGGGTCATCATACGCTCTTGCGAGGAAGCCCGGGACAAAGTAGAGTCCTGGCTCGACCGTGATGACCATGCGCGGAGCCAGGGTGCGGCGGGTACGCAGTCTGCAGAGCCTAGGATCTGTCGAGCGCGGAATGTCGTCCCTGTAGCCACCAACATCATGGACATCAAGGCCGATCAGATGACCGAGCCCGTGTGGCATGAAGATGGTGGGCACGCCAGCCTCCATCTGGTCCGTGAACGATCCTTCGGACCTGACAATGCCGCACTCGCGGAGGCCCTGGAGGATGACGGAAAGGGCGTGCATATGAACGTTCTCCCACGGAGTACCAGGCTGGCACATGGCTATGCACTCCTTGTTTGCGCGGAGGACAACGTTATAGAGGGCCTCCTGGCGCGGAGTAAAGCGCTGGCTGACAGGGAAGGTACGTGTGTGATCCGAGGCATAGCCGTTGACCTCGCAGCCAGAGTCGAGGAGAAACGTGTCCCCAGCGTTAAGCTTGTAGACGTTGTCAACGTAGTGGAGGATCGACGCGTGCTGTCCTCCTGCTGTGATACAATCGAAGGACGTATGCCTGCATCCACGGGCCATGACGTAGCCGACATAGAGCGCCTCGGCGTGAAACTCGTGCATCTTATCCGTAAGGAGCTTCATAACGGCCCTCTGGGCGTCTGCACCAGCCTGTGCGGCCTTGGTCATCTGCTCTATCTCCCAGTCTGTCTTGTAGACCCTGGCTTCCGCAATCACCGGGCCAAGGTCCTTGAGGACAAGAGCGCCCTCTGGAAACTCAATATTGGGTAGACCATCGACTATGTGGATGGTGCGCCCCGCCGTCTGCTCCAGGACAGCCGGCAGTTCGTCGATGTACATCACGTTGGAGGCGCCGTACTTCGCCTGCTTGAAGTCGTTACTTTCCGGCTCACCGAGCCAAAGAGCATGCTCAGGACTGTAGCGGGGAACAAACAGCATGAAGACGTTATAGCGCGAGTCGATGAAAGCGACACAGCCCGGCTCGCTACAGCCCGTGACGTAGAGGAAGTTCGACTCCTGGCGGAACATTATGTCTCTGTCTGTGTTGTAACGGGCAGTCTGCTCGCCCCCCTTGAGAACGATGATATCATCGGGGAAGGCCCCCACAATGCGGCTGCGGTGCTCCACGAAAGACATTTTAAAACACGAAAATCTTTTTTAACAATGATTAACTTGTAATTCCGCCATGATGAGTTTTTTTGTGGCTCTGCTGCCCGCGCTCCTCCGGTGTGGGCAGTGTGGTTCTACTATTCCCCACTGTCTTGACTGCTTGGATCTAGATAACAACTATTGTCGTCGTTGCCAGGAAGGCTTTCTACCCGTTGATGGTCTATGTCTTGGAGGTAATGCGTCTATTCCATGCACCTCTCACTTGGGTGGCACGTGCGTTGGCTGCCGGCCTGGATATTTTCTATTTCACGACGGCGACCAGATGGGCGCATGTGTTATATGCTCACACGCTGTATTGAAGCTGGGTCCGGGCTGCAAGGATTGCGTGTTGGTTGGTGGTGTTCCTCACTGCCTCGCGTGCCACTCCACTTACTTCGGTATCAACGTCATGTCAGACTCGGGTGCTACTCTACTACAATGCACCACCTTGAGTGAAAGGCGAATGCCCTTACAGAGACGGCACAAAGGTTTGTTTGTATCACCTGGACAAGCCACCTGCACAGTTCAAAATTGTCGGGTGTGCGCTTCACAAGCGCCCAACATTTGTATTCAGTGTACGCGTGGATATTCACTCAAAGATGAAGGACGAACTTGTATATGCGGCGTCCCACACTGTACTACATGCTCCCCGACTGACGGTCAGCAGTGTACCCAGTGTGATGCTAACTATGCTCTCACACCACACAGAGCCTGTGTTTGCTCCGTAAGGAATTGTATTCAGTGCGGCTCTCAAGGAACTGCACGTTGTCAGAAATGTATTACTGGCTATAGGCTCTCAGAAGATGGCAGCACGTGCAGCTGTGGAGTGGACAACTGTGCCTTCTGCTCTTCTACTGACGGCGCGCAATGTGTAACTTGCGTTACTGGTTACGTTCAAAGCTACTCCCAACGCAGTTGTACCTGCGCGGTCGAGCATTGCGCTGAGTGCTTTCCTGCAGATGGAAGCCAATGCGTCCGTTGTGTTACTAACTACGTTCTTTCTCACGATTTTAAGGTATGCGCAAGTAGTCTAGAAAACTGCCTATACCCCTCTCCAGTCAACGGATCTGTATGCTCCATTTGCAGTAGTGGTTACGTCACGGCGTTTTCCGGGGAGGTCTGCTTAAGTGTGAAGTGCCAGGTCCTATACTGCGAAGAATGTGACGGGGTTCTGTGTGCTCAGTGTATAAAAGGATATTCTTTGGTGAATGATGGACTTGGGTGTGCCTGCAACGCCCTGAACTGTCTCATATGCAACCCTGATGACGGGGACTTGTGCCTGGTATGCGTTGGAGGATACGACGTTACACCCGATGGGCTATGCGAGTGCGCCATTCGGAACTGCGCAACATGCTCGCAGGACGGACGGTCTTGTAAGGCATGCATTAATGGCTACCGAAAGGGAGAGGGTGGCTGTGAATGCTTGATTGATGCCTGCAAAACGTGCAGCCCACAAGATGGTCAGCTTTGCGATGAATGCCATTTGAACTATGATTTGGTCCACGGTGCCTGTGTGGGAAAAATTCCTGGGTGTCTGGTGGCGAGCCCTATCTATGAAGGGAGCTGCGAGTTTTGTAACACCAATTGGGAGCTCTTTCACGGACGCTGCTTCTGCAAGATCAGAAACTGCAATAAGTGCCACGAGAATGGAAAGATGTGTATTCAGTGTGCAAATGGGTTTGTATTGCAAGCAGATAATACGGAGTGTGCATGCACGCTGACCAATTGCGCTGAGTGCGACCCCGAGGACGGCACAAAATGCTTAGCATGTAAGACAAGCTATACTTTAGATTCCTCCGGACAGTGTACAACTAGTACGTGCAGCATTGATAACTGTAAAAACTGTGGCCAAAGCAATGTATGTGCCGAATGCAATGACAACTATGAGCTTTCAACAAATAGCCAGACCTGCACTTGTTTGTTGTTAAACTGCTCAAAGTGCAGGCCGTCAAACGGACAGCAGTGTCTAGAGTGCGTTACTGGCTATAAACTGGATCTTTCAATGAATCAGTGCATTTGTGATGTGCAACTATGTGAGACGTGTAACTCATCTGATGGTGCTCTATGTGACACGTGCATAACTGGGTTCATAAAGGGTCCAACCAGCGCAACATGCAACTGTGCAGCTGACAACTGCCGCGTTTGCAATCTATCTGATGGTACAAAGTGCGAGATCTGCAACTTGGGATACACACTCACTGGAACTGCATGCCAACCAAACGTTGCAAATTGCAAGCAGTACTCTCTAAGCAGGGGATGCATAGAGTGCGAACGCGGTTACTCTCTTATGCCATCAAATGCAGAGTGCCTCTGCACAGTGCAGAATTGCGCAACGTGCTCTCCAACCAACGGCTCGGAATGCACATCGTGTGTCCAAAACTATACGCCCCAGGAAGGTCTATGTCTGTGCATGGTTCAAGAATGTCTTGAGTGCGACAGTGCCAATGGAAACTTGTGCAATGTATGCGTATACAATTATGCGCTAAGTGAAGACAGGACGACTTGTGCTTGTGACGTAAAAAATTGTATATTATGCATTGCAAGGGATGGAAAGAAGTGCTTCATGTGTGAGAAGGGATACCGATTGACAGAAACTTCCGCCTGTGAAGAAATACCTTGCAGTGTGGAAAACTGCTTGAGCTGCCCTCCCGGCAACCCTGACTACTGTATTGTTTGTCAGAGGGGGTACTGGCCGACTAAAAATGGGAACGAGTGTGCATGTTCCGATCCTGCTTGCGGTGAATGTGATTTTGAGAATGGAGAAATTTGTCTTCACTGCAATGCAAACTACAGAGAGTTTCAAAATAAGTGCCTCTGCTCTCTTCCATATTGTACTAAATGTGACATTAATGACGGTAGCCAGTGCGAGGAGTGTGAAAACGGGTTCATGCTGACTCCCACCAAGGCATGCATTCTCCGTGTTTGCTTCACAAACCAGGATAACTGCAAGGTGTGTGGAACAGGTGCACACGCGGATAAGTGTCTCACGTGTGTGAGTGGGTATGTACCGATCGACGGAGTGTGTGTGCAGGATTCAAAGCAAGATGTTTGCAACCAGTACTCAGGTACGTGTACTGGCTGTGCCCCCACATACTTCCTCTGGCAGAACGGTTGCTATCCGTGCAACATGATACCAAACTGCATCGAGTGCTACATGACCAAAACATACGGCCCCTTGTGCACGATGTGCGAGCCATTCTACACACTACGTGGGGGTAAGTGCCAGCTCAACCCATACTGCTCCCAAGGCTGTGTGTGCAACGGCGAGCTCCAATGCACTGATTGCATAGCCGGATACACTATGATAAGTAACATTTGCACGCTATGCGAAAGCCTATTCTACATGTGTGCAGAGTGCTCTAAGACGTTCTGCACTCGCTGCTTTGGTGGATACTCCATTTCCTATCATGACTGTGTTCCTGGAGTATGCAGGGAAAATGCGCATGGATGTCTTGTCTGTGCAAATGATTACACCTGCGCAAGGTGCCGCAGCGAAATGTACCTCTATCGCGGGGCCTGCCGGGAGTGTAACTTTGCTGGGTCTAATTGTGCAGATTGCACCTTTGACAAGGAATACAAGTGTCTCCGGTGTCTCGAGGGGTACACGCAGGTCGTATCTAACGGGGTGTCTTACTGCGTCAAGTGCCCAGACATTGACCACTGTTTGGAGTGTGCCTATAACAGCACGCGCTCTTCGCAGTTCCAGTGCACAACGTGCGCTGACCCGTGGCTTGTTGACACTGCAACCGGGACGTGCTTCATCAGAAATGCCTCTAGCGCATCAACAGCCACTGCAATTTCGTGCAGTGTTATAGGGGCAGCGATTGCGATCGCCACCACCATTGCCCTGATTGTGAAGTGTCAGCATCACCGGCATGCACGCATGGTACGCCAGGTCGATGCCCTGGTCACGGAGGCCGACGAACTAGCCCACTAATAAGGTATACTATTTACCACTGTGCGAACTAGAACGAAGGATTCGCAGCTACATTCATAAAATGGAGCTCCTAGAGTGCCCCGCCTGCAATCGGACTTTTAACGCTCCGATCACGCTCAAGTGCGGGCACACATTCTGCAAGGGGTGCCTTAGCTCCAAGCGACAAAAGGCATGTAAAATCTGCCGCCTGCGCTACAGAATAACACCCAACATAAACATATGCCTGCATCACATAGTAGAGCTGGCTGGACAATTAGGGAAGAAATACGCCTTTAACGCCGATTACATGACCTTTGAGCCACTGAATGTCTTGCCTGTAGATACGGCTTCAAACAAAGATATTGTAGACGTATACGAAGAGCGTGCTAACTCAGCTACTGGTGAGAAGGACGTCCAGTCGCCATTAACTTTCGATGCACTATTGTCAGACGCATTCAACAAGGACACACAAGAAGCGGAGGTGCGACCTAGACCGTCCATCGCTAATGAAATAATCAAAAGCTACCACAGAACAAGCAGAATCTCCAGGAACGCAGACGACAGCGTCGAGGAGGACTCATCGGCAAGCCCTCCGTCCCAAAATCAGCCTGCACCGACATCTCAGCTAACCCAGCAGATCAAGAAGCAGGATCAGAAGCCTGGTACTCACCATAAAGACCAGGGGCAGCATGTGGTAACGGTTCCATTAAGGTCTGCGCGAAAGCAGGAATCACTGGCCGAGTGGCCCCGTCGAGATAAGCAAAGGGGAGAAAGGAGTCGCAATAGTGTCAGATGGGCGCCCGATGTCGTCGATAACTCCCCCAAGCTCGCACACAGGATCCCCAAGGACGTTGGAATTGGAGCCAACGTTTGGCGTCTCTCACCATCCCCACCAGACGTTGACTCGTCATCTCCGGAGACCCCGCAGGCCAGCGAGCTCCACCCTGGAGACACAGTGAGGGTCCGGGCAGAATGCTCCGAGTTTGGAAGAGAGTGGTCTGGTCAGACCGGAGTGGTGCGTGCGATAAACGGCGGAACCGTCACCATTAGCCTCAACACGGCGATCTGGACCTGCCGCACCGCAGACATCGAACGCGTAGAGGAATCCGCAGAGGCTCGGGGACCCATAAGCCGGTTCCGAGGGGTGTTCGACGGCGATGCGATGCGAGGCCGGACTATGGCCCGTGCATTCGCAGGGTCTACGTAATTTACATAGCGCAGACGCGACTCAGACCCTTTTAACAAGCGTGACGGAACTGGACTTCATTTTGGCAACGACGTTCTTGCTAGTTTCCTTACAGTAAAACTTAGATATGTTGTCTGCGAACTCTGCCGCCTTATCCTCACTTCCAAATCCGACCTTAATGGGCTTACCCAGCTCGATACTTGCGGGGTACACTGAGACGGAGTCCTTGACAATCTCGCGCATTTTCTCCTTGGTGATGCTCTGCGGGAGGTTATACACCATGACGACGGCGTCCGAAGATGCGGCCGAAGACTCGCTGACACCCTTCATCTTGACCACTATCTTCCCGTTCTTTTTTCCGCCCTTGCCGGCCTGCCTGGCGGCCTTTTCGGCCTTGTATTGAATCCGCCTCTGTTTGACGATGTCGTCGAGTGTTGTGAAGCGTTTGGCCCCACCCGCCGCCTCTACGACCCCAGGGGTCTCTTCTGCGCCTTCAGGGCCGGCCGCTGTGGCGTGAACAACCTGCTCATCTGTCATTTAGCGCACCTTTTTAGAACTAAAAGATATGAATTTAAAATACTTTTTTAATTAAGACCGCTTGCCCGCCGAGCAGCAAAATCCGCTCCAACGGCAGCGTGATGGCAGCACCCGCACAGGCAGCGCAGCAGAAGTACAAGGCTCCGGTCTTTGCCGTTTTCCCCTTCAGTCCGCCAGACACATTCTCCTATCCGGTGCCGAGCCTCGAGGCCTGTGACCCGTCGATTCAGCGGACGGTTCGGTACATGGAAGAGGCGGCGAAGGAGCCCATTGTCCGCGCAAAGAAGACAAAGCGGAAGACAAAGCGCGGGGCCTCCGTCAAGAAGAAGCCGGCAGGTGGAAAGTGATTTGTAGTCTATTTGGCGTTCTTTCATTCAATTTTGCACGAGCAATTAAATGTAAATGCTCTCCCTCAGCCAGATCGTCGGTGTCATCGTCGACGAGACCCCGCTCGCCATCGGACGCCTCGGGGTGGAGTACTATGCTGCGGCGTCTGTTGGCCGCGGATTTCTTGTTTATAGAGCCGACATGCTTGCCCCGTTTGTCTACTCTCCGGCCCTCCCCGACACAATCCGGCAGATGGCTGTCTATAGTGATAAGACCGTAGTCATGTACCAGCGAAAGACAGAGCTCGAAATATACACTCGCGGCCGGCTGGTAGCAGAGATCTCCGGGTTGCTCCATCGGCCCCTCTGCCTTGTACTTCAGGAGTCGACGCTGGTTGCATTTGATGCGTCTGGACGATACATTATATATGACTTGGAGCTTATGGAGCAGATAAAGCCTCCTAGGTCTTTGCCACTTGAGCACCCCACAGACACCTGTAGTTTGATTATGCACCCGGACACATATCTGAATAAGGTCTTGGTCGTGACTAGCAGTGGAAGGATGGAGCTCCATAATATAGACAAAAACAAGCGGGTGACTGCGTTGCGGCAAGGACCCAACGACATTTCCCTTGCACACGGAGAGCCCGTCGTGGGCATTGTTAATTCCCCAGAGATAGATGTCGTCGCTGTGATCCAGCCGTCGCGAGTGTCAATGGTGCACCTCAAGAAGCAGCGCGTGCTGTTCGCGCTTCCGTGCGACCTTAGTGGAGATAGCTTTACATGTGCAACGTTCTCCTCAGTACACGCCATCGTCTTTGTGGGTACAGAGCAAGGGCGCATCCAAGCCTTTGACCTGGACGCACGTCGAATTCTCTGCGAGCTAAAGGCCCACAGCATGTGCGTTACTTCGCTCTTCTGGCTACCAGACACATACATCCTTTCTTCTGGCGCGGATAATACCATTCGGATTCTGGGGTACGATTCCAACCTGACTGTCATACAGCAGATTAAGCATCGCACAGGGCATCGCGGAGGCGTGTCCCTGGCCAAGTTTTACCGCGAGAACAGCAGCAACATAGTGCATGCAGCCGAGACTTGTCCTTTCTTGCTTACAGCTGGTTTGGACAAGACTCTACGATACGTACAGATCTATCAAAGGAACAATTCCGAGCTTTTTTCCTCCCATGACAAGCAGTATCCATCTGAGGTCATTGACTTCGACGCCTGTGAGCTCCGTGATGAGCATTGGGCAAATGTTGTGACTGCGCACAGAGGAGAGGACTTCTGTCATTTGTGGGCATTCTACAAAAACAAGGAGCTAATAGAGCCTCTTCCGGACAGATATCTAGGCCGGGAGGCTCTTGAGAAGCGGGAAATGGCCAAGCTCAAGAAGGAGAACGGCGGAGTGCTTCCTCAGGACTTTGTTGATGCTCGGGCTGCAGAGCGCTTCAGATCCCGATATCGTGTCACTCTACCGACAAGTGTGAAATTCATCGAGAACGAGGATAACCTTACTCTCGTAGCTGGTAACGGAGATGATGCCAATGAAAATTATCTTGCGTGCCGCCTGTCGTCAGAAAGCGTCAGCTGCTGCGTGATCTCCCTCTGTGGGAACTATGTCGCCCTTGCTGGGACCCGCTCCAGTGCCGCCGTGTATGCGCTACAGAGTGGCCGTCTGGTGGGGTGCGCTCCGTGTTTATTCTCTCACCCAGACTGTCTAAACCGGTCTGTTGTTAGGCTATCATTCTCATATGACGGTCTGATGCTCTACGCGGTCAACTCCATAGGGTACATCGTCCTATTTGACATCAGAGCGCGCAAAGCAGTGAAGGAGGTCAGCCTGCGCTCGCTGCTACCGGACGCAGAGGGAGGTGATATCGTGGTGACAGCCGTAGCCTTTGATGTTATCCGTGGACTGGTCTCTATAACGTCGGCGACAGCACTCTATGTTCTGGACATATCGCAGAGCTCTGGCATAGCTCTCAGCCGGATGCAGTCTATCAACATAGAGGTCCCCCATAACTGCCTATCCTTCTTTGAGCATGGCCAGCGGCTCGTGTACGGAGGGTCTGTAGATGATAGCTCTCCGGAAATGACCGGATCCCATGCTGCTGTAATCGTGTACGACATCCTCTTGGATAAAATCGTTGCCAAGCAGCAGTTCAGGGAGTTTTCTGCGATATCTTCTATCACTGTGACGTCTGATAATACTGTGGTGGCAATAACATTCGTGGGTGTCCCTGGTGTGTATATCTATAAGAACAATGAAAAGTATGGTCTCGGGATAGCGCTAGATGATGCGGAGTATGTAGAGGCTTCGTTGCAGGCTGAGTCAGCCGAGAAGAACATTCGCCGCTGCTTGGACCTATTGACAGAAGGCCCGCAGTCACTTGGAATCATTCTGCATAAGGACAGTCTCCTGGCAAGCCGCTTGTATGCCGTGGCAATGGATCGGCACGCGACACGGGAGCTGCTGGAGCAATACGGGGGTCGTCTGCGCCGGGCGGGCTCTGCATCCACAAAGGACCGCCTTCCATTTTACATAGGTCTGCAGGCGAAGGACCACGCACAGCTTTCACGCGCGGGCAGCTCTTGCTTCCAAAGGATTTTCCAGATGCCAAGTGATGCTTCCTCGTTGCTGCCCGAAATTACTACTTTGAACCACGGGATTATCGATCAAGAAATCCAATGTCTTAATGACGATTCCCTCTCGGCATTTTGTTCGCTGCTTGGTAGTTGGGCCGGCCATCACTCAACAACAAGAACGTACGCTAGTCTTGACGTGTTCGTTGTAATATTCTGCTGCCTCCTCCGGTACCATGCACTTACAATAAGCAAATCGAAGGAGCTCCTATCGTCACTGCGCCCAGTTTACGCTATCATCGAAGAGCAGTACAATCATATCACAAACTCCGTCAATGTTATCACAAAGCTGATTGATACATTGGTCTATTGATTGAGCAGGAAAGAGTCTTCTATCTCCTCTCCCGTAGTTTCTCCAAACAGGATAGGAACCCGTGGCTCTGTCTTTCTGCCAGAATGCTAAAACTTTCAATGCTACCTTGTACTTCCAACATATTTTACACATAATCCAATTTTCCCAATCTGATTGTTTTGGAGCCTAATTCAAAATGGAAGTGAATGTCCACGAAACCGCGTATTGGGTTTTTTATATAGGTCCAGAGGGCTTATGCATCGACCCACAGCTCTGCGGCAAGTGGATGTATTTCTGGAATGACCGCGCGTTTGTTGCCAGGATTTGTGAGCTGGCTGTTTCGACTGAGGTGGTTACTACGGCCAAACACAGCAATGCTGACAGAGGCGTCGCGTGCTTCTACATAGATGGAACTGACAAGGAGAGCCACAAAAGGGTTCTCCGCTTTTTCTTGGATAATAATCTGATCAAGAGGACAGCCCAGGGGCGCCTTCACAACATCTCGTTCAAGTATGACCAGCAGACAAGAGCAGGCGAATACGGAGAAGACTTCAAGGCAAGGATACAGCTTTCTGACTTCGTTGATCTCTATAAAGGGAAATTTCTGAGTGATCCCAATCAGGCTGATGTGGATGTGCCCATTAAGTAAACTAGCAAAGATTAGTTGGAGGAAGCGCAGAGCTCTGCCTGACAGGCATTACTTAGGTCACCCGGTGTCCAGAGAGCAACACACTTGCTTTGATCCTAGGCTAAGTTATGAAACAACTGACACGCAAAGAGACCTTTCTGGTAGAGTGCGAGGCAGTCAAGGCTCATCTAAGTTCAGTTGAAAATAAGGAGAAGGAGCAGGGAGTACCACAGCTGTAGCATGGGCATATAGTTCGTAGTGGTATCTATCTATCGCTAATCCGTTGATAGCTCTCCCGTAAAGCGGATGATTACCAGAAAATTCAGGGGTCTAAGGATTCTTCTCCAATAGAAAATGCTTGCCCGCCCCTGTAGCCACGACCTTGTTGCAATGCAGTCACTCGCCTGCATAAGATGTGGGCAAAAGTTGCCCCATGCAGAAGTTGTGATGCATTATCAGTATCGGGACGGGAAGTTTATAAGGCGAGAAAACTGGCTCCAACAATACAAGGATGCGGTGCTGAAGAGCAAGAAGCTTATTCTGTTCCTCGATATCGACAATACCATCCTCTATGCATGGGGAAGCGTCAAGGGCCAGCCCCTCCAGAACATCCAGCGGATCAATTCGGTTAATTTGAGCGCTCATCATGCCTTCCGCATGTCCCGCGATATTGTCTCCAAGCGTGCGTCCTATGCATCCAAGTCTGAATACCGCGAAGCATTTCTAGATGTATATTTAGCAGAGGCCGAAGACTTCTTCTGCGGATGCCCCGAGCGCGGGCTGCAACCTACTGCCGTCGAGGTGCAGGGACTGCGGATGACGATAATGTTTCGGCCCGGTATCTTTCGCTTCTTTCTAAAGACATACAAAACAGTCGCCATCATCATCAGCACGCTAGGAACGCAGGAGTACGCCCAACAAGTTATCAAAATGATAGATCCCCAGCGCATGCTGGTGTACGAGCTCCTGGACAGGAAGCTGGCAAACAGACACGGGGACGCCAGTGCCGAGGTAACACACGATGATGAGGGTGGGGCAGTCATTAATTTTGAGGGCGAGTGTGGCAATCTAGCCGACCAACATCTATCTGATTTAGACAACCACATCATGAAGGGTGTGAACCGGTTCCTTGGGGGCATCCAGCTTCTCATCGACAATTCCATAGCAATAGACAACAGCTCGGTCCCGTGGAGAGGAACCAAATGCGGCTTCCTCAAGAGCTTTGACTTTTACGTAGCAAACGGTCTGGATTGCTTTAATTATATGTGGCAGCAGCAGGTCTATCCCTTGGAGTCGCTAACAAAAGTTGTCACAGGATATTGCAAGAATGACTTCACATTCCTAGCCCAGAGGAATAAGCCTGTGTATGACCATCGATTCTATACGTTTTCCGTCGCCCAGCTGCACTCTTTCAAGAATATATTACGTTACATCCAATCCTCCATGCATCCTGAGGAATTCAAGCAAACAGATGTGCTACAGTGCCAAAGCGCTCGAGAAGCGGTCGAGGAAATTATGGGCAAGGTCCTCAGAGGATGCGTCATCTACATACCTTTTCTGCCTAACGCAGCTGATCTTGTTACAGAAGGGCCTTACATCGTGGCTGCACAATGGAAACGTAAGACCGAGACGCTGATGGACTTCCGTGTAGAGCTCATCCACTTGCTTGGAGGGCGGGTAGCGATGACCTTTGACAACGAGGTTACTCACGTCCTTGTCTCCGAGAGCGGTAGCTTGTGGAAGAAAAGCTATGCAAAGTGTGCTCATCTGCTGTTAAGGTGCAATCCAGATGAGGTTTCTCCGGGCTTAGTGAAGGCTGCTCTTGGAGATTGGACCGATATACAAATTCGCGGAAATGGCACTGGTGATCAGGACACATCAGAGCTTTTTATTGTGCCAGACACATTTATGTGCTATGATCCCGGTGAAATCAACCAAACATGCACGTCTGTCTTTCCGTTTCACGCGGTCACACAAAACTGGCTGATGACAAGTGCGCTGCTCTATCGGAGGCAAAGTGAGCTGTTCTATACACGCTGCTTCCTTGCTCGTGGGCTTCTGCCCTCAAAAGAGACACCTCCTCGGTCGTCTGCGGACAGAACGGGCAACAAAAAAGATGACTACGATGGAGATACCAATTGTCATGAGGAAGGACGCCCTCTCGGCTAATGTGCAGACGAATCTCGTGGTCATCCCCAAAGACATCTACCTCCCCATGTACGATGCAGACTTAATTTCAGAGCTGGAGATATACAAGAACCGCTATCTATTCGTCTTCTTGGCGCAGAAAAAGGATGAGGAGGAGAGCAAAAGGGGAGAGACAGCAGTTATCCGATTCTACATTTTGGAGCCAGAGAAGGAGGAGAGCGAGATAATCCTGGGGGCGAACTTTGTTTACCTCCGGGACAAGGATGACTTTGAGCTCAGGATGGAGCGGGCCATACCTTACAAGATCATCGATAGCTATATGTACTATCACAACATCACGAGAGAAGGCGAGCACAAGAAGACTCTCCAGGCACACTTTAAGGAGTTGTCGGCCCTTTATCAGGAAATAATAGACCTGCGGATTAAGGAGCGGGAGCTTGCTGGAGGTGCATAGCGCGTAGTGGGGGTCCTAGGCGGGCTGTAAACGACTTGACGTAACGCTGGATTTACTGGGTGGAGGGTGCGGGCTGTTCTGCAGGTGCACCAGAGGATACTATCGCCGGAGCTGCGGGCTCCGATGGATTGGCGAGATCTTTGCTTGTCGACTCGGGCTCGTTTCCGGCCTCTTTCGACTCCGTCTTACCCATGAACGGAATTCCTCCCCCGGTAACAGGCTTATATTGCCCTACGACGGGCATACCCGGGTAGGATTGGGGCATGAAGGGCATGGGCCCAGAGAAGCTACCCCCGAAGCCAGGCATCGCGCCCCCGCCATACATGGGCTGCTGAGGAGCACCGTACCCCATTTGTGGCTGACCGTAACCCCCTGAAGGCATGCCGGGCTGCACCATGCCTCCGTAGGAAGGCGCACCAGCCTGGGGCATTCCGTAGGACTGTTGGCCCTGTCCCACTCCGCCACCGTAAGAGCTTTGGGAGGCACCATACGGAGATGGTTGACCGTAGCCCATCTGTGCTTGGGGTTGCTGGCCACCATATTGCTGTTGCTGCGGTGCACCGTAGGGCTGCTGGGCAGGAGCCCCATAGCTCTGAACAGGTGCGCCATAGCCTGGAGCAGAAGCCCCATAGCCCGGCTGCTGGGGTTGCTGTGGAGCTCCGTAGGATTGAGCTGGCGCGCCATATCCCTGGGGTGCACCATACAGAGACGGCTGAGAAGCTGGTTGACCGTACGGATAACTCATCTACAGGCGATTTTTTTGGACCTTTTAAAACGGATGTCCGCCCGACCTAGTGGTTGCTAGACCTTGTGTTCCTAAGTGTCCTGATAGACATAAGAGGGCACCCTTGCTGAGTCGAGGGTGCCACTGTGATCATGACTCCACTTCTCCCGTATTCATGTGGCCGTAGGACGGGGAGACCTTGCACAGGTTTTCTTTGAATCCTCTGCATACCCACTGGAATAGACCACGAGGAGCCAGTGTTTGCATTTTCCACCTTGTGGACGTCAGAAGGAAGAAATCCATATGATGCTATCCGCGTCAATCGGTTGCTGTCAGAGTCTTTTCTCCCGGCAAGGGGCATGATTCTCTTTCTTTTATCGAGGGTTGGTAGAAATGAGCCACTGATATAGTGCCCTTTATACGCTACGCTGTCGTGTCCTTCCTCATTGTACTTTCTTGCAGCACAGCTCTGAGCTTTCTGAGGAATTAGGGTTTGCGGAATTATTGGAACGGCTTGTCCTTTAGATTTTTTTCCGTCATCTAGTCTCGGGATATGACGGTTTTCATGCAGAGATAGCTTGATAGGAGATGGAGGAGGTTCTGAGCAGGGAGACAGGCGGAGCATGGCTTCAAATTCATCAGCAGACTCAGTAAAAGAGAAACGAGCCCACAAATTCGTACGCAACACTTTTTCAGAAAAGGCCCTAAACCGTGGACTGTTGGATATTTTATGAAAGATTGTGTTTGTGGCCGTCGAAGAGGTTCTGAGGCTGCATGTTAGTTCATCAAGAGTTAAGGGCACAGGGGATTGGTGGATAGAGGAGACTTGTGCTGATGACAGTCTTAGGCTTGGAAGATGATCAAGTTTCCGATTTTTCCAGCGACTATCTGGAACACCCCCTGCCAATCTTACAATGTTTGCAGCCATGGATACGAGGAACACTCCAATGCTTGTTGTGGAAAGCGTAAAGCTGGTAGCCAGGTCGTTCATGTTTTGGCCCACATAGAGGTCGAGGAACCTTAAGAGACATGTCTCAGAAATAATAGAGTGGATGACATGTGGAGCATGTCCGTTGTACTCTAGCATTGGGATGAGAATACGCGTCCCAAGAAAATGGCAAATAGAGCAGTTCGGGTAAGCTATCATTGTCAGCAAAACTGCATCTGGGATTCCGCTCTTCGCGTAGCACTCGGCGATATGCATAGGAGAAATGGGGTAATGACCACCGCCACCAAAGCAAAACGTCTTCTTGAGATCCACCGTCTCTGTGCCTCCAACCCCAACAATCGCAGAGTAGGGAAAGCTGGCTTGAAATGAACCAGCCGACCCAGAGTCAGCAAAGGAGTTGTCTGCACCAAATGTTCCACTGCTTACTGAGAGAAAAGGACCAGTGCCTTTGGACACGCAAAGAAAGTCTCGGATATCTGCAGATAGAAGCAACAATCTAGCCAGTGTTTCTAGTATTGCATACTGCACAAGAGAGAACTGGCCCATATGTTTGTCTTGCCCCGAAATCAGCTCAACCCGTTGTTGAAAAGGACGAGAACGATCAGGAGAAGGAATAGTTCCTTTCAAATGCACGGCGTTTTCGTTGTGCTCTGTAACAATAGATCGAGACAGAGTATTCTGGAGTTCTGCCAATGATTCTAAAACGGTTAGGGCCAAGGTATTAGTGGGGCCGGCACTTTGTGAGCCAGTGGAATCGGTTGGCTGTGCAGACAGATCATCTCTTCCTCGCCGCTCTAACTCTATGCCTTCCTTAATTAACATGCGCAGTCGGTGACCCACACCCTTTATCACTCCAAGTACTTTCTGAAAGATAGACCGTAGGTAACTAATTTGCTTGAGCTCCTTGGATGCTACAGACGGAGGCTTCCCATAGGTGCTTTCGTAGAGTGAACGGGTGATGTATATTATTGCGCGAACACCAATGACTAATGTTCTCCCTGTATACTTCATCCGCCAGACGTCAATGCCTCGGTGCTCGGTGACAAAGACATGCTCAGCCAGGCTCGGCAGGCATTTAATAGCCTCCAGTCGAAGCTCATCGCAAGTGGTTGCTGAAAGAATGGCACTAAGAACCTCAGAGACCATCTGCCCCGCATCCGCGGGCACGTCATCAGGATTGTTGGTCACCAACAGTCTGCAAAGAGAGGTAGCGAAGCTCAGCTCTGTCAGTAGGTTCGTCAATCGCTGCTTGTTATCAACAGAGAGAAGATGTTGACTGTCAACTACAAAGGAAATCAACGACCCCATGACGTCGGGATGATCTGCATTGGAGAGCCATGCAGTCAAGTAATTCCAGCCATCAGCTGCGTCAGATAGATCTGTCTTGGGGATCGATTCTTGTAACACGTCCAGAAGTAGTATAGCCGAGGCCTGCTGTGCGCACAGACTGCGAATAAGCTTGGAAAACGCTCTGCAGATGTGAAAGGGGACCCTGTTAGTTGAAGAAGCATTTCTCAGGGAACGTAGCATTGGGAAGCAATTGCGCCGTGAGACCACGGTAAATGGGTATCGTTGGAGTAGACGGTCCTCCTTTATGACAGCAACGGCCCTTTCATCCCGTAGACAAATGTCGAGAAGGTCAATTGCTGCATCAAGCATATCAAGCCGCTCCTGCTTTGGTATTTGAACATAGTAATCTAGTTGAGAGAGGACAGGCTTCTGGATGTCTTGGATAACTGCTTTGGATGATTCAAAATCTGTTGCAGACCCGTTACCAGTAAAGCATTCAGTAAAGAGAAAGTGGTGAATATAGTCATCGTCACATGGGACGACGAAGGCAATCTCTAGGAGAAGTCGAAGTATTGCTGGCTGGACAAGGAGCTCCGTGACATAAGTTACCTGGATTCGAGCTGATGCAAGAAATCGTTGATTGAGGAGAAGAGAGCGCATGTCATAATTCTGGACAAAGTGTTCGAATAGTTCTGGTCCACTAACCCCGATGTCAAGTGTTGGATCAGAGACATCAGAAGGAAATTCTAGCTCTGCTGCCCCTGGTGCGTTCATCAGTGGCGCAGAAAAGAAGTACTAATTCAAAGCCTGAAACTTTTTGCCATGCAAAACTGGACGTATGTTCAGGCGTCCCTGGAAGACAAAGTCAGCGCTGATGCTAGAAGCATTCCTTACTAAGGCTGCTGACCATCCGACTTCCTTATGGGTGGATCGAGTAGAAACTGTCTGAGCCCAAAGTACCTCTTGTTTATTTGCAAGGGAAGACGGGAGTGCAGGGGTTCTTCGGTAAAGAGCATAGAGGATAAACCCACGTGTACAGGGGCAAGCGCAACCCTGCGAAGCGATTGCTGGTGAGTAAGCTGAGATAGCACTGCTGCACTGACGGCGGCGGCTGCCATGTTGTTGAGGACCCCATGGCTCTGGGTCGCCCCATTTAGCGCCATGGTTGTACACTCCGACAGCTGATTTGATAAAGCGGCTGTTGCACCGGCAGTGACCGCACTTTTAAAAGGTGTGTCTGTCGCCTTTTTGGCCCGCCTGGGATGAAATAACGAGGAGACGAGGCGCGATGCCAGCGACGCCCCTGCCGTTGTCACCCCTATTGCAATGGAGCGTCTGCTAATATCCAAGATTCTGCTAGAGACGTCATTTCTCATTGAGAGAGCCATTTATTTTCTGTTTACAAGGGCTACCAAGATTGAATACTCGCCGTCAAGGAGTCGATGGCGCTTTGGTCAGCTAGACACCGCTTTTTTCCACTTCCGTCGACACCTCTCGAGGAGGAGACATCGCTGCTGTCCGAAAACACAGTTTTCCGCGCAGCCAGTGGAGCGCAGTGGATATCATTGAAGGTCTTGATTATTGGTGACTCTTGTAGGTACATTAATAGATTCATATTGGCCTCATCCATGTTATAAATCATTTCTTCGATCTGCGCAACGGTTTCGGGGACGAATGCCCGGCCTTGGCCAGACGTGGAGTCACCACGAAGGGACACGTTTCTCTTTTTATGAGTGTAAAGGTGCATATCGGGTATTCCAGCAGCAAGCCTAAATGCTGTCAAGACAAAATCGCGGACAAATGGAAGCAACGACTTCTGTTCTGGTGTCAAGTCAGTCTTGCAAAGGCTGAAAATTAGATCCTCCATCCCGTGTGTGGAAAAGACACGCGTCACTAAGCTGCTATTAAATCTGCTATATGCTAGGATAACTTTAAGTACTCGGAATACATAGAATCCTAGGGTGGATGAGTGCGCACACTGCCCACCTCTATACGTGGTGAGTAGGCTTAGGAGAGTAGCAGGGATCCCAGTATTGTCAATTACCTCTATAATATTAATCGGGGAGTAAGGTAAGCGCACTCGGCCAGCCAAGAACGACGTGGCTTTCAGTTCTACCTCAGAGGTCCCCCCTACAGACGCTAAGGCTGTTTCTGGAAGATCGGCATATTGAGAGCCATCCAGAGACAGGTAGATCTCGTTAGAGACCCCAGTTCCGGTCCCATTAAACTCTGAAGTCGGTCCGCAGCCCTTAAGCATGTCGTAAATGTGCGCCTTCATGCTTGCAGGGATGGAAACTATCCGGGCAAAGAACCGAGCATATTCTAGGAGCAGCGAAAAGCGTCCCTGCGACTCATCTGGGGTTTCTTGGGCAAGATCGGCCAGTCGTTGTGCATATATGGGAATAAGCTGAACGAATTCTTCTGCCACATCGATATATGCTAAGACGCTTTTCGCCTCTTCTGTGACTGAATGGAGGAGCTGTTCTCCATGTGTTCCTACCAGCAAGGGCTGGAGCTCAGGGGCTGGCGATGGTGGGCGCTCCAGGACCCACTTGAGAAGCTGACGAGATATAGGAATATGTGTAGTTGGGTCCTCTATGCAGGTTATGTCGTCAAACGGCAAAGATAGGTCGACAGTGTCATTGCGGACTTTGTCCAGGATGTCCTGGCTATAAAACATCAGAAGCCTCTGTATCTTGATTAGGCACTGGCCAACAACACAGAGCCACACCTCAGTTAGCCGCTCCAGTTGGTCTCCTCTAAGTGCCATCCCTATGTACTTGGCGATCAGCTTCACACTAGAAGAAAGTATCACTGCCGTGGCAAGAGGGCCGGTGTGTTGAGAGATGAACTGAGTAAAGTAGTTTTTACAGCCATCCAAGTAAGATGACGGCATGTAAGACTCCCGTTGACCCGTGAGGAGACTAGCGAATACTGAGAGTGGATTCCACTTGTCTAAAAATCTGACAAGATCGTGCTCGTATTGGGGATTCTTCAGGCGGCGAATGGACATAAAGACTAGAATATCTTCTATGGCAGGCCAAGGAGCAAAGTATATTAACTTTGTGAGGAGATAGCCGCTCTCTATCCCAGGCAGCAAAGTGAAAAACATCTTATATCTGTCGTCCTTCTGGAATATTGACTTGAGAAGACTGGCAAAATTGGTGAGTAACATTTGCTGTTCGATCACCTTATCGCGACGCTCCTGCTGTAAGCTCATGTACCCTATGTACACAAGATGTGGAAGCATCTCTTTAGTCATATAGCATTCTATAAAGTCTGTCGTATGCTCAAATGCCGAAAAGAGCTGAACTATTATAGCAGCCACTTCTGTGCGGAAACCTTTGTGCTCAGCCTCTTTTTTCTGCAGAAAATCCTGGTCACGGACTAAAATAGCTTTTGTCTCGAGAGGCAAAGCGAAGTCGAGGGGCGATGGACCAAAGAGAATGCGAGGAAGACGAACTAGCGTAGTTTTGTCCTTTAGAAAGGCCATCACTGAAGGGTTGCGCGCTTGTACCTCCGAAAGAAAGTGTTGATGTGTAATAAGCCGAATCAGATCCCCCTCGTCAATGAAATCAAAGACTCCCTTGGGCAGGCTGAACCCACTAAGAATAGACCAGAATACTCGCTGAGAACCTATACAGCTGTTATCACAGACACGCCCGTCCTCTAGGGATGGTATCATATGGCCTCCCTATGACTTGTATTTTCTTGTGTTTTTTCTTAGTCAGTGGGCAAATTTTAAGGAATGTTTGAATGCCTAGATTTATTTGTATATCGATTTACTCTACGTGTCTGAGACAGCACTAGGCCTGCTCGTCACAAATATCCTTGAACATATTAAGGTAGTCGCTATCATCGTTATGTGTTAGACGCCGCACGCAAACAGGTGGGTCTTCGCCGCTCTTCTCCTGGGTTGTTAGCCGCAGTGTGCTTCCTGTGACTGATAGCTTCTGAGGATTGTCTGTAGAGTTGGTTCCAATTCTAATTACAGAATCGGATAAGAGCGTGTCGAGGTCGATCTCCCTTTGGGCTTTAATTTGCTGGGCTGTGGTCGGTAATTGTGTTTTGGGCTCTCGGCTCCTCTGTCTCTTTTCACGAACTTCCAAGATGAAGGACTCCGTGAAGATGCTTTGCTGTTCATCTTCTGCGCTATCGGGGCGATTGTACGAAAGCATAGCAGACATGAAGTTGCCATGATCATCTGCAAAGTTTCGTTGCTTGCAGGCAGTATTTAAGTAGAGCTTGTTAAGTAGCTGAACATCCTTCCGCTTCATACATATGTCAAGGCACCTCCGATCGATAGCATCGGTAGATACTTTGCTATCGCGTATGATATCAAAGAGTTCTTTGACAGTCCATGGGACCACTACCTCTCTCGGCGGATTAGGATCGGATGGAAGATCCAATGAAAGCCCGAACTTCATGGACTTCTTCTTGCGAGCAGATGAGCTGGGAGACTTGACGTTCTCCCACTCTGCAATAGAATTGGTGGCGAAGTTGAGGGAAGAATCCTCTACATTATTAGACGGCAGGCCCATTTCTCGCTTTCCTGTACGGTGCTGTTGTGTGGGGCTGCTTACGGAAATTAGTTCAGACTGGGTAAAGTCTATGCTACTGTTCTGGTATCGATCAGACCTTCCGCACATGCCTAAGATAGACCGCGATGGTTTCCTATCCATTTGCAGAGTTGACTGCACCATTGAGCGGACCTCTCCAGAAGCTCTTTTTGCCCCCCTTCCAAGCTGAGAGTCAGTGAACCCTCGGAGGTGTTTGGTAGGGGCCACAGGAGTTATCGGGAAATCGGTAGCAGGCTCTGGTGCAATATTCAACGTGGTCGCAAAGGTTTGGAGCTGTACAAAGCGGCTCTTGTATAGATCCTCATCGGTGATTCCTGCTGCCTTTCGCAACATGGCTCTGACGCTGCTCAAGAGATGGGCACAGAAGGTAGAGCGTCTTAGTTCAGGAGAAGAGGACATGGCAATTGCTGCCGTAAAGCTATCATATCTCTCAACGGTAAGAGGGAACAGGATCCCAAGCAGCTCTGGATAGAATGTGCTAAGGTCCAGCGCGCAATACCGAAAGCGATTGGCTAATAAGTTCACCATATGGGAGTTTCTGTATACTGGCCCGAGACAGTCAATCAATGGGAAGAGGTGCTTTATCTTGAGAAGTTGAGCAGACAACTCTAAAGGACTATATGGCATTTGATAACTATCGTAGAAGTCAAAGAGATCTCTCAATAAGACTTCTGATGGTCCTCCACAACCACACTCTGCCGTCGGCGGGAGCTCAGCCGAGTAGTTGGCCATATAGCCTATAGACTCATCCGGCTGCCGTACCGAGTTGTTGAATGCGGAAATCGGCTCCCTATCTGAAGAAGTAAAGTATTGCAAGCAACGCACATCTGCTACAATGGATAAGATGCGTGCTAGGTAGTTGAGACGGATGATAAGAGAGAGCTGAAGGGGCTCCGGAGTCTTGTTGAGAAAGAGTTGGCAAGTCTGGTTTAGCTCTTCCTGTAGGCCACGGAGATAGTCAGTTCTGTGAGCCTTTATAAAAGGGTTGTATCGTGATAAAAGCTTCTTGGGCTTGATCGGTTTTGATCTAGTGGCGGATCTTTGTCGCCGGTTTGAATCTTCATCTGAGGGGAAGACCTGATCGAAGGATGACTGCTCGCATTGGTTGCTGAGTCTGTATATGTTGGTGAAGCTATTATTTGAAAGCGAGAAGCCGTCTTTCTCTGGCCGACGGAGACCCTTAAATTTGCCTTTCCCTGCATATGAGAGAGACCGGGAGTGTGAGATCGGTGGGCTAGCACAGAGATAGGACTGGTCTCTATGATCAATGACAGGCTCTGCCGTGTGAATTGCTGTTGCACCTGCATCTACAAAAGGTTGACCGATATCACTGACCGCAGACGACGCTGTTAATACACGGTTGACAGGTCTGCCTATAACAGGATGGTACGTAGCAGCAGCTGACCTAGAAGACTCACTTTTCTCATAGGTACAATCTGCTGACTGATAACTTAGTTTAGACTCGTAGTCCGACACGCTCTTCTCACTGCTTGAAAAGCCTGTTGTAGAAAGGGTAGACTCTAGGCTTTGACGGATCCGTCCTATATGGTTCTCGTCGTCTTCATAAAAGTGCAAGATATATTTGACATAATTAGCGTAGCAATACTCGACAAGCTGCTCATTTTTATCAGAAAAAAGATCCCAAAGCATAGAGAGCACAGATGCGTGCGGTATCATTGCTTGAAGTTGGTCGAGAACAGCTGGCTGCAACCGTGTGAGGGTGAGGCACAGGGATGCTGAGCTCTCTCTAGAATCAGCACCACTATGCACCTTGTTCTGTAAACGCCTAACAAATGGACTTGTTAATCTAGACACCTTCTTGGAAGGTTCAACACTAGACCGTAAACATCGCTCCAAATCAGAGCTATCCATTATCGTAGAATTCACCGAAAAGGAACTGGTGGCAGCTCGGTAATCTACTGCATGATACTTTTTATCGTTCAGCTGCGGAGTTCTATTGCTTCTTTTCGAAGTATACAACTCTTGGGAATTGCTGTATTGACAGAGTAGGCTTTGGACTTCAGCGATCACCTCAGGCTTCCGTAAGTAGCTGTGTGTAGACCGCATAAGAAAGCTCATCGCTGAAACAACTGTCGTTCCAATCGCGTTTAGAGTGGCATGAACGTACTCGTTGGACTCTGTTATCACCAGGCTATCTCGAAAAAGAAACTGAGCCAGGGTACAGATACAGCTATAAAAGCTGGACTGCAGTAGGGGATGATTGTAGGGTATCATTTCGGAAATGAACGCGCAGAGGCTCTCGAATCTCATCGACTCAAGGTAGCCAACACTCCCGCGTTCTATGCAGCGAGCAAGCTCGCACACTAGAACATCATTGAGTTGAAAGTGGGGCCCTATGACTGCATAAGCCCGAGCTGCAAGGGTCTTATCAGTATCGGTATCGCCAAGAGGCATGCAGATTTGGAAGATTGCAGTGAGAGAGTCTACCACATGGTGGTTACAAGTGCACATAAGAAGGCTGTCCCACTGCGGCTTGGACAAGGCGGAAGAAAGGACTTCAATGAATTGCATGCGACGGCTTTCGTGCCAGACGATATACTTAATAAAGGATGCAAATCGCTCAGATTGACGGGGAATTAGGCACATATCGCTTTCTACCCAACGGCTAAAGAACTTGGGGAGCTCCTCAGAACGCAGAAGGACGTCGTAAAACTTGGTGCCAAACCGCGCAGTCTGAAGTAGATTATCTATGGCAATGATATCAGCTTCCGTATATTTAGACCTAGGGCATGCCTCTGACAGCTTTGTAATAGCCCTTAGTGGCGGCTGAATGTCCTGAAGCAGTGTGCTTAGGATCATATGAATGCTATGCCTCGTAGTAAGAAATGCTATTACACTATCCTGCTCTGTTTCTAAAGCTTGCAGAAAGCCTTGGGTCTTAAGTAAACGGAGGATGTCTGCCGACTGAATGGCATGATCAAGGGGGGAAAGGAAACCTGGATTACGTATGATGGTCCAGTAGAGATGCTGGTCCCCCAGAACAATACTCCTCTCCTGCCTAGAAGCGAACCCAATCATAGGCGGCTCTTTCAATCCGACCCTTTTTTTGGTAATCGGTCATTTACTCACCGAGGTGGACATCATTTTCACGTAGTGCGGGGCCGAATACCCAAACGCACCGGGGTTTGTGTACTTTCCAAGCCACTCTTCAATGGCCATGAGGCGCGTATCGAGCTCGGTTAAACGGGTGAGATCTTTCACGGGGCACCTCTTACGGAGAGCCAGAAACCATGGTTTGAATTCGTTTACCAGTGAGGCCACATAGCCTTCGTCTCCCCCGTGCATACCCAGCTCTATCGCCACGAGGCGTTCATTGACGTCCCCCCAAGGAAAGGGCTGCTTCAAGAGCGGAGGTACCCCGGAGTATCCCGGGGGATGATAAGTAGGGGCCGGTAATGAGCGCAGAGCTCTAGACTGCATGGTCTCGACAGTGGATAGCCCGCCAACGTGCTCCACCGAGGAGCCATACTCAGGAATCCCGTAATAGGTGGGATGTGTTTGCGGCTTTGCAGATTCTTCGTACATCTTTGACGCCTGATCAACGTACGCCTTGTCCTCCCACATGTGTGCGGGATGCATGCTCTTTTATGGTCAAAGGTTTTCAAAAAATGTCGGTGCTGTTCTCCCAGGTCGAACTCAACTTGGGCTTTAAACCGGACGCGAGCGCCCTTCTCACCGCTCACGTGGATAAGGACCTTGTTGCCTACTCGTCGGGTTCACGGCTTTTTGCATTTTCTCTTCTGTCTAACAAGCGTCTCTTTGCATACCCTACCACCGGTAACCAAGTCATGCATCTCCAGTTCTTGGGAGACTCTCTCTTTAGCATTACCACTGACGGGGTCATTAGCGTCTACGAGTCTCATACTGGCCGCCTCATCGCATCCGTCCCTGCTGCCTTTGAGGACGGGCCTCCGATGTTCATCTTGATAGCAAAGGTTGATCCGGCTTCTGTGGGGTCTGTCTTTTTCAACACAAAGGTTTCAAAGTCAATCCGTGAGATTCGCATTCGGCCTGGCTCGGCCATCCCCTTCGTAATTAAGTACAAGTTTCCAGACGAGCGTGCGAGCGATGGCGTCCTCTCTATGACCTCTTCTTCAGAGAGACTTGTGGCTATAGCTCGAGTGAAGAACGCTCGACATATTATAGTGTGGCCAATTTCCCAGAAGGACGAACGTGTCACTAACTCCAAAACCTTAAAGATCAAGGAGTCCGAATACTGCCTTATCTCATATTGCCCGTACGACAACCATTTTATTTTCTCTGACGATAAGGGCCTTTATTCACTAACGGCTCAGTGCAGCAAGGAAGTGTACAACCCGCCCTTCAATATGAAGAGGGTGCTCAACACGTCACCTAGCTTGGCAGGGGCCAGAGTTATTGGATACAACATGTATGCTCAGCGATTTATGCTTGCGACACCACACGGGATATCGTTTTGCGACATTAATGGCGAGGTAGCACAGTACATCTATGGGATGCGTACTCCTGTCTTCGTTAAGACTTCTCATTCTGCAAATACCCCTGCGCATCACACCTTCATGTACCATCTTTCAACCTCTGCCATGTTCGATTTTGGATCTTCCCCAGACATTGAGCTGACATATTTTAATCCGTCTTCTTCTGGTGATGAGGTTATACCCGCGAAGCTCCAGCAGCCAAATGGAATCGTCCTCATAAATGGGTTCCTCTTCGACGCAACTTATAGAGACTGTAAGGTTCCTGCCATTGAGCTTCCAAGTGCCCAAGTGATCGATGTGACTTCTTATCCGAGCCGAGAAGGGATCATTAAGATCATCGCCCAGCAATGTAACAAAAACCTCTTATTTTCGGATCTTTATGACGTCAAGGTTGCTTACGATGGGCATGGCATATTGGCTCGGCTTCTGATCAAAGAAGATTGGTCGTATTTTGTCATAGATGTTGACAAGAATACAGGCGCGCTGTTTAAGGTGTGGCCTCTTGATCTTGATGAGTCTGGGTTTGAGTACGACTCCATTGTCAGCTTTGGCAGGGTAGAGACCCGCTGCTTCTTCCTTACCGCCTCGGAAAAGGGGATATGTGGCTATTGTCTCGACGTGACGGTAGGCGTGTCCGCTCCGCTCCAGATCCAGGTTGTCGACGTTCCAGCTAACTCTATCGGAAAGGGGGATGGCGTGGTTTCAGTCCAACAACAATCTTCAGGTCACATGTCTGCTCGGGGTCCTCCTCCAACACATCAACAAGTGATCGCTGACGCGGCAGCGGTAGCTGGTGGGTCTCCGGCGCAGCCTGCAGTCACCGGAGTGGGCATGGGAATGGGAATGGGCCCCCGCCCGGGGTTTAGCATGGGAAAACCAGCCGGAGGCGCCGGATTCAGTTTCCAGGGCCCTGGCCTCGGCGGTGGCACTGGGGCCTTCATGACAAAGCAGCCAGGCACAGGCACTCTTCAACCGGGATCTTCTGGTCCGTCTTCTGCGGTGTTGAACCCTGCATTAGGACCCGCGGCAGCGACAAAGGGTGTAGCCCCGCTCATACCTGGCGCTGCTTCTGCCCCGGCTGCCGCTCCGACGCCGTCTACTCCTGCTCCGGTCGCACCTATCACAAAGACAGAGGTCATCAACGACGGTGTGGTCACCAGGGACATAACAACTGATTACTACGTCTGCAAAATTGTTGCTATCACGTCCACAATGGCGCAACTTGTGATAGCTTCGTCCAAGGCGATTCATCTTGCAGCGGTTACCCTTACCGGATGTGCAGTTAATCTGGTAAAGCAATCTCTTAGTACCCACTACCTGAGCTCGTCCAACTATCTGATGAGGATAGTCTCCGATAACTCTGTTGATCTGCTCGTAAGCAACGGGATCTGCGTGGTCTATCAGCAGTACATCGAATGGCTCCACGTCCATGTTCAGCAGGGTGTTCTGGCGTTTAGTAGCGACTTTTCTAAGAATAGAATCATCCAAACAACTTTTGCGTCCGACGAGGACATGGCCAGGAAGTACCGTGAGTTGGTTGTTGACGTGCAGGCCTCCAACCACATTGTTGTCACCAACAAAAACGTGTACTTGATTACCCCCAAGAACACGCTGCTCCAGTACATAGCAATCCCGGTCCACGGCCCTTATCTTTCGCTTTTCGGGAAAAGAACAAAAGCCGGCGAGCACGAGATTCAGGCGTTCAAGCTGCAGATTGGCGCCTTGGGAGCAGGAGCTTCTACTGATATGCTGAATCAGAGCGAGCTTTACCCCTTACTGCCGTTCAAGGCGTGTTATTATTGTAATAAGCTCATGCACATGCTGCAGCCATCGTGTGATATCAACCCGGAGGTGTTCACTCTCACCTTTATTCAACTGTCAGAAACTATGGGCGGAGCGTCGAAGATGAATATTCCGAACCTGGCAGACTTTCTTATTCTCTTCCTAAAGAGATATGCCGATTTGGCCCGTTCGAAGGAGTTCTTTGAGCACCACGAGAAGCACGAGAAGACGCTTATGAAGATATTCTCTGTTTGTATCGCTAAACAGATGCTTGCACCGTTCCTTCTGGCCTTGCCATACCTCTTTACATACCACACAAATAACCTGCTCCTGTCTGCGCAGTCTCGCGGCCAGATTCTCTTCAACCTCTTCAGCAACCTTGTTAAGCTTAGCTATGCTAATAAGCACCTCATGCTGTTAGTGGTCTACTTCCTCTCAGCTAACAAGACCTTCTTCAATTCTGGTGGGACCATGAATGCTGACTTGTTTGACCTCGTTCGCTCGTCCTCGGCTATGGGACTATCTCCGTCTATACAGACTTCGCTCACCAAGAACATAGGGGTATACACTGAGAATGGAGAGATCTCTTTCCTCCTTATCGGCTCTCTGATTTGTCTCTTCGAGGAAAGAAACGCTTACTGCGAGCTCTGTCTGACGCTCCTCGCATGCAACATATCTGTTCAGTCTATACTGCAGTACCTTGAGAAGGTCCGCAATTCGATTGTAAAGGATATGCATCTCTCTCCAGCTGCAGCCATTAGGTTTATTGATAATGTCGATGGGCAACGATATTCCAACACAGATAAGTCACTAGGATCTGCGGTGTCTGGGGCGCTGGACACGCCGTTTATTCCTGCAGGAGCTAGGGGGCCCGATGCGAAAATAATTGGCATCAATACGGCCCTGTTCCACGTATTTGGCATAGATCCGTCTACAGGAATGCTTGTAGGTGTCGCTAATCCAAAGGGGATTAAGCCAGATCCGCTTGTCATTAAGCTGGGAGGAGACTCTTTCACGGCAATTGAAAACTCCATTATCCGCCCGTCTCCGTACGATCTCTATCGAATTTGTGAGATGGACCTCCTCAACTCTGCTAGTCACACGAGCGTGAATTCCCTATTCCAACATGTAGCCAGGCCAATTCGGTCATTGGACTACGCTAGCAACGAGTCTGTGTACCCCAAGAAGCTCTTCAGGCAATATCAACCCGATGCCTTGTCTGTTTTGGTACACCTGAGAATTCAGAGCGAGCTGGGCAAGAATCGCGTGAAGGTTGGGATTGCCGCTCGCCCTGTGGCAGATGACCGCATTAGCGCCGGGAGCCTCGCTGACGTTGGTGACGGGCCTTTCATCAACCCTGCCCACAAGCTTCTTGGCACGCCTTCTGCTCAAACCGTTCCACTCATGTCTGCCTGCAACATAGGTTGCTTCATGTTTGACGTGGACGGAATGCACGTCAAGGTTAAAAAGATCAAGAAGAAGAAGGAGATGATTGGCCCTGACGGGCAGCCTCTTCCCTTCGATGTGGGCCAGGCAGAGCAAGTTAACGATGAGGTCGAGGAGTACGAAGAAGAATCAAATGAATCAGAAGAAGAGGCTCAGGACGCAGAGGAGGCCCAAGAAGCGGCAAGGCAGGCTGGCGGGGACACCACGAATCCCAAGCAGGACGACACTAGCGCTGCTACGACAGAGGCTCCAACGTCTCCTGAGGTGACTCCAACCTCAGCACCAGAGGGATCGTCGCCCAATAAGACAGCGGTGAAACCGGCAGGAGCCAAGAGGCAGCTCGTAGCAGGAGACGACGACGACGATTGGGGCGAGACAGCGAAGAAGCCAACCCGCAAGATAGCAATCATGAGCAATGAGAATGCACGCAAATTCAATCCGGCTGCAACGGGTGCAGTGGCTGGGGGGTATAACCTGAAGGTTGTGGGCGGCGTCCAGACAGGGTTTGGCTTTGGCAAGCCCATGTTTAAGCCGGCCTTCAATGATCCGGCAGCCAAGGAGGAGGCAGACAAGCCTAAAGAGCCCGCAGCTGATACATCTTCGCTACCGGTCTACGACGTTGGCCCTGCGGAGGTCTCACCGCCTGAGCAGCATGACCAGGGTAACTATGGTACTCATTATGACAATTCAGGGAATAATGATCCGTATCAGCAAGGATATTACCAAGGATATCAAACTGATCAGTATCAGCATGGGCAGGACTATGGAAGCAGCGCTTATGGTGATCACAATAATGGGTACGGCCAGTCATATGGCTACGACACCCAAGCCTCCTACTACAACAACGGCCAGGAGGGCCAGGGTCAGTGGTGAGATGACAGCGTGTGAATTGGATGCAGTATGTTTACTTAGGACGAAGCCCGCTTAACGGTACGACTTCTGGCGACGGGCACGAGCACCACGGCCACCAAACTTCTTTGCCTCACACCTGCGGGGATCGGAGACCACAAGCTGGCGGTCGTAGCTCACAAGCTTGGCGCGGAGTTCTGAACGGGCTGCCTCGTCCTTGACAGACGCAAGGACGCCCCTGGAGATTGCTTGGCGGACTGCATAGATCTGGGACACGTGCCCCCCTCCAGCGACTTTAATATTCATGTCGAGTCCCTTGAAGAGGCTCTCGCCGAGGATCATGATGGGCTCCGAGACCTTTGTGCGAAGGATCTCTGGCCTCACAAGAGCAAGCGGGACGTTGTTGACGAGGATGTCGCCCTTCCCCGCCTTTACGAACGCCACCGCCACGGAATTCTTCTTCTTGCCGAGGGTGTGGACGGTGTACTTGTCCCTCTCCCTCACCTCTATGTCGTTCCTTTCCAGTAAGTCTCTTCTGTTGCCCTTCGCCATCGGGGAGCCGCTTTTTATGGGACCGGAAGTGGAATTAAAATAAAATCCTCCTTCTTATCTATTCGCCATTTCAGATAAAGTGGCGCATCTAGAACGGTCAAAAAGGACCGATCGAAGACCAAGCGGTGCTAGGTTCAAGCCAGGTCCAAGACCCGGGCAGTCTGTGCTGTGGGGCGCCGCTGTAGACGTCTTCCGAACACACCTGCGATAAACCCTTTATTTAAAAGATTATGGCCACTGCTTTGCCCCAAGCGCTGTTCTCCGACTACGTCGCCTACTTCACTGAAGAGAGGCTGCAGAGCAAGGGAGTCGTCTACTCATCGTGGTCCCTCTTCCACACGCTTTTCATCTTTCTAGCTGCAGTGACAGGGTCTGTTCACGACGACCTCCTCACGGCAATGCAGCTTTCCGAGAAGGAAGCCTCCCCGCCAGCGGTTTCTCAGATAGCGTCATTGCTCCGCGAGGACTCTGCTCTCGCTTTGGCAGCCAACATCTACGCCAAATCAGTCTCTCCCACTGTCGAATTTGTCGCCCTTGCCAAGCGCTATTTTGATATTACAATAGAACCGCTAAAGAGTGCAGCTCAGGTCAACAACTGGTGCTCTGCTCAGACAAAGGGGCTCATCAACTCTATCGTCGATGATGTAAAAGATACAGACGCCATCTTGATCTCCGCTATATACTTTAAGGCCAACTGGGCATTGAAGTTCTCCAAGGATGACACTAAGATGCTTCCATTTACGTCACTAGATGGTCGTACGCAGGATCGCGAGCTCATGTACTTAAAGGCAAAGCTTCAGTATGCATCTAGTGACAGTGCACAGATGGTTAAACTTAATTACAACGATAGTAACGTCTCTGCCATTATTGTGCTTCCTAAAGAGACCGGTAAAGCATCTCTGAAGGCGGCCCTGAGGTACGACAACTTCTTTCCCACGGACGGCTTCTTGACCAAGGAGGTTGTTCTCAAATTGCCAAAATTCAGGCTAGAGTCCTCACACGACCTTAAGGATCACCTTGTTCTGCGAGGTGCAAAGAGCATGTTTGGGGTGTGTGACTGCAACGGGTCCCTGGGAGCGCCGATGTCTGTCACTAAGGTAATTCAGAAGGCCGTTATCGAGGTAGACGAAGAGGGGACAACGGCAGCCGCAGTTACTGCAGTTAGGATGCTCCGCTGCGCCATGATGGCCCCTCCCCCTGAGATCTACCATGTTATCTGCGACCGCCCATTTTGGTTCATGCTTGAGCGCGATGGAATGCCTCTTTTCCTGACGGCTCTTCTTTAAATCTAGAATAAATTACCTTTAGCTTGAGCCATTCCACCCTGTTCTGTTCGCTGCTATTCATAGGTGTCTATTTGAGAGTAGAACATTTGTAGCTGTGTATCATGCATCTCATCCTCATTCATGCCGTAGCTCTGGTATCCGTCCATCTCCTCTCCAACTGTCATCCTTTCCGGCAGCTCTGGCTCCAACTCAAGGATATTGCCTGACAGCTGCGAGAAGTTCACAAGTGCCCGGGTATCCTTACCTTTCCCAAAGAATACAGGCTTAGTGCTTCCACTGGGATAGAGGATCTGCATGTGGCGGACACGCTTGAGCAGCATCTGATGCTCCCTATCGACTTTCTCCGGAGATATTGCCCACTTCATTGTTTCCTCGTCGTACTCTGCAAGAGCTTCTGCCTTTGCGACCTCGCATTGGGGAATGAATGTCTGAATTATTGCATCAAGAAGAGCGGACCGCTTATCCACTTCCTTGAGCTCTCTCCTCTCCTCCTCAATGCTGAGTGCATGCTGTTCTGTGATATCATCTATCTCTTGATTGACCTCGTTTATCTCTGCCTCGGTCTTAGAAATGTCTGCCTTGAGCCTCTCCAATTTCTCAACGGCACTTAAAATCTCGGCTGTCTTTGTTTGGTGCTCGGTTTGCTTATTCTGAAGGGCCTGCTGAAGGGCATTGTGCTTCTCCTGACGGGTGGTGAGCTTTTGCTGTGCTTTACCAAGAACCTTATCCTTTATCTCCAGCTGCTTCACCACAAAGACGCTGTTCTTGATTGCTGACAACTGCGACTTCAGATCTGTTAGGGTCACGATTGCTTCTTTGTTTAGTGCCTCCTTTTGCTCCAACTCGCTTTCCCGTTTCTGCTTGGCCTCTGCTAGAGCGCGCCGCTTAGCTTCGAGTTCATCGGCAGCTTTCCGTGATGCTTCGTCTTCCACGAAGACTATCTCCTCCTCGGTTGATTCCCCCTCTGAGTCACCGTCACGTGCTTCACTGAGTTTGGCCCCAGCTGTTCCTTGGAAGGTTCCATCCAGGTTTAGCTCGTCTCCATTAATTGCTTTCATAAGGCTCTTGCCAATCCTCAGCACATCCATCGGCTTTGCACCATTTGCTTGTGCCTCGGCGAGCTGGGCTTCGAGCCGAGCAATGTGGTCTCTTAGCTGGCGAATCTGCGCATCCTTCGGGTCTTCATTGATCCGTGGCTTGTTCTTGATCTGCTTGGCACGATCAGCGTAGCGGAGGGTTGACATTGTCTCGTCGTAGTTGGTTGAGGCCGGACTTATATTGGCACACATCAACGTCTTACTATTCCCACCCAGGGAATCTTGGAGCAGCCTAGTAAGCTTTGAGTCGCGGTATGGTATGTGCGTGGCTCCCTCAACTAACTTTGAAATAACCAGCCCCAGAGCGCTCAAGCTCAAGTTGATCTTTGCGCCCTCTACAAGCGTTTCCCCAGTTGCGCCCGTCTTACTCTGACGCTCAGACCCTGCAAGGTCCACTAGATTTAATTTTCCTACGCGAATGACCTCCTTGTTTTCAATCACTTCTGAACATTCTATTCTGACCATAAAGATGCTATGTGATCGGGAGCTAGTGTCGTTCATTTGAGTGGCTGCAACATGCCTATTTGCAAAGCCCTTGTCCATCAGTGCCGAAAGCTCTGCTGCAGTTGTCACACGGTGCATAGAGAGCCCGTCAACATAAATTCCCCGTGTCTTGTCTTCTTTGAGTGGTAGCTTGGTGTTATTCTTAATCAAATCACGTATCTCTTCGTTGTAGAGCTCCAAGTAGCTGCCAATGACCAGGAAGTTTTGGTTGCTACTACTGGAATTGATCGCGTCGAAAAGGTGCTTGAAAGAGTTTGGTATGGCGCCCGGCTCCTCCTTGTTACCTCCCATCGTCCAAGTCTTTCCGGCACCTGTCTGTCCGTACGCAAAAATAGTGCTATTAAATCCTTCGAGAACGGCATCGATGAGAGGCTTGAAACTCGCTTGAAAGATTCCATAGTTGCATGATGTTTGATCATAAACCGCATCAAATGTGAATGTACGAGGAACCTTTTTCGCCTGGGTTGCTGACTTCTCCTGCTCAGGAGGATCAACGATGACCTGAGCAGACGCCTCGTCCATGCGAATAATGTTGAGCGCATTCTCCCGTGTCTCTCGGGCGTTGAGAGGCCGGCAACGCACGATAACCTTGATGTTGTCGCTCGACATAGAAGACTGTGAGGACAGAATTTATTTTCTTAGCTCTAAATTCCTGGCCAGTTCTTCTGAGCACCTGAGGGCAGCATTATGAAAATGCGCGTGTTTTATCGTGAGGTACCTACCAGTTTAAAGAGATGCCACTTTTCAAAAAGATGCTCTATAAACTGGTTGTTAGTTTCCTTTGTGAGGCCGAACTGGTTGATGAGGTACCCATAAAAAGTCTACTAGAGCTAATAAATCACGATGGCACGTTTTTGTACCACCTAATGAAGCGCTTGGGCGTAGACGTTTCATCAATCCACAATAGACTCTATCATAGGTCACACACGAGGGCCAATATTCTTTCCAACCACGAGGTCATGCTAGCCTTCATCGCCACCTCGGGTATCTCCCCAACCTTGCTTCCTGCCCCAAAGGTTCTCTATTCTGCAACTAAGGAGGGGGTCGCTGCAAATCTTATTTACCAGGTACTGCGGTGCATATACCGCAAGCGTATCCGTCAGGCAGAAGGTTATATTATCAAGATGGCGAACTACCTGAATGCATTATACACCCTGCGGTCCGAACCAGTCTATCAGCTGACGGGATTCAGCAGACACACCAGCTTGCCAGCTTCTCTCGTCAAGCTCAGCCTTTCCACATCATGTATTAGCTTTTCTATATTTGTGGCCGGTATCCACCGATTTTTGAGTGAGAGTGGTGTGCCTTGTGTGGATTTCTTAACAAACTTCTATAAGTTTCCTACAACACTTCAGCACATGACCCGTAATCACACTAAGATGCAGCACTTGCTCGCAGCTCTCGGCGTTCCGCTGTTCTTCTCTCCCTTAGCGTGGCTTTCTATCAAAGACGAAGAGCCATATTTCGACCTACGCCTAATACAAGTATATCTGATTTTTGACAAGTTCCGTGGTTGTGTTTCCACACTTCTGTTCAAGAAGCTCAAGCAGATTCTCTTTGCATCACGCTCCATGGATCCCGCGCTCCCGCAGTCGCTAGATCTAGTGTGGCGTGACGCAATCTGTGGCTCCTGCATAGATCCACAAGACGGACTTTTAGCATTTGCCAAATCAACTGATCCGGGCCTAGACTTTGATACTTTGTCAAATGATAGCGATATCCGTCACGATGAACCTAAGAGGCCCGATCCTAATAGTGTGGACGCTCATGGTAAAAAGGATTCTGCATCGATTATGTTGTGTCCTACTGACATTCAAACGGTAACAGGTGGAGAGTATGATGATACTTTGCCCAAGCTTCTTCCACATGAAGCAGAGCATCTGATGATGGTACTTTCTGAGCTTCCAGAACCATCACGGAGTGTAACTAGCCAAGGACCTGGGTCTCCTACTCATTACCGTGAAGCAAAAACCCACAGAATACGGAATGCCGACCCTATCTCTGCAACGCATCCAATATATTCTGACGAAGAGCATGACAAGCTACTTGAAGCGAGATCTTACAAGTCATCTGCTACTGTCTATACACATGAGGTAGTAGAACCTAAGCAAGAGGTTATAGACCGAACTGAACTAACCGACTACGCTCCTCTAAGTGATACTGAGTTGAGAGCTTGTCAGTCTTCTCAGTCTATCTTGCCTGCGAGCGCAGATGAACAACTGGAATATCGTGTGCAGAAACTTCTTAGTAATGATGTAGACTTAACATCTGATCCTTCAGAATCCCAGAAGTTACCTGCCCTAACACAGGTTGAGGACAAGGAAAGCTCAGAGGATTCTCAGATGGCACAGGCGCGGCATTCTTCTCAGCATAAGAGCTCTTCTTCCCCTCCAGGTGCATTACATATCCAAGTCCATCGCATTCACGATGATACCATGCGCCACAAATCGTCCCTGCCACATCCATGCAGCATGTCCCCGTCTGCTCATCGACTGAGTGACGAGTGCATCCAGCGCAGCTTCCACAACCACCACGAGGTTATTACCGATAGTGAAGATGAGGTATGTAGTACCATAACACCAGACCAGATCAAGGCGAAGTACCGCATTTGTTTCCTTCCTTCTCCTGCTGTCAATGTTGAGCATACTTCAGAGCATGTTCTGCCACCAGCTGAGACCTCCAACCCTACGGTCAACATCCAGAAAGACAAGAGTGGTCCCAAGCAAGAGCTGTGTATTAAGTACTCAGAGTCTGAAGACGATGGCCCTTCACTAATGCTGCCTCCTCCTCTGCCGGGCCCATCTGTTTCGCATGCTGCCAAGCAAACATCCTCCAGCCCCAATCTTCCTCAGCTAGGTAACTCTCGTCTTAATGAGCCTGATGACAGGTCTAGCACTAGCACTCAAGAGTACGACTTATCCGGGATCGTCCTGAAAAACCTTTCATCTAAACCAGAAGCCCATACTTCAGTTACGCAAAATGGTGGCACTAATTCACCACACCCAGACACTCTCCAGCTTAGTGCAGACACTGCTGAGCAAAGTCAGGCTCGAATAGAGCACGTCACTCATTCACAAGATACACTATCTAATGAGGATTTTAGGCTAGCCCGGGTTGGGTTGCTTCCGCAATCCGGCTCGGGCAAAATCAATTCATTACAGTTACAATCGGTGAATCTGTCTACTTTGGCTGCGACAGACAAGCAACTAGCTGATGGGCTACTTGTGGAACCTCGTGGTGTGTCATCCTCTTATGCTGAAAATACTGCCCCCGTTCTCTCTGCTCAAGACTTAGACGAAGAGGCCAAAGAAGCACAGGATCGCTATGTTGCACGGTTTCCGATTAGAATCCAAAAGCATATCCGCGAGAATCATCTTCTTGCCCTCTCTGAGCTTCCATCAAGGTTACTCGGGGATAGAGCCACCTTTCCAGCAGATCTTACTCGTGCTTTTATAGATGCTAATGGACATATCTATCGTCTCTACGGTCTGGATTTTATTCGTATTTCTGTTGATGGAAGCGTGCATATAGAACCAGATGAAGATTTAGAGTCGGATCAAAGAGCTCTAAAAGCCTCTCTTTCGTCATCTAACGCCACGGACTTGCCGTTGAATTATATCTCTCAGCCTAGCCAGGTAGGAACGCACGTTCAATCTCAGCAATCTTTGATTCTATCAAACACATTGGCATCTTCAGAAAAAACCACGCTTAGGGACTTTCCGGATCCACAATACTTTGCTAATCATAAGAAACTAGATAGCTTGAACTATGAGACTAGCAGTGCTGATCTACCAGCGGTTCAAACACTATGCTTAACTCTTCCAGCTCCTAATACGCCTGGTTCCGCCTGTTCAGACTCCAGTTGTGCCACCTCTAAGCACCTGCCTGCAATGCAGGAAGAGTTGTGTGATGAAAGTGTGCCTGTATCCAAAGCCACGGTGGAACCATGCTTGATTGAGGATCTTGGGCCTCTTCTTAATGACTGCACAGAGCAGCAAGATATACATCTTCTTTCCAGTAGCAGTGTTGCGCCTCTGATCTGCCTGGATGACTTGGATGACGCTGGAGAAGCTTTTGTGGATGCCGAGTGTGTCGGCCAATCCTTAGAGTCTGATCATGTGCTGGTGCATGATATCTACCTTCCTAATACTCTAGACGGCTGCGAAACCTACTCCACTGTCGATGGACCCAGCAGCGTTTTCAGTGCCCAAAGTATGCGAAAGTCCATCGGTATAAGCTCTGCCAGCTCCAAGCGTAGCTTGAATCCTATGCTATCAATGTCCTCCCACGTGTCACGACCCACCTCGTCACAAATAGATTGTGAAGCCCCCCGTGCTTCTGACACGACTGAGCTTGCCATTGCTATTACCGAAGTACTCAATGACCCAATAATAGCCCATATTGAGTCACCAACGACTGATCGTTTAATCACCGCCCATGGGCCGCGTCAGAATAGCGAGCAAAACCCCGGCGTTACCCCGGATCCATCAGCGGTGTGCGCATCGGACGAGCAGTCTAGACCATCAACCTCATCTGTGGCACTTACTTTCGTGACGGAAACTCAAACGGTACCGCCGTTTGATATCACCCCCCAAATTCAGCTGGAAAATCTGCTTACATCGAAATTCATGGACTGCTTTATCGAGTCCTATCTCAAGAAAACCCAATTTAGAGTGCCTAGTACAGATAAGTGTATAGCTGTTGGTGCTGACGCTGACGCTAACGTTCTTATGAGTACTGAAGGTGAGACGCCTGTCACTGCGACCTTGAGACCCACCGCCTCTTTGAAACAAAAGCTTAATCACTATGTTCATTCTGTTACTAATAAGACCCGGATGAGGGGTGAGACCATTACAACTCCAGGACAGGGGGCGCATCAAACCAAGTCACAGCTAACGCCAACGAGGGGTGGAGCCCAAACGCATGTTGTCAACGGTCAGCACACTATCCGCGCCACCCACTTGTCTGCTCCCACCAGCGCTAAACATACATCGTCATCCGGTGCAGGTACTCACGGGACCGAGCAATCTCTTCCACCAGCCTTCCGCAATCTGAACAAGGAGCAGGCGTGCTTGTATCATCAAATCAATGATGGCGCACATCTGAATGACAGCTCGCCACAACTGTGCAGAAAACTTCGCAGCAACAAATTAGCTTTCTCCGTTCCGGTTCATTCGCCTATTCAGCGATTTATGTATACATTGAAGTGCCTCAACATAGATTCCTCTAGGATAAGCAGTGAAACAACGCTGTTTTCAGTGCTCCGAAATAACAACTCCGGATTTTATCTTGGAATATATGCGCGACAATACATAGTTCTTCGCATTGAGATATCAGACGTTTACAAGATAGAGAGGAACCTATGTCAGGTGTATCTATATTTTCTACGTGCATTCGTAGCAACAGGGGACAACTTGCTCTTCGCCCATCTTGATCTACTAGACGACCGGACCGCCCAATCCTTTGTAAGGGACCTCACTGCTGCCGTAGAGATGGTGAAGCCTCTGATTTCTGAGCGCTAGGGCTATGGTTCTGTAAATGCACTTTGTTGCTTGAGTTTAAAAATGGATCCTCGCCCAGATTTATTTCTGGCAGGCATGGCAAAAGGATCTGGTTGTGACTTCATTCGATCTGTTTTAGCACCGTCCTTCCAGCAATACTTTGAGGGGTTGACGGGGTCTGGTGTACCTGAGACAGAACCAACACAGGCCTTGATACCGGGATGCTCCGATAAATTGCGCCAACCTGTCATCAAGGATGTTGTTCGCGAGAGTAGAAATGATTCGAAGCAGGATGTATTCTCTGTGTCCACCCAAACAGACCCTATTAGGAACGAAGCCAAATTCGACCCCATATCTATCTTCTACGAGAGCATTCAAACTGCCCCCTCGGCTCGCGAAATATCAGCACGCGTCCGAGCAGAATGTACCAAAGAGCACCGTATTGCCCTGGAGCAGGCTTTACAATCGTTAACAGCGGAGCACAAGTTGGCCCTGAACGCCATAACAAACGTCCTCAACGCAGAACGGAATGCCCGTGCGGCCGAGCGAGAGCATTATGAGGCCGATCGCCGAGTCATGCTTGCTGAGCAGAAGCGCCTTGAGGATGCAACGAAGACCTTTGCTTCCAGACAAGAAGACCTAGCCCAACGAGAACTGGCTGTTCAGGCGCGTGAGGCTGATCTCTCTTCCATGACTAAGCAAATCTTGAGTAGAGAAGAGACTATTGCTACTGTTCAAGCGGAAAACAGAGATTTGCAAGCTAGAATAGCTGATCTTCAATCAGTGATAGATTCATCAAACGATCAAAGGAAGGCTGCAGACAATGAAATGGCTGTCATGCAGCGACGAATAATAGCTCTGGAAGAAACTTTAAAGCTTTACGAGTCTGTAGCAAGATACTATAGTTCTCAGGTAGGGATGCCAGGTGCTCCGGCTCCTATGCTTCCTCCCTGTCTTCCCTTCCCACCTACAGCTGATTCTCGTCCAACAGGTCACTTTCGCCAACTCCAAAATGCGCCCCCCGATTACTCACCGTTCACAAATACTTATCTACCCGAACCCCCCATTAATATGGGGCCATCTCCTAACATGAACTATGAGAGTGGACTATCCGATGAGGGCAACTCCGGGAACTACCAAGGATCACAAGACAACAACTATTTGCGGCAGCAGCATTTATATTTGCGGCAGCAACAGCACCAAGCGTCCCGCCCAATTAGTCACTTCAACCCTGGAACCGTACCACCTCCAATGTATTCCAACCCAAGGTATCGCACCCAAGGTCAACATGATAATCATGCCCTGAGGCAATTGCAACAGTTTGAAGACTATAGCAGGCCATTTTCCAGGCTTACAGCAGACAGACAGTCGCAGTTCCATGTTCCTCCAAATCCGAACCTTATTTATCAAGGGACACCGGCTCCTGAATTGCAGGCCATAGATCCTGCCGCAGATGCTCATGGCGCATGTCTCGCTAGCGATATTTACTTAAGTGATCCTCGGTCAGACGCGACACCCCTGAAGGACTCCCAACAGCCCAACACCCAGGCTGTTGGATACTCGGTATTTCCCATAATCGATGGCTTCTCCCCTTCTAGAGCCTCAACACTGCAGACAACTGTCCGACCCGGTTCTGCCCCGCCGTGCGGAGAGCTCCCTGATCGGCCGTCCTATAAGTCGACTATGTCGGTGAAGGCCTTTGGGGACTCCAAAATAGGGTCGATCTCCCATTCAAAGGCACAGGTGCACGCACTTGAAGAGGCCTTTTCAGAGTCACCAGATCCTGTCACTCAAGGTTGCAATGCTCTGTCTCCGATCAATAGGGACCTTAGTGGAAGGACATCCCTGAGCAAGTTTAGCGAAAGGTCGAATGCATCTGACCCGGCGGTAGATGTGGGAAGGTATTCTGATTCATTGCAGAAGTCTCCAATTAAGCAGCAGGCTTTGGCTGATGATAGTTTCAAGAGCTCCTCTCCAATCAGAAAATCTGTTACGATTGTGGAAGCTACTGCAGTGAACGGATCGGTACTAAAAGAGGGGTCATATCAATACTCAATGACCTTCGATGAATCGGCACACAGTGATCTAGCTGCCTCGCGTCAACTAGTCGAGCAGCCACGTAGCCAGTTAAGCACAAGCGTACACACCGCACTAAATGAGGAAAAGCTGCCATCGGCAGCCCCACAGAAGACTGCAACGCTTGTCACAGCTGGAGGGATGACGTACACTGTTCACCATTCTCCTACTAACTCGACAAGTGCATCAGCCATGGACCAAAAGAGTGCTTATGAAAACGTTAGCTATGCCAACGACTTTGATGACTTTTCAGATGTGGGTCTACGGACAGGTGAACTTACTGCCAACAATGCCGATAGTTTGCACACCAACTCGCAAGGTGGTGGAATTAGCCGTTCTCCATCTATGAACTTATACGGCGACTTGGGTCCCGTGGAGATTGCATTTGACGATTTCTAGACCAAAGAAAATTGGTACTCTACCAAAAAATGTGAAAACAGCCATGGCTTGGGCCCCTCTCCGCGGAACGGCCTATGTATCGCAGCCAGAAGAAGCTGCTTTAGATGCTCTGCACTATAATGCTAAACATACCGTTCTCGAGCATGCTCCGTTGGCGTCTGTGATACCTACAAAGACCGTTATACATCACACCATCGATGAGGGCACAATCGCCTACCAGGAGGGCGGGTTTTGTCGTATTACGCCAGGGGAGATCCTACACGACCGTTATAAGGTTCTGCGGAAAATTGGGTATGGGAAGTTCTCCACTGTTTGGGCAGCTGTTGATATGGTATCCGGTACTCTTAGAGCAATCAAGATCTCACGCTCCAATCCTGAAGATTGGAACGTAGCCCGAAATGAATATGACGTCATGTGCAAAATTCATTCGAAGGTCTCTGAGCTTTTCTCTGACAGCTTCCCGTCTATCGAGGCTTTGCCTCTTCAAGCTGTCTACGATGTATTTCGCCACCCCGCCCCGCCCAATTCTAAACACGTCTGTCTTGTGGTAGAGTTTCTTGGGTGCTCCACTTATCGTTTCTTGCAGCAATACACCCGAAGGCGTTCTTCGCGGCCTGCAATCCCTGTGCCGATAGTAAAGACTTTTGCCCGCCATCTACTGGTCGCTCTCGGTTACGTTCACGCTGCCGGGTATGTGCACACTGATGTGAAGCCCGAGAATCTGTGTTTGAAGTATACCCTCTCGGAGCTTCGAACACTGGACACACCTGTCTTTGATTGTAGACTACGAACAACAGCGGTAGCGCCAAGCACCGCTGACTTTGTGAGCCTATCCGGGCTTGAACAGATGGAAATAGCAGCATACTTACAATCAGTCAGCCCCCAAACTACCGTCCGTTCGGACCACCACGGATCACTGGATGATCTTCTTGACAATACGTCCTTGCAAGTTGTGGAAGGACCGGGGAATATTTACAGTTCTAGTAGCTACCCGCTCCACGACGCCCTCTACGCTGCGGATCTTCTGTTTCGCATTGTACCATACCCAGATAATCTAGAAAGGAAGTTTGGCCTACTCATTGACGAGACCTCCCTATCCAAAACAGCGATTCACTTGGACGCACTGTATTCATATAAGAATATTCCATCAACTGAGGAGTCTCAAGAGCAATTTTGGAACTCTCTGACCTCTATTTGTAAGACTGTCTTACTAAAGCTAAGAGGGACCACTTCTTCTCCATTTAACATATGTATTGAGACTACACAACAGACAAAAGAGGCCGATGTTGATGGTGATGTACAGCCGCAGCGTATCCTAAAAAAGGCTAGCACCACCCTACGTGCTCCTCTACCTAGAATAAACGACGACGAGCATATTTGCGTGCACCTTCTCGATGAAGCGACAGTTATTAGTATTGACGCTCTCTCGGCCGTCCCATTACTTAAAAAGCTTGCTGCCGCGGAACTGGCTTTGCCTGTGACACTGAAGAAAATCCTTCTTGCCCACAAGAGGACCGCTGATGAATATCTCCAAACCCATTCTATAGAGCTTCCTACATGCATGTCAGTACCTATCGTGCTCAACGGTTACATGAGGGGTAAGACCTTGCATATCCAAGAAGGTCTCGATCCCTATAATCACGTAATTGTTAACGGACACCAATTCGCCGTGGCTAGGAAGGGCTCTGTTGACTGCATTGATGACATAGTGGTGGAGCTCAAGCATTTTGATCCTCGCAAAGCAGCATCCATTGCGGTCTATAAACAGTCAAGGTATGCATTTTCATCATACTTAGCAATGCTGAATTGTTGCTATGATGACTACTACATGTCAGATCACCACCACATCAACATTGGCGGATCATTCACAAGTAACCCTTGGGGACAGAGCCGGCCTCCTGCTCGTCCGGAAACATGCACGGGAGAAGTGAATGGTAGCAATGAGACCGCGTCAATGGCTGCTTCCTTTGTGTCTACAAGCTACAGCCATGAGTGCTCGCGGACACACACACGTCAAGGGTCTCAGATAAGCAGCGAGTGGTCTGTTGAACACGATTCCTCTGCAGACGGAGAGGGGATTCCTCCCTTCGATGATGCTATTTGTGGTTGTATCATTTCTTCTGCCACCGACACGGCTCTTTATAGGCCAATTATGGTGGCATACCCGGATACAGATCACCTCATACCTCTATTGCCGGAAATGTTTTCTGTTAAGCTAATTGACTTGGGGAATAGTCACCGTCTTGGAGATACCCAACCACCTCTTATCCAGACCGCTCCATACCGTGCGCCGGAAGTTATACTGGGACTTCCTTTTGATGAAAAGGCAGATGTTTGGTCTGTAGGGTGTGTTATCTACGAGTTTCTTACGGGCCACATACTCTTCCCGACAGTTGACATGTCCAGTGGTAAACACATTAGTGATGCCCAGCATATGTGTGACATCCTTGCTACTGTTCCGTTCCCTGGTACTGAATACTTTCAGGCGTCACCCTTGGGGCTTTCGCTTTTGGAAGATGAGTGTACAAAGAAGTACCTTGATGCCACGGCACACTTCTCTTTGCAGCTTCGTCTGGAGCAGACTGGGTTCACAAGGGAGGAGGCGTGTCTAGCAGGAAGCTTCCTAGAACAACTGCTTACCGTCGACCATAAAAAGCGGCCTTCTGCGACTCAAATGCTGGAGCATCCGTGGCTGTCAACTCATGGCCCAACTGATGCACTTACGCAACCTGGCGGTTGGGGGCATTCATAGCTTAATGTACCTTGAAAACGGAATACGATTGCCGTTATTATGTTAAATATGTGATTGTAAATTATGGAAAATTGTAGGTATATCCTATCTCAGCGTGGTTAACTACCTTGCTCTGAAGAAGTAAGCGGAACGAAGAGCAGACACTGGAGCTTGGGAGGATTCAGCTGAATTGTCAACAAGTGGCTGCTTAGTCCCGCGTTGCATCACGCATCCCATCGCAACCCTGTGGTGCTGGGGCTCAGTGCCAAAGACAGGAGGCCGTGGGTCTGAGCAGAGGGGCCTATCTTCTGCGCGTGGCCGGCTCCAAGGGTGCGTTCCACAACAAGGACAAGCCGAGGGCGTCGTCGGGTTCCTCCACTAGTAGCCCATCTGCCAGAAAAGGCGTGAGTTAGGCAGTAAACATGTCGTTATATTGTCAATGTCCCTTATGTATCTCTCGTTATCCCTCATTTGCGCAGGCAGAAGCTCAGCTTGGCGACACGTAATTACCCATCTTAGGCAGACTTAAGGCCTTGCCGTCCAGCAAAAGTCCCCCTTGTAGCTGTCCAGTGAGTGGGTGCAACAAATGGGTCATGGCGCAAGGGCAGTAAACGAGCTTAATAAAAATCCATGATCTCCTCGATCAGAGGTCAACCCTCACATCGTATCCAAATGGGCCTACAATTTGTTGAAATCTACACAGTGGGAGATCCGAGGACAATCCATATTCCTAACAGGGAGACGTTTGAAAATGGAGGGAAGATAATCTTGGGGCATGACATTCTCCAACGTCTCCTCGACAAGAATATAATAGAGGAGGGAAAAGGCATGCACTTCAGAATACACTCCCCGGCACATAAGATCGTTATTCACTGCGGTGTCCTGGACTTTAGTGGTGCAAACACACTGCTTTACGCTCCGTCCTGGATCATGGAGTATTGCAACATTCGTCCAGGAGATTCCGTGGTCATTGCGTCTATAAACCTTGAGCCGGGAACCTTCATGAAAATCCAGCCTCAGTCCACCAAATTTCTTGAAATCGACGACCCCGAAGCAGTGTTGACAAATCTTCTCCCCAACTTCAGCTGCATAATGAGGGGCCAATATTTGCGGTTTGAGCATGCCGGCATCAAATATGACATAAAGATTCTTGATACAAAACCTGACGTGGCCGTGTCACTTCTCAATACTAACATTACAGTGGAATTTGCTGAGCCCGTGGGTTATACAGAATACCTGGAGGAGCAGAAAAGGAAGTATATGGAAAAGAAGCGTCTAGAAGAATCTAAAAAAGCCGATGAAGCCATGGGATTTGTTGGGGGTAGGAGGCTAGATGGCCGAGGGAAGGCGATTGCTTCATTGACTGAGGCAACTCAGCCAGGACATCCCTCCGCAGAGAAGTCGGCAATGAGGGTGGATTTGACCCAAAAGCTTTCAGACATCAAGCCAAGTACTATAAAGTCTGTGAAGAGCGATCTAGATATGTTAGCAAACATGGAGGAAGAGAGTCACTTCAACGTGAAGAAAGCCCTCGAGTCCAAGAAGTTCAAGGGAAAAGGTCGTGCCCTATAACCCAAAGGGCAGTAGCTACCTTGTCGAAGTACTCGATTGAAATGCATTTTTGTAAATAGCCTCGATGTCTCGTGTGTTTGTGAAGAACCTAGCCAAAAAGGCCACAGAATCAGACATCCAGAAGCACTTTCAGAGCATTGGACCCATAACAGAGATTCGCCTCCTCCTCAAGGAGGACGGAACATCACGGAGAGTAGCATACGTGGGATTTCTAGATGAGGCGTCTGCAAACAAGGCCATTGCGAAACTGAATCATTCATACATTCGCACGTCTCGAATAAGCGTCGAAAAGGCCCTTTCTCGCAGTGCTATTGAGGCCGAGCAAAAGCTCAGAGAGGAGGACCGTGAAAGGCGGCATCAAGAGCGTCTGGCTAAACACCAGGGTGGAGCACGCGAACTCATCGAACAAATGCGGAAGGAAGGCGGTAAGAAGCTGCAAGAATACATCCAGATTGCCGGTCAACGCTCATGGGAAGATAACGTAGTGTGCGTTGCACGTGACACAGATAGCCAACAGGGCAGTACTAGTGATGCGCCCGAAGAGGCGGGTGCCGGTGATAACTCCCAGGTGAAGACAGAGGACGGTCAGGCAGCAACAGAGGACTACGGTCAGGATCTCATCGATACAAATGACATTGAGATTGATGCTGTCAGGATCAAACTGACGGGGCTTGCCAACGTTACCACAGAGGACCATCTGCTTCAGCACTTTAGTTCCTACGGGGAAATCTCTGAGGCGGTGGTGTGCTTGGACAAGTTGACGCACAAGCCGACTGGCGTGGGCTTTGTAACGTTTTGCCTTCCAGAGGCTGCATTCAGAGCTAAGAAGCAACGAGATACCATCATCAATGGCAAGGTTGTTCGCATAACTCCTGCACGCGCTATTATTCTGCCGGGCTCCCACAAGGAATATCTAGTAAAGGGTCTAGATAAGCACAATAAGCTAGCGTGGAATCCATCATATATGAGGTCGAACACAGTAGCCTCCGTCGCTGCAGAGCGGCTCAACCTTGATCAGACGGCTCTGGCCTCTAATGCAGTGGGTCTTGCCGTTGCAGAAGCCCATTTGGTGGAGGAGGCAACAGCTATTCTTAAGACTCATGGGATTCTAATTGTAGACGAAGCAGTGCGGGCCACTGATACTCAAAGAAGCAAGACAGTGATACTTTGTAAGAATCTTCCTGGAGACGTCGATATCTCCGAAATATCTCAGCAGTTTGAGCAGTACGGAGCTGTTCTTCGGTGTATCCAGCCGTGTCCCGGGTTCGCCATTGTTGAAATGGGAGCGCCCCAAGATGCCAGGAAGGCTTTCAATATGCTTGCATTTAAGCGTGTTGGCAAGCTGAAGGTACCAATGTTTCTCGAGTTTGCGATGATGCAGAACACTGTCGATCAGATAAAAGATGATGGCAGTCAGACACAGCAGAAAAACCAAGACTGCGAGGGCACAAGTACAGCTCCTCTACCTAAGAGAGAGGCACCCACAACAATCTACATCAAAAACATCTCCTTTTCAACGACTCCAGATCGTGTTTACGCTATTATAAAGGATTTGCCTAAAAATGCATCGTGCCGTTTGGTTCTCCATGCCCACGGCCACAAGGGCTACGGCTTTGCAGAGTTTTTGACGAAGGCAGCAGCACAAGAAGCAATCGACAAAATATCCAATATAACCCTCGATGGGCACAAATGGTCAGCGTCTCTTGCACGAGGTAACGATGGGGAGATAGCCCAACATGCTGCAGAAGCCGGCGCTACAACAAAGCTCATAATCAAGAACTTAGCTTTCCAGGCAAACGGCAAAGAACTAAAGCAGCTGGTGTCTCAGTTTGGTAGAGTTGTCTCCTTCAGAGCGCCCAAGAAGCTTGACGGAAGGCTGCGTGGATTTGCGTTTGTCCAGTACGCTACAGAAAAAGAAGCAGAGGTGGCCCTCAACCGCATCAAACTCACGCATTTTTACGGCCGCCACCTAGTTCCCGAATTCACCACTGAGGACCAGGGCCTTGATGCAGACGACGCCTACGCCCACGCAGAGAAGCGAAAGCTGAAGAAATAACTTTACATTCCAATGTTGTCGAAAGGAGGAGGAATGCTGGCCACGTAACTATTAAGAGTTCCATTAATCCACTCTCTCAACAAAAACCCGTCAATAGATTTCTCGGTTAACCCCATGCTGCTCAGTAACTCTGTACACTGCTCCTTAGTAAACCAGCATGCGCACTTGCTATCGCGCGGCTCAAACCCTCTAGCTATACAGACTTTCCAGGCAGTGACGAGGCCAGAGATATCGACAGAGGAAATTGTGATATCCAGAGCCACTGCTGAGTGCATGTACTGCCTAATATTCACCGCTGTGACATCATAAAGATTGACAAGCAAAGCACTCAATGGCGTTTCGCAAACTTCCAGCTCAAACAGGGGCAGTCCCCACAGGGCCTCAGTGGCACTCTTGGGTGTTAGCAAGATCCGGTTGTCATGAATTATCAACCCACACACATAGGGTCGAATGGGGAGGAAATACTCCTTAGCGCATGCTTTACATTCTTGAGCAAGGCCACGGGTATCGAGCATAGTTAAACGTTTGCCACATACGCTACAGTACATGCAGCTTGCTAGGAATTTGGCCAACATTATGGAGTGAAGGAGAGACCCAACTCCGGGTTCTGTGCAAAGGCTTGTTAGCCCATCAGACAAGACAACCTTTCCACCTATCTGGTGAGCAACACTCTCTAGATCACCGAGGTCCATTCGCACGCTAAAGATGGCAGACATGCCAGGTCGTAAAATAGAATCTGTCTGCAACGTTACTGACTCTGGCGAGGCAGTAGGCGGGACAAACCAGCCCAGAAAGCTTACCGAGCCGTTTGCAGCCGATGACAGCAAAAGGCTCTCTATACCCTCTTGAATTAAGGGCAGTAAGAATGTGGAGTCCTTGGTGATGTATGCTTCACCGCTGGCGCTCACAGCTATGAAGAGATTCGTTGGGTCACACATGGCTCCCTTGATGTCACCAATCTCCTCGTGGACACGCAGAAAGCAGTTATCCACGGTAGCCGACATTTTTATCTGTCGATATTGGGTTGGCATTTATCTTGTGATAGAAAACTGATAGCTATGTGTGCCTGGTGATGGGCTAGAGTGGACTTCTGATCTCCGTGCAATGTCTCATCCGAATCTATTTAAATTTGAAATCAGATATCCAAGACAAATAAGGAGCGTCACCCGAGCTCGTTCGTATGCAGAGTCAAGAAACCGCGTGTGTTTTGGCCGCTATAATCCTGGCCGACGAGAACCAAGAGCCTACGGCAGCAAACCTCAAGTCCATCTGCGACGCCGCCGGCGTCAAGGTGGACAGCATCTGGTTCACCCTCTTCGCCAACTACCTGGAGGGCAAGAACGTCAAGGAGCTCCTCACAACCCTGGGGTCTGCGTCTGCTGCCCCTGCCCCTGTTACTGCAGGCGGTGCGGTCGCTGCTGCAGCGGCGGCTGCCGAGACCGCCAAGAAGGAGGAGTCCGACGACGATGAGATTGTCGGTGCCGGCGGAATGTTCGGCGGCGACTCATCTTCCTCCGAGGAGGAGTCTTCCGACTGAGTCTGCATGCACAAGGACGAGGCTTTACTGTAAAGGAGTGAACACCCGATTTTATTGTTACGCTTCGGCCGCAGATGGATGTCTGGGGCGGGACGCTGGGAGCGTTGGGAGAGGCGGGCAGCTGGCCGGCAGTTTACCTCCTGGCTTCCTATCTGCAGGCCACCAGGGGTCCAGAGGGGCCTCGCTGGGCCTTATATGCTCTGCAGGCAGTCCTCTCTGATACGCGCTTACAAGTGTCTCCTGTTCTAGCGGAACTCGAGAGCCGGAGCGACGAATACAGAAGGGAAATCAGTTTGTTTTTGGAGCAAGGGAAGCCCCTACAAATCGACCTCCATGTTCCCTGGGTGGTCATGTCAGTCATCCTCTGTTTAGAAACAAACCTGTGGGCAACTAAGGACCACCCTGATCCAATAAATCAAGAGTCTTGCTACACGGTCATTAGCAGAAACCTGAGCTTCGCATCAATTAGCTTTGGACATATCCGCGGCCACCTCCAAGATGAGGCCACTGCGACATTAAACAGTGCGAGTGAGCTATTGGATGTGGCCATTTGGATTTCTAATTTCATGCTGTATCTATCCGAGTCTCTTCTCAAATTGTCTTATTACAACAGTGACTGTGCAGAGCTGTACATCGGAGAACCAACCCACCAATCTGAGCCCATGAGTCACGTGGATATGCAGAGCCTTCAGGAGGCCAACTGTGAGTCCCGAGGCAAGGAGCTCACTGTGACACAGCCTTCAGAAGCCTCGTTTCTGGACCTCTTAACTCGTTGTAAAGACTTGTACATCATAGCAGAGTCGATTCGCAGCACGATATTCGTCCGTCTCCGCGATCTCCAGTTTGATCCTCCACTAGCTCTTCAATTGATGACCCACCTCTTCTGGGCACCGGGGCAGTCCTTTGAGGATGGTGTATATGGTGCCAAGAAGATATATAACAGGCTTCAAGGGCTGACAGCGGTGTCTCTTTCTCAAGTAAGCACCTCGGACGGAAACTTCGTTTCTCTAGAGAGTCTACAACAGGAATGCTCAAACCATGCCGCATACTACAATAGTGACCAGCTTGTAGCCTCGCAGCTGGCGTGTCTGAAGGTGCTTCAACTCCTTGAGCTCGCTCCTGTGCTATCTGTTCGTCCCGCCAGTATAAAAAGGCTTCAGCGGCTCTTCCTCTCATCACTTCGTGTTCTAGAGGCCCACAAACACCAAGAAATAACAGAGTCCGTGCTTCAGCAAACAGAGTCTTTCTCTGTCCTTGCAGAGCTTGCAGGCATCCACCGAAGAGGCCCACCACGCCCTGTAGCCTATCTTCGATTGTTCTTCTACAAAGCTGTCTTGAACTACTATTGCAACACGCCGCAGAAAGACCTTTATGACATTATTCTATGCAACCTAGACTCTACTTCCATACGCGATATGAATAGGATTGAAAGCACAGATATTCAAGCCGTACTACTTTCAATCAATGAATATGCTGGTGTGCTACTGAAGACTGTGGAGACTTGTATTACAAACATATGCACCGATGACCGTGCAGACCCTGAGATTGAGCTTGCCGGCCACATAGATAGTCTTTCTGGACTACTAATCTGTCTTCCGTGTAGGCCAGATCCCTTTGCTGACCTTATTGCTCTTACAAACAGCACAATCTCTCTATTGTATTATTATGAGGAACTTAGGTTACAGAATATACAGTATGTAATTAGTTTTACTCGCAATTTATTTTTTAAAATAGCAATCCAAAAGTTGCGAAAGCTTTTTGTCAAGCTTGTAAAGCTCTACGCGTTAATTTTAAATCTCGGCTACCCAGCTGCTCAATTGGAAACAGAGTGCTTTCAAGAGCGCACTTCACGGCTTCTGGCCAGGAAGCTGCAGGGGCAATCACGAGTGGACCACCAGTTTATTGCAAAAGAGGCCATTCAACATGCTAAGGTCCTGGTTCTAAGCTACTACAACGAAGACGAACCTGGGTTTTCCTTTGCTACCCTAGCCAAGACTGTATCGTTTATGATCGTCGAAAGCGCTAACGATGCATCTCTTCAGGAAAGCCTCCAGTGCATCTTATTCTACTTGATGATGGAGACACCGATATGCCTCTTTGATTACATTATGACCGCTCGCATAATACGTGAACTACACGCTGACCTTGTCTCTGCAAACAATATAGAAATTCTTCTATCGACTAGCAAAGGCCTCTTTACTCACTTTGATCATGACACTATCCTGAATAGATTTGGTAATGTAAGTGGTGATATGCAGTCACATCTTTCAACTACCTATTCTGAGCTTCTGTTAGCCCTTGTGCTTTGTTCTGAGGTGTTTTTATAAAGAGCTTGATTGTCTATGATCAACCAGTTGTGCTCGTGTTAACTTACTCTCTCTTATCCTGGTTGAGGGAGTTCATGGCGGGGCGCCGATTAAATTATTGAACCAGAATTGCTAGAATTTACCTGCTGCCACGGACAGGCCTGCTAAGAGATCGCTTAGCACCGGGTCCTCGGCCTTTGTCTTTGCCGTCACGTAGCCGAAGTAGTCACTCAGGCTGCTGATCTGCTCTTCGTCCTGCGGTCCGTCCCCGTCCTGAACGTTGGTCTTGAAGGTGCCCATCTGCACCTTCAGCGCCTCGTCCGGAGAGGACGACTGGCATATCATGGTGTGGGAGTCCATCCCAGGCGGGATGCGCAGTATCGCTTCGTCTTCGTCGATCGTGAAGTCGAAGGCGTGCGCGCCCCCCTTGGTATGTCCCAGCAAGTGCCTCGCAATGGGGCCCGTGTCGTCTGTGCCGGCTGCAGAGTAGACGGTTGTTCTTTGGGGGCACGCAGAGCCATCGGAGGACGGAAAGAGCTTGGCGTTGGCGACCAGGGCCAGGGCCCGAACGCACCGGAGGGCGATGCTGCGGCTCACAGGGTTTGTGTTCTGCAGCTGGGTGCTGTCTGTCAGCAGGATGGTGCAGCTGGAGAAGCGCTGGCGCTTGCTAAGCGCGTAGACGGCATCCAGCCAGGCCTTCGTCTCCGTGACGCACAGCGAAACCGAGGCGGCAGAAATTAAAAGAACGAGATGCAGCTGCTCAGGGTCAGCGAAGAAGTCAAGGTCGTGCAACTTGTCCTTCAGGAGCCCAGAGGAACCCAAAATAAAACAGGAAACAGGAGCTGCATCGTCTGCACCGCGGTCAGACGAGACCAGTAAAGTGGTGTATTTTGATGTGCCAGGGGGGATTATAACCTGCTTTCCGAGCAGCCGCGTGGCAAGCGCGCCCTTGTATGTGTCCCCGTTGCCCAGGAGCACAAACGTGGCCGGCGAGCCTTTCGCATCGCAGCCCTCCGTGAAGGGCGCAAGAATGTCCTGGATGCTCATTTTAATTCTTTGCCAGGTCTCCCAAGCCGCCTCCCTGCTTCTTGTGGCTTATCAAAAGTGCAGAGTCTGTCGCCTGGGGGTCGCGCTTCGCTGCACAGGAGCCTGTGTCAGCGCCAGGCAGCTCCGTGCACTCAGATCGATGGACAGAAGGGGTCAGTTCGTAAGATCTGTCTCACTAAGGGCGCTTTGGTTGCAATCCCACGACTTCAGAGGCTTCTGTGCTGATTGGGATTGGGCAATGATGCGCGAGGAAAAGCGTTCGACCAGGAGGTAGCAAGGCTGAGGCTCACCGAATCCATGATTGTTATCTACCCACAGATTCTGCGAAAATTGGACCCAGTACAGTAATTGTTAGTTTGGCGTAATAGAAAGCGAGAATCTAATTGCGCATGACATGGTCAGTGAGAGTCCCACTCGTGCTGCAGAGAGCGCTGGCAGTGGCCCCGATAGCATCCCCATGTTCAATCCCGAAGGGCTGTATCAGCGTGAAGGCGAGCTGCTAGGCAAGGGGCCTTCGGAGTCGTCATGTACGAGCTTACTACTATGAAGTTGCCGAGCTTTTCACACTTTGGGAGCCAGAGGACGCGAAATCAGTCTTTGACAATGAGTGGAGGCCTGATTTGGGCACCATCACAGATGAATTTGTAAGAACTGTCATCGAGAAGATATTATCCTGGACCCGGCAGAGCAGTCCACAGCCAGGGAGCTTCATGATCTGCTCCGGGAGCTGAACGCTTCAGAAGTAGGGATCAGGCTTCACATCAGTGCGTTGGAGAGCGTCCTGGAAGATGCCAATGCTAGGGACGATCCCCTCGAGAAAGCCCCTCAAGCCGAGTCAGCTGAGAACAAAGGCCCGAAGGAGACTATCTCTGCTCAGGCTGCCGAGCTGGACTTTCTCAAAGAAGGTCTCAGGAAGCTGGCCGCTCGAGACTCATCGTGGACCCTGCTCATGCGGGCTGCAGAAAGAGGTGACGTAGAGGCTGTTAAAGCACTTTCTCCTCTTCCCATGGGAAGGACAGCAGGATATGTCAAAACAGACAGATGGAGTGTGCATGGAGGAACAGCACTGATGATAGCAGCACGAGGACATGCAGAAGTGGTGAGGCTATTAGTGAAACACGAGAGTGGTATGAAGGATAGATATAACTGGACTCCCCTTAATCATGCAAAGTCACGGAATAACCGGAAGTGTATGGAGCTTCTTCGAGGTGACCAACCGTTCTGAAGATCTCCGCTGCATCTTAAGAATTTAGTGATCCCAACTTCTAACAGAACTAAGCAATCCAGTAGGCCCCCGGCGCTAGCCCAATCGATAATGTGTCCCTCTCTAAATCCTTCGGTGGACGCAGTGATCAGGGGCCCAGCCCCACCTGCACATAGAGCCTTGCATAATGTAGGAGATGCAAGGCACTGTCGCTAACAGCATGGCTGTGCGATCGGCAGGCAGAAAGCGAGTGAAGGGCCTCGCTGAAAATGACACCCTGGATCAAGTGCACTCGCTGGAGTTGGCGATGCAGCCCTCACCACTAGCTAAACACCGGGGAAAGCAATTGCAGACAAGTGGATATGGTTTGAGATGGCCTCTACGTGCCTAGTGCTTTTCAGAAGTACTAATGAGAATAATCACAAGAGAGAGCCCAGACGCGCTTGGGTCCCCTGCCGGACTCTGCCCCTCAGGTATCCCTCGCAAACGCGGCTCGCCGCCCGGGGCACGACTGTCCGTGGCGGCGGCCAGCCCTCCACCAAGAGGGCGCGGTACTCAACCATGAGACGGCGCAGACCATGACCTGCAGATGCCGACGGGCATCCGGTGCCCTGTGGCCTGTGGCCTGCCATGGAGGAGGGTGCAGGCGCCACGAATCTGCTCGTTTTGCTAGTGACTGCCGATGCCCCTCTGTCGGACTATGCTGGCACCTTTGCTGACTCGTGCTGCGTTAAGCTCCGGATGCACGAATTGTAGGCTGACTACCAAACGCAACTACCGATTTACTTAAGAGAGGCGAAAGTTCTACTCACAAGAGCACTGATTAGCAGAGTCTCAAGGAAGAAGATTCCGTGGAAGCTCATGGCCCACCTTGCTGGGGTAACACCTGCAGAGGTCGTGCCAGTGCTGGCTAGTGAGGAGAATGTAGTCCAGATCCTTGAGAAGGTCCGGCTTGAGGGTCGGTGTCAGTGCGTCAGACTCTGGCGCTAATAAAGGAGTATTGTCGAGAGCTAATGGCTTTTTCTTTCCACTAAACAAGTACTCACCCCAGTCTCCCATCCAGTCGCTAGAAAGCAGGTATTCGCCCCCTGACAAGGACCCGGCAGATACTGTGGCCATGATGTCATTGTACAGAGCTTTTTCTCTGGCAAGTGCCTCCTCCATTTTCTTGTTTGGCTTGACCTTCAGAGAGTAGCTGTCGTAGTTATCTCGCTCCAAGTAGTCAGTTAGGCTACCATCAAAAATGGCAGATATGGAGTAATAAAAGCACCCAGGTATAGGGTAGCGCTTGGCAAGCTGTGCAGGTTGGAGCGTGTACGACAGCACGGTAGACACGCTCCACGGACCCGAATGATCAATGCCTGTAGGTATGTGTCCCGAGCAGCCTCTGAGAGACGGCCAGTGAAGGTTATGGAAGCTATAAATGAAGTCGGCAGATAAGTCATAGTCTAAGTACGCGGTGGATAGTGCCGTACTTAACAAGGCATGCGAGCCCAGTAGGATCTCTAGAATCCCGATGCAGTCGGCCCTTTCGGTCATTATCCTGGTCATCCACTCTGGGGCGCTGGAGCCAGACCCTTTTAGATACGAGCATAGCTCTGTCCAGATGTACCCCTTCAGCGCCTCAACCAAAGGGCTCCTGGACTTGATAAAATATAAGATAGAGGCATTGCTAATAGGCGGATTGGTTACGCGAGTCACCTTGTCATCGTTGAAGCAGTACCATGTATTTGGTGGAGACGTTTTTACAGATGTACTTACATCAGGTATGCCCATGGATCTCAGCTCATTGTCTGGTGTTGCAGAAGGCCCAACGTGAGAGCCGAAGCTTGGCTTGTTCGAAAAAGGATCATTAGAAGACACCGATGGCAACGTGGAGACTCCAGTTGGAGGCGGGCCGGCGCTTTGGATATCCTGACTAACGCCTGATTGTACGTCATATTTAGCATCTGCACCTTCTTGTTGGACATTTCCCTTAATATACGCTACGTAATGATTGCCGTTGCAGTGGACAATGAGAGAAGCCAGCTCGTAGGTGGTAGATCCTGCCTTCCATATATCTACGTCCGCAAACAACTGTGAAAACTTGTCTGTACACTTATCTGGCAACTTGTGGAACAACTTATACAACGCGGTGCGTTTGATGTTGTATTCCAGCTCTGACTTCATGTCGTTTTGAATTGCGCTATCGTTTGGATCAATCTGCCTAACCCACCGTGCCTTATAATTGTTTATCATTTTAAACTGGGAGAATATCACCTGAATATCCGTTAATACGATAGTAAACAGCATATAGAGAAGATGCGCACGGCCTGATTGGCGCTCCAACGGACGTCTCCTGAGAAACTCTAGAGCGCCAGGGGCATCCACTATAAAATCCTCCAAGATTTTTTCAACTTCAGCAAGCTTATTTTGCGAAAGAAGCAGGAGAATATAGAAAGTACAGTTGAATATGTAAAGCATGTGGGTTGATAGGAGGGCTGTAAAATACTCTATCACATTAGGTGATATGGCCGTTAAGTTAAAGCCCGTGGGAATCTGGGCCAACAACTCTAAGGCCTCGGTAACCTCTGCCTCACAGATCCCGGCAGATGATGTCAATATGCGGGACGCCTTGAAGCGACGCAAGATGTACTCCATCGCAGCCACGACGATTGTAACCGAGTCATTATAAAGAAAGCTGGCAGATTTCATGACTATTTCGTAAATTAAAATAACAATCTCGTGGGAGAGCTTCTTGTACATCTGATACTGAATAAAATTTTCCAGGAAGGCGCGTATTTTGAAGTCTGTGCCCACATCAATGGTCATTAGCACTTTGTATTTCTTATGGGGGCTAGTGGAAGACAGATAGTCAGCCAGTGAAAAACTAGATAGTGCAGTTAGCTGAGAGCCGTGTGCTGTGAAGTGGCTAGAGGTGGATGACTGAGAGCGCTGTGTCTCCTGTTTAAAAGACGCACCATAATGTCCCTGCTTCTGGAGGGTGATTAGTACGTCTGGGCACATGTAAAGGGAAAGGTGCGTAGTCCCGTGTGTTTCTGCGCCACATGTATCACAGTGGAGTCCAGAACACTCCTCCTCAGAGAACAGCGCTCCTAGCTCCTCCAAAAATGTCTTCTCGGGGTTGTATGGAACTAAAAGGTCGAAGAATGGTTCGTAACGTGTTCTATGGGATCCGCATCTGCTACATTTCCTAAGAGTTTGTGAAATCCCACGGAAGCACTGTGTGACAAGTGTCTGTGGCTTTGTATTGCTGTAATTAAAGATCTGACGGATTTCTGAGCTGTAAGATGCGACAGGCATTCCAAAAGCATCGTACAAGGGCCTTATGCTGCCAGTCGTAGCGGTACTACCAGATTCCTGGCTCACAGAAGGAGATATTTGTTCATGCGTTGTGCAGCGCACCCACTTGAAGACGTAATCAAAGAATGTGCTTCGGCGGTATATTTCACTGTACTGGTGATTGATACTAGGTGCCTGAGAAGCGTCCTGCGTTGGTGGGAATGTATGTATTAAGTGAGCAAATGCGAGTTGAGGAGGATTGCTGAGATAGGAGAAGTGGTCACTTTGTCCGCAGGTGCTTCCGTTTTGTGCTGGGTTTGAAGACTCCATGGAGTTAGTAGAGGAAACGGAGGAGGATGAGCCACATGCATTTAAATACACCTCTAGTAGGTGGTGGTTTTCGCGCAATACGTTTTCGGTGAATGGACTGACTGCAAGGATGTCTCGTTTAAAAAGGTGCAGTAGTGCTTCCTCCGAGTTGTTGCGAGAGAAAATGCTAAAAATAGTATGCCTGTTTCCACTGAGATTGTCTGCAAAGAAAGCAAAAAGGTTCTCATTCAGATATGCCTGTGGCGGTAGAGAAAATCGCAGGGCGTCGTTTAAAAGTCCAAAAAGAGCCATCTGTATTTCATGTGCATCATGAAGGTCCCCAAGAGCGTGTGAAGGGAGAAAACTGAATAATGCTATGCTGAGTGCCTCGATATTAAGCCTTTTCCCTGATAATTTCGGAATAGGATTGACGAAAGGGGGAATAGAGGCGTCTGTAACAAGCTGCAGAGCAACCATGGTGAGAGTGAATTGTTGGAGCAAGTTTGTGTAGATTCCCGCATCCAGAGACTGAAGAATGGGTTGCAAGGCAATAAAGTACTGGGCAAATGGGGGCAGGTGAGCAAGTACCTGTAAAATTCCATTGAGATAGCATGTATTAGCATGACTGTGGATTGGAACTTTGGCAAAGCACTTTGCATGAACCAGTGCCTGCACAGAGGCGCCTGTGCTACCTATTCTTTCACTCTTAGGCTGCGAAATGGCCATATTATAATGAGAAAACGAAGCAGTCCCATTCAAATGTAAAAGCATATTCTCTAAGGTTGTGATTTTGGGCTTGTTCTGGGCAGGCCTTCCCAGTTGCCGCGAAACTGCTTGACCCTCCTGGTGAAGATTCACATCAGCCACCCGTGAGCCATCAACCTGGACAGAGCCTGCAGTGGCCTGCTCTAGCTTGATAAGCTTATCTTTAGTGATAGTCGTGAGAGGTTTTATGGTTGCAAGCCATGGGTTGCTGGTTTTGTACGAATTGCAATTATAGCACCAGAGATCGTGACAAGTCAGATGAAAAAAGATCGCATGGTGGTCCTGGTTGTAATGGTCTTTGGCATGCTCGTTGTCTGTGTAGCCACAGAAGAATCGCCCACATGTACAGCACATCCAGAGGGATTTCCAGGACTTGTTGCAGCGTGAGGCTGCGCACGTGGCATTCTTATCCATGAAGGCGCTCTTATTTGCCAGTATAAGCCGCTTCAGAGTCCTGATTTTAAGGTTCATATGACCACAGGGGGATACAAAGTCGTCGTCTGCGAGGATGTTCATTGATCCTTTCGGCTATGAGTAGGTGGGTGTACGGTCGCGTTCCCCTTAAGGCGTTTACTCTGTGTCTGCAAATTCGTCCAGAGAGGCGACAGCTTTAATTTTAGAGGCAGCAACGCTGTGTAGTTCCCAGCTTTTCCTCCACTCGCTCAGGCCACTTGCAATGTCCTCTTGGGCATCGCTCAGAAATAGTTCTTTTAGGCGGGTTTGGACGGCCGGGGATCGCCAGGTCTCTCGAAGCTCTTCGGACAGCTTCAAAATGTCATTGTAAATGACCATAAGCTGCTCCTGGAATCTGATTGCATAGTCCTCCAGCCTGACTCCTGTTCTGTCCCCAGATAGTCCATCTAGGATGCCTGTCAGTGTGTCCTCAACGAGTCCAAATGCACTATTAAATGTGTCCATTTTACAAAACAATTTGAATTTTAACGCCCAGACCCTAATGGATCACTCACCAAGTGTGGAATCGGCCCTGGACTCTATGGCAGCGGATCCGCGCGACCCAGAGCCTCCAGAGGAAGGCAGGAATGTTAACAGAGCGTCTATTCTGTCGTCCTCGTTTAACCTTTCCAATACCGTTCTTGGTGCAGGCATTTTGACTCTACCTTACAATCTCATGAATTGCGGCTGGCTCCTGGGGATGTTCTTCCTTGTGCTTATTGGTGTCTCTTCTGCGCTGTCATTTTACCTTCTTACCGTTGCTTCAGACGTCACAAAGATGTACCAGTATCGGGATATTGCTCGTGTGCTGTATAAACCGTGGTTCAGCCACCTTGTTGCTGTTATGGTCGCCATTTATACTCTGGGCACCATTGGGTCCTACTCCATAGTTCTGCGGGACAACATGTTCTGGTGGGCTGAGGACACGCCAGCCAATGCATCAAACAAGAGGGGGATGCTTTGGGCGATGGTCTGCCTGATAGTCTTTCCCTTAAGTCTCCTCCCACGCATCGACTTCCTAAACTTTACGTCTCTCGTGGCCATAGTGAGCATCCTTTATATCATTTTCGTTGTCGTTGGGTTCTTCGTTCTCACAACTTTTGATAAAACCAAGTATATCGCTAAGGGGCCCCCACAAGTCTTCAATTGGTCTATCAACGCGCTGACATCCTTTCCTCTTTTCACAACAGCATTCTGTGGTCACTATAATAGCCTGAACATCTATAAGGAGCTCAACAACAGGTCCATCAAGCGCATGAACATAGTGATATGCATTACGGTTATCGTTACGTCGTTATTCAACTCTGTAATGGCTCTCTTTGGGTATTTTACCTTCACAGACCTTTTGCACTCCGACATACTGAAGAACATAGCTGAGATTCCAGGGGCTTCGGTGATCTTCTACATCGCTAACTCTGCTATGATACTTGTGATGCTTTTTTCCTATCCTCTATTATGCTATGGCCTCAGGTGTACCATAGAATCTATGTTTTATTCGCCTGGCCAGAAGATTCCCTACAAGTGGCGTCTGCTTATCATAATGTTCAATGTCTTTCTCCCCGCTATCGTTGCAACGTTCGTTGATAGCATTGCCGACATTCTTTCATTTACAAGCAGTCTCTGCGGATCTCCAATGGTGTTTATTTTTCCAGGAATGTTTGGCTACAGTGTCACAAAGCGTTTTGGTGGTCCCAAGCATAGATACATCTCGTCCTTGAGTATTATAGTCTTGGGGATCTTTTACACCATCTCCGGATTTGGATCGGCTGTGTACTCTGTTGTATCTAGGTGAAAACTAACTTGTGTCTTCTGTTTGGTTGTAAATTGATAGGTACGCATTATCATTCATCGTCTTCGGAAGAGTCCAAGATAAGAGGAGCAGGTGCTGCGTCATTGCTTATGAGCGCCTCGCCACTTTGCTTTTTAGTACCTGCCACAATGGAGTCTATACTGGCAACAGCTGATCTTACCGATTGCATACTTAGCTGCGTGGTAGCTAAACTGGTAGCGGAGGGGAGAGCAGGCGTTGAGGAGACTACGGACATGTCCTCCGTCACACATGGAGTGGCGAAGACTGAATGAGCACCAATACTAAGTGACGGGTCAGATGAAATACCATTGTCGGCGTTGACGTCTGAATGTGGCGGTTGCGCATCTCCACTGATAGAAACAATTGGAAGATATGGAAGGAGGCCAGGACGATGCTGCTTCAATCCAGGTTCTGTAAGAGGAGCGTTTCCTGCCATGGTAAGCACACTTTCTAATGATATCTCAGAAGGGTCAGCAATGCCATAGGCAAGCCTCAGGTCAGAACTGACCTGCATCCCATAGAGGTACATCAGAGGAGTAGCTGGCAAAAGGGCAGCAGAAATAAGGCGGCGACAGCTAGCGAGGCGGCGAAGATGGTCCGCCACAAGTAATTGATCTGTCAGGGCTATCTCAAGAAAGTGTATTGTCAAAGGTAGGGCAGAGCTTAGCTGCCCGTTGATGGGAGTCAGACACAGATGCGTCAAGCCTTCTAGTAGGAATGTGTATAACTCCAAACTCTCAAAGGATAGCAATGTCTGTTGGTGTACACATTCCATTACGTAAGGGTACTCCTTCGTAGAGTAACCGTTCGCTTGTTCGCCCTGAACAACGAGGGCTTCCCGTGAATTATGGGAGAGTATAGACACAACACGAAGACATACAGATATAATATCTGTAAGTAGAGGGCATCCAGCGTCTTGAAATACCGTTGCATGAGCAGCAAGTAGCCGAATGCTACCAGAACTACAAAGGGCACGAAGTAGCTTTGCAAGCTCTGGCAAGTTACGATGAGAATGAGTCTGTTTGGCCAAGCCCTTGGCGACTGACACTAAATCCAAAAAGTCCTGATACATGGTCAAAACCAGTGTTGTAAAGCTATGAAACCGCTCATTGTGGAGGCGATTGTCGATGGGAAAGGTAAGAGATGATTCAGCGAGAAGCGAGGCTAAGCAGTTATAAAGGTGTGGCTTTATGATGGTGAGCGCATCCGCAGGTACAGTGAGGAGCTGGACAAGCGGCCAGAAAAGCGCTGTCTTCAAACCATTGAAAAGACCAAAGTTCATTTCAAGAATGGTAGTGCACGCCAGAAGAAAGTGTGTTGAGATTGCTGCCAAGTCGTTGAAAGAAGGTGTTGTTATGAGTTTCTCCAACAGCGTTTTGCTGCAAGAGATCATAAGCTCAATGAGCCCGGCCACGGGATAGAAAAGAACAGGGCAGACATCATTTCGAAGAGGAGACACCTGTTCACCGACTGGGATTTCATACTGGCTCAAGCCAGATGGAAGAGAAAGAGTGCTTTTAACACATAAAGCAAAGAACAAACTACAAGTACGGGCAAAGTTATGCAGAAACTTACTAAATCGTATGTTTCCTATGACAGGATGATCCTTCCAGAAATTGATACAGGCTGCAGAGGACGATACGCCAAGAACTTGTCCAATAGATGAGATAACCAAGTACCCATCGAGCACAGATAGCTCTACATGTTCGAAAAGTCTAGATTCTGCCATACACTTGAATGCGACAAATATCCGAAGTAATTCTGCCCCTGCCTCGTAGCGTATCGCTCTACTTTCTAATGCGAGGATAACAAAACTAAATAGTGACGCTGCAATGGTGATCAAGTTATCGATACGGCATTTGTTCAAACTGGCACCGACGTATGTCACTGCAATAACAACTGAGAAGCACGCTGCACGTATTTCAGCAGCCCTACTGCGGAGGAATGTTCGCACGTGAGCACATTGTTGTAAGCGAAGTAGTAACGTGAAGACAGATGAGATGGTATCGAACCCTCTGTGGAGTTCTGCGACTGATGGTTCGCCGCTATGAGAAAGAATCGCGCGCTGGGGCCACGCTAGAAGGCATAAAAGTGTGGAAAAGGTGGTTGACTTGATCTGATGGCTCCCGCTGATACTGATCATTCTTAGAGCAAAATCGCCATAAGAAAGGACAAGGACCTTCGTTAACGAGGCCCTCTGAGGATCATGGAAGAATCCTGCATGAGAAACCTCCATTTCACGAGAAATGCCTATGAAGGCGTCGTCATACAGCTTCTCTAACCGTACGGCGTTTCTTAGCATAAAACTGTCTGTACACTTCGGAAGGGACTGGCTTAATGTTGCAGCTAGTTTCCAAGCGGCTAGCACATTGTGCATGGATGCTTTTATGCTGCGTGTGAGACAAGTAGAAACGATGGTTTCTGAGGTGCGTGTCGACGCTTTATCTAAGAGAACAAACAGAGAGCCTAGGAGTGCTGGCGTATTCGCTTGTTCAAAGAGCTCAGGGACGTTCATTAAGAGGTAGAGAGGACCTTTATACAATTATTTGTTTACCAAGAAATCTTGCACGCGAGGTACTGAAACCGTGGTTGACTCTTCCTTATTCTACTAAGGTCGTCAGGAAATCCAAATACAATGCAATTGGGGCCTGCATCGTATGTGCAAAAAGCCTGCAGTCCTGCTGTGCGTCTTTGAGTGGTGACCCAGTCGGAGAAGGCACGCCCATCCTCTGTTATATATGTCACTTCTGCCGCCTCCTGCACAACGCTATGCATGCACTTCCAGTCCTCTTCACACACTTCAGCCAGGTCATTGAAGCACCCACGTTGCAGGGCAGATCTGCAGCGGTCAAGACGAGCGGGAATACGAACCAACCGTGCCTTCTGGGATGGATGATCTGCACATTTATTCATGGCTTCTGTGGACGAGAGGGGCTTTGGAGCGGATGAAAAAAGAAGTATAAGGCACTCCAGAGAGTGAAAAGAGGGGTGAACGGAAAGGGGGACTGCGTGCCAGCGGAGCAGAGAGTGTGCGTTGGCGTCACAAACCATCTCCACAGCTCCTGGATACACAGAGCGTGCGCCTGAGCCAGAATATAGCCGTGCAAGACATGAAAGAATCTTTCTATCGAAGTTTGTTCGGTAGTACTCGTTCAGGGCTAGAGCGAGTGCGGCTGCACCGGCAGCTGAAGATGCGATGCCACTAGCGATGGGGATATTAGTCTGAGACACTATGGAGATGTCTCTTGAGAATTCTTCTACAAGCCCCAAGGCAGACGAACCACTGGAAGCAGAGGCGCCCGTTAAATGTGCACATTGACTGAATCCATCCAGAAGGCGCACTAGGGAATCCTTAACCGCAACAGTGGTCCCATTTATCTCCATGGTCGGACCAATTGTACCTTTGGAGACATCACGGGACAGCACTTTTGTTTTGGCCCATAGAGTTTCCGCAGATAGCGTGAAAGAGATAGAGCCAGAAGCGGGGGAGTTAGTTTTCTGGTCTCCCTTGCCCCAATACTTAATTAAAGCGACGTTGGGCGCAGCTATAGCTTGCATTTCTGCTGTCCTTAATGTAAATTGGGTTTCAAAAAATAGAAACTAGGCTGTGTGTTTCTCTCCCCACAGATGGACAGCTCTGACTCTTCTAGTTCATCTGATGGTGCCCCATGTGGCGAAGTACCAGTGGGGCCCTACGATCTTTCTAAAGCCATTGCCACGGACTCTGGAGTCATGGACCTTTTATCAGAGGATGCTCGCTACTTCTTCAAGTTCAGTCTTCATGGCCCCCGTCCTGTGATGTTTTATCAATATAAATATCCTCTCCGACTAACTAGCTCCGTCCGTCTAGAGGACCTGCGCTCATCTTTGAATAGATTCATCATGAGAAAGAGCAAGGAGGAGGCCCGAATTACCTTCTATAACGGCGAAGCACGGCGTCAAGTGCAGCAGGCCGCAGCCAATATGGACGCGGAAACAGACTATCGACTGACGCTTCGCAAACACGTCGACCTGTATGGAATGGAGTCTGCCGCTGCGGAACTTGGTAACTTCATGCTTACAACTGCCCAGCGCGTTGACCGCGAAGTACGGATGCATGACTATATCTGCACTTCCATTTCTGACCAAGAAACCCTTTCTATGCTGCGCTTTACAAAGCGCTCTGTGCATGAGCTGAGCTATGCAGCGCTCCTTCGAATGAATCTATCAGTAGAGTGCGACACCTTTCTTCTTGATAAGCTCTTAGCTTCTATTGCTCTGGAAGCAGCTGGAACAGGGGACAGTGGAACCACTGGCTTCTTCTCCCTTGAATCAACCATTAAAGCGCCATTTCTAAGACCAAAATTCGTTGATTCTGAAACCAACTGTCCTTTTGCAGATAACCCTGTCGGTACTGATGTCGACCCGGTATCACTCAAAGAACCGGGTTCCACTGAGCCTACCAAGCAGGATGCACCTTCACACAAAGATTGCAGTCCCGAAACCCAGCCTGTTGCTGGTTCGATACAGGAAAAAGAACCCTCCGAAGCGGCTGCGCTCCAGGAGTCAGATCATATGTCATTTCAGCTCTTCACAGAATGCATCGAGAAGCTCCTTGACTCTGTTGGGTCAGGTCCTCTTCTTTCAGATCTTGCTTCCTACTACGACATCCTCAGCATGTATTCAGTGACTGAAGCATCTACCGACTCCACTGTGCAATCAAACATCAAGACACTCAAGTCGGTGAAAAACGTTGTAGACAAAGAGGACGATCTAAATTGCGGCGCCAGCATGCCTTCAGGCTCATCTGATTCGGTGGAGATTCATCCGATGTCAACTTTGTTGTCTAGGTATGAGAAGTACAGGACATGCCCGAATCTATACAGTTCGGAGTTATCTGTTTTGTTCTGTTCATCATTCTATCATGAAATTTCAACCTGCCCTCTGGTCGATTTCGCGGCAATTATTGGGAAGCTCACTGTGAAATCAGCCGCCAGTACAAGGAGGCCGAGTGCCACAATTGCGCCGAAGGTGACGACCCGCGGAAGCTCGCCTTCAGCAACAAAGCGATCGCCGTCCAGTACGGCCTCCTCTAAGAAGGCTCCGCAAACTCCCGTTATGCACACTCCTGCTGCGGTACTAAAGGACCCGAGCATTGATGCTGCCGCCATGCTAGACGAGGGATATCTAGATTATAACCAGGTTCTTAACGTGTTCAAACATATCTATCACTTTTATCAATACTGCGTGGACCCTTCCAGAGATGTGAAGCTTTTGCGCTGCGCTGTAATGGATCCAACCTTTTCACTTTCCGAGTATGTAAGATCTCTTGCTTCTAATGGGCAAAATGCTCTTTCGCAAGTTTCTATTGCAAATGCAGCGTTCTTCCTTGAGTTTTCCTCACTACTATCTAAGGGCTCTCTAGATAATGTTGATCTCCTTACAGACCTTTTTCACTCCGAACAAGCAAATCCAACGTTGTCTTCACCACTTTCTGTAAAGCAAAAAGGGTCTGCAGAAAGGCCTAGATCTAAGGCTGTCACGCCACCAGGGTCGCGCGTAGAATTAGAGGAATACTCTAATGGTACCTCATCATTCTTAGATTTGCTAAACATAGACTTTGTTTCTGTAGGCGACCTAATTAATTACTTCCGCTTTCTACGTACATTTGTAGATGACAGCTATGAAGTACGGGCACGCCAGTCGCTTCTAAAGGAGATACAGGACCTGGTACTTCTAGAGCTGTGGAAGTCTGACAATGACACAATGTCCATACGGAACTATCTTATTAACAAGAACAGCGTTCCATATGCTGCCTTGACAGACTGCTCATTGGCTCGGCAAATTAAACCACCAGCTGTGTCACAAGACGACAACTATTTTACGCTATTACTAGCTAATTTGAACAACGATGCATATATAAGGATGCTTATTGACAAGATTGATCTGGTCTTTGTCACTGGCGACCCGGTGTCCGGGAAGACCCTCGTCACGGCAGAGCTCTCAAGACGCCTGTCTGGAGAGCGAAAAATCCCTACCGGTATAGTGGACGCCTGCACTATCTACCGCTCGCTCTATGAGGAGCTTATGCGTATCCTCGACGATCGAAGCTCTAAGTACGAGTCACATAAGGATATCTCCTCCCGAAGTGTATACTTAGAGGATGAGCTGATGAGCGACCTCCTTACCCTTCATAATAACTTGCTCTATACACAATTGACCGGCGCCCAACCGGGGGCACGATTCTATCCACATCCTCTCCATAACCCTAAGAGCCTTAGCGATGGTCTGATATTAAACAGTAACAGCATGGCCAATTGTGCCAGTGTTCCTGATCTACATGATCACTCCTCCGATAGTCCTATCCAGTCCCTTCATCAACGGGCTCCAGGAAGAAGCACTCTCCGCGATGAGTTGCCCATTGACACAGACACTCTTTCCTCACAAAATGTTAGCCGTGCAGTAACGCAGGATGCTGCGGCTCATGATGTGAGAGGCAGCAATTCTGCACATGCTGCCATTCGGCACAACATCTCGTCTGGGGGCAACATCTTTGTACCAAATGAACTGTGCCGTGACGGGTCTCTCTTTTCGCAAAATGAGGGAGAGATTACTGACGAGCCTTCGGATAGCCACCAACAAACCATACGCTTCAGCATCCCCTCTGACGTTCAAGCCATACTCCGCACACCAGAGCAATATATGATGTTATACCGTGCCATTCAGAGAAGGGTGCGGAAGAGTCTCTTGTCTAGGACACATCCTAGTGAGCTTTCTCTTGCTACTACGGACTCTTCTGCAGGAGCTGACGACCAGTCTAGTGAGCTTCAAGAAATAGAAAGAGTCGACAATGGAGTCGATGATCTGGCTAGCGTAGTTGAATCTATTCTTTCCGGTAAGGACTATTATGCTTCAGATAAGCTAACGGTTGATGTGACAGATGTGGATCAGATCAATAGATTTGTTGCTCGCTCCATGCTGGTTCAGGCTATTACACAAAGCTTGCTAAGTAATTATACATGCCTGATCTTTGACGGCTTTCCCAACTCAGTTTGTGACAGCGATATTATCGAGGACTTACTAAACGGATGCCTAACAAGGGACTCTTTACAGAGGCTTTTGAATGGGTATGCGTCTCATGTTACAGCTAGTTCTGACCAGAACGTTGATGTTACCCCAGCCTTGCATGCAGCATCGAGCCTGACTGAGTCTTTAACGCCTGTGTTTATAAAACGCTCTGGCATAACGTCATTAATTTATCTTCACGATGATAACTTTGAGGCTATTTGTCGAAGGTTGTATGGTAGGCTATTTATTTCAAGTCACCCGGTAGAGTGTGATGACTTATTCGATGCCTACCTGACCAGCCATCACATGGACCATGGGGACCCGTACAATACAGAATTATCAGTTAACGAGGTACAGTGGCCATCAAAAGACCTTGGGCTCTGTAGAACATCCACATGTATCAACGAACACGAGGAGAGTATGACAGACGATGCAGACAATCCCAAAAAACAATATTTAACCATTGACACTCAAGCTGTAGGTCGTTCACATCAACGGAAAGATCGTTCAACGTCTTCTGGAAGTGACTTTTCACCAGATACTTCCATGGACTACTCTTCTAATGAGGACGAGTCCACTGATCCTGATTGTGAGCGTGTACGAAAGGAATTCCCGATTGGTTCCGAAGCATCTAGCCCTCAGCACTCTGGTACTCATACCCATACCTCTCCTAACTGTGCTGCCGCGACTGCTATCCGTAGCACGCGGACCTCAAAGAGCATTCTCTACAATAGTCGGCGACTTAATCTATCGGCTGATAACCTTGCTGTGTATAGTGCCGGGCTCAAAGTACCTGCACATGAAGTCCGTGACATAGGATTTATGAACTCGGCCACTCTTGATGTTCTCAATACGGACCCTGTGAAGGATTCGGTCCTCTTCGGGGATGATTACACACGGGCTCCTGTAGAAATACCTCTTAAACCAGTAGCACAGTGGGCAGATCTTCCGACAAGAAATGTATCCAAGGCAAATCTCAGTCTCTTAAGCGTTTACACAACGACGTCCCTTGGCTTTGCTCCTTGGGCAGACGAGAAGGGCGATGAGCATTTTTCAGTAGATGATACCTTCATCAAGAGCTATCCTATTGTCGATCCACAAGCGTACGACGCATTCTGCAGAGCCGTTGCGCAGAATGCTGTTCGCCTAAGTACAGGCTGTCCGCACAAAGTAAGAGGCACTGACTCTCCCTTAAGTGACGAGAGAAAGCTTAAGCCCTCTATAGCGGAGGTGTTCTTCTCCTATCGCTTTTTTGATGTCTATGGAGAGTCTTTGACTGATCCTCCACAGTATGCGACACCACACAAGCACGAAGTGGTGAGGAACCTTGTCCAGCTCAATTACGAGAACAGACTACTGGTCAATAGAGTGGATATAGAATTAGCTTCTTACAAGCAAAAACGGGACACCCTACTTGCCTGGATGCAGCATGTATATGGAGACCTGCAGCCCCGTGTCTCTCTTCCGCCATGCATCCAAGCAGATGCACTGTTTCGGCGCTCAAGGCACAGATCTGATGGAATCGAGATTTGCTTCACTGACGATGTGGATCACGAAGAAGCCCTAGTTCCCTCTGTTCTCTGTGTCTGTAATGTTGGCCCGCTATTTGACAAGGCGCTAGCAGCCTTTTCTGACGGTCAGTCTGGTAGTGTGTTTGCAGAGGAACTAGCTGAAGTTGGCAATAGAGTTTATCACCATGTACTTCACGCAATAGAGCACCGCAAACAGAGTGTCTCTAGTGCGTCCTATGAATTGCAAGCCATGCTACCGCATGCACAAGGGTCTAAGGCTTTTACTGCTCAAAAGTGCGTCGAGAAGTCTAGTTTTGCAACCGAGTTTCTAAAAATGTATCAAAAGGAGCTAGGAGTGCAGACTCCCAGCACAGAATACTTGGACCACCCGATTCCAGAGCCACCGCTTGATGCCACCGACCTAAAGAAGGCTAAACCTGTTCCCGCAAAAACACAGGGCAACAAGGCCAAAACTACGCCTTCTGATGCTGCCTATGTTGCGCTAAATCCCCTGACCACATTCAATCTTCCACAAAGCTTTTTCTCTGGCACACTTTCTAATGCACTACAAGATATAACAAGAGGATACAAACAGCGACAGGTCTTTATGGAGCAATCCGTTTATAAGCTTACAATATCTCAATCTGCGATGACAGACATATTGACTCACGAGGCTGCTGGACAAACAGATCTACTCACCAACTTCTATGATGTTTCGCTGGAGCGTACCCAAGCTATCTTCATTGAATTTCTCAATTTTTACAAAAGCATTGATCGAGAAGCACGGAGTCAGCCAAATATTAAGGCAGACGCCCTTTTGCTCATAGACAAGTGTCTTGCACAATGCAACGATGAGGTCTTCAAGACCAAGACTCGATCGAACGTATTGATTAATGGACTAACCACACGGTACCTCCGGCTTTCTGCTAAAATGTCTCTTGACGTCCTTTCCTTTGGTGACTATAATGAAGTCGTTTCCAAGCATCTCCCACTGACGACAAAAGACAGAGAAGCTGGCATTGCGCTGGGGATTCTGTTGTTTCAATATGTTTCCTCTCTGTACGATATAATGTGGAACGACATTGCCTATGTTTCCCTTGTCCTGTTCACGTTGCACGAGGTATCCTTGTCTGCATATGATGCGTCAACTAACATGCTCTATGATCTTTTAGCTGCACTTTCCGTAGACTCGGAGCAACAAGCCCTTGCGGAGGCATATAACAAACAGCTGGAGCCGCTCTTGAATGGACGGCAGGTTACTTCCGCAATGGTTGGACAACAGCTCTCTCAATTGAAGACTTTCGGACGAGTAGCTCCACCTGTGTTAATCGTCAGTACAAGCTGTCTTCAGGAGCACGTGCAGCAAAAGAATCAGAAGCCACACGAAGGCTATGCCGCTGCCTTAGAGCCTCTCTATGCACTAGCGAAGAGCTTAGCCGGACCTTCTGACGAGCATAAGGCGCTGCTATTGAAGATGAAGGAGAAGGCTGTCACGAGCCTGGGACAGGATCCCGCCTTGACAGTCGAAGAGTATGCGCACTATAACTATCAAGCTAGTAAGGATGCTATAGATCAACTAAATGATTTGGTGCATAATGGAATGCTCATTTCCCAAGGTGCAGGCGCTACCGTGACACGGGCTTGTTTGCATCCGGTGTATAACAAGCTTGTTATGCGTTTATCTGGTAAGTTAGGAAACAAGTTATCGTTTGCTAAGCAGCAAGTACAGACCTATATTGCAATGTGTACCGACGGTCTCTCCAATACTTTACTAAAGGTAGGGGATATGATCGACAGTCTCTATGCGTCAACCCTTTCTGTTACTGCAAGTACGGCCCGGGCCATGCAAACCGTTGTTGATAAGGAGCTAGATATATTGGGCCTTCATGTTGACATGGCAGCAAAGCGCATCAACCTTGAAGTCAACGAGTAAAGTGGTCACTCGCTGTATACTTGATACTTTCGCTGCCAGTTGCTCTGAGCTAGGGTTCTAAACTGGGCATAAAATCCTAAGACTAAAAAAGTCATGCTTGAAATGACCCACAAGACCTTCTACCTGTTCCTCGGGCGCGTTCACTCTCCAGGCCAGCAAGTGCTTCACAAAGTCTTTGACATACGGCGGGGGGAGTTACTACTGGCTCGTGAGATTGCCTTGCCACGTCTAACCGACGATGCCCTCAAGGCTTACCGAGATGCAGCCCCAGATGCACTGCGAGACATAGACGACATGGAACTGATAAACATCGTCAAGAATAAGAGCTCGGTGTTTCTTATCTTTCAGCTAAGTTGCGCAGATGTTGACCGCCTGTTTGGGATTAGGATCCGCGCAGAAAAACCTGTCCCAGAGCAAACGGTATACGACATGATTGCAGAAGTCACAAATATCATGTGCTTTGAGCAGACAGCAGTGTCTCTTTTGATGCAAGAGACCATCAATCTTAGTACCATTCCATCAACAGTCTCCACCATTTCTGCATGTACCTCCGTCACTGACGAGGGAAAGGTTCTCTTTGCAGTCGGACTACTTGCGCTTTGTCTGATGACTGTTACCCCTTTTGCCGACACGCCAAAGCGCATCCACCATCTCATCCTTGACCTTATCGAGTATGAGTTTACTCTTGAGAGTAACCTGTACTCCGATGCACTAGTAGACATGGTGACACGAATGTGTATTATTGCAGGACCTTGTGCACCACTCGACGGCCTTCCGATAGCCTTTAATGAAATAGTTACAATTCCCATCATATCACGCTTTATTAAGGACATTGACGACTACTGTAAGGTGGAACCTGAAGCAGGGCAGGTACCAGCGCCTACAGCGGCTTCTTTTTCTTCTTCTTCTGTGGAGATTGGTATCCAGTTAATGCCGTGCAATGGATATGACAATTCCATAACAAATAGTGTTGCTGATAAAATAATAGACAATAGCTCCAACCATACACTGCCTGGAGCCCCGGGGCATGAGGAACCAAATGATACTGTGAGCTTACTTTTAGAGCACGGCCCAACGGGTATACATGAACGCTTAGTGGAGAATGATGTGGTCTTGCCATCAGTGCATAGAACTGGGCTAGATATCAAGGCTTGCCAGGATACTCCCATTGAGGTGGAAAATAAAGATGTATCTAATGAGTACAGTCCAAAGCATATGCATACGGGTGTACCGTATGCAAGCTCTAATTGTGACTACGCCAAGCATGAGCCAGAACTCTATGACGCAGATGAGCAAACCATGCCCCTCAGATCAACATCTGCACGCTTAAAAACGTATAGTACAAATACGGACACTCATGTAAGGAATAGAGTAGTAGATATTGTCACCACAGGATACCTGGCAGCAGAATCGTCCAGAGGAAGGGGACGTTGTAAGTCAGTAAGCTTTAAGAGTAAGAGGCAGGATGATTGCAGTATAGATCCGTCTGACATAACCCTTATTGCCAGAAGAGAATATATTAGATATTATTAACATGTCATTGGCATATAGAAAGTAGCCGTGCGTAGATCCTCTGCTCACGCTTTTTCTTTATTGCGACAATGTCCACAAAGCGCATAGATACATATAATAAGAAATATAATAAAAGAAGCTATCGCCAGAGACAATAGCTGCGTGCGATAATTCAGTTGGTGTGCAGTGGCGCACATCTCTAGCGTTACAACTGTTTGTTCGCTCAGCGGACTCAGAGAACGTAAGGCAATCGGTGTCTTGAATTTTTTATTTTTATCCACGGTGGATGGATACAAAATGGATCTGTGCGGGACATTCGTCATGCTGTAAGAGGTGGTTTCGACAATAATTACAAGAGAATATACGCAGTCCTCCACCATTGAAGATAGTTTTGCCCTACCTTTCTTCGGTATCACCACCGGGTTCACAACAGCAAGCATTTTAAAGTACTCATCAATAGTGCCAGACAGATTGTAGATCTGAGGCTCATTGGGCCGCAAAACACTTCTGTATTCGGAGATATACGGAAAGTAGGAGAACTCCAGTTGCTCATTCCTCAGGGTTAATGGTACACCCAACCCTAGCATGCAGTGGTTGACGTCAAGGAGCATGAACTTAACAGAAACAATCCCCTGGAGCTGACCAAGCACTATGGTGTCGTTGGTCAACATAGAGATGTTTCGGCTCAGAGAAAGGGTCTCGTAAGAGCCATATTGTAGTGAATACTCGCTGACTGTCCGAACATTTTCATAGATCTCGACGCAGTCAGACACTCCTATGATACCCAGCTCAGTGTTGACGCCAGGAGGGGTCAAAAATAGGGTTGTGTTCGGCCTGATATAAATTGATGTCTCGTAGGTCACGTTGCTGGCCAGGTAGCCACCCAGGAAACCTATGAACGCGCCAAATGTTACACAAATCATAATAAGCCGTTTAGGGCTCCACAGCTTCTGAGGAGGATTACCGCCTGCATGCCCAGCATTGGAGTTTTCTGCTCTTTCTCTCATAACTCTTGTAGTACTTGTATGATGGTTGCTTCTTTTATTTTTCAGGGCTTCTCTTCTTTTCAATCACAGACAAGCTAAGACGCAGCGTAATCAATCTGACTTTGAAGACGCATGCAAAGCTTTCGGTATCAGAGAGAGACTATTCGTCTCTTCGAGAACAAGCATCCTATGGACTGTGCTACTTTTGATACAGACGATGACACCGGCCAAGGTATACGATTTACATCGTCGAGACTTCTATCTATCAACCAAAACCGTCGCGTAGAGGAAGGAATAGCTGTTTTTGGTGATCCAGCTCGGAGAGCAAAGAGCTATCCGGTCGTTATGAAGACCCTTTACTTCGGTTCTAAGCAGCAACAGCAAGAGGCAGTAAGGGAATTTATGTTTCACCAAGCTCTCCAGCATCCCAATTTGGTCCGCTGTCTTTGTACCTCACAGGAGGGGAGCGAGCTAAAGATCCTTCTTGAGCACTGTAAGTACTACGACCTTGACCACTACACTGGCGTATTCACTGCATACACCGCAGGTCGCATCGTTGCACAGCTTTTTAGTGTGCTTCATTACCTCCACACTCTCCCTTACTCGTCTCTTTTCTTCGTACACGGAGACGTGAAGAGGAGCAACTGCTTTCTGGATCAAGACCGGGACCAGAAACTAGGAGACTTTGGGAGCACACATTTTCAAAGGTATGATGCAGCGTCTTTACAACAAGTTCCAGCAGAGGGTCACCACGGTGTGACACGAAGCTATCTACCTTACTTTCGAGACGGCACCCCAGTCGTGAGCCAGTGCACAGATATCTGGGCAGCCACTCTCGTTAGCATCTCCATCTTGGGTGACCTAACGTCATTCTTTCAATTCACCAACTCTGCCTCTCTCACACATTACTTGCAGAACTACCATATCGACCTTCTAGACGCTCTCAGTGGGCACGACCCCCGTTATGCGGAGTTTCTTCTGTATTTCAGCACGGACGAGGCCATTGAAGCATATTATAGTTCTCGCTCCACTGATCACGATGCTGTTCGCGCACGACTCAGGGCTTTTATGTGTTTGCCTCCAGTGAGGAGTTTTCTATCGGTGACGCCCCTCTTTTCATCATTGAATAACCAGGAGGTACCCTTTTTCATACGCGAAGAAACAGCCAGCGGGTTTACAAAGCTCCATCGTGCATATACAGAGAAGACCTTACTCACTTTAGCAGCTGCTCAAACCGGGACCGGACCATCCTCATCATTGACGCCCGAAGGGGTGACGAAGATAACTTCTCGCACAGTGTATTTTACCAGTGATCATGCAACGGTTCATTCAGATCCGTTTGTTATGTCTCTGTGTGGAGAGATAGAGGCCATGAATCTTTGTCCTAGACTCCTGGATTGGCTGATTAGATTGGCGCTTAAATACATTGAGTCACCAGAAGAATTCAAGGCTATTTGGTCGTCGATGTACACGGAGTTGGTCACAATTACTGCTGGGAAGTCCATGTTCTCAGAGGTTAGTTCTCCGCTAGCTCAACAAGACGATCTTATTAGTGACTCATTTGGGAGAGAGCGTGCATCGTGCTTTCAACTGTCTGATGAATTTGATCTTATTCAGATCGCCCTATCCAACGCTGGTGTCCAAAATGCCTCATATGTATGGTCTCTTATTATGGATTATGTAATCCTCTGTCCAGAGCCCCGAGAGGACCTTTTAAGTAGAGGACTTTGCGTCCAGCCAGAGTTGTCAGATGCTGGAAGAAAAATTCAATCTGAAAAGGAGGTAGTTTTAGAGCAGACCTATGCAACCCGTGGAGGAGCCTCAGGTGCCAGTATCATTTACGCGGGAGGAACTGAACCGAAAGGTGACTGCGTTGCGGAAGGAGGCCGCTGAGTTTGAAGCACTGGTCCGTGAAGGACGGAAAGACTCGAGCGAACCACTGCCAGAGACAGTCGATGAGAAGGACAACGGGAACGAAAGACTCAAACGCGCGATTGCGCATAAAAAGGTGCCTGATTTCGACGCAGGGTTGAAAAAACTTGCTGACGCAAAGGAGGCAAGGCTGAAGCTTCAGGCAGAGTGTGAGGCGGTAAAAGCGCGAATTGGTCTCTGCCTTAGCAATCCAATTTTTGATGGCATAGAGGAAAATGACGAAGCAAGAGGCGAGCAGCCGCTCTACGATAATTGGTCCACAGAGATGAATATGAGGGCTCAGCTACTTCTTGAAGATGGTGTTGTTGACGATAGTGACGACGAGCGGGCCGCAGCGGAATACAAAGATGCTCTGGAGGAGGTTAGGCAGTTCGATTCGCAGTTTCTAGCACATGCTAGTGATGCCCGGGCAGAGGAGGACCTCCCAGTCGCTTCTCCATGTAAATAGATGAGTTTCAAATTTAGAATAAAAAAGGAAAGGATAGCGATGAGTGTACTGAAAAGGAGTTTTTCGCCCCGTCATTTCCTGGATCTTGTGGCGGATTACGCATACGTATTGTACGATGACGCGGCGGCTACCCACGAGCGCAAGCAGACGAAGCAAATGCTTCAAACAAATAATGTACCAAGAGTCTTCATTTACGATCTACCAATGCTGCTTTCTGAAGCCTTGATCTCCAAGAGGCATACCCTCCGCTCCATCTTCGTAATTGTTTCCACAGAAGCGGCGATTCAGACAGTTCAGAGCAATCAGTTTGTCGGACTCGACTACAAGGTGCTAACAGACGCTGAGATGCTGAGGGTCTTGAAGAATTGCGAGAGCTTTGTTGATGACTTAAAAGCAAAGACGTCTGTGCGCATTGGAACGCTCTCCGAGATTATGATCCACAGGCTCAAGCATATTACATTAGTCTGGGCGGCAAAATTTGGCTCTGCCGGCACAAAGAATTTCTACACTGATCCGGCCCTCCATACAGGGTCGAAAGCTGGCCACGACATGATCAAGAAGGCCGTTTCTGATTGTGCAGACGCCTTTACTAACTACCACGGTAACATAGTTTCATCTTTGGCTAGCCTTGTGGAGCAAAGTGGGTACGCACCCACTGTCCCTCATTCTCCGTCTAATAGCGCCCTGCCAGGGGGGTCAGGTGCAGATGTTCCCCGCCCCTTATCAACTATATCTTCATCTATACTATCTACCCTCCAGCACCTTCTCAGCACTCGTCACCAGTCTGTAGCGCAGCATGTGACTGAGGTTTCTAGTCAGGCACAGAAGCAGATCTCTGCCAGCAACCAGGCCTTTCAGACGAACGTCCTATCTTTGATAAATCAGATCCTCAACACAACTGTCGGGGGAGGATGGCCGATGCTCTCTCTGCACATCCAGGATTTTTTCCACTACTTCGCTCCCAAGAACATTGATGCGACGATGGAGTACAACACTAGTGGGATATCTAACGGGGTTGTGCTTCTCCACTACTTCGCCGATAGACTGGCGACAGTATACGAACCCGTTACCTTGTCGTTAGACCTCTGCGACGATCCCACTAATGCCTGGTTTTACGTCAATGAAATCAGGCCAATGTATTCTTTGCAGGTAGACAATAGCCCGTGTGGCCGCCTACTTATTCGTGGAGACTACACATCTCAGACAAGCTGTATTCTACAAGACAAGTACCTCCTGTCGGGCGCCACAGATTTAGCCACGACTTACCGACAATATGAGGCGTACATTGCTAAGGCTGTCCATGCGCTGTCTCAGCTCTTGGTCAGCGCCTGGAAGCACTCTCTTCGTGCCCAGAAGCTGATTGTCGAGGAAATAGAGTCTCTTAAGAGTGGACGCGTATCTATCAACTACGAGACGTTTCGGCACATTATCGCTGGCCACACCATAGACGTAGGCAGGCAGGGGGACAAGGGAGCCTCATCAGAAGTGCCTGGTTCAAATGGTGCAGCAACCAATCCTTTCATAGGTGCAGATCTTCCTTCAAACAGCCTTGCCTATGCACTCCATCACACTACCTTCGTTACATCCTTCTCTGATCTGATCCTCCTTTTGGCCATTCGGTTGAAGAGCCCTTCTCCAGACTCCACCTTTAACTTGACGGTCAAGAACATTGGGGGCCCAGCCGCACCAATAGTCACTGTCCCAACTAGCGGTGCAGCGCAAGGGGGCGCAGCAAAATGGTCTTATGCGTATATGCGGCGCCTGTACATTACCCAGGCAGACATGGACAACTACGTCACGACCATTGCGTATCTGACCACCCTCCCTTTTGTTATTCTAAACGAGTTTCTTGATTACATGGCATACCTAAATCAAAAACCCTGCCAAGAGAACTTCTCAAGATACCGACAGGCCGTCGTTCTAACTGAAAAGATGGGACAGTTCTGTGCCCAGAATGGGCTTTCTGAAACTGTTCTACTCTATATCCAGAAGATTCTTGACGCAGATTGTGATAATATGGCAGAAGATTTTATCTTGGCAAATCAGGTGGCTCTTAACTCTATTTCTTGGCGAATTGATGGTCTTGTGGATGGATTTGTAGAGTCTTATCTTGCACTGGTGGAATCCACCGTTGCTGATGACCGCCGAGTCGGGAAGAACGTATTCGGAAGCGGCGCTCCACAAGGTGTTTCATTGACCACTTCCGGGCTTACACGTCTCTATACGTATCGCTTCCTTCATCTGTTACGGCAGTCTATGATTCCTCGACCAGGTGCAGAGCACGACGCGACATCGATTATGGACTTCGATGAGCAGATTCTGCTCTCAAAGTCTCCCTATCATAAGGTCCAGCCCTCTATCGCCCTGTACACACAGAGCCCCGACTGCCCTTCACTGAAAGACGACGTGATCAGCATCAGGCCACTATCCAACGCAATCACGTATCAACTCTTTATACCCGTCTCGGGAAGGAACCGGACGACATTTGAGCAACTTATAAGCCTGGCAGATTTCATGAGCCTCGTTGCTCGTTTTAATCCCTTCCCTCACCGTAGCTTTACACACACCCTTATCTTCAATACATCCCTAGGTCTGAATAATCTCTTCTACCCCTATCATTTGAAGGGCGCAATAGCTAATGATTATCAGCGCCTTGAACTTTCGGCCAGAAACGATACAAACAATGCTAATGGAACCAACACACAAGGCACAATCTTGGCTCACTTTTTGACGTCTCACGTTCCAGCAATGAGCCAGTTCAGTCCAGCTTTGGTCAACGGTGGTGGCGGGCCGGGAGGTACATGTAGCGCTACGTCCAAGGCTAATTTTGCACTCTTGATAGACTTTTATAATAATGTCAATCTGACTTACAACCTAACCTACAACTCGCTGAATAGGGAGAAGTATAATAGAGTTCGAGTAGAGGAGGATCGAACTGGCGGTGATTGTGCTGTCTGCAACGTTAAGTATGACAACTACAGGACACATGTGTCGTCTGCTGAACACCTGAAAAACTACAAGTCGTATATGGCTCAGGTCTCGGGGCTTACAGAGAATGGCGAGTCTAACGCCATGATCGACGAGCTTCGCTACCTCTCCCTTCAGTTTGAGCGTATATCTGCCATTGGCGTACAGCTTAGCAGCATCATTATCACCATCGCTGCAGAGCTGGGCTGTACCTATGAATTTGTCGCAGGAATAGTCAATGACCTCTTGAAATCCCTCTGTGGCGACCTAGTTATCGATGTCTCAGATATTCCACGTGCACTGTCTCCGAATTGCAAGACCAATACATATTTAAAGTGGCGAGAAGATAACGCCCACCGTAGGCAGCTTTCGTTTGAACAGTTTCTAACAGGTAGCGGGTCTCGAAAGACTGGCTATAAGCGGATAAAGGCGTCGGCGGGCTCCATACTTCTCACGGGCATCATGCTAGATGTTAATCGTGTCAAGTGGGTACGCAATTCGATAATGGCGCGATGCTGCGGAGTAGACATCCACACATATATGGACGCGCTTGCACAAGGCAAGGACTCGGGGGTCTCCACGTCTGTTTCTGGAGCGTCCTCGATTAACAAGGTATCTATCGACAACAATGGCAGCTATTACCTTTTCCCGAAGCTTCCATCAGAGCAGGAGTATACAATACCCAAGTTGATCATTGATCCACGCACACACACTCAGTTTCTCTTTGAGGAGGAGGACTTTACGCAACTCATACGAGTGAGTATGGCCACTGTTCTCTGGCGGGCGTATGGTGGATCTATCTCTGGTGATTCTTCTGGGGCAGCCGGATCTGCTCATCTCTCGGCAGGCCTTCTGGCCAATGTTGACAAGCAGCGCGCCAAAGGACAGCAGGCAGGCGCAGAGCAGGTGAAGTTTGGGTCACACATGATATCAATGAACAAATCGGATTACGTTTTACCGGCACACCTCCAGCACAAGTCGACAAGCTACCTCGCGACATATGAGTCAGATGATGAGTTAGATCTTCAGCAGGAACACGTTGTTCGCAGGCTCTGTGACGAGACGCCCTTCCTCTCCGGCAGTCGCTATATACACGTTACAGCCGAGCTAAAGTATCACCGGTATGAGCGATACAGAGCGAGAATCAGCTGCAGGAAGCAGGAAGCGCGTGAGGAAGACCCGAATCTGTCTGTGTCTGCTGGCGGAGCAGACTATGAAACGCTTAATCCTGACCTCAATGTAGGGCTTTCTTCTGGTTCACCCACCATAAAGCAGAGGCAATGCTACCATGTTACCCCCATTACAGGGCTCGATTTCAAGCTGCTTCGTCAGGATATCATTGATGTCGAAGTTGGTCATATTCCGCAAACAGGTATGCTCGTCAAATTAGCGAAAAACATTTTAGAAATTAGAGAACAGAGGCATATTACAGATGCTGAACTCATTGAAATGGCGAAGACGGTCTTTGGGAAAAGTGAGCTGGACGACGTTTTCACAGCCACTACGGCAGAGTGGCTCAGGGCGCGGCTTGAAAACCTTGCTACTGCGCCTTCCAAATCTAAGGAGACCCGTACACCTCAAGCAAGTGAAGATGGTGCCGATGAGGAAACGTCCAACGAGCTTAATACATATGACGCAAGACTTTCAGGAACTAGCCGCTTGCAGATACCGCGACTTTACTGGTACGATCATGCAAATGGACGCATGTTTGTTGACGGCTTTAATGACTTGGAGAACGAATTCATTCAGCAGAGCCACATTTCGTCTGGATTTGATATAGGTCGTGTCAACGCGATAGAATTTAGCAGGGCCTATGCGAAGTCCATTGAAAAATCTCTCCTCAGTGGACAGTCGGAAATTACCTTTGTGGAGCGCAATGCGGATGGCGTAGTCATCGATCGTAATGCGTATGAGAGCACAGATCACACCCTGCTTTCTGGCTTGATGGGAGGCCCAAGCGCACAGTCCACCCTTGAACAAGCATCCAGAGTGACCCGGACAGCCAACGTCTCCGCAGCTAGCCGTCACCATAGCGCGATGGGAAGTGCGCTAGGAGGCACCTCAATGACAGGTTATGGAACCGCTGGGGCTCTGCAGAAGAACACTTTCAATTATAACGATAATATCAAGAGAATACTCACTGCGATTCCTGCAGCTAAGATTGACATCTCTCTGCTGAGCTCTCTTGCAGCCATTCCCCTTGACATACTGCGCGCTATATGTACTAACTGCGTTAACCTTATGCAAGCATCAGACGTGATACTAGCTATCAACAATCTGGGCGAAGTGACGAACGTTATTCCGGACGAAGTGATCGTTGCTATTTCCAAGTCCTTGGACGCAGAACTCCATTGCTTCACAATCCTAAGCGAACCAAAGAATGCCGCCAAAGTCTATGCAGATCATGTCTCCATGATTGGGCGGAGTAAGCGGGCAAACTCTGCTGTTGAAAGTGCCATCGTCGCTCATGAGCTCTCTGGGGCAGGTACGGCCTCCGGCTTTGTGGAAGATACCGTCAAAAGCGAAAACGCTAACACAGGACTGATGCTGAGTGCAGCAGCTCTCGCCGACGAAGCCCTCGATGCGTATTTTGAAACTGTGTCTCAGCAGGTTAATCTGGCCCGAAGTTCCTCATGCCAAGACTTCTTTGCACACATGAAATCGTTTTCTCCATGTAATCCTGGTGCTAGTGCGACGGAGCAAGCAAACAGGTATCCGTCTAACTCTATTCTCAGGGCAGCAAGAGCAAACTCTGTGGCTGCACCACGCCGCATTCGTCTCGAGGAGGACATGATTTCCATACAGCTTCTGGGAGATGAGATTGGCGAGGCGCTGCCGACTACGTCTCTTATCGAGGGATCGACGCTTGCCTCGCACTTGATTACAACAGGAGATCCTAAGAATCTTAACAGATACTCTGTGCTTAAAGAATCAACTATTCTAGAACGTGGAATCGAAGACGAGCATGACCTCACATATATCCCCGTCAATGGACAACAGGTCTTAATGGTCTCGCACTATGCTGCTCCAATCATGTCTAACTTCAACGCGATTGACCCCAATACTGCATACTTCTCCAAGAAGTACTATGGAAAGATGATTCCGACATCCGAGTCCATCTGTAGCGCCGTCTACTCCAGTCTCATACCATCTTACACAGGCACGTCACGGTTTTTAGAGCAGGTCTCAGACCTGTGGAAGGGGAGCGCTGACGCGTTTCTCGGTAGCTGCGCAAGCGTCTCGTCTGTGTACAATGACCAGACCTTCTACAGCATCAAGATTCTCGACCCCTCCACCACCACTCTCATTTCACTGGCAGCACGTGCCGAGGTCCTGCGAAGAAAGGCCGAACTAAACGCTCCCGGCTTTAACACAACAAAAGGCCTTGTGGAGCTTCGCCACGATTGCCGATCCCTATGGCGCAGTACTGGGGCTAAGCCTATTGTCGTTCTGGACCGTAGCGACAGGGGCGAGTTCCTGGGTACTCTCGGTCTTTCTGACTCCGACGGCGAAGACGCTGATTACGACGAGATCTCTGCGCTTGGACCCTTCGACGTCACACAGAGTGGCAAACCGGACATATACGCAACCCACACCTATCAGTTCATGAATTGATACGTTCGTCTCCCTAGTAAATCAAGTTCTCACGGGCCATTTACTGAGGAGCGCTAGATGAGGGGCTTTATGTAGCAAGGGAGTGCATTGATCTTCATCTCTTCGGAATTGAGCCTTTCAAAGTCTTCTTTTCTCTGAAGAGGAACATCGAGGTTAGGCGCAGCCTTCACTGGATTGCGTGTAGCCTTATTTGCCGACAGCGCTTTTTCATTCTCAATAATCGCAGCAACGGTGGGGCTCAGAGGCCGCTTGTGGGGATTCCTCTTGTAATAGAACTCCTTCTCCAGCTTTCGTTTCTCTTCCTCTGTTAAGGGTGCGACGTGCTTGCGGTCGCGACGCATCCTAGCTTCGTCCTCAATGCCAAACTGATCTATGTAGGAGGCGCCCTTTGCGTTATAAGGGATCCTTTCATCTTCAGGAGAATATTCGACTGGTTTAGTAGATGTAAAAGCGCCCTTCTTTGAGTGAGCAACTTCGTCTGCTGTAGGCAGCTCCATACCACCTTCTCGGCGCTGACGTAGTTCCAGCTCGTCCTGGATTTTCTTTGTATGCACTTCGGCAACCATGGCATCGTGCCTGGCGATGTTTGCAGTCGAGTTTGCCTTGCTGAATAGGTTCTGATTCTGTATCTCTTGAGTCTTGTATACTTTCGACATGTTCTTGAGTTCTTCTTTCTCTGCCCTCGCGCGCTCCTGATAGGCTTGTACTTTGGTTGTATGTTTGAAACCTGCTCGCGACTGCATAGCGCCTGACGATATTGAGTTGCCAACCCCCGATGCCTGAATGTCTGTTGGCTGGTTGAGCCCTAACATTGCACGCTGTAAGGTTTCAGTCCTAGATGGAATGTCGGGCACCCAATCGTGCTCCTTGCACGCTTCCTGTTTCATCCTCTCTAAATACTTATCAGGTAGAGCAGTATGTAGAGGTTTGCCCGTTGCGGGATCAATACGGTCATGTGGAAGAGCATCAGAGTCATAGAGGCCCTGCTGTCTGTAGTCCTTTCGCTGCTGTCGGCGCTGTTCTTGCTCCTTGATGGCTGCACTCTTGAGTTCCTTGGCCAGCTCTGCCTTGGCTGCCTGATTGTTGCGTTCTTTTGCCAAAGTTTGATCTCTGCGTCCAAAGTTATCCCACGCCGTGTTTCTCAAAGCAAACGAAGGCTCCATTTTCTCAAGCTTCTCCTCAAGCTCTCGCTCCTTCCGTTTTGCTATCATATCTCTTCTCTGTGCCTCCTTGAGGTCCTTTTCTTTCTGGGACTGAACAGCTTTAACTTCTTCCTCCTCTGAATGAATTATTTTGAGCCTATCGCGTGTCAGTGCTTCCCATGTATCGGGGACAGCCTTGGAAGGGGTGTACTCAGAACTGCATCCCAAGTCTTTAGCTTGCTCGCTAGTTTGAGCCATCAGACTGCCGATCCGGTTTTGAGAAGTTCGCGACACAGCAACTGCCTTGACTGCATTGTTCATGACATCTTGGGAGACAGTCCCGCCAAGAGAAACAATCTTCTGACGAATGGCCTCTGCCTCAGTGCGACTCCCCACGCCTTCTACAAGTCTATTCTGTAAACGGGAAACGAGACTGGACGCTTCATCAAGCTTTCTCTTTTCCACGGCTGCCGATTCTTTTGTCAATGGCATCTTCAAATTTTAAACTTTGGAATATCAAAACAGGAATGAAGTAATAATCCTTTTGCAATATTTATTGTAAGGCACCATTATGGCAAATCTCGTTCTAAACCCGGCCGGGGAGGCCAGGGCGCGCACACAGTATCGCTGCTTCGAGTACTTGAGGCTCCTTGTGGCTGCGGCGGGACACGCTTTCGACGCGTACGGACTCGGAGACAGCAACCGAGACCGCTATCTCGGCGACTGCATCCAGTGCACAGACATCTTGGAGCTCGTCGTCTGCGCTGCAGGGTGTGCGGCAGCCGGACCGTCCAGCGCGCCCCTGGATGCCGATTCTCCCAAGATGGACTTACACCTGCCAGAGGCCATGGGAGCTAGCGAAGCGGTCCTCCCAGCAGCGGACCCGGCAGAGGCCCACCGTCGCTACCAGAACTACTGCACTGAGATGAACAGGGTGCATCCGGACCCGCTGCACCCCGCGCCCGAACTGGCGACCACGGAGACATACTTCAAGCTCGTCGACCACCTTTTCTCCTCCTTGGTCTATGTGGAGAAGCTCATGGGCACCCCGAAGATCGACTGGAACGCAGACCACTTCACCCTGGACTACAAGCCCTGTCCAGACGAGGTCAAGCTGGTCATCAACCTTGACGCAGAGGCCATTAGCGCCATGGACAACAATAAGGACCTCCAGGATAAGCGTACATGGTGCAGCTGCCGCGTCATACACCTTTTGGCCATTAATATAGTTGCTGGATTGGGGTACCAATGCGTAGGCCTTACTTTGCCATTCTACCTTACAGACCTGTCGGCTACTCCATCGCAGACACTCAATAGCACCGCATTTTTCAATCTGGCACAACTCATTTGCTGTCCTCTCCTTCTTTGGGCGTCGGAGTTTATTGGACGCCGAATTATCATGTCCATCTCCTTTGCAGGATATACCGTGATGATGGCTGTCTATTCTTTGGCACTGTTAATAGGTGAAGCCAATACAGCTGCCGGAAATCAAAGCAAAATCAACTTCATCCTTGGGATGCGTGCTATTAATGGCATCTTTGCCATCACCATCCCCATTTCATTTCTGATTGCTTCTGACATCGCCAATCCTAGGGTGAGACCGATGGTACTAATAGGTGCCAATGTATGCAACCAGTTGGGGTCTGCCGCCGCTTCCTTGTTGGTGTCCTTTGTTTTTTCTACTGGAAGATATGATACGAAAACCAATCCGTCAGCGGTTTCTATAAGTTTCCAGCACACATGCTATGTGGCTTCTGTCTCATATGCCCTATGCTTGATCTTATCTGTTTGCATGAAGGAGTCGTCCGCAGGTGTTCTTGCCAGAAAAGCTGCCAAGAAAATGGGGAAAACCAACACCACTGCCTACAGGGAAAACTTGAAGAGGGACAGCTTCTGCACCACGTTCAAGGTGCTTGTGAAGAGTAGGGAGCTTGTCATTCTTTGGTTTGCTTACCTTTTCCAAATGTTTTCGTCTCAGCTTCCGTTCAGCAGCAGCACATACATAGTTTCTAAGTTCTATGGGTTCTCAGACTCGCAAGTCGCAAAGAAGTGGAGCAGCATTGCGGCATTTGTCTCTGTTCTGATAGCACTGGCCTTTGTACTCGGATTAACTCGCATCCTGGCTAAGTATATGGGTGAGCTGCGTGTCATTATCATGTCTATAATCTTGTCAATGATACCTGGGCTTTTACGCTGGGCAGTTGATCCACCAATCCCGATTTGGCTCTTGTTTCTTCCGTTCAATACCATTGCACTGAACCTGGGCGACGCTCTAATCGTGCAATTTGCAACTCTCTATACCACTCCCCAGAATAGAGGGACGTTGATGGGCCTCTTTCAGATAGGTAACAGCATTGGACGGTTCGGGGCTGCATTGATGGCCGGGGAGCTTTACAACTGGAACTGGAGGAATGGATCTTTGCTGTTTATGCTCTATGGTTCGGTATCCCTCATTTTCTTATGCTTTGTAAGGCCTATTCTCGAGCAGAACGTCGCAAACCAGCTGGAACAAAAGCAAAAGGAGGAGAGAGCCTCCTTGGCCCGTGTGTGAATGGGCATGAATACGATTACACTGTAAGTGAATTAAAAACCTTCATGCAGCAGGTCTACTTGATCAACAGCTCGGGGTCTCTCATGTACAGCTACTCTACTATCAAGAACCTAGACTCTAACGACCATATCGCGCTAGCTTCGACGTATTTCAGCCTGTCAATAATGTCTAATGAATGCAGTCCAAGAGAGCCCTGCACCTCTGGGCTACGTGAAATAGGAACAACAGCAGGGAGCATCGCGTGCTTGGAAACTCCAACTGGAATTCGTTTGATTGCGGCAGCAGCGAAGCATGTGCCTATTGTGCGGCTTCACCAGTTTCTTCGGGATCTATATCGTTTATATGCAGACTTTGTGGTCAAGAATCCCTTCTTTGTTCCTAATCAGCTTATCCGTGCAGCAAAATTTGAGAAGGGAGTCCAGAGACTGGTGCAAGGGATTTAGTTCCTAACTTTATTCCCGATGTCGTTAGAAGAAGTCAGATGGCGCAAGGAGGATGACATAATGCTTGAGCAAGCAGTAAATAGGTATGGCGTGCACAAGTGGGGCGCTATCTCAAGCCTGCTAGTGGGAAGAAGTCCGCAAGAGTGTAGGGAGCGCTGGGCTCATGTGCTGCAGTACAAGCGCACCGTAAGCGTAGTCACTGATAACGAGCTCCTGAGACTCTACCGTCTGTTCGGCGACGCATGGGATGTTATAGGCAATGCTACCCTCTCGTCTCCCGCAGTCTGCAAGTCGAGAGTGTACTCTCTTCTTGGCTTAGAGTCCTCGTCCGATGATTCTTCGACTGTCCCATCTGCTCATGTGACAGACTACGCTACAGTGGACGCAGAGAATGTCCATGGCTCAATAGCGATAAGCTCAAGTGCACTACGTCAATCAGATAGAGTGCAGGCCGAGTGCCTATGTGCTAAGAGCTGTACAGACTTGGCAGCTACCCGTCAAAGGGAATATACTGCATACCTGAAGCACAGACCCAAAAAGCGAACAGCTAAAGATACTCACTGCTCTCATTCCAAACGTGCGTCATCAACAGGGGTAGCAGCAACAGCAAAAGACTATCGACAATATATCTGTAGCTATATACGCCGGAACCGTATACAACTAGACGTGCCACTACAACCAAATAGAGGTACATTAGATGGGCCTCAAGTGGCTACGAAGTTAGTTAGTAATTCACAAGAAGCACACTCTCCCCCGTTGTCGTTATATCCCATTTATGCCAAGATGAATAGAACCAAACTGTATACTGCAATCTAGTCGGAAACTTAAATGCTCTCGCTCCCCATAAACTGGTTACATTACAGTTGTTTGGTGTTTACTATCCCTATCTGGGCGGGCATACGCTACATGCTAAGTGGCTGTCTTCGTTATGTAGCTAGTCGCACGCCATGGGCATCAGCACATCCTGTTGCTAAAGGAAAAGTGGCAGAGTCTGGGTTTTATCTGATTCAGTATACACTACTGTACTGGTTTTCTCACGCATTGATAAAGGAAAGAGGGATACAGCCATACCACTTTGAAGCCTTCTTCAGCGACTATCCTCTCAGGCTGTCCTTCTCTGCTAACGTGCACAAGTTCTTTATCTGTCAGCTTACGGTATACTCTGTCAGCTTGCTTTTCTTATTCTCGGAGACAAGGAAGAACAATAAAGACTTTACAGTGATGCTAGCACATCATGTGATTGCATGTACATTGATAGTGGCAGGATACTCCTTCCGCCACTACAACTTTGGGCTGATACTCGCAAACCTCCACGACGTATCGGACATTTTTCTCGAAGCCTCAAAGATCATCAACCTCACCATAGGAGAGCCCTGGTCTTTGGTGACCTTTGTGCTCTTTGCCTTGACCTTCTTCATTGCTAGAATAGTTGTTTACCCCACATACCTTATAATACCGCCGATAGCAGGAAAGTGTGACTTCCTGGTTGAAAAGAGACTAGGAGCAGGTCAGAACTGTGGAGAGACAAAACTACACAGGTGGGGGTTCTATGGTGTCCTTACGAGTCTCTATGTCATAGACGTATATTGGATGGTGATGATAATTAGAATGATAGCAGGGATTTTTAGGCTTGAGGTTCGAGGAGATGTTCGCGACGATCAAGAGAACACCATACGCCGGATTGAGAAGGACAAGTAGTCTGTCACTGGGGTGCACCATAAATCTGGTCATAGGATTGTCGCTTACTACCACAATTTCCGCAAAAGACCGCATCTGGATGGAATTTTAAGCCGCAGTAAATGCAAAAGGTGCACAGCTCTGGAGGCGTGGCCATAATTCGCACAGGAAGCCCAGGAACGCCAGATGATACTGCCACGGTTGACAGCTGCGGTATGGCCAGAGGGGTTTGATGAGTAAGCTGCGCTGGCTGCTGCACGAGGTGTGCTGGCACGCCCGAGACATATGCAGGCACAGTATGGCCAGGAGTGCTAGACACATATCGAGATGTCTCCGAAGGCACTCGTGGAGTGTGCCCGTGCTCATGGCGGCGACGGTGCCTGTGTCGATGCTTAGACTCGACAGCTGACGCCATGAAAGCAGGGTCTGGGACACTACGGGGATCTGTTGGCTCATCTCTTTGGATGGCAGATTTAGGACGCTCTGGTGAACGTGGCTCTGGGATGCGATCTTCCTTTACTGAATCTTTGGGCTTCTCGTCAGATTGTTGCTGTTGCTGCGGCGGCGGCGGGCTATGCTGAACGGGCCGCTGGGGGGCCACATTGTCATCATATGTGGGATTGAAAGCCAACTTTTCTTGCCCAAAGCTTGCGGCCATATCTGATGTATTCCAGTTGAGTTTCTTGCGGACAGGGGTTTTGGACTTCACCATGGAACGCGACATCGGCGTGCTTGGCTCTGCTTCGTTGACCAGCTGCCTATCTTCATTGCTGACATTCCTCCAGCGCTGGTCATGAGGATTGAAGGATGGGACTCTCCGCGTACTAAGCTTAGCGCATGCACTGACGTGCTTCTCAAGGCGACTAGAAATGAACCTGCGACCGCAATGGGGACACTCCTCTCGGGACTCTTCGCCCTCTGCTGGATCAGAAGTCCTCGCAGGAGTGTTTGCAGAGTGGTTTCTAGAAGGAGAACTCTCCTGTTCCTGTTGAACGTAGGAGCGTTTGGAACTATCCTGGACCTTCCTTGTAGAAAAATCCTCTGATACGCGGTTAGATGTGCGTTCACCGGCTCCAACAGGCTGCCTGGACCGCTGGGTGTCTGTCTTGGTTTGTTGACCGGCAGAGCTAGCCTCAGCTTGGAGAGCTCGGCAGATCCGGCAGTGGGTAATGAGGTCCTGTGCCTGAAACTTCTTCTGACAAAAGGGACATGCAATCCCGGACATGCCGCTGAGCGCTATTTGTTTCCAGACTTTGTCATATGTTCACATTATAGCTGTTTGTGATAATTGCCGCTTTTTTCATTTTTAGTAACAGGAAATGTTTCTAATTCGATTTCTGTCTTAATAAAGAATACTCCGCCGAAGCGTTAGTATGTCATCCGGCCCCACGCCATCCATCTTCATCTCCAACATCCCTGAGAACTTCGGTGCGTCGGACGTCTATGCGCTCCTCTCACAGGCCGGTGTCACCGGTTTCAAAGAGCACGAGAGGGTCCGCCTCTCCAAGGATCGCGGCTCAGGCACGGAGACCGGCCGTTACATGGTCGTCCAGTTCGACAACCCGGACCTTGCAGCGGCGGCGATAGAAGCTCTCAGCAACATCAATTTGATGATCAACCAGAAGCCGCACCAGATTTACTTCTCGCCGTTTGTCCAGGACTTGGCCAAGAGGATTAAGGCCAAGACGGGGATGATGGTGGTTCAGAACTTACCCAAGGACGTCACAGTAAGTGGACTGAGGTCCGTGTTCTCCACCTTTGGAACTGTGCTGAGCGCTAAGCTAGTATCAAACCGGGACACCCGCGTCAAAGGGGCCGAGGACAAAACGCAGGCGCCTATCGGCTCGGCCATGGGGTACGTCATGTTTCTTTCTGACGAAGAGGCTGACCGTGCTGTAAGGGAGACGAATGGGAAGTTCCTCGGCGTGAACAAGGTCACTTCTTCCCGCTACCTTACTGCAGAGGAGCGCATCAGCAACACTAACTCAATCTTCATTAAGAACATTCCCCCCGAGTACGCAGACGACCTGGACAAGTTCAAGCAGCTCATGGTTTCCTTCTGCGGAAAGCCTCTTGAGGCCCTTCTGGAGGAGTACTACCTGACATCCATTATTATGAGGAGGGACAGTCGTCCCGAGCCCTTCAGGACGGACAACTCCTGGTGTGTCGTAAAAGCCAGGGGAGTTGAAGACGCCGAAAGGATCATCAAGGGATTCGCAGACAACGCAGAGAAGTATAATATCCAGGCTTGCAAGTTCCTCTCGAGGGGGTTGCGCTCGCTGCAGCTGAAGAGGGTGATGCGCGAGAACTTCGTCAAGTACTGCTCGTCTAAAAGGAACATTAGTATCTATGGATTGAAGCTTGATTTGGATCAGAAAGAGTTTGAAAGGAGAATTAGAGACATCTGGGGCGAGGATGTATATGAGATCAAGTTTCCTCCCAAGGTCCTGGACCCCAAGCTTGACCAGGCTAAGTTCCACGTTAATGTTCTGTTCTCGACAGCTGACATGGCCAAGGAGGCGATCCAGAGGTTGAGGGAGGAGAAAAGCCTTCTGGGGAGTTCCGTTGTCGACGAGAAGCTTTTCGAGGTAGACTATTATGAGCCGGGCCCGCAAACGAGGTTGAACAGGCAGGGTGCTCCCAAAGATTTTAAGATCTCGGAGAAACGCAACACCGCGTTCCCTTCTAGCACCAACAAATAAGAGTTATTATTTATGAAAGTAACTAGAAATGACCAGAACGTGTAAATGTGCAGAAGGGCCGGGCGGACCGCTCCTTGTAGGTTTTTTTGAATTATGTCAATATGCAGCGGCACGTGAAGGTCTACGCCCGTCTACGGCCCCCGATCAGTGCTGATGAGATCACTAACCCACAGTGCCTTTTCTCCCAGGACTGCACAGTCGTTGTGCGTCCTCCATTTGCAAACATCCGCTCGTTTACCCTGGACGGCGTTTATGGGCCGAATGTCACCAGCGTAGACGTGCATGACTCTTCACTGGGACCGCTGGTCGCTGACTTTCTTGATGGCTATTCATGCACATGCTTTGTGTACGGCCAGACGGGGTCCGGCAAGACACACACCATGGGGTTCGAAGCCGACACTCCTGCTTTGTCAGAGGACAGGGCCAGCCTGAAAGAGGAGGGTGTTTGCGGCATCTTCTTCAATAGGCTCTTTCACAAGCTACAGTATGGTCCCCAGAAGCACAACTTTGCCACCTCGCAGCTGCTGCTTTCGATGGTGCAGATTTATAATGATGAATTGGAAGACTTGCTACTTCCTCGCAGGAGGATTAGTCTTCGTGAAGCAGGAGGGTTCTTTTACATATCAAATGCTACGTGTGTTTCAGTTTCCACAGCTGCCGATGCTATGGCAGTTGTTAGAGTGGGGCTGCAAAACAGGACAACCGCGCCTACAATGATGAACAAGTCATCCTCGCGATCGCACACAGTTCTCTGCGTCGCACTCTGTAAGCGCGCCCTAGGAGATAAGCAATCTTCTCAGCTGTTCATTACTAGCGCAGAATACTTGAAAAACACCACTGAAGAATTCTCTGGAACTACTCAAGGGGCCTGTTACAGGGCTCCAAGAGCAAATAGTGCAGCTCCAGCTTTAGCCAAAGAGCGAAGGAAGTCTAACATACCACGGCTAGAAAAACAGAACAGTGCGATATTACGTCCTTTGGACGAGCTACACGTCTCTACAAGCACAACCAGGAGTTTCCAAACATATGCTAAGACACTGGCAAGGACACAGTTTGATGCGCCTGCCTTCGAAGCAATCTTTTACCTCTGTGATCTAGCGGGTAGCGAACGAGTTAAGGCGAGCAAATCAGACGGGGTTCGGCTCTCTGAGGCCACCCATATTAACCAGTCCCTCTCTGCTCTCGGCAACGTTGTAAGTGCACTGTCAAAGCAAGCTTTAGGAAAGAAGATATCCCATGTACCGTACAGAGACTCACTGCTGACGAAGCTTCTAAAGCCCTCTTTGGCTGGTGAAAGCAGGATGGTAGCGATAGTAACATTATCTCCAGACCTAGCATCTCTACCAGAGACCTTGTCAACGCTTGCGTTTGCAGAGCGGTGCAAGAGCCTTCCAGACCGGAGCAGGCCTAAAAGCTTTGCCACGGACATAGAGTCTGTGTCTGGCTGTGACTCTTCAATGGAGGTCAATAGCCGTGCCATCGCGGAAGCATATTTGTCCTCGATTGGCATATCTCTGACTAAGCTTGAAAAGCATTTGCCAGATGTTTTACTTCTCCTAAACAAAGACAGTTCCTCTCAGGAGTCTCACGAGACGATAGCCATCTTGGCTGGCGAGAATGCACGGCTCCGGGCGTGCATTGGATCCCTCGTGGAGCCGTCTGCGTTGCCAAAAGCCCATGCACCAGATACCAGAAAATCAAGCGCCTCTGGGAATTCTCGCACTAAATGCTCAACTCACGTCGAGGAATCCCTTTACTCTTTACTCGTCAATCAATGTTTTTATATAGATAACCTTTACCAGCAAGTCACTGCATCACTCCTTCACACGCGGACAGGGTTGGTCCTACAGCAGATTGCTGCATCATACGCAAAGCTTTGCATCCACACGAGTGAAGAGGAAAGAAAAAGTATGTTAGTCATTGACTCAAAGTCTAACAAAGGACAGATACCAGAGGATAGATTTGTAGAGGCTGTAATGAAATCAGAATTGCTATGCGAGAGCATGCAAATGCTATACGATCAAGGTAATGATGCCACTCATCTTCTTCTGGATAAGATATTAGTTGCACATGCTGACAGGCTCCACAGAGAGTGGACCTCCTTGGCAAAAAGGACGATAGTCCCGCCGTTTTCTTACTTTCGGGACCCAGAAAGGCTGGTTAAATTCACGACCGAGCTATTTGATGTCGCATCAAAAGAGCTAGATCGTATGGAAAGGATATTCGCCGGAAAACAAGCAGAAATAGACTTTGTGACAGCTTATGCCAACATGGCTCTTGTGCAAAGGAAGAAGACCACACTCAGGACCAGTTCCAGGCCAACACAGAGTAGCACGTCTGAAGGCATAGATACCTCGGTTATCAGCACATCTTATCCTCTGTCTCCTCCATCCTCCCCAAGCTTCCAGGGAGCAGCGTCCTTATCTTGGCTGGCTGACCTACCACCCAGACCAGACAGCACAGGCTCAAATAGTGCCTTTTAGACCAACCAATCAGCACCTATGTGCAGTTATGTGTTGCAAGAACCACAATCAGGTTGAAAAATATGACCAGCGTGAGGGCCAAGACAGCAGTTACGGTAATATAGTCGGCCCAGACAATGTGACGTAAATTCGAGAGCGTCCTAGCAGACTCCGACTCTATAACCGCTGCAAGCCCGTCGTTTATATCATCTATAGTCATGGCGACGTCGCGGTATTCTTGCCGCATCCTTGCGGCCTCGCTAGATGTTATATAGGTTGAGGTGTTGATAGATTTGGTCAGCCCATCGATGGAGCTTCTTACGTCTGCAAACTGTCGCAGAATATGATCTTCAATGAGATCGAGCTTGGTGTTGGTCTCCGGAAGATAATGCTGCAGGGTCTGGAACGAGTGCGGTGGAAATCTGAGAGTGTGGAAGGACTCTGGGACATTGCTCTGGGCCGGCTGTGTACAGATTTGATCTATAGCTAACGATATCTCCGTTAGAGGTTTGCCTTGCAGGCCTGTTTCTTCATTAGCTAGCCCGGGACATATGTTGAGCAAATCCTTTTCCTTGACCAATGCATCAATTACGTTGTCGTTTTCATCGTTGAACACGATCAGAGCACTTTCCTCAAGACGTCCGGAGTCCCGTCTGCTAGCAGCTGCCAGCGACCTCTTTGATGCTTTTGTAATAATACCAGAGATTACAGGGGCCTTCTTCTCCAGCAACTTGGACACTCCTTGTACTATCTCTTGCGGAGAGCAACCTGGATTGTCCTCCTCCGTCAGTACTGTGGGGCTAGCGCGCAGAGGAAGCATATTCTCCAACCGAGTGGCCTCAGAAATCGGCATTTGCTGGGAGTGGTTTCTGTGAGGGTCGTCCAGAAGGATGCTCTTGAAGTCACAGCAGAGCGCCTCTGCAAAACGCAACTGCTCTTCTGCAAAGGTCTCCATGTGGATTGTAAACTGCTTTGTTATAAGCTCCTGAAACCCCTCTTTGAGGTCAGGAAAAACAGAGTCGACAAATGCTTGCAACACGCCTGAGACCAAGCCTGGCTGTTGATCATACAGAGTAGTTTGCTCTCGCGGTATCTGAGAAAGCACCGCATCACGGTACTGATCTAGTCGTGCTTGAATCTTTAAAGCAACTTCTTGAGCAATTCCTTCAACAAGAGACGCGTCCCAGTGCTGTATCATGGAGTCCATCGATGAATGTGAGGCAGAGGGCTTCCCGGACAGGTTCGCCGGGTGGACAAAGGCCTCTAGGTTTTGGGTGAGGAGCTCCTTCAGGTTGTGCATATTACGTGCCAGCTCAAGCTGAAGCTGAGAAAGACGCTGCTCTATGTGTGTTGATACACCTTCAATGACCTTACCTTGTACATCGGACAAGATAAGGGACAGCTCACTTGTTTGTGCTGCAATGACGCTAGCTAGATCGGTAGGCATCAGTCTGTCGCCCACTGTGCTTTCGGAATCGGTCCTCTCTACCTTTACCACTTCCCTCTTAATTTCGTCCAGCTTAGCTATGAGAGACTCAGAACTGGCAGCCATGATATCCCTTATCACCTCCTTAAGCTCTATCCTCGATTGCACACGACTTTCGGAAAAAACGGTATCGAAGACTTGCTTTTCCAGGCCATCGGAGCTACTTGCCTGTTGGCCACATGTGGAAGGTATAGGTATAGATGCAAAAAGATGCTCAATGTAGTCTTTAACGGTATCTGCTAACTTGGCATTGATGGATCCCACCCTCTTCTCTAATGTGGTGATAACGACATCCTGAGTAGAAGAAAGATGTGACTGTACAGACTCGAAGCTGGAGGTCAAGACTTTAAGGATACTGGCATCTTTTTCCTCCAGCTGCTTGAATGCCGTATTTTGTCCCTCCAAAATACGCTCTGTTGCAGTCAGAATCTTAGCCACACGCTCCTTGAGCGTCGCATTCGATCGTCTATCTCCTACGTTCATATCTACCAGACCTGTTTCGTCAGAGACAAAGTTATCGGCCGGCCCAGACAACGGAGCAGGTACAATGGCTGTGTGGAGGTCTTGAAGCATCCCTCTGAGAACAATGAGGGGTTCATGAAGGGTGGCCTGGAGTGACTGAAGCTCTGCGGATGAGATGGATGGAGTCCGCTGCGGCAGAGAGACGACACTGGCAGCATCAGTCATCAGGCCCTTGATCCGCTCATTGAGCTGGGCTATTTCGTAGTCCTTATCTAAGACAAGCTTCTTGAGCTCTCCTATCTGTTTATCTGCCTTGCTTAACTGTGTAGACAGATCTGAGTTCTTTGTCTTAAGCTCATTGAAGGTAGCTATGTTAAAGCCCTGGGGATGGGTAGAGCCAGCAATACTACTGAATACATGTGTGTTCGACCCCAAAAGGCTTGCAATAGAGGGGGCGGGATCGAAGGAGTTGGAAGGCTGCGCACCAAGAATCTCACTCCGACGCCGCGTAATTGCCTTTAATTCCCCGGTGAGCCTCCTGAGTGTCGAGCCTTGCTGTCTAGCCTGAGTATCCTGGGTTTCTGTGCGGATGGACCTTACGTTGTTCTGGGCCAGCTGGCTGACGGCACAATTGACAATCCCATTGATGCTTATTCTCCCAGTGTCATCTACGTAATCCTTGAGTGCGTCAAACGGAAGATTGACCAAGGAGCTGACATCTGCGACGTTAACTGTGTCGTCGTCTGCAACATTCAACTGCTTCTTAATGCAATTGTAGAGCATGTCGGCCATCTGGTTAATATGGAGGAACCCCTCCTGACTTTGCACATCGTCCAAGGCCCCAGCGGCTCCAAAATCCATACTAAAAAATGGATGACAGTAATCATATTAAATTGCATTGCATGTGGGGAAAAAAGTCCTAGCAACCCGTGATTTGCAACGCTTAGTCCGTGTTTCGGAGTGTCTTGCACGCTGATGAGTGAAAGCACACATGAGGTTCCTTTAATAAAATGCAGAGGCAGCTCGCAGGGCTGGCTTTGACGGACGTGAGCGGCGCAGCTATCTACGCCCAGTGCTACGACCCTCTCCTCGCCGAAGGCTACCTCTCGTCCTTTCTCCCGGCGCTGCATGCCGCCACCCTGGACTCGATTAGCACGTCCAGCCAGCTCCACTATTGCCCCTACCCGTGCATCTACAGAAAGCTTGGCGGGCTGTTCCTCTTTGTGATCGGCGCGGAAGCGGAGAATGAGATGCTTCTCTGCGATATCGCCTCCACGGTTGTAGAGGCGTTGGTGGGCATACTTGGTGAGCGCCTCTCCCTAGCGGCGTGCAAGGAGCAGTATGCATCTATCTGCATAACTCTTGGGGAAATTGTGGACAATGGGTTTTACCTTTCTGATAACCCAGCTGGCCCGCAAGTGAGTGAGAGGTCCTTCAAGCAAACCTTGAGCGACGGCGCCCGCTTTCTTCTCGGAGCACTCATGAACTGATAGCCTGTCTCACACTGAGTGCGGCGGCAAAGCAGTAAACCACCAGGGCGAGACCCCCAGCATCACGCCACAAGCCCGCCTGACTATTTACTCGTAGGTTACCGTCGCGTTGGGGTTCCCGTACAAGCGCTCGTACTTCGGTGTTGCGCGGTCGCCCACGTCGATATTGTCATAGAAAACACGCACCTTGTGGCCCATAAGCTGGCCCGGGAGGTTTGTGTAGAAGCGCGCACGGACCATGCCGGAGTTGCCGTGCGGGCGGCAGATTTTGCCGAAAATGGGCTTGCCGCTCTTGGAGTGGATTATTGCAATGAGTCTCCCGAGCACCTTGTCTGTCTCTGCGCGTGTATAGATCCCACTGACCTTGACAAGAGCGACATTTTCGCGCTGCTTGGCCCTACTTCGCTGGTACCCGACAAATATCGCCGGCAAAAATGTCTTGCCCTTGATCTCCTCCATCTCGCCCGGGTCTGTTTTATTGGAGCAGATTCAAAATTAATTTTGTTTATTTTCCAGGACTACGCAGGATGTGAACTGGCGTCTGGAAGCCGGGTTCGTCCCCTAAGCACTCAACGGGCTCTACAGCAAATCGTGTTCAATGTTTTAAAATGGAGCCCCCTACAGCACAGCTGATCGACGAGCAAGAGGTGGTATTTGAGCCAGAACCAGCAAAAGACGCTTTTGATCGCGGAATAGCGTTCAAAGAGGCAGGAAATAGCGCCCTGAAGACGGGGAGGTACAAGGAAGCAGCAGAACATTATCGAGAGGCCCTAGCCATATTTTCCGGACGAACCACCGAGCGTGCAAACTGTCTGTCGAACTACGCGGCCGCCTGTGTTCGCCTGGGCGAACTGGATGAGGCAGAGCGATCACTTCGGGAGGCAATTGACATAAATCCGCGTCATATCAATGCGCGTCTGCGTGTCGCGCGTGTCTTTGCCGCCAGAGAAAAGTACATCTTGGCAGCTAGTGAATGGAGTGTGGTGACGCAGCTCCGGCCTTTGACAGACGCCGAAGCCGCGGAGAGGGACGCATGCAACAAGAAGGCAATGGACGCAGGTATCACTACAATGAAATCCTGGGGCAATAAACTTCTTGGGAAGATAGGGCTCTCCCTGGATAATTTCAAGCTGGCCAAAAACGCCGATGGCTCGTTTAATATCAGTATGCAAAAATGACTGGTGCAATTCTGCAACGCGCCAAGGCCTATGAAGCAGTCGTTGTTGCAGAGCTGCGCGAGATTGACAAGGACACAAAATACCTGCAAACCTGCCAGCGGAAGTATGGCGATATTATGAATGGCCCCATTGAGCATCTACAGCGGGAATTTGAGGCCAGGAAGGTTCTTCTTAAACTGCTGCATAAGACAGTTACCCTCATTAAAGACTCCCCGTTGCGCGCACAGGAGATCTGGGCCAAGTTCGAGACTGCCTCCAAAGAGCTCTACTAATACATGCAGGCAAACACATTTGCGCATGGAAAAGCTGGGGTGTGTTTACAGGTTGGAGGCACTAGATTAGTGTGTGCTGGGCATAGAGCCTAGAGCGTCACTTCTGCGACAAAAAGGAGCACCATAAAAAGAACAGCCAGAGCCATTGCGGTCGCTGTCGACACAAGCAAGAGCGGCAGGCAAGCAAGCACTCTCTTGCGAGGCTCCTGGGGTATCCCCACTGCCACGTAGATACAAACGAGTACTATACATAAAGAGAAGCTGGCGAGGACAAGCTGCTTGGAGGTCAACGGTATTTCTAATCCAGGGCGGATGGGATGTACTGTATAGCCCAAAGAGGACAGGCTCTGCGGGGCATTGTGTGTGGTTATTCTCATGAATATAAATTGATTCCACTTTTTGGCTTGGGAAAAAAGCCCCTTCGTCATGACTGCGAATAAGACGCTCAGTAGGAAGTTGAGGCTCGCGAAGAAGACAAAGACGAACAAGAACATCCCGCGCTGGGTCATCGCAAAGGATCATCTCAAGAAGACGTGGAATTACAAGAGACACCACTGGAGGAGGTCTCACCTCAAGCTCTGATTCTGCAGCATTTTGCCTCGATTTCACAGTGCTCTCCGTCGAGCTGGCGACACTAGTGCAGTGAATTTTGCTGATTACTTCTTTATTGTGCGCAGAAATGCGTCGATGGGTCCGGTCCCGGGTGCCTCTTTGGTTTGGCGCTTCACTTTTGTTTGGCGCGCTCCTTGTCTAGCGTCCTTAGTTGCAGATACGGCCATTGGTGGGCATGAGGCCTTTGGGGCCCCCAGATCTTGCCTGAGCTTCTGGATTGTGGTTTGGTCAAACAGTTGTGCACAAAAGTCGATGGCTCTGTCGAGTGTCTTTAGAGCATCGGTAGCTGATAGAGCAATGATCCGCTCCTTGCAGTGCTGCAAGTACGTGTCTTCTCTGAACTGATGAGCCAATTCTCCGTCAAACGTTCGACTAACGAGTCCTGGACACTGCTGAAGGGGAATGCCTGTAAGAATGCTTGCCAGCGCCGGATCCCTATCTTCAAGCGTCAGCCTTATGTCTTCCTCTGTGTGCATACTATCGGACATTTCTCGCAAAGTTGGGACGGCGTAGTGCCACGGATTGACGGGAACATAGAAGTCGGCCCTTGAAGGGCAGTTGGTAAATATCGAGTCAGAGAGAACCCCGAGCCGTTTGACTCCGCGGGCGTGCGCCCAAAAGAGATCTAGCTTAAGTCGAAGATACACCTCGTCGTCTTTCCTTGCAAGTACCACCTGCCGTTGTGGACCGTGGTCAAGCGTGCAGCTGCTCTGGGGTCCCTTAGAGAGGCCGCGAGGCTGAATGCTGAGGAGCATCATGAGCTGACGATCGGCTAAAAGCTTACAGCTTATTTACTGAGAGTGGCGTCCGCGTGTTATGGACAGCTTCGAAGATACGTTCGCACATCCTCAACCCGACTCAGATGGATCATGGTCTCTTCAATGGCCTTGAGGAACGTATCCGATTTGTCATCGTAGAAGGCCACGGCCAAAATACCGTTTTCCGGCTGAAACATATAAGAGGCTGCACAGTTGTCGAGAATAATGACAGATTCTATTGGTCTCCCGAGTATGCTCATATCTTTTACAAATACACCGTTGGATTGAATGCATGAATCACGGTAGAGGCGATGCACACAGAGCCCATTGGGGTCAAGTTTCTCCATAACCGCATCACAGTATACTCGGAGAGAAGCGGTGAAGATCGCCAGCTCATAATACTTTGCCATGGTTTCCAGGAATTCGTCGACATAGGGCCGCTTATACACATAAACCTGGTGGCTTATTGTCGCCTTGCTCACGGGGTCCTCTATGGACAAAGGTATTATCATGTCTGCGTTGTCTACCTTGTTGAAAGAGCTGTGAACTAGTGTCTCGTCTAGGTCTAAGACTAATAGCTTTTTGTTATACTGATCTTCTGTTGGCGGCGGTAGTAACGCATCAGGCCCTGGAGCCCAGTTCTCTACTTTGGTAAAGTACATTCTCTTTGGAGGAGGCTTTGGGGTGCTCTCCTTAGTACTGAGTCTATCTGCTCCCTCGCTTCCAGGTGACATTGCCGGGGATGGAACAGGAGACGTTGCTTCAGAACCAAGTCTCGAGCCTTGGCCGCCAGAAGGCGAAGCGTCTGAGACTGGCTTTCCATCTGTTTGAGGAGTTGAGGAGACAAGGTTGTTGGGTGAACTGTCAGCCGCTTTCCGGGCGACTGCAATTGTAGCTGCTGGAGTGAGGTCATCAGTGGATCTCCGCTTCCGTGAGAACCTCTTACTAGACTCAAGGTTATCGGTAGCTGCAGTGTGAGGTTTATCTGGTACAGCATATTTGCTAACATCAGATGTAACTGTTTTAGGAGATAATGAGATTTGCCGGTCAAGGATCTGGTCACTCTCGATAGGAATAGTGTCGTTCATCATGGTGTCTTCGATTGTGGTGGCTAAAGTTCTAACATTCTGTAATTCAACGGCGTTTTCTGTGGTTTTAGTGTTGGATTGTGCTTCCCTGGTGACTGACTCCTTCTTCTGCTTTGGTTTAGACCCACAACATCCCCCAAACGCGGTCTTCGTCTTCTTTACTTTTGATGTGTCAGTAATAGTGGGAGCAGCCTGTGGTGGAGCAGGAGGAGTTGGCATTGTCTCTCCCTGCTTTACCTGAGTGATAATAGAACTAAGATCGACCATAGCTATAATTTGAATTTTTGAGTGTCCGGGTAAAGATTGTGCCGAAAGTTAGCATTTGCAAATTCACTTCGCCACAACACGCTCTACTTATCTGTATGTCAGAGGGCCCAAAGGATTTAACGGGTAACAACCTTCAGTCTTGAGACTACCCCATCGCCCGTTGCCGCTCTTCGTTAAGCTGTCTAAAGAAGTTGGCCACAAAAACATATAGCTGATCGCGAGGCGGCTTATGCTCGAGCACGCTCATATATAGCAGCTCAATGACCTGCTCAACCTCCGGATGCGTCTTCAGATAATCCACATCGCTTATCTTAGCCTGGACCTTCTTTCCTCGTAGCTCAGCTATCTCGTTATTAGTGAAGTAGCCTCCACTGGTGGCATTCTGAATCAAATCCATCGGATTCTTCTTTATTTTTCCGATGCCCTACTAGCAGCTCTGCTAGTGCCGTCACAACCTGCTCTACTGTCTCTCCAGAGCGGAGTTCACTGGGTACTGTAAGGGTGACTCTTGGTTGGCTCAGTATTATGGGTTTGACCGCGTCTTTCTTTGTTCATCATCTACATTAAAATGATATCTCTATCCTTTGAGGAGCGAGCCTATGACCTGTCTGATCTGCTAGCTTCACAGCGTGAAAGCTTAGTAACGGCCCTTAGCAATGTCCCAGAAAGCAACCGTGTCTTTCTACTCGACGAGAAGCTCCGCGACCCTCTTTCTCTTATTGCAGGTGACCTCTTTAAGGATAACGAGGTCACGTTCTTGTCTACAGCCATGAAGCCCAATCCAAAGACAGATATAAACCTGGTAATCGTTTTTGATGGCGCTAATGTACTGGATGCCATATCTGGCGCCAAGATGTTCCTGAAGGCCCGCCCAAGCATCGCCTTGCACTTCCTAGTGACTCCGGCATGCGATCAATATGTCGAGCAGCTCATATGCGACACGGGCTTATCCGATCAGGTACATACGCTCGAGGCATTCTCCTACAACTCCGTCTTCCTGGACACCGATGTCATAACGCTTAATCTGCGCTATGGCTTTAATCACATGCTCTACCAGAAAAGCATGATTGCAGTGCAGCGCTCAGCCCAGGCCCTTCTTCAGATTGTTAACACAACCGGCCTTTTCAGAAACATTTACGCTAGGGGCCTCGAGGGTGTTCGATGCCTTCGCTCATTCTTGGCAGAGCTGAAGTCCAGACCTGCTCAATTACTGGAGGGGGCCCATAATCGACAACCGCCTTTTGAACACGTATTCCTCATAGATAGAGGCATAGATCTTCTATCTCTAACCCTTGATCCATGGACATACGAAGCCCTGCTGGCAGAAACCTTTTCTCTTCACAACTCTGCTCTCCAGACTGATAAGGATTCTGGCATAACCTATCTAAACTCTTTGGACCCCGTTTACAGGAGATTGCGAGCTACACACATATCAAAAATAAAAGACAAGATAGATAAGATACTGGAGGAGCTCAAGGAGGTGGAACAGGAGAAGGAGCAAGCAATAGCAGGGCGTGACAATCTTTCTCTTCAGCAGATCCGCTTGATTAGAGAGAAGTCCATTGTAGCGGAAAGGAATCAAAAGTTCACTGAATGCCACGTTGGGTTAGCTAATAGCATTTTGAAATTTATGAGCTATGACCTCGGGCAAGCTTTTGTCTTAAAACGTGATCTCTTTCGGGAAGGTGTTCTTTCCAAGCGGGTGCTAGACCACCTGCTTCTGCGAATTATGGAGAACGCGCCACTTGTCGAGATCGTCCAGTTCTACTTATTGATCCTGATCACCTCACAGCCAAAGCCCAAGGACCTCCAGATCATTCGTTCCAACATAAGCGCCCGCTATGGGGTTAGTGCCGACTTTCTTTTTGATACACTTGATGGGTCTGGATTGCTGCCTGCTCTCACGTCCAAATCATGGTTCAAGGACCTCCGTACTGCCTACACTCTTTGGTATGATGAAGACGAGCACTCAGAACGGACCCACGGCGTGTCTGTTACTCACTACCGAGACATCTCCGATGTCTTCAATAGCCGAGCACCTCTTTCTGTGCGGATGGTTGAGAGAGAACTCAAGGCCATTTTGTCCTCTGGTTCCGGAGAAAATGCACTCAAGGGCATTGCTAGAGGAGGACCCAGTGCTGATCCTGCCCTAGAAAGCACCTCAGACGCTTCTAACAGTTATCCATATGTCCCCGCGACCCGCGTCTGGGGAATCAAAAGACCTTTGGAGGCATGGAGCGGCAGCGTAGGAGAGGATGTACGTCTCCACAATGACCTAATAGGCGAACAGCAGAGCTCCTCAGTGCTCGTGGTCTTTATTGGCGGGGTGACGTATGCCGAGTTGGCTGCCCTTTCTATTCTTGAAGAGCAGCTTGTTATGCAGTATGGCCCGAGCGTCGGCATCCTGACTATTGGTACAGATGTAGCAAGTGGTCGTGAAATCCTGGAAAGCCTCGTTGAAAAGACACATAAAACTGCTGATGGCAGAAAGTGATAATTTACTAACTAGAATCTATTTTCAAAGAGAAGTCACTCGACAAACTTCACCCTGGAAAGATTATCAACTGTGCAGAGCCTACAACGGGTTAAAAAGTCGGCAACAGACTCTCCTGGTATCCTTGTTATACTCAAGAGCATTGCAAAGGCCTCTCGAGCATATTTCCTAGCCGATTCAGAGCTATCTCCTATCAACCTTAATAGCGTTTCAACATATATCTCTGTGGAGCTGCGGAAATGGGAAACTACCTGAGAATCCTCTGCAAATTCCTTGAAGATGATTGTAAATAGTTGTGCGACTCGAAGCCGCACGCCTGGAGACTTGTGTCTAGACTCCTTCTGCAGATGTGGCACGAGTTTGAGGGGCTGCGTGAGCGATACGATGACGTGTAGCGCCCGGTCTCCAGCTGTGGAGATGAAGTCGGCCTGGGACGCGGACCCAACACGAAGAAGCAAGGGGGTGAATATCCTATCTGCGTAGTGCAGCAAGGCAGGGTGCTTGGTAAGAAAGATCGGAACCAAAGTTTCGATAGCGTGCTTGATTACCTTAGACCGTGGGGAAGACAATACCGTAACGTACGATGCAATGATTGTCTGGATTTCTATGTTATCCGTTGTAGTAGACAGAGCAGAGAAAAAACTAATACATTTTGTAATGGCATCTATCTGCCGTTGCCAATCATCAGAGGATAGCCCGCTAAGGATTTCTTCACTGCTTGGCCGAGGATGAGAAAGAGCCGTGTTTGTGTCAACTATGGCTGTAGAAGACGTGTCTTCTCCAACACAATACGACGTAATATTTAGATACCGGGGAGTTAAGGTGCACGACTTAGTGTCTGCGGATCCATCTTCATCCCCGAGCTTCCCAATAAATACGTATGAGTCCATGCACTCGTCAATATTATCTGTGAGAAGTGAGGTGGATTGATCTGGGTCTATGAGGGCTCTATAGTCACTTAGTTGTCGGGTGCTTCCTTTCAACAAATGAATAACGGACTGCTTCGAAGAAGTAAATGTCCCTGTGTCTGGATCATCGTTTGCAATAGAGTTATGCGCAAAAGATGCTCCAGACAGCTGGGTGGAGTCTATCACGGGAAAACGTTCAATAGAATACTGCCGCTGCTCTGCCAGCCTTGTGTGAGTATGCTCTGCACTATTCATAAGAGGCGGCTCAGTTATGCTATCATTTAGAGCGCCTGTAATAGAAGAGATATGCGGGACAGAGCAAGATGAACTGTATGCAGCCGTTAACGCGGGATTCGTTGTGGCGGTGTCAGCTACCTGCTGAGCAAATTCTGCGTTGTCAGACTCGTTGATTGTGAGCAGAGTTGTCCCCAGATGAATAGGTAGATCCATGTCTATGGAGGAGCAACGATCACCAGATAACCGACCATTTTCTAATAGAGGAAACTGTATGGAGTTATCTATGCTTATATCGCCTATAGTTTGGCCAGTGCTGAGGCGTAGCCGAGGGCTGTTAAGTTGACCTGCTGGTGAGCAAGAAGACAGTTTGCCACTGGATGTATGGCTTTGTTTGGATGCTGTACCTTGGTACTCGTCACAAGTATCCTCAAAGACAGTAATAGGAGGGAGCTGAATGAGTTGGCAGACAGGGGTTTCAACCTTAGGCGAAGCCTTACCATTAGAATCTGCAAGACTTCCTGCAGGTGAAACAGACGTATTAGAAGCATCCTCCACTGAAGGTGCTCTCCCACGAGAGTCATTGTGCAACACAAGCTGGGGGAAGTGGTTGAGGCAGAGCTTACGCATCGGCCGTTTATGTATTGGGCTCGCCTCCACACTTAGAACAGGTTTTGCCCGCGAAGCATTACTTCCGCGAGAGTTTGGCAAAGAACTAGCAATATCCTGGTAGATTTCGGTATCGTCTAGATCCTCATCGGTAATACTGAAGTGCTCCGAAGCCCTCCCTGTTTCTAAGAATGCGTTAGCTGACTTGAACTGCCGGTCGACGGGACCAGGGGGATCGTGCACTGAGGCCTTAGGGTGTGCACTGGCGCTATCAGAGCTCTTCCGGTGACTTTTCGGGCCTGGTATGGCACTGCCAGGGGGACATGCACGCCTAAGGACCCGGGAGTGAGGCACTGAATGGGGATTCTTGGTATACTTGTCGAGATCGACTGACGCCAGGGGACTATCATCGACGTCCTCCGAGCCTTTGAGTACGGAGTATTGCGAGAAATCTGGAGTAGCGTTGCGAGCCATTTCGTGTAGAGTGTCGCTGATCCTGGGCAGTACCTGGTTTATTAAAGAGTTTTCATGTGGCGGTAGAGCTGATTGCTTGGATCTCCCCTCTGCTGAAGGGACATGGCACAATATAGCACTTGCCACGTGACTACCAAGCACATCCCCGTGAACTATAGATTTGTGCGCAAATTGTGGAGTGGCCTTTGACACTAGAGGCACGTTAGTCAAAAACGGAGAGTTGCGCACTCTAAGCGCCCTGTAGCTGGACGGATCCTCGCTTCTAGTGCTGCCGGTGCCAAGAGGTAAAACCCGACTCCGAGGTTGGGCTTGTGTGTCACATAGTTGGTCAAGCCCAAATGGCATTTTTAAATCCGTCCAAATCTCTCGAGTTCATTGAATGTATTATCTGCTAGTTACCGGCTATAGCTAACAAAACAGTGCACAGCCGTACGCCAAAATCTTCGTTCATGCACTTTAAGAGCTTGCACAGTGCGCGAAGGGAAAAAATTTAAACGTTGAATGCAAGAACGTATATACTGCTCCGAACAGATAACCATACCGAACCAACTGCCGCAGATCATTAAGGAATACTCAAAAGTGGTGTTGCGTGAGCAGCCGAGCGATTTAATAGAGTTTTCTATCAAATACTTCAAGCAACTGAGCGCCTTGCGACCGAACAGCGTTTCCCACGAGTCCTTCAGCCCCGACCTAAAACTCGTATCGGGGATGTATCGAGACCTTTCGGATAACGTCAATCTCGAAGCAGCTGTTGAAAAATACCTAATCCCTCAGCCCGTTCATCATTCGATCAACTCTATGCTTCAAATGGCACATCTAGAACCCGATGCGCTGACGTATACTATTCTTTTACTGAGCCTAGCATACAGCTCAATGGGCAAGGTAGTAGAGTCTGTGATGGCTGTCACAAGTCCTACACATAACGGTGAGATTCGGGCTACCCTTCTTATGCAGATTTTTGAGGTCCTAAGCAGGTTTGATCCTCGTGTAGAGATAGACGTGCTTGAGGCATGCACGGGCTGGGTCAAGACACTCGTGCAGTTCGAAGGAGATAATCCTATTGTCTCCTATCCAATGGTTGTGAAGGCCGGCTTCCTTGGTGATAAAATAGGCGACAAGTAAATTTTCAAAGCTTACTACCGAGCCTTTCAAAGATGCTCACGAAGCTTGCCCTCCAGCATTTTGTGGATGACCAGTGGGCGATGTTTCCGCCGGTAATCACGGAGTTTGCGCGGGTTACCATGCAGAACTTCACCGAGCTGTCTTCCTGGTTTACATCCGAACAGAACTACCTTAAGACAAATTATCAAACGATTCGAGACGCTCAGCAGATAGTGCAGAACACAGACCGCTTTCTGAGCTCGGGAAGGGAGGATCTAGCCTCGTTCAAGGAGCAGATTGATCGCCGAGTGAAGACCTTAGAAACAGACATGGAGTTTAAGCTGGCTTCTCTGCAGGAGCGACAGCGTCAGATAGAGGAGCAAATGAAACAGATTAAGGCAGGAGTCGAGCAGCAGATAGAGCTCATGAACAACTCCATCCTTGAAAGCATTGGGCCCAAGTTTGCTGAGATTCAACGGCAGATTGACAGTGCTTGTGTCGGAGACATTTCAGGTGCAGCAGCCGATAGGATCGCATCCCTAGAAAAGCGCTATGCAGACCTTCTCGCCGACTTGTTCACTCGTTCTGACGGATTCGCCACCCAATTCGACACGCTTTACAAAGAGTACGTTCAGTCCACCGCAGCGTTCTCTGAACTGACAGAGGCGTTCAAGCTGGATCTCACCTCTCAGACAAGCATCATACGAAAGTGTGAGGCAGACTTTCTAGAGGTATCTCAGAAAATGGACGCCGAAAGGGCACGCATTCCCGCTCTTGCTAGTCAGATAGAAGCACTAACTGAGAGAGTGGTTGCTGCGGAGGACAAATATCCCGTCTTGGAGGCATTGGAGCTCGGCATGAAGACACTCGAGACTATCATGATCCAGCAGGACAGCGAAGACAAGAGCCTAGGAAATAGCTATAAGCAGCTCTGCGTGAAGTACGACAGCATGAAGCTCTTTCTAGAAACCGAAGCCCGCTCTTTGCGTGATGAGATGGGAGATTGCGAGGAGGCAACCTTGCATTCCTGCGAGGAGATGCGGGCAGCAGTGGCCCAGCTTGCAGATTCAGTGCAGGACCTTGAGGAGGATCTGCTATTCCAAATCAATAACTGCAAGAGCCTTCTCGTTGGCACCAATGTTTACAAGGAGTACGAAGTGTTTCGCCAAAAGTCATACGATGAGCTCGTTGTGGACAGTCAGAGGAATGCAACTTTTGCGTTCTTGAGTCCTTTGGAGATGCGACTGCACAGGGTAGAGAATCTGCTCATTGACCACATGGCTCAGCCAGGACACGGCAGAGAAAAACCACCACAAAGAGCATGACTTACGGAGCCACCACCTTTATGTCGTAGCCAAGGCGCTGTAGCTCCTGGCGTTGGCGTTCAAAATCGAGACTGTACAGCTTCAGGAGTTTCTCGCGTCTGCACACTACGTTTGCTTGCTTAACTGCTTGTCTTATTTGGTCTAGCTCCTTGCGCGCAGCAAGAACCTCACTTCCAAGCTTGTCCTTAGAGTCAAAGTCTGCGCGGTGCTGCACCTTGCGGATCTCCTTCAGATTATTTTCGTGCCACCTCTGTATGCCTTCGGCGTCAACCCTGTCGCGGATGGACTTCGGATCCTGCCACGGGTTCCTATCTAGCCTATTAATCGGAGGCATCGGTCAAATTTAAAGTTTTACTTCAGAACCTACCAGCTGCTATAGCCGCCGCCATAGCTGTTGTAGCCACCGCTGCTATAGTTGTCATAGCCGCTGTTATAGTTATCGTAGCCACTGTTGTAGCTATCATAGTTGTTTGTATTATTGTAGTCATTAGCCACGTCATACACGTCATAGTCACTCTGCTGCGTTGGCTTTACGCCGGCTAGCATGTCCAGCTCGCCCATGTACTTGTCGGCGGAGGAAGTAAACGCGCTGGCGTTGAAGCCGCCCATCTTCAGCCTGGCCATGCGGGCCACTGGGTCGTCCTCCTGTTCATCTGCATCGAGGATGCTCTTCTTGACAGTGTAGGACGCTTCTGGCGCAGACTGCATGAGGGTAAGAGCAACCTCCAGAGGATCCTTCCCAGCAACGTCTGACACTGTCTCCTCGATGACTGGCGGCTTGACCTCCTCGACCTTCGGCGTTGGCTCGGCTGGCTTTGAGGCTTCAGCTGGTGGCTCCTCCACGGGTTTATCATCAGCTGGCTTGTGCCCTGCAGATGAGGATGCGGGCTCTGATGGAGCCGGCGGCGCTGGAGTGGGAGCAGAGGCTGGTGTCTGTGCGTGGGCACCACCCCTCATGGACTTATGAAGCTGCCTATCAGACTCAACCTGAGCACGGAGATTCTTCATCACAACTTCGTCCTGACCCTGGTAGAACACATCGCCCCCCTTAGTGGGCAGGGATGCTAAGCTTGCCGCAGGATCCTTATTGAGAACAACGTCGTCGGCGGCAAATCCAAAGACCTTCTGCGGCTCGCGTGCTGTTGATATCGAGGTGTACTTGCCCCGGAAAGTGCAGAGCGCCCCTTGCTTGACCTCTGGGAGCTTCGCAGCCATGGCTGGCTGGAAAGTAACTAGAACATCGAACGGCGCCTTCTCATCTATGCGGGGGTTGCACTTGACCTTGGCGTTCTGAGGAGACACCTCTATAACCTGACAGGATAAGGCGCCGGCAACCTTAGTGATGTGCCTCATGAAGATAGCTTCAGGAAGCCCGCGTGCTTGCATGGAGCACTCCATCGCAACCATAGGATACTCCACCGTCAATTGAGACTCCAGAGCAGCCAGAGAGGGGAAGGCCTCCGGAATCGCATGCAGCGCATCAGCAACGGTCTTTGGAAGATTGTGCTCGGGTTTTTCAACGTAGCCTCCGCCCACAGAAACGTAGTCAGCGGCAATTACGGGCCCGTTCATCCCTCTCAGCTTCCCCACGAAGTCGATCGTCTTCATTTCATTCATTTTTATCAGAGGCTGAAGCTGCGTCACCGTAAACGACTGAGGAAAGTGAAGAGCCAGGTCGGGAACGGCCCCCTGGTTGATAGAGGGGCTCATCTTGAAAAGGACGGAATTAGTGCTAGGATCTGCATTCAGCAACGTCCCGTGCCAGTGGACGACCTTCTCCCTGTACTTCATGTTGAACGCGTCAAGGACGGCTTTCTGGGCCCTGATAGAACAGTGGGCGTACAGGTCTGCCCACGTGCACGTCGTACCATTGGGGCCTGTGAACCTTACACCAGGCACTGGCAACGCGAGGAAAGGCGGGGGTGCAAGCTTGGACGGCGACTGGCCCATTGGTTTTGAATTTAAAGGGGTTATTCGTAATTTTTTAATATCCTTTTAAATCGATGGCTCGTCATAAGAGCTTTGCCTGCCTGTGCTCATTCAGCCTCCAGCAGACCCTGAGAGAGAGCTGCTGAGTGCTGTGCATTATTCTCAACGGCTAGTGATCACATGCTGATCTTGAGCTTCCGAGCCTCACCGGGACGCGGTGTCCTGCCAACTTCTGGATTTAATCCGAGAGAGTTCGAACATTGATCAGCTTTAACGTAGGAAGGAAGAAGGAAATTTTATAACTCTGTGACAGTCCATTGCGCTCCAACATCATTACTTGTTGGTATCGAGAGCACTGCGCCTGTCACCCTCGCTGAAAGTGTCGAGAGATGGTGCCCCGTATCTATCCCATTGAAGAGTTGGAGGTCCGCCAGGACAGCGAAGATGATCCCATCAGGGCTGTGATCATATACCCGTCATTATGGCAACCATAGTGTAGATAAGACAACTGTCTGGGCCCCGCAACTCCCGGCGTAGGACGCCAGGAGGCTTGGCTGGGTCAGGCTAGTGAGGGCTACCCCTGTCATAACAGGCTTAGAAAATAGGGAGCGAGTGACGTACCTGGTGTCCACCAATGCACGCATGCAGCCTGGAAGCTGTGCTCAAAGCACCGAGGCCTGCAGGGGTGTGGCATCCGAACAGGCCCGACAGTTATGACTGCTTCTGAGAACAGCCAGCATGACTGGACGAGGACATGAAAGCTCATGGAGGCCCTCACAGTCTTGATGTCTGGGAGAACACGGGGACTGACCACTCCAAGATTGTCCATCTCATGAGCTGGCTTTCGATAGCAGGCATAACAAGGAAGTGACCCCCAGTCATACACAATCTCATGCGATTCCATCGCAGCCTAGAGCATCCTTATCTGGCCTGCCAGTCCATCCATGACGGTAGCAGATGTGTCAGCATTCCAGATCATCGGCCACCGCAGCTGCACAGTCGGGGTACTGCCTATGGTATTGCTCACTGATACTTTACATGGAGCCCTGTCCCTGTGGTAGTGACAGGTGAACTTCTCTGCAGATGCAGATCTAATGATATGGTTCCTCTTGGGCATTCTACTCCTACTTCTGTCTGGTCTCTCACCTCAATGCGAGTGGCCAGCGGCTGTTACTGGGTCTTGCAGCATAACTATTACACATTTGTGTGCTAATCAAGACTACCATATAGGGTCACACAAGCCGGGAGCTCTGTCAGGCAATTATCGGACTCGATATCAAGATGGCACGGGGACAACACTCCCAGTGGTCACCGGGGACATGAATCATCATACAAGCCGCATAGTGCACCAGAAGCAGCACAACGGTGAAGAGCATGCCTGGATGTAGATGGCGCCTACAGCAAGCGGCATGCTGTCGTTGTCGGTACAACGGGCATAGTGGCTACTGGACCCACGCTTTGGTAGCCTCGATTGGAGCAATTGTACAGCGAAGGAGCAGGGCGTAGGGACATGGGCACCAACCGGTCGAGCAGCGTGTACATGTATGAGCACGGTTATAAGTCTCGCCTACACTGTTGGGTGGTGCTCTGCCTCGATGTGGACTCAGCGGGTTGGCTCTTATATCAGTGGCAGATGGCAGAACACCACGCTGGTCATGTGGTGAGAGGTCTTCATGCGGTCTTCCAACTATTCTAAGTCACGCTGGAAAGCAGCTAGCCCTCCCGCACCACGTCTCCTCTCCAAATAGGACTGAAGGCGCCCAGGGCGCTCTTCTAGGGCCTTAGTATCATGGAGCCCGTGCCAGGCAGGAGAGTTCTATGTTGCATGGCGTGAGAGTCTCTAGGGGGTGTAAACACTTGCGTGGTTGTAGCAACGCATCTCCACCAGCAAGTGTCAGGGCACATCGGTGGACAGGTGCATATTAAGTCAGGCACTCTGTGTGCGGTTATGCATCACAGCTCTTATAACGGGCCACGGGCAGCCTGAGGATCTCTGCTTTATAGCAGCGTGGATGTGGGGTGGTGCGCCCAGAGCATCGCCAGATCGATAGCTTCAGCGCGGCATCCAACAAGGTGCAGCAGGGCATCGAGCCAGGTGAGCGTTGGACCAGATCCTGAGTGGGGGCTGGGACTCCTGTGCACGGCTGGGCTGCTCCCAGATAGAATAGGGTACAGAGTGAATTAGATGAGTGCGACGCTGTAAGGTATCCACAGTCGCATAAATGCATCCGGCGGGCCCACACTGGACTCTAAGAGGCACGCTGCCGGACAAGCCGAGGAGACTCGAGGGGTGGTGGCGCCGTCTTGTTATCTCTATGCAGTGCTCCGCAGGTATGTACTCAGGAGGTATCTCTTGATGGCTGGAGAGAGGACAGAGCTGGGCGATGGTGAGCATGCCCATCATGAGCAGCTCCAGGTGCTATCCGATCACTCCTTGGAAAGGCATATGCCTCAGCTAGGTTGCATCACATCCAGGGCAGAAGAGGAAGCTGTGCACTGTCTGACCCGCCATTCAGGGCCATGTGCGGATAAAAGGCAGACCAGTGACTGATGCTCTGTACTGCCTCCTCATCCGCTGCCTAAGCAGCCAGAAGCCAGGATCGATATGCAGATAGAGGCTATGAAAAGTGGACTAATCACGGGGCTGATTGTCTGATACCAAAAAATCCGGAACGACGATGGCAGCCGCTGTCTCCCTAAGATGATGTATTATGCGCGGTATCGACCTTGGTCTCCCAGGTGAGCAGGCTGGGGACACTCTGGCTGGCCCTGACTTCTGAGGCATTAAGATCTTAAGCAGCACAGAAGGAGACAACGGTATATACAGACGGTGCGTTGTCTTCATAAAGGTGCACTCCAACTTCCAAATGCATGCAGCTGCGCTGAGACAGGCGGTTCAGCTGGCTTACATTGGCACCCTGTCAGCCATCGTGCTTGCTGCGATCAGAGGCTGCGTCTGCTCGGCAGACTGAATAGAGATTACAGCGGCTTCCATGGTTATCCACGTTGCACGATGTCCAATGGTAGAGTAGCCACCGTCTGTCTGAGGTGTTTGCTATCGATAGGAGACAGCGCTTGGTTGCACCAGAGGTGCTTTTGTTTAAGTATAGAGTCTTTATGGCTGCTTCTCCACTGGCTATAATGATAACTGTATACTTAAAAAGGTCCTGCAGAGCAATCCACCGTCTTTCAAGATGAGACATGGGCCTGCATCTAAAGCTAAAAACGGAAACTCGTGCACCAAGTGCCATAAGCCTAGTGTACTGACTGGCCTGGATCACAGTCCATTTGTCAAGAACCTGTGCACACGTTTGGATGCTCCCTGCTAGTGGCAGACGGACCTACGAGGAGGCTTGTCTTTGGTAGCATTCGCTTTATAATATTTAGCCCTTGGTGACACACCTCAACGAAGAAGGGTGTTACTTAGGTGCACAGGAAGCTATCCGTGCACAGCGATTCTCAGAGAGCCGGCTCACACAGAGAAGGTAGAGGCCACCAGCAGACCAGTGAGATAAAACTGATGCTAGAGAGGCCAGCAATTAGCCTGAATTACAGCAGGGACACCTGTATTGCCTCTTTGACCTCTATGCCTGGAGAGGTCGTAGGGTCTGCAGACAAGCTAGATGCTGCTTTTTGATTTTATGCACTTACAGCAACGTAATATTATTAAGAGTTGCTTCGTTTGGAACCGAGGGCATTCACCTTCCCTTCGTATACGGGTGAGGATCGATTGTAGAGGTATACTGCGCAGGTTGGTATCAGTCGGCATGGTTGCTGTCCACATGTGTCTCACCTACGTCCTCCCACGGCAGACGGACACCAATGACGCTTCTTGGCCACATGACGTCCTACGATGTATCTCCACCTTCGATACAGGTTGCTACACATACTGCGTAGTTTGGATTGCTCATCAGCCAAGGTGATCTGATCAGCTCTTGTCCTCTGCCCGTCTATCTCGTGCAACCATTTATTGATGGTCTTTCCAGATCAACAGGTGCTTCCATCGGTCCCACAAAAGAATGTGTTATGCAGGCGGCCACTACAGGCCAGAGCCTTGTCTACCAAGAAAAAGGGTCAATCAGTTCACTGCGTGGGGGTCCTTTGTACGTCTTATGTAATCCAGCAGGTCTTGTGCTCCCCAACATCTTCACTCACAATCCGCTGTCTGGAGCCCGCGTGCATATCGTTACTACCAAACACTTAGCAGCTTCGACTGACCACCTAGGACGTCAAATCCCTTGCGCTGCACAGTGGGTATGCTCAGCGTGAGAGATACATAGTCAGCATCAGCCTTCTCAGCTCATCGTCTGGGTAATACTACTACTGTTTCTCATCCAATCAGCTAGCGCGAGGACCCAGCTCATGACCAGCAAACCGAGACAGGCTATTCCAGGAGGTCTTCAAGCACAGCAGTACCTTGTTAACGAGTAGTCAGCAGTAACCATGACACGTACTTCCACTAAGGCATGACCTCCTTGAGCGGGGGTGTGAAGTGGGTCCCTGTCATTTTGCGATCCTACTAATCTTTTAGCCAAGAGGGATCAGAACAGCTCAGATTAGCATTGATCACTTCTGGGTCTCCATCTATCTCCGTCGTCTGGGGTGTGCTTGACCCTGTAGACTGAGAAGGGCGCTATATTGTGCTCGTGCCTGCACGTCTCCGTCAGACAAGGCTACCCTCTTGGAGACTGCGCTAAGGTAGCCACACGTCCCGAGGAACTTGCAGAGAGCATCCCAGTCCAATAGAACTCCTTACCTATCGAATGCAAGTTGTAGTTGTGGCCTCATAAGTGCAGGATTTTTTAGAATAACCGGTCAACTACATAGTTTGCCTGCTCACCCAGACCCATCTGATGGAAGATGATATCAATCTCGTCAGTTGTCTACAACGTACACCAGTCAAATCTTATAGATGGACAGGGACCACCCAGCCCACAACACTAGACATTACCAGATATCTTTTAAGACAAGGAGGAGCGACTGGTAGACCACAGCAGTCGTCTGCTCATTGGAAACCTTCCAGTAACTGACTTAGGCCAGCTTCCTACAAGATTCTTGGCGAGTTGTATCAGAAACGCATGCTTATGGGACTCCCAGCTCAAGGTGTATGGTGCTGGATCGCACTTTCCATACCAGTCTGTGTACAGCGGTGCTCTGGCCTCTAGCGGAGCTATAGAAGATCGCAGGATATGATGCCCTCAATAGGGTTTGTCTGATTCCTATAGCTATATGATAGGAGGATGCCGGCCTTCTATGCATTATGTAACGCGTGCTAAGCAACACCAGTACAAGTCCTGCAATGTGGCATGATTCGTGAGTCAAGAGGTAGGACGCTTGGGCTGATCGGCGTGTCTCCTCGGGACCAACTATAGCTCGGACCAAGGGTCATGAGCGAATGCTATTCGATTCCCTTATCAGCAGATGGGGGGATCAACTGCTCTAGTACTCACAGGAGGCTATAAAGGATGCTGGACTAATACAGTCTCCCTGGATCCCTGTTCCTTCTACTACAGACATCCACATGTAGGAAGCTCTGAGGACCTAGAGCCCTACACTAACAGGTTCAAGGTACTGCACTCCTAGGTGCTTCCATTAGTGGTGGTAGTGATAGCACCAGGATGATCCAGAGGGGAGGATAAGAGTCCTGATCCATCAGCTCAGGGGGTGGCACAGCTTGGGCAGGGTTTCCTCCTTGTCTAAATTTAGGATTGCTGGCCTACGCCCTCTGACCATCTGACACCTTATCATGTGATGTGGAACCTTAAAGTATCCACTACAAAAAGCCAGAAATAGCGCCATGCACACCCAACAAACCAGAGCGTCTCATAGGCCAATCTACACTGATTCACACATCTATGGACCTTAGCGACTGCTGCGATCTTCTCTTGGGATCTTGTAGGGGTCTATCCTTGAGTGCGGCTCCCCCACGACAGCTAGGAATCGCAGACATAATCCAAAAGGATGAGAATACTACAGAGGCGGAGAAGAGATCATCGGCGCACGGGGGTCCACAGGGGCTCGATCCGCGCAGGGGAGGCACAGGGAGCTGGCTCATCAGGGACGCAGAGACATTAGGAGAGGAACCAGCAGTGGGCCCATAACGCAGGGAGGACGCCCGGGCCGCCCTTTGATTAGCTACAGGGTAGGGGAGTAGCAGACACGCAAGACAGCATCGCTACTTATTTTTGAATTTTCTGTTTCCCTGCGTGTTGTGCAAGAATCCGTGGTGGGCGGCAAACTATATGTAGTAGATGCTTTCAGCATTAACAACTATCGCTTGTACAACGATATTATAAAAAAGGAAGATCTCTAAGTTAGTAGCATAGTAATAACCAGATGAATCTTTTTAGCTTTAAGTACCTTTACTAACAGGACTCTTACCCTATAATAAGCTGAGGGAAACTTCAATGTTGTTGATAGCCTTCTATCTTATATTATCTACATTTGCAGTAGATTGCAAGAATAGTGGAAATAGTTGTGAAGCTGGCCAATGTGATACGATTGGCGATACTGAAATCTGTATGCAATGTAATCAAGGGAAAGTACCCATCAATGGAATATGTACAGCCCATAGTGAAGAAGCAGTCACTAACGCTGGTTGTAAGAAGAACGGGGGTACTAATATAGAAGAAAGTGATAAGGTATGTGGACAATGTGGAAATGGCTACTTCCTGCACAAAGGCGGATGCTATAAGATAGGAGAGGCTCCTGGCAATCTCATCTGTGCGGATGAGGCGTCAAATCCTGGTGCACGTACTGCAGGGGTGTGTGGTGCTTGCAAGGATGGCTATTATAAGAATTCGGATGCTGTTGCAACTGCAGACTCCTGTATAGCATGTGAAGATGCCAACTGTGCCACATGTGGAGGAGCTGGTGAAAACAAATGTACAAAATGTATAGACGGATACTTTGTTGGAGCAACTGGAAATGAAGGTGGGTGCATAAAATGTGACGCTACCACAGGGCCTAATAGCTACAAAGGAGTTGCTGGATGTGCTAAATGTGAAAAGCCAAAGAACGCTGGTCCTGCAAAGTGCATTGAATGTGCTGCTGATTATTTGAAAACAGAAGCAGATGAACAAACGTCTTGCGTTAGCGAAGCCGTGTGCAGAGAAGGCAAGACGCACTTCCCCACTACTGACAGCGCTGGTGGTAACAAGAAGGTATGCGTAAGTTGTGGCACAACGAATAATGGCGGCATAGAAAACTGTGGAGAATGCACCTCTAAGGAAAGCGCTGCACGGGCAGGGACAGAGATCACCTGCACCAAATGCTCTAGCAATAATCTGAGCCCCCTGGGAGACGCGTGTCTAACAGACTGCCCTGCCGGAACGTATGCCGTTAGTGGCGACAGCGGCAGTGTCTGCAAGCCCTGTCACAACACGTGCGCCGGCTGCCAGACCGACGACAGGGAGACTTCCTGCACGGCCTGCTACCCTGGATACTCCCTTCTGTATGAGTCCAACGGAGCAACTGGGAGGTGCGTCAAGGAGTGCACTGGTGCGTTCATTACCAACTGTGCGGACGGGCAGTGCACGGCTAACGTCGGGGGTGCGAAGTACTGCACCCAGTGCAAGGACGGGTACGCCCCGATCGACGGGATCTGTACAGCGGTGGCAGCTGCCGGGAGAGACGTGAGCGTGTGCACGGCCACAGGTGGCAAGTGCACGGCATGTACAGGCAACTATGCGTTATTATCAGGTGGATGTTATAACACACAAACACTTCCTGGAAAGTCAGTATGTAAAGCCGTGGCTAATAGCAATGACGGGAAATGCAAAACATGTGCCAATGGTCAAGCACCAGATCCTGCTACTAATTTCTGCCCATTGTGTGATTCAACTTGTGCAGAATGTTCAACTAAAAATGATGCTGATGCTTGTACAAAATGTTTTCCAGGATACTATAAAACAGGAAATAAGTGTATCAAATGTACAGAAAGTAGTAATAACGGAAAAAAGATCGATGGAATACCTGATTGTTTAAGTTGTGAAGCACCGATTAATACTGGTCCTGTCATCTGCTACGTTAAAACGGATGGCACTAGCGATGATAACAGCGGCAATGGTGGAGACAGCACCAACAAGAGCGGCCTTTCCACTGGCGCCATCGCGGGGATCTCCGTCGCAGCCTTCGTCGTCGTGGCCGGCCTCGTGGGCTTCCTCTGCTGGTGGTTCATATGCAGGGGGAAGGCGTAGACTTAGGTAGTAAACGCGTCACTGTATATGGCTTATTACGCTGTGCTGCTGGGGCTATCTGAGAGCGGTCCAGAGATCATGCGAGTGGGCCCGCTCCTTCCTGGCCAGTCTAAGGACGAGGGTTGAGTATGGATAACATAATGAAAGAGTCCTCTTCAGTGACACATCCAGAATCTGGGCATTCCTCGCCGCTCCATGAGGATATGCTCTGTCTGGATGTCCATGCCGATCTGCCTTGGATTCAGGTCTTCTCGCAGACTCTCTGCTCTACCAGTGGCGCCTCTCCTTGGCCTGCCGTCTGGTGGGTGAAGCTCCAGTCGCCGTCTTTTTTAGATGCTCCCGTCTGACTCGGTGATTGCTGTCGGGCCCTCCGCTGGCTGGGCCCCTCGGTGTCCGGGCAGCTGTGGCCCGGGTCAGCGCTCCCACAGTCGCGGTCGCTTGGGTCCCAGCGGGTTCGGATGATGGGTGAGGCGGGGTATGGGGCGGTGAGGCTGGAGGGGACCGGGGGGTGGTTGTATGTGCCCCTGGGTCTGATGGGCCATGTCGGGTGATCGCAGCTGTGGTGACTGGGGGCTGTCTATCTGTGACCCATCCCTCTGTGGACTCGTGAGTGCCCTCCGCCCAGGCAACCCTCAGGAGCCGTGCACGCTGGGACAGAGAGGGTGACCAAGGGAGTTAAGCAGCCCTGCCATGATGCTGAGGGTGCACAGCAGCCAGCCTGATCTGCAGGGCCTGCTCGAGCGATGGTAGTGGCAGACGACTCCCTCTGACAGCAGCCCTGGTGACTGCACTGGCCTACTCTCGAAGCTGAGTGACAATGAACCAGACGGACCTGAGTGCAGGAGGACCGTCCACACACGAACAGACTGTGTAGACCCAGAGAGGACCGGAGTCTGCTCGGGACACGCTGACTGTGCCCCATACGAGAGCCCCAGGCAACCACCCGAGCACCCGAGAGGCAGCAACAGACACGGGCACCAGAGATTCCCAGCCAGACAGCTGCCATGCTCATCCACAGGGGCATCAGAGGACCAGGTGGGGTCACCCTCACAATCAGGGCCTGATAGGAAGCCAGAGGACTCAAACACTACAGCAGAGCAGGCCCAAGGGAGGCACACTCCAGGCAGGTGAGCAGTGGCAGAGCCCTGACAGCTGCCAGCCCCCATGACACCCAGGCAGGCACCAGACTCGCTGGCCTCGACTGCATTCACGATGACCTGAGGGGGCAGCAGCCAGAGGAGTGAGGAGACCTTCGGACACCACAAGAGGCCCGGCTGTCCAGCAGGCTATGGAGCACAGGTGACCTCTGAGCACCACCCAGGCACAGGACTGACCATCAGAGTGATGCCCGGTCACAGAGACGACCACGAGCACCCTCCACCCACTCTGAGGGGCTGTCGATCATTCCACTGCCTCTCATAGCAGACCTCCTTGAGGGCAGTGCAGTGAGTGACTCAGCTCATGCAGGAGGGTGCACGCCTCCCCTGGCATAGGATGCCGACTCTCCCCGAGGGGTCATCAGAGCCACGAGGAGGGGTCAAGGTTAGTAGACCACACCGGGAACTCCCGAGGGCACAGCAGGTGATGTTGGGTGATCCTCAGCGTGCTCCTCTCTGATGGTAGAGCATCCTGAGACCAAGGGGGCTCACCCCTGCCTACGGACGACACACAGCGCTTCACAACGAGGACCCACCAGGAGCAGCACAGCTGACCACGGGGACAGTGCAGTCACCGATGCCCCACCGTGTTAGTCTTTTGAGTCATCACACTAGAGGCATGAGAGAACCCATCCCATCCACAGGCTCATCCACACCCCTGCTGGTCCCAGGTGAACTCCCCGTCGAGGCACCGGACAGGGCATGCCAGGGGCTCAGCAGACCCGCACAGAGCAACAGCGAGTAGCAGGAGGGGCTGCGATGGCCTGCCTCGACACTCACGCACCAGCCAGACAGAGCAGCAGTACTGCCTGAGGCATGCAGGGGCCAAGGGAGGCACTCAGTCAGGGGGACACGACACGATCGTCGGTGCCTGTGTCTCGGGAGTGCAACGAGGGCTGGAGAGCAGACACAACCACCTTGGCAAACAGAGCGGGGATCACCCCAATGACCCACCGAACCCAGAGGCACATACGAACACCACCAACCTCAGCCCCCACCAGAGCCCCACCAGCCTCACCGCCCCACCCATCATCCGAACCCGCTGGGACCCAAGCGACCGCGACTGTGGGAGCGCTGACCCGGGCCACAGCTGCCCGGACACCGAGGGGCCCAGCCAGCGGAGGGCCCGACAGCAATCACCGAGTCAGACGGGAGCATCTAAAAAAGACGGCGACTGGAGCTTCACCCACCAGACGGCAGGCCAAGGAGAGGCGCCACTGGTAGAGCAGAGAGTCTGCGAGAAGACCTGAATCCAAGGCAGATCGGCATGGACATCCAGACAGAGCATATCCTCATGGAGCGGCGAGGAATGCCCAGATTCTGGATGTGTCACTGAAGAGGACTCTTTCATTATGTTATCCATACTCAACCCTCGTCCTTAGACTGGCCAGGAAGGAGCGGGCCCACTCGCATGATCTCTGGACCGCTCTCAGATAGCCCCAGCAGCACAGCGTAATAAGCCATATACAGTGACGCGTTTACTACCTAAGTCTACGCCTTCCCCCTGCATATGAACCACCAGCAGAGGAAGCCCACGAGGCCGGCCACGACGACGAAGGCTGCGACGGAGATCCCCGCGATGGCGCCAGTGGAAAGGCCGCTCTTGTTGGTGCTGTCTCCACCATTGCCGCTGTTATCATCGCTAGTGCCATCCGTTTTAACGTAGCAGATGACAGGACCAGTATTAATCGGTGCTTCACAACTTAAACAATCAGGTATTCCATCGATCTTTTTTCCGTTATTACTACTTTCTGTACATTTGATACACTTATTTCCTGTTTTATAGTATCCTGGAAAACATTTTGTACAAGCATCAGCATCATTTTTAGTTGAACATTCTGCACAAGTTGAATCACACAATGGGCAGAAATTAGTAGCAGGATCTGGTGCTTGACCATTGGCACATGTTTTGCATTTCCCGTCATTGCTATTAGCCACGGCTTTACATACTGACTTTCCAGGAAGTGTTTGTGTGTTATAACATCCACCTGATAATAACGCATAGTTGCCTGTACATGCCGTGCACTTGCCACCTGTGGCCGTGCACACGCTCACGTCTCTCCCGGCAGCTGCCACCGCTGTACAGATCCCGTCGATCGGGGCGTACCCGTCCTTGCACTGGGTGCAGTACTTCGCACCCCCGACGTTAGCCGTGCACTGCCCGTCCGCACAGTTGGTAATGAACGCACCAGTGCACTCCTTGACGCACCTCCCAGTTGCTCCGTTGGACTCATACAGAAGGGAGTATCCAGGGTAGCAGGCCGTGCAGGAAGTCTCCCTGTCGTCGGTCTGGCAGCCGGCGCACGTGTTGTGACAGGGCTTGCAGACACTGCCGCTGTCGCCACTAACGGCATACGTTCCGGCAGGGCAGTCTGTTAGACACGCGTCTCCCAGGGGGCTCAGATTATTGCTAGAGCATTTGGTGCAGGTGATCTCTGTCCCTGCCCGTGCAGCGCTTTCCTTAGAGGTGCATTCTCCACAGTTTTCTATGCCGCCATTATTCGTTGTGCCACAACTTACGCATACCTTCTTGTTACCACCAGCGCTGTCAGTAGTGGGGAAGTGCGTCTTGCCTTCTCTGCACACGGCTTCGCTAACGCAAGACGTTTGTTCATCTGCTTCTGTTTTCAAATAATCAGCAGCACATTCAATGCACTTTGCAGGACCAGCGTTCTTTGGCTTTTCACATTTAGCACATCCAGCAACTCCTTTGTAGCTATTAGGCCCTGTGGTAGCGTCACATTTTATGCACCCACCTTCATTTCCAGTTGCTCCAACAAAGTATCCGTCTATACATTTTGTACATTTGTTTTCACCAGCTCCTCCACATGTGGCACAGTTGGCATCTTCACATGCTATACAGGAGTCTGCAGTTGCAACAGCATCCGAATTCTTATAATAGCCATCCTTGCAAGCACCACACACCCCTGCAGTACGTGCACCAGGATTTGACGCCTCATCCGCACAGATGAGATTGCCAGGAGCCTCTCCTATCTTATAGCATCCGCCTTTGTGCAGGAAGTAGCCATTTCCACATTGTCCACATACCTTATCACTTTCTTCTATATTAGTACCCCCGTTCTTCTTACAACCAGCGTTAGTGACTGCTTCTTCACTATGGGCTGTACATATTCCATTGATGGGTACTTTCCCTTGATTACATTGCATACAGATTTCAGTATCGCCAATCGTATCACATTGGCCAGCTTCACAACTATTTCCACTATTCTTGCAATCTACTGCAAATGTAGATAATATAAGATAGAAGGCTATCAACAACATTGAAGTTTCCCTCAGCTTATTATAGGGTAAGAGTCCTGTTAGTAAAGGTACTTAAAGCTAAAAAGATTCATCTGGTTATTACTATGCTACTAACTTAGAGATCTTCCTTTTTTATAATATCGTTGTACAAGCGATAGTTGTTAATGCTGAAAGCATCTACTACATATAGTTTGCCGCCCACCACGGATTCTTGCACAACACGCAGGGAAACAGAAAATTCAAAAATAAGTAGCGATGCTGTCTTGCGTGTCTGCTACTCCCCTACCCTGTAGCTAATCAAAGGGCGGCCCGGGCGTCCTCCCTGCGTTATGGGCCCACTGCTGGTTCCTCTCCTAATGTCTCTGCGTCCCTGATGAGCCAGCTCCCTGTGCCTCCCCTGCGCGGATCGAGCCCCTGTGGACCCCCGTGCGCCGATGATCTCTTCTCCGCCTCTGTAGTATTCTCATCCTTTTGGATTATGTCTGCGATTCCTAGCTGTCGTGGGGGAGCCGCACTCAAGGATAGACCCCTACAAGATCCCAAGAGAAGATCGCAGCAGTCGCTAAGGTCCATAGATGTGTGAATCAGTGTAGATTGGCCTATGAGACGCTCTGGTTTGTTGGGTGTGCATGGCGCTATTTCTGGCTTTTTGTAGTGGATACTTTAAGGTTCCACATCACATGATAAGGTGTCAGATGGTCAGAGGGCGTAGGCCAGCAATCCTAAATTTAGACAAGGAGGAAACCCTGCCCAAGCTGTGCCACCCCCTGAGCTGATGGATCAGGACTCTTATCCTCCCCTCTGGATCATCCTGGTGCTATCACTACCACCACTAATGGAAGCACCTAGGAGTGCAGTACCTTGAACCTGTTAGTGTAGGGCTCTAGGTCCTCAGAGCTTCCTACATGTGGATGTCTGTAGTAGAAGGAACAGGGATCCAGGGAGACTGTATTAGTCCAGCATCCTTTATAGCCTCCTGTGAGTACTAGAGCAGTTGATCCCCCCATCTGCTGATAAGGGAATCGAATAGCATTCGCTCATGACCCTTGGTCCGAGCTATAGTTGGTCCCGAGGAGACACGCCGATCAGCCCAAGCGTCCTACCTCTTGACTCACGAATCATGCCACATTGCAGGACTTGTACTGGTGTTGCTTAGCACGCGTTACATAATGCATAGAAGGCCGGCATCCTCCTATCATATAGCTATAGGAATCAGACAAACCCTATTGAGGGCATCATATCCTGCGATCTTCTATAGCTCCGCTAGAGGCCAGAGCACCGCTGTACACAGACTGGTATGGAAAGTGCGATCCAGCACCATACACCTTGAGCTGGGAGTCCCATAAGCATGCGTTTCTGATACAACTCGCCAAGAATCTTGTAGGAAGCTGGCCTAAGTCAGTTACTGGAAGGTTTCCAATGAGCAGACGACTGCTGTGGTCTACCAGTCGCTCCTCCTTGTCTTAAAAGATATCTGGTAATGTCTAGTGTTGTGGGCTGGGTGGTCCCTGTCCATCTATAAGATTTGACTGGTGTACGTTGTAGACAACTGACGAGATTGATATCATCTTCCATCAGATGGGTCTGGGTGAGCAGGCAAACTATGTAGTTGACCGGTTATTCTAAAAAATCCTGCACTTATGAGGCCACAACTACAACTTGCATTCGATAGGTAAGGAGTTCTATTGGACTGGGATGCTCTCTGCAAGTTCCTCGGGACGTGTGGCTACCTTAGCGCAGTCTCCAAGAGGGTAGCCTTGTCTGACGGAGACGTGCAGGCACGAGCACAATATAGCGCCCTTCTCAGTCTACAGGGTCAAGCACACCCCAGACGACGGAGATAGATGGAGACCCAGAAGTGATCAATGCTAATCTGAGCTGTTCTGATCCCTCTTGGCTAAAAGATTAGTAGGATCGCAAAATGACAGGGACCCACTTCACACCCCCGCTCAAGGAGGTCATGCCTTAGTGGAAGTACGTGTCATGGTTACTGCTGACTACTCGTTAACAAGGTACTGCTGTGCTTGAAGACCTCCTGGAATAGCCTGTCTCGGTTTGCTGGTCATGAGCTGGGTCCTCGCGCTAGCTGATTGGATGAGAAACAGTAGTAGTATTACCCAGACGATGAGCTGAGAAGGCTGATGCTGACTATGTATCTCTCACGCTGAGCATACCCACTGTGCAGCGCAAGGGATTTGACGTCCTAGGTGGTCAGTCGAAGCTGCTAAGTGTTTGGTAGTAACGATATGCACGCGGGCTCCAGACAGCGGATTGTGAGTGAAGATGTTGGGGAGCACAAGACCTGCTGGATTACATAAGACGTACAAAGGACCCCCACGCAGTGAACTGATTGACCCTTTTTCTTGGTAGACAAGGCTCTGGCCTGTAGTGGCCGCCTGCATAACACATTCTTTTGTGGGACCGATGGAAGCACCTGTTGATCTGGAAAGACCATCAATAAATGGTTGCACGAGATAGACGGGCAGAGGACAAGAGCTGATCAGATCACCTTGGCTGATGAGCAATCCAAACTACGCAGTATGTGTAGCAACCTGTATCGAAGGTGGAGATACATCGTAGGACGTCATGTGGCCAAGAAGCGTCATTGGTGTCCGTCTGCCGTGGGAGGACGTAGGTGAGACACATGTGGACAGCAACCATGCCGACTGATACCAACCTGCGCAGTATACCTCTACAATCGATCCTCACCCGTATACGAAGGGAAGGTGAATGCCCTCGGTTCCAAACGAAGCAACTCTTAATAATATTACGTTGCTGTAAGTGCATAAAATCAAAAAGCAGCATCTAGCTTGTCTGCAGACCCTACGACCTCTCCAGGCATAGAGGTCAAAGAGGCAATACAGGTGTCCCTGCTGTAATTCAGGCTAATTGCTGGCCTCTCTAGCATCAGTTTTATCTCACTGGTCTGCTGGTGGCCTCTACCTTCTCTGTGTGAGCCGGCTCTCTGAGAATCGCTGTGCACGGATAGCTTCCTGTGCACCTAAGTAACACCCTTCTTCGTTGAGGTGTGTCACCAAGGGCTAAATATTATAAAGCGAATGCTACCAAAGACAAGCCTCCTCGTAGGTCCGTCTGCCACTAGCAGGGAGCATCCAAACGTGTGCACAGGTTCTTGACAAATGGACTGTGATCCAGGCCAGTCAGTACACTAGGCTTATGGCACTTGGTGCACGAGTTTCCGTTTTTAGCTTTAGATGCAGGCCCATGTCTCATCTTGAAAGACGGTGGATTGCTCTGCAGGACCTTTTTAAGTATACAGTTATCATTATAGCCAGTGGAGAAGCAGCCATAAAGACTCTATACTTAAACAAAAGCACCTCTGGTGCAACCAAGCGCTGTCTCCTATCGATAGCAAACACCTCAGACAGACGGTGGCTACTCTACCATTGGACATCGTGCAACGTGGATAACCATGGAAGCCGCTGTAATCTCTATTCAGTCTGCCGAGCAGACGCAGCCTCTGATCGCAGCAAGCACGATGGCTGACAGGGTGCCAATGTAAGCCAGCTGAACCGCCTGTCTCAGCGCAGCTGCATGCATTTGGAAGTTGGAGTGCACCTTTATGAAGACAACGCACCGTCTGTATATACCGTTGTCTCCTTCTGTGCTGCTTAAGATCTTAATGCCTCAGAAGTCAGGGCCAGCCAGAGTGTCCCCAGCCTGCTCACCTGGGAGACCAAGGTCGATACCGCGCATAATACATCATCTTAGGGAGACAGCGGCTGCCATCGTCGTTCCGGATTTTTTGGTATCAGACAATCAGCCCCGTGATTAGTCCACTTTTCATAGCCTCTATCTGCATATCGATCCTGGCTTCTGGCTGCTTAGGCAGCGGATGAGGAGGCAGTACAGAGCATCAGTCACTGGTCTGCCTTTTATCCGCACATGGCCCTGAATGGCGGGTCAGACAGTGCACAGCTTCCTCTTCTGCCCTGGATGTGATGCAACCTAGCTGAGGCATATGCCTTTCCAAGGAGTGATCGGATAGCACCTGGAGCTGCTCATGATGGGCATGCTCACCATCGCCCAGCTCTGTCCTCTCTCCAGCCATCAAGAGATACCTCCTGAGTACATACCTGCGGAGCACTGCATAGAGATAACAAGACGGCGCCACCACCCCTCGAGTCTCCTCGGCTTGTCCGGCAGCGTGCCTCTTAGAGTCCAGTGTGGGCCCGCCGGATGCATTTATGCGACTGTGGATACCTTACAGCGTCGCACTCATCTAATTCACTCTGTACCCTATTCTATCTGGGAGCAGCCCAGCCGTGCACAGGAGTCCCAGCCCCCACTCAGGATCTGGTCCAACGCTCACCTGGCTCGATGCCCTGCTGCACCTTGTTGGATGCCGCGCTGAAGCTATCGATCTGGCGATGCTCTGGGCGCACCACCCCACATCCACGCTGCTATAAAGCAGAGATCCTCAGGCTGCCCGTGGCCCGTTATAAGAGCTGTGATGCATAACCGCACACAGAGTGCCTGACTTAATATGCACCTGTCCACCGATGTGCCCTGACACTTGCTGGTGGAGATGCGTTGCTACAACCACGCAAGTGTTTACACCCCCTAGAGACTCTCACGCCATGCAACATAGAACTCTCCTGCCTGGCACGGGCTCCATGATACTAAGGCCCTAGAAGAGCGCCCTGGGCGCCTTCAGTCCTATTTGGAGAGGAGACGTGGTGCGGGAGGGCTAGCTGCTTTCCAGCGTGACTTAGAATAGTTGGAAGACCGCATGAAGACCTCTCACCACATGACCAGCGTGGTGTTCTGCCATCTGCCACTGATATAAGAGCCAACCCGCTGAGTCCACATCGAGGCAGAGCACCACCCAACAGTGTAGGCGAGACTTATAACCGTGCTCATACATGTACACGCTGCTCGACCGGTTGGTGCCCATGTCCCTACGCCCTGCTCCTTCGCTGTACAATTGCTCCAATCGAGGCTACCAAAGCGTGGGTCCAGTAGCCACTATGCCCGTTGTACCGACAACGACAGCATGCCGCTTGCTGTAGGCGCCATCTACATCCAGGCATGCTCTTCACCGTTGTGCTGCTTCTGGTGCACTATGCGGCTTGTATGATGATTCATGTCCCCGGTGACCACTGGGAGTGTTGTCCCCGTGCCATCTTGATATCGAGTCCGATAATTGCCTGACAGAGCTCCCGGCTTGTGTGACCCTATATGGTAGTCTTGATTAGCACACAAATGTGTAATAGTTATGCTGCAAGACCCAGTAACAGCCGCTGGCCACTCGCATTGAGGTGAGAGACCAGACAGAAGTAGGAGTAGAATGCCCAAGAGGAACCATATCATTAGATCTGCATCTGCAGAGAAGTTCACCTGTCACTACCACAGGGACAGGGCTCCATGTAAAGTATCAGTGAGCAATACCATAGGCAGTACCCCGACTGTGCAGCTGCGGTGGCCGATGATCTGGAATGCTGACACATCTGCTACCGTCATGGATGGACTGGCAGGCCAGATAAGGATGCTCTAGGCTGCGATGGAATCGCATGAGATTGTGTATGACTGGGGGTCACTTCCTTGTTATGCCTGCTATCGAAAGCCAGCTCATGAGATGGACAATCTTGGAGTGGTCAGTCCCCGTGTTCTCCCAGACATCAAGACTGTGAGGGCCTCCATGAGCTTTCATGTCCTCGTCCAGTCATGCTGGCTGTTCTCAGAAGCAGTCATAACTGTCGGGCCTGTTCGGATGCCACACCCCTGCAGGCCTCGGTGCTTTGAGCACAGCTTCCAGGCTGCATGCGTGCATTGGTGGACACCAGGTACGTCACTCGCTCCCTATTTTCTAAGCCTGTTATGACAGGGGTAGCCCTCACTAGCCTGACCCAGCCAAGCCTCCTGGCGTCCTACGCCGGGAGTTGCGGGGCCCAGACAGTTGTCTTATCTACACTATGGTTGCCATAATGACGGGTATATGATCACAGCCCTGATGGGATCATCTTCGCTGTCCTGGCGGACCTCCAACTCTTCAATGGGATAGATACGGGGCACCATCTCTCGACACCTCCAACGAAGGTAACAGACGCAGTGCTCTCGATACTAATGATGGATCCACAAGAGGGAGCAGATCCTCCGCATGCCTCTGCCAGGAAGTGGCGCTGACGTGGGCCAAACGTACTATCCCCGAGATGTCCTTGGGAGGTTGAGACCTCTGCTGATAGTAGTCAAGGAATGGGCCACCAGGTAACTCTATAAAGTTGCTTTAGGAGGATTCGGGTCCAGCTTCAGCCAGGAGTGTTTGTAAAGCAGCGCCCATACAGTGACGCTTTGGGAGTCCTCCGAGTGGCGCTATCCAAGGACCACTTCCCCGAGAGAACAGAAAATTAGGGGACCGACTCCCGAAGGGCGCTCTTGCACTCTTCTGGTCAGCAGAGGGGTGCCAGAAAGCAACAACCACCTCCGGATCCACATCTCTCCTATCATAGAGACACTGAGATGGTCAGAGCACGCCCCTCAAGAAGGACAGGAAGCAACATAGTGGCACAGCGCTGATACTCATGGGATATGGTCGACGAGCACCTGGCCTCTGCTGGATACGAGGTGTGTGCTGAGAGCAAGGTGTCTGGATTGGGACGGTTATGCCTCTCCAGAGAAGAGACAAAAGGTGCCGTCATAGACGAAACTGTGTCTGAAGGAGACACACAGGGTGGTGGCTGCTCTGCTGGCAAGAGAGGGCAATCCGAAGCATGCAAGATGGGTTATCTGGATCAGTGGGAATGAGTAGTGGAAGTAGCTTATGTGAGATAGCATTGTCTTCTCAGGATAGGCGTCGCAATGTCAGGGGTTCTCCAAGTAAACCTCTTCATAATGCCCGTCCCATCGGAGGCCACAGAGTAGCAGCTAAGGGCCAGCTCAGCGTGGAGAGCCGTTGACAGAGCGCACCATCCACAGCGGTGTGTGCAGCCCTTGCACCTCTTGAGCGGCCACTGTGCGGTCTGGGCGTCCCAGCGATTGACGACTCTCCAGTTGGCTGTTGCTCATCGGAGAGGCCACTGGGCAGAAGGATCGGAGAACTACTGCGGGCCAAGCTGGCATCTTTGTCTGCATCGCTTAGCGAGTCGAAAGTGTACATGTCGAGCGTTGGGTAGCAGAGCAACACTCGCCTCAGCCACGTACGCCATATGCACCTGCTCCTTGGTGCTCGCTATTCTCGCAGACACGTTCCCGCTCAGCTACTGGCATTCTGCAAGGGAAGGATGCAGGGAGCGCTACAATAGCGATCTGAATACTTAGCTCAGCGGGCGATGCTGCTTTATCTGGAACGGGACAGAATGTCTTGGTAAATGCCCTGAGTTGTAAAGTATATTAATATATCGATTTCATGTATCAAAAGTGAGACGTACACAGTTGCGTATAAGTTTGTGAAACGTCCAGATATTACTCACATTACGCTATTATGTACTTACCGAGAGTAGGCGACGGACTGAAGAGCTGTGAAGACATGCGTGAGCTTCTGACACAGTCCTATGTGGAAGACCAGACGAGCATTCACTTGCCAATCTCCGTCCTCAGTTCTTTCGTCTCATCAATGATTAGTTGAAGATCCAACAATGTTTCTGTGCAATCACCAAAAACGAGGTCGAGTTGTTCACGTATATCTGCTTCCCGCGTTTGCGCCAGAAAAAGCCTCTTTTTGAGAGCCTCAAGTCGAAGTAACGCCTTGGGTGAGAGAGATACAGGAGTGGACGCATGGGCGTCCTGGAGTGCTGTGAACAGCCGTTGATCACTTTCTGAAGCACTTACCTGAGCCAGAAGCCGGTCTATGTTTTCTGCTGCTTTCACAATGTGTGTACGGCGCTCCCCTAGCCGCTTCAGGAGAGCCTGCACCTCGGCTTTTTCTCCTTCTAAACTCATCATTTTACTTTAGCTAAAGATTCCTTCCAGAATAGTATGCTCAGTCACTGCTAGACTACAATCTCCGGGATGTAGGCCCAGTCAGAGCTCAAAATGACGCCAATAATTTATTTCCAGAAATGCCGGCTGCCGAAGCCTCACACTGGTTTGAGGCAGCCAGGCGAGGAGCTGTGTCTTTTCTACTAGAGCACTTGGAGGAGTATGCAGGGAGCTTCGACAGCAATGGCAAGACGGCTCTCATGTACCTGGCACTGCACCCTGTCCCTCCACCAGACGACCTGGTCGCCATTGAAGGATCTATTTTGGACAAGGACGGCCACAGCGCCCTCTGCTACGCGTGTCGCGCTCTTAATACAGATGGAATCAAAAGATTGTGGCGAGAAGAGGGGTGCACATTCGGCCTCACAGCTCTGATGCTAGCGGTGCTAAGCGGGAACGACCCTGACCGCATTACTATGCACAAAGACATCCGGCGGCAAGACAGCTGCGGAATGACTGCACTCATGTATGCTGTCGTACTAGGTAGAGAGCAGCATATAGATTTGTTATGGAAGGATGAGCGCGGATGCGCGGACCGCCAAGGACGCACCGCTCTCATGCTCGCTGTTCTGTGCCAAAATTCATATGCATTTTCCAAACTGCACGCCGACCCAATGGAGCACGGAAAGTTGTCCAATGCCAAATGGTCTGCGTTAGGATACGCAATCGTCAGTAATTCCCTCAGCTTTGTCCAGTCGCTTCTTCCCTATGAGTATGCTATTCTGGGAGCGGCGTACACGCTCTCCTCCTTGTCACAAAGAACAAACGACGCCGAGATCGCCAAGCTCGTCGCAGATGACGGGCTTCGGTTTCTTGTTGCGCGGAAGTACGGAGGCAGCACAGAGAAGATTGGTGTCTGCATCATTTGCTTAGACGAGTTCTGCATAGTTCGCTCCCATCCGTGCGGGCACCGGTGCACGTGCTACACCTGCTCGCAGGAGTTGCAGAAAAGAAGGCTCCACAACCAGTGTCCTCTCTGCCGCACAGAGGTTGAGCAGTGGAGGCTCGACTGGACCGTTCTCGCTGACCCGTGCTGAGTCCCGTTGCAAATAAAAAGCAATCAATTTAAATTGAATTTACTTGGCATCTTAATAGCAGGCACGATGTCTCTCGAGGTAGCACTCTTCAACAAGTGGCCACTCACGGACGTCAAGTGCCAGGACGAGTCCCTGGAGGCATATATTTCAATTGATAACCACAGCTTCGTTCCGCACAGCGCCGGCCGCTGGTCCGCAAAGCGCTTTCGCAAGGCCAAGTGCCCCGTGGTTGAGCGTCTGACTAACTCCCTCATGATGCACGGGCGCAACTCTGGGAAGAAGCTCATGGCCATGAAGACCGTGGGGGAGGCCTTTGAGCTCATCAACCTTTACACAGGCAAGAATCCCGTCCAGGTCTTGGTCGACGCAGTCGCGAATTCGGGCCCGCGTGAGGATTCCTGCCGCATTGGGAAGGGCGGCCAGGTCCGTCGCCAGTCTGTCGACGTCTCTCCCCTGCGTCGCGTCAATATCGGCATCTATAACATTGCGACTGGCGCCCGCAAGGCGGCATTCCGCAAGGTCCGGCCGTTTGCTGAGTGCCTCGCCGAAGAAATCATGAATGCAGCCGCAGGCGCCGACAAGTCGTATGCCATCAGCCAGCGCAACTCTGTCGAGCGTATAGCCGTTTCCAACCGCTAAACGCCCAGGAGTAAACCGCCCCTCTGAGAGATCGGTGTCAGTCCTCAAAAATCATATTTGGATGAGTTGCGGTTTCTCCTTGCTGAATGGCCGGGGGCGCATCGCACTGTCGGCAAATGGCCAGCTTTTCGCATACCGGCACCAAAACATCGTATATGTCCGCGAAGCAACGCGGGAGATGCCGATTCGGGCGGCCTTCCAAATACCGGCTTCCAAGGATGACATATGCATTGAGTTTTCCTTCTGTGGAAATTACATACTCTATTACGCGCTCCCCACCGATGTAGAGATCAATCTCTTCAGACTGGGGTCGGAGAGTAGCGTGTCTCCTCATTTGGGGAGAGTGGAGTCTGAGCGCGTCCTTCCCTACTCCTCGCTCTCAGACCGTCAACTCTGTATACGTGTCGATGAGCTTGGAATCAAGTACGCCACATTTTCTCCCAACTTAACTCTCTTCTGCGTCACAGCTAGCACGTCAGAAACGCTAGAGATTCGCTTTCTCTCTGCATGGGCAAAGCCTGATAGAGCCTCCAGTAAGTCTGTCCGCTTCTCGACCCATGGGTCCTCCTCGGCAGCCCGTGCATCCAGAGATTCCAATGGCAAATCTTCGGGGCAAAGCGAAGGGGTGCTCCTTCGGGCTATTCCGGGCGCCAAGAACCCGCCCATTTTCTCTGCAGAGCTGTCGTACGTCGTTTTTGTCAGCAGTAGCTACTGTCAAGACAAGCTGCACATCATCGGTACCACTGAGCAGGTACACTCTGTTGTTGACTTTCCAAGCGAGACCTTTGATACCATGCATTTGAGCGTTTTAGGGCAAAAGTCGTATCTGCTTGCAGATTTTTACAACGCGGTTCTTTATAAGGTGCAGCTTTTAACGAAGAATGAGGCCAGCATTGTCCGATACGAGGTACGCATTCCATATCAGTTTAATCCTGCAGTTACTAAGACTCTGAGCCTAGCTATCTCGGCAATAGCAGCCCAGGATGTGCACATCGCCGTAGTCTATGTTAACTCTCGGGCTGCCCTTTTATCTAAGAATCTACAGGAGCGCATGATCATCAGCGGGCTTCCAGATTTACTCGAGCATTGTGAGTCGATCTTTGTTGAGTGCAGGTGTAAGGAGCTAGCGTCCGATATCAAGGAAAAAAGTACCCTGGATGCTTTTAAAGACAAACAGAACTACTGCACATGCGATACGAGACAAGACCCGGTGCAATCAGACTCTTACCCAGGTGTTGTGCAGAACCGAGAGGCAACACAGGGAGAGACAGAGGACTATCTCATATATCAAGAAGTTGTTTCGATCACAGAAGATTCAGAGCCGCTGAACACACAGTACAGCGCTCAGATGAACAAGGAGGCCGTGCGGCGTGTTCATGAGATTCCAGAGAAGGATCACCCTGGAAAGCCTATGCACTACGACAGCGTTTGCCCTGCTTGTGGACTTCGGATACCTATCACCAAACAGCCAGGACTTCTTGAGAGCCACATTTACGACTTCCCGAGTGTTAATACCCACTCTTACCTAGTGAAAACCAACCTCAATAACCTCTCCATCCAGTATGCCTCTCGAAAGGTAGCTTTCCAGCTTCCTAAGCTACTAGGAATAGAGGCATATCTGAAGAGAAACACACGGAGTGGACACATGTCAAAGGCAAAGTTTTCCTCGTGCTGTCGCTTTCTAGCCTACGTCGGGGTAGAATATCCAACCACCTTAATTGTTGTAGATCCGCTGGAGATGAAACTCCTCACCGTTCTGGTCTTTTATGACGTAATTATCGACTTTGTTTTTGTCCAGAGCAATCTGTACATTTTGACGTCAGCGCTGGCGGAGGAGTATCAGGACTATAGCCTGCATAATGAGCTGGACGAGTTTTCCCTCTTGACCGCAGAGATGAGGTTTGAGGGCGATCTGCGGCCCGTCGTGGCCACTACCACAGGCAACAAGCATCTTCCAGGGTTAGCTGAGAACCGGCTGTTTAAGTGGTCTCCCAGAGGCCTTCCTTGCTATATTCCTCTACCGCAGAACGTTGCAGATGTAAAGTTGAAACGAATGTGTTTGGCCTACAACGACATCGTCCTTATCAACACTGACAACGGAATTGCCGCATTCGGCGGATCAGGTTAGTGGCCCTGTGTGAGTAAACCATTGGGCATCTGAGTAACATTTACAACCTGATGTGCTAGTAGAAAGGCTAGTGGATCCTCAGGTGTGCACGGAGGTCGGTGATGTACTCTTCTCTGCCACACTCTGTACAGAATTGCTCAACTGCACTGATGCTGTCATCATACCCTTTCAGCTCGTGCTTCATAAGGAAGTACGCGCACTCCTTGTGGTTGTACTTAATGGCCAGCATCAGCGCGGTCGTTCCATTGCGGGAGTGAATGCAGCCTTCAAGAGGAACGAGCTTGTGGACGCACTGTAGATGCCCATTGGCCGCAGCTGCCATCAGGGCGGTCGCCCCGTCTGACTGGCGGCGATGCCCAGCCTCGGCAGACATAAGTATCTCCATCATTTCCAGATGTCCAAAGGAGGCAGCATACATCAACGCTGTGTATCCAAAGCTATCGGATGCTCCGGCCTCGTACTGTATAAGTATCCTGACGATATCTGTGAAGTTGCGCTGAGCAGCGTAAATAAGAGCTGTACGCCCTGTCTTGGATCTTTTGAGGAATTGTTCAACGGCCCGTTCCCTAACTAGTTGTATTCTTCCCAGCTTTGCTGCCACCATCAAGTCGGTCAGATCTTGTCTCGAGTACTGATTTATAATGGGGTCCGTAATCAGCTGTCTGGGAACAACATCTCCAGCTATGGTGTAGTTAACCGTCTCAGGGTCGTACCCAACAATTGGACCATACAGAGCATGCGTCTGCGGCTTATCAGGTAGATGCTCAACGTAATTGTAATTGTGATCGGGAGGGACACCAAGAGTGGCTCCAAAGGTCATGGACGGAGAGCGGTCTACCAAAGTGCGGGAGTCAAAGATACTGCAGAAGTTCGGATCCTTTTCGTGCAGAAGTGCGTTCGGCCCTCTCACAGAGTAGTGGCCACTGGGTGTATTCGAGCGATTACGGCTAGACCCTCGCAATCCCACTCCAGTGCCTCCCATGCTCATCGAGATAACTCCCGTCGAAAACGAGGTTGGAACAGTACCGGTACCGCGACGCAGATTCCGGCTAGACGTGCGCCCCAAGGTGCGCGAATTGGAACGAGACGACGTCCTCGAAGCAGAGCGAGAACCAGTTGGCGACCCAGGGCGCGTTTCTGCCTCAGCTAAGGTCTTTTTAAACTGCAGGTACTCAAATGCATTTTCAGTGGCTGGCTTGGCGTACTTAGTATTACGAGCAGAGGATGTCATCGCAGAGCTAGGTGATCGAGAGGTGGACGACGGACGGAGGTTCCCCACGGAATAGGTGGGGGTCAGCTTCAAGTTATCGTTGTGAGGAGCAGCCTTCTCCGAAAAGCTCCCATACGATGAAACCATGCCAGAAAGGGGTCGTGCCGTAGAAGCATTCGTCGCTGACGTGTACATATGGCGCGACGAAGCTGTGAGGCTGCGCGGCACATCATGTATAGACTGCTCGAGGCCGGTCCTTCCAGTGCTGGCCATGCTAGGCTGCAGTGAGTTTGACAAACAACTGCTGGCATTAGTGGTAGACTTTCCACTGATGGACATTGCACAATTGTATGAGTTTAACCAATTATAGAGCTTCCTGGCCATGTCGGGGTATCCGCTATTATTTGCTGTCAAGGCTGCGGACTTGACGTCGTCAGGGCCATAGATGTTGGGATCGCTCAGCAGACAAAAAGCTGCGTTGGCCCTCCCGTTAGCAGCAGCATACTCAAGAGCATTCTGGTTGTACAGATTAAGCTCGGCAGCACTATAAGGTAGAAGGATTGAGATCAGCGAACTGTCTTCCATCTGAACGGCCAAGTGAATCGGCGCCATCCCGTCGGCAGTCTTGAAACGCGACTCGTACCTAGCCAGAATGCGGACAGCATCATTATTGCGCATGCGTATTGCTTGCACAAGTGCGGTCATTCCCTCTGGGTTTGAGATCCCGTACTCGTGGGGAGCCAGGATTTCCATCATGTACTGGTCATTCCTCTGTAACGCGATCATCAGGGCGGTGTTTCCGTCCTCGTCGACAGATCTATGATACTCTTTGACATTCTCGATGACTTTGTCGTAATTGCGAGTCTTCACAGCCCCAAACCAACCATACTCAGAAAGCATTTTTTAAGCGGATGCCCCTTTAAAAGTCTAGCGTATTCCGCGAAGAAGATGCACGCACGCTCAATTCGATACGGTGGGGCAGGGGACCTACCTGCTCGACTGCGCAAGACGCTGGGGAAGTTTGTTCTTTTCACTGGGGCTTGCGCACTGCTCAACAAGGCTCCAGGCCAGACCCCGGCGCCTTTTTCGTACTATGAGTATCCTGCTAATAGCCTAGATATAGCTGCGCTGGGGAGGCAGTACGCAGAGAACCCGGGAGCCGTAATAATCAACAAGAATCCTGCGGGAGGATCTAACTGTGTTACAATCACGTCCCTCGGGAAGATGATTTTGGGTGCATCCTCCCTATCTGCCACAGCAATCTCTCTCAGTTACATGCGCAACAAGCACCAGCGAGCACCTAAGGACGAACGTGGGGTAATCATCTACGGAGATTTACAAGTGGGCCACGCTCCTGGGTTAGCCTCTCCTAGTTGCCTGCGCGGTCTCAGAGTCCCGATAGTTCCCGCCGTCGATATTTTCACGCGTCTTATTCGGAACACGGTACTAATCTCGACGGAGAAGCTTCCCACGCGGGAGAATGTTCTATCTCCTTCATCGAGGATCGTTGTAAATGGCGTTGATACGCATTTCAACAGCCTCGGCTATTTGTGGAAGGAGTCCTTCAAGCAACTGCAGAGCAGCATGGGGAGCGCATTCCCAGAAGTGGTGACTAACTATCCCGTGCGTGTTTATGATTGCATAGTGTCCCCTGAGGACGCATGTAACTGGATACTGGCTCTTCTTTCTTCCTGTGGACCAGAGAGCATTATCAACGGGTCTGCAGAACCCTCGCTAAAATTTACACCGGCACCTGAGACTTCTCAACAGTTGCGTGCGCCCACTCTCGCTGTTCTCTTTAGAATGGCCGCCAAGATGCCCCACAAACTTCTTACATCACCACACACAGGACGATGCTTTCAGGACAGCCTTCTGTTCATAGTTGTCCACGATACCAGCTATGAAGCGTTCCTCTATGAATATTAGTTTCAAAAATTCACAAACCTTCTGTATGTTTAGCAACTATGTACTTAGCAGAGGAAACGCGTCTGCTTACGGTCGCTCCACGGCCGGGTGTACATTCGGAAGCAGGCTGGGTACGCCAAACCCCCGCTATCTCAACGGCCTCATAGATGAATATTATCGCCCCATGCCTCGATACAGTCGACGAGCAAGCGGCTCGCGGTCCCGATCCCACAGTCCCTCCAGTGTGCGAGTGCAAAGCAATGGCAAAAAGACCAGCAGGCCCTCCAGCAACCGCTCCAGGGGTTCCCGAGCAAGCAGCACTACCAAAGATGCTGGCCGAGAACCCTCCATCGCTTATCCTCCGTGGTACAACGACGAAGACATACGGAGATTCGAGCTTGTGCGGCGGATCAGAGAAGAAACAAGCCGTGTTCCTAAAAATAGTGATAAGTACGACCTCGTTAGTGGCCTCAGCAGACCTACAAGCGCTAGTAGCAGAAGCAGTAGCAGGGCTAGTAGTCGCAGGGGTTCGTTCACAGAGCACAACCACAACATGTGGGAACCTGCCAGAACCCAGAAGGCGACCAGGCGAGATGCCCAGAAGACTATTCAACGGCTTGTCCGGGCGCAATCTCGAGACAAGAAGGTTGTCTTCGACACACCCGTAGTAGCTCAGCAGCCCATCCACCCGGTCGTTGCGACAGACAGCCGGCACCATATCGACACATCTTCCGACTCATGCGAAATCGCCGATGCGCGCCCGCGGCTATCAACGCTTCAATTTTACGGCAAGTTCCTGGGGTCCCAGGCTCTACTAAAGAGACGTGCCCGGAGGTTGCAATCTCTTTTGGATGAGACACCCGTGTTCTATGCACCCAATGGTGATACAGTCGTTTTGCAAGATGCAGAGACCTCGGACTCATCTTCTACAGACACAGAACACTTGGCACGCAATGCCATTTCGGGACTCATGAACCTGATCTCCGAAGACGGGGGTTCCTTGTCAAAGCCCGTTCGTACAAGGTCTAATAGAAGATACGCAAACGAGCATAGGCAGGATATCTCTATGGACGAGTGCATAGACCTGTCAAAGCCAGGCGGAGTTTTGCTTACTGATCGGAACTCACTCGAGTCGCGGTACCGCTTGTACAATCAGCAGCGCGTTCTGCGGCCCATGCTAGACCAGTCTACTGGATATCCATCTAAGTATGCGAGGGAATAACTCGACCCTATCTCCCACCCTGCCCCGGAGCTCCTTGATACAGTCACGGCACTGAGGGTCCTAAGCACTTGATTTACTTAGCCGCCTAATTATATCATCTCTAACGCCTTGATGGGGTCTGTCTTGGGTAGACTGTTGAATTTGTCGTAGTCGGGCTGCTTCGAGAGCTCCTGATGCTTAAACGTGTAATATCTCAGGGTGTTGTTCTTCTGGTCCGTTCCGGTGATGACGAGCTGTGTATCGCTTGCAGACACCAGCTGCACGTCCTTTAGTAAAGTTGACTCTCCGTCTTTCGGCGTGACCTTAACCTCCTTGTCATCAGTAAGCTCCACCGTCACGCTGCTCATTATCGGGTTCCTGCTCTCCTGCGCGGTCTCAACAACAAGCACGACCATTGGTATTTCTAGAATAAAATCTGAATTTGGTGTTTGGCGTTTTAAAGGTGTCCATAAGAAAGTGTTATCACACCCTCCGCGAACATAAGCTTTGCCGGAACGAGTTTTCGCGGGATCTGACATGCCCGTGTGAACATGCGCTTGATGCCCCGTGGATCCCGAAGCTGGGCTTGATATTACTCTTGCCTGAGAAAGCCGCTTCCTGTTTACCGTTTAAAAGCAGATAGTCCTCTATGCAATTAAAATAGCTTTTTATGGCCGCTGCGTACAAGGAGGCCCTTGCGGCTGTAAAAGAGCTGATGCAGAGCTCCAATAAGCCTCAGAACGTTCAGACTGCCATCAACAATACAGGGAGCAGATATGGAAAAGCAACGGTGCAAAAGGCTCTGGACGAGCTCGTGGCCCAGAACCTGTGCATCTACACCGAAATAGGCAAAACAGGGAAACTCTACTTGTGGAACCAGAATCTGCTTGAGGTTCTTTCGGACGCGCAGCTCATGGAAATAAATGCCCAGATAAACGACCTTAGAGCTCAGGTTGGAAAGCTTGGGCAGCAGAGTGAAACACTCAGGATCACCCAGAAGAACCTCGAGGCGGCCCCTGTCACCGATCTCCTCAGACAGGAGGTTCAGGAGCTGCGCCAGCAGGTCTCTGCCAACGACGAAAAGCTGCGCCTCATACACGAGAGCAATGCGATTGTTAGTGACGCAGACATGCTGACTCTGCAGAAGGATTACAAGGATGCAATGACTGCGTGGGCCTCTCGCCGTGCGACGTGCCGAGAGTTTATCGACGCTCTTTCGGAAGGCGCAGGGCTGAAGCCGTCAGCTTTCATAGAGCAGCTTGGTCTTGAGGAAGGACTGCCAGCCGCTACCTACGCAGAAATGAAGAAATCCTTGCCTCCCATCGCTGTCTCGAAGGCCGAGATCAAGGCAGCCCTCAAAAAGTAGCCTTCTACTAATTCACTTAGAAGAGCCGACAACGTCCTCGACATCGCGCCCAAGGACACTAGATGTGCGCCCTCGGCCCTTCGTCTTCTCTATCGCGGCCCACTCGTCCATCACAACGAAAGACCCAAGGTATGCTGCCATGTCAACAAGCTTAGCGCTATAGCCGCACTCATTGTCATACCAGCTCACCAGCTTAAAGAACCTGCTGTGAAGCTCTATGCCGCTCTTGCTGTCGAAGTTTGATATCGTGGTGGTGGTCAGAAAGTCACTACTGACACAGAAGTCGTCTCTGTACGCCATGATGCCGCAGAGCTCGTCTGGAGTTTCACAGGCCCGCTTGACGGCCGCGCATATCTCTGCATAAGACGTGTCCTTCTCCGTCTCGACAACGAGGTCCACGACAGACACGTCCTGGACAGGAACCCGCCAGCTCGTCCCCGTGATGCGGCCTGCAAGCTCTGGAATAACAAGCGTCAAGGCTGACGCTGCTCCGGTGGAGGCCGGGATGATGTTACTCAAGCACGCTCGGCCACTCCTCCAGTCGCGCTTCTTCATGACGGAGTCCGTGACGGGCTGAGTCGCAGTCACCGCGTGGATGGTGGACATCAGCGCCTGCTTGATTCCGAAGTTTTCATGGATAACCTTTGCTAGAGGAGCAAGACAGTTTGTTGTGCACGAGGCGTTAGAGATGACGGAGTACTTTGTGTGGTTCCCTGCGTTGATCTTTTTGTGATTGACCCCGTAGACGAAGGTGGGGCAGGTCTTCTCCTTAGACGGCGCGGAGATCACGACCTTCTTCACGGTCGTATTCGGTCGAGACATATGCTGCATGCACGACTCTACAGTAAGGTACGCCCCCGTGCACTCCAAGACCACATCCACTTTGGCCACTTCCCAGGGTATCTCCGAGGCCACGCCGGCAGTGAACAAGTACACGGGCTTGTCATTGAACCATATAAGGTTGTGGTCCGCGCTGTTGTTTCCAGAGCAATTACAATCTGTCTCTCCGCACGGGCACGAGAGGGAGCACGTGAAGCCATGGGGAGGGCCGTGAACAGAATCGTGGGTAAACAGGTAGTGGAAGTAGGCACGCTCCATGTTCCTGTTGTTGATGGCGGCAATCTCCACGTTGGGGCAAGTAAGGGCGTAGCGAAGGGCGAACCGGCCAATCCTACCGAAGCCGGAGATCCCTATGCGGACCTTGCGATGATAGAAGTCCAGCTTCGGGGCCGACATCTAATTAGAGTGTTTATTTCCCCAACCTGTTTTAGTGTAATAAGTTTTCTTGAAAGTCCTTGACCTGTAAACTGCAGACAAGCTATTCTCCAAGAGAAACGCTGGAGCGCTGCTACGTGCTAGCCAGGCGTTGCCTGTGCACATGAGATGGTTGTGTTCGCAGTTTATAAATAGAAAACGATGATTCAGGTGGAGTCCGTGGAGGAGATCTACGCGACCTTCTTGAAGACCTCGAAAGTCGACAGTAAAAATCTTTCGTGGTTCGTTAAGTACCTAAAAACGTATAAGTTCATCTATCGCAGATATGTCAAGAGCCTTCGAAGCCTCATGCTGAAGATGCATCGAGCCCCGATGCTCACGGAGACAACAGCGGCATCGGAAAACAACATCTACAAGTCCATCCTCGGCACTGTGAACGCTGCCGAAGAGCACACAAGAATTGTTGAAACAGACTTTTCGCTAATTCAGGATGCGGTTGGAGCATATTTGAAGAGGCTCGCCCAGCTAAAGAAGACGTACAGAATGATACTGAGCCTTCAAAGGCAGAAGAAAAACGACAACAATTCCGGGAAGAGGGCCCTTGATCAGGATGAAATCGACAAGCATAAGGACGCCTGGAAGCGCGACGTGTACGAGTCTTTCAAGGTCCGAACGAAGATCTATACGAAGATCAAAACCATAAAGCTGGACTTCGATTTCAGCAAGGGTACCGCTCCAGATTCTAAGGCGGAAAAACAACCACCTGATCACTCTGTCGCTGAGGACCAAGCAATCCCAGGTAAGGGTCCTAATTGTGACAGCAGCTTGATCTTTCCTGAGGCTGCTGCAGACCCGTCCGGCGCCCTACCCAGCTTCTGCACTGCGGCATACTTTGAGCCGAGCTATTCAATGGCAACGAAGCGTTCGCCTTAGGGCGTCCTCAGCCACCTGGGGTATTCCTGGGTTACACCCGTTAGCGAGTGACCCTTTAGCATTGATTGAAGGGCCCAGACTCGCTAAGCTTCTTCAAGATCACTATCGGATGGTGTCGACGTTATTCCGAAGAACTTGAGACTGCTTTGTGGAACGAGCCGTACTGTATGGTGGCCTCTAAAAGCAACTTATGCCGCAAAAGTGCTACTACGTTGGAGTAAATAGTTTTGCTCTCTCTTTTCTCGAACGCACGCGCTCCAGTTGTCTCCTTTTTATGGTTCTTGGAGCCGATTGTGTGCCTAGTTCTTTCATCGAGGCACCAGAGAGGTTCCATTATGTGTTTTTGAGAAAGTTAGATGAGCGTGCCTCAGCACGTTGCACTGGCGGTGGGTCGGTTTATAGTGTTGGCAGTGGCCATTGAACAACGAATCGTGATTCTGTGGGCTACCTGGGACGGAAGTACGACAAGATATCAGCTTGTAGACTTGGGGTCGCGAACTGAAGGATCCCTTATCATCCACGGATACAGCAACTATCTGTGTGTGCTGTGCACTTTAAAACATCGGGCTGTTGATGGGAAAGACGGCAAGTTGCTCCAACGCGCTCATCAAGATTTTCCTTCCATGCAAGAACAAGAAGACCCTGCTGTTCCCCAGATAGTAGAGGAAAACATGGGAGCCATTATTATCGACCTGGTTCTTCTCATCTGTGGAAATAACTGGGAAGATGTTTGCTTTGAGTCTCGGCTCAAGTGCGTCGACAAGCTTATGAGCATCCAGTCCGTGGCCTCCTGTGCCGAGCAACTGTTTCTTTTGACAATGCAATCCATCATCCAGTGTAATACAGTTTCAGTGGGAGGCAAGCGACGTCTTGTTGTGCAGAGCATCCATCCGCACTTCTTACATGATACCCTTGCCACCCGAAGATCAGAGTTAGGAAGTCCAAATGGCCTACACATGACCGTACATATGGAGGAATTAGGGGACGTGCTTGTGGCAGTCTATGGCTCTTTTCTATATATCCAGCGACTAAGCGAGGGCAACATCACCCTTTACTATGACAGCACCAAAGATGCCAAGTGGCGGGAGGCCTTCATTAAATACAAGCGACTTTCCATCTTGAAGGTTGAAAGGTTTCGCAGTCATGAGTTAGAAGATCAAAAGTCTAAAGGGCCTATCTACTACTATCTTATCGTTGGGAGCCCCGGTGTGTTGCTGTACATGACATGGAGTGCAATGGGAGTATCCTTTGTTACTCTGCTTGAGGCCTATCTTACTACACGCGCAGAGTACACTGGTTGTGTGCGGTGTGCAGAGAATCTGCTTCTATTGAATCATAGACAGCAAAAGGTCTTCTGTGCCAAGAGGGTGACCCTGAAGAACGAGCCTCTGCACAATGTCCCTGCGTTTGTTGAGGCTCCGTTGACATTGCCCGGAATCCTCACTTCAGAAAGTGTTATATTTCGTCTAGATTTGATCGACTTTAATCCTCACAACCTTCCTCTTTCTGTTTTGATTAGCTACAATGGCGATGGCATCACGTGTCATTGCGTTGATCCCGCCATCAATGCAGAACCTCAGCAGCTACACTCTTTTCTTCCCATGTACAAAAGTTTTCTTTTACATAGTAACAAGGATCACGGGCCAGTGTATGAACTGAGAGCCAGCCCGCATCTAGAACGAAATGCAGATCAGCTTGTGGCGATATCTTTTTCAAGGTACCATCTCTTCAGAAGGTTGGAGTTCTATTGGGATGCTGGCCCTGACAGGCCGTTCTGTAGTATTTTCCCTGCTGTTGTTAATTACTACAACAAGGGCAAGCATCTGGTAGAGAAAAGGCTGCGCTTGCCGGTTCTACCATTTGATGTAACTGAAGCCGCCCAAAAGAGTCGTGATTCTGTCGGAGACCTTTATGCAAATCTGAGAGCTAGACTCTCGACAAGTACTTACGTCTATGGCGACTATCTGGTGACCGTTCACACCTCTAATGAAGCACACGAGTTTGCCAGTTGTTTGTTGCGGCGGTGGCTTTACTCTCATCCATCGTCTGAGTTTGGCCCACTGTTTGCAGCAGCCTACTATCTCCTGATAACGAATCTCAGAACATGCGATCAGTATTGGCTTCCCCTACCGTTTCATCTTCCTTGTTCGAAATTTGAAATAGCATCTACGCACATCACGGAGAGTGATTATGCCGGCAAGCGCGTGCCCGAGCTCAGTATGATTCTATGCTCACTCATGATGCATTCTGAAACCATCCTGCTCTGCCGCTGTACCTTCAAAGAGGGGCGTACATCAATGGTGTCTAGCAGTCTCAATAGCCTTCTGCTATCGGTGACAGACTTAACGGACGTGGTCGTCAGGCGTGTCCCAGGTCTGCAGCTTCGGATGGTTCACGCTGGTTCAAATAGTAGCTATGCGCTTATTACTCCAGATTGTTGTGTCATAGAACTGTATCATGACCTGGCAGATGGAGGGGCGTCGTACGAAGAAATAAAGCCGCTACAGCATAGAGTACACAAGGTGATCTACAAGCAGCTTTGTGCAGCGCTAGTCTGTCAATTGTGTGGGGACTATGAGCGGACCTTGACGCCCGCAGGGCAAAGTCCTTGTGTGGAGCAAGACATCGGCAAGTCCAAGGGGAGCACTCAGCCATACCTAACAATAGGGGGAAACCCCAATCCGCGGATATCAATTTTGAACGGAATGCATGGGCGGCGCTTCTATTGCATCGTATTCATTGGAGAAAGAAAGATGTTTGGGCTTTCTATACCATCCCTGTCGGTCGACAAATCTCTTGCTGCAAAGCGCTTTCCAGAGGAAGAACTCAAGTGGTACCAGCTTGTGAGCAGACTAGACGACGAGGCTCCTTTGGCTCTTGGGTTAATGCTTCTCAGCCACGGCTCCAAAAAGGTAGCCAGAATTTACAAGTTCCCAATACTGGCCTGTCTTCAAAGAGACGTTCTATCTCTCGACAGAGATATTTCTATTTATGATTATCTGGATGCAATTACAGTTCCTCTAGCTCAAGGAGAGGCGTATATAGGCCTTGTGAACCTCTCTACTGCTAACACAATGAGCGACTGGATCCTGGTCTGCATCTTGGACAAACACATCTGTGTGTACAGCGTGCCCTTAGGAACCATTTTGACCTTGGAGCGAGTGAACGGGCAGGTAAGCCCAATACGAGGGGTGCAGGGCTTTGCGTGGCTGGACGGGGCTGCAATCTACATTCATGGCCAACATTCGTCTCAGCTGGTTACCTTGATGCAAACCCATAAGGCGATTGATGGGACGTGAAATCACAAAGATAAGTATATCGAATACCACATCAAGCACAGTTCTTTGCTTCACGTGGCACGTGGAGGCGGCAATTGAAAAAGTACGCTGCCTGTTTTTTGACAAGCGCGCTTGAAGAGCAGTTCCCATGGAGGCGCTTGCATTTCTTCGAGGGCCTGCCGGCTACATTGCCTTGCACAAGCCGATAATCGTGGTTGGTCGTTCCGCTGACTGCGACATATCCTTGGATTCCAAGTCCATCTCCGGTCATCATGCTAAGATCCTTCTGGAGGGGCCTAGGAATAGCGCTGTGATAGACTTGAATTCTCGGAACGGCACATACATAAATGACATCAAGATAAAGAACGACTCTGTCCCTGTTTACCCTGGTGATACTCTTCGTTTCGGGACTGATCTTCCGCCCTTTCGACTAGAATTTTCTGTGGATAAGGCTATCGAGCCGCTGCCCACGCCCAAGGCATCCGAAGACATGCCTTGTGCTCACCGAGCGTCATTGGAGCGCTCGTCAGCCTTAGATACACTCATGAACATAGAAAAAACCAATCAAGGGGCCAACACATGGTTTTCGCATGAGAGTCTTGCAGCAGAAGATTGCCCCATACTTAATATAGCACAACAAGAGTACAAGGCGGCGGTTGGCGCAGCCCGCAGTGTGGACCAGCAGGACGAAGACCTATCTGAGCTGACGATTCCATCTCAGTGTGCTGTCCTAGAGCATTCACACTCACAGCAGATGCGTTCTTCTGAGCTATCTACGTTTCTACAGAAAGTGGACGATGGGTTAAGTGTATTATTGCCCACTCGTGAGGCAGCTTCTAAACTGGTTACGGATCTCCTTGCTGAAACACGCACTGTCCACTGTCCAGAGACTGGACTTCTAGAATCTATCTTTAAGCGTTTAGATTCCTTACTGGAGGCAGCAATTGACACAGCGCATACATCTTCTAAGACTCAGCAGACTCATACTGAGACGGAGACCCCAAGCAGCGAACTAGATGCTCCACTTCCGCCAACCCTTCCGTCTGTCCCTGTGTCAGAAGATCTTACAGAGTTGGTTTCTTCGCTGCAAGGCTCCCTTCTTGAAAGAGATAAGTACGAGCTTCAACTTCTAGCTAGACTTACCAACTACAAAACGGCAGTCTCGTTGCTCCAGGACGATTTGTTCAATTATCTGAAGCAGCAATCATCCGCTCCCGATAACATAGACAGAGCGCTATCTGCGTCCTTTGTTGAGTTAAAGTTGAACGAGCATCTGCTTTCGGAAGAGATCCGGAGGCTGCGAGCTACTGAAGAAGATCATCTTAGCCTAACAGAGACAATCGATTTACTGAACCAACGAATCTACAATCTGCTTTCTGAAAATGCCGCATTGAAGAAAGCTTTGGCTGAGAAATAGATTCACGTGATGCTGAACCGTTATAGAGGAAAGTGCGGCTGATTATTGATTTACAAAAGGCTAAGTTCTTCCACGATAGTCCCTAAATCGTCCTGCGTAGTAGGAGGACGACGCCGCCATCATCTTTTTCGGAAGAGGCCTAAATTCATTTTCTCTACTGCTATCATCGACACGTGCCCTTCGTCCAATAATGCTGTTCTGCTTTTCAAGTACTGCAGTGGCTTCTTCAAATGTCATAAACCTTCCTTCATTGGGCGGGATGTCGCAATATTCATTGCTTGGCTTGATAGCCTCACGCACTGGGCGGCTGCTTTGTGCAAACGGCCTTGTGGCAGGCTTTGCACGCGGGGATTTCTCTGTAAGAATTGCAGTTTCTGTGGTCGGAGATTTGTCTATTCGCCTTGTGCCAATGGAGCTAATCGCGGCTAAAGGCTTATTTGGCGAGCATGTTCCGCGAGATGCTCGGTTGTGAATACCAGCTGGAGGCGACGACGATTTGGGAATAGGTGGAGGGCTGTATGATCTATCTCTGCTATCGACACTGGTGAGATGTATAACATTGATCTGCTGTTCATATTGTCCGCGAGGAGTTTGGTCTCTGCACGTTGCGCTATCTGGAGTCTTAACCTCGGTGCTACGCTGATGAGTTGATACAGAGTCTTTTATGAGCCCGGTAGAGCCATTAGGCAGGGAATTGTGAAGGATGTGGGCAAGCTCCTGCGCTGTCGTGCAAACTAAGGGAGCATGCGACTCTGTGGAAGTTACCAAATCGCTTCTATCTGTCAGTTCTTTGCTACTAGATTGTGCTTTAGCTGGACAGCTATCGTCGATATCACACATTTCAGACCTTCCCGACAGTGCCTCACTGTCAGACTCCAGCGGGGGCAATAGTTCAACAGGGGGCTCCAGCTCTTCTGGCAGACACTCCGCAAATGCTATTACATCAGCAGATTCGAAAGTCTCACTCTCACCAGAGCTCGGTGCCACGTCTGTTTGTCCCCCTAGAACCTCTGCTTCGTTGTTTGCTAGATAGGAAGTCACATCCACATTTTCATCAAACTGCCCAGTATCCAGGTTGTCGTCGCCAGTATGGACATTGTTATCCTCCTCGTCATCCAGCGACGTAGACATTATTCCGTTGTAAATGCTGTTAAGGTCTGTTTCAGTGAAACTAAACTGGGATCCCCTCTGCAAAGTTAGCATTTGCTTGAGGGCGCCAAGAACTATGTTTTGCTTAAGAGAAAAGTTGGCGTTGACGTTCCAATCCTGTGAAGTTGCAAAGACAGGCTCCTTTTCAGCGTACTCCATAAGAGATTCTAGCGAGACGCCTGCATAGGTAGAGATTCCAAGAGAAAGAAGTCGGCGCGAGAAGGGGAGTAGACCCTTGAAGTAGCAGTTTCCCCCTATGCGATCCAACCAAAGGAAGGCAGAGGAAACAGAAGCCAGTTTCTGGTGTTCCAGCAAAAGTCTCCGCAAAGAAGTGTGATTGTCAGCGAGAGTCCTAAGCTGTGCGTATGTCATAACACGTGTTGGAGGTACACTAGACGATTCACGGAACTCAAGATAGCGTGACCATTCGGAGTCGTATTCCCTTTGCGTAACATTCGCAGCCAGCCTGATAAATGCTCTAAGGATGCCGAGAAGGTGTACAATAAATGGCGATCGGAATCTATAGGGCAAAAACTTCGTGGGCAACGGCTCATCGATTGAAAACGTTTCCATCTCAGACACAGGCCTTATAGTTATACAATCGGAAGCATCGTCAATAGACACAAGCTCAAGCTCTTCAAAAATTCCAGATTGCTTAAGCGCCTGTTCAATAAGTTCAGAGTCCGAGCTGAACAAATAGAAGGCAGCAACGATAAAAAGACGGGAGCAGAGAAAAAGGACAACGGTTGTCGTAGGGAACACACGCATAACCTTGCACAATACAGAGTACAATTCTGACTGTGCAACTGTTTGTACAATCAGCTCGATGGACACGCTGCACAACCGGCCTGCGTCTCCGTAGCGAAGCTTGTTAAAGAACTCACTTGGTTCGACATCCCATCCAAGTGAGCGTAGAGACGAAGGCAGAGTGCTACATGAGCTAATTTCAGTCGCAGCGGAAATCACTGAAAGAAGAGTCGCCGAGGAACAACCGTATGTATTCGATATTAGAACGCTATCGATATGATCATTTATGCAGCCGGTTAGTTCGATAAATCTAACAACTGTTTTGAGCATCAATAGAGCCACCACTGAGAATGTACCGCTTGACGATTCGGCGGACTCCTCCAGTTTGCTCACTGTTGCAGTGCAAAGTGCAGGCAAGAGTCTTGTAATGAAGAGAGTCCAGCTATCTGCGTGAGTGTATCCTTTATTTTTCAGGAACTCTAAAGTAATGATTGTCTTACCCTCTAGCGTCGGGTCCTCGGGGTTATTTAGAGAAATCGTGACGGCGTCAAGAATAATTGTGCGCAACATATATACTAGCATGTCGGCAACCGATGATGTAAGACATAAAGATGGATTAGTTATAGGTGATAAAGTGGGAAGTCTTGATAAAAGCTCTGCTGGCAAGTCAGCAGGCAAGGAATTTCCTGTTAATAAGAGAAAAAGACTAAAAAGGCGCGGAAACTCTTGAACGATAGTATTGCACCAAGGAACTTGGGAGTTTAAAGACTGAACAAGAATACTAGTTATAGAATCACAGCTGGTGTTGGTAGACACGAAAAGATGATCGATATAAGTACTGAAAACACCCCTCTGGGAAAGAAAAGCTGCGAGTTTGTCAAGAAGGGGTGCTGGTTTATCCTTTGGATTTGTCACCAGGCGCACAAACGAAGATCCTGCTCTATTCAACAACAAAAGCTGCACCCATACGTCTATTAGAAGCACTGGCGACGAGTCACTATCTTTGGTTTCATCAGTATCAAAGAGAGGCTGCTCTAACGCATCAACGAAAATAGGGAGGTTATCGACTGAAAGTGTGCAAATGTTCAAAAGCGCATCAAAGGCTTTTGTGACTTCGATCTTGCAATCACTGTTCGACTCGTCATCGCTGGCAGGGTTCACAACGATGTCCTTAAGGGGATGGACGCGGTCGGCAAAAAAACCATAGACAACGGCTACAGCTTGGAAGGGGATGCGCAGAATAGAAGGCGTCGACATAATATGGGTAAGGACTGGTGTGACTCGCTCAGCTGTGCGTATTAAGTCGATAGCTCTATAGACGTCGTCCAGGGTAACGGGGTAACACTGGCCCCGGATTGCCGTGTCAGTGGCTAGATCATGTGACGTGACATGTATAGGAGATGCAGGCTGGGGGTTTATGATCGAGTCAGTCATTATCGATCCCTCCTTAGTGTCAGTGCACAGACTAGAGTTCAACGGAGTAGCCGTGCGGTTGAAGATTAGCTGCATGATCTCTATAAGGATGTGCTCCTTAACAAGGTAGTCCAAGAGTTTCTGGTGCTTAACCATGCAAAGCCCAAGCGTCGACTTGTTTCTCACCACCCGCAGGAGGTTTCCCTCGGAGATAATGAGGTCCATGCCTTTGTAGCCACAGTCATCATCAGACGAGTCTTCACAGTTCCCTGGGGGCGCAGATTGTTGGGAGGCTACTCGAAACAAGTACTCCATTTTTGATTTTCAGATTATACTCTGTCTGGACACGAGACAGTCTCCAATATACTAGCAGAGCAAATAGTAGGTACTGGTGGCCCTGCTCCTTTTGAATATTAAACAATGCCAAATTCTGGTACCTATCCACTGTTTGGATCTGTCGCCCGCTCAGCAAGTCACAGCAAAGTCCTTAAAGGAGGCACTGGCTCGGTTATGCGACCCTCTAGGTCGTTTTCATCATCAGGAACCGTCGGACGTTCTGGTGACACTTCTCATTCGGCGGGCTTTAACCGCCATTCAGGGTCTCAGACGCTAGCTACGGAGCCCGTTTCAGGAGAGCCTAAACAGACCACTGGGTCAGTTCGCATCCATAGGCCGATGTCGGCTGGAATCAACTTAAAGGTGAGCGATCTTTTGACCGGCGCGTTTAATAGTACTACAACCGCCCAGCCACTTCAGCCCTCATCACAACAACCCGAGGACGTACAGTCCGGGTCCAACTCAGCGCAGTTGCTTTCGACGCATTCAGCTTTAGAGAAAAAGTTCCACCAGCTGGAGCAGCTCCACTCCCAACTGCAGACCATCAATGACGATATTATCATGGGAATTCGGAACTCTGATGCACGTGCTTCTGAATATCCTGAGCCTGCTGGATGCACAGGCCCTCAAGACCCACCTGGGACCACCGTTCAGATTTCCCACATCTATGACGTCTTGTCTACTATCAAGACCACCAATGACGCCATCAAGACGGATTTTCAGCGTGAACTTGAGGCCTTGTCCCAGCAGCTTCAAACCTCTTTAGCAGAAAATGGCGAGTTACTCAGAGAAAACCTAATGTTGAAAGACATCATCAGCCAGAAAGAGCTCCACATCTCCGACCTGACGCACTTTGCAAAGACAAAGGAGAAGGAGGTCGATCGTCTGTCCGAGCTTCTCGCTACTGCTGAACGGATCAATAGCGCTAAGAATATAGAGCTTAGGAGCTATCTCGACGAGTGCGCGACGGTTAGCAAGCACAACGAGTCTGTAATTGCTGAGCGGAGCAATGAGCTTCAGATCCTTCGCAGCACCAACGAGCAGCTGTCGCTGACTTTGTCAGTTGCGCAGCAGGAGTTTGAGAACACTAAGGCAGAACTCTCAAAAGTTCAAGCTAGCGAAGCCGCACTTCACACGGAACGGGACGAGCTCGAGAGGAGACTCAAGAAAGTAAAGGCTAACGCAGAGAAGTTCATAACTCAGCGTGATGCAGAAATCGCTCGCCTCAAGGATGAGCTGCAGAAGCTCGAGCAAGAGAAGAAATCGGTGAGGCAAGATCTTCGTCTGGCCACAGATGCCCTCGGCTCGTATAAGGCAGAGGCCACTGAGCTGCAAGTATTGGTTGCACACTTAGGGGTTTCTGTCTCCTCTATTTTATCCTCACAACAGGAAGAAACTATTCCATTGGCTTCCGGTATTGACGCTTCTGTTCAGTCGAGCTGTCCAGCGTTGTGCGAATTGGTTAAGGCCGTCATCGAGAAAAAGGATGTAGAAATTAGAGAGTTGCAGGAGAATCTGGCTAAGTATGGAGGCACCGACCCAACTAGCTCTAGTGTGGTAGGCACCTCTTCGAATGTCCCGCCTCACATATCAGTGCAACGCGATGAGCCTTTGGAACCACAGGAAAGACTCAGCTACAATCCTCCATCTGTCGTTGACAAGGAAGTGCTTACAGAATACTCTTGCAAGGACGCCAGCACTCTTTGCCCCATCAACTCGGAAAACTTACCACAAGGATGTGCAGCATCCATTCCAACGTCTCTTCGCGACCTCCCCGATGGACCCCTAGCACAAGAAATTCGTCACGAGATCCAAGGGCTTCAGGCGAGCATTGCTACACGCGAGGCACAGATTGCGACTCTTCTAGAAGAGCGCGATAGGATGCAAGCCTCCGCTGAGTCTGCTGCCAAAGACATTTCGTCCCTTACCCAGAAAGTAGACGCTCTTCGGCATGAGCTGGCCAGATCTGAGCAGACAATTATCGAGCTGCGGCAGACAGATAAGACAGTCGAGCTTGCTGTTCTGCAGGCTAAGTATGATGTGCTCAACGATATTAAGCTAGACCCGACTGTACTTCTGAATAAGTATATGGAAGGGGAAAAGAAGACCGAGGAGCTACGAGGAAAGATCTACGAGGCACTAAGTCGAGAGACAGAACTTCAGAAGGAAAAGAGCGAACTACAGGCATCGCTCAGTGTGGCAAGAGCCGAGTATGACATTCTTGTACGAAAGCTAGCTGATTTGGAGCATGTGCTTGGAGCAGCAAAAGCTTCTGCCGCTTCTGCCTCTGACATTCACTCTAGACTTGTCGCTACAGAGGCTGAGCTTGCAAAAGCTAATTCCACGATCTCTGCTCACGAAAAAACCATTGAAACGCTGACGTTGGCATGCAAGGACCTGGAAGTCAAATTGGCGAATGCTGAAGATGCTCTCACAGAAAACATAGAGAGCCTGAATGCTACTCTGCGGTCGCAGAAGCAACAACACAGTCAACAGATAGAAGAGAAGGACCACGAGATCGCAAAGTGCAAGGAGAGAATCATTCAGCTAACGACTTCTGGTTCGATGGAGAAGCTGTCATCATCTACGGGGAATGCAGACAATTTACTGCACACGGAATCAGCTCTGAACGCTGCAACACTAACAGAGGAAAACCTAAGGCAACAGCTGCACACGCTAAGAGAAACCATGGCTGCGGAGCTTTCCGACAAGATATCTGAAATAGGGACCCTCAAGAAGAAGCTGGAGGAGGCCACCACCAAGCAAGCAGAGCTTTCGGCGCAGCTAGAGGCCAGAAATGCTGATTCTTTAGCAGCAAAGAAAGCTTCTCAGGAAAATGAGGCCTTAGAGATAAAGCTGCGGGCGCTTGAGACGGAGCTGAAAGCACGTCCAACGTTTGAATATGTCTCGGACCTTAAGCACAAGCTCGATACCGCTTCATCTGCTGCAGACATGCTCAAAACAGAAGTATCTGCATGCAAGCAAGAACGTTCAAAGCTAGATGCACTGCTTCAAGAAAAGACAAACTCATGTGCGTCGCTACAAAACTTTGCGAACTCTCTCAAAGAAGAGCTTCGTAGCACGGAACATGCTCGCGCACTAAGCGAAAAAGCGCTCAACGCGGAGATCGAATCGCTGAAGATTGCCATCGAAGAAAAAACCGTGCTTCTTGCACAGTTAACTTCCAAGTTATCTACATACGAAGATGAGAAGAGCAGACTCCAGGTTCTACTGGACGAAAAAACCAAAGAGGTTGGCCAGTCAGCACATAAATTGTGCGAGCTAGAGGCTCTTTTGGAAGAACGGCGCTCAACAGACCAATCACAGACAACTAAGCTTGCCATGCTTTCAGATCAATTGGCGCATATGGACGAGGAAAAGAGGAGCTTGGTAGGGATTCTGACTGCGACACACAAGGAAGTGCAACTTAAAGCGCTCGAGGAAAGGGCTACACACGAGCATGCTACTGCTATCAAGGAGCGGCTTCACGAGGCAAACCAGGAAATCACTGCTCTTCAGGACCAGCTCAGAATTGCAGAGCATAAGCTTTCCCACAAGAATCTGGCTGAATCAGCAGAAGTATTGAAACTCCGCGACGAAATTGCTCTTCTGACGCACAAGCACAGACAGGAACTCGAGGAGCGCGAGAACCACTGGCGGATGCAGCTTCTATCACAGAGGGAGCAATTTGGCAACGCAACCACCGCCTCTCTCCAACAAGAATTAGATGCAGCGACAAAGACCCTAGACCGAGTCATCCTAACGAAGAACGCAGAGATACAGGCTCTGAAGAGACAGTTAGATACTGCAAGGGACACATCAGAAAGGGCTGATTCTTTGTCTGAGCGCGAGGTTTACGAGGGTACCATTAAAGATCTCCGCCAACAGATCGAGCAGCTGAAGCAGCAGTCCCACAAGAAAGACCTTGTGAGCAGAACACGATCAGACAGAGGGCGTAACTATGCAGACGTGTTGGAAAAAAGCATAAGCCCGCAGTTTACCGCATCAGCACGTTCTCAGAGGCCAGGACTGGCCACGCCAGAGACATTTGCGACCGGAATCAAGAACATTGATGACCAAATAGCCTTTAAGTCTGAATTAACTCCGAGTAGCGTGCAAGAAATAGAGATCCCAACACAGAGCGCATCTTCGAATGAAAAAGTGGGGGCAGACAATCAGCGTCTGACGGTACAAGAGCTTCTTGATCGGTCGCGCGAGCTGAATGCGCAAGTCGGGACCCTCAACATCGATATGAATTACTTTCACGAAAAGCTGGACAGGTCACTCGACCTTACAACAAGCACGGCACTCCGCCCACCGGGTATCCATACCTCGATGCTACAGACGAGGGATCTTCAGGAGTCAGACCTCAATGCTTCGGTTCATAACGAGGGACAAAGGCCTGTCCATCCGAATGGGGCATTTGCATGAGCTAGTACCGCCTCCGTAGAACACCCGTTTCCACCTTCAGCTTCTTCTCAGGGGGTACACAGGGGTCTCCGTTCAGAACCCCTACGGCCAAAGGGGCAATTATTTGCTCCACCTGGACAAATCCGTGCACGGCCGCTGTGACTGCCGTTATGTCATAGCCATAGTAATCCTCTATGGGCGCAATACCGGCTGGGTGATATCTAAGGTAAGGCGTGAGGTTATAAACTATTCCCTTGTGGCTGACCCAGCAGTCATTGACGTCCCTGTGCCGAAGCACTTCTTCGGGCGTGATGGGGTTCGCGGCGAGCTCTTGTTTTGTGGGTATCTTCGCACTGCTGTACAGGTCGAGAAACTCCTGCGTCGCTCGGTGGACTCTGCCATGCGATGCCATTTTTTGGTCCGTGGTCGTGTAAACTGAGAGTCTGTTTTCCAAGCAACTGAGTAAATGTGGGCATTTGCAGAGTTGGTGGGGGCTCTCCGACTTCTAAACGGCTGCTGCGTCAGAGATCTAGAAGGCATTTTCGCGTGGATCGATGAACATAGCTTTGAGAAGGCGCAAGAACAGAGGGACTTCTTCAAGATGCAAGCTGAGGCTGCAGGGAGAAAGCTCGAAGAGGCCACTGCTCTCAACACCTCTCTCACAAAGGAGATGGAACAGCTTGTGTGTCGCTATGAGGCGCAGGCTCGACAGAAAGAGAATCAGGCGAGCAAGATGCTTGACGAGTACAAGAAGCTGTTCAGAGACATCGCAGGCAAAGCTTCAAGGTACGTAAAATCTGAGGAGCATGCTCTGCTGGGCCAAGAGGCAGTCTCAGATCATGAACTTCTTTCGACACAGATACAGATAGGCAGTAGAGCAATTGACACTTTGGATCCTGGACTGCCGATAAATGATGAACTACTTGAATTCACGAGTCACACCGCTTCCAACTTGGTTGATCTTCTATTACGTTTAGTAGAGGCAGAAGGCAGACGTCACCCCTTGTCGGAGTCGGCAGAAGCTGAGATGATCAAGTACAGCGGTCCGGAGTCAGTAAGACTTGATGCCCTGGAAGCGCAGCAAGCTGCATTGTACAGACAGATCAATAGGCAAGATGAACGATTGGAAAGGTTTGATGCACAGAACCATCCCGTTCCCATGTCGATGCTCGACGAGTTGGCTAGGGATGCTTCAGAGCTAAAGGGAAAGTCAGCTGAGCAGACACAACACATCGCTGAACTATTGGGTATTCAGTATGAGTCGATTATACCAGTTGGTTACAGTCGCGAGCGCCCTCAATCTTCTCACAATAATCCCTCAGACTGTCTAAAGGAAATAGTGGACTCTCTTATGTTTTCAACAGCGTGCATATGTAACTTGCATGCAGTGGTTGGCTATGGGATTGATTCATATGCGATTATAGACACAGTAAAGGCGGAGTCCGATAGGAAGCGAAGAGTGTCCAGAAAAAGGAAAAGGATGGCAGGGACTGTCAGTGCAAGAGACATGATATCTTCTGCGCTTGATGCCTCTGATCTTGGAGCTAAGAGCAATGTTGCAACAACACAAGAGGTTCCGTTGGGCGACTTGACGCCTAGTGGACAGCGAACATATACGGTTCGGGCGCAGCTAATGCAACTGTGAAATTCTTTGATGCATGGATGAGTGGGGACCAGGTATGTAGTTGACTGACGCTTTGCAAGTAGTCATAGAATATGCTCCAGTGCACGCGCAACGTAATATTTAATCAGCGAGATTATCGCATACGCTTGCCTGGCCATAAAGGCGAGCATGTGCTTGTCGGCTCGCCACGCAATCAGAAATTCGAGCTTGCCATGCTCTACGTCCACTGTCCATGAGTGTATGGAGTGTAAAGGATGAAGCGCAAGTTTGTTGTGTGTTTCACGATCATATATATGTAGAGCCTTAGAATCTACCGCTAGAAAAACAGAGACAGGGTCGTTGGGAGAGAGATATGTAGCCTCAAAGAATTCCATCCTAGTGAGATCGACGCTATCGATGAATTCTACGAAAAGTCTGTGAGTCTGCACTGTGGGATGTCCCCTGGCCTTGGCCCGAGAGAGAACCAGAACATCCCAATCTTTGGCTGTGCGCTTGCTTCGTATGCACGGATGGATGTAGCGTTCTATATTTTGTGCCACAACTCCCGGTGACAGTGGATCCTTGTCTAGTAAAAGACGCAAAGATGCAAATTCAACGACATTATCTTCTGACGGGGGTATAGGCAGACGCATGTAGTCCTCGATACCCTGGGCCACGGCAAGAAAACTATAGGGAGAGTTTTCAGTGACACTTGGGTTTGTCGTGTGCTGGGGTAGCCTCCGAAGTAAGAAGGGAGAAAGCCCGTCTGGGATATTGACTTGTTGAAGGTATAGTTCCAGAGGACGGTCGCTGGTCTGAAGAATGCGCGCGCCTGTCTCTTCTCGGAGGAATAGAGATAGGTCTTGAGTATGGTCCTCCAGCCCCATTGCTTTGCATAGTGCTTTAATGGCCTCGATCGTTGTGGCTCCCAGAGTAAGGGAGACCTCTGTTTCTGCTCCTCCCGGAGCTTGTGCTCGTAAAGTGTGGGCAAAGCGTGCAAGATCCATTGAATCAATCAACTCTTTTAAAGTTCATTGCCCCCGCTATGTTAACGACAATCCTCCGGTCATATCTACAGGTGTGTGAGTATCTTTGGGGCTGCAATGTCCGTCGTACTGCCTGGACGCAATGCTGAACCAGAGAGAGCTGCCATATGAATGTGCGTATATTGAGCTTAACAGAGTTAGGTTCGGCGCTATCGAGTTGTAACACGGTCTAGAACTACTCTATTCATAACTATGAATGCATTTCAGACAGAGCGAGGACCTATAGGTGCTATTCTCTGTGAGGATATCTGACAAATACAACTGTGATTGCTTTGGAGAAGCTGCTTATGTTAGTACTCTGGCACTTCTTCACGAAGTGCTTTGTTGACCTGCCATTAGGACGATGACTGTTCTTTGAAGCCTCTAACATGGGCCCTACGAACGTGCGTTCTTGTAGTTTCATCTCTTTATCTGGAGGCTACGTTCTCTAATGTCACGCTCTTATGGTGGCGGTAGGTCTTTGCAATCTATGGATTGAGTTACGATAAAACTTGTAATCTGTGTTTGAACTCGGAAAGCCACCGACATGTTAGAATAAGTTTAGACCATATTTACTGAATTGCTCCTTTTGCAATCAGGAGCTGCACTAGCTAAGGCTTTGCTTAACTTCTTTAGCACCTCGTAGTACAGCTGTTCAGCCCATTTGAGTTGGCACACCCTTCTGCTCAAGGTTGCAGAGGCCTACAGATTAGAATGCAGTGCTAACTGCCCCCTCAGCGTGGGCGTCTGATGGTATTTATGACACTGTATTCTATGACTCTCTAGAATTATCTGTGACACTTAGGCATATATATTTTGGTAATTCTGGCTTTTTGGCAGAGGGTTACGGAACTTAACCCTCGGGGATACCCTTTTACGGCATATTTAAGGGTTCGTTCTATCTTCCACGGACTATTGAAACGTTGATCATAAGATCAGAGGAAAGCCACTATAAGGTGTCCTCGAGCTATCAGTCACAGCATGGAATAGGTAGCCCTTAAAGGTTACCATGCAATTCAGTGCCCTTTGAAAATCAGCACTAAGGCCTACTATATCAGCGATACTTAGAAGTATAGATAAGGCGCGCACACCCATGCAGATTGTGTATGTATAGCAGCGTGCATTGTGAGTTCATAGTGAAGCTATGATATGGGGCAGAACCCCGCTTAGACGATAAAGTCATTCGCGGTGCTTTACTTGGCACATTTACTCCGGTTCTGAGAAGCGTTATGAAAACACGGAGTCAGTGATGTGAACAAAGAGCGTGCAATGAACTGGGAATCATCGAGGTTAATAGAATGGCGCGAAGCGAGTGTTATCTACCGCCCTGTTAGGCTACAGGTGTCGGTGTTCCTGGTTGTCAGTAGAGCTGCACAGATCCTACGATTCCAAGAGCTGACCCCTCCCGAGAGCATTAGCAAGCGCTTATAGTGACGCGGAGTAGAGGCTGACCAATGCAAGTCGACGCACACTGTGCGACATAGAGGGGAGCGCCAAGCCGTAGCAGTAGGACTTTTACTGCGTGGTTTGCTGGCTCGCAACGCAGGAGATAACGTGTCTGTATCGACCAGTTTATCTGTTCAAGATTGGGGACAGCTTAGACAGAGGTTGCAGACAGGAACTGGTTAGCTTGCTTGTCAGAAACTGGAGGCCTGATTTCTCCGCGTCCTACATGTGGGTTCAAAGAATGGTGGATCCGGAGACAGACACGCAAATGATAAAAAATGGCAACTCATTACAACCTCCCCGGGCGTCTGCTCCCACCTTTTGCAAGCATTTGTATGCTAGAGGAGCTTTAGTGCAGAGAATTCTGATGACGCAGGCAGCTTCTCGGTGGTTAGCATCCACGTAGAGAGTCCCGTCTCTTGAGACCTGCAGATTCAGTACGCGCTTAGGAGTTACGGGTATGGATACTCTAAGACAGACGTGTCTATGGATGCAGCTGGGTACCAGTACTTGTCCCTGCATTAACCGTTGCCATGATTGGGTTGTGCAGCGTGTCCTGTCCGCTGACCCGAGATAGCACGTTTGGACAATGCCGCTTTCTATGCGGGCCTGGAAGAATTAAGCTTTTTGAAGTGTTGCCAGTCAACCCATCGCACAATGAGAGGCTGTACCAATAGCCTAGCGAAGCATCAGAAACAAGCCGTGCACGTTCCAGACCGGAGTGCCCAGCAAGCCAGTCTGTTGCTAGCATACACCTCCTACAGGCTTCTCGGTTGCCACAATCTCCTTTCGGAATCCTGCAAAGAACCGTTTCTGGGCTTATCCCGGATGCCGGGCTTTGAGTATGACCCGCGCAGGACCAGCAGCAGGCATAAAGCGTAGAGAATACCCAGGATGCCAGCTAATTCCACAGAGTAAGGGAGGTAGGCACAAAGGACAGCGCTGTTGTCTATTTCTGAAGTGTCTGTTCCCGCTGCACAGAGGGGTCGCAGAGTCTGTATTCGGCGGAGAAAGGGGCTACGCAAGGGACGCGTCTAACGCTTGACGAAGTCATATTTCTCAACCAGAGACACATAAAAGGGTTTCCTTAGACTAGTCATCGTAGATACAACAACCAGATTCTTAGGCTTGGGTGCTTGAGATTATTAAGAAGATTCTTACCCGTATAAGTGAGCTGAGAAGGATTTTAATGTTGCTTGCAATTTTCTACTTTGTGATAAGCACTCTTACAGCAAAGTGTACTACGCAGACACAAACTTGTGAAGCTGAGAAGTGCGAAATGGTTGGTGAAACAGAAATCTGTACACGGTGTCAAACAGGAAAAGTTCCAATTGATGGAAAGTGCGTAGATGCTACTGCTAATGCAAACTGCAAAAACGCTAGCGGTGATGGTGATGCAAACCAAGTCTGCGGAAAATGCATAGGAGCTAACTTTTTCATGTATAAGGGCGGATGCTATGATAAAGAGAAGGTACCGGGAAATACTCTGTGCACAACTGTGTCACCAGATGGAGTATGCTCAGTAGCTGCGAATGAATACTTTGTTCCACCAAATGCGGATGCTACTCATGATTCAGTCGTATCATGTTCTGAGGAAACCCCAATACATCTTGCTAATAACAAGCAGTACATAGGCGTAGCGGGATGTGCTACTTGCAGTGCTCCTAAGGCTCCTGGTGAAGACAACACCCCAAAGGCTGCTACGTGTACTAAGTGTGCAGCAGGATTTCTACATACTCCATCTGAAGGACTGAGTTCATGCGAAGAAACATGCCCAGAGGGATACTTCGGGCACACAGCTACTGCTGAAAGCAAGAAGACTTGCAAATCATGCACAGGCGGATCTAGCGAAGCACCGAATGTAAAGGGTATTGGAGACTGTCTGAAGTGCATGTACAATGAGGCTAGCGGCAATACCCTTACGTGCGAAAAATGCAGTGCACAAAAGAAGCCAAGTCTAGATAAAACAAGTTGTAATGATTGTACAGGTCAAAACTGCGCTTTCTGTAGTTCTAGTGGGGGAGACTGTGAGGGATGTGACTCTGGTTTCATCTTGGATGGACAAAACTGTGTTAAGAGCGACTGCAAGACTGAGAACTGCAAGGCGTGCACCAATCCGAAGGCAGCAAACGAGGTCTGCACAGAGTGCATCTCCACTCACCATCTCACGCCGACAAGTCAATGTGTGCAGTACTGTCAAGCACTTGGAAACTACTATGCTGGCACTAATGCTGACAACAAAAAGGCATGCAAGGAGTGCACTGTGGCTAACTGCAAAACTTGCAATGATCAGGGGCAGTGTCAAACATGCAACGACGGATTCTATAAAAACGGCGACGCATGCTCTCCGTGCCACGAAAGCTGCAAGACATGCAGCGCAGGCACTGCCAGCGACTGCACCGAGTGTCCCACTGGAAAAGCACTTAAGTATGGAAACGACGGTACTAAGGGCACGTGTGGAGAAGGCTGCACAACAGGCCAAGGCAGCGGTGCCTGCAAAACGTGTGGGCTCACTATCGATGGTGCTAGCTACTGCTCTGAGTGTGATACACAAAATGAATATCCTCAAAATGGGATCTGTACTTCAACGACCGCTCGTACTGTGGCTACTTGTAAGAATAGCAACGTTGCCAATGGCATATGTAGCTCATGTACCAATGGATTTCTTCGTATGAACGGAGGCTGCTATGAGACGACCAAGTTTCCGGGAAAGAGCGTCTGCGAAGGTGCAAACGCAGACGCAGACACGTGCAAAGCACCTGTTCCAGGTTACAAAGTAGAGGCAGGAAAGCTTGTGATGTGCTCTAAGGGCTGTGACACGTGCAGCGACGCAACTACTTGTACAAAATGTGGAGATGGATACACAAAAATTGAAAACAGCCAAACATGCACAAAGTGTGATTCCAGCTGTGAAACATGTACTGGAGCAGCTACAACATGTAAGGTGTGTGCTACAGGATACTACAAGACCGCATTGGGAGAAAGTACGTGCACATCCTGCGAAAATGATAGCAACGGAGTCATCGGTGTCAAGGGCTGCTTAAACTGCGCTCCTCCATCGTCTAGTACTGGCTCCGTTCTCTGCTACCTCATGAAAGGTGAGAATACTGGTGGAAGCGTCAACAAGAGCGGCCTTTCCACTGGCGCCATCGCGGGGATCTCCGTCGCAGCCGTCGTCGTCGTGGCCGGCCTTGTGGGCTTCCTCTGCTGGTGGTTCATCTGCCGTGGAAAGGCGTAGACTTAGGTAGTAAACGCGTCACTGTATATGGCTTATTACGCTGTGCTGCTGGGGCTATCTGAGAGCGGTCCAGAGATCATGCGAGTGGGCCCGCTCCTTCCTGGCCAGTCTAAGGACGAGGGTTGAGTATGGATAACATAATGAAAGAGTCCTCTTCAGTGACACATCCAGAATCTGGGCATTCCTCGCCGCTCCATGAGGATATGCTCTGTCTGGATGTCCATGCCGATCTGCCTTGGATTCAGGTCTTCTCGCAGACTCTCTGCTCTACCAGTGGCGCCTCTCCTTGGCCTGCCGTCTGGTGGGTGAAGCTCCAGTCGCCGTCTTTTTTAGATGCTCCCGTCTGACTCGGTGATTGCTGTCGGGCCCTCCGCTGGCTGGGCCCCTCGGTGTCCGGGCAGCTGTGGCCCGGGTCAGCGCTCCCACAGTCGCGGTCGCTTGGGTCCCAGCGGGTTCGGATGATGGGTGGGGCGGTGAGGCTGGTGGGGCTCTGGTGGGGGCTGAGGTTGGTGGTGTTCGTATGTGCCTCTGGGTTCGGTGGGTCATTGGGGTGATCCCCGCTCTGTTTGCCAAGGTGGTTGTGTCTGCTCTCCAGCCCTCGTTGCACTCCCGAGACACAGGCACCGACGATCGTGTCGTGTCCCCCTGACTGAGTGCCTCCCTTGGCCCCTGCATGCCTCAGGCAGTACTGCTGCTCTGTCTGGCTGGTGCGTGAGTGTCGAGGCAGGCCATCGCAGCCCCTCCTGCTACTCGCTGTTGCTCTGTGCGGGTCTGCTGAGCCCCTGGCATGCCCTGTCCGGTGCCTCGACGGGGAGTTCACCTGGGACCAGCAGGGGTGTGGATGAGCCTGTGGATGGGATGGGTTCTCTCATGCCTCTAGTGTGATGACTCAAAAGACTAACACGGTGGGGCATCGGTGACTGCACTGTCCCCGTGGTCAGCTGTGCTGCTCCTGGTGGGTCCTCGTTGTGAAGCGCTGTGTGTCGTCCGTAGGCAGGGGTGAGCCCCCTTGGTCTCAGGATGCTCTACCATCAGAGAGGAGCACGCTGAGGATCACCCAACATCACCTGCTGTGCCCTCGGGAGTTCCCGGTGTGGTCTACTAACCTTGACCCCTCCTCGTGGCTCTGATGACCCCTCGGGGAGAGTCGGCATCCTATGCCAGGGGAGGCGTGCACCCTCCTGCATGAGCTGAGTCACTCACTGCACTGCCCTCAAGGAGGTCTGCTATGAGAGGCAGTGGAATGATCGACAGCCCCTCAGAGTGGGTGGAGGGTGCTCGTGGTCGTCTCTGTGATCGGGCATCACTCTGATGGTCGGCTCCTGTGCCTTTGTGGTGCTCAGAGGTCACCTGTGCTCCATAGCCTGCTGGACAGCCGGGCCTCTTGTGGTGTCCGAAGGTCTCCTCACTCCTCTGGCTGCTGCCCCCTCAGGTCATCGTGAATGCAGTCGAGGCCAGCGAGTCTGGTGCCTGCCTGGGTGTCATGGGGGCTGGCAGCTGTCAGGGCTCTGCCACTGCTCACCTGCCTGGAGTGTGCCTCCCTTGGGCCTGCTCTGCTGTGCTGCGTGAGTCCTCTGGCTTCCTATTAGGCCCTGGTTGTGAGGGTGACTCCACCTGGTCCTCTGATGCCCCTGTGGATGAGCATGGCAGCTGTCTGGCTGGGAATCTCTGGTGCCCGTGTCTGTTGCTGCCTCTCGGGTGCTCGGGTGGTTGCCTGGGGCTCTCGTATGGGGCACAGTCAGCGTGTCCCGAGCAGACTCCGGTCCTCTCTGGGTCTACACAGTCTGTTCGTGTGTGGACGGTCCTCCTGCACTCAGGTCCGTCTGGTTCATTGTCACTCAGCTTCGAGAGTAGGCCAGTGCAGTCACCAGGGTCGCTGTCAGAGGGAGTCGTCTGCCACTACCATCGCTCGAGCAGGCCCTGCAGATCAGGCTGGCTGCTGTGCACCCTCAGCATCATGGCAGGGCTGCTTAACTCCCTTGGTCACCCTCTCTGTCCCAGCGTGCACGGCTCCTGAGGGTTGCCTGGGCGGAGGGCACTCACGAGTCCACAGAGGGATGGGTCACAGATAGACAGCCCCCAGTCACCACAGCTGCGATCACCCGACATGGCCCATCAGACCCAGGGGCACATACAACCACCCCCCGGTCCCCTCCAGCCTCACCGCCCCATACCCCGCCTCACCCATCATCCGAACCCGCTGGGACCCAAGCGACCGCGACTGTGGGAGCGCTGACCCGGGCCACAGCTGCCCGGACACCGAGGGGCCCAGCCAGCGGAGGGCCCGACAGCAATCACCGAGTCAGACGGGAGCATCTAAAAAAGACGGCGACTGGAGCTTCACCCACCAGACGGCAGGCCAAGGAGAGGCGCCACTGGTAGAGCAGAGAGTCTGCGAGAAGACCTGAATCCAAGGCAGATCGGCATGGACATCCAGACAGAGCATATCCTCATGGAGCGGCGAGGAATGCCCAGATTCTGGATGTGTCACTGAAGAGGACTCTTTCATTATGTTATCCATACTCAACCCTCGTCCTTAGACTGGCCAGGAAGGAGCGGGCCCACTCGCATGATCTCTGGACCGCTCTCAGATAGCCCCAGCAGCACAGCGTAATAAGCCATATACAGTGACGCGTTTACTACCTAAGTCTACGCCTTTCCACGGCAGATGAACCACCAGCAGAGGAAGCCCACAAGGCCGGCCACGACGACGACGGCTGCGACGGAGATCCCCGCGATGGCGCCAGTGGAAAGGCCGCTCTTGTTGACGCTTCCACCAGTATTCTCACCTTTCATGAGGTAGCAGAGAACGGAGCCAGTACTAGACGATGGAGGAGCGCAGTTTAAGCAGCCCTTGACACCGATGACTCCGTTGCTATCATTTTCGCAGGATGTGCACGTACTTTCTCCCAATGCGGTCTTGTAGTATCCTGTAGCACACACCTTACATGTTGTAGCTGCTCCAGTACATGTTTCACAGCTGGAATCACACTTTGTGCATGTTTGGCTGTTTTCAATTTTTGTGTATCCATCTCCACATTTTGTACAAGTAGTTGCGTCGCTGCACGTGTCACAGCCCTTAGAGCACATCACAAGCTTTCCTGCCTCTACTTTGTAACCTGGAACAGGTGCTTTGCACGTGTCTGCGTCTGCGTTTGCACCTTCGCAGACGCTCTTTCCCGGAAACTTGGTCGTCTCATAGCAGCCTCCGTTCATACGAAGAAATCCATTGGTACATGAGCTACATATGCCATTGGCAACGTTGCTATTCTTACAAGTAGCCACAGTACGAGCGGTCGTTGAAGTACAGATCCCATTTTGAGGATATTCATTTTGTGTATCACACTCAGAGCAGTAGCTAGCACCATCGATAGTGAGCCCACACGTTTTGCAGGCACCGCTGCCTTGGCCTGTTGTGCAGCCTTCTCCACACGTGCCCTTAGTACCGTCGTTTCCATACTTAAGTGCTTTTCCAGTGGGACACTCGGTGCAGTCGCTGGCAGTGCCTGCGCTGCATGTCTTGCAGCTTTCGTGGCACGGAGAGCATGCGTCGCCGTTTTTATAGAATCCGTCGTTGCATGTTTGACACTGCCCCTGATCATTGCAAGTTTTGCAGTTAGCCACAGTGCACTCCTTGCATGCCTTTTTGTTGTCAGCATTAGTGCCAGCATAGTAGTTTCCAAGTGCTTGACAGTACTGCACACATTGACTTGTCGGCGTGAGATGGTGAGTGGAGATGCACTCTGTGCAGACCTCGTTTGCTGCCTTCGGATTGGTGCACGCCTTGCAGTTCTCAGTCTTGCAGTCGCTCTTAACACAGTTTTGTCCATCCAAGATGAAACCAGAGTCACATCCCTCACAGTCTCCCCCACTAGAACTACAGAAAGCGCAGTTTTGACCTGTACAATCATTACAACTTGTTTTATCTAGACTTGGCTTCTTTTGTGCACTGCATTTTTCGCACGTAAGGGTATTGCCGCTAGCCTCATTGTACATGCACTTCAGACAGTCTCCAATACCCTTTACATTCGGTGCTTCGCTAGATCCGCCTGTGCATGATTTGCAAGTCTTCTTGCTTTCAGCAGTAGCTGTGTGCCCGAAGTATCCCTCTGGGCATGTTTCTTCGCATGAACTCAGTCCTTCAGATGGAGTATGTAGAAATCCTGCTGCACACTTAGTACACGTAGCAGCCTTTGGGGTGTTGTCTTCACCAGGAGCCTTAGGAGCACTGCAAGTAGCACATCCCGCTACGCCTATGTACTGCTTGTTATTAGCAAGATGTATTGGGGTTTCCTCAGAACATGATACGACTGAATCATGAGTAGCATCCGCATTTGGTGGAACAAAGTATTCATTCGCAGCTACTGAGCATACTCCATCTGGTGACACAGTTGTGCACAGAGTATTTCCCGGTACCTTCTCTTTATCATAGCATCCGCCCTTATACATGAAAAAGTTAGCTCCTATGCATTTTCCGCAGACTTGGTTTGCATCACCATCACCGCTAGCGTTTTTGCAGTTTGCATTAGCAGTAGCATCTACGCACTTTCCATCAATTGGAACTTTTCCTGTTTGACACCGTGTACAGATTTCTGTTTCACCAACCATTTCGCACTTCTCAGCTTCACAAGTTTGTGTCTGCGTAGTACACTTTGCTGTAAGAGTGCTTATCACAAAGTAGAAAATTGCAAGCAACATTAAAATCCTTCTCAGCTCACTTATACGGGTAAGAATCTTCTTAATAATCTCAAGCACCCAAGCCTAAGAATCTGGTTGTTGTATCTACGATGACTAGTCTAAGGAAACCCTTTTATGTGTCTCTGGTTGAGAAATATGACTTCGTCAAGCGTTAGACGCGTCCCTTGCGTAGCCCCTTTCTCCGCCGAATACAGACTCTGCGACCCCTCTGTGCAGCGGGAACAGACACTTCAGAAATAGACAACAGCGCTGTCCTTTGTGCCTACCTCCCTTACTCTGTGGAATTAGCTGGCATCCTGGGTATTCTCTACGCTTTATGCCTGCTGCTGGTCCTGCGCGGGTCATACTCAAAGCCCGGCATCCGGGATAAGCCCAGAAACGGTTCTTTGCAGGATTCCGAAAGGAGATTGTGGCAACCGAGAAGCCTGTAGGAGGTGTATGCTAGCAACAGACTGGCTTGCTGGGCACTCCGGTCTGGAACGTGCACGGCTTGTTTCTGATGCTTCGCTAGGCTATTGGTACAGCCTCTCATTGTGCGATGGGTTGACTGGCAACACTTCAAAAAGCTTAATTCTTCCAGGCCCGCATAGAAAGCGGCATTGTCCAAACGTGCTATCTCGGGTCAGCGGACAGGACACGCTGCACAACCCAATCATGGCAACGGTTAATGCAGGGACAAGTACTGGTACCCAGCTGCATCCATAGACACGTCTGTCTTAGAGTATCCATACCCGTAACTCCTAAGCGCGTACTGAATCTGCAGGTCTCAAGAGACGGGACTCTCTACGTGGATGCTAACCACCGAGAAGCTGCCTGCGTCATCAGAATTCTCTGCACTAAAGCTCCTCTAGCATACAAATGCTTGCAAAAGGTGGGAGCAGACGCCCGGGGAGGTTGTAATGAGTTGCCATTTTTTATCATTTGCGTGTCTGTCTCCGGATCCACCATTCTTTGAACCCACATGTAGGACGCGGAGAAATCAGGCCTCCAGTTTCTGACAAGCAAGCTAACCAGTTCCTGTCTGCAACCTCTGTCTAAGCTGTCCCCAATCTTGAACAGATAAACTGGTCGATACAGACACGTTATCTCCTGCGTTGCGAGCCAGCAAACCACGCAGTAAAAGTCCTACTGCTACGGCTTGGCGCTCCCCTCTATGTCGCACAGTGTGCGTCGACTTGCATTGGTCAGCCTCTACTCCGCGTCACTATAAGCGCTTGCTAATGCTCTCGGGAGGGGTCAGCTCTTGGAATCGTAGGATCTGTGCAGCTCTACTGACAACCAGGAACACCGACACCTGTAGCCTAACAGGGCGGTAGATAACACTCGCTTCGCGCCATTCTATTAACCTCGATGATTCCCAGTTCATTGCACGCTCTTTGTTCACATCACTGACTCCGTGTTTTCATAACGCTTCTCAGAACCGGAGTAAATGTGCCAAGTAAAGCACCGCGAATGACTTTATCGTCTAAGCGGGGTTCTGCCCCATATCATAGCTTCACTATGAACTCACAATGCACGCTGCTATACATACACAATCTGCATGGGTGTGCGCGCCTTATCTATACTTCTAAGTATCGCTGATATAGTAGGCCTTAGTGCTGATTTTCAAAGGGCACTGAATTGCATGGTAACCTTTAAGGGCTACCTATTCCATGCTGTGACTGATAGCTCGAGGACACCTTATAGTGGCTTTCCTCTGATCTTATGATCAACGTTTCAATAGTCCGTGGAAGATAGAACGAACCCTTAAATATGCCGTAAAAGGGTATCCCCGAGGGTTAAGTTCCGTAACCCTCTGCCAAAAAGCCAGAATTACCAAAATATATATGCCTAAGTGTCACAGATAATTCTAGAGAGTCATAGAATACAGTGTCATAAATACCATCAGACGCCCACGCTGAGGGGGCAGTTAGCACTGCATTCTAATCTGTAGGCCTCTGCAACCTTGAGCAGAAGGGTGTGCCAACTCAAATGGGCTGAACAGCTGTACTACGAGGTGCTAAAGAAGTTAAGCAAAGCCTTAGCTAGTGCAGCTCCTGATTGCAAAAGGAGCAATTCAGTAAATATGGTCTAAACTTATTCTAACATGTCGGTGGCTTTCCGAGTTCAAACACAGATTACAAGTTTTATCGTAACTCAATCCATAGATTGCAAAGACCTACCGCCACCATAAGAGCGTGACATTAGAGAACGTAGCCTCCAGATAAAGAGATGAAACTACAAGAACGCACGTTCGTAGGGCCCATGTTAGAGGCTTCAAAGAACAGTCATCGTCCTAATGGCAGGTCAACAAAGCACTTCGTGAAGAAGTGCCAGAGTACTAACATAAGCAGCTTCTCCAAAGCAATCACAGTTGTATTTGTCAGATATCCTCACAGAGAATAGCACCTATAGGTCCTCGCTCTGTCTGAAATGCATTCATAGTTATGAATAGAGTAGTTCTAGACCGTGTTACAACTCGATAGCGCCGAACCTAACTCTGTTAAGCTCAATATACGCACATTCATATGGCAGCTCTCTCTGGTTCAGCATTGCGTCCAGGCAGTACGACGGACATTGCAGCCCCAAAGATACTCACACACCTGTAGATATGACCGGAGGATTGTCGTTAACATAGCGGGGGCAATGAACTTTAAAAGAGTTGATTGATTCAATGGATCTTGCACGCTTTGCCCACACTTTACGAGCACAAGCTCCGGGAGGAGCAGAAACAGAGGTCTCCCTTACTCTGGGAGCCACAACGATCGAGGCCATTAAAGCACTATGCAAAGCAATGGGGCTGGAGGACCATACTCAAGACCTATCTCTATTCCTCCGAGAAGAGACAGGCGCGCGCATTCTTCAGACCAGCGACCGTCCTCTGGAACTATACCTTCAACAAGTCAATATCCCAGACGGGCTTTCTCCCTTCTTACTTCGGAGGCTACCCCAGCACACGACAAACCCAAGTGTCACTGAAAACTCTCCCTATAGTTTTCTTGCCGTGGCCCAGGGTATCGAGGACTACATGCGTCTGCCTATACCCCCGTCAGAAGATAATGTCGTTGAATTTGCATCTTTGCGTCTTTTACTAGACAAGGATCCACTGTCACCGGGAGTTGTGGCACAAAATATAGAACGCTACATCCATCCGTGCATACGAAGCAAGCGCACAGCCAAAGATTGGGATGTTCTGGTTCTCTCTCGGGCCAAGGCCAGGGGACATCCCACAGTGCAGACTCACAGACTTTTCGTAGAATTCATCGATAGCGTCGATCTCACTAGGATGGAATTCTTTGAGGCTACATATCTCTCTCCCAACGACCCTGTCTCTGTTTTTCTAGCGGTAGATTCTAAGGCTCTACATATATATGATCGTGAAACACACAACAAACTTGCGCTTCATCCTTTACACTCCATACACTCATGGACAGTGGACGTAGAGCATGGCAAGCTCGAATTTCTGATTGCGTGGCGAGCCGACAAGCACATGCTCGCCTTTATGGCCAGGCAAGCGTATGCGATAATCTCGCTGATTAAATATTACGTTGCGCGTGCACTGGAGCATATTCTATGACTACTTGCAAAGCGTCAGTCAACTACATACCTGGTCCCCACTCATCCATGCATCAAAGAATTTCACAGTTGCATTAGCTGCGCCCGAACCGTATATGTTCGCTGTCCACTAGGCGTCAAGTCGCCCAACGGAACCTCTTGTGTTGTTGCAACATTGCTCTTAGCTCCAAGATCAGAGGCATCAAGCGCAGAAGATATCATGTCTCTTGCACTGACAGTCCCTGCCATCCTTTTCCTTTTTCTGGACACTCTTCGCTTCCTATCGGACTCCGCCTTTACTGTGTCTATAATCGCATATGAATCAATCCCATAGCCAACCACTGCATGCAAGTTACATATGCACGCTGTTGAAAACATAAGAGAGTCCACTATTTCCTTTAGACAGTCTGAGGGATTATTGTGAGAAGATTGAGGGCGCTCGCGACTGTAACCAACTGGTATAATCGACTCATACTGAATACCCAATAGTTCAGCGATGTGTTGTGTCTGCTCAGCTGACTTTCCCTTTAGCTCTGAAGCATCCCTAGCCAACTCGTCGAGCATCGACATGGGAACGGGATGGTTCTGTGCATCAAACCTTTCCAATCGTTCATCTTGCCTATTGATCTGTCTGTACAATGCAGCTTGCTGCGCTTCCAGGGCATCAAGTCTTACTGACTCCGGACCGCTGTACTTGATCATCTCAGCTTCTGCCGACTCCGACAAGGGGTGACGTCTGCCTTCTGCCTCTACTAAACGTAATAGAAGATCAACCAAGTTGGAAGCGGTGTGACTCGTGAATTCAAGTAGTTCATCATTTATCGGCAGTCCAGGATCCAAAGTGTCAATTGCTCTACTGCCTATCTGTATCTGTGTCGAAAGAAGTTCATGATCTGAGACTGCCTCTTGGCCCAGCAGAGCATGCTCCTCAGATTTTACGTACCTTGAAGCTTTGCCTGCGATGTCTCTGAACAGCTTCTTGTACTCGTCAAGCATCTTGCTCGCCTGATTCTCTTTCTGTCGAGCCTGCGCCTCATAGCGACACACAAGCTGTTCCATCTCCTTTGTGAGAGAGGTGTTGAGAGCAGTGGCCTCTTCGAGCTTTCTCCCTGCAGCCTCAGCTTGCATCTTGAAGAAGTCCCTCTGTTCTTGCGCCTTCTCAAAGCTATGTTCATCGATCCACGCGAAAATGCCTTCTAGATCTCTGACGCAGCAGCCGTTTAGAAGTCGGAGAGCCCCCACCAACTCTGCAAGGCTCTTGAGCAAGCGCTTAAGATAGGTGGGGACGCCTTCAATCGGCGATATGTCTGTAATCATAGCTTCTAGTAAGGAGTCCTGCGCACGATAGAAGGTCAAGTATCTATCGCGGTTATTAGAATCAAATGCCGCGGAACCATCACTATGAAGGGTATCCAGACGCTTCAGTAGCTGGACAATGTCGTTAACGCGCTGCGAGTAGGCAGTACAGGCTTTCTCGTAGTGCTCAGCAGCCCCCAAGGAGCCCATCATAAATTTATTCCGTCCAAATCAGCAAATGAATCAGAAGTGACGTCGCTCAAGGGCTAGCGTGACTTCTTCATCTGTCTCCTTATAAGTGACCATCTTCCACCCGTTTGATAAAAATAGCTCCAGCCCGCTTCGGTTGAGCTTGTTTATCCGGGCCTCTAGGCGATGCGTGGTCAGGAGCATTGTGCCCTCAACGAAGCTCAACAGGCGCCGGCCAATGCCCTTGTCTCGGAACTGTGGGAGGACAACAAGGTAAAGGATCTCCGCCGCGGTCGTGACAGCAAAAGCGAGGAGCCCGTTGTAAGACTCGGCGACATACGTGGTTGCAATGTTTCTATCCATGCATTCGTGGAGAATAGTGCTGTGCGTGAATTTGTACGCTCTCTCCTTTCCCCAGAACTTCCCATAGTCCTCCTCAATACAGATGTACAGGAGCCCGAGCAGTTTGTACCTCTCTTCTAGATCTGCCCTCCGACAATGAAGAAGAAGCGCAGGCTCCTTCATGCGCTGTCAAACGTGTTTACTTCACCTGGAGGTTTTTTGAAAGTGCTTGAAGAAGTCATCAGTGATCTCGTTTCTACCCAGCTCCTGGATCCTTGCTATTTCTCGAGCTTTTTCTTCCTCAGACAGGTACTCCAGCTGTGCCCTTTGCTCGTAAGCAATGCGCCTCTTCTCCTTCTTGAGCTCGTTATCGCGCAGCGTCAGGTCTCTGTTGACGTTCAATTGCTTAGTCTCCCAAAGAATCTTCTCTTCCAGCTCGGCCCTGCGCTTCTTCTTATCATCCAAACATTGTTGAGCGAGCTGTCGCATGTGCTCCTCGCGATCCTCGTCGCTCCAGCCCTTGTACTCCATGGGAACACCAGCAGAAGGTATCTCCATCATGAGCTTGGAGCTACCAAAGTTTGCATGGTGCTGCAAGGTCTCGCAATCGTCCCGACGCTTCTCCTCCGCTCTTTTGTAGGCATCCAGCTCTGCCTGGCGCATCTGGTCATGTTTCAGATTGATCCTTTCTTGGCGTCTGGTGGCGTGGAAGTCGCGCTCAACCTGGCTCAGGTAATCACAAATCTTCAGCTCTCGAAGCTGGTCTTCAAGATCCTGCAGCTTTTCAGCCTCACGCTTTGCTCTAGCCTGATAGATTTGCTGCTCTAGTGCTGCGCGCATCTCGTCGCGCATCAGCTGTTCACGCTCTGCTCTTTCGAGATCTTCTCCGTCGAACACTTGTCCCGAGGAAACGCCTAGCTTACTGTCTGGAATAGTTCGCGTAACCATCTTAGCAGTCCCGTCGGTGTTGAGAAGCATGGTGCTGGGCTCCAGTGCTACTGTGTCCTGCCGTATGGGATTGTCCACTTTGAGAACGTCCTTGCGGTGAATGTCATACTCCCTGCTGTATTCTGGGCGGATGTTCTCAAAGTTGAACTCTGCAATTTGACGGTCGCGAAGCAGCCTCATGCGATGAAACTCACGCTCCCGCTGGGTGAGGAACCGATTGGCAGCGAGAAGACGCTCTTCGGCATCTATTTGCTCCATAAGCTCCGCAGCCTCGCGCGCACGTCGCTCTGCGGTTTGCAGGTCCAAGGCGTCGACGTCCACCCCCATGGTGCGAAGTGAAGGGTTGAAGATTCGCTTACGCCGCTCTTCATCAAAGATGCGACGCCCTTCGATAGTACGATCGTAGTTCTTGTCGTCGCGGTAATGGGCGGTCCGTTCGAAAAGCTCTGCCATGTTTTTGGAATTTTGGCTTTACTTGTGATTGCTCGAAGAGTTGGCCTTCCGAACCGCCTTGTGAATAAAGCGAGGGAGCGCCTGCTCTGACAACACAAGGCCCACCCCAACGGTCGTGCGGCCTGAGAAAATGTCGAGACTCCCGATGACCTCCGCAACCGTGCCATCCTGCATTGCATGCCGCACGTCGCAGCACACCTCTCCGTACGTGTTGCAGTTCACCGTAACCTGCGAGCTTTTTAACAGTTTAGTAAATCCACATGATGCAGATAGACGCGTCTTCTTCAAGCCATTGAGAAGGCCTGACAGGGCCGAGCGATCTTTTGTGACATCTTTTTGTTCTGGAGACCTGAAGCCACAGAAGTCCGCGTTGACAGAAGCTGCGACAGCAAGCTCTCCAGAGAGCTGGGCAAGCAGGGAAGCATTCGCGGTCTTCTCCGTGTTCACCTGGGCCGTGGCTATTATCCCTGGATCGGAACTACGCTCACGGCTGATATTAGTGTAACGGATTCCCCCTGCCGCCATGGCAATAGGTGAGGTACCCGGCTTGACAGAGGGATCCGTTTGCGGAGGCCGCACAATCTCACACCCCACAGCTATCCTGTCTCCAAATCCCTGTAAGTATGAGCCCGCTATGATGTGTCCTGGGAGGCTATAGAGACCGGAGAGCGAGTAGTCTCCTCCTTCGACGTGGAGCTCGGCACGGCCGGTTGCCATGACCTTCTTTGACTTCTCTGCACTGAAGGAGTGCACATCACCTAATAGGCGTAGACGCGCGGCGTTACGGTACCGGGGCCCAGGCAAAATGGACGTCGTGTAGGACCCACTTAATGTTCCCTGAGAATCAACAGACCCTCGGAAAGAGCCACGTGGCCTAGCGATGCTGAGAGATTCAGTGATTTTCGGCGGGCCTCTGTGGGAAGTCGTGAGCATAGTAGTCAAAGAAGTGTGAGGGGTTAAATTGTGCTGCGAGACGAGGTTGAAGGAATCATATGCTTTGTCGTTGAGAACAGCCTCCGCATCCTGCGCTAGATGGGCGTATTCTCCGGGATAATTGCTATTACGGAATAGACCAGGAAAGGGCATTTTTTCACTGAGGCTCTTGACCACAATGTATGTCTTACGTTCACTTTAGATCCCAGTATAATCTGTGAACGCTAGGGAATGGAATAGTCCAGTAGAGCACTGCACTTTTCCATCGTAAGGCGCCCGTCTGAAAATCCCATCCAGATCGTGGAGGCTGCGGCTATACGCATCTCAGCTTCCATCGAAAGAAGTAGTTGCCTTCCGACATCATCATCTCGAATAGCTCTGAGAGAAGACACAGGATTATCATATGAAAACTCGTCTAGAATCCGGCCTGTACTGCCGTAAACCCGGACAAGTCCTGAAGCATAACCGATGCAAATTATGCTTCTGCTAACAGACTCGCTCACCCCATCTGGCTTCTCCACCCTTCTGGCGGATGGCTCAAGCGCTTCCGACACGATGTTACCACGTGACTGGCTCCCTGTATCCTTAGTCTTCTGGTTTTGTGGTGCACTGAGTTCTGAAGGCTTCGTACCCAAGGTAATCTGTGACGTTCTGTTGCACGATTTGTTCCTGGAAGACGTCCCGAGAGACACACTGCGTTGCACAATGGTGCTCACTTTGACGGCGGCAGTGGAGGCATTAATATAACGCATGGGCGTAGTCGACTTACTCCTGCTGACAGCACGCTCTTCTGATTGCCTTGATAAAACAGAGGGTGGCTTTCTACGAGGCTGCTCCTCAGGGCTCCGATCTTCGGGAAGGATATACCTCCACTTCCTTAGCTTTTCGTCATAGTACTTCTGCCCCTGGTCCAGAGCCTTGTTAACCGGCCGCTCCAGTATCTTCCCGTTACTATAAAATACCTTTCCAACGGATGACTGATTTTTGTATGTTAAGTCGTGGGATGGATCATATGCATGTATTACCTCTCTTACTGATGTGTAGGTCTTAGAGTTGGTAGCCGTCGATTCTGTCGCGACGTCAGTCAGGGAGTCACAGGCGCTTAAAGTGCAGCCCCCACCTATTCCCAGTGTATCTAGCACAATTGGGAAAACGACGTATGTGGCAACAATCTTATTATCCTCAGACTCGTCTACAACCTCTCGACGGCGTAGTTCACGTACCTCGTCCGCGGACACCGGTTTTCTGGTTGTCTGAGTATACGCAGAGAAAACTCTCTGAGGCATTATCTTGAAGGGAAAATGCTGGAGAAATGCGGCGAAGCAGCTTGAAAAGTAGGGACTGTTAGGGGGCGCCTTTATCGCATCCCGGGGATTGCAGAGTGGAGATGAGCCCGTCGATAGAACAAGCGCATGAGAAGACCTATCATATGTGAGCCGTGAGAGGTAGTGAGAAGTAGTGGATGGATCCATAGCCAGCTTTCCAGTGTTAGAGAAATAGAGCCAGTGTTTGTAGTAGAGAGACACTTGATCGAACTGTAAAATGTGGCCGCTTTCAAGTACAATCGTCAGCGTATCACAACAATAATCCAGAAACTTAATACTAGCCGAAGGGGTAGACGCTGGCGTGGTAACGCCTTCGCTGTTAATATATGCCTGCATGAAAGGTTTTGTCTGGAAGAATAGAGCCGTGCGTAACGGTGACTGCAGGGGAAACGTAATGAAATATACATTTCCGAAACTAGTTCCAGCAATAAGAAACGAGCCCGACCCTTGTAAAAACTCGATGATCTCAGGGCTTCTTCGAGCTTCAGATAGAAGGTCCTGGGCCTCCTCAGCGCCATCCTTCGACCCTTGTAATGCTTCGTTGTCTAGATCCGAAACAAACTTAGACCAGACGCTGTACTGGAGCCTGAAATCTCCCACGAGAGGGTGTATCAGACACAAAATAGACCCATCAATGCTTGCACTACACACATAACAGCACTGATCTGTCAATATATAGCACATGCAAGAGACGCACTCGCTGTGACCTGCTAATACTCTAAAGAAGGTCGTCTGCCGGGAAACTGCTTTATTGGTAGCAGGTATATTACCCCTCTTCAAAATGGTGCTATCAGATGCTGCCTCCTTGGCTAGCTGGTTTTTTCTGGGTGTACCCTGAAAGGATTGCTTTATAGTCGTGACCATAGCAGTGAGCGATCCGTCTTCATGTCCAATCATCAGGAAATTGCACGGCTCAACAGCCAAGAAGCGAAAGGCCGAAGGGAGCTCTGAAAGCTTCTTTACTTCAAAGTACACCTGCCTGTTAAATTGGGTCTGACTCTGAGTACGGTCTTCAGAGAGGATCGTGTCAAGGCTGAGGCCGGATTTGTTAACTGCTTCCGCCAATTGCGAGTCAGCGTGTTTGTCGACTGTGATGCTGTTACTGATATCACAGAGGAGCTCTGTGGGCATCACATCGCTTTGACTAATGATGTTATAGATACTGTCCTTGCTGAATTTTCCAACATAATATGGAGATATGCCCAAGTGGCTATCTTCTGCGGCTGCATTGTCTTCGGGAGCTCCAGATATCATGTTTAGTACATCCGGGTGGAGAACGTAGAAGCGATCAAAATTTAAAAATGACATGTCTTTGGTCTTCTGCGTGTAGATCTTCGTCTCTGTGGGTACTTGATTAATAAGTGACTTCACTGCTTCTTTGTCGAGTAATCCTGACTTTCCCAACTTCAGTAGACGAACCCTAATATCTGCATCATCCACATGGTAGTTTGTGTAATTGCTCGAGCGAACCCCGTTGGCTCCTTTTTGTGCGGTGGACAGTTGGAACCCCTTTCCATTTGCCGAAAGGCCATTAGAAAGCCGCGTAAATAGTTCTTCTTGGCGTGTTTCGGCTTCCTTTTTGAGTTTTTCTTGCTTTACACGGTCTGAGATATCCTTTAATTTGGAAGACAGCCCTGCTCCATGACCTTCCTGATCACTGGCTCCTATTTCAAGAGCACGCTGGCAGAACCTATTTGATTCTTTTAACTCGATCATTCGCTCATCTGAATCGCTACCCTCTACATTGTACAATCGACTGCTTGAAAGAAGGAGCTTTCTAATCTGCTTATCGCCAGATCTGTTAAGTATAGGGTCACTGCATATACCAACGGATGCAGACTTTGTCGCCATGGTGGCTCCGTCTACAAGGTACTTATGGAAAAGGATGGAGGCAGCGTCCAACACAATCCCTGTGATTTGAGATAGGTTGAGGATCCTTGCGTACTTCAGCACATCGAAGGAAAAGGTGTAGTGATGGTACGGGCGGCTCATGATGCGCGCGTCCCAAGTATAGACGTCATTATCGCATGAGCACGATAGAACGTAAAACGGAGGCATAAGCTTCTTCTTTGCAGCGTTTCGTGCCCCAGAGCGAGAAATCAGCGGCAGACGGCCACTAGCGTCTGTATGATGGCTTACAATATGATGGACAATATCGACCTCTGGCGGCAGGTACGGTGCAAACTGCTTTGCTTGAGCCTCTGGCTGATTGATCCTATTAAACTGAGAGTCAGTAATGCGCTTGCTGAGGATGAGGTTGCTTAAACGGGATGATCCCAGGGTCAACTGACAAGTATTCAGTTGCGATCCACCTGACTCTGCGCCTGTAGCACTACTTACCTGCAGTTCTTGCAGCGTCAGATCATCTCTCTCTTGATTCTTTTGAGCAGGCTTATTCGACGCGACTACTGTTGAGGAAATAGTCTGCCCTGGGCTCTGTGTTCTACTTGCGGTCAAGCTCTTTAGGATGCTATGTCTCATCTCTGCAAATGCTGTCATTCGGCTATGAGGGTCGTTAGGAGATAATGCGCGCTTTGTCGAGATGCTGGCAATACTATCCAACTGGGTCTTGACAATGTCTTGAACGCTGTATGCGCCTCTGATGGTCTCAGCTCCACTGTGGGAAACACTGATGTCACCATTAATAATAGCACTCACAAAATCTGTTTCTGTGTTGCTGATCTTTCTGGATCTGATGCTGTTATTGCGGTATCTTAAACGGTTCTGCTGGAGCTGAGCCTGTGCATAGTCTTCTGAAACGGGCTCGTCGATGCTTGATAGGACGTCTACATTTTTAGATTCGCTCACGTTGCTCAACTCTTGAATGGCATGATTCTTGTAGTAGCTCTGTGCTGTAATGCTTACTGACTCTGTTTGTGTGTTAGCTATATCCTCCATTGTCGTCCTTTCATTGGAGAGGCGCATACCTTGTGCGGACTTACTGTCTGCGCAAGCAGCGCCCGATCGCTGCAAGATTGGATTACCATCCGTGGTGGATAAAAATTCTTGGCTTCGACCCTCGAGCAAAGAGTTAATCTTTTTGTCGGTAATAGGCATTTCTGCGCTGTTTTTAGTTTCATCTGTAGGATCGAGGAAGGGTAGGGGTGGAGCTGGCAGAAGCGACAGTAGCTGGATTGGCTTGGAATGACCCATACCGCGCGACTGTCCCGCATGCTTATAAACTGGCTTAAAGAAGTCTATGCACACGGGCCTCACAATTCCAATAACGACCTCTCCCCGGGGATTCAAGTCCGGTGGCAACTTTAATAGGAACATATCTATAAGCTGCATGTCTTCGTAACAGTTAAGAATGCTCACCTTCGTTGCGCTGACCTTCTCATCCATGGATTCGATGGAGCTCTTGCTTTTTGCTCGCCGCTGAGCTCTTGGTAGAGAATTGGTGGGTCTGCTTTCTGAGGATGCTCTAGCTGGGCCTTTCTTGATGGCCGATTCGGTCATAAAGCTTTCTAACTTATGCCTTTGGTCCATCTTCGCCATTGTTTTGGCAAACCGGCCTCTAAGAATCCAATACTCTTCTTGGAGACTGAGATTCATCTTAGCAATAGCATAGAATTGGTAGTTCAAGGACCGTCGTGGTTGAGTAACCACTGGTGTGGTAAGAAATACTCCTAGTTCTGTAGCCTTAGCCATTAAGGCTGCTGGGACAGGGCCTATTTCGGGGTACATCGCTTCAAAGAGAGTTATATTGGTTGTTGACTCCACAATAAGAAGAAGACCGCTGGCGTCCATCAGTATAATGTTGTCATCTTTCTTTTTTAGATCTGAGTTGGCACCCTCATCTATCTTCATAGATCTGGCTGCATGCGATTCATAGTGATAGGCTTCTTTAGCTGTTATCTCCTTCTTGGAAGAACTCCCTGTGAACAGCGCCGTTAAGTCTGTTTCTGCGATTGGTTGCTCGCGCATCTCTTGATTTCGATTCTTCTGCAGCATAGTTCTAAGCTGTTGCTCCTCCAAGGTCTGCGTCATCACATCTATCAGGAGCTCGTCTGTTTCATGAATCGTACTCAAGGACGGTCCTGACTGTCGCATCCTAGCTCGAATCTGCTTGACAAACTGCGCCGATTCCGGCCGTGATGACATTAGGTCCTCGTATTCAACGAGCTTTCGCTTAGGACAATGCAGAACCCTGGTAAAGACCACTCCCTTGGGGCCGGCACGCCCGAAATAATTCTTTCCAGTCATTGCAATGAGTCCCCGTACTGTTCCATCTGCTCCTGTCGCAATGAGGGATGATTCGTGGGGGACAAAGCAGCAATCCAGTATGGAATTATTAGAAACGTACTTAATTTGGCTTTTGTAGAACACCTTGCCATCAAGTACCGAGAGACTGTGAACAGTGCCGTTAGAATCGCCCACGTAAAACGTGGTGTTATCAGTGTCCACTGCCAAAGAAAGCGGAATTACTGGCTCAGTCAGCAGAGGGTTAACACTGTAGTCAAGGGGTGCGTTAACGTCTATGTTCGTGCCCCTTTTCGTCACTGAAAGCGAACGTCCATTGTCCAACTGACCACACTCAACTATGTCCCGAAGATTCAGTGTGTCATGTGTCTCAAAAGATGCAGATAATAACCGAGCGGGTTCCTTCTGAGGCAGCGAGGCCTGTGGTGGTGCGCCTGACGTCAAAGGGGCAGAGGAGCTGGCAGGCTGCAACTTAATAGACATGGCTCGCTTGTATGCGTAGTCACTAACAGGAAAATTATAGCGCTCTAGCACGCTGTCTTTGTGAATCGGCTCCTGAAGACTATATCCTAGTTGCAAGGTGGAAAAGTTCTTCACGCGATCGAGCTGCTGATGTCCGAGAAATATGCTTGCTACTTTGATGAACAAAGGATACCTCAATATAGTAAGATCGCGTCGAGGATCGGGGTAATAGACTACTATATAGCCGTCCATCGATAGGACCGCGATGTGGTGGGCGATGTATGAAATCTTGATAATTGGTCGAGTGAAGTCACCGAGCGACTGAACTAGACGGGTCAGTTTTATGGAACCAGTGCTCGGTGAGACTGTTTCCTCTTCTGTGATCAGCGGCTGAACGGTATATTTGTAGCGCTCTATAATGGGGTTTGACTTTTCGCTGGAGAAGATCTGTGCGAGTGCAGAATGATCTGCCATCATTCCACTGACGTCAAGGAAGTCTGTGAAGCTGGGATCCCAGACCTTTACCAGCCCGTCGACGCCTCCACTAAAGAGCAGGCGATAATATGGCTGCCAGCAAAGGGCCTTGATGGCTCCCTTGTGGGCATTGTAGACCACGACACGTGCAAGGGGCGATGGCTCGTAGCGCATATCCCACGCAACAAGGCACCCGTTGGACATGCCAGCGAAGAGAATCCCAAGCTCGTTAGCAGGGCTCACAGACGTGATCGTCACAGCGTGGGACCCGAACCGGCGAAAAAATAGGGAGTTTATGTACCGGAGCTCCATTGCGCCTGGAGGCAGGAGCTGGAGTCTCGGTGGCTTTTTTAGCGCATTTACTTTGGCTTACTGGAGCACGCCACAGTCGGCGATGACAACCTTCTCAACCGGCTTGTCGTTGGCCCCGGTCTTCGTAGTCTCGATTGCCTTGACGACGTCCATCCCGTCAAGGACACGCCCGAAGACAACGTGCTTGCCGTCGAGCCAAGCAGTGTCGGCCACGGTGAGGAAGAACTGAGAGCCGTTGGTGTTCGGCCCAGCATTCGCCATGGAGAGGCACCCGACGAAGTGCTTGATCTCGAAGTTCTCGTCAGGAAACTTGGCGCCATAGATGGACTTGCCGCCAGTGCCGTTATGGTTCGTGAAGTCCCCACCCTGGATCATGAACTTGGGGATGACGCGGTGGAACGTAGAGCCCTTGTAGCCGAAACCCATCTCGCCGGTGCAGAGCTTCTTGAAGTTCTCCGCGGTCTTCGGGACGATTGAGCCGAAGAGCCCCATGGTAATCCTGCCGAGAGGCTTGCCGCCGATGGTGATGTCAAAGAAGACCTTGTCAGAAACTGGAGAGTTCATCAGCGCTCCTTCTGTTTTCCAACAAGAATTCAATTTAAAGTTGTCTGCAATGACCTACAGGCTGCTATTCACTCCGTGCCATCAGCGAACCGCCTTGGCGCCTAGGGCATTTCCAAGCATCCGGACAAAGTCTGCATAGCCCTGGCTCCCCTGTCGCGTTTCAATCAGGCAATTCATGACGGCAGAGACCAACCTGGTCTCCGCGGTAATTGGGAATATGGGGAGATAGCTGTTTCGCTGCTCGCGCAGAAGTGCTGCCAATTTGGACACGAGGTCAAGTGGGTTCTGGGAAGACAGATTTGAGTCTATGTCCTCCTGGTCTATCAATGGGAGAAGCTCTAGGGGCTCGGCCATGTTGATAGCCCCCTGGCTGTTAGGTTTGCAGAACAGGCTGACTGTACTGGGCGAGATGGAATGGTGGAAAAATATATACAAGGCGTGCACGTCCTCGATGAAATAGATTCCTCCAGGAACCATATACTCTGCAGACAAGCGCGTCTTTGAGGCCACCCACTGCCCTGTCGCTTCATCAAGGTGGATGTAATACATGTTGGGGTATAGCACGTTCAGAGTCGCCGCCACGTTACCGCGCTCTATGCGCATCATCGACAAGACCCGCTCCTCCAGACGGGCGCTCTTCGAGTTAACGGGACGCATCATATGAGTTCGTAACATAGCGTAGACAAAAAGCGGCAATAGGGACAGCTTCTCTGGAATGAACTTCAGCAGAGGGTCTAGTTGTAGATTTAGGAGTGACCGGTAGTTGTGAAGACAGACTACAAGGTCTGCAAACAGACCAGCAATGATCCCATGGTACGGCTGGTTGCTAGACAAGCTTCCAGAAACGTTCTCGTACTTAGTGCTTTCTGTTCCGACGGACATAACTGTGCTGTTGCTACTAGACGTCACTTCTGAGTTAGTACGCATAACACACGCCAGCTTCTTGGCTAGTAGTGCTACCTGAGCATTGATGTCCACCGAATTATAGAGAACAACAGAGCTGCCCCTGGCAGTAGAGACGCTACCGGCATTGGACGCGATTGGCAAGGGTTTGGTAACGCAGCGAATGTGCCGTAGTCCTGCCTCGTCAGTGTAGAGAAACGACATCTGGATGTACAGGGTCTTTGCATGGATCTCTTTCACTCGATAGACAATCTCGCACCCATAGCCACTCTGCTCATCGTACTGCGCCAGCTGTGTGATCCCCTCCTGCCTTTGGTAGATGTTTCCATATGTGTAGGCAACATCAATTTCCTTGCTGGAACGAATGCGACTACACGCTTCTAAAGCAGAGTAGCGCTGATACACATCCAGGATATCAGAATACAGTCGCACTCGGTCTCTACTACCATTAAAATCAGGATAGTAGTTATATCTCCCAGAAGTGCATCTGGACAACTCTGCTAGCGTGGCAGGATCTAGAAAGCCTCCCATTGCCACCGAAGATGTCGTGCTCGAGCACGTACCTAAATTAACATAAGCGGGTGGGCACAGAAAGGCATCAATCGAGACAAAGTTTATGGTCGATCTGACGGCCAAATCTATGTAAAACTCGCTATCTTTTGCATCAGGGGTCAGAAGCTGTTTTATTATATCGCCCGATTCAAATGCCTTAGAGTGCGATCCTGTCGACGAAAACAGGAGGTTGCCGTTACGCTTGTGGACGCTGGCGTGCAGCGAGCCCATCCCGCAAGAAGGAAGAGATGATAAGAAGTATAGGATCTTCCCACCAATAGTGGAGATGCAAATGTAAGCTGCATCCAAAGCCGCACCAAAGCAGACGTCGCGAGTCGTCCCCGTCTCCTTCTGATTCGATGTCGGCGGGCAGACTGTATTTGCCTGGGAGAACACAGAAACGACTTGCTGCAGAGCATTAAGGAGAGCATTTCCTCGTGCCTTTGCAGATACGATGATATCCCGTGGCGCCGGAATGAACCTTTCGTCTATCATTGGGACAGTGTAAAGCTCGTATCGTGCAGCGTCCTTGACGATGATGTAGTGCAGGTGGGTGTTGAAGAGAATAATCCCAAGCATGATTCGCCTGTCATTTTCGGTGCTGTCTGTTATAGCCAGCTTTATAAATTCAGCGCAGGCCTCACAAGCCACAGAAGTAAGACCAGAAGATATGGCCTGGGGGCTGACATCAATGAGAAACACATACGTTCGAAATGTCAGTGTCTGGTTGGCCCTGGCTGCGTAGTTTTTAGTGGCCTTGACTTCATAAGCCTCATGGGTCAGTTCAACGCGATTGGATCCTATTGAGTTTGGGTTAGAAAAGTCAATGGATGATCGATAGGCATGGTCAAGGTGTGTTGAATGTCCACAGAGACAGCAAATGCTCGAAACCCTATCTGGGGTAAAGGTATTGTAGCAATTGATGAATGCCTGGCAGTTTTGGCATCGGGGAGGCTGGATGTTGAACTCTGCCGCAAAGTCAATGAGGGGAGGGGGCGAATCTGCAGGCCCTAGCGGTTCAATCACCATTCCAACGGGAAGGGCATAATTGGAGAGGTCCTGGCTACTCGGGGGCAGTGCAGTGTGTGTTAGCTTTACATAGTGGGGAGTGGTAACTATGTGGCTGCTGGCGAAAGGTTGAGAGTGATCTGTGGGGGCGAACAGAGCAGCCGGATTCACGCTCGGATAGGCAATAGACGAGCCTGCTATTTCAGAGTAATTGATGGCCTGTTGCGGAGGTGCAGCCTGCGGTAAAGCTATGCCTGCAGGGGGTTGCGGTAGAGTAGCAGAAATACTTGGCTGTGTAAATGTCTGCTGCTGAGACGTTGGAACACCTATAAGTGGAACTGCAGACACCTGCTGTGACGGAGCACCCACGGGAGGGTGCAGTTGGCCGGAGTAGACAGGCTGCGGAGGAGCCTGGCTCTGAACCGCTGGAATCATTGGCACAGCCATCACGGGAGCAGGTGCGGAAGTAGCCATAGTGGTCCCACCTGCGCCGGCCTGAGTAGGATACTTGCGCGCTGGATACCTCCTTGACATGAAAGACCGCGCGCCACTCTAGAAATAAATTAAGATCAAATTTACCTAGAGAACGCGTTATCTTATCTTTCGCTTTGCTCTTTGTGTAAATATGACTCAATAGAAAAGAAGACATCCTCAAGACCCACATTATCAACAAAACAGTCTTCGTACTTGAGGGCTACATCAAGCACCTCCTCGGGTGTCATGATGTCAAGTTTTATTTGGTAGATGAGGTCGTTGGCCTCGTGCACACACGTGATGCGTCCATCTGCTACAAGTGGCTCCAGCTCTGAAATTGGGTGAGAAGACTTGATCTTGCATATTTGGTACTCTGTGCTCATGCATAGCTCCGTAGGATTCCCCTGCTTGATGCCGCGACCACCAGACATGAATAAGACATTGGTGGAGAGCATCTCTGCCTCGTCAAGATCGTGGGAAATAAGGATAACGCTGATATTTCTTTTCTGGAGCCCAAGAAGCACGTTCCAGACACCCATGGCATCTGTGCGACTCAGACCAGTGGTCACCTCATCGCAAAGGACAACATCAAGAGGCTTAGTGCCAATGCATGCACACGCAAAGGATATCCGTCTCTGCGATCCACCCGAACATTGCTTTATGGTCTTGTGTTTGACTTGTCTCAAATTAAGAGTGGTGAGCAGCTCGTCCATCTCCTTCTCACACTCTTTTTTGCTCAGCCCCCTCATTCGTCCAAACATGGTCATCACATGATCGACCCTGGTATCGTTCGGTAGCACATCGTATTGAGGCGCAAAACACAAATACCCATTGAGCTTAATGGACCCAGACGTAAGAGGAATCGCCCCTGCAATCATGTTCACAGTAGTCGACTTCCCACAGCCATTGTGTCCCAGTAGGGAGAAAATCTCCCCCGTCCGCACCTGGAAGGAAAGGTTCTTCACAGCATGAACATACCCTGACCTAGCCTTGAATGTCTTGCTCAGGTTGGAGACACTCACGGCAACGTTCTCCTGGTCATCTTCTGCTATCGTCAGCTCGGCTTGCTCAAGCTGCTGAGACTTCAGAAGCCCCTTTCTTTTCGCTATACCACGTGCAGTGAGGTAGATCTCCAAGAATAGCATTACCGGTCCATAGATCGCGCACTGGATTGCACAAAAGACAAGGATGCCGTTTATCGCCCCGGACTCAATGGTGATGCTTGATGTTATGTAAGATAGGGAGGAAAATGGCAGGAACCAGGCCAATATATTGATTCTGAACGGCAATACCTTAGATAAAAGCAAAATCATCTGGGGAACGAAAATTACACTGAACCAGGATATGATTGCAGCAGAGAACACGGATTTAAAGGCCATTGCAAATGCAAATGCTAGTGGGATGGAAAAGATTGGATAGGTAAATGTTATTATGACGAGAAGGCCCCCCAACTTGTTAACACTATCCATCGAGAATGCCATGCTAGCGAAGACATTTATAACTGACATTGCAAGAGACACTAAGTAGTAATAGATAAAGAACGTTAAATAATACACGACAGGATGGAGGCCAGATGAATAGATTAAACTCGTGAAACCTGTGCATGCCTGCGTAACAAGAAGAACAGTGATTAATGGGATGACGATGTGCCCTATGAAGAGCAAGACCAGATAGCTCCCTTGCTCCATGAGAACGTCTGTGATCCACCTGACGTCTGGGATGAGAACATAGTCGATGACCTTAAACTGTGGGATGGGCTTCCCCACCGGAAGACCCTCGGGGAGGCCGGGAGCTCCTTGCTCTGGAGTCCCAGAGGCATAGCGGAGCTGGTACCATGCTCTATACACCATGTCAGTGGTTGACTTGAGATACGTGTCCTCGGTAACATTTGTAGAACCTCCCACAATAGCCTGGTTGGTCTCTAATAGCGGGCAATCGCGTGTATATATGCTGAAGTTGCATCTGTCGAGATTGTGGATCTCTAGTGGACCCATTATTGAGAAATTGAGCTGATTGTTTCTGACGGTATAGAACTCAGGATTTAGAGAAAACTGCTCCTCTGGCTGGAGATAGAAGGTCTCTGTCATAACTGTGAAAATGGCAGAATCGATGATGGGCTGGCTGTTAATGGATAGATTGTGAATACTCCCCGTGTAGTTTGTCTGCGTTCCATCCTTACATGTTTTGAGCCCCAAGGAATCTGCAGAGATCTTAATGCCTGGAATAGGAATGAGTTGGATAATGGGAAGAACGTTGAGGACAGTGGTTGTGCCGTGGCAGTTTCCTATAGAGCCAAACGTGAGCCCGGTGACTGGCGTGGACGTTGCGCTAAATGAGTGGCCGATACTAAGTCCGTTAGTTAAGTGGTACTTCTGTTGGTCGATGAGGTACGGAAGACTCGCATTTGTCTTCAGCGGCTGGGACACTGGGGTGGCAAAAAGGGTCATTGCTATTTCTATCAACCCTATGCGCAAGGGGGCCCCCTCTGTGAGCCAATAGAGAAGTTCTTTTAGAGCATACAGCATAATGTAAAAGATAAAGGGAAAGATTACGACAAACAGGGTCGACATCCAATTCATTAGCTGAAGCTTCAGAAAGAAGACTATGAACGCAGACAGCTGATTGGAGATGGGAATGGATCGAATCCTGGTTCCCTTTGCCATGTCCTTTTTTGATTTACTACCTAGTTTACTACTTAGTACCGGGTGTGGGCTGGCAAGAGCCAATCTGGAGGCATCCGACCAGTGAGGACCGTGCATCGATCGGGAACCCCAATACTGTTGCCCCGACAAGGTGGCACCCTGCCTCCAGCACGTCTACGTTGATAGACAGGTCAGATACGCCACCAGTCAGCTTCTCTATACTCATGTCTCCAAAGATAGAAAGAGTAGAGATGAAAAAGCAGTCGTATTCCGCTAATGCTTCCGTTATGGTCATGTTTCCTGTGGTACACATTTGAACTATATCGGAAAGAACTATGTGTGCAGTCTGAAAGGACCGAGTGATTCTCATGAAGTTAGGCTCAGAGACAGAGCGCCCCAAGTTATTAATCACCTGAAGGGGATCCACTATTGAGATGTAGGAAGGGAGAAACGCTCGAGAGTCCGATAGCACGTTAGGGAGTGTGCCCATAGAAAAATACCGCTTAAAAAGGAGCAGGATGTCATGATCGTTGAGATTCGGTTCATTAAATGCTCCCTGGTCCTTAAAGTAAGAAAGGATAGAGCGAGACATGTTGGTCAGCCCTTTTAGTGAGACCGGATCGTAGGAGACCGTCTCTGTTTTGGTGTTTGGTCTAGGTGCATTAGAAAATGGCTTGCTCTCTAGTGCAGGCTGGCGACCAGAAAGGGAAGGAGAGACAGAGGGACTTACTGCATTCTGATCACCGCCCACTGCATGGTGCTTAAGGCCCAGACGCTGGGACAGTGATGCGGCCTCAACACCATCTGCATCATCTGTGAATACCTTTTCTTGGTGAGGCAGCGCATCAGCATTTGAACTGGCCATGGATGTGGCGCTCTCGGTGCTGGTCGGCACACTAGAGAATACTAGCCCGGTTGTATGCTTACACTGCCGCTTAGGAAAAGCCCTCTCACCTGTGCCTTGATGTCTCCGATCATCCAAGTCCACACTGACAAAATCACTACCCACTGCGTGATCCTTTGTACCATCTACAGAAGACGGCACATCTGCTTGAGCAGACACGGTGTTTCTATCATCAATCGGCGTAGAGCGGGTTTCATCCGTCTCATGCGGGTCTCCAAGTCTCTCTAGTGGCTTTTCCTGAGCTTCTCTGAGCTTCTCAAAGTACGTCTTAACTATTTCGTAAACATTCTGAACCTCGGGCTTGTATATTGTCCCACTGCACAGGTCTCTGAGAAACCGCAGATGATTTAGATACGACGGCGAGATGTGGCTCTCTAACACCTCCATACTTCCACTGAGCTGAGCCGCCGTAAGAGACTCATGGGCTGGAGGCTTTGGAAGAGGCCCAGAAGGATGGACAATGTCCCTATCGTAGTCAAAACTAGAATAATATGCAAGAAAGACATATAGCGCCTGGAAAGGCGTATAGATATCTCTGCAATTTAGTAAGATGTTGATCACCATAACGCGGAGTGCGTAAGAGCTAAGCATCTGTGAGTGTCCACCGACGATTCTCGCCTCATATAAACACCAGGACTGGATGAGGAGAAAAGAGCGCTTAAGAAGGTTATTGCGCCCGATGGACTGAGAAAGCTTCTCTATTAGTAGAGACGTAACCAGTGAGCCGGGCTGGGCCGCCGAGATGTCCACTCCCAATCCACAAACGGTGCACTTAATCAAGGACACCTTTGCCATGATGAACTCAATATTCTCTAGTTCCAACCGCTCCTCCGTCGGTATACGTGAATTGATGAGTTGGGACACTGCGGGAGGGACCCGGACTCCGGTCGGTCGAAGGCTCGGATCACTGAAAACCGTAAGCGCTTCCAGAATCTTCTGCAGAAGGGGTATCTCGTCAAGACCATGGTTGAAGCAGCAGATATCCAAGTCAGAGCTTGGAAGATAGATCTTGGAGATGAAGCTGCCGTAAGGCACAATCAATGTATTCGGCAGTACAGCCTCTATTACTTTAGAGATGAATGTGAATATCTTTAGTCTGAATTCTTCCGAAGCCTTGTCCGGGCTCACGAGGGACACGATATAGTCCGTCCGCTGAGACAAGGCCTCGAGTGCCTGCGCTACCCGCGTCGCCTCCACAATGGTTTCTTCGATGTCTTCTCCCTCTTCGGCGGTCCTGGGCTCGCGTAGCTTGTGCGACTCGCGCCGCTCCAAAGCCTCTCCTGCGTGCCAACTCATCTGTCCCTGCCTTCTTTTCAGATTGCATAAAATTATACTGGGCATTAGTATTTTACAGCATGCAGGCCCTTTACTTTCCACCCGCTGAGCTTCCCGCCGGCTACGTTCATGATGGCGCGCCCCTCTGGCAGAAAACCATATTGGTGAGTGGCTACGACGTGAACGGCACCTTATTTTTAGAGCCACGCGGCAAACAGTCCTTCCTTGAGCAGAACACCGCAGACCCTACCAACGAGGAATCTGCGCCAAAGAAGAAGCGCAAACTGACGAAGCAGTCGGTAATGGCAGGCTATGCCCCCCGCTTCCCTATTTCCTGGCTCAGCAACATATCCCCTGAGATCAAAACGGCTTTGGAGCAGTACCTCTTTTCTCTGCCCAGGGTAGCGCTTCCAAAGGACACTGCACAGCTGAGCGATTTCTATAACGGGAATTTCTTCGAACTGACCAATCAGACAAAGGCTCCTACCTGCGCCGAAATATCCAAGAACCCCGTCGACTTGCTCACAAAAATCCTAAACGTCCGCAAGCAGAGAGAGTTCACAAGCTACCATGACATCTATGTGATTTTGACATTCGCGATTCAGACACCTTTCACACTTCAAACAATCGAGCAGCTGCGGAGCCTCTTTTCGTACACAGCCATCCTGCAGCCCAGCATACTTTTCTCTTCCCTGTCTCCATCCGATCCTCAAAGATGCTGCATCGCCCTGCTGGCATCAGACTTGTTTCTTAAGCCGTTCGTTATCTCGCTGACCAGAATCATGAGTGACACCGAGCGGATGAGAAGAGCAGGAGACATCATCGCCTACCTTGCTGTCCTGTATGAGAATTACAAAAACATAATTAAGATGAACCTCTTCTGTGATGCCTTGTCTATCTTACTTTCAATTCCGGAAGAGGAGCCGTTTGTTCTCCAACCGTACGCCACCGTCTTCACATACATATGTTCCCTTTTTAAGAGCAATGATAGACTCAGCGACTCCTTTACAACAGAGCTGAGTAGGGCAGGAGTTAATAAGAAGATAATGCTTATCGTGGACGCAATCGTGGATCTACCGCAATCAGCAGTTAGACCTTCACGGGAGCTGGTAGCAAGCATCAGAAAAGCAATCCTAATTCTGGCCCACATGAGATACTCTGATCACGGATCTAAGAACCTCCCCACAGGACAATATCTTGCAGAGTACAAGGAACGCGCAGACAGACTCATCAGTAAAATAGATGAGCTACTAGCAGTCAAAAAGTCTAATCAGGAAAGCGAAGAAAGCGAAGAGGCTAGTGAAAATAGTGGGTTAGATGAGGGTCAGAATGCAGCCTTTATCGAGGAGACTTCTCAGTGGAAACGAGCCATAGCATGCCTCTATGACAAGAAATCGCCTTCCTTGAGCGCATATACAGCCTTGTTCCACTAGTTTCTCCACAGAAATTCTGAAGGTCAAAAATCAAATGTCAGGTACGGCTCACAACGGTTTTTATTACTCGCGCAAGTACTACGACGACGTATACGAGTACCGACACGTTATCATGCCAGAAGAGATGGTGAAAAAATATAACTTTGACCACTTGTTGTCGGAGCAGGAGTGGCGAGGCCTAGGCATTCAGATGTCGCAAGGCTGGGTGCACTATGATTACCATAAGCCAGAACCAAATATTCTGATGTTCAGGCGCCCTCATGACGGAAACATTCCGGAGGATGCCCAATGATGTTGGGCTGTATCGTGAATAAACTGTTACTGTTTTTAGGCAGGGTTTGTGCGCGCTATCTGCTGTCAGCTGGGCACAGGGGTGATGCGCTAACTCCGCGCTTGTGATGGGATTATAATGAGGGTGCCTCTCTGCTTTCACGGCCACTTGTGGGTTGCATTTGCAAGAGTTTCTTCCCCTCACCACCGTCTAGAAGACTCTTTTGTAGGTCTCTAAACTCTGTCATTGAGACATGTAGAGGCCGATAGCATGTGCATCGGACAGTAAGTCTGCCCAGAACAAAAACAAATCCAGACCGCCCTGTCTCTTCTCTGTCTAAAGCGGCCCTTTGTGAATCATCTAGCTTTTCAGGGAGGCCGTCTGAGCCATTGCTATGCCCATACACGGCGTCCATGATTATCAGAAGGGCAGAACGCAAGAGGCCACTTTCAGAGCGACCCAATAGAAGCTTTTCCGCTAGAGACACAGGCATCGTCGTCCATACTGAGCCAGAAAGAGAGCAGCTTCTAAGGTTGCGGCCTGTTAAGGGCGATGACTCCATAGATCTTCTTGGGCTCCGAACCAGTGGCCAGAAACGCTATGTCATGCCCTCCCAAATAGTCCTCAATGAACACATCTATTCGGATGACAAGAACATGGACACAAGGAAGCCCCGCGTTTTGATCTCTAACCACTCTCGGCGGACAGTCACGTTACCTCGCGTGATGTACTGTAATGAGGGCTACAGCACAACCAAGTACAATGTTTTACACTCCGTTAGTCAGTGGAGGGAAAAGCGGAGAGGGGGCATGCTTTCTGTGGCTGAGCCGGTTCGTCAGGCGACTTTGGGACATCCCCCACCCATTTTGACACATGCCAATAAGCCTCCCGAGATTTGCGAAAAGTCGACAGATGGCTCGAAGCAAGAAGTCTCAACCATAACTCCGCAACCAAAGAGTTCCCGTTTTCATCACAAGGAGGCTCGTAATCGAGAGGCCCACAAGAATGCTCTTTACACCCTGAAGAATGTTAACCTTGTCAAAAGAACAGAGAGATCTATGAGGAGCATGCTCCATGCAACTACTGGCGTGGAACAAGAAGGCGCTTTTGCGTTACAACTTAAGCAGCCGTTGGTCATAGCTGGCAGCTTGGGCTCGCAGAATATGCATGACGTACTCGAGTCACAAGAAGAAATGCATACTGACACAGCTAATTCTTGGCCAGACCCTGGCCAGGGCACGGAAGCAGAGTTTTCTCATGAACCTTTCGTGACTGCTGAGGGCAAGAAGTCTCAATCCTTTAAGCAGCCAACTAAAGTGGAACATGCATCTATGCTTCCTGGCACTGCCTCTCCCAGTTGTTGCGAGGAGAATAATTCGCAAGCGGGAAGCCCCTGTGCCAATATGCCACAATATACTTCGTCAGATAAGTGCGGGTCTCACTTGTCTCCCCAGGTGAAGGACCTTGAAGATGCGTTTTCTCAATCTAATCCAACGCAGAGTGAGACTATTTGTGGAAATATCCTTTCCTTCGAAAGGAGGCTACTTCCAGAGTCTGGAAATGATTCTTTTGTTATCCACCCACTGCAGTACTATACTTCTGAGGATACGGCTTCACAGTCTCGCGAGAACTCTGAATCTGTTCATCTGTCATCGATCTCACTCCCGCTATTGACAACGGATCTACCAACAGATACATCGTCAGACACATCTTACCATTTCACAGATCGACCTATCGATGCACGGCCCTCCTACGATGCTCCCATCTCGCCTGTAGTTTCCCGAGTGCCAACTGCTACCCCACCACCTATGCACATTGACCAGAAAAGCTCGAGGACGTCATACGTGTGCGTGTCTCCGCCTCTTGCCATAAAACCCAGTATTCCGCCATCTAAGTTGCTTACCTCGCAGCATGGCCTTTCCAGCCCTTCTCAGGAGGAAAAGATGCACCAGCCTAGAGCTTTTCTACAGTCTAGCTTTACTCACATACGGCCCAACCCCTCATTCCGAGGCCGCATTCCAAAGCGGTTTACTCTATCTAGCCCTCCTGCCCTTTGTTCCCAGACACAGCTGCAGGTAGGTTCAAAGGCGTCCAGGCTTCAGGAGCGAGGAGCACAAAATTACTATTGGATGCCTGACCTAACTAAACTTGCTGGTCTTATTGTTCATTCACTAGTGGCCATTGAACCGATTCCCTTTCACAATGCTGCGCAGCCGATGCCTACAGATTTACCAGCACCTTCAGTTCTCCGTGTCCCTATGCCTAGTGAGTTCCAACATGTAGCTTCTCAAACAGATGCTTGTGGGGCCGTTGTGCCTTCAAAACCGCCACCTCCAATCAATTTGGGTATATCCCGCTATCCGCCACAGCTGCGAGCATTCATAAAAGCATCGGCATCTGGTACAAAGACAGAGTTGCAACGGTTACGTAATAAGGCCGCTTCGTCCACTGTATCAAGGCGAAGCTCGGATCTTCCTAAGCTACGCTGTTACAAGCTGAGGTCTGCCTCTGCTTATGTGTCTCGCACTGAGCCTCTGCGCCCTGATCTACTTTCTTTTAGGCCACGTACTGCGCCTGCTTTTGGAATGCTGCCACTGCATTCTCCTGCACATCTAAGGCTACTATACAACACTCCAATGACCATTGAGAGAGAGAACATCATTCGAAGTGTGAAGGATATCCCTTCTCCATACGTCCCGAGTGATATTCGAATTTTTCCTGAGGATCTGAGTGGTACTTCACCGGTTGATACTCGCATTGAGTGCCAAACGCCACATGCTTCATCACGAATCGTGCGGAGTGTATACGCGCCGATGAAGATCCCCACCAAGGAGAACCAAATTTCTACAATGTGCAACGCCGTTTCTGCGCGCACTAATGCGCTCACAGAAGAGGACGTGAAAGACATAAAGCAGATCTTTCACAACACCTCTCATGACTCTGCATTATCTCCATATGCGCAGCGTCTAGTGACTCCTGATCAGAAAAATTGCGTTACAAAGTTGTTTAACGATCTCCGAAAGGATGCCGAGATCAGACGAATATATGGAATCGATAGGGTGAAGCGAGGCCTGAACATGGAGCTGTACAAACGAATTAAGTACTCGGATGGGGATACTGTAATACATAAGGTACGAGGACTTCACCCCGACACAGATTCCAGCGCCCCTGACGGATTTGAACCCCCTGATTTCAGAGAGCTAACTAATGAGATTACCAGCCCACAGGATGCCACAATTGAAGCCGACAGAAACCTTAAGGCTGTCAAAGCGTTTTTCTACACCCCATCTTCTTCTCCTTTGGAAGAATCGCTCCCGACTGACCGTTTTGAAGAAGCTCAACATGAAGGGCCGCATTTGTCACTAGCGCAGAATCTTACAGAGGTTGTGATAAGCACACCAACGCATAATCCAATGATCGGCATATCGAAGCAAGCTCTGGATGTCACTCCAAATAGACTATTAACAACCCCGTTACCTAATCTTCGCAGGAGCGAGACTGCACTGCCTTCTTGTCCGCACTCTAACATGATGCTGGACTACATCGCGTACCTCCAGGCCTACACCCCGAAACTTCGGGCTCCTCCGCAACGCAATCATGCTGCTAAAAGTGCGGCATTAAATACCACAGCCTACGATTCGCACCTGACCAAACTTCTCAAGGAGGGGCTTAACAGGCAGCGCTGCGCGAGCTTTGGCATATCCCGTCCACTTTCTTGCGCTCCATCCTGTACCCGTTCCAAGGAACCAGCCAGACCCCCCGTTTCTGCTAGAACTGCTTCGAGGATAGATACTGGTAGTTCCCAAGTAATTCTAGATGACCATGGATGTCTTACTAGTACTGATAGACCGACAGTTCACAATCATCTTGTTGAGCCCGTAACGGTGCTACAGACTGGCGACGAAGTCACAAGGGAAGCAAAGGATGACGAGGCCACGCTGAATATTCCTGTCAGTGATGGTTGCAAACAATTATTTGAAGATCCACACGGGTGTCAGAATCTAGACCCAGTATCTTTGCAAGAGGCACCAACAAACGTTTTTGCTGAGCACGACGGTGATGCCAATGGGGCTCTAGTACGAGGTCTCATGCACGATTCTGATAAACGTATCACTAATACCTTAGAAAAGCTTCCACCAAATCCTCCACCAGATAAACATGATAGGGGCCCTCGACAACGAGCGGTTGCTGGGGATAAGACGGTCTCTAATCGGAAAGCCTGCCGCAGATTCTACAAAGAAGCCATCATAGACAGAGATGTGGGCCGCGTCTACCGAGGATACGCCCAGTGCACTGCACCTCGTCTGCACCCCTTCACTCCTGCACAACTAAACTACGAGAAGCTTCTATCGCGTCCTCTGACTGCAACTAAGGAAACCATAACTAAGAAACTGACCCTTTATCAGATTGATACAAAGGAGATAGCCCCTGTTACTCCTTTACTCACCGACAGAGCGCATGCTTGCAGTTTACATTAGCTCACCATCGTCCTCTGCTCTGTTATTTCGCTCCTTGCCCTTGTCTGTATATTGCATGAATTGGAATAGCTCTGTGGCCCCCGTCAAGATGCTGCGCTGGATATCTGGAATCCACTGGCGCATGGTAAGAATCGTCTGCTTGATCTTGTACCGCCGATGTTCTTTGTTTCCCTCGTGGGGACAGTTGCATGTAACTATTGGAAACGTACTATGGCGCGCATATGCAATAGTGTCCTCTTCTGCGCAGAATACCATGGGGCGAATTAGCGTAACGTTCTTCTCTGAGTTATGAATTATCGGGCCTTGCGTCCAGAGTTTTCCGTTGAAGAAAAGAGACATCAAAAGTGACTCGTTAACGTCCTCCCTATGGTGACCTAGGGCGAGCTTATTAATCCCCAGTTTTTGGCAATGCGTGTAGAGGGTTCCTCTTCGTAAGCGGGCGCAGAACGAGCAGTTGCTTGTTCCTTGGCGTAAGTTCCCGTCGATTATCTCCGGGAAGGTCTCCTTTATGACCACGTGCTTTATGCCGAGGTTCTCCTCAATGTACTTCGTGAGCTTTGCGACATTGGCTTCAAACCCTGGATATCCTGTCTCCACCGTCACAGGGATAACAGTGAACTTAACTGGGGAGCGTTTTGCTATATCAAGGAGGACGTGGAGAAGTGTCCAGCTGTCCTTTCCTCCCGAGAGGGCCAGTGCAACACGATCGCCCTGTTCAATAAGTTTGTAGGTGGAGATGGCTCTGCCTACGTTTCTAACAAGGCGCTTGGAAACTGCCTTAAATGTAGCAGAGGCTGAGGGTGCAGATGTGTTTTCCAAAAGCTTCTGTTGCTCATGCGCAGGCGCAGAGACGGGTTCGCAAGTGCAAGAGGTGCATTTCTTAACGGTGGGTTCCATTTATTTTTCTAATGAAACTGGGGTCCTATTCTTCCGCCAAGGCGTGGGGGAACAGGCACCAGTCAGCTATCGGTGAGAGGAATCAGGCCATCAATGAGGTGGTTATCGCCACAAAAGGCCTGTTGAACCGCTCCAACCAACTGATCCACACGTCCCACAACATCACGGTGAACTCCAAGAGCACGGCCGAGAAAACCCTTGCAGCATTAACTGTTGCTCACAAGCAGCTAGAGCGCACAAAGCAATGCCTCGACAACGGGGCCCTCACTCCTAAGGCGTTGCAGCGTGCATCTGCCAGTATAGTCCAGCGGGTCGGGCGTTCCGAGCCGTGTATCGATGCGTTCCAGCGGATCTTTCCGCCTGAAGAAATCGGTGGAGCGATTGTCTGGTCTCCTAATGCGGCAGCACGAAACATCCAGACAGCATTGCCTTACAAAATCAGGCACCAGTCCAGACTCTATGATTACAACACAAAGCAAAGCTCCGAGGGTTCTCCTTCCCGCACTTCCGTTCAGCTTTATAATACATACGCCTCTCGTGTTCCGCTACGTTCAGCTGCGTCTTCAAACAAGCAGCTGATCAATCTACACCAAAATATGGCACAGAAGGCCGTGCTTGACCACGTAGAAATAAACAGGTCCCTCATTGGGCACCTGGTCGAGGCTAAAGAGGAGGTTCGGCGCGACCTGTCTCAGCACGGAGAATACTGCGATTATTACGCTGCACAAGAAATGGCCAGCGAGGATCGTGCACTGGTGTGCAATCCGGTGCGTCGGCTCGACCAGCTGGACCACATTGTTAATAATATAACTAACCACGATGTTGTCTCGTTCATCAACGATGGGAACGCGAATGCTATATTTCAGAACGCGGTAGTTGCAGAGAGTGCTAAGGCGTTGTCTCCTATACGCAGCAAGCCGTATCACCGTTCGTCGAGCAATACTTTCACCTCCAAAGCCGAGAGAGGTGTTAAAGCAGGCGCTACCTCGCAAATGACACCCCAATGCTTTGACGTTAATGCCAACAGGATTAGATCCCCTGCATCCATGACTTACGTTACTAAAAGGGGAAGGACAGAGGCGTTTGCAGATTCACTAGCAAGAGCCTTTGAATCGCCCAAGAGAAAGTCTAGTCCAGCCAAGTATGCCACGGATGAGCCTGACTCTCAAATGGGCGCGTCTCAGATGCTCCTTTCCACTATTGCCGGGTGCAGTGGAAACCCTCTAGATGATGCCTTCCAATTAAGATCCAGTGCAGCAGATAACTTAGATCCCGAGCTCTTGGCATTTAACTATGCTGCCCAACATATTAAGACAGCAGCAGAAAAATACTATTCAGTCCAGCCTGGTCCTCCATCACATGTTACAGAATACCAGAGTCAATCTAATATTTCGTCTCAGCAATCTCACGATGTACAACCTGAGCCTCTCCAGAGTGATAAAATCGTCGATGATGATACACCTGTTTGCGAAAAGCCTGAAGACAATAGCGATAGCAGCACAGAAGGCTTCCAAATAGTTTCATCAAAGTCCATGGATACCCTTCTCTTGACTCCTACTCCATCAAGCATGGAGTCGTTAACCCAAGGTAGGCAGCTGACACAACAATCAAAAAGCGCAGATAGTCTTGTTAAGCGTACCATCAGCTCCATTCAAAAGCGACCCTCGGTCAAGCAACAGCAAGGGAAAAATACTCAGGTTCATCGAGAGGGAGAAAGGACAAAGCGGACTGCAAAGACATCTAAAAAGCGGCCTACCACCAAACAACAAAAAGTCCCAAAAGAAGCGGGGGCGCATCAACGGAAAGCCTCACTTACGCGGCCCCATCAGCAAATACCCATGTCTCCAGTGCCTAATAAGAACATAGATTCTGAAGAGTCTACTGCCAGCATCGTGAGTCAGCAACCAATCACTGTACTAGCCAAAGCCAATCCAAAGACCCCTATAGGAACCACGGCGTCCTTATCTCAACAACAAAAGAAGGGTGTGCGAATCCCCACCTTGAATATTTTCAGTACTTCAGGCACGAATACTAACACAAAAATATCACGAAAGAAAAATACATCGCTACTCGAGGAAATGGTGAACAATAATGTTATCTCTCAGCCACGACACTCACTAGAAATGCGAGTGGCACACACAGCAGCACAGGAACTACTTCTTCCCTCGACCTTCAGTCTCAGCAGTACCCCTGGTTCGTCTCCTGCAGCCTCTCGAGTAGCTAAGGCGGCCCTGACGCCTCCACTGCCGTCTCCCGGAACCAAGGGTGTACCACATGAACCCCCTGAGAGTATGCGTCTATCCATCATTGAGCAGAGCTCATCACCACTGGGACAAGCTGGTGAGAGTAGTCTTTACCCCGTGAGAATCTCGTCGCTGGACTCCAAAACAAAGAATATCAACGGAATGCTCATTGCACAAAAAAACCTCGCAAATAGGATGACAGAAAGCACTTCGGTGTCTCAATCGTCAAGTGTCGCAGATAGAATGCGGGCCTTGACGCCGGATCAACGCAAACATCGCCTTAATTCGATACTTGAGCGCCGGAGCTCTGCTACCAGGGCCTCGATAGACTCCATGAACAGGCTATCATTGGATATGCAGATAAGAGGAAGCATTGATGCCCAATACTCTGACTACACCGATACGCGGAGAGAAACATCAGTTCTCTCAGACCAGGACCCCCTATTTCCACGTTCGAGACGTGGGTCCATAAGCAGATCAAGACATGTCACTGAGCGATTGAGCGCAGCTATAGGCGCCAGAGAAGAAAGACGAAGCCTTGACGAGTTTGTGGATGAAACTGAGGACGTAGAAGTACAGGACGCCTTTGTCCAGCGAGATCAAATTCTTCGCACCTTGAAGCTTGACACCAAAACACGAAAGACGTTGCGTAAGATACGGGCATTCCTGCTGTTGGCACTAATTGGGAATGCATTGATGAGCAGAAATACGGATCATACCCCACGTGGATCTCCGAGAAATAGGCGCTACAACTTTAAACAAATGTACAACAGACACAGGAACTTGACCCATGCTCTGGACTACGATGCTAATATACCCGCTATGAAGATCCGTAAGTAAGACGTGTGTGATCGGGTGGGTGTTGCTAGGTGCTATTCCGTTGCCGTATCTGATGTGCGCTGTCAAAGATGCGGGCGATAGCATGCGTCAACTGGCTCACCATGAACTTGTTTTTCTCGAACTTAGCGGTGCCGGACTTCCCGTGAAAGGGGGTTGCAGTGAGGGTTGATGCCTGCGCAGATAGCTCTAGCGCAGATTCCTGAGTCATGATAGACATTGTTGCATTGTCCTGGTGCAGAGAACTGTATTGCCGCGTTCGCTTATTCTGCATGAGCACAACGTATGCACCGGGGAAAACGTTAGTGACGCGAATCCGGAAGGACATGTCGTAGCATAATTCGAAGGTAGAAAGACGGGAGCTGAGCTTATTGTTAGGGTTATCTGCTACGGATCCACCGTCCGACGAGGCAAAGATGACCTCTAGCGCTTCGTTAATTTGATCAATGAGGTTGCTGATATTGGTTTCTATTGCTTTCGAGTTCAGTTCAGCGAAGTTTGGCCTGGGAGGAAGGTGCTTAGTCCTCCCCATGATCATTCCAGGCGGAAAGACGGGAGAATAAGGGTGGTCAAGAATCATAACATAGCACGACGCAGTATACTTCATGCAGCAAATTCTGTCCAGGACAATCGAGAGGGCTAACTGCATATATTCTAATAATTTTGAAGTGACATGCGATTGGGCTATCGGGGGGTTCATATGCTGCGTCCGCGTAAACGAATTCTGTATTACGTTCTTATAGAGACTGACAAACGCCTCAGAGAGTATGGAGCCGTAGCAATCTCTGTCGAAGATTTCATGAATAACAATGCAGGTAATTGGCTGGGCATCATAAATCGATATGGCGGCAGAGCTGAGCTCCATGTACAGAAGAGCTTGCTTAAAGACTTCCATGGATGCTTGGGTTATAGACCTGAGAATCATGCACAGACTATGGGGCTTCATTGGGGAATCAGTAAAGAACGTGTTGACTCGGTGGTGATACTGAAGTATCCCTGTGCTTGTATTTACAAAGAGAATATCGAAGAACATTTTTTTCAGCGCGTGCACCGTGCGCTAAATGGGCTGAAAGGAACTTGACAAGTATGGCAAAAGCTGGCATGCTTTCTGGGTGTGAGCTGTGAAGATACTAGCTCTACTAACAAGCCATTCACAAATCATTAGTTGGTTAGTACCTCTAGAACAAAAATGAGCTCTCCTGTGTGTCTGAGCGACGAAACGATATCTCTTGCACATGATAAGCCAGTAACAAAAGGGCCCCTGTGCAAGGAGTGCGAGCCCATGTCCTTTGTCTCATATGTCAAAGCGGGAGCAACCCCGGTTCTTCCCATTGGCGCAGCTGTGACGATCCTATTCTGCAACATAGTGCTCCCAGGGATTGGGACGATGTTTTCGGCGATAGCCCCGTCGGCCAAGGCCAACCGACGGACAATACTCTCCATAGGCCTTCTACAGTTCTTTGGCGCACCCCTTATCTTCCCCTATTGCTGGGCCCTATTTTATGGTGCACAGCTAATATCACACTCCAAGATGCACCAGGTAGAAGACCAGCTTCGACGGCTTGCGGCTATGAGGGCATCGGGCGATCTACCCACACCGGACACTCCCTCCACGCAGAGCACAACAAATTCCCCCGATTCAGACGGCCACCACGTTCGCTCGATCCACCAATTCCCAGTTCCAATGTACTAGTCTAGAGTAAATGCGAACACAAACTGAAAATCAGGATTTAATGAGCAAATCAGAAGAGTTGGCGCCCCCAAAAGAAAACGCGGCAGCAGCTCACCAAGAAGCTCAAGTCAGTCCCATCCTGAGACGCGCCCTCGATCGACTCAACGCAGCACGAAACACGCTGGAATGTGATGTTTTAAAGTTACGAAAGATCGTGTTTCAAGGAGACGTGATCAGACTCTATGCACTGGAAAGTGACCATCTCACGCTCGAAAACATATGTCATTCGGGCGGTGTCCTAAAGAATTTGATCTCAGACTTGGATGTAGCCAACGTGGCGTTTTCTATTCTGCTAGCCATTGAGCGTTTGTCATCGGCTGGGCTTTATTTATCCACGATTCAATGCAGTAATGTCTTCTACAGGGCAGGGGAAATCCCATTTCTTGGAGACATTGAACTCCTCTTGGTGCCAGAGGAGGACCACAATTTATCCTCCGTCGTGCCTGCTGTCCGTGGACTTGGTGCAGCGATTTATAGATCGTACGCTGGAGAATATCCATGTCTGAGCGCTGAATTGGCAGCCTCTGACCTCAGTAGTAGACTGTCATGCAGCTCGCGTATAGCAAGCTTAATTCAGTGCTTACTAATGTATACTAATAACCAGTCCCTTAGCACATTTCAAGATAGGCTTGTGGCTGAGTTTTCTTCCATGGACGAGAACCCACACACGCAGAGCATATGTTCCATATCATCTACCCAGGCTGACTTCTTCAGAGCTGTTGAAACGGATAATCTCGCTGTGGTACAGGAACTGGGTGCAGTGTTTGCTAAAAGCACCAATGAGACCGGCAACACGGCCTTGATGATGGCGGCTAAGAGGCTTTCTCTTGCTGTAGTAAGAATTCTGGCCCCGTTTGAGTGTGGAGAGGTACATTCGATTACAGGAAATACTGCGCTCCATTATGCAATGATGAGATCGACGTTTCAAACCCCGAAGCCTGGGACTGACTCCTCTTGCTCATATGCTGCCTTTGAGGAGTTCGTACTAGCACAAATTATAAGGATACTCGCTCCACAAGAGGGAGCTGTCAAAAATGCAGCCGGAGAACTGCCAGTATCTATTGGAATATCACGCACCTATCCGAACTCTATCATTCGTCTACTGTTATCGTACAGCGGAGATATCCCCAAGGCTCCTGACACGCTAGTTGAGAGCGTGCGTAATAACGACATTATTGGTGTCTACCTAAACTTAGGGCAAGCTGGACGGGTAGACACACTTGGCAACACTGCCTTGGCGTATGCAATAGCCTCCAAAAGCCTTACCTGTGTTAAGCTTCTCTCGACAGAAAAAGATATTTGCATTTCTTCTGGTATCACCCCGTGGCAGCTGGCTCGAGACAGTGGCTTTATGGATGCTCTCACCGTCCTAGAGCAGAGCCCCGTCGTGGATTCTGATGGAAACACTCAGCTGCACCGCGCTGTCATGGGAGGCGACACAGTGGGCACTAGGTTGTTCCTCTCCCTGGCCAGAAAGAAAAATAATGACGATTATACCGCCCTTATGCTTGCAGCTGCACTCAAACACAAAGAAATTGTTTGCCTCCTCAGAAACTACGAGGCCGGAGAAAGAGACCATAATGGACACACGGCGCTTCATCAGAGCTGCCTTCATGGACGAGAGGAGATGGCTCTGCTGCTGTTAGAGTATGAAAAAAGCGTTCTCTCTGGGGCTCCTGCAGAGAAGTTAACGCCAAGCAGTTCCAAGGATATCCCGTCCCGACTCCTTGCTCCAGGCATTTCTGCTGCTGAGATAGCGTTCCACATGGGAAATCTTGAGCTGGCAAAGCACCTTCTGCTCCCTGAGCACGTAGTTACATCACCGCCGGACAAGTGTGGAAGGACTAACCTGATGATCGGGGCATTGAACGGCGATCCTTTTATGGTGTTCTGCCACCTAGGACAAGTAGGCCTGGTGGATAATGATGGATTCACGGCCTTGATGCACGCATCGATGCACGGAAGTCTGGAGTGTGCGGTGCTACTAGCATCACTAGAGGCTGGACTCGCAGTCACCACAGGAAACCGTTGTCTCAGTGCAATTGATTTTGCTGTCCTAAGTGGGTCCCTCAATATTGCAGAGGCTATTGCTGAATATGAGTTGGCTGTTCCCAATGCAGAGAAGTATCCCCCTGATATGACGCAGTTGATGATTGCTGCCGCCGAAAAACGCCCCGGGTTGGTATGGCTTTATATCAACCAAGCTAACGCTCGCGACAGCAAGGGGTGGACTGCCCTAATGTATGCGGTCAATACTGGGGACGAAGACTGTGTCAAGCTTCTGCTGATGGAGCGGGATCTCATCACAGAAGATGGGGTGACTGCATGGTATTTGGCGTACAAGGTGCAGAGCCCCGATCTTTGCATGATCTTGCGACCGACGTACGACGTTGACTCCAAGGGAGAGACTCCACTGCATACATATATACGATTCTGTGCACAAAATGGTAGCATGACTCGGAAAAGAGCCGACCTTCTCGCGGTTTTACATTGCCACGGAGTGAAGAACAATGATGGTCACACTGCACTGATGCTGGCGGCAAGCTTTGGACTCAATGATATTGACCAAGATTTGCTGACACTAGAAGGGGGGATTGTAAGCACTGAGAATACTGAAAAGTATGGATGTTGCGCCTCGATGCTTGCTTTGAAAGAAGGCCACCTTGAGACGTTCCGGCTTATCTCTCCATTTGAGACAAAGGCTCTTCTTTCCTGTGGATATACTAATCTAATGATTGCCACCATCTCAGGCGATATAAGTGGAGCGATTAAATTCCTTTTAGAGGCCCGTCAACAGGATTATACAGGCTGGACCGCACTGATGTATGCTATGAAATATAAATACAAGCACATTGTTGCAGTCCTTGCTCCGCTCGAGTCTTGCCTTGTCAGTTCTGCAGGAGAACTAGCAACCGACATTGCTTTGGACAACGATTTTCTCGAGGGGGCTACCCTAACTTTGCGGCATGAGTTTCCCTGTTATTCAAATGGACTCCTGAGCTTAGCACTTCTAGAGCCATCTATGGCTAGCGACTGGGACGGTGACTTAGCGCTTTTCAAAGCACTCCTTCGTCCCTCCAAAGTAAGTGCGGACAAAAACACCGAGCTTATCAGACAGCTCATTCATAGACACCCTAACCCGTCAAGATTTATAAAGGCAGCTGAGCAATTAGAAGAGGCCACTATCCTACTCAAGCAATACGTCCTTCACCCAGCGTTCGAAGACGAAGACGGACACACACAGCTGCACGTCGAGGCCATCAATGGCAACCTGGAAGGTATGCGAATGTGCATGCACCTTGCGCGCAGAAGAAATGCTCAAGGCCAAACGGCCCTAATGCTGGCTGCAGCAGCAGGAAACATAGATGCGATTAACTTGCTAATGGACACAGAGGGCGGATTGCAGGATTTAGCAGGCCTGGTAGCAACAGACTATGCTCTGGATAAAGACGAATATAGAGCTGCAGCAGCTTTACTATGCTGCAAGGAAGAGTTGGAAAGAATATCACGTAGAGGCTTCACGCCCTTGATGGCTGCTGTTGTGAACAAAGACTTGGAGCTGGTCAAGGAAAACATCTGTTTCTGCCAAGCTGTCTACCGTGGAATGTATTCCGCTCTAACACTCGCCATAAAGCTGGGAGATATAGACGTAATTAAGTTGCTCCGGATAGAGGCTAGCATAACTGTTGGAGAGACTCTGCCTTGGAAACTGGCAACAGAGCTGGGACTTTCCGAAATCGCGTCACTGATAAAACCGGCGATAAGGTCCGAAAGTGGAGTAACAGAATTGCACAAGGCTGTGATGAATAACGACCAAGCATTGGCAGAGGAGCTTCTTCACGAGGCCGGAGCCACAGATCCCACGGGCAGGACAGCACTGATCATTGCCATCGAAAAGGGAATTGTTAACATGGTTGCTATGCTGGCTCCTCTTGAGCACTCCATATCGTTTGTCGGAAAATGGAGCAGCGGGATCTGGGCATTTGACTTTCCAAGCCCGTTGCTCATCGCCACTTGCACACAGCGTGAGGACATATGCAGAATACTGGTGCAGCAAACAGCAGGCGTCAGTACGACTATTTGCGATAAGAACGGACTGACGCCCCTCATGGTTGCCGCGGGAATGGGAAACCTGCCCCTTGCAAGCCTCTACTATTCGACGCAGAAAGGAATGTCTGATCGCAGTGGAAATACTGCTCTCATGTGGGCAACAAAGCACTCTCAGTCCACAAGCGCAGCGCTTTTATGTGATGAAGCCGGGCGTCTAAACTTAGATGGCGATTGTGCATTGGCATTTGCACTGGATCGTCGTGATATTAAATCAATATCGCTTCTGGCTGCAAGGGAAAGTCGGCTGCTGACAAAGGAGTTCGTCTCAGCCATACAGGACGCAAAGATTATGGCGGTATTATCACAACATATAGATATATCCATTGGGAGAAGCAATATCAGAGAAGAGCTGGCCACTGGTAGCGTTGGAATAAAACTTTCAAATAGACGAAGTGCATCCACGTCATTGATCCACACAAACAGGATGTCTATACACACTCCTTCTCCCTCTCTCCCCGGTGTATCTGCCTCTCTGGTAATCAGGGAGGCCCAGAGGCCTTCTTCGCTTCGTCCCTTGACCCCGTCATTTATTTTTACAAAGAACTAAAGATTACTAAGGTAGATAAACCCGCCTTCAGACAATTCGCATCCCTCGAAGCTTTGTACCATGGAGAATAAAAATGCCTGACGCGCAACCTACGCAACACCCGCCTGCCGAGGGAGCCCCCGCCAAGTCCCTCGACGATGAGCAGATTCCCCTCTGGACATACATCTTCCAAGGACACACCCCAAGGACCACCATCTGCGTCGCCGTGCTGCTTCTCATCTGCAACATAATAGTCTCGGGGCTAGGGACAGCACTTTCAGCATGTCTGAGTTCTGCCCACAGAAACCGCTGTAACCTACTTATCATTGCTGCAATCCAGTTCTTTCTCATGTGGCTATTTGTTCCGTGGATCTGGAGCATTGTTTTTGGAGCACTGTTGGTGATTCATGCCAAAGACAGTCCCGATGACGGTGGCCGCTCCGAGCCAAGGAGGACAATCGAGCCTCAGCAAGCCCCGCCGGTCTAACGGTACGGCAAAGCTACCGGTGGTATGTCAACACTGCACACCGTTATCGTTTCAATTTTAAAATGCACCTGGGTGTCATCGCGGAAAAGTATACTAACGTTCAGCTTAGTAGTGAATTACAGGGAGTACAGATCCACGGTCCAGAGGTCATTACCCGTAGACTCTACTCTGCGGTCTCACTGAAGACAGGAAGCCCCGTTAACATACTGGAGTACGATGTAGCTGAGCTTTCATTAGAGGCCCGCGGACGTTTGGTCATGAACCTTGAAAGGCTTGCAGACATAGGCGCTCGTTTGCCTAAACTGCCGGGCAGTTGTCTCGCTCTGCACGGAAGCGTAGTATCGTACGGTCGGGAGGGCTTCATTTACCAGGAGGTGCAGCATGGCCGAAGTCTAGCGGATGAAATATCTCGCCGCAGATCAACGGGATCAAGCTTCTCCGAATCTGAGGTCTGGGAGATCTTAGCTGGAATTGTGACGGCCATTGATTCTCTCCGCAAATTGGGTGCTTTGAACGAGCCCCTTTTCTTCACACCTGATAACGTCCTTCTCCTAGAACGGGAGAACCCGGGGAAACCCCTTTCTGTTCTTGTTTGTGAGTACATGGATTATCAAATCCATTCTTTGTCGGACCTTCTACTCAACCATGAGCAATATAATTTTTCACTTCCGTTCCACGTACCCTCCCCGGTAGCAAATCATATATCGTGTTCTTCCCTTGATGAAAGACTTGTGTGGAACATCGGAACCTTGGTCTTGAAGATCATGACAATGAAGCCCGCTATGAGCTCGATGTATACAACAGATGGTGCTATCAACCTACCAAAGCTACTATCTGAAAGAGGATTCTCCGGCCAGCTAATAAGAATAGTGTCAGGTTGTCTGGAGCACGATACCAAAAAGCGTGAGCATCTAGAGAAGATATCAAGCCTGGTCCATCTTAAAACAACAGCGCACTTGGCTGCACCAGTCCAGCCTTACGAGTATACTGATGGAGACACTGATCTGATGCAGGCCGCCGCGCTCAATGATACAAGTGCCGTCTCCTTGCACATTGGCTTCGCTAGATCTCAGAATAAGCATGGTAGAACTGCTCTTATGCTCGCTGCTGAGCGAGGTCATCTGGAGGCCGTCAAGCTTCTAGCTTCACACGAGCTCCAGTTGCGGGACGAGAAGGGAATGACCGCACTCATGTATGCAGCCATGGCGGGCCGTGCTAACGTTGTTTCTTATTTGATAGTAGCAGGTTCCCAATCAGGAGCACAAGAAACAGGGGTTTTCAGTTCTGATAACCATTGTGCACTTATGTATGCCATCAGTCATAATCGCGCCGAATGTGTACGCATACTGGCGCTCGAGGAAACGAATGCTAAGATCCCCGAGACAGGAGGCGAAACAGTCCTCATGTGGGCTGTCCACAAAAGGGAGGAAACTTTCCTAGCTGAGCTCGCTGACGCAGCTGCTAGCTGTGAGCCTTCTTCTTCCGAGTCCGGGAAGACTGCGCTTATGTTAGCAGCAATCACTGGATTTACGACCGCAATCAATACCCTTCTTTTTCAGGCACGAAGGTCTGATATTCACGGACGTACTGCGCTTATGTACGCTGTTCTGGAAAGCAACGCAGACGCAGTTGAACTACTAGCTCCACATGAATGCAAGCAACATGACGAGCGAGGAGAGATGGCTATAATCAAGGCTATGAGAGCGGAAGATGTTAATATGGTCAAGATTCTGCTTCCGCATGAAGGGAAAGGGCACACAGCGGACGGACTAACCCCTCTGATGGTTGCTGCTAAAACTGCTAACCGTAGGGTCTTCGATCTGCTCATAGATGAGACTTGGATGGTTTTGGCATCGGATGGGACCAATATCCTGGACTACCTCTCGCGGACAGGGAACACCGTTTACCGTAAGGCAGTCTTAACGTATGCTAAGACCCACGGCGCCTCTTTAACTCTCTCACCTCGCAGACCAAGCTGCGTTGTAGAGCACAAAACACAGCTTATGGAGGCTGCCGAGCAAAATAGGCCTGATCTGGTGGCCCAATATCTAGACCAAGCAGGATGCTTGCTGCCAGGGTTCGTTTCCCAAAGTTGTGGCACGGCCTTAATGATGGCCATCAACAATAGGAATATCGACTGCGCTTCTCTCCTTGTAGAGCGAGAGGCCGGGATCCAGACAAAGGAGGGACTGACAGCCCTTATGCGTGCAGCCGAAATGGACTATATTATGGGGGTGAAGTTACTGTCGGAGCATGAGACCACGCTTCGAGACTGGAATGGATGGTGTGCTCTTATGTGGGCTGCATCAAAGAACAACATCTCCTGCGTCCGCCTCCTGCTCTCTGAGCAAGACCTACGGAACAACGCCGGCAAGACTGCACTTCAAGTGGCACAGGTTGCAGAACAAGAGGCTGCGGCGTCCATCCTTGATAGTGCCAGCAAGTAGATAAACAGTCACATCAGTAAATCAAAAATAGAGCAATTGTTTATGTTAACTGTATCATATACTCCAAACAGCAATAGAAAGTATCTTGCCACACAATCAGCCAATCTACTCTCTGCATCGCATGCACACGTCTCTGCAGGCTATTTACCCAAAATGCAGCAATCCCTCATAGAGATGTTCAGGGATGCGTGCTCGCGCTTTTCTGACCTCCCATTTATGTTTTTTCGTAATGGACTAGCAACAACACTTCCTGAAAGGCCCAGGGACAACACTTGTCAAGAGAGCACACAGGCTGTCAGCGCGCCTTCCCCCTTTACCAACCTTTCCTATGCTAAGGCAGAGCGCATGGTCAACCATGTCACTGCCGCCTTTCAGTATCTGGGGATTAGGAGCGGAGACATGGTTGGGCTCATGGCAGCCAACTCTCCCCTTTGGCTCATCTCAGATCTTGCCATTATGGCGCGTGGCGCCGTCACTGTTCCCGTTCCAACCACGAGCAACCATGAGAAGCTTGCATACATCATCCTCCACTCGGGAATGAAGCTCATCATAACTCAGAAGCAGTATGTGAGTCGGGTTCTTGGCGTTGCCCATCGCTGCGACAACCTCCGCCTTGTATTATCGTTGGATACGCTTCCCGATAGCCCTAATTTGATCAACGCTGCGTCCATGGTGTTTGGTACCTTGGAACAAGAACTCCTCACAACGTCCGTCATAGACCAGATGATCTACGATGAGTTTTTCAATTCTGCGGATGGATCTCCCTCCGCGCACGCACTAGCATCTCCGTTACAAGGGATGCGGACAGGGAATTCTCCCCTCCCTTGCCAAGAGGCCTCTGCTGTTGTTGACAAGTTGGAGGATCCGCCTGCCAGCCCCAGTTCTAATATCTTATCTATTGACGGTATATCATATCTAAACGAAATTCGCAACAGTAAGGTCTCGACACAGGCACACCTTGAGGATAGGCTTGGGTCCTACTACTTACGTGACGGACGGGTCTTTACGTGCTTTGCTAACGGAAAGCTCAGTGCTTGCATGGCACCCTTTCCAGCCATCTTAAATCAAACGTCGACCAAACACGACCGACGAACCCTAGAACACACTGTCGACAAGAATCTTATAGATATCTCATCGTATCTGCGTGCACACATATCGGATGCAAACTCTATTGAAAATTGTTTGCTAGATTCTGAACCAGCTGTAGTGCAGAGCTCAGCGGTAACTTGTTCCGATAAGCCCGAGAGCGACGACCCCGCGCACACCCCTAACTTAAATGGAGCTCAGGCAGGACTTAAGCATCTTCTAGAAGACGAGACGCCTCTGAACATCATATCGCTAGATGTCCTGATGCAGAAGACGAAGCACATTAAATACACTGCTCAGAACGACGTGCGCGCCGGCGCCACTGATATCTGCAGCATACTGTATAAATCTAATAAGAAGTCTAGTTCTCCTTCCCCGCCTATTGTCGGACTAGGGGTCACCTATGGTGCGTTTATTTCGGCCATGACATCACTTGCACTGGGCTACCTTCCTGGGCATATGCGCTCCCCATGTGATCCATACATTAACCCCTTTGCAGATGCTTCCGAAACATCAGACATTATTCAAGCAAACAAGCACCAACCTTCTTCATCTCACGAACGGGACAAAAAGGGGCAGTCTAGGACTGGCTCACAAAACCTAGCAAGTAAGCAAAGCCCAGGAAACTCAGCAAAGCATTTGACCAATATCTTTGTTGGCAGAGGATCCGGGACGAGAGCCTTTACAGCCGATGTTATCCTGCCAGGAAGTCCGTCAATCAAATCATCCGGGTTTGTCCACCACCAGCCCTCCTTTCTCTCCCATCTTCCTCTCTCCATGCCCTTTGAGAGGGTTCTTGAGCATCTCGCATACATTAGAGGCTACCAAATATACTATTCATCCGGAATCGACAGACAATTTATGCTTGATCTGAGAGACAGTCAATGCACGCTATTTGTGGGAACATGCCAGATATATCAACGAATCTACAAGGCGGGGCTGACATATCTGACTGAACTGGGAAATAAGGAAGTCGACCGCATAGAGAAGGATCTCGAGCGACGTGCAGATAAGATGGACAGCATCTGTCAGGAGTCGATGTTCCTGGATCAGGTTGGAGTTGATCAGCTGACCTCTGGTCCTTTCGGGCCTCTCACTGTCAATCTAAACGTTGACTTGGCTGCTGCGGATTATACTAAGCCGCAAACCAGTAGCGACGACCCCCATGCGCTTGCGATCCAGAAGGTGTTTGCTCACTCGCAAAAGGCGCTCATAAAGGCCTCCCGCGTGGTCCCCGAACGAGTCTCTAATGATGATTGCAAAAGGATACTGGACACATTCTCTTCGTTTAGAAATCATCGGTTAACACCATATTACAAGACCACGGAAAGGATTATCGCCAAGCATCATCGCCTTGCCAACGCGTTTTTATCTCCAATATTGAAAGCAAATGGTCGCCTATCGCAATCCCTAATGGTATCCCTGAAGACGCTTTTTTACCAGTCACAGGTGAGCACGTTAAAGCTCCCCTCAACTCTAAGGTTTATCAATGCTCAAGCCTTTGGAGGCAATACGACTCACTTCATTTCAATCGGCGGCCCGCTACAGCACAAGGTCATTGAGTTCTTTCGGGTGGGCACTGGGGGTATCTTTTCAACTGTCTATGGGGTCTCAGAGTTTCTGGGGCTGGGATGCTACACATACTATCATGACCTGCCGTCCTACGAAGGTTTGCTGGGCAGATCCATGCCAGGTATTTCCAGCGTGGTGATGGACTGCAAGGAGAGGTGTGAGTTTTCATTGGAAAGAGACGGGGTTGGTGAGCTTTGTTTCAAGGGGAAAATGGCTGTTGCGGGCAATTACTCTGGATCCCTCCTCTTCCGGAAGATCGCTCACATGTTCAAGTTCTGCTCTAGTCCCTTCAGGATGTCAACTCTGGGTGTTGTCAAGATTCTAAAGAAAAAGGTTGAGCATATGGGTCTCTTCAAGGCCCCCAATCTGGCTGAGAGACAGCACAGTATAGCCGTTGCTTTGCTGTACGCTATTAATGCCGAAAATTCACGGTTAGATTCTAATGACAGCGGCCAGCTGAAGCCCATTAGAACAGTAGCTTCTTCGACCCAATCGCCGAGCCATAACAATGATGCCCAAGAGTCTCCAGAACCCAACTCAGCTCTGGCCGCAGCAGATACACAGGCTATTTCTAAGGACATTATCAAGAGACCGTCACTGTTTGGGCCAGAACCTGGCTCTGTCGACGACACTCCCACGTCTTCTGGTGCACAATTAGGAATTGCAAGCATAGTCAATAAACAAGGGCTTGCGGGCTTCTCTAAGTTCTCTAGCATGAGTGTAGAAGATTTACGACTAAACCCTCCACTCATGTCGCAAACTGCCTCGTCTGTTCGCCAAAGCATAACCATTAGCGAGCTGAAGCTCAACAAACTGTCTGGCTCTGCCTGCGGAATTCCCCTGAGCGTCAAGGACCAGAGCTTTGTACGATCCAGTCAGCCATCAGAAAAACCAAAAAGCAATACCCTTGCGACATCGCCCTCTAGAGATACGTCCCACGAACTTTGCGACCAAGACGTTCCTCTCAATGTGGTACTGAAAGGCATTTGTTCTCCAGATACAATAATCAGTGATGAAATGCCTGAGCTTAAGAGCGTACCTGCACCTCTCGGCAAGGAGTCCACCAGCGCAGCAGATATCCTTCCTGTGCATGCCGAACCTTGCACCACTGATACATTCTTAGACGCATACTCAAAGCGGTATACCTCACTGTCCCTCTTTCAAGGGTCATTTTCCTGTCCGCAGAAAAAGCAGTGTGATCTCTTTAAAGCTAATGACATCTTTGATGCAGACGGGTACTTCCATACTGGGGACTTAATCAAGCTTCTTCCGGACGGACGCCTGGTCTACTTGCGATCGCTCCACAAACACCTTGTGCTCGGCAAGCAGATTCTCGACAGAGATCTAGCAAACAGAATCATTGAGAGCATTCCATACATAATAACGTGTTGCCTGTTTGCCAATCCCAATACTAACTACACAGTATGTATTATCAACTGCAAGAAGTATTTGCTAGAAGCCCGGTACAGAGAACAGAAGATTAAGCTCAAGGGAGCCACCTCCCATGACGTTGTGTTAGAGACCTCTGGAATCAAAGGTTGCGAAGATACCTTGGATTCAGAGGGAGAAGTGGCCGTCGTTGAGCGGGGCCTTACTCCGTCTGTCCAATCGATGTCCTCCGTCATCAGTAGCAAGATCTCATCGCGTGATGGGCTTCTGTGCGAACGCTACGGTAAGGACGAAGATGATCTAATGAGAGTCTTTCTGCCAGTCGTGTCTCCGACCAATTTCACCAGAGCGCTGGCGCAAGCGGTTGAACGCTTTGTACTAGAAGATATAGCCGCCGCCATAAGAGCTGCAGGGTTGTCAGAGACCTACATACCTAAAAAAATCAAAATCTATATTGACCGCGAGATGGACTTCAATCGGGTCCTGTATACTCACAATGGACAGAAGAACTATCAACAGTTCGACTACGTATTTAAGGCAGATGTACGATACCTGTATTCCGTGTAAACCTTACTTAAAGATACCTGATTGAAATTGAGCATTTTCGTTTACAGCTCGAAGTCGATTTTTACAAGAATTTTTTAAACTGCCATAACATAAGCGCATGTGGTCGAGTGTCCACGCAGACCCTAAGTGCCGCATAGGCCACGACGCCAGTGAAGGTGCAGAAGTACTCTAGAAATACTCTCACACAAAGGCAAAACAGAACACCAATAAGTCTCAAGAGACTCAAGAGACTTAAAGTATAACCTCTGGGCGTTGCGTTACAAGACAACAATTGGCATGTTGAACAAGAAAAGCTGTTGCACAACTTTCCCCAAATACCTCAATGAAGAGGATTTGAGATTTTAAAAATTTCCTCAAGTCATTCATAAGTGGCAACATTATTACATTTGAAATGAAACTACATATTGAGTACACTTCAGGTAGTGTTGTGGTGCATATCTTATGCTCTAAACGTCCTGCAGAGTTTCTTGAGCACGTTGAGTCTTCTCGATTCAGTTGCTTGATGCGTCCCGAGTGTCTCATCATAGACCAAGAAGGGCAAGGATGCAGAATGACATTCAACACAGACGGATGTAGGCGACTTATTGTCCAAAGTGAACCTGCAGTCCAACCAGAAAAAAGCACTCGTTTATCTGAAAGAGAATTGCAGCGGTTCATTCTATCTACAATGGAAACGGTCCGCTACAAGTACAGCAGCTTCTATCAAGACTCCATTGACCGAACTCCTACTTTAAATTACCTCAATTTGATCAGTGCAAACTTGGCATATCTTGATAGCAGTCACTCCCTTAAGCTAGTGTCCCCCCTCTTTTTCTGTAGTGAAGAAGTGTGTGCAGAGGCCAATGGGTGCTGCTTTGAAGGTGAGCATGTGCCATCAAACTTGAGCGCTGTGGAGGCAGAACTCCTTGTTCTGGGAAGAGTTTTATATAAATATGTAGCAGATCTCCCTTGCTCTGCCTCTCCTCTGTTCACTGATGAATCCATAGTACATACTGTCAAGCATCGTGGCTACTCGCAGGAGTTAGGGCGACTACTCTCGACCCTCCTCTCTTTGCAGCACAGCCAGGAGCGCTTTTGGCCTAGGCTATTGTCATCTAGCTATGCCAGCTTTACGTTTTTGTCACCGCTCAATTGCTCTCCATTGACACTCTACGACCCAACTGAGTCCAACATTAGCGAGGATCTTGAACTAGACAATACTACGTCGTTCAGCACTGAACTTAACTCTTTTTTCTTGGCTGCGCAGTCTCTCTGCAACAATACGTTCCGTGCCTCCAGCTATAATGCAGAAGAGCTTCTACCCTTTCTTATTGACAAGGCCAACGTCGCCTGGATAATTGAATATATCTATACGTCCCCTAGAGCGGCCAATGACCGCATTGATGATATCTTTTCTACTAATCATCCTAATTGTACTTTAGACCACGAAGACTGTCTCGACATCTTCGTTGTCCTTTTGCGTTATAGCTTTGAAGAATTTACATTACAGAATCTTATTCTGCGAGACACTGAGCTGGCTCGCAAGCTTCTGTTTCTTCCAACAAACCCGTCACAACTTTATCTCAAGACGTTTAAGCGCATCGTGACCAGCCTTTTGATCACTCAACAATCCACTGCCCTTCTCCTATTTGCGTATGCAGAGCAACCTAGCTTGTTTGAGCAATTGCTTTCCAACATACAATACGAGGAGGTTGCTGGGACTCTTCTCACTCTTATAGATGTGGGATCGCAATTTCATGACGAAGAAATCAATTCGGCGCTGGTGCGTTGCGCTTCACAGGTCAATCTGTGCGCTCAGTTGGTCACTGCCGTTGGTAGTCGAACTTGCTTGTCAACTCTGCTATCTATCATGCATTTATATGAAAAACTCTTCAATTGTCGTATTTCTGGGCTTGTTATATTAGCCGTGTCCGAGCTCCCATCGCTTCTGACCACACTGAATTCGTATGTAAGTGAGCTCCATGCACTGGTTGAAGTCACAGAAGATTTGAGTCTATTCGTGTGTACATGCTTCAATGCATGTGGTAAAGTTTTAGCCATAGGCCTCTCCCTCATATTCAAAACAGCTTTGAGGATGTCGATAGAGTCATCTAATTTTGCTCAAAACGATTTTCTCTTATGGCAAGAAATTGGAATGGTGTATCCTCGCATTGTGTATAGACTAGGCACTCTAACCAGAACGCTTGTACAATTTGTCGATGAGACAACCAGCTCTTATCCTAGTATTGTCAAGCACTCACATACATCACGGTTTATTGCTTATCTGTACCACTACTTAATGTTGTATGCACGGATCCTTTCTGTTACTGCTGACATCAAAGCATACTTATACTTCAAGGAGACTGGAGCTAAGCCTTCGAATGAGTTTAATGGAAAGATACAGCAGCGAGACTCTCTTCAGCGAGTAACGGAACCGTTGCTGGAGGCACCGATACCATACTCCGCTCGAGCAGGATCTGGAGGCCCGTCTGAAATAGCCATCTCAGCTACATATCTCTTGAAGGATGGATGTGCATTGCCTATCTCTCTTCGCAATTTGATGTTAGATCTTTTAGATGCTGGGCTGACTAAGGGGATGTGCAAGCTTTTCTACAGCTATCCAGATGCCACAGCACTCCATTTTGCGGTTGGCCGCATCCTCATCCCCTGTGTTGAGCTGTTTATTTCAGATCCGAATGTACTCGACACCATCTGCTTGCAGAGCTCCTTCATTGACGTCGGTCAGGAGTTCGTAAAGATTGTTGACTGCGAGGGGAATTTGTGGAGCAGTGGTCTTACCCACTACATCAATCTTTTCAGAAGCATCGTACGACTTGCCGGTGGCATCTCTGATAAGATTATATTCACGATTGACTGGAAGCAGCTGAGGCCCAGGCTTTTTGAACGAATCTCTAACCTCATCCCTTTTTCCATAAAGAGATTGGCAGCGGCTGCCACCCATGAGCCTAACCCGACAGTCAAGTACCTGCTGCAAACAGGGGCCATAATGGATCTCAGCACACGCCTACTTGATCACAGCTATGACTTACTACTTTCCAAAGTGGCCAACCAAGCGACAGAAAGCAGCACGGATGACTTTACGGACTCGTCCACTGTCTTTGAATTCACTGCATCAAACGCCGATTCAGCGCTCCTAGAAGCTATAGTCAACGGGGCGTCAACATCCCCGTTGGAGGGATCGCAGGACTCCATCCAAGTCGACAGCAATGAGTATTTCTCCTTCATGGGGGAGTTTTTGATAAATTTCTCCGACCTAAATCCATTAAGTGACACACAATCACATACTTAACAGTACACTGGCCGAAATAAGGCATTGTGCCGCAACGCTCTCTGAGCACGCGTCCTGAAGGATACTCTCTATGATACTAAGGACTTCTTGCGCGGAGAACAGAGCCTTTTCTACAAGATTGGTCAGCAATCTGAGCAGGTTGCATTGGGTGTAACTACTTATCCCTCCCGAAACCATTAGCCTTGCGAAAAATGCTAAAAGCCCTTGAACTTCCGTATTTGGCCGAGTATAGACGTGAGAGTACAAGTGAGCTAATGCATCAGAAATTGAAGTGGATGCTGCGCTATAGCTCCACTCTATGTCCACTAGAAATGCAAGGGTTCCTAAAACTTTATATGTTACGTTGGTATCGGCTGCTGTTTGATAGCAGACGAGGACAGAAGCAGAGGGTATGAGACTCGATAGTATGAACTGAGTGTCCTTCTTAATAACACATTTGGTAAACTCCAAAAGAGAGGCTAGCTCTGGTAAGAGACGACGGACTTGTGAGTGGCGCAAAATTAGTATTAATAAGGATTTGATTGTGTCAAGAAGGGGCTCAGACGATGAAACATCTGTAAATGCCATCAGGCAATGGATGATGTGCAGGAGATAGGGTGTAGTGATGACAGGAACGTCGTACCCGTAAACTGTGCTCCTCTCAAGCGAGCTCATATGATCTAGGGTACTGCTCTGCTCTGCCTCTGCCTTACTTTTGATGGCCTGCTCTATGGATGACGTCGTTGTGGATCCTAGGCTTTGGTTCAGCACTCTCGAATCAGGACATAGGTGACTCAGAACGAGCTTATCTGACACTACCGAAACGGTCAGATCCGTCGCTGCAGGTACGCTCTTTGTTAGCTGAGAAGCTGAGGCTTCCTTATGGTGTGCAGATTGATCACTGCCTTTTAGGCTAACGGTGTAGAGTGTGTTAACTAGTTGACAAGTAGGCCCGAAGATCTGCTTGCTGTTAACATTGACGATTTGCCGGTTAGAGGACAAAAGAAATAAGCTCGCATACAACGTAAGTGACAGAGCCAACCCCTTCTTAGCCTTCTTTGAATCAACGATGGAGCATGCCCAGTCATAGCAGTCTATAATGGTGCTAGTATAGTCCGCCAAGCGCTTCTTATTAGAGCCTACGATGAGAAGCAGGCAGAGCATGGAGCAGTCGAGCAGTCCGAAGCCGTTCAGCTTGATTGGCCGCTTGACCTTTAATGTGCTTGCTTGGGTATTTGCAGGCGAAACAGGTAGAGAAAGAGACGTTGCAAGCTTTTCGATCGGCATGTCACTATCTGCGCTGTCTACATACTCGGCACCCTCATCCTCGCGTTCCCATACGGGGATGCTCTTGATAGCTTTTAGGTTGTGAAAGGTGCTCTGGAGGATTGTGCTGAATTCGCACGGATATGTACTATACTCCCAGAAAACAGCCAGTACTTGATACACCCACGAACTCAGCACAAAGAATCCGGGCATGTCACACCCGAACGGAACTAGTAGAGGAGAGTTTAGTCTATCCTCGAACTTTATAGCCTCCAGGGACGTGATGAAGCTACTATAGTTATTCATGTCCACTTCTGCATTCAAAACAGAGAGGCCCAAAACAGAGTAAACAAAGTGCTTCCTCACCTTGTGCCCGTCTTGGGAGAGGTGATCCCATGACATGTGGCCCACGTAGACGGCCAGCTGGAGAAGGGCGCCGTAGAGCTCCTTCCTCTCAAACAGCAGCTTAGCGAAAGCACTGTACTGTGCACGGGACAAGACGTCAGAAGAGTCTAGTGGTGGACGGATGATATGATAAATGTAAACCAAGTCAGATACAACCTCATCCTTCTCATAATCCCCAGAGAGATATGGCCCCATAGAAATGAAATCGCGACACTTGGTCAGAAGAAGCTCGAAGAGCGCAAGCTTCATTTCTGAAAGATTGCGACGGAACCCCGGAATGACGTACACGTCCATCTCCTTCTTAGACGCCAGCACACGGAGATCAGAGAGGTGTTTCTCAAGGTTGAACTCCGGCGACTGTTGCTCCAGCAGACGAATGATAAAATCCCGAGGCTCTAGCAGACCATATCTACGTGGAAATATACAGCCAGAAGGATCCTGGTAACCTGTGTATCTATCTGATAAGATCCCCAAGAGAAGCTCAGGATGCCGCCGGAAAAGGGGAACTAGACCAGCACTAAGTATGCCCATAACATCTAAGGAGGATACCATGGAGATTGCTTTGCAAAGCCGGCATAGAAGGGACAGGACAGATCTGCTGTCGTCTGAGCGCTGATTCTTTTGCAATAGCAGTGCTCGGAGGAAGCTGTAAAGAAGTCTGCCCACTCGGTATCCGTGTAGGGGCATTACACACTTCGATATTAAGTAAAGCACGGTCTGGATGCACGTGTGCTCTCCCAATGTTAATAAAAACTGGGCAGTAGCCCGGTAAATTGTCCCATTTGCCAAGCTGTCAATGGTTCGTATGAATGTCAAGTTCCTCATGCGGATAACCAAATCTCCGTCCGTTCTTAATAACGTGCGCCTGTATATTAGGGTGTGATTGTCAACGGAGGTATTTATGAAACCTTCAACTAACAAAACTTTAAGTATGTGAAACCAGACTGACGCGTCGCACCAGAGCACAGCAAATTCAAAAACTTTGTCGAGATTGGTCGCATGGCCAATACACTGAGGATAGAGCTGCTGAAACCCAATGAGGTCGACATAACTATTCAGAACGCCCACCCTTTGCAGAGCGTAGCGCCCATAAATACTTTGCAGCAGAATATGTGGTGCAAGGGAAAGGAAGTAGGAGAGTATGGCAGAGGCAAGCGGCTGCAAAAAGGGAAGAATGGGACCTTTATCCACATTGGTGTAATAGTTCTTTCCCAGCGTAGATATGTCTAGCTTCGAATTAGCGCAAACGAAGAACATAAGCACAATGCTTGTTATGGTGGATGCCTGGGGCCTCTGCTCGACAGCCAAGAGAAGTAGGCGAATAATTCTGTTTGCCAGGTGGGTGCGGAAGAACTCCTTGTGATCTAGAGAAGACTCATAGAAAGTAATGCAAAGACACGCCTTCCCCAAAATGAGGGCGCGGGCTTCGGACGGCAAGTCTATGAGCTGCATTATGCTAACCATACTTGAGATGGCAGACATGTGGAAGTACCCCAGTCGTTTCAGCTCTGCAAGCTGCACGGTGGTGCGGGCATCTGAACGTGAAGTTGCAGGGGGAGAGCGTCGACTCTCATCCTTCAAGAAGTTAGTGAAGGAGGCAGCTGTACTACCTAACTCTGAAGGCCCGGCACTTTTGCTTTCTGCAATGGACGCAGTCAAGGCCCGGTAGACCGAGAGATCTCCTGGCAAAAGCTCATGCGTGGTACTAAGGCTGCGATTTCTTAAGCTTCTAGCACTGCGGAACACACTATTTCTTCTTGAAAGAGTATGCGCCGCATCGTACTCAGCATCAAAGATCGACGAGCTTCCGTGCGCCTCATTCTGGTCTGAATAGACATTAGTGTTCAGCTCAGGACTAAGCAAGTTCTCCATGGACCCATTCAGATCTTCACATGGTCTGTGCAAGTGTTCGTTGTACCTCTTATCGTCATCTAATATGCTCTCAGATACATATGGTGTTTCAGGGATCTCAGCGCAGTGCCGAGCTAGTCTGGTACTGACGGTTACTTTATCCACATCCACGTCAGCAGGGGAGGTCTCGCTGTCAGAAGAGTCGTCTGTGTTGATGGACCAAGAGTGAGGGCTGCTCCAGCAATGTTCAAGGATTTCATCAACTAGGGTCGTGGAGTAAGCAGCTAAGCGTCGATATCGTGAGCATACGGGGTAGGAAACAAATAGGCTAGAGTGTACGTTAGCGTTCTTGTTGGTCAAGAATTCTGCGATAGTGTCCACGTTGGCTTTGTACAAAGCAGAATACGATGGAGAGTCAGCTAGTTTAGAAATGTTGCCTGTCGAGCGATGAAAGATTGGAGACTCAATTATTGCTCTGCACAAGCGAGGAATACCTGAGTACAGGACGATGTATCCCAGCAAGTGCATAAGAACTTGAGCAGTAGTGAATTCAGCAGGTCTAGTCGGGAGACGTAGCAGCGCGTCCAGGACATAGGCAGTTGTGTCCATAAATAAGAGATAGCTCTTGTTTGTTGCAAAGTATATGAGCTCCTTACAGCATTGCTCCAGCTGGTATGTGCTGGAAGTCATTCTGGGAACAACCATGCCAATGCGCTCAGCTGCAGCAACTGCCTCGTCTAGTTTTGTGACCGGACGATAGTATTGTTCTGCATTGCAAAAGTCTGCATAACACTTGAGAAGAACAGAGGCCGCAGTGCTCTGGCTTCGTTGCTCACATAGAGTGATCATCGCCAGTACAAGAGAGCTAGAAACAGCAGAGATGCACTGACCAAAGTGCATGATAGTGCGCACGGAGAAGGCCCCTTTGTCCCTTGCCCAGTCATAAATGTCCCAGAAGGTCGTGAGAACAATGTTAAGCTCTACCTGATAGCGTCTGTCTTGGTCGGTTAGCAGGGAGTCTCTTGTTCCTTGTGTAATAATACCAGCACACGGAGACGAAGGAAATTGAGCCATGGAATTGACGCGCGAACTAGGTTCTGTAGTTGACAGGCTTGTAGGAGCTGATAATATGCTCTGAAGAGACGAAGCGCGCTCTAGCGAGAATACAGAGGACGCCTGCAAAAGACGTCTGGCAGAGAGAAGACTGTGCATGTATATAAAGTGCGTCAATACCTTATAGCAATCACTAAACGGTGTAGCTGTCTTTTTGCGGTCCTTTATTTGCTGGCCTATTGTCTGCTTAATCTTTTCATATTCATTGAACAACTTTAAAGAGAACGTGTCAGGAATGTTGAAGAGGAGGTCTAGCATGAAACAGTCATACCAGTATGTATACGCTTCTTGGTATAGCTGTGAATTCTCGCCACAGAAGTATGCATATAAGTTCTCTCCAACAACCAGATGGGACGAGTGGCCAAGAAAGCGCATCCCAGGAAACATCTGAGAAAAAGACAATGAGCTTGCCCGTTTTTCTGTGAAGAACTGCTGGATTGCATGCTTTTCCAGAGGTACAAGTGCCATTTTCCCCGAGCCTATCTTCTCCTGCAACCGCCTTATGTGCGCAGCAATAAGTGCTCTAAGATATGCATAGAGAGATGTGATTGCGCTCCTATCGTCTAACACGGCACAATAGGAAAACAGCTCCACCCCGGACGCAGACTTATAACGACAGTGTACGTACGATGGTGGCTCAGACATTCTATCTGATACAGTCATACACTTCTTAGTGCACTCGACAAGCTCTAGAGGCTCATCTGGAAATGTCACTGCGACTCCGAGGGAACTGGCAAGAGACACATCATCTTGGCTTAGAAGACAGTTGGAGATCTTATGCAGGAATGAAAGCAATGTGGAGATATAAGGCTGAAGAGGAATCAGTAGTAGCTCAGTCAGGATCACAAAGAGTTTATGGAAGTAGAGCCTGGAGGACAGGATAACCTCTCGACGTGCAGAGTCTGGAAGCAGATCTAGAGTGCTATCCAGAAGTCTGATTGCTATCAGCTTTGCGTTCCACGTTAAAAAGTTGAACATTCCAGGATAATCTGAGCATAGGCTCAGTGGCATATTATTAGAAAACAAGAAGACGAGGAGAGCCTTACAAATAGGTGCTGGGCTGAGCCAGGAAGATGTTAAGCTTAGCAATAGACACTGGGATTCATCTAAATCGGAAGAGCCTGTGTCCATGGACTCAATGGACGAGTCGGTTGACGAAAATACTCCAGTAGAGATATACACCATAATAAGGAGGTAGTCATCAACCAATGCCAGATCACATAGCTGCTTGCTTAATGCCGTGTATAAAATATGCGCTAGAACAAGGCTTATGCGATGGAACCTAAGGGGGTCCCCATCACTCCTAACCGAGTAGCTGAGGTCTGAATAAGACAGTAAGGATTGCTGCGAAAAGCATTCTGCATCTTCAAGGACATTAGTGGAGCTGTGGCATGGGCTTCCACCATGCTTACCAAGTACGCTTTCCCGATATTTACGCTTTCCCAGCGGAAGATTAATACACAAAGGAAGGATCATATTGAGAAACGAAGCACAATCAGGCGAAAATCGGTAAAACTCTGGAATATCTGATAGAAGGTAGAGTCCCATGAGTAAGACAATGGAACTAATCTTTGCCTTCTTGGGGAAGAACCTTATTCTGTTGCTCACCATCTTTGTGTCTTGCAGGTATAAGGATACTAGAACGCGTGCTGTTGCTGCGACAATGAAAAACTCTGCATACCCAAACGTGTCAGGAAGAATGGAGAGCTCACTCAGCCTCCTTAGAGTAGAGGGCAGAAGCCTTGGGGGAGCAGGAGCTTTGATGTTAGAGCTGAGGCCAGACGACAGATCGTAGATGGTGGAAATAACTTCGAAAAGGTGTTCGCCGGCGCTTAGGTACGCATCAAGGATTGTCGAGAAATTGGAAGAAAAGGACGCTTCGGAAGATGTAGGACCGTTATAATCTTCACTAACCTGGTCTGACTCTAAAGCACGTAGGAGTATAGAAGCAGAGTCATTGTTTGGAGTAGCAACGCAACAAGTCAAAAGAAAGGTCTCCAAAGCACTTGTGAACCGGTAGAAAGAGATGACGTTTATGGCTATGAACGCATGAAGCTGAAGTAGGTCCTGAAACAGTGGGGATGAAAGCAAGCGTGGTCCATATTTAGAGCCATACTTTTCTTTTCTAATTAACTCCAGTGTAGCCTGACGCCAACTGAGATCTGGTTGCAGTTGTGCGTGCAAGTCTGTTGTTAGAGGGATAGATGCCTGGGGCACCAAGGACCTAACATCGTCTGCAACACGTAGGAGCCCTGAGACGCCGCTAAGGCCAGCTGTCTGGAGATCAAAAAGAGTTGACAGAATAGCGGACCCTTGAAACTCCAGTAGTTCGGCCGCAAATGCGTTTAGTATGTTTATGAAGGTTCCTATATTGTGATGTATTCCAGCTGCTACGGAAAGGAGTGATGGGGCTAGCTGCGCGAGTAAGATCTGATCCTGAGATTTCACGGAGTTTATAATTGATATTGCCCCTTGAAACGCTAACGTTCGAAGAACGATGGAAGACTTGTCCATCTTCATCCACTCTTCCACCTTGGTAAGAAACAACTTGATCTCATCGAGAGTAAGGGGAGTGAGCACAGCATGTAAACTATTGTCAGTGTCATAGGAGGTTGCAAGGTGAATGAGTGCACAAAGCCCTAGAATGCGAGAATACTTACCTTCGAGAGCTGGAACAATACAAAGGAGGCGCTGGAGAAGTGTGTCAGCCCAGACCTTGTTCTGGAGCTTTACCGCATAGGCGGCCGCTAAAACAAGCTGAATCATAAGCCAGGGGCCTGGAATCGTCGATGTCTGTTTTTGTGAATCCAGTTGAAGAAGTGAGCGGTATAGGATACGCAAAAGAGGATTCCCTTTGGAAGAATACATAGCAGGGTGCTCCCTTGAGTATGGACGGGCCTTGGAAAGTAGCCTAGAAATAACTGGAAGTAAAGGGGTAGGATAAGCACTGAACGTCACATTAGACGCTGACGCTAAGGAACTAGTGACTGCCTCTTTTAATTGTAGTATTTCATCTTCAGTTAGTGTGCCTTGCGGAAGAATGGACAGGATATCCTCCAAGTGGCCGTGCGTGACCCCCGCTCGTGTCCTAAGAAGCTCTAGCATTTCTATAGACTCGTCCTTGTATGCATCTGGTAGCTGGACAAGTACGTATTCGCAAAAGAGCGCCGGATACAAGTTGGCCGCCGCAGCGATGAGCATTTCATTTGTGAGGGCGTCGTCTGTAAGTAAGGCGATCGAGAAAAACTTCTTTTCTGTGGCAGTGACTTGGCTAGAAGAACATGCAATGTAGGATGCTAAAGAAGACGTCTTATCTGAACTGTTAGATGAGGTCGAGATACATCTTATGACCTTCCAGAACAAGTGACCAGCCTCTGTAGCTTCTGCAAGCTCCTTGGGTTCTGGGTTTTCTGGCGAGAATAGAAGGTAAGACAAACGGCAAATCGCTGTGGTTGTCGAACTGTCTGAAAGGCCCTCATCTATGAGGGAGATCGCGCGATGCAAAAGCTCGCATCTTCGCTTATCTCTGAGGACCTTAATGCTTTCAATTGCCGCGCTCAAGATAGAAGACCCATGTGGATGGCGCAGGCCGCCAATAACGGAGGAGAACATGTGTCAGTTTTTTATTACGGGCTCAATCGAGGACCACGCAGGCCACTGCAGTGCTTCATTGGGTCAGAAGTCAGTAGAGACAGAGATCACTGAACAGGCACCCTATCTCTAAGACGTGTAGGTCTCAAAAACAAAAATTGTCCTGTTCAAAACTATGAATCATGCCTCCGTAGCCAAGGCTTCCGACTTGTCTCCTTACAAAGGCGAGACGAATCTTCCAGTGGTCCAGCTATCGCTTCCAACTAATTCTACTCAGACCTCATCCTCTTTTACAAAGTCTATAAAAACTCCACGACCCCAAAACATTCTTTCATCTGTACCCACCTCAAGGAATTCAGATATAAGTAAGGCTTCTGGTAGCCTAGGGCACTTACCCTGCTTCTCAGAACTTACAGCTCAGGACTATCAGGGACTTGAAGACTTGTTTACCGAGGTTGACAATAGTCGCAAACTAGATGCTTCTGAGCTTATTTTTCAATGGAAGGAAATCAATCTCCAGGTCAATGATCCAGATTATAATTTGCTTCTCTTTTACCTTTTTCAATCTTGTGCTGTCATCCATCCAAACCTTGTTCGGCACAGAGATATGGCATATTTTTCTAGCAAAGGCCAGGAGGAAAAGCTGCATCTTTTGATAGAGCAACCTACAGGCCCCTCTCTCAGCCAGCTGCAACTCTATTACACTATATATCCGGAGCGCTTTTCAACAGAAGTTTTCTGGGATTGCTCGGCGCAGCTCATTCTTGCGGTAGATGTTCTTAATAAGTACAAAGATGGCACATTTTCCTCTTGCATGTGGTGTTCTCCGAGACTAACTGCCGAGTCGATTTATTTTAATAGTGATGGATGCATCAAGTTGCCTCAATACTATCCATTGCAGGACTCTAGTATAAAGATCGACTCTGTAAAGCGTTTGAACGAGACCACATCAGAGACAGTCGTCTCGCTGATCACTAAATTTGCTGATGTCATTACACATGTGTCCGGTATAGATAAGAACATAGTTCAGGTTAAAAAGAACGAAATCAAGTGTCTAAAGAGTTTTGTCAGAAAGCTTGCAGCCTATAGGGCAAAGCCATGTATAAATATTCATAGCCTCAAGTGCAGGCATCTCTCAGAGGCTGCGGCTTTGCGTCAACAGGGCCGCCAACCCACCTATCCGTTTCCTCTTAAGACGAGCACAAGCTGCCACAGCTCTGTCACTGATAAGCACACTCACAGTTACGGCTCATGCGAGGTGCCATTGCCAAGCGCTCCGTCCGATGAGCTTCTTACATTCTCCCAGGACTCGCCGGACCCGTCGCTCCAGTCAATATCTAAAATGAGCGAATCCCCTGTGGATAACCAGACATTCAATGAGGATACGACAGCTAGGGATGTCCTTTCAGCCAGGACTTTTTCTCTGTTCAAAGAGCAACACTCTACTTCAGCATTGACGCCCGTTCCATATGGAATGGAAGCATCGAATACCCTAGACACAGTGGTCGACGTCCCGATGCCTACCCGTCTCCTTTATGAGGGCATTTGTCGAGGTTTATCAGCAGTGAAAGCAGCTGCAAGTGAGCTGTCTAAGACTTCTGGCGCAAATAAGAAGAGCAAGAATGATGCTTTCAAAGACGGAGACTCCAAGCACCTGCTTGCAGACTGTGAGCTGGTGTTCTTTAACGATTTTGCTCACAAGGCTACCGAGGAGTCACCTATTGTCTCGCATGGGCATACATTGCCGAAGACAAGATCTGCCATATCAAACATGATATCTAGAAAGAAACGGCTTCGGACTCTATTGAGTTACAAGTGTATGGAAGAGATCAACTTATACTATGGAGGCAATGATCTACAAGTTCCTGGAGTTACTAAGGAGGAGGTTTGTCCATCCACGCCTTACCTGGATGCGATCACTAATGCCAATAATTACGACGACATAGATAAGTGCATCAATACCGACAAGGTGTTCACGTTGCTCCTTTCCCTCGATGCACTTAATCAGCTGACTGAGGTTGAGCCGCGCGTTATCTCCTTCCTCAAGCGCGACGCAATAATAACTAAGTTGGTTAATTGCTACTTTCTCGGTGAAATTGCCGACGAGTCTCCACCATTCACCCATAGGCAGCGCAGAGACATATACCTTCTCTTTTCAAAAGTGTTTACACATATTTCTAATAATGCTGATCTTCTAGAGGCTATACTAAAGCATCAATTCTTCAAGAAGACCTTGTTTGAAATGATACTAAGCGCCGATTACTGGTTAAAGTTTACGACAGTAAAAGGAAAAGAGGGTTTGTCGCTAAAGGACGCACTAATAAACAAAGTGAGAAAGGAAGCCCTGGAAAGGTTTCTCCAAGAGATCTTTTCACGGGCCGATGCCATACACTTTGTACGCACAGCACTTTGTGGGAGATACAATGAGATTATGAATGCGCTAATGCAGCTTCAGTTTGCGTCTCCATGCATAAGGTCTAGCATCTGCATGAGACTGTTCGATTCTTCCCTTATTAAGCTAGCGTTTAATACTCTTCTTGGATTCATTCAGGACATCCTCACCACCAACGATAGGAGACCTATTGGGAAGATCATATGCATATCTAACCACCTGATAACATTCCCCTACACGGACCCAACCAAATTTAAGCCCTTGACAGAGAAGATATACAGACTTAAGGCCTATTTTGTGGATCTACTATTTGCGAATGACAGCGAATTGGTAGCTCTTTCTGCATACATTCTAGAGCTTATAGCATCTTACTATTCAATCAGCATGTGCATGTCTGTGCAAGCCCATGTAATGATGAGCACAGATATGGTGACTAGCGCAGTTAGTGAGGTCATAAGCTCTATGGCAGAGTTTGCAAATACTATAGCTAGCATGTATATAGCGAAGAATCCGGAAGAGCTTTCAGCTAATCCCTTGCGCGTACAACTCATTCTAATGCTAATTCTCCGCCTTGTGCTCTCCACGGGGGACGCGGCACGAACAGCATTTGCATGTGTTAAGGCGTCTACGTATGTGTCTAGTCAGGACTCTTACTCTCAGCAGTCCCTTCAGTTCCAGTCTCTGGACTGCAATGAACTGCAGAGAAGCGTCATGGGTACTTCTGTATACACAGGCCTCGAGCTCCCTACCGAGTGGTCGGAAGAAAGCTATGTCTCTCTCCGCAACAAGGTTAAAGGGATTTTAAAGGAAGCTGGAGACATCATCAGTACCCCGGTGGCGAACTTCATGGAGTGCGTCATGGACAACGAAAAGTTCCGTGACGCCACCACTATACACTTTCTGATAACAAGATTTTGGATTGCAGTAGCTGACACCTCGCACTACTTTGGAGTTAAGCCTGAGACGACCATGTCGTCTGTTCGTAGAAGAATGCAGCTCTGCATGGATAAGCTTAATACATCTGCCAGAAAGCATTCCGATTTTACCTTTCTGAAGGTGATTCCACAAAAGGTTATAATGATGGCGATGTCTTCTGAGCCCAGCTTAACCAATAGATGGTCGTCTTCATATTATTCTTCAAATAGTGTGGTGCTATTTTCGCTTGATGCCAGTCACTGGGCATGGACTGAAAAAAATAATGAGAAGATAGAGTCCGCTGCGCAGCTGTTTGGGCTCTCCGCCAAAGAGACCCTGGACTTCTTGAGGGCCAACCTGATCAATGGAAGATAAGCTCTGGCACACCCTCATCTTGCTTGTACCTCGCAATGTCACCACTGAACTTCTTAAGAAACGACTCCCTGTTTCGCTTTCCGGTTATGGTGCGTAGCTTTGGCTCTGTCAATAGCATGTCTGAGTTGGTCACATACACGATGTACATGGGTGCGAAGTATCTGGAAAGATTCCTGTCCCGAAGAACCATCCTTATATCGGAGCGGATGTACGTTAAAATGCGGGCATTGTCTACGATAGAGAGAAATGCACAGTGCGACACTCGCATCACATACCTGGGTATCTGAGGCCCTTTTGATGTCCCCTTTAGAAAGCTTGTCAGCTTGTCCTTGTTTTCTCCGTGCATTTTGCCAAGAGTTGCATATATTATTGTCTTCGAATTAGTAAATTTATCAACAGAGAAGTCTGCCTCACCGCTCTCAACTGCATTTAAACGAATTCCCCCCTGCTCAAGAGCTTCTAGTAGTGCAAATCCCTTGACGTAAAGGAACGCCATCGGCCTAGAGGCACCATCGAATGTGTAAAGTAAAACGTCAATAACATAAGGTATCTCCGATACAATCAGCTCTTCTATTAACCCTATATTTAGATAGTGCGAAGAAGACAGCTTAAATGTCATGTGGAGGTTTGCACAGAGCTGCTTGCGCATATGCATGGCGACAAGCTTGCCTTTTGTCCACATGTCTGCCGGCACCTTGCTTGGTCTGGAGCACAAGCTCAGCTCTTCAGGAGACAGAAGCGTGGACGAGAGAGTGTCTGGATCCCTGTCCCGCTGCTCAGGCGAAATAAGCTCTTCTTCGATCAGAAAACGCTCTATAATTGCATACACGTGTCTGTCTAGATAGTCACGAACAGTCCCACGGTATATAATCCGCCCGCTAAGCTGCTCGAATTCGACCATGTCGCCCGTGTGGTAGTAGCCATCCTCATCTGTGGGATCAATGATGCATTCGTAAATGGATTGCTGCGGTGGATTTAGCACCACAAGACCCTGCTGCGATGGCATGTCAATGGAGACATCATTGGTAGTCTGGCCGCCTGTGCAGCACGATGTAGACGGCTCAAGTAAAGGAATCTGGGGAGACACTGATCTGGCATGTAGCGAAGACCGCCCCGAAACTCCATGCATGGATGCCAACGATAGCATATTTGAGCACTGCGACTCCAAAATAGGCAACGATAGGTTGGCTGGAGGCCTTTCGGGCGGAAAGACTGGTTTCAGGGCTAGAGATTGATCTATGTGCTCATTCCCTTTAGTGGTACTTTTGTAACTCTTAATATTCAGCGAGGCGTTACTAGAGTATGCCGTCTGATTATAGTTGAGCGGGGCAGAAAACGGGTTGGTTGTTGCAGGCGTCATGATGGTAGGAACAAACGTCTGGTTGACAGATGCAATATCAGCTGCCAGTGTCGAATTTGTACTCGTTGATGACATACGCCGTGCAGATGTGGTCTTGGGCGGTCCCGAGGATGACGACGATAAAAGATTTATGAGAGGAACACCCAATATTGTTTGTGAGGCGCTTTGCCCTGCAATACCGCCGATTGTATATACTGACCCGCTAAACGGATCGCTTTCTGATGCAGTCGTTTGCTTGAGATTAGAAGTACTTAAGCCCAAGGCACTTGCATTCTTCCTGGCAATAATCATAGATTTGCGCCGGGCTGCCTGTTTAAGAAGCTTCTCCTTTGTTCTGACGGCAATTCCATGGTCAACTTCTGCATCCAGCCACGATGGGGTAGAATTGATGGACGTGCAATCCATTGTAGAAAACTGACTGCTGCGATCTGACTCTTCCTTCTGGCAGACTTTATTTTCAGAAAGACCGCCCGAGGAAAGCCGTCGGGGAGTCGTAATATTTAATTCGCTAGATTTGCAGGGAAAATCAGCAACCCCTCCTTCGGACATAGAAACGTTAGTCGTGGTGCTAAAGCTTTCCATAGTAGTAGATTGGACGCAATCCCGAGGAGACGGCTTAAAGCTTTTAGCGTACTGATAAAGAGCGTCGCCAGCATAATACCCCAAGCTGAGCATACGGCCTGCAAGGCACAACTCACCCAACTGTGTGTCTATGAAGCGTGGCATACCATTCGCAATCATCTCTTGCAGTTTGTTATAGCGCTGTATGTATAGTTTGCGGCTCACAGTGTGAAGAGATGGTGTCACGCTATCAAGAACTAGCCGCGTGAGAATATCTGGGAACCATCCTTCAGAAAGATCAACAATTTTGCACTTGACGCCGACTCCCGACCTTCCTAGGCTCCAGTTCAATGAGCTATCGTGCACCTCGTTGTAAAGGCCGCCACCTGTTAGCTCACTATAGCCAACCAATTGACATCCGTGGCAACCCAGTATGGTTCGAAGAAACTCCCAAGTATCAACGTTGTCTATAACGCTATTAGAAATAATAAACTCCAGGCTGCCGCCGAAGAGATCCTGAACGCGTTTGATGACAGGAGATTCTGCTGGAGAAGATCTTAGTGCTACCTTTAAATTGTTCTCAAAATGCAGTCGATTAAGCTCCTTAGTGACGGTTGTCTTATCCTTCACGACCTTGCTCATATTCTTCTGCTGTTGCCTGTGCAGCTTATTTAGTTCCTTTCTTTGCTTAATAGAAGTTTGCTTGGACTTGCCTTCCTTCTGCGCAAAGGTCTCTTCAAGAGAAGGGGAGGCGTTCAGGTGAATCACTGACAAGGCCTCATTGTGTGAGGAGCGTGTTCGTTTTCGCACTTCAGTGAGCTGAGCCCCTGTGTGTTTTGCCTCTGCATCTGGTCTGGAATGGGAGGCGCTAGTAATTGTATATGACACCTCTGTGGTAGCGATTCCCTCCGACTCATGCTTAGACGAAATTCCGACTGAATGTGAGGTTCCCATTTCGCTACGACTAGACTCTGTATCTCCAGTGACGGAGGATGGCTCCTTGTTTTTGAGATGTTCATAGTACTGCCATTCATAACTGGATCCATAGCGCTGCATCTTAAACGGAGAGCCTTCCATTAGTCCAGGCGTATTGTGCTGGAGCTTTTCAACAGGTGCTTCCGGCGGCAGAGCTGCAGACTCTATGGGTTTTGTGCTGCTTTCGCTAATCTCGCTGTGACTGCTTGCATCACTCTCGTCACTGCACATCAGTATGTTCCGCGGAAGCAACGGAATCGATGATGCATTTAGTTTTGCCTTGCTCCGACTTATTTTGATACTGTCCTCTGGTGGAACAAACTCTTTAACTGTGGTGGAAAGGGGAGCGCTCACTTTATTGACAATAGCCTGCATGTACTTGTTGAATTTCTTCTCCTTGTCCGTCTGCTCGCTGCTCTCCATTGACTCTCCTTGCAGGCTCGAAATGTTGATGTCTCTGCTTCCAATCTTACGAAGACGTGTGAGCCTAGAGAAATCGCAACCGGCGTCCCCTCCACCAATATCCTCACTAGCTATTCTGAAGGTATGAAGGGCTCGTGTGCGCGGGTTGCTAGAGACGATCCAGGGCTCGATGATGTCAGTAAACTGCTGATTCTTGAAGTCTAGCTGCGGGCTTAGCTCAACTCCCAACTGGTCTAGAGTATGCTTCTTTTCTGGTTGAAGTGACATGGCCTGCTTTTGCTCATAATGGTGCGCGTCAACGTAACTCTGAGCTCTCTTGTGCTTGGCCTTGTTTCTGTATGAGGGGCTTGTAATGTCGAGGACAGTCTTATAGCTTGGCGCCAAAGTGAACGCAGAGCGATGAAGATTGTAGGATAGCTCGCTATTGGTTGCTTGCATAACCGCTTCAATATTGCGAGTGTGGATGTCCATGAACTTCTCCTCAAAATACTCTATAGTATCCAGCATATAGACAAGTGAGTGAGCTCTCTCCATGGCTGCGTATATAGAGCTGAGCTTTGCAAGCCGCGCATTGTATGTCTTTTCAAAGGCCTTCTTTTTGTTGGCGCTCACCTTGGTCAGGAACTCGACTAAGTACTGGTGCAGTTTTTTGAAAAACCGAGGAGACGCAGCGAAGATTGTCGGTCTTCCCAGCAGCATGTCGGAAAATAGATAGCGAAACTGACCTGTGTGAAAGACCAGGCGGTACCCTCGTGTTATAGCTCCATGTTCCATAATTCTCTCGAAAAGGGAATTGTATGGCAGATGACAGTAATAGCTAGAGTGTACTTGGGAAAAGGTTGCTGTATTGTATGGAAAGTGATGGTAAAAGTGAGACCTTATTGCAGCGAGGAAACAACTGTGTGAATAGACGCTTGCCTTGACAGGATGTCCACTCAGTAACAGGTTGAATTGACTAAACTTCTTCGCAGGGCGTGGATCAGCTTTAGCATTGGCAGAGGACTGATTTGGGTCCCATAGCTTTCTGTTGCAAGTCCCAAAGAAATAGTCTATAGAGGAGTACTTGGAGGTGTATCCTACCTCTGAATACGAGATTGACCAGACATCGGTAGGGTCCACTTGATAGTCATCAGAAGCTGTGTATGGATTTCTCTTAGTCAGCTCCAAAAGCTGATCCAGCTGAATGATGTTGAGATTGTCCAGATGGCTTAGATAAAGCGGACTGTTAATGCAATCCTTAGCAGCATCCAACGAACACTCCTTTGTTCGCAAGTTTGATACTAGATTGTATAGCTCCTTAGAAAGAATTTGGCCACATGTTTTCTTTTGATAGATTTGGGAGAGCTTCAAAGCTGTTAGGGGAGTGGTAAATCTGGACTGGATGTCTGTCATCTGCGCACGGATGATGATCTGCTTCGTTAGCTCGTCTGTTACCTTGCTCTCTGGTATCTTCAACGCCGTCGGATTCAGAGGATTAACGTTATTGAAATGAGCTGCTATAACAGAGTTCCTTTGAGAGTCCAGCTCTTCCTCAGTTAGGGTATCGTCCTCATTAAGGCATCTTTCGACCTCCACAAGAGCGCCTTCCCTTGCCTGCTTCTGTTCATCCTCATACTCCTTTGTAGACTCTAACACGGCCTCGACAGCGATGTTACTCTTGTCTGCAATATTCTCTAGATATGATCTATCGATGACGTTCTCAGAGAGAGAGTTCTCTTCATCTTCGTCTGCATCATGCAATAGATGCTGGTTTTCACTAAGCTGAGCATAGACCTTCACTGCCTTAGGAAGAAGATCAATGTCATCAATAACTTGATCGAATGTAAGAACAAGCTTCAAGAAAGGGCAGTGATTCGAGGTGCCTAGAATCATTGGTAAGAACTGAGCCTGCGTTAAAAGCACACGCACTCCGGAATGGTTAATTGCATACACTATGTTATCATACGAAAGAAAGGATGGTATGGAAACAGATATACCCCCCAGAGAGGTGATTGCAAGGTCAGACATGAGCATCAGAGGGGATGTGTCCCCCAAGAGGCCGACCTTTTTCTGGTATGAGAGGCCGACGTACTTGAGCGCTGCTGCCAAGTGGTTCACCATCTGATCTGCCTCTGCATATGTAACAGCCTGGTACGCCGGGATCTGGTTCTTAGCTGTACACGAAAGTCCGCTGCGGAAGGAAAGAAAGGGCATGTCCTTCCACTTTGATGCCGCCTCTCTGAAATTAGCAAGGGTGGTGGAACGAACATTTATTTCCTGGTGCTCATCTAGGTGTCTAGAGGTAGGGGAGTTCGTTAAAACAGATGGAACATCGAGATATACCTGACGCAGTCTCTGGTTTCTATGAAGGACCACTGTCTTGGTGACATCTCCCGGCATCTGTCAGGTAAAGGGTAGTTTGAGGATAAGTATTTTTTCATGGGGTAAAAGAAAAGGGTTCTATGCTCTTAGATGAGAGCACAGACATTAGAGAAACAAATATAAAGGCTCAGATATCCTTAGATAACACAGAAGAGCAGCGTAGACATGTCTCTACTCCGGACCACGAGCCACCCCTATCAGTGGGAGAAACAAATCCTTCCCCAAAGCGGTCCCCGTGTTGCAGAACACTTCATTCTTTGACACAGCAAGCCGAGAGGAGCATAGAGCAGTGTCATAGCAAACCCTTGCAGTCCAATCCTCAGCCAGTTCTTACACCTTTCCTAGATACAGGGACTATCAGTAACTGCACTACGACCGCCACAAGCGAGTGCCTCCTCAGAGACCCAGAGTCTCTCCTGCTTAGCATTATCAACATGGCAACCTCGTCTCCCCCTCAGACCTCAGCACAAAAGCCTCCTCCATTGATTCAATCATCTATGGATTCTTGTCAAGTGCTGGAGTCTCTTCCTCATCTGTCATCACTGCAAATGTCTCCAATTCCGGAACGGAAAGAGCATATTCTACGCCCAGCAACGGCCTTAGATCCTCCATGCAATGCAGATACGCTATTTACAAGAGAGAAGTGTAACTTTTCTAACGCTCTAGTTAAACTTTCTCGGTGTTTAAGCGCTAAGGTGGTGCTGAAACACCCTGACAGCATTTTCGATTCTGAACTGGAGAGCAGCTGCATCACCCCGCGCTTTCTTCATGTGATACCCTTGAGAGACTCACCCATCGTAGCTCCGCAAGCCCATTTGAGCGAGGACAGTCAAGCCACTAAGCAAATCACATCTATGTGCTCACCGCATCTCCACTACCTTACGCACGCAGAGTCGTCTGTTATCTCCACCGCTGATTCGTTAGATGCGTCATCCTCACACACTACAGTAACACCCACTGCACCACTCTCTGCTCGCCTCCCACCTCTCTCAACATTAAATGCCACCAAACAACAAGCTGGTGAACTGGAAATACCACCAAATCGTAGCACTGCCCTGAGTAGCGGTGATATAAAAGCTTGCACTGAGAGAAGACAGGCACAATTAGCAAGACCAGTACCTTTGTTGGCGCTACCCCGAGGCTTTAGCGATACAAAGAACAATATAGACACCACCACACTTTCTAATATGCAAATAGTTCCCATCAATTACGTAGATGGCAACGAGTCAGACTTAAAATACGATCCTGGGCTATCTTCAAGACTGAAGCGAGACAGTGATGGGTCCACCGGGACATCCGCCAGACGTCCTCTGTCTCTAGAGACACAGTACAACATCACTCATCTCAAACTGCCAACTAACGCAATTGAGCCAGGAAAGTCTTCCGTCCGAAGCACAACGGATAACATCCACATGGATTTTGCCTTACCAGAGTGTTCTTCTGCACGATGCGATCCGTCAACGCGCCAACTGGAATACTCCGTGCAGAACTTTGAGCCAGAGCAGCTTTGTATACTCAACTCGCGCATTGAGACCCAAGAACCTGCACTAGAGTCTAGTGCACTCCAACCTCTTATAGCCGTAGCAACGCGTAATAGTATTCATGAAACTAGCACAGTTTCATTGCTTCACCTCACAGATATCACTGTAGAATCCGGAGTAAAAGCTAGGCCCGGCAAAAACGGTGTAGAGGAGAATACTACTAGACGACGCTGCAGATCGACTCCTTCATCTAGATCCTGCATTCGCCCCATGCCCTGCCACGACCCAATTTTTGACGTAGCAAGCTTCAAACTCCTATCTGAGTCCGAAGAGGATTCTATCAAATTGGCTAAATTAGAGTGCCACTCACTTAAGAAAGTGCACACGTCGCTATTGACCCACGACTCTTCAACAGGATGCGGGCCCAGTGGAATGAGCAGGTCATTGAACTCCACTATGAGACCTGTGCAAGAACGGCCGAGGAAGTACTTGATTACTTCTGGGCGAATATCCATAACCCCTGCAAGAAAGAACTTGCGTGTCAGCCTTATACAGTTGGAGCAGCTCTTCGAGGAAACCCTAACCGTAAGTAAGAATGAAGAGGGTAAGCGGTGCTGCTCATCTGGATCTACGCGGACAATTAACGCGACCACTAACTATAACCATCCATCGCTAGTGCATGACATGCATCCAACTATAAGCAGCGCTTGCCCTGCGACACTTACACCTATAACCGCCTCCTCTCGTGGCCAATCTAGATCATCAGAGAGGGTTGGGAGCAATTTTATTAGACAGAGCAACCGAGCTATGGGATCTAGAGACTCAATCCATCACACCACAAAAGCTACACTCCATCAACGGAAAGCCATGAGTACTCCGAGACCTCGCCTTCAACCAAGACCGACAACTCCAAAAGAATCCTTTGTATCACCTACTGTAAAGCATGGTGATAGCGCAGAGCCGAATGCTCGGGTCATATCGCACCAAGAACGCCTTCAAACAAGTAGCAAGCATAAGTGGGGCAGTGAGGACTACAGAGAGGATATTCGCCAGGCTATGATGCGACTATGCCTTTCAAGTACTAATGTAGATAAATACCGGACAGTGTCTGTTCAGCAGCGCCTCAAGGGGTTGCACCCATTAGTCCGTGGGTCAAAGGTTATCGGTGACGACTAGACTGTAGACTAGCGGAAGAAAAAGATTCATGCGCAAAGTTGATGTGCTTGTTATCGGCAGTGGCTCAAAGGCAATTGCAGTTGCAGACCATGCCCTTTCGTTGGGCTTGAGTACTGCTATCGCAAGCACAGAATCTGTAACAACTGGTAATCAACAGCCAATGCATGAAATCTATGAATGTGCTACTCTTAGTCTGGATGTGAAGTCACGGATTTTACAAGCAGAAGGTGGTGCATATAGGGTAGAACTGGGCTTTGTATCCTTGATTATAGCACCCGAGCCAGCTGTAGGTCTACAGGCAAAGAACAGTAATCTTCATGAATCGCTCGAAAATTCAATCCACACTTTGAGGAAAGATGACGACCAATGCCATGAGAGATTCTTCACTGACGAGTGCATGGAGATATTGATAATAAGAAATGCACAAATAATTACAGAGCCCAACAGCTTATTAAATCTGTGCAGCCCATCGGTACTTGAGTACTTACGGGCTAGTGCCAACTTGAAAATCCATATTTATGACTTCAACCGTGGCGATAATCCAGACAACCTCCTCGAAACTTGTCAAATTTATAGACCTATAGACCCGATATCACTGGCCAAGATATCAACAGTAACCAAAGGCGAAAAACGAGCAGCACTTTCCATCTACAAGGGCGCATGTGGAAAGAATCAAACATTTCTCCAAACAAATGTTCCTAGAGTATATGTGCTAAGGGTATCGTATCCTGCTATTCAACAGGCTGACGAGATATTTCGGAGACAGGTGTTTCCCTGCCACCTGTATCAGCAGAAACATCTCCATAGCAGAATGAGCATAGAGTACAGCCCCGGGCGCAAAGTCATGCTTTACGGACAACAGCAAAAAACCCTATGCAAGAACCGCAGCATGTGCATAACCGTGCGGCTCCAAACAAGGGGAGACCCTGAGCAGATCTCAGAGGTATATCTAACTCAACTCGGTGTTGTCTTGGGATTTGCTCTGTTTCTCCCCGAGATGACCGACCTGGTTACCCCTCTCATGCTTTGCTGTGATAATAGTTTCTCTATCGTCCGTCTCCTCCACTGCCAGAATAGTACACCCCAAGAGGTTGACGAAAGGCAGGCGCATTTGACAGAACTGGTATTGGGTTATTATAAGGAAACATCTAGCGATAGGACAGTCTATAAAGCTTTACAGATGTCTTTTAGGCATCGAGGAATAGTCAACGCGCTACTGCTCTTCTCACCTGTTCTCCTTCTTGCTGCTCTTATGGTATGCGCCCTTCTAATTTTCTAGGAGACCCAAAATAAATGTCATGGAGGACACAAATACTCCTAGTGGAGATCACAATATCAGTCATCGTTCTATTAATGAGCGTTGGATTCATGGTGTTCATCGGGTCTACGAGCTTTGAGCTAGATATTTTCGGGCGAGTTTCCAATCTCTTTTTCACCCAAGTTTCTATCTTCATCCACTCTTCTGTTATAATAATATTGGCATCCTGTGTGCATTGCCTTTATAAACAAAGGTGTAAGGCATCTAAGCGCGCCCTAGCCGTGCTTTCTTGGATCACGCATGTTCTTTTTATCCAGTCGTCCTTAGTATACGTCTCTGCAGGCCTGTACTATTCCGCCATAACTAATCCGACAACTCCGACACGCATCTCCCCGTTCCTCACCTTCGCCGATGAACTTCCTACAGGATCGTTACAGATTAATTGGTATCATAAGCCCGTCACGGTGACCCAGGAGAAAAGCGGTCATAAGCTCTGGCTTTATAACAGCACCTTTGGCCCTGAGGTAACTGAGGATGATTTTCGACTTCAGGAGAAACCAGATATGTGGCTACCAATTCCTGTTGAATCTATAGACCATACACATCACTCTAGGCTGTCTGGGTTGCAGCCAGGCCGCAAGTACTTCTATAAAACGACTGTCAGCAAGAGCATTTACCATCTTATTGCGCCCAAGCCACAAACGGGCTTTAGGTTTGCACTAATCTCAGACACCCACGCTCGCTATGGTGTGAACGTCCTCCTAAAGTCCTTTTTGGAAGATAAGCAACCTGATTTTGTGGTGCATGGCGGTGACTTTGTGACAATAGGCGCAGTCATGGCTCAATGGCGTCAAATGATGGCAGACCACGGTATGTTCAGCTATCTAAGGAACAAGCCACTCCTGGCGACAAGTGGCAACCACGAACTATATCGTAACGTTCTAGACATTGTGACGGATCGTAACAACTATAAAAACCTCTTCAATCATCACCAAGTAGTTCAGCGTCGTGTAGGCTTGACTAGTTGTGATCAAAACTATAGGGACTGGGACGATCTTCTCCAGTACATCCCCCCTGCAGCTAGAAAGTATTATGACCCAGACATAGTTGGTGATATTCCTCCGTTCGATGAGGGTCAGTATCTCACGCTTGAGTATGGCAACACACTGTTTCTAATTCTCGATTGCATGGAGGACTATCAACGGCACAAACTTACTGGTGTTCCTCTGGGTCATGTTTTCAGTCCTGAGCAACTTAAGTGGTTGAACACAACCTTGGTCAGATACACCCCCACAAACCGCCCAGACATAAAGTTTCGCGTCCTTGTGAGTCACATCAGTATGTACACCATTACAAAGGCGCAGACTGAGCCCCTTCCTCTTGCGCTCCTTCTCGAGCCGTACATCTGTCAATATCACGTTGATGCCTTTGTCGTCGGCCATAGTCATCTAACTGAAGTGTATAATAGGACCTCTGTCTGCAGTGAGTTAGGTTATCTAGACCATTCGTTTTATGCCGTTGTTCTAGGAACCAGTGGGGGGACACCAAAGCGAATCGCTAATTTGTTACGGGGAAAATTTCGGTGGTCGACTTTGGAAGCCACATCTCTAAGCCCTGCTATCCGCGAAAGTGCCTATGTGGCAAAGGACTTTGTATATGGGGCATCGTTTTATCAGTGCGTCATAGTTGATGTTTCTGACACCAGTTTGACCTTCCATTTCTATAAGCTTTCCACCAGACATGAGGTGTTCCAACTTAGCATTCTGAAGTAGAGTGAATGGTGTGGAGAACAGGTTAAACCAGATCTCTTCAAAAATGCCTCAGTGCTTCACGAATAAAATGACTATTGTTCCTTGGCATGTCCAACTTCGCGCAGAGCTATCGACCAAGACCTGGTCTACTGCTTGCATCCAGTGTAACACTCTAGGATCCAGCTGTGTAGATACTGTATATAACCTTATAACAGCCACCTTTCCAGGGGCAGTCGTTACCATTATGCATCCCACAGAGTGCTGCCTAAACGTTGATTGTGCGCTTCACCATAAGCAGCCCGTCATCATTGCTATTGATATCTATTGTCCATTAGCCTATGATTCCGTAGTGTGCCCTGTGGTCCATGTGTCATCGAAGGGGATGATCGGTGTGAGCAGCTTGATTGGCCTTTTACGGCGACCATCCCTTCATCCTGGCCACGTCTTAGAAGGAGACGCCCCTAGCAGGCTGGCTCTCCCTGAGGACGCCGTTCTCCTCTTTGAAAAACACCTCTTGATGAAAGCACGGATATCTGGAATCCCAAAGGGGCGCCGCCTCTGCGTAAATGGGGACAACTGGCTGCTGCCATTAGTAGGCGGCAATATAAAGCAAAGCATCAAGCATGTCGCGATTTATGTCGAGTCTTACGGGCAAACACCCTTAGAACACGCTGTGGCTATGTCGCACTCTCTTCTGTCAGAAGATGACGACGAAGATGCCGGGTGCACTGCAGGGACTAAGATGGTTGAAGACTTTCTGGATAATGTGCGGTCCTTTGCACTTCCAGGCTACTTACGCCTTTTCCTGTCCATCCTGGCGACTGCTTCTGAGGTATCAATTGAGAAGTTAACACTTATCGACGCACAGACATCGCTGCTGAGCACAGTAGAGGCCCCTGAAATATGCAAGCTTATCTCCACTGCGCTTGCAGATGACAAGCACCTCATCAAGAGTCGTCTGAAATACTGTATCAATCCACTTTCACTTGAAGCAGTTGGGCTGATCATTGGGGATGCCCGCTCAGAGACACTGGCTGGCGCACGTGAACTAAAGCAAGTGCTCCGCAGAAAGGGCATTGCTGCACAATTGTGCTACTTTGGTCCCAAGCTTGATGAGGCCAAACTAGGGAACTTTGCCAAGCAGTTCACAGCATTTGTTTTTGTGGCTCGGTGTCCACTCCTAGCTACTCCGTGGCTAAATTCAAATTTCCGCCGAATTGCGGCTCATTACATTCCGTGCCTAAGCTTATATGAGTTACGATATTCGCTGGGGGAGCCTAAGCCGTTCTGCTATGAGTACGATAGCGACTTGCAAGCATGCATTGCACATATTTGCGCTTTGTGCGCTGAACAGTTAGAGTGAATTGCAAGATTTAAGAAAGAGCATGCCTCCCTTGTATTCTGTGAACCTATCTTCCTTGCGTGCATTAGGGATTTGGGAGCAAAGCGTTACATACGAGCCGAGGGAAGCTCTAACTTTCGATACCACCACGCAGAATCCCCATCTAGTTACATTAAAAGCACTAAAGGAGTTCCACTCGACTCCGTACATGTCCAGCATTACCTACGCAGCAATCCGAGGAAGAAGGCATGGCAGGACCCAGATAGTTGTCTTTTACACATCACCACCTTCTGAGGTAGAGGCAAGCTATGCCACATTCAAAGAAGCAAGCCTTGCCAAATTTGACCATTGCTCACGCATTCTTCGAGCAACAGCTTTTAGACGGCTTTGCCTTGAATATCAGAATGCACAGTGGAAGATCGTCAAACGGGAAACTGAGCACGATAACGGTAGCAGAGAGCCAGACACAGAAGAGGGTGATGAGTGTCACTTTAGTCGACTGGCCATGAGAATGGATCAAGCCGTAGAGCTATATTATCAGGTATACTTTCAGCAAAAGCACACTCCTCCATACTTCTCGAGAGCTTTTGTCAATCGCAAGATAAGGCATATACAGAGACAGCAAGGCCGACTTCTTCCTAGCTGCTATCTAGAACGGTCTCTCCAGAACTTTACCGATTGTTACCTTAAGCACGATGCAGCCAAGATTGGTCCTGGCCCACCAATGTCCTGGAAAGAGCGCCACAGGCTCATGCTAGGTCAGAGCTGCTGTGTCATGAAGTCTTCGATTCACGGGCACGGGCTCTTTGCGCTAGTGTACATTCCGCGAGGAAAAAACGTCATCGAGTATGTGGGAGAGATTGTCAACAAGGAACAGGCCAACCAAAGGGAGCGCATCTTGAGCAGCAAGGGATTTACTTCTACTTACATGTTCAGCATTTCATCAAACCAGGAGATCATCGTAGACGCAACTTTCATTGGAAACGCCGCCAGGTTTGCCAATCACAGCTGCTTACCAAACTGTGAAGTTCATGTGATAGAAAATAGACTGTATCTACGTGCCCTCGAAAACATTTCGCCCGGAGATGAGCTCTGCTATAACTATCACCTTCGGCAAATGGAGGGAGACATACGACTGCAGTGCTTTTGCAACGCGCCAAACTGTCGTGGATTTATGGACGCGTGACACGGGTGGCGAGCTTACAGTATGGGAAATGAAGAACAGGGCATGTTATTCATCAAGGGAAGGCATATATTGGGGCTGTATTGCTCTGAGTTAGAGGCTTGAGAATTACCCGTTGATTGTGATGCTTTAACACATTCGAGCATATCTGAAGCCGTGTTCTCCACGGAGCTACTAGGTTCTAAATCTATTATATTAACAGGTCGTGCAAAGAGGTTTTTACTTGTGTGCCGAAGGGTGTGCATCTGCTTGAATTGAATTTCTTCTAATGTAGCATTAAATGCTGCCGGAGACAGGGCCCGTTTGCGCCTGTCTGGAGACTTTTGTAAAAGGTAGGGACGTCTCTGGTAGGGCTCATCCTCCAAGGCATTATCTGCTGATGACTCAAATCGAATCGAAAATGTCCGGTGGCCAGCTATTTGCTTATATCGATCCGTTTGTGCAGTAACTTCTTGTATGCTTAGCTTCTGATTAGTGGGAAGAAGAATGAGGTCACAGCGCGCCTTGTCTAAGTCATCTATGACTCTCTTCGTAGATGGAGAATAGTCTCCCGCTGTGTGGTAGCCACGTTTGTAGGCGTCTGTCTTCGGTACCAGTCCCTGGTGAGTGTTCATTGTTGGGAGCATTTCGCGGATTAACCGCGTCTTAAACGGAGGTGATATGGCTCTGCGAGGACTCGGCGGTAGGCTATCATGCGCTGAGAGAACTCTTTGTACGCTCATCGCAGTATGGGCTGTTGTGCTTGACTTCTTATTTGTGGACTGAGCGAATGAATGGCTGGGACTTTGGGTCTTGTGGCGTAAATCACTAATCTCTTCCGGAACTTTGCTTTTTTCATCTTTCTCCATAGCCAGCCGAAGATCTGTTTGAAGCCAACGACCTGCTTGGATCGGTGGAAACTGATCTATCCTCTGTTGGCATTGACGAAGGGTATGACTTAATATATTGACATCCCGTGGCCGTCTCATGGGTTGGGAACCGTCAGAGGCTTCAGGACAGAACTTATGCTTCTGATGTGTGGACGGTCCTAAAAATCCATTAAAATCATGCACAGACCCTCTCGGCCCATCACTATTTGCCATTGTCTTCTGCTTGGTTTGTCTCGAGTGAGTCGCCTCATGCCTTACCTTAGGCAGGTAGTGACCGGTAAGGCTCGCACGTTGCCGCAAGGCAGCCGGGGTTGCAGGGTTTTCCGATAATTCCATGAGCGAATTTGTTAGATAAAATCCAAAAGGGATAGTGGGCATGGATGAGGCTCACGGGCCCTTACCCAAACTGACGGATCTGGGAATGGATAATAAGTATGCAGACGGAACCCTTCTCCTCCGGCCCGAGCTTTTTTATTACAATCAGGGTCTGACGTTGAAACATCAGAAAGCGACGGTAGACAAGTTTGAAAAGGCCCGGGTTTTGTTTACGCTTTCATCAAAAATGGTTTCAGAAGAGTACATGTCCACGCTTTTCAACGAGGAAGTGATAGAGAAACTTAAACCACAAGTGGTCAGCATGCATGGAATCGACCTTCCCCCCGAACTAATGCACTGGCGCAACTCAGTTGGTATTATAGTAAAAGACTCTGTCCGCAACTCTGCATCATTAGCAGAGCAAATGGCGATACTCCGGATCCTATCTGAATCAGAAAACAGCCTTCATCCAGATGAATTGGAGCCAGAGCAGTGTTTACTGGAGAAGGAGGAAATAGATATGGCCGGAAAGGGGTCTTTGATAACCAAACCGACCTCTACCTCTTTAGAGAGGCTCAAACGGTTTGCACGGAGCCGCGGCTCCTTAAGCCGAAAAGATCTTGACCAGCTCAATAATTTAACCATAGATACCCTACTTACTAGCAGTGCAAATACCAGTAGAAGACCTAGTATCATGACTCCTATCTCTTACACGCCGACGGCTCCCCGTGCTTCTGATGCTAAGAAGATGGATTTCAGCACACTGACACCGCCTGATGCCTATCTAAAGCACTCCTCCGACTGCGCTTCAGCATGCCGGAGCTCTGACGCATTCCAGCAAAGAGAGCCTGCAGACAATGAGAATCAAATTTTGTTAGATATTGACACGCTGGCTAGTTGTATTAATCCTGAGGCTATTGACACAGTCATTTGTGAACGTTCAGAGAAGGCTATTAGTCCAGCAGAAAAAGCTATGCTGGGGTCATCTCCTGAAGTTTCCATTAAGGAGTGCAGACTGGATGACACCCTTGCTATTAGTGATTCCATACTAGCGGAAGATTGCCTTTATAACAGGGTCAAGGAAGACTGTTCATGGCACAGCGACATGGTCACGTTTGCCGAGCCAAGAAGTGACATGAGCTTTTCGGACAGTGATTATGAGGAGCTTCTCTATGAGGTCTTAGCAGAGTACAGATTGGAGGCCAGCAACGAATCCAGCGGCGATACCAAGCACCTTGTAAAATCTCAACTATATTATAATACTGACGTTCCAGTAGATGAGAATAGCGCTACTTACAGATCATGTTTGGCAACCTTCCGAAAGAGATTGTTGACTCCTGGCGTGCTTGACAAGTGCGCGGTAGAATCTAAGTCCCTGAGACAGAGTATGGTCCCACTAGGACCAGATGCTGCAATTCACGAAAAGGCAACCTTTGATGGTAACTATGAGGCTGTTCTCTCACGATTTACAAATCACATGCAAATAGACGTCTCCATTCCGATTGCCCTGGCAAACATGCTCCCGATTAGTACTTCATATAATGGCTCAACCACGTATAAGTCCTTTATACTAGATAGGCACGTGGATGGGGTAATCATAGCCAACGCAGTAGATGGATCTGCGACGCTTTATATGCAGCCAGCTCATGACCATTGCATTGTCCATACGAGGAAAGCTATTGATAAGGTATACTCCCAAGATGCGTTTGTGAAAAGAAATTATGTTCTTGAATGCAAAGACTTAGGATTTAAGCGGCTCTCATTAGATAAACCCATTTCTAGCAACGAACTCGTTAGGTATTCAAAAGCAAGGCATGGTACTGAGGATGGAGAAGGCAGCACTTTCCACTTGGAAGGTCTTTCCCAACTATCCTCTGCCTCAAAGGGTTACCACAGCGGTACAGTTGCAAAGCCCAATTCACGGGCTGGGATGGAACGATCGTATACCATTGACAACAACGTAGAGGCAGGCAAACAAGTTGAGAACGACGAATCTCTCGCTAATTTAGGTATTCAACGTGAAAGCTGTGCACACGCCCCAACTGACGACTACCAGCCACACGAGTTATATGAAACAACTGGTAAAGCTGCACCAAAACTGACACTTAGCATGTTAGATTCAGTATCCTCTGAGCGTCGTCAACACGACTTAACGACCGTGCAGCCATCCTTGCCTAGTTTGAACAACACCACTATTTCCTTCAGAGGCGCTGTTCGCAGCCTTGCCAGGACGCTTCAGGATCAGGTGCCTGATAAGATTCTATCCCACAGCATAGTTAGCTCGAATATACGAGCTGTTGATACAGGAAAGACTATTCATCGTCACTCGCTTTTAATGAAAAGTAATCTCCCAATCGAATCTACCGCTGTGCAAGAAGACTTTACTAACGAAATGATAAACACAAAGATATGCGAATTGAATAGCGCACCACTGCTTAAGAAGTCTAAGACACAGATTAGTAATATCTGCAAGGAAGTACCTTCTGGAGTGGTGCATATGAGAGCACATAAACTAGAGACTAATAGTAGTACGGCGGGCACTCATCAAGGGCCCCTAAACTTCTTTGAAAAGAACGCTTTGCTCAGGTACGAAAAGTTTGCATCGAATAAAAGGGAGCGTAAGATTCTAGACTCATGGCAGCTCACCTCCGTCTATGGCCCCAACCTGATCCCATTCGGAGGAAGCAATACCAAGCACTCCGCTGTGTATGTTGATATTCGGGATGTTGTAAAGACAAGAGAGCAAATCAAGGCTCGCTTTCGCACTGCATCCGATTCCTCTGTTAACTGTGGTGTTACAAGAGAAAATCTAGTAAAATATGGCACGGCTTCTGTACTGAACTCTACAATGTATAGCAAAAAGAATAACACTATCTCCGTATGCGCTCCAAGGGTTTCGACACGCGATCACGCTGATTGGAAGTTGGAAAAGTACTCCAAAAGGGGTATCAGTGTAAAGTGACCTACTGGAATAGATTGTGTTTTAGGGCAGTACTCTATACAATGGCCATCATATATTGTGCTGCTGGTACGAACTAATGCTGGACTTTGTCCATCTCCTGATCCAAAGTAGCACTATCTGGCAAGATGAGAAATGGATCACGGATTATCTAATGCGGCTTAGGTAATTCCGCCTTCTACACAAACCTACAATATTTGCAACCCTGTGCCCTAGAGGCGGTCAGAGCTGTGCGCCTCCTCTGCCGTCGTGGCACCCCACAGCTTGGCGCCTCGGGACCGTGAGCGCCAAGATAAAATGATTAGCACTGCAGAGCCGCTGGGAGAGCAGCCACGGGCGGATCAATGCCCCCTGCTGGCGGCGCTCATGTCCAGGAGCGCCCGGTTTTCCGTGCCCTTTCCGGTCCAGACTGTCCGCTGCCAGTACCTTCTCCAGCGCGGCGTGGCCTCTCCGCAGCAGCTGTCGGCCTTCGCCGAGTCCGCGTACCCCCTGCTTCACGAGTCTGCGGTGCGCCTCTACGCCAGCTTCCTCCGCCACAAGGCCCGCCACGGAACGCCTTCCGAGAGGGAGCTGTATCGCGGCATGACCGTCACCGCGCTTGTCCACCGCCTCCTCACAAAAAGAGCGGTATCCTTCTACGGCTGCGAGGACTCCTTCACGCTACTGGACGGCACGCGGGGGCGCGGCTGGGGCGGGGGCTCGCTGCCAGAGCGCTTGACCTACGACGAGATCAAGCTCTCTGCGCTCCTGTCGGTCAGCTCGTACAGCGTGTTTATCAACAACGGGTCCCGGGAGAACAGGGGCGTTCCGGTGCCGTCTCGCGAGGCCGTCCAGAGCCACGGGGTTGTGATCGGGCTCATCGGCCCTCGCCTGGAAAAGGAGGGCGTCATGGAGTGGGAGGAGGTCGTCGTCTCCAAGGACCAGAACGTTAGGGCGCGCGGGTATGGAGAGCCCTCCGGAGAGCCCACGGCGGCCGCTTCGTGGAGGCAGATGTGGGCCGAGCTCTACGGTCTCCCGTGCCTTCCGCTGTACGACCGGGTTAGGAGCAGCGCAGATTCCGACAAGTACCTTCCGATCGGGGACCTGTATCTGAATAGGCAGGCGTACTCTGCAAGGCTGGCGATCTCCTTCGAGACCCTTTTGCTGGAGGCACACTCCCGCGCCACCCGCGCCGGCACGAGGGCCTACGTTCACGTTGTCGGGATCGGGCTGGGCGTCTGGGCGCTGTCTCCGGCCCAGGAGCCCGTCTTCCTCGAGACCTTCGCCCGCTGCCTCGCAAGGCTGGCAGGGCGTCTCGCGGGCATAAGCGACCTGGACTTTGCGTGGTTCACCGCCCAGGCCCTCCCCCGGGCGACCTACGAGCACATCCGCGTGCGCTTCTCCAGGCGAAACCCCCACGACAGCCTGCCGGCGGAGCACAGAGGCAAGCTCCTGGTGGTCTCGTACGCGTGGGACGGGAACGCGCTCCCGGGGAACGAGTTCTGGGACGGCGCCCTCTCCTCCTCCGGCGACCCTGCCCAGGCATGCTCGAGCCAGATCTCGGAGCTCCACAACCCGCACATCAACCCGGCCGTCTGCGGAGAGAACACACGGGTGTTGACCACCAGCGGGGAGACGCTGGGCATTGACGACTACCTCGAAAAACATGTTCACACTAGCCCCTCTACAGGGACACCGGGGACCCGTCATCCTTCCTCTCGCTGAGGAGGGCGTACTCGGTGAATATGGGCTCCAGGTTGGGGGAGCGGAGGGCCACAGATCTGACTGCCTCCAGCGCCTTTATCCCCCGGTAGACAGCCGCCACAGCCGGGAGGGGCAGCTTCGGAAGCTCCACGATCACGATCCTGCCCGTGACCTGGCGGAGCTTGATCTTCCCCACCCTCGGCTTTCCGTGGACAGAGTCGGCCTCTGCCAGCGCAAGGGCTGCAGCGGCGTCCGATACACCATCAAGGACCCCGGATGCATGAATATTGTGCATGACTTGTTCAGACGTTATCCCATCCGTATGCACAGCTTCTACAGTTAACGAATAGCCATATACATGCGAGTTTTTAAGCTCGCTTGAGGACCCTACAGCTGCCACCTTTCCTGCGCCCATTATGACTATCCGAGTGCCCAGGATCTCACACTCGCGGATGGAGTGCGACGTTAGTACAACCGCAGACCTCTGTTGCTGTTGTCTTTGAATGACTGCCCAAATTTTCTCCTTTGAGCCAGGATCGACCCCAGACGTAACCTCGTCGAGCAGAAATAGAGAGGGCCTTCCAGCAAGGGCCATGGCGAGACAAGTGCGCCTCTTCATTCCGTAGGAGAACTGTCCTACCTTACGTTTCTCTACACCTCCCAAGCCGACCTCTTCCAGTGCAGCACTGACGTTTGCAGCCGTTGTAGGTAATCCCCGCGCTCTCAACATGAGCTTGATATGCTGGGATGCTGTAAGATTATCCCACAACGTATTATACTGCGAAACAAACCCAATAGTTTTGGGATATGAGATCCTTCCGCTACTGTACTGCTCCAGGTGGACAATACAGTGGAGCAACGTGGATTTGCCGGACCCATTGATTCCATTAATGCATATACATTCACCAGGGCCAATGTACATATCTATTCCTGACAGTGCCTTAAAGTCTTTGTACCTTTTCACAAGATTGCGAATTATCAACGTGTCGCTCAAGCGCACGGGGTCTGAAAGGATATTAAGAACCTCCATTTCTCCTGGTCTGTGCAGACTCCTGGGTCTGTCCATCTCTGAGTGGCTGATTGGGTTATTAGAGGTCGAGTCTTCCAATTGTATTGGGTTTATGGCGGCATTTGACGACGAGTATCCTAACGCTGTGCTGCTGCCTTCTCCTGCCGCAGAGCTACGATGCATAGAGTTGCCATCTTCAAACAGCGATCGTAGTCGTAACTGGGGGGTGCCCACCTTTAAGTGTGACGCAATCGAGTTCTTTGACTTAGAAACAGAGGACGCGGTTTTACATACGCTTTCCTTCTTACTGGCCGCAGATTCGCAGCATTTTCCACAGGAAGGTGTCCTTGCTATGAAAATCTTAATCCATGTGATTAAGATAGCAACTAAAAGCATCCACACTCCGTCCCATAAAACCCACCAAAGTTCCTTTTCGTTGATGCCCAACGAGTTAAGATTATTCTTGCTATCGATGATGCCAAGTGAACAGCATGCCAGTCCAACAGCAAAGTTGATTTGTCGCAAAATATACGAGGTAACCTTGACAGGCAATCCTACCTCTTGTTTTTCGCCAAAAATGCTGTTTATACTTGCAGAAACAGAATGGACATCACTGGTCTTGAAAACCGTGGAGGATATGGGGGCGAGAATAATAATGCTCATGACAGTAATAATTCCAACGATGTACGTAGCAACGGACGTAGGGTTATTTGTCGGCAGTGCTGGGTACGCAATGTTCTTGCTGCAGCAAACGGAGATGAGCATCGCAGTAGGGATGAGCGTCAAAGAGAAGACAAACAGAGGAAAGTACCCTAACCTTGCAGGGAGGCTAGAATAAAGAGGGATCTTCATCACTATACCTGAGACGTAGAGCATGAGCGGCTGGATCACCGCCACGGGGATAGCTATTATGAGCCAGGCTATCAGACGCGCAGGCACAGTGAGCCCCAGAAACTCCATAAGAGAGCAGCACGGATGAGACAGGTCAGAAAGCAGCATTGAAGCAAGCAAGCTAAGTAGTGCAGCAGAGGACAGGGTAACAAGCATACCGACAAGCATGGTTATCGGTTTATATTCATTATAGGCCAAGTGCGGCCAGGAGACAAGCTTTGGTGATGGAATTGTGAACGAACTAGCCTCGTTTTGATATACAACTGCAAATGCCTCATAAATCCCTTTGATGACGGGTACAAACATATTCCGATTGCTATCAAAGTGAACAAAGCGTGTGTCCGGCGTCAGCTTTGGCTGATAGCGCATTGATGACGAGTAGATGCTGATCGGCTTCTGGCCCGAGTCCTTTTCCAAAGCACCAAACTTTAAGGCTACAACCGTATCATTTGGACGCAGGACGTCCGAGAGGTCGTAAAAGAACGTGCTGCAATCTTCGTCATAGATGATAACCGTCTCCAGGTTGTGTCTCTTAATGAGGAAGTTAACAATTTCGTAGGTCTGAGCGAGATCAGTAGCACCTTTGGTCCCCGAATCAGCCTTGTCAGAAGCATCAGCAATACAGACGGCAAAATCAACACAGCGCTTCTGAATCAATTCGGGGTCACTGTTAGCACATGTGGGCCAGACAATCGTGTCCGATGGGAACCTCTCGATAAAGTCTTTGGATGTCGTAGAGGCATACGAGAGAAACGAACTCTGAGAGTAGATCGCAGTCTGAACTATGTAAAGAACGAAGATTGTGAGGACAGGAACCCCGAAAATAATGATGTAGGACTGAGGGCTTTGAATTAGGGCGAGCCACTGTTTGTAGAGGCAGGTGAGAATTTGCCGGATGAAAGTAGGACGCTTGTATTCACTTAAGGCCTCCTTTTTGCGACACTTTCTCGCCATAGACCTTAAGAAACCTATTTTAATTCTATAATGTTAACTTGTTGATGACCCGCATAAAGCGCCGAACACTCAGATACGTGTATACAGAAGCCCCAATGGCAATGAGGGCCCCCAAGGAAACCGACAGCCCAATCAAAAAGCCGGAGCCGTCGTAGTAGATCTTGGTGATGGTGTAGACAAAGTCTCCATAGATTATGGTCGCAACCAGTGTCTTCTTCTTTGCAGCCTTCCTCATCCAAGAGAAGAACTCACGGCAGGTCATCGATGTGTATGAGACGTCCACATTAGCACATGTCATTGGAACCTCCTGCCCCACTGTGTAATCATTTATGACGCGCGTCATTCTACCCTTCATGGTAAAGTTTTGAGTCGCCACATTTGGACTGGAAGACTCGTAGAAAGCCACTCGATAGAAAGCCCTTTGGGAAAGGGTATCCTGAAGGGGCAGACATGAGCGAGTATTTAGTGTGAAGAGCACCTTAAGTGAGCGCTCAGAAAGAGAGATCTCCACCCCATTTAGGCACGTTATGTTCTGGTTGGGAGCAGCGATGATTACAGTGTCCAGAATGTCTTTAGAGTCAGAAAGAAAAGAAATATATTGCATTACCTGAAGCTGAATGAGATCGCCTTGGGCAGCCCGTAGAATGTCATTGCAGGTGTCTGTTTCACAGAACAGCCAGTATGTCTGTTTCTCCCACGAAAAGGCTTTTAATGGGACTTCTTGGGTGGCCATTTGAGTGTAGTTTTTGGTATTGATCAAGTCAATCCTCATGTGCGTAGAACTCAATCCAATAGGGTTTCTACAATTTTCAGGATCGCGAAGGGGAGACGGAGTGAGCTGAATCTGCACTGCATTTGGGTAAAGCCACACCTGAGGGTCAAGAAAGCAATTGCTGTAGCGTGCCGTTGTGTACGTTGATGTGGATGTGTAGATTGTAGTACTCACTGAGATATCACCGTTGCTGTAGGAAGCTCTATAACTAAGGACTGCCGACAAGTCGATATTTTGCGAAATCGTCGCTATTTGCGATATGCACTTCTCCTGCTCGTCCGTAGTGGGGAGCAGATCACAAATGCAGCAGAAGTATACCGTACTGGAGTGCACATATGGAGTGCTGAATAGTAGATCAACGGGTAGCTTACCTACCTTATCTTTAATGTCACTACTGTCCTTATCAACTGGTGTAACGGAAAGGGTTGTTAAAAGGGTCTGGGAGTTGTTGGCCTTGACAGAAATAAATGCCGCAGAAAAAGATACCGGTAAACGCGTTGGAAGGTCGCATGCACGGGGCAGCACAACGACGCAGAGATAGGTAGGGTCATAGTCTGTATTGATGTTATATATGATGTAGGGGTTTGACCAGCAATTAGAATGATCGTAGCTAATGATAGTAACGGTCTTGACGTTCTTGGAGACCTCAATGGCTGTACCAGAAATGTAAACTGAAAGGGCATATTTGAATGAAACAATCTCTGCCGCAAGTCCACGACAAGTGAACTCATCGAATGGGCACAAAAATGTTAAGGTGACCTCATCTGCAGGCGCACCGTTGTGTACGGTCTTCATGGATAGATATTCGTTTCTGAGCGTAGCATTAAAGCCCTTAGAGTACACCAAGCACTCGTTATCAGTGCCTGCATAGAGCTCGTCTAAAGTGTAACAAACCAAATTCTCCGTTGATTGCTTACTGGCCTGCGACGTCTTCTTCCATAGCTTTAAAACAAATGCGTTGTTCTGCAAGTCTATTTGCAAACTGGAGTTGTCTGCAAAGCAAGAAGAAAAGTCACCAACAACGGTGCAGAGCAAGAAAAGGACCAGGGCAATGCCCATGATAGCGCTCGTAAACCTTTTTTCTTTCTGTACCTCTCATTTTAAAATCGCTCTGGCGGCTATGTCTCACTCTGTGACTTCCTCCGAAATGAAGTCCTCGGTATCTGTCACGTTTCCGATGGCAGAGGAGAAAGTAGAACACAAAGCCTCAAAGCTCATTGTCAGGGCCCGAGAGGCAAAGACCCTTGCCAGGGGAACCAAGGAGGTGGCGAAGTACATCCGACGCGGTCGTAAAGGCATATGCATCATCGCAGCAGATACCCACCCCATTTATGTCTTTGCGCACCTTCCAGTGCTTTGTGAACAAAATGGCATCCCGTACTTCTTCATCAAATCCAAGAAGGCGCTTGCTGAGGCCGCTGGTACGACGGGCACTGCGTCTGTCGTTCTTCTTCAGGAACCGAGCAAGGATGCCTCGGACGGTGAGGACCGTAAAACCTATAAGAAGATATACCAAAAGGCAGAGGATGCTCTGAAGGCCCTCAAGAAGCACGTAGAAATCCACTGATTCTGCTTTACTGACTGTGAATTTATTACCTCTTGTCCTCATAATCCAGCTTTGCACGCGTGTACCATGTGAGCATGCTTACGACAATAGAAAAGATCCCAAACGACACAAGACAGATGATATAGAGGGGGACCGGCTTAAAGGAACCCATCTGGCTCCACTGCAAGTAAGGCAGTGGAGGCTCATCGGGATAATTAGCAAAGTTCATCAAGTTTATACCAAAGATCCCTGAGATCAGAGAAACGAACCCGATGCCCAGCGAAATATAGGTTATATGTAGCTGGATCTTTATCAGTTTGTTGCGCTTGCGATCAAGAGTATCTCTGTAATTGCTGAGGTACAGGTTAGAATACTCTGTATATTCTGCAATTTGATACTTGAGGGCGTAGAGACTCCTACTAAGGAACTTCAAGAAATTCATGATTTCATCCAGTGCTGAAGAGGCTTCATTATCCTCTTTGTTAGAAGGAAAGAACTTCTGGTTTATGAAGTAGTCTACGCAGTATAGAATAGTGTCGAGTTTCGAAATATGCTGCTCGTGTTGCTGAAGTGCTACCTGCATCAAAATGAGATTATTGGCCTCACGGGCGCTGGAGAACTGATGTCTGTTTGCTGCGTACTCTTTAGCGTTCCACTTACAAAGTAAATCTACCACTGCTGAAGTTACAACTGCTTCTGGAGACGAGGCGGTGCCAATACTACTTATATTGAAAAGGTTGACAAGGGCCTTGTCCAAGGACTTGTCAGATTGCCTATTACAGACTTCAGCTGAGTCCTTAAGAAGAGTGTGCAATTCCTCATACCATTTGGTGGTTTGGAGAGATGATGATGATGATGGAGCTCTTTCTTCACATAGTATATAGGCATACTCTTTCGTGATAATAAGTCGCATACCTGGAACAAAGATAAAGAGTCCGTGATTGCACCTTGTTATATAGCTAGAGACAGAAAGTAACTTGTGATAGTAGCTAGTGCTCATTTTCGTGGCATCTAAAACGGCCTCTAGGGTCGTCTCCGTCAGGGCCATTGTGTGTAAATCGATTTGCTTGTAGCATGTAGTAAAGGTGTCTGCAGGCTCGTTACTGCTTAACAGTGCCGATCCCCGCCTGGATCCATGCAATACTGCAGCTCTCTCGTGGACATTCATGCGTGCAGAGATACGTGCAGGGCAATCAAAAATATATCCAAAAAATGCGGCCAGGGTCTGCTTACAAACTTAGTCGGCCAGCACTGACATCAGCAGCTGGGCGTAGTGCTATGCTAAACGCTTCGCCGCGGCAAACACTCACTAATAGAATAAAGCTATTTTCAGATGGGACATCTATCTTTTTAGAAAGAACCGCAGAGGAGCGCCTGGCAAACCATGACTCTATTAGCATAGATCGGTATAGCCTCACGGCTCTCCCTCTTCTCAAATCTTCCGATCCTGCGGTCATCAAGCTCTCATGTGTGTCCAACAATATTCAGAGACTATCGGATGCCTTGTTGAGGCTGCCAGGCTTACAATATCTTGATATTAGTAGTAATAAGCTAGACACACTTGATGGTGTATCTGCCTTTTGCCCTAATCTTCGGGTGTTGAAAGCACGAAACTGCCTGTTAACTCAGATTGATGACTTGAGCGGCCTCTCTCACCTCAAATATCTAGACCTGGGAGATAACCAATTGGCTGGTGCCATGGTCCTTGATTTCTCACACTTCCCTTCAACCTTACAGTTTCTATCTCTGCGGAATAACAAACTAACTTCTATTGCATCTACTAAGGCCGTATTTTCAAAGCTTTTGGATCTTAATTTAGGAGGTAATAGGCTTGAGCAGATAGAGATCGATCCTAGGACGTTACCAAAACTCCTGAAGATTGACCTTGGAGGTAATGCTGTGCACGATCCTTCCGATCTGAAACCTCTGCTATCCATTTCTTGCTTAAAGCTGATAGTAATAAAGCACAATTCACTCTGCATACCGTTTGAGCCTCTATTTACCACCCGAATGTCCAATCAGCAGATAATACAGAGCTTCTCAAACGTCTTTAGTCAATTAGCAGGATTAGCCAATAGTTGTAACTTGACTAAGTGTAGCACAGAAGACCACTCCTTTCTCTTGCTAGCAGACTTTGGTGACTTCAGGCACTACTTCGTTCTGCGTTATAAGGACCCCAAGCGCGGTACCCCTCAGCTCTCGTTCTCAGATGTCAAGGTTGAGAAAGCCAACTTTTTGTTAAAGCCGGTTCATAATCTCCATTCAGGCTTCACGTTTGAGCACTACATGCCTGACACCAGTACATCCGATCCTGACTTTCGTAAAGCACTTCCTCCTGAGCTTCTTGACGACACCCTTGTCTATCTTACAAACCAAAAGACTCGTCGATCTAAGGTTTCGGGGGAATCTATAGAGAGTAGTCACACTGAGACATACAGCTACTATTCAACGGACGAAGAAGCTCTTCCCACAGAAGCAAAAGGCTCCGGACGGGTGTCCACCACATCTGTGGCCCAAGCATCGAGGATACCTCGCCCTGTTTCAGAAAACGCGGCCACTCGACGGCAAGAGTCGGTTCAATTCAATAGCAAAACATTTATAGATGACGCAGCTTCTAAACTGATGAAAAAGTTGGAATCGATAAGTACAAAGCGGACTCAGCCGTCACCACAGCCATCGAAAGTGACTCCACCTTCTTCCAAGAGTTTCACCTGTATCTCCAAAGCAGATATCAAAAAGGCATATGCAGCGTCTTCTGTCCCTTCTATTTGCAGCGATTCGTCAGCGACTAATCTGCTCCAGCCTCATACTGACGTTTCTATGGCACAGAATGTGGGGTCTCTATTCACTCCTGCACTCTTCCAAACACCTAAGGGGGCAGCAGAGCAACTTCGATCGTTGAGTCCCCTCAGTGTTCTTATGAGACCTTCAGTAACGGGAAACCCTGTTCTGATAGGAAAAGAATTAAGAGAGCTAGACGGGGATACGTACTTATTAACGGATTGCTATGATCAAGTAGCCAATGCTGCAAGAAAGACCTTATGCAAAGATGAGTTAGACGAGCTTCTGAGCAGTACAGTTGCGCAAAAGGGTCAGCGCATAATGAAGAAAGATCGCGTTTCATCAAGAATGTCTCAGAACAGGTTGAAGAATCCCGTTAAGCAACGTCCAACAAGCGCCAACAACGCTTCTGCTAATCGCTCGACTCAATCTGCCGTATCTCTTCCTCAGGCACTTGGGCTTGTGAATCAGCGGGAGGCTGCTTTCATCAAGAGCTTAAAGACGCGGACGATTAACTACAAGGTCTTTCCAAAGCGTACTCAAGAAGCAGATGATATTGTCTATGAATTCACTAGGCTCAGCGACTTTTATCGCTTAACCGATGGTACATCGGGATATCTTTCTGAGGATATCTCACGACAGCCACATGATGGGATACGCGCGACCGCAATGGACCTAATGAAAGATTCACACGTTGCCCGGAATGTCCGGCCCATGCTAGAGCTCAGGCCGCACAAAGGTAGAGACATCAAGGACTTCAGTAACCCGACACTTTCGCAGGAATATGAGGTCTTCATTGTGGGCGTCCAAACTTTAGAAGATGTCGATCTCGTTGGTCCTCTCTCAACCCTGCTTTTCAAGATGATCCAGAAAGACCCTGAATTATTTACAATGCCAAGTATCTCCGTGAAAGAAGTCAACCTTGTGGACATGGGGTATGAGCCGCGCGAGGCCGACCAAGCAAGCGATTCCATGTCTCATGAAACTGGGCTAATCGTAGTGCCGATCAAAATATCAACAAATATCATGCAAACAGACATTAACTATTTAACGGGAAACTTTATCCAAATCCTTTCTTTCTTCAGGTGCAACATGGACATATACGACTTCAGTAGTAATCAAGACTTATCCCAGTTCATAGAACGCATTGAGCTTCTTGATTGTGGAATAAAAACACTCGCTCAAATTCAATTTATCTCTGCATTTGCACGGCTTCACTACTTAACCGTCTATGACGACATTACAAAAAGACCCTATTTCAGAGCGGCATGTCTGTACTATTGCCCTACCCTTGAAGTAATAAATGACATTCCTGTGACAGATGTTGATCTGACCAGAGCCGGAGCCTTCACAAAGAGGTATGGGGCATTTGCTCCAACACGGCGGCAGGAAGCATCCGATAGTCAGCAGGGCGCTTGTGCTACTAGTGTCTCCGAGACGCAAGCAGGCCGAATGATTCGTCAGATCACCGCATCTGTTGACGGGATCCGGCGTAACCTCTGTTGCGCCACGTGGATGCAGTTCAAGTAGGCGTGATAGCGACACGCCCGTCAATGATTGAATAAAGGAACGCTGTAGAGTATCCCTGTCGAGTTCGGACTCGCTAAGCTTGTCCTGCAACCATAACTGTCAGTGTGGCGGCTAGGGAGTGTCCGATCGGCACCAGACACTCCCCGGAATCCAGAGGACCGGCACTTTCTGCCCGACGCCCAGGGAATTTCCCAGAAGACGCACTTCTAAGGTTGCCTTACAGCGCTAATTTTAAATGCTTCGGTGATTAAAAGTTTTGTGGGTCATTTTTGATGAGGCATTAATTAATGAGATGGCGACCCTGACCCTCCAGTTCGGCCAGTACGGAAACCAGCTCGGGCCTGCTTTCTTCGCAACCATGATGGACTACTTGCAGGAGTCGGGAGGTAACGGCGACGCTACGCCTTGGTTTGGACAGGCCTCTGACGGAAGCATATACGCTAAGGCGCTTATGATAGACATGGAGCCTAAGGCGATACTGAAGTCCTGCCTGGGCAAAAATGACGTTATCGATGGAAGATTTCACTACAACGCAAGGTCAGCTATCTTTGGTCAATCTGGCTCTGGCAACAATTGGGCCCACGGATATATGGAGCACGGACCTAGAGAGCTTCCCAAAATACTAGAGGGCGTGAGGAAGTACGCTGAGGAAGCGAACACATACATAGATGGGTTCTTTGGCATCTTGTCTCTAGCTGGTGGAACAGGGTCGGGCCTGGGTAGCCATGTAATAGGTCATCTACGTGACCACTACCCTAAGTCGGCTATTCTTTGCAATTGCGTTGTTCCCTTTGCTTCTGGGGAGGTTCTAACGCAGCAGTACAATACAAGTCTTTCTTTGGCTTTCCTCATCCAGGAAGCGGATGGTATCCTTCTTTTCGGAAATGATGAGGCGGCCACTATCGTCAAGAACCAACAGAGCCGCCTCTCTGGTGCACGGCCGTCCCTCATGCAGCTAAACGCAGTGATTGGGCGTACCTTGGCCTATAACTTGTCAGGCTTGCGGAGGCCTGTCACTGACTTGTTAGAGCAGACAGTGCCTTCTGTGCTTTATAAGCTTCTGGCTCCACGTGTGGTTCCGAGCTTCCCCTCCCATGATAGTCAACATCAAACGCTTCGATCAATTATTTCCCGCTGCAGGCAGATAATGATAACCGGAAGCCCGGGCGATGCGTGTATGGACTGGCAACAGCGTCTTGAGGATAGGAACTACTTTACTCGTCTTGTGCGGTCTCACATAGTGCTACGCTCTTCTGATGCTGAGCAGTTCGTTTCTGGGTACGTTAACACTGATGACTACCTACAACTGAAGGATTTAGACCCTGCTGTTCTTAATTCATATACCCGAGCAAAGCAGCAAGATATAAAGGGTCAGCGACAAGGCATCAAAGAGGCATATTCCACGCTCATGCAATCGAGCTTTTACGATCTCTACCCATACTACCGACCAGGCAAGTCTGATTATCCCGTCTCCCTTCGAGGGGAGAATCTGAGAGAAGATGTGCCTCCGAGTGCTGCCTTGATTCTGAATGGTAACGTTTTCTCTAGAACTCTTGGCGATCTTGTCCTGGACATGAAAGCGCGCATGCAGGCTGGTGCGTACATGTGGCATTATGAACGGTTTGGGGTCACACCGACGGTCATCCGGGACGCCCTGATCACCATTTCCCAGGTCATAGAAGACTACACGCTGAAGTAGCTGTTTACTTAGCTAGTCTCCTTCCAGCGCCGCTCAATAGCCGTGCTCAACCACTTAAGGGCGTCGTCAAGGCCCTTTCCCGTAGTTCCGACCGTTTCCACGACCTTCACTTCGTGATCCTTGACGTTCTGTAGGTCTAACATGCTTGCCACGGCGTCCCCGGACATGGCACCGTCTATGTCCTGCTTGTTGGCGAGGATGAGGATGGGAACACCTGAGAGCTCTGGGGCTGTTAGTACGCCCTCAAGAGCCGTCCGAGCCTCCTCCATGCGTGCTTTACTGTGGTCTGCTGCATCGACGACGAAGATAGCAGCGTGCTTATCGACATAGTAGTGAACCCAGATATTGCGGAACTCGGACTGGCCACCGATGTCCCACACGTCGAGCTCCAGCTTGCCCTTTTTTACTGTCTGCAGGGTGAAGCCCATCGTCGGGATCGTCTCCACGGTCATCCCGTAGGCCATCTGATGGAGGATCGTCGTCTTCCCAGCGGCGTCGAGCCCGACCATGACGACGCGTGCTTGGCGGGAGCCGAAGAGGGACTGGATGAGCCGGCCGAGGGCGATGCCCATTTTTGGGTCACCAAGCCTGCAGATCAAGCCCTCTTGTGTTTATTTGGCGCTGTCAAGGCGCTCAGGCCTCGCTTAGCTCAGTTGGTAGAGCGTTCGGCTGTAGAGTCCGCAGTCACCGAACGGTCGCTGGTTCGAATCCGGCAGCGAGGATTTTCCCAATGCCCCCTGCGCGCGTCCGGCTTCCCCCCGGCCACCGCGTCGACCACGTCAGCCCGCGCTTCCATCCTCGCCACCCCGCCCCGCCAGCCGTGGCGCGCCGGCCCGTTCCGCTCCACCCCGCGCTAGTCCCCCGGTCCAGGTCCCCGACTGCTCTTGACTCCCTAGCGCATCCCGAACCGTCTAGGTACGCTTCCTGCTACCCATCAGGAGCCCAGGCTCAGAATTCCTTCCGCCGCCGGAGGTTTGGAGCCGCGTATGTCGAGTCACAAGGAAGTTCGGATGCCGGGCAGCTCGAGGAGATGCTCCGGATTGAACGGGCCCTCGCTCAGCCACGAACAGACCAAATGCTTCTGGAGCGGCTTGCCATTGGGAACGTGTTCCGAGACCAGCTTGTCGATTCTGGTGCTCGAGGAAATTCAGCTCCTCCTCCTAGAAATAAGAGCTTCGGGCCCGTCATATTCGATGGAAACCATAACACCATTTCGATGAGCACAATCACAAATACCACCCTGCAGACCGATCGCTCCTTTCCGCTCACTACCAGCGAATCCGGGTTTTCCAGCATTTTGACATGTGGCTCCGATGGCCTCAATAATAGCACACTGTGTCCTGGAGAAGCAGAGCCCGTAAAACTATCTGAGGAGAGTGCATTGCACCCTGGACTGCACTTGGAGACAGGCATAAGCTCGCCTCATCCGACTATTTTAGATAACACTGCCAACGAAGACACGCTTAACACCACTGGGATGCTAAGCATCAGCTCTGGTATAAAGGACGCACCGCAGACAGCAATGAGCTCACTGGGTCACGAGCCCTGTGTTACATTTGTCGATGCCCACGAAGATGAAAAAGAGCACGAAGACTTTCTCGCCGCCGACTGCTCCTATAGCTCTTCGGTTATCACCCCGATGGATACTCCCTTCCGAACAGCTCCTCTTACGTGCAATGGGTACTATAGTAATTTACTATCGACTATGCATAGAGCAGGTCTTGTCGGTGCACAAATGCATGCTAAGAAGAATTTCCTTTTAGATGCAGCGGAATCAGGCCTATCTGTATCAAATGTATTGGCACACTTTGGGATCAAGCCTCTAACAGACTCTCTTACTTCTGCCCATTCCACCACACTGAGATCTAAAGCAGCACAGAAGATGCCCGCTCGTCGCTCTATTAGTTCCGACACACTACAGAGGAAGTCTATCTTGGTTCCAGCTCCACGAAGCTTCAGCAATAGTGCAGCCCATATCGATGCCGTTACGGATAGTAGTAGGAGTCTATCTGCCAAACAGTCAATTAATTCTACGTCAAACTCATTGCTCGACCATTCTAGTAAAAAAGATAAGGACTCGTTCACTGAGCAATCGCGTGTAGCCCTTGAACTTGGTGAAACTAGCGCAGATCACAAGGTATCAATCAAGCTGGTCGAGGTATCAAAAAATGATGCCCTTAAGTGGGCTACGATTGAGCGGCACAATCAACAATCCAGTTTTCCCCAAGAGAAACAGCAAGAACCCCAAGGCCTTATAGGATTAACTAAAAGGGTTTGTCATGTCTTACCCTCCTTAATAGATCGAATACCGGATGCAGTTATTCTTGATGCACTACAAGGTAGCACAGCAACCCCGATGGACGCTGTGCCTAGCACTTTAAAGTCGGCCTCTGCTCTCCGCTCTGATCTTCGTAACAAACCCATGACTACAGAAGAGCAAGATGTCCTTGTATCGAATGCTAGATCTGCTCTTAAATCTTTGAGAATGAGTAGCTCTTTACCATCAGCTTCTGCTTTGAGACATATAGACACAGGAGCCCAGAATGATTTTAGCAGATCAAGAGTTATAGTTGCAGACCAACGGCATCTATTGGCTTCTAGTAAAAAACTAGGGGCCAGCTCAATCGGAAATAATGTTGAAAATAAGATGACTCCTCTTTTCATCACTAAGTATAAAGACAATCTACAAAGTGTAGATCTTGATATAATTACTACAACTAATAAAGATTGGAACTTTGGCAATGAGATGGGTGGCGGTAATAAGGCCACTAACATGCGCTATAATAGAAGAAGCCCAACTTTTACAATAAAAGGGAGAGATGGTGGCCTCACAGATATACCCCTTGAGGCGCGATGTGAATCGCAAAAGGAGCCCCCTGGTGGCTCTCTGCCTACCGTATCCTTAGCCAGTATCCCTACATCATCAGTGGACGCTCGAAACAACGTACAATCAAAGAACAATCCAATAGAAAGCTTCATAAACGCTCGAAGAAGCGCCCGCTTTACAGAAAAGGGTATGGTCACACAGCCAATTACCTTTGACCATACCACAGGAGAGTTTCTATATTCGGAGCTATCGAGCGAGATAGGGAGGTTTTCTAATGAACTGGCCGTCCTTAAGAAGCAGCTAGCGTAGCTTGATTTCTAAAGCTGAGCGGACACCGACGACCAGAGTGGATCGTTCGTGATGTACTGGGAATGGGTAGACATCACAAGGAGTAACGCTATTAGAGTGTCAGAGATGAAGAAACCTCTTAGTGGGCACAGGTTCTAGTCGAGTAAAGGCCTCTTTCAGTGGGTATGTTAATAAATATGCCGCTTGGTAGGCCTCCTTTCACTCCAGTTGATACTCAGTGTGCAGCACCAGTTGCCAACAGCATACTGAATGTTACACAGTCGCGTGCTACATTAACGCACCCTACTACTTGTACTCTTGAAAACTGTATCGAATGTGTAATATCCGACGACACTGAATACTGCGTCTTGTGCTATGGAGATAACCTCGGCCCAGATATTGATGGCCACTGTGTCTCTTGCAATATAGACAATTGTCTTCAGTGTAGTACTGATATCTTTATCTGTGAGCTCTGTACAGATGGGAATCCACCGGTACTAGATAAGTGTACAACAGATGTAATTTCTTGTGCAGATCCACATTGCATTGATTGTCATGATGGAAGTGAGTTTTGCTCTGTCTGCGAGCCGGGGTACTATTTGCAAGAATATTGCGTCTCTTGTAGCTATATTCACTATGACTGTTTAGCTTGTGCAGAGGGAATGTGTACAGAATGCTCCCCAAGCGACTCCTCTGGTCGTTCTATGTGTGTGGCGTGCGACATGCTCGGCTGCCAGTACTGTAGGATTCTGTACAACGATAGAAATAAATCCATTATCAAGCAATGCGTCACCTGCTATCAGGGATACCTATTGGTGCGGGACAACTCCTTGTGCATTAGGTCTAGCGAAACAAACTGTGCAATCCTTAATTGCCGCAGATGCACTACTGCAATCCCAATAGTCTGTCTTGAATGTGACACCCTTTACGCACTTTATCAGAATGCCTGTATCCTATGCACCATCCCGAATTGCTTGGAGTGCAAGATTGAGGCGTCACAAGACATTGTCTACGAGACTTGTGTGCTATGCAAGGATGGCTATTCCTATTTGCTGAGAGACGCACAAAATGTCACATCGCAGGGGTTGTGTGTTCCAATCCTTAAAAATATTAATCAGACTATCAATCCAATAATTCTTCTTGGCTTTGTCTTCGTTGTTCTTGGGTTAGCTCTTTTAGCTGCCGGGTGTATGTTCGTTTATCAGCTACTAGAAAAGAACGAAACTCGTAAAGATTAAACTCTGTGCTTCTTTCCAAAAACTAAAATCCATAATGCAATCAATACTCACCACTGGCTTGCCTAAACCGTTCCACGGTTCAAAGGATGCACAGTTCTTGCAGCTCAGTGGCTCTTCCTCTGGAGAGTTGATCCTTTTTACATATACTCCTACTTCTTCAGATAAATCAGATGTCCACCAGGAGTCCTTCCTTCTCTTTACTGGGGCGAAGAATGAGGAATTATATAATGAGCCTGGCCAGGTTGTTTGTTGCACGCATGACTTGAGCCAGATAACTCGATTCTTCGATCGAAAGCTCCATATCCATGTTCGCTCCCCGACAAACACCTATCCTTGCACTAAGACCTACAGCTTGAACACGTGCACTCCAAAGTTTGCCTCCCTGATAACGCTTAATACGGGCCAATCTGTCTTAGTGGTTTTGGGGGCTTTAGTTCAGAAGCTGTCTTCAAATGAGGTTTCAAAGTACTTCAGCACATGCTCTCATCAAGATCCAGTCAAGATTGCTGCCTCATATACTTTTCTTTATGTTTTACACAGAGAGACTGGCTCTCAGATCAACTCCTTCTTGATACCAATCAAGCGAAAGAATAGCATCGCTGATATAGCTTACGATACAGCCGGGCTTCTTCATATCTACTACAGGAATAGCCAGGCAATTCTTCTAGAGCTTACTGTGAAGCCCTTGGAGTTTTACAATCTAGAGTTTACAAAGGATACCGTCTCTCTATTAGATTCACGCGGAGAGTCTGTTAGGCCTCTCTCTCCTTCAGTCACACAAAGTACTCTTCGGCTGGAGGCGCTTCATGCTTCTAGAATAAGCGCATCAGGGCCTCTCTTTGGAAGACTATCCTTTTCTTCACTTACCCTGCATATACTCTGTGACTATGTTAGTGCCAAGTGCATTTGTCATGTGTACGAGGAAGACTCAGAATCCAATGAGGTTTACACCCTCTTCAACGAGACCCTCTCTAATACAGCACTATGGATATCTTCACAGCATGATAAGTTGTACTATGTGAATTCGGGCGCACCAACCCTTCAAGTGCTCGACGTCGCTGAGCTGATGGGGTATGTGCTACAGAAAAAGCAATCTCTTTGCAGATTTACTTGGACAAGTGATAACGCAAAATTCTTCAAGGGGTTCTGTGAGTCATCTTCGTCCCCAATAACACTAATCAGTAGAGAAGACTTTGAAGTATACCTAGAAGCGCTACAAAATCAGCAACAGACAGCATCAATCACCAGTCAGTCAAACGCTCCTGATGATTCTAATGTTCTCGAATCTAACCCATCGCTTCTGGCGGACTTTTCAGTACTGTCTAACTCCGTTATCTCCGAGCTTGCACAAGAGCGTTCTGACTCTGCTGAACTGGATACGGCAATGGAGCGTGACGCCGTCAATGCCACGGGTACAGATGTACCCAATTCATCATTTGACGACCTATCTGCACGTGTGCTTACTCTCGAGGAGACCCTACGGATACAGTCTGCGGATCATCGGAAGCTGATCAAAGAGCTGGAAGAGTTTTACGATGCAATTGGTAGTATTGCAGACAAACAGGCCAAGCTATCGAGGAAGCTTGACGACTTTATGAAAGTGCACATGAAGGACACACCAGCGAGCTTGGTGGACGCAGCAAAAGTAGCACCTATTGGTATGTCCGCCACGTCAAAGGATCAGGCACAAACACTAGGAGAGAATCTGAAGACCTTGGCAGTGACATTATATAGAATTGTGGTTGATCTTACCGGTCTTGCTGTTAAACTAGTCGAGCGGTTTGGTGCTAAGCTGTCAATGCGCAAGGACATGTAGCTGTATCCTACTTTCCCTTCTTTCCTTTACTACCTTTTTTCCCCTTGCTCCCCTTTTTCTTCTTCTTTTCGGGGTCCGGCGGGTCTAGAGCCAATCGCCACGTGTCTTGTAAATACTTCCGTGTAACTTCTAAGCGCATGTTTCTGGCGTCAAAGAGGGTTTCGTGCATACGCTGTTTAAACGCCTCCTCCTCTTCCCACCGCTTCTTTTCCTCCATGTTTTCCTCATCCTGGCGCTCCATCTCGAAGATCTTCTCGCTGTTCTGCTTCTTTACTTGCTCTAAGTGTGCAATTTCGCCCTCTAGTCTTCCTATAACCTCTTCCGATTTAAGGAGCCAGTCCCCGGCAGCCTTTGTCATCTGTTGCCCATCATCTTGGAGAATCTGGTGAAGAATCTCATGAGAAGCCTCCTCCTGCTGCAGCACAGCGGCTATGTCGTTGAGAAGGTTTTGGCCTTTGCGGAGTTCGCCGGTGCGCAGTCGATCAGCTTCATTGTTAGCAGCCACCAATTCTCGTTGGTAGAGACGGACCGTGTCAGTAATCCGAGTGCGTTGGGTAACCAATTCCTCTCGCAGTTCTTTAAGATGCTCTTGCTGCTCCGTCAACGTCTTCTGATGCTCAGAGCGAGTTTTATCTATTTCTTCTTGGAGCTCGCGGACTGCATTCTTGGCCTTTTGTGCTCGTTCCTCTAGCCTCTTCTCCTCTATGAGAACCATATGCGCTTCTGAAACGGTGCGATCAAGATCAGTATAGCTGTGCTTTTGCTTCAGCTCAGCATAAGCTGTCGTTAATAGCTTGTGGACATAAGAGCGATGTGCCTGGGTTTTCCTCAAGTTTTCAGAGACAGACGGGTTTTCTCTGAGGTTTCTGCAGAGCTCGCTTGTTGCAGCCTTAATCGCTTTGCTTATTTCCGTGACTTCGGCGTTTGATGCCTGTATAACGGCACGAGTGCTGTTGTTTTGCAGAAGGGCGTTCCTATTATCTATAACCTTAATCAGTTGATCCTCTAGCGCCCGCTGCTTTGTGATAATGCGAGAGATCTCCGTACCGACATAGAGAGTGAGCTCGTCTCTATGTGTGGCTAAGTCTGGTGCAAGGTCGTCAAGGAGGGCAAGCTTATTCACAGCGTCCTCGATAGCGGTCAGGGCAATATGAACATCAACAGCATTAAGTGTTGAGGTTGTACCATAGTCATTGTGGTCCGTCCCTAAATTCTCGCTCATGGAGGAGGCTAGATTTTTGGATTTACTACTCGATGCCTAATTTGATCTGGTATATCCGTGCCTGTTGATAGAGGGATTCCAGGAGCCCATATAGCTCATCCATAGTCTGGCAGGGTATCCGGGAGCTAACTGGGACCCCCAGTGCGGTGGCTAGACAGAGTAGCTGTGACTGGAGGCGCTGATGCTTCTCTTGGAGGGATGAAAACTTGTAGTCCCAATAGTTGGCTGCAAGCTCCCGAGCGTCGGGGTCATTCGTGGATAGCTTGTATGCTAGCTCCCGCTGGGCGGTCAAGTGGCTCGTTAGTGATGTTGCCTCAGTCTCTAGTGCCGTCTGACACGACTCTAGTTCATATAGCCGGTGGTTCAGCGCCGTCATTCGTTCGCAGATAGTTAGATACTCATTCTTATTCTTTGCGATTGTTGATTCGAGCGTCTGGAGAGCTTTCTTAGCCTTCTCCTGCTCGGAATCTATTCGCAGCACCAGCTTTTGGAAATCCTGTGGACACTTCTGTAGGGTATCATCCGGAGTTATGTTCTCCATTTGCTTCTGAAGGTTCTGTGTGTTCAGTTGCGCGCCCGCTTGTGCGGCGTTATCTGAAGGCTTGGAAAAAGCAGACGGCAAAGCCCCTCCAAAATTAAAGCCAGATGCGGTAGTCGTTGCATTGTTGGCGGCCTTAAACCCACCAAAGGTAGGAGCATTGGCAGAAGCAAAGGTTGATGCCCCGGTTGCAGGGGTTGCTGCAGGGGTCGTCGTGGCTGCTGATGCCGCGGGTTTTCCAAATGTGAATCCGCTAGTGCCGAACCCTGCAGCAGCCGTAGCTCCTACAGTGGGAAATGCTGAGACGGCAGGTGCCGGAGTTGGCGTGTTGTTTAGTCCTCCTGGAGCAGAAGCCGTGGCTGCTCCCTGTTGCCCAAACGTTCCAAAGGTGAACGGCGCCTGTGTGGTCGTCGTAGTCCCCGTGGCTCCACTGCTAGAAGCAGCATTGTTCCCAAATTGAAAAGCCATGCTCTTTTTTGGAACTGTCTTAAAAATTTTAAATATTGCAGATTGTAATGGGTGAAAATTTAATTTAGTCCACAGAACAGGAAACCATCGAGTAGTGCTATTCTAATCAGCGCTTTTCCCCTACAGAGACAAGCTACAGGGAGTGCAGTATTGTAGGCCCGAATGCTCCATTTGACAGTATCATAAACTGCTAAGAACCCACTTCCATCCCATCTCTTACCGATTGCTATTACATAGGTGATGGTTTTGGATATGCGTAGCAGACCAATGGAGATAATGTCACGGATGGATGGGGATTCAATAGATTTTAGAAGCGCTAGAGCTTTTAGAGCAATACTGTTGTCTCTACAACGTGTTTCTCCGAAGACCTGTCTTTCAGTGAGTCTTGCCTGATCACCCTCCTGGTCTACGATCAATACACGGCCTTGTTCAAGTATCACGGCGGCAGTGTACGGAGTCGTTGCCACAGTCCAGGGGAAGGAGACGCAATCGATAGTCTGGATCTCCTCCAGTGTAATGTGCGGTACACCATTGTGCTCCTGCGCAACTGACACACGGTAGGTCTTTCCTTCCGCAGTAATTATGATGGGGTCCTGACCTATAACCGCCACTACTCCAAGGATTGTGCACCCCCCGTCTCCCCGCTCTAAGAAGAATGGCTCCAGGAATCGTCCCGATACTGCAAACAAAAGAGGTAAAAATGGCGAGATTACACAAAGATATGGATGCTTATGTGTTACGTTGGCTATGTAAAAGAAATTGAGCAATGCAGAAGCCCGTTTAGCTTGCGCTTCCTGTTTGTCAAAGAGAGTCCCTAGGAAGCCTGCCGTTGAATGAGACTTGTATACCTGAGGGGTATCATGAATTGTCATACCCGAAGACATACTCAACACAAAGGTGATAAAATACACAACTGTGCTGGTACACAAAACCACAGCTACTTCATACAATGATCTATCACGGAGTGTCTTATTAATATGCCTTATGTATATTGTGTCAAAAAGCCGTGGAGAACGAATTTTATCCCCTGTAAGATACTTCACTTCTGTGACGCTTTGCCAGCGCCGCGGCTCCCCTAATCGTCGAGAGCAATCAAGAAGGAAAAGGCCAAAATAATTTGCCCTTTGGTTATGCATACAGCGAAGTTGCAGGCATCCCAAGTGGGTATCAATATGAAAGTATAACTGGGCCTCTTCAGATGATTCTGCAAAGAAGTTAACAAGGTGTTTGGAACCAAGAAGAAACTCACTCAGAATTGGCGGCGTACTTATAATTGAGCACGGGTGCAGTAACAGTTTGTCTACTAGGGTTGCCTTTGTCTTATCAGCGATGTTATGCAGTACAAAGCCGCATGCTGAGCTATAATATCTGTTGGAGTTAAGCATACATTGGAGTAGCCGTTTTAACGTCGAGCCAGGCTGGCAATTAATCCAAGCAATAATAATTCTTTGAATCATCCACAGAGAAAATCTTTGGGCTGTCGCCGTGACATTCCCAATTGTAGACGAGGTTAGTGGTGCGCTTATTGGTGCTGAATTACTCATTTGAGGTCTCGATTTTGCAGTATTAACGAGATGTGCCAGGACATCCTCTGCAGCCGGAAACACCACTTGAATGCTGTCTAGCATTGCTCCCAACGCTGCCTGTTTAGATACCACGGTTACGTCCACCCGTGCGTCGCTTTTTGGCATAAACCACGATTAACCTCCCTCAGACCAAAAAAGTGGCATCTAGAACTTCGCCGGGTCACCTCTACGCCAGCCCCACACCAGGGGTGCAGCTTCCGCTCCTTTCACAACGCACTATCTCACCTACTGCTCGTCTGTCATATCAAGGTTCACGGCTTGGCTTTGGCAGTAAGCCCGAGGCATCAGATCTGCACACCTCCGGAAGCAGATCTTATGGCGCAACACTGAGAGGATTCAACCTATCGATGGCGATTGCACATGACGACACAAGGCGGTCTGCATCATTTCAACCTCGCCGCCGCTCTGCGCTGACAACATCTCTGGCTAATATGAGGGAATCCGGGTACGACCCGACAGAGCCAGGATCGATTGCCACAATTGGTCTTTATCCTCTTCGCACTGGTACCTCAGAATCTCAAACTAACTTGTTGCTCACAGATTCTAGAATGAAGTATTCGGACATCTGTGACTCACTTAAGTCATCGGGTACAGAGCTCTCCGATCAGGCTGCTCGATACTCTCCATCGCAGAACAAACAACTGACTCTATCTGAAGCCTCAACTGGCGAGCCAAAAAGCTCTGACAAGGCCGCAAAGGGTACTTTCCTTACCAGTTTAGAAACAGTGACGGCACCGTCTCTAACAGAAGCCGTGCTGACTCGACCCGATTTGGTTACCACTTCGGTGCCTGATGATCCAATATTAACAGGAGAGGTTTTAATTCCACCAAGATACGCAAAGAAGACAGACTTCTCTCCGCCGTTTACAATGATGCCGCGTGGACCAATTCGAAAAATGGTAATAGATCGCAATAGAACAAAATCCTTGCTTGATAGAGGTCTGCTAGCCTCTCATGAAGGGCTCACCGAAGAAGACAGACGTCTCATCGCGGGTCCAGACATAGAGAGATGTCTGATGAGTCCTCGTGCTTCTGAGTTTATTACGTACGCATACAAACGAGTATGTAATCCGCTTGAACATATCAATGATGACATCCCCTCTTCTAAGCGGTTGACCACTACGCGGGAGGGTCACAGAGGCATCAGCTCCACAAGCAATCATGGTTCCCACCTTTATCAAGATGTATGCGGGCTATACAGCACCTATCCACACCACGCTGTCCCCAAACAGAGTATTAGGCCTCCCGCCAATTTAATGAAAGCTCTCTGGAACCAGCCACTAACCCCACGAACGAGAGACAGAGAATATATAAGAATGGCAACGCTGCAGCCTCCTGAAACTCACTACAAGCATCTCTACAAACATGAGAGGTCTCCCTCAGGGCTCACCTTCGAAGAGATGCTGAAGTATGTACCACAGAATGAAATAGAGTATAACATTTTTAATGTGTACCGTTGGCGTCCTACGTGGCACGACCTTAAGGGATGGGGCGACCCACACCCATTGCCATCAATTGCAGACTTGTCGATTGAAAATATTGCCTCTATAGAGCCGCAAGCTACACGACATACTGTAGATATAAATACAATGAAAACCTCTGCTGAGTAAAGTGTGTTAGAAAATCCTCTCTTTGATTGATTGATACAACTGCATAGCGTCGATCCGATTTGTCTAACACCTGAAAGTCACTTGCGTACAAGCACTCTATAGAAAAAGGTATGACCGTTTGGACTAAAGACTCTACGGTAGTTGCTTTGTCCAATCAAAATAAATTAATGACTAAAGCCTTCTTTCATACCGCTGAAGAGATAATAGAGTGCATGGGTGACGTCATTGATGAGGGTGCATGGGGTGCTGAGCGCCTTCTTAAGAATCATCCTAGCAGGGCTGTTCGGGAAATTAAACTCAAAAGCATGGACTCTTGTCTTCGAGAAGCTGTTGAAGCAGAGTTGGCAATCCTCCCCCTCCTGAACCATCCACACATTCAGACGTGTGATCAAGTACTTTTGAGCGGAGAGTTCGCGTATGCAATTGTTAAGCATAGACCGAAGACACTTGCCACTTTAATTACCAAGTATCGGGCAGAAAACCGTTTCATTCCCGTAGAGACAATGTTCTTTGCTGCCAACCAGATTGCAGCGGGCCTTGCATATCTACATGCAGAGAAAGCCGATAGGAGCACAACACCCGTTCCAGCTATCCTTCATAGGTCCATAAGGCCTGCATCCATTCTGGTCAGTGAAGAAGAGACGCAGTTTGCTGTCGCCGGTTTTGGACGTCATCGCGAAGCTCCTCTGGGAGCTCTGAGCCCATATGAAGCTCCCGAAGTGGCATCCGGTGGGGAGCATAACAAGAACTCAGATGTTTGGAGCGTCGGCGCTGTTATTCTTGAACTTATCACCCTGAAGCAACCTGGGGTCTACGAGCATGAGCCTATCCTCGAAGGGTTGCCACAGAGAGCCCAAAACTTGGCTAGACTTGTATGTTACCGCGTCCTTCGGCAAAATCCTGAAGAACGTGCAACAGCTGATGAACTCGCAGATGCGGTCCAAGCACTGATGGACGCAGAGAACGTGTCTAGAGCACTAGGGTATTGTAGGAACGTAGCTGCTAGAGATAAGGTGCACATGGCTCGCTATCTTGAGTTTCTAGATAATCAAAAGTATCTGCAAGCATCCTTAGCGGAAGTGCAAACAATGAGCATGCGGCATGCAAGTCAGATAGAAGCCCTTGAAAGAAACTGCAACGCCCAGGCCGCGCAAATACAGTCTCTTGAAGCAGAGTCTGCAGCTTTAAAGGCCACTGTTGAGCGCTTAGGCTTCTCTGCCGGGCTACTGGCTGCTGTGCGTAACAATGATCTTGACGCAATTCGAATATTTGTTGATAAAAGACTCGGTATTAGAAAGCATGATAGTAATGGCACAACAGCACTTATGGTTGCTGCCGAGCGAGGTAGCACAGAGGCTGTTGAACTATTAGTAGCTAAAGAGAGGCGTCTCTTGGACAATAATGGTCGGACGGCCCTCATGTATGCTTCTGTTGGGGGGCATCTTCCAGTTGTTGAACTACTTTTACAGCATGAGAAAGGTATCAAGGATAAAGATGGCCATACTGCACTCACGCTGGCCCTCGACAATAACCATCTTGACATTGTTCGGCTTCTCCTCAAGCACGAGAAGGATGTAGCGAGATGGTCACCGCTTATCTGCGCCGCTGCTACGGGCAACCTCGAAGCGGCCAAAAACTACCTTGGCACTAGGACCAAACGGGACAGCTGCGGAAACACGGCTGTCCTCATTGCCGCAAAGGTCGGAGATGAGAACATGGTTGAGCTCATCGACCCCACAGACAACTCCGGGATCACTGCCCTTATGCGGGCCGCAGCCTCTGGAGAAACCCAACTTGTGAAAGCCCTCGTCCCCATCCAAGCAAAGCGGCAAACTAGTGCATTACGTTATCACGAGGTCGGAGCGAAAAGCTGCAAATTCAATTCAGGCTCTACAGCGCTTATGTTCGCTGCAAGGTTCGGTCAGGAAGAAGCCGCACGCATACTTGTAGGAAGTGAGCTAAACATGACTGACAACTGGCATACCACTGCACTCATGCACGCTTCTGTTGATGGCCGGTCTTGCGTTGTGCCGCTCTTGCTGCAGGAAGCAGGGATGCAGAGCAGTGACGGCTATACTGCTCTCATGATTGCTTCTGAGCGGGGCCACTCTGAGGTTGCTACCCTCCTGCATCACAAGGAAGCACGAATGCAGAATGAGGAACTATGGACTGCCCTCATGATTGGCGCAGTCCATGGCTACAATTCAATCACTTATCTTTTGGCAGAACACGAGGCCCGCATGCAAGACAAGAATGGGACAACGGCCTTAATGAAGGCAGCAGCGACCGGGCATCCCGAAATTGTGATTTCTCTGCGCGACAAAGAGGTAGGATTTCAGGACAAGTGGGGCTGGTCAGCTCTCATGTGGGCAGCGTGTGCCGGTGACGCTGACACCACTAAGCTACTTGCTGACCACGAGAAGGGCTTGAGGGCTACGCAGAAGAGAGAGGAGTATCCACCGGGTATCACTGCCCTTGGTGTGGCGAGGATGAAGATCTATTCTAAGGTCGACTACCAGGTCGTCATAGATATCCTGTCCCAATATCCTGAAGAGGAGTACTTACCTAAGCCTATATCTAATGGATAATCTAAATACTAGAGTTTCCTGCTGCTCTCTGGACTATATATCATTACTAAAACCATCCCAGCAGACTTTTATATATCAATCCAACTTGCGTTTGTTGTCAATGTATATATAAAGTTTTAGAATTTCACACTGGGCTACTGGGCTCGTATCTCAGTGTCTTCGCTTCTAAATATGACTTCTAAAATGGAAAGTAAATCCTCCACTTACTCGCTCAATTGCCGCAGAGCCACAACTTCAGCTTGTTCTTTAGAATTCCAGAAGCCTCCTTTTTAGATTACAGATTCAAATGCAGACAACTTTAAGCAGCATTTCCGAGGCAATAACTGTGTCCCAGATACTAGCAAGTATATTGGAGACCGAATCTAGCATCTTCTCCTTCCCAGAACTCGCAGAAATCATCGATTTGACCACGACATATAGCCTTCTATTAGCAAAGAAGATATGCACACACCCGGAGGCCATCAAAAGGGTCAAGACAGTAGATATGCATCTACTCACTAGGAACGCTCACCAGTGGATCACCGAGTCCCTCTTGGAAGATAATGCTAACTCTCTAGAGGCAATATTCGACGCTAATGCACAAGCTACTGAGTCTGTGGGACGTGTTTGCGGGGTGATTGATGTGATAAATATGCTAAAAGAAGCGCATATAATACCTGATATTGTTGATTTAGGGACTGTTAGTCATGCATTCCAGCAAAACTGTGGCACCGGTCGGAAAATAGATGCATATCACTTCCTTAAGCTTCTGGAAGAAATTACTAACAAGAGTCCAAGACTGCTCTATCAACTTGTTCATCAGCTTTTAACGCACAATGGGTATACGATAGTTAATAAGGCCAATCCAGCAAATGACATCATATATGCCTCCGATTCTTTGCCAACTAAATTAACTATGAGTGAGACCATGACAAAAAGCGATCTTGTTGGTGCTCAGGCTGATGAGTTGCTCGATGCCGATGAATCGGAAACAAAACTTTCTAACAAAATAGAACGGCTGATAGAGCATAATGTTTGTAACTCCCGCTCCACTCTCGTGAACGACTTGCTGACCATGTCGCACCATGCAAAATATATCTCGTCCCCTACAAAGGTTTGTGCTCAGCCGCACTCAGCTTTACAAGCAAGGCCATCCGTGGCATGTGGCGCACCTACCATACGTCCAGCTTCTGCAGACATAAGCAAAAGGGGATCTGCTCATGAAGGTCAGCTAAATGCAGATCTTATTGCAGTTTACTCTCGACTGTTCTATGCAAAGTATAGAAGCTTGCTCATAAAGAAAATAAATCCGACTCTGATAATGCCCGGTGGCCGCACGTATCAGCTACGACACAAGTTGGGCTTTATGTACGACTCCATTAAACGGTTTTATGGCACCACACAGTATGTGTCCTTTAATAGCGCTTTAAGCTTTTTGCTAGTTCACATGAAGCACTCCGGATTGACACGGAGGTATCTTTCTGAGATAGTAATGAAATCATTAGATGTTAAGCTGGGTGGGCAGTACGTCATGAGCGAATTGGGATTTGCAGAGATGCTCTTTATAGCGGCACTTAGCATATATCACAATGACAACGGAAAGTGTGACATGATGACGATAGAGGAGAAAGTAATGAGAGTAATAACTATTATTGTAGAGAATAGGTGAGTCTTTATGGCGATAAGCACTCAGTTAAACACTCAGTGCATCTATAATGCATGGTCAGACATCATTAGACACGAAGAGGTGCTCACGCTCAATGTTTTTCTTTTCTTAATAACACTACATACTAGAATTACCGACAGAATAGAAACCGCTGCGGAAACAATATCTGCCACAAAGAGGCAGATTAAAAATGTTTGCTGAATGACCAATTTGTTTGGATGCGTAGTAAGAAGGTCCGGCAGAGGCACCCAGTTTGCCCCTCCAACATAACTCTCTATGTTAAATGCATTGATGCCCCGTGCAATCTTCCGGATCCTATCTGGACAGCTGCTTTTTCTGGTGGAGAGTGGATCGAGGACTAACCAGTAATCACCATTAATTTCATCTGTACCCCAGCCGATAATGACTACACCGTAGGATACATCTGCATAGAAGTATCGTCTGTTTGGGAAGCCTGTGCTTGTGGTGGGATAAGAAGAGGGCAGAAAATCCTCTTCTGTGGTGTGCTTGCAAGAGTACCAATCACTGTTAGGCTTAATTCCTGCTATAACAGGACCATTGCGGTAAATTTCCCACATTATCTCTGACGGCGATGTGACGGCTCCCAAATATCCTCCAATTGGGTAATAATTTGTGAAAAAATATCGACGTGAGGCTTGGGCAGGCACTGAACAATATCGTACATTATCACCGGGCCTGGCAGGATAAGCATCGGTGGTTAAGATACCATAGGTTTCTGCAAACAATCCCACCCCTTCAAAATAGCCACCCGCGCAGCCCTGGCCGTACTGGCTGCAGTCGAGGACGTGGCGGGCGGAGAGGAACGTCTGCTGCCCGAGCGGGTCTGTCCGGTTGCTCGCGACCATCACGCGCGCCATCATGGCCGCCAGCGCCGCCTCCACGTAGCTGCTGTTGCACCCCCGGCCGGGGGAGGCGGGCGGCGCGGCCGGGAGGAACGAGGCCCCGCCGACGTCCCCCCACGACCAGGCCGCAGGGGGCGGGTCTCCGTAGTGCATGTCAAAGCCCTGTGGGGACCCATAATCACTCGCAGGAGCGTACATATGTAGCCGCGTGAGGTCCTGACTATTAATATTTGTTGCGTTTGGAACCAAGGGCTGTATCAGAGCAGCATATAAACAATTCTGATATCTGCTCTTTATACCATCTTGGCGGGCCCAGCCATGCCCTGGTTGGCTTTCGCTACAGATGGACACTGTCTTTGCGTGTCCCTCAGACGATATTGTGACTGTCTTACTTAGGAAAAAATAACGCATGCCTTCGATTAGGATATCGACACCAGCCATGTACACGGGGCTCCACCGCCCTGCACGACCTCCACTTGTGTACGCAATACCCTTTGGCAGGAGGGTCAAATAAATCTTGTCTCCGTCTTTCGGGATAGACGTTTCGCACTCGAGAGTGTCCGTAGTAACTTCAAATTGGCGCGATAGCGTAAAACTCCATAGCCCATAATACTGATCCTCAAGGCAGCGCACGGGTGTATTCGATAAAGCAAGTGCTAAAGCCACAAATATCCACATGAGCGCTTCATGAAGAATTTCCAATATTTTTTGATCATTTACTTTTATGTGTTTCCGCAGGAGCTAGCATCTTAGCGCAGCGCTTGTATCGGTCCTCGCTGATGAAGGGAAAAGGCATGGCTAAAGCGTGCTCATAGGCGCTCCTATTGTCTCTATCGACTATGTCATTTTCGCGATCCTTCAGCAAGCGCACGCACTCGGGATACCCGGCGCGAACAGCTATGATGAGCGCAGTAACATCCTGACCATCACAGTATCTAGATTCTGCCAAAAGATACTTTAGACACTCTATGTGGCCCTTTTGAGCCGTATACATAAGGGAGGTCATCATTCCTGAGTTCTGGATCCCCATCTCGCAGAGAAGAAGCTTAACGCAGTGCAGGTTCCCTCCTCTTGCTGCGCGCATAAGCGCTGTGTCATCATACCAGAGCTTTCCGGCCTCGTGCAAGTACTTCTTGACTCCTTCTGTGTCCCCGTCCCACGCCGCTTTCATCAAGTTAGTACGCTCCGCTACTACCTCTCCTTTCCGCTTCTTCACTGAGACGCAGAGGTTGCGTTCCACTATGCGCCTGCAAAGCATCGGCAGCACTAGATAGCTCTTGTGCTCTATTCCCAGTTCCATCATTTGGCTCGCATGCAGGTCAAATGTATCCATGTACCTCCTGACTCGAACAAGACTGTTGTCAATGATCGCCTGTTTTAGGGCATCCAATGAGCTACCCTCATCTCTAACCCTATCACATCCTTCTTCCGGGCTAATAGCAGACAGAGAGCTTGGGGTATTCTTGAAGATGTGTGGGAACCTCTTTAGAAGATGGGCTCTTGTCGTCAGAAATGGTTCCTCGTTGCACAGGTCTGCTGCTGATGGTCTGTCAAGAGGATCGAATGCTAAGCACGAGCTAATAGTGGATAATAAGCAGTCAAACATTACAACCTCTTTTTCGTTGTTCAAAGTGGGACGGATCATGGACCGAATGCCATCAATAATAACGCTAACAGCCGCTGCTATATTGTCTTGATCCATGCTGAGGTTTGGAGGGAATGCTGGAGGCGCCCCTGTGAGCATATACACAGCAAGGCTACCGAAGGACCATATGTCTGTCTTCTCATCCAGTGGAAAGTCCTGTATGCCTTCCGGGGACATGAATCTCCTGTCTCCAAAACTTGGGCTCATTAAAGAGACCGCCGTTAGGGCGCGACAGAACGCAAAATCGGATATGTAAACAAACCCATCTTTGTCCAGTAATACGTTGCGTGGTTGTAAATTCCTATGAATTATCAGGCCTACGGTCTCATTCGGATCGTGCATATAGACGAGTCCAGTAAGTAATTGCGCCAGTATTTCAGAGGCTTGCGAAGGCGGCAATCCTTCCCTGCCCGTCTGTGAAACCAGAGTCTCTAGAGAGCAATGGTACATAGGAGATTCTACTGTAATCAGGGCAGCTCCGGGATCAAAGCTAACTGAGTTGACTTGGGCTAATGCAAAGCAGCTTGCCTTTGCACAAGCCTGGTATTCCACTATCAACTCCTCTCGGCACCCGATGGGCACTGTTGCTATAGAGAGAAGCTTCACAACTACAGGAGGAGCATCTGTTGAGGTATCTGGGGATATTGGAATAGCTTCATAAGTTAACCCCATCAGGGTCCGTGCCAGTAACCTACTATCCCTATATTTGGAGGAATCTGGTTGGATTTGAAGCAATGTCATTGAATATTAAGTGTTGGTTGCCATTTTGTTAAAATTGCAATTATTAACATATTGTACGTGTCACATTAGAGTGTAAAAATTAAATGGGCCTTGTGAGCGCGCAAAACCTGCAACCAGTCCAGCTCGATGCATCTGAGAAGATCGTTGCCATCCACCCTACGAACACGGATGTAATGGTGCTCACACAGAAACCTGACCCGGGCTCCCAGGCGCGCGATTATCTCTCGTCATCCTATCTCCTGTACTCTCTTGTGAATCAGGAGCCTGTTTTCTCTTTCAAGGGTCTTCTTCTGTTTGTTGCATCTGATATGTCCAGAATTGTTCGATTTTCGGGGCATGCAATCTATGACTACGAGCAGGAACCGGCAGATACAAGTGGTCGTGTCGCCTACCGTGTGAAGAATAAGATTCGCGTTGGAACATTCATACCGGCTATTGGTGCCATTGCAAAGAGTGAAAAGGATGGAAGGGAATACTTCGTCTATGCTGGCCTCACCACACGCAGACAAGCAGATACTCTCTCATATTTCCACCAGAACGACCACTCCAGGCCTGAGAAGGTCATGCACATGTACTACGGCTATGCGATCATCGACCTGCAGTCTCCAAAGGCTGCAGAGAGCCTTGTACGCACGTGCATCCTTCCCATTAAGCGCAGAAACCAGATCTTTTCTATTAGGCCCAATGTGGACGCCAACAAGCTCTTTATCAGCTACATAAACTCAAAGAGCCTCATGTTAGAGATAGCATTAGATTTGGACAAAGGATACAAGATGTACTTTAAAGATGAAGATACCCCTATTCAGTATGCCCCTAGCGATGATAGCGGGCACTTCATTTACCCCTACCTCCTGCAACCCGAGACGGCCAAACATACCATGCACCAGAACATCCTGCACATGTCCTCAGACATCACGTTTATTAGAATCTCTCGGGACTCGTTGTTTTTGGACATCATATACAATCAAGTAACCAGGGAGACTCTTTGGCACCTTTTTGCTGTCGACCTGGCGGCTTCGGCGAGCTCAACCACGCAAGCCACAGAGAGCATGACGACTGAGGACCTGAATGCTTCCTCGAACACAGTTACCTACGGAACCTACGCCTTTGAGATAGTACGGAACGGCGGGGTATTTCCGTTCCTTCCTAGTGGCTCCTTGTACTATCACGACTATAGCACAAATACCCTGCAGTATATCTCCAAGAAGAAGATTGAGAAGTTCATGCATTCAGACATGATCGGAAAGTGTGCCTGCAAGTGGAACACTGAGGAAATCGCCTTCTTCATCAACACTCAGGAACTAGCTATGGGAACCGATAGGGTCGTACAACTAACAGATGACCTCTTTAAGCTGTACAAGCACACTGCTAGAAAGCTCGTTCCGGCACAGGATGCCCTTCAAGGCTCGATGACGGGATTCAACATCAATACTACGTATGCGCCAAATGTGCTTGCTATGAGCGCTCCACAACCATCACATGAGCTATTGCGCGAACTAGGAGAGATGAAAACAGCGACCAAGAATACAGATGAAGCACTAGAAACGATTAAAAAAGAGCTGGAGACTCTGAAGGAAGTGAAGGCCAGGCAGGGCGATGATCTGGACTCCCTAAAAACAGCGATGGAGGCTAACGATGCAAATTATAAAAATATCTACGACGCAGTGGAGGAACTAAAGGAGAGGCAGGAAGAGCTTCAAGCTGCTGAGTCCTTAGCAAGTGGTACTCTGGATCCGGAGCTGCTCGAAAAGATCCACGCTGCTGCCGATATGGCACAGCAGGCAGATCTCATCCGAAACCAAGTTCTGGAGATGGACGGGAGGATGGCTGAAGTTGAGACTCAGGCGGCGAAGCTGGCCGCAGAGGTCCAAGAGTTAGAAAAGAATTACGGTGAAGAGCGTGCGAGTGCAGCAATGCTGGGAGATTCCGAGGCAATTATGGCTATTGTTAGTGAGGTTAAAGGTGATGTGAGTGCCCTCAAAGATCAGGTAAGGGATCAAGGAGAGCACATTGCGGCCATTCAGGATGATTATAACGGATACAAGGAGGCCGTTAACAATAGGTTTGTCATCCTTGAAGAGACAGTTCTCGAGATTCAGCGCAATATACCCATCGAAGATGAGGACTCGTTCGACTTTGATCCGCACTCAATAAGAATTGACGAGGAAGGAGCGGATGATGAAGCCCAAGAGAATAGAGTACGCAACAAACTCTTGACGGATAATGATGACGATGATGATCTAGTTGGGACACCTAATGTGCAGCAGATGAGAGTTGTTCCTAAGGAGCGGGTAGAGCAGATACCTCCTGTTAGTGAGAAACTACCAGTTCAAGATGCGGAGCCCATAGAGCCTTTGCAAATGCATGAACGGGTCCAAGAGATCCAGAGTCCTCCGAAGCTAGTGAAAACTGAGGTAGAAGATCCAGTAGAGCACTGGGGACCGGACTTGGTAGAACGTTTACCAGATGTTCCTCCCAGTGATGATGGCGACGAGCCACCAATCTCTTCCGTAACCGAAGCCGCACCAGTGGCCACTACTACCTTGGATGCTTTTAGCGATCTTGATTTGGTCGGTTCACCAGTGGAAACAAAGCAAGGCTCTGCACCAGCGACCACTGAACCGCAGAACTCCAACACCATGCAATCTCCTCAAATAGATTTTGAAGACCTAAGTGTTGGTGGCTGGACGGGATCTCCCGATCCTAAGCCATGCCTAGAAACGCTGCCGAATCCATTGCAGAGCCCGGGAGACGAGTTTGAGAAGCTTACAAAAGACGACTTCGATCTCGGGGAGAGTGCTACACTCAATCCAAATGCAGAGGGTGATGCAGGTCAAGACGTCGACGATTTTGCGGGTGATTTCGACGATTTTGATATTTAATCAATCTAAGGTTAAAGTGAACCACCTTTGAAACGTAATTAAAATGAGCGGCGCCGGATCCGATATTTTCACAACCTTGGGCTTCTTTTCTAGGGCTGTGATCGTTGGAAATGAAGTGCTAGCGCTGGCAATGGAGCAGAAAACAGATTCCATTGCCGCAAGCAACATCTTAGAAGGCACAACATACTCTTCTGCAAATAGTTGCAGCGTTTGGGCATTACTCGAGAAAAAGATGGCCTTTATATCTCCGGGAACGCTCCTCTATCACGATGTCGACCTAAGGAGCCTAGTCCTGGTGTTGGGTTCTACGATTCAGTTTTATGAACGCAAGGCGGAGGAGCAACTAACGTATGCTGCAGTTTCGCGTCACAAGGCAGGCGCTTTTATCCCTGTGCGTGCGCTCCTTGTGGAGGAAAACGGTGACAAGTTGCTTATTTATCTTGGTTTGTCTAACCAGCGAACGCTAACGGAGTCGGCATCATCTCTTTACGTCTCCAAGACAGACTACAAATGCCCCGGACGTCTAGCAAGAATGTTTTACGGATGTTGTGTCTTTAATCTTACAAAGAACCAGCTGATCAGTGAGCGGATCACGCCCATCAAGCGCAAAAGCCCAATCTTAGATCTTCTCTATGATGCCCACAATAGCACAGTTGTTATTAAGTACCTAAACCATTCTGCAGAGCCGCTTATGCTTACCATAGACCTTAACAACTCGTACACTCTTGTGGCACAGCAGGGTAAGAATATTGAGTATACCACGTTCGATGGAACGCCGGTGTTTCCTACCAGGTGTCCACAAGATCCATCCGATACTATTCACGCCAGTTTTATCGGCCCTGTCTCAAAGCCCGAGGTTAGTGCAACACGCTTGCCTCTTGGGGACGGAATAACCCTCGATCTGCTCACCTGCAACGTGACATATGAAACTATCTATCATGTGTATACTTTGGACCTGACGCTTTCGACGACCGGAAGTGCTGCTGCAGGCTATTCCACAGCTCTTCAAGACACCCTGAAGGACACTGTAGGATTCTTGTCTCCAGACAATAAGGTGCTCTTCTTACATGATAGGATCACCAAAGCCCTGAGGTATACGACAGTTAGCGAGCTCCGGAATAGAGTTCGCATGGCACTGAGTGCACATGCAATCTCTCCGTGGTCTGACGAGCACAAGGCCTACTTTGAGAGCTTTCCTGTTGGCCAACATAGCGGTGCTGTGGAAGCCAGTTCAGTAGTGGTGACAGCAAAGGAATACACTCAGTATCGAGTCCACCTAATGTCTCTCTCTCCCAACAATGCAGCCGCACATACACTGCTCTCTCTGACTCGGGAATCTGCACTAGAGCATGCGGAGAAAACCCAGGCCCAAGAAGATCTCATTAAGGCAATGTCTAAGAGGATAGAAGAACTGGAAGAAAAGCTGGAGAAGAGCCTTAAAGCCAGTGGCCCGACACGTGCAAACCTAACTGAAATGCTAGAGCAAACCCAGAAGCGCGTAGATGACCTAGAAAATATGTTTGTGAACATACAGGAGGATGGAATCCTAGCCATTCCTGGAGCTGTAGAAAGTATGTCCAACAAAATAACAGCGCTTGAACAGCATGAGAAGGACCTCAAGAGTCTGGTTACGCTGAATAACAGTATAATCCAAGACAAGCTTTCAAAGGTTGATAGTCAGATAGCCGTACTTGACCAGAACATAGACGAGGTTAGATCATTGGTCCCAGTATTCGATGAGAGCTTCTCAGATGACGAAGTTGCAAGCATAAAGTCTCCATCCGAACCTAATGACGAAGTTGAAGGGTTTACCAACAAGCTTGAAGCAGAGCACCTTGTCCTGCCTTTTAGTGATATGGAGTTCGAGCCCAACAGTGTGGCTCTTCCTTTCTGTGCAAGTACTGCTGGTCAGATTGATGCAGAAGATCCTGCCAGTCTGCTCACAACTGCAGATTTATGAGCAGCTTTTGTGCAGCGAGCAACGTACGGATAGAATCCTCTTCTATCTAAGAATTCGTTGATGTATTCTGTTGCACTAGAACATGGCACTAGTTGTAGCGGTTGTGAATTTTCAGAAAGTGGCGCACTTTCCCTTTTCTGGCAAGCAGACACTTTGAATCTATACGAAGACGGTGCAGTTGCATGGCTCTGAAGTAGGGTGCCGGATATTGTAAGCCTTTCTCTAACTTGAGGACAAGATTGGTTAGCTTTGCTTCTTGGAGAACAGTTTGGCTTCAAATTATGGTTATGCGTGCCCTTTTCTGATGAGTGTGGAGCTACTGCTGGTTGATTAGAATATACCGATGTGCATTTGCGTACAGAATACTGTGAAGGAAAAGATGTCTTGGTTTCTGTGGGAGGTTGGTTAGCATGAGAAACAGCTGTGGGCCGCTTGCAGTGCACTGACTGATCCATTAACACGTGATCTGCGACATACTGAGCTGGTTCAGATGCATCTGAATGCCCCATAGAATGTGTTGAAAGATCACCAAGACTTTCTACGAGTGATATTTCGGTGTTCATTGACGGAGTGGCTAAGCAAGATTCATTAGGTGGAGGAGACGCTCCTAGGGGAGAGTTAACTTGTAGGAAGAATTGAGCCGGAAGTTCATAGAGCGGCGTTCCTAATGCGTGTGGTGATTCACGAGGAAGTCCCAGTGAATAAACAATTGATGATCCTCTGCTGATAGTATCTTTAGCCAAACCTTGCGCAGTATGCACTGATCGTTGGCTAGTGTAAGATAAAACTCTGTTATTGTGGATAAAATCTCTATTTAGGCAGGAAGGGCTGGGGGAACGTGACGATGTGGGCGTCGCCAGTTGTCTAGCACTGTTTGGTCTCGCCTTGGCACTGGATAAGGGACCAGTAAGTGCATCGTTTAGGCTGGGAATGGCAATAGATTTAACAGGAGCCGCACTAGTACGCGAGACTTTGAAGCTGGACGGAGGTCGAGAATACGTAGACAGTATGACCTTTTCTGTTATAGGACTACATGTGCTAACAGTACCGATAGATGGCGATGAGGTAGCATATTCTGGCGTCTTGACATCTTGCTCGACAGTAGAACCCATAATTAAGCGATATCCAAAGAGATCTACCAAAAGAGGAGATCCAAAGTCTGTAATAGAATTCTCGTTTTGCTTGTGAGAAAACTGAGAAGGAAGCTTTCTAACCTCGGGAATACTGATTTGACAAGAGCCTCCTCGAGGGGTAAAGGAAGTTCCTGTCAGCGAAACGGGCATGTTTGATGCCCGTCGCACCTTTTTTGGTGGAAATGCACGCAGGCTATAGAGTGTTTGAGAATGCTGTTCTAAGAATTCTTTAGAGACTGCTAAGTTATCTAATCTGGGGAGGGAACTGTTCATTGCGGATCAAGTTTTAAATTAGTAGCCACGAGAGCCCAGAATGAAATGGAAATGTGATGAGAAGCACGATGGCTCATATAAAATCAACTAGGACAGGTGTGAGGTCATATTGTGCAAAAAGTGAGGACTCTGTGGAGCTCAAAAGATAAATATTTCAAAGATATAAGGCTTAGTGCTGCACAAGGTGCATTGGCGCTATGCTTTTGTTATGCTTTTTTCAGCTATTGATTGCAGAATATTTATCAGCTAGATGCTTTTCGGATCAGTATTTAGGCCTTTGGTCCTTTACTATTGCCAAAGATAGACACTTGAAAAGCAACGACTATGTGGGTTGTAATTCGAGGGCGTCTCTATCTTCCCGAGTAACCTTGCTCAATGTCACACTGATGGATAATGGTGTGGCCCAGAGTCAGGGTGGATATACAGGAAGATGGACACCCATAGGCAATCATGGCTTTGAACTGCGTATAGCAACAGATGTCTTCTACGTTATTTCAGCCTTTTCTGCTGAAATATACAATGACACACACTATAAAGTGAGCTCACGGTGCGATAAGATTCACTTTGGGTGGCGAACAACTCAGGGAATACAGCCTCTATCCTTCTATTGCCTTACGGGCTCGCTCATCAAACCCTTGATTAACTATAATGTAACAACTCACTATGTTCAGAGGGACGTTGCTTCCGAGTTGGATAGAAAACCAGCTCTAGTACCTAAGCAACGTCCTTCTTCGAAGAGCAGGTCTGCAAGAAAAGCAAAGACAGCAAGCTTTCTAAACGCAAGTAGCTGGAACCTCCAACTAGGAGACCCGCCCCCTGCGGCCTGGTCGTGGGGGGACGTCGGCGGGGCCTCGTTCCTCCCGGCCGCGCCGCCCGCCTCCCCCGGCCGGGGGTGCAACAGCAGCTACGTGGAGGCGGCGCTGGCGGCCATGATGGCGCGCGTGATGGTCGCGAGCAACCGGACAGACCCGCTCGGGCAGCAGACGTTCCTCTCCGCCCGCCACGTCCTCGACTGCAGCCAGTACGGCCAGGGCTGCGCGGGCGGTACTCCCTTCGAGGTCGGAAAGTTTTCAGAAGACTTTGGTATCTTTATAACGGACTATTACATCCCTGATGATCAGGGGGGCTGTGTGGCAAACAGGACACGTAGACCGGAAGTGCGTTACTATTTCAGTAATTATGGCTATTTAGGCTCATACTATGGAAACACCAATGCACAGGATGATATCATCTGGGAAATCTATCGACATGGACCTGTCGTTGCGTCTGTTTATGCAAATGCTGATTGGGATAACTGTGATGAAAATTCTACAGAGGACGTACGCTACGTTGTAACTGAGGACGACAGCACATCGTTGGAGGACTATTCTAGCGCATCTGCGAATCGCTCTCTACGCCACTTCTATGCTAGCAACACAAATCACACCGTGCTGATTGTGGGCTGGGGAAGTGACGAAGTCACTGGAGACTACTGGCTAGTTTTGGATCCTGCCAGGTCTAGGCGTAACACCTGTGGCGGACCTCTACGTAAGATCTCTCGGGGGGTGAATGCGTACAATATAGAGGCCGAGGTAGTCGTCATGTACTGGGCACCATACCCTGACTTTCTACACCCAGAGGAGTACTTTCTTACGGTACGGTGCTCCACTATTGTTCTCATGGCGATCTTGCTTCTAGTATTTTCGCTAATCAGCATCGTCTCTATAGGAACATATATTTGTCTAAGGATCCGCGTGGAAAAAGAGCACAGAAAGTGCATTTCTATTTCCGACTTAGACGCGCCTCAGAAGGTTATGCCTTTAATTCCTTCGGGCCAAACGGAGATCTCTACTGACACCTCTTCTGTACTCTTAGATAGTGTCACACCTAACTGTGAACAGGAGGAGAGTGAGGAGCTAAGCATGCTTTCAAATCCATGAAGTAAATGATTCCACAAGTACAATTACAAAACAGCCATGGATTTGTTTATGATGAAGGCGACTCGTTTAGCCTTTTCTGGTGCCTATGGAGACACGTTTTCAATAGACGATATTGCACGAGACTTTGAAGTGTACTTTCTCCAACCCATTTCACTTACTTATGGAAAGCCAGGAGTTGACTTCGTCGAATTTCGCAACTACCTCTCCACAAAAGACAAGATCTCAGTGATTTACATAGAAACATACACCCTTTCAGAACCGTCAGACGAGAAGGCCCTGCTGCAGACTGCAAGGTGCATCGGACGAACGCTCAGGCAGCAAGAGCCTGCTAAGGTAACCGATATCCCATTTGCAAGAGTATACTACACCTCTGACCTCTCAGTCACTACAATGGGACAGACCCCTCTACGATATCTTATGGATATGGGCTACCGACCTATCTTTCAAGTCATTCGGCGAGGGATCCGGTTCTCAGACCTAGGGCAGCCATCCATAGACTTGTACCGCGATTTCATGGTTGAGGTATCGTATATGACCACAATCAGATCCATCTTTATGGTGCCGTTTGTATCTACTGAGCTTACCTCTTTGCTGAATACTTCTCTGGTGGAGACCTTCGAGCTGTCCAACTCTCCCGAAGAAAAGACGCGCCAGGAGCTAGAGGCAGAGATAGAGAAACGCCTGCAGGATAAGCAAGAGAATGGGGCCTTGCCTAATCTCAGTCTCTACAAAATCTTAAGCCCCTTGCACAATAGCTTGGAGGCCTTTGAAATAAATGTTTGGACTGTCTGTAAAATGGACGAGGCAAGCGCTATGCGTGGAGCAATTGAGCGGGTCTGTGCGAAGATTGAAGGCATCTATAGCGGGCTTCTCTTTGCAAATCCCTTGGAGCTGTAAATGGATAGCTTAAATCATAGAGGCATGTATAATTATACCAAAATTAATTGCAGAGTTCTCCTTTTTCAAAAAGCCTCTCTGTAGGTAGGGCCGATGAGCTATTTTGTACCACTCTGACCGTGAGGCGTATGCCTAGGGCATGGAGAAGAGCAGACTTGAGGCCTGTTCCTTTACTCAATTTTGTGGCATCGCACACAACTTACTTTTCTGGCCAGATGGAGCAGTTCCTGCTAGGCCTTAGGAGGCCGTCTGTCGGGCCAGAGGTTTACGAGGAAGACGTGGAATTCCAGCTTATCGATATTTTAGAGGTTAATACCCCTGTGCAGGGCCTCCCAGCCCACAAAGACGGTCAAAGTTGCAAAAAGGCGCTTTTGTCCACGAACTATGTTCTATTCGGCATTACGCGTGAAGGGCAGAGTGTCAGCACTGTAGTAACGGGCTTCAAGCATTATCTGTACGTCGGGACCGATACATTCCTCAACCTATCAGAGTTGGAGTTGAAGCTTTCTTCGCACCTGGGCTTTGATGTCCTTGGGTACACACCGATAACATCTATTGTTCAAATGCCAAGTACTTATCGCTCTATCTATGTTTTCCGCATACAGAAGAAGCACATCTACAAGATCAGCTTTGCCGACAAAAGCCTTTACTCAGCCATACGGGGCTTTTTCTTAGACAGTAACATATACAATGGAAGATACGGGCTTCGAGCGAATAAGTTTGAGCTTTATGAGGCCGACCTAGACCCAACCGTCCGTTTCATGGTCGACACACAGCTTCGAGGATTTGCATGGGTCCGCATTCCAAAAGACGCATATAGCCCCTTGCCATCTGATGCACCCAAGCCTCTCCAAACTACGATGCAGATACAGTTGCAGACAGAGTACTCCAGTCTCGTTGCCTTAGACTATAATGACCCCCTTTATGCTGTTAATGCCCCGATCCGGGTGTTATCCTTCGACATAGAGAGTGTCTCTCTTCAAGGAGGCTTTCCAGACGCAGCTTCTGATTACATAATTACGATATGTTCCTCCTTGTACATTTTGACACAGTCGACAGCTGACGCGCCGCACGCAAACGTTGCCCTAGTTCTGAAATCGTGTGCGCCAATAGTTGGCGCTGATGTCTTCTGCTTCGAAACAGAGCAAGAACTCCTATTAGCCTTCAATTACCTCATCCAACTCTTTGATCCGGATCTTTTCACAGGATATAACATCGATGGCTTCGATTTCAGCTACATCTTCAAGCGCGCGGAGGTTAGCCAGGTGCTGGTGCAGTCGTTGCCAGGGTCTATGGGAACGGATCAGCTACTCAGTAGGATGGTCAGAAAGGGATCCTCTGCTTATGCGTCTACACTTCCCAGAGCTTTGTCGTCTCCCATGACCATAGCTGTCTCGCACCTCCAAAGCAAACAGCTAGGAAAACGTGACACATATGAGATTGAGTGTCCTGGGCGAATATCGATGGATATCTTGCCTAATATAATTCATGACTACAAGCTTCGGTCGTACACCCTCAACTCTGTTTGCGCACGCTTTCTGAATGAGCAGAAGGACGATGTGCACTATAGCATGATTACACCATTATTTATGCAAGATGAGTACGGCCGTCGCAGAATCACTCTATATTGTATTAAGGATTGCAAGCTACCGCTTAAGCTTATGGAGAAGTTGATGATACTGGTGAACACCATTGAGCTATGCCGTGTTTCAGGGCTGTGCGGCAGTCTTCTTCTATACTCTGGGCAACAGATACGGATCTTGTCTCTTCTGTATAGGTTTTCGGCCGCAGAATCATATTTGATTCCTTATCGCATACGTACTGGTGGTGGGTACACTGGTGGATTTAGCGGTGACTCCGAAAGTCTTGAAGGCGCCACTGTCCTTAATCCTAAGCGAGGTTTCTATTCGGACAAGCAGCCTATTGCAACCTTAGATTTTAATAGTCTATATCCCACAATCATTATAGCACATAACTTGTGTTATAGTACGATGATCTCTGACGCTCCAGACATGGATTTTCTTGTACAAACCTATGCTAACTCACAAGGTAAAGAGCTATCCAGTGAAGCTGCGTCGCTCTATAAGCAGCAGCTATCCTCGTTACTTAGATTAGAAGGCGCTTCTGTTTCCGCTACTATTGATGAGACCAATGATAGTGACGACTCTGACGACAGCGATGATTCCCCGAGACACCTCGCAGCCAAACCCTCGTCTGCACAGAAGGAGACTGCCACCCTCTGTCTCAGTACTAGCAACGAGCTCATCACAGTTACGCCCATTAAGGCCCGGTTCTTGAAGAAGACCGTATTTCCAGGGATACTCCCCAAGATTCTGCAGGTTCTCCTAGATGCACGCAAAAGAGCCAAGCAGGACATGAAGAAGGCAGTTGATCCCCTTGCGAAGGACGTTCTAAATGGAAGACAATTAGCTCTCAAGCTAATCGCAAACTCTCTCTATGGGTTCACTGGCGCATTGAGCTTTGGGAAACTTCCATCCCAGGAGATCTCCTCGTCTATCACAGCCTTCGGGCGTGAAATGATTAACCATACCAAAAACGTAGTTGAGGAGCGATTTCACAGAAAGCAGCCAGTTATTGAAATAGATATTACAGACAGTATTTACGCGACTGATGCTTTCGTGAAAAAGTGTCTCTCGTATTGTGATGCGTCTGTCGACCAAATGAGAATGGCTTCTGAAACAGAACCGAGCCAGGATGAGAGGTCTGCTTCCCCACCTGCTGGTCTCATGCCATTATCGCTACAACAGAAGCTTCATCCTGTTTCTTCTCCTCTCTCCCTCAGCCCGCCTCTCTTGGCCCCAGATGGGCGAATTTTTTGTCCAAAGCACCACAATGTAAGCTTCAATGCAGAGCGAACCAGAATGTACTATCGCGTTGTGCACGATTCAGTCGTTATATATGGTGATACTGACTCTGTAATGGTTAAGTTTGGGGTTGACAATCTAATGGAAGCAATGATGCTCGCTAAGTATGCATCGACCTATGTCACCCAAAGCTTCATTAGGCCAATCAATTTAGAGTTCGAAAAGGTATATTGTCCATATCTATTACTAAACAAGAAGCGCTATGCAGGTCAGTATTGGACAAATCCGTTCAAACCAGATAAAATTGACTCTAAGGGTCTGGAGCTGGTTCGACGAGATAACTGCCGGCTGGTGGTAATAGTAATGGAAAAGATCCTGGACGTCCTTTTCAACTACTCCGACCCACAGAAAGCGATCAGCTATGTTAAGTCTGTTGTGCACGACCTCATATCCCAGCGCATTGACCTTTCGCTTCTTGTTATAAGCAAGGCCCTGACCCAGTCAGTTAGCTCTTACACAAACAAGCAGCAAACACACGTGAACCTCGCGATGAGGATGATGGAACGCGATCCTATGACTGCACCCAAGGTCGGAGACCGAGTTCCGTATGTTGTGACCCTCAAAGACAAAGCATGCAAGCTCTATGAGCGCTCAGAAGACCCCGCATATGCAATAAGCAATAACCTGCCTATCGACACAGACTACTATTTACACCAACAGCTGGAAAAGCCCGTATGCAGACTCCTAAAAGATGTCTTGAAGTGTTCTTCTGAGGCCGAAGCTGCTGATCAGTTGTTCAAGGGAAAGCACTGCGTGGGTCCCTCCATTGTATTTTCGCGCGGAGACGTTGGATCTTCAATGGGGAAGCCCGACACTTCAGGTGGATCATCAAAGTCTGCTAAAGCAACAAAGATGCCGAAACAGACCGGTATAATGGGCATGATAGCTGGTAAGAAAGTTGCCAAATGCATGTATTGTAACGTACGAATAACCGATGGAAAGCTATATGAAGATGTAATGCTCTGCAAACCATGCCTTCTTGTTAATAGATTATCCCTATATAGCCGTCTGCAGAGAGAGCTACTCTTGGCAGAACATCGATATCGCACAGTAGCTGTGGAATGCATGTTTTGCACAGGAGAAATAAGCTCGCACACCGGGGACATCGAGGACGGACTTATTCCGTGCTCCAGTAGCGATTGTGAGCTCTTCTATGCGAGAATAAAGACGCGACTAGATTACAAAGCTTTGCGTGCTAAGTTCGATGCATTGTCTAGCTTTACATGGTCATGACTGCCCAGAATTGTGGACGATTGTTTGAAGCAGCATATTATACATTTCCTTCCTGAAGGTATCGTGAAAGAGGCAATACTCTGCATAAGCTTTGCACTTATCTATGTCCCCCTTGATGTGGTCTTCCGACGCCAGAAGAAGGTATGATGCTGGCGGTCTGATGTACACATCCTTGATCTGATTTGCAGAAGGTGCATCCAATTGCTTATGGGGAGGGAGAAATGAACACCCATCCTGTTCAAGGGATAAAATGACATACTCAACGAGCTCTTGCAGCACCTCTGGAGGGAGTATGTCAACCATCTTTATCAAGAACTGCCACAATGATTCCGAATTGGGATCAAGTAATAGCGAGAGTCGCAAGAAGTCGAGGCACCTCTGCACTTCATGGTCAAACATGGTGTTGCCAGCATCAGATGCTTCCGAGCGCATCTTGTGAAGCTCAAGAGCCAGCTGATGAAGAGCACTATGATTAGAGCAGTCCTTGTTGAGAAGTGCATACAGAAAGGAAAGATCCACGCGGTCAAAGAGGTTTCGCTGATAATTCCAGACATGAAAGTTTCTCGGATCTTCGCTCAGCTTCGCTGCAATAAAATAATGCTCCTCTTTCTTAAGTTTTTCTACCATCTCGGGGTCGTCTGCAAGCGCAAGTAGTCTGTGGAAAACAAACGCCCGGTGCTCCCACACAGGGTAGATCTTTGGATTCTTCTCCAAGGCCTTTGCTGTTATATGGTGCTCTCGAACTAGAAGGGTAAGTTCATTATCTGCAGATTGATGGGAGGAGAGAAAGTCGCGACGGTAATTCCAAAACGTGTATGACAGCGGGATCTTAGCAAGCAGGTTCAAGACCTGAGTGGCTGCTTCATTGCTCATATCACCTTTCCTCCTTAAGAGTAAACACGCATCTTCAAGAGCACGGACCTCTTCCACGCCTTCTGCGGATGCAGTGGGATCCTTTATATTGTGCATTTTCGTTTTGGAAAGATCAAATTGAGCAGACGTGGCCATTGCCTGGCTGCATATGCGAGGTAGTTCCTGCAAGTGGGTGCTCTCGACAAAGGCTCCAGCGACAAGTGTTGTTGATCAGAGCTCATCTGCGCTGCAACAGAGCGGTCCCCAGAGTGCACGGATCAGTCGGTTAGAGCAATCAGCTGGCTGGGTGAGCCCATCTGCTATGCAAGGACAAGGTCAAAGTCATCAGCGGTTCAGTGGATCTATGCAGCAGACACTCCTCCTCAACCCTGTCAGGCCACGGAGTTTTCAGATAGAATTCTCTCCGATCTCTGAAACTCTGGGAGGAGACACGACTCCAAAAACACCTATGCTCTTTACTCTGAACGGTACTAAGTCGCGACTATCCTCTACTATACACCATTCTAAGCCCCAGGGAATTTTAGCTCCACAACACGAAAACAGTGTCTTGCACGGCACTAGGAACATAAATGGACCGAGTGATGACTTAGTAAAACCAACAGTTTCATCAGCTCATCGCTCTCGTCCATCCTCGTCTAGTTTAAATACTTATCCTCTTCATCAGAATTTAGGTAGCGTAAGTAGTGCTGGGGACTACCACACGCCAAATTTTACTTCTACTCCTCACGCACTTAACAGTGAAAAAGGAAGCCTCAACACTGATCATCAACAAGTTATTTCTGCCATGATATCTCCTATTTGTTATCGTGTAGGTGAATCGACGCAGCCAGCAAACGAAGCCAAAGGCACAGCAATTCTTGATAACGAGATTCTCAGCGATGAAAAGCATCAATCATCTCGGTCTTTTCAGGTTCAAGCGAGCGGTAAAGCCATGGCATTTGTAGCAGCTCAACAGCGAGCTCTGCACGCCCCCGCTGTAGGACGCAATCCTCAGAAGATCAAGCGCAGCACGAGTGCCTCACAGCCACAATATTCCAAGCCTAGCCATCCGGCATTTATGAAGGAGGTGGATGTAGTTTTGCACAAGCTGCAATCAAACGCAATCTATAGCTCTACCATAGATATGTTGTCTAATAATGATCTGAATCATATCTATGCTGTGCACCCTACCCACTTCAAGCCGATGCGAAAGAAGTGGAAGGCTTCGGAGCCGCCATCCTTACCACCGCCTCCCTCCTCTGATGATACACTTCCAGATGGAATCCCGGTGCTTACTGCAAACCCACATGAATTAAAAGATCAATACATATCAACTTTGAGGCCTGTGCAGCCAGTTCCCTCGTCCTCCATAGGCTTCTTTATAGACTCTGATCCGCATGCGTCCAAGAAGAAGTATACCTTGCGACGGGTTAGCTCAGCCAATGCTTCGTCTGTAGCCACACAACAGCGCGATGGCAGCCAGGCTACTGATCGAGAGCTTCGGCAGCGCAGTCTAAGATTAGCTGGAAGCAGTGGTGCTGAGGCCCTTTTAACGGCTGACAAAACACAAAATCCAGATGACCCTCACATATTTCAGCACAATATCTTATTAACACCAGATCTTAGCACACAGACGGACACCGTAACAGATACCATCACCACCCCTGTCAAGGACCTAAGAGATAATAGGCTTACTATAGACGAACTACGACAGCCACCATTAGTCCAGAAAAGAATCCATGAATCAGAAACTATGCGTAGTCAAAATGCAGGTACTAAACCTGACCAGATTCCCTCTAGATCACGAAGTGCAGAAGAAAGTCTGGCAAGCCAGAAGACTCGCCGTATGTCTGCTAGTAAGCCTCTTTTAAATGTTCAGTCTCTGGTTGACAACAAACCTGGTTTACGGCCGCCGCTATCCTTGTCTTCGCGCAGCTCATCCTCTAGACGTGCATACAGTGCACGTCCATCAAGATCTAGTGACGTGTTATCAGCATCTCAGTCAAAAGCTGCAGCCCATACCATAGTAACACAAAAATACTCTGCAATCCATCAAGGTCCAGCCTTTAGTAAGCAGCTTAGGAACCCCACATCTCTACTTACAGACCAAGACACAGTAGCTACTAGCAATGGCTTAGCTGACAGGACTAGGTTCAACGCAGCAAGAAGGCGTCCTTTGAGTTCGGGAGATATTTCACATTCTAAACATGTATTTAGGACAATCCACGGTGAAAAGCCTATTGCAAGAGGATTTAGCACACAATCCAACAGATTAACGCATAATAGTATACGGTCAGCAGCAAATAGTACAAGTTCAAGTTTGCGGCCTGATGTAAGCCTCACGCCCTATCAGTCAACATATGCATCTAAGGCGCTGGCAGTCAGTGCGGTCCTTCCTACGTCGTCTCTGGCCCTGAGCATGGCAAGTAGCTACATCCAGTCGCAAGCTCGTAGTAAGTACAATGTGGCTCTTATGCGCCTTCAGGCACCAAGCGTTACACTAGGATTGGTGCCCTCTCAGCAAGGCAACGCAAGGGCAACATCAGCATCAACCTCAACCCGGCACTCCCGTAGAACAGTTGGGATACAACCGCGCTCAACAACAGAGCAGTCAATTAATACAACTCCCCTCACTGCAAATATCGAAAAGCCTCACCATGATACTAGTTCTATTGCAATAAAACGTTCAAATTATTTTGGACGCACCCGCAATGCTAAAATTGGCACTACGGAGCTGAAGGATGCTTACACAGAGACAGGGAGCTATAGAAGCGTCACTGAGGTGTCTGATGCAAGAAGCTCACTTGATCATCCATTGTCTTTCGGAACACAGACGGGGGTGCAAGTACTTGACAGAGCCCAAAGTCGCCGTTCACAGAGTAGCTCTTCTGCGAGAATTTTAGATAGACTTACCGCCCCAAAGAGCTCCTCCGTAAAGCGATCACGTTCTGCCACGTTTCATTCTCGTGACGATAACCTTATGTTAGCGCCCACACACGACATAAACACAACTGACATATTGGCTGCCCGGCGACTAATTCAGCCCCACACAAACCCACGTTTTATAGATCATAAGCGTGACACAATAACACGTCACCTGACCGATATTGCCACAATGCCGCTGTACTCCAGAGAGGCTCGGTCTTCTGTAGAAAAAGCAAACCAGCCAGAATCTCCGAATATTGCAGAAATGCTCAGGGGACTGGACATCCCCACCATCAACTCGGCCGAAAGCAGTACGCATTATGATCTACGGACGTTGTCTGATGATAAGTTGGTGAATTCTTCTTCTCACGATCCAAGCATCAGCAGAAATCAATCTGTCAACGGGACATTCAGTAGCATGCACACGCTTCCATCCATAGAGCTACACAGGAAAGATGTGCATGTCTGCTCTCAACCAAATGAATTTATCCAGCTTCTTGGCAACACAGCTTTCCCTAGTTCTAGTGCCACGTTAGAAATGTATATCGGCGGGCTAAACTATCAAGAGATAGACCTTCAGCATCATATCTTCTCTAAGCGCAACACAACCACGGTTTCTGAATCCATCAACAAGAAGCAGGAAGCATCCAAGAAAAGATCTGCACGTAAAACACGCAGTAATTCGGCATCTGCGTCTTCTGGTGCTACCTACAATACAAAAAGATGCAGGTCAGGTTCACCCTCTTGTTCAAGCTCACGGTACGGTCCGCCGGTGTCCAATTCAACTACCCAGATGATAGCTCATAGCCTGGAGCCTCAAGCATCTTTAGAGTTACATCCAAGCGCCCAGCTTCACTCATCTGTTAATGCAGATATGGTATTGGAAGATCTAGACATAGATGGAGCCGATCCTGATTATCTATCCAACAGCGCTGTGCGTACCTCTAACTATAAAGAGACTGTCCTTTTGAAGCGCAGAGCTCCTGATGGACGAACACAGCTTGCACTAGTAAGCACGGGAGACATTCTCTATGGTAGCTACAACAAAAAGACTGCTCTGGATGTGACGACGCAACAGTCACAGCGTTCCCTATCTGCTTCTGCCCACGGTGCTCCACATCGACGGCATAGCAAAACTCGTCCGGTCAACAAGACTTCAACCATGTTCAACTATCCGTCCATCACAGGTGCCTTTCCTTTGTATGCAGATGAGGACGAGCAAAGAACAGAAACACATTCGACAGCGCATACTAACAACGAAGCCTCATCTCCACAACATGGGTACCGTCAAGTTTCGCAATCTCTTCCCCTAAACAAACAGTCATCCCGTCCTAAAACTACTGATAATTCAGTGATTCGGTATAACCAACTTCTTAGTGATCACAAAACTCTTTCGGTCAGCATTAGTGCAGCTATGGCTCGTCGAGCTTTTGAAAAGCAGGCAAATGATAGAGCACTCAACGCGCTCATGCATCAGACTACAACCCCTAATACTTCTGGGCTGCAAAGCTCGTCCACGATGTCCTTTTCGCGGGATGTCTCACACATCAGCCAGAGGCAATCTTTGGATAAAGAATCCGTTACAGCAAAGGAGCAGAACAAGGATACAATATATCAGAGCCCTGTACTATTTACTAGCTTAGCAGATGCCTCGCCTCTTCCTTCTTCTAACCCAACCACCACAATAAAAGAGGTTGCAAATCCAAACAATCAAAGCATACCTAGGAGCTCGCAACCTCTTCTCAAAAACCACGCTACTCTGGACAATCTGCGAAAGGAGTCTGCATATAGGGCAAGGTCCAATAGAGTAACGGAAAGTGAGAAAGATATGCGGCTGTCTGCTTTGTCAAGCACCAAGTGTAGCTCCACGATGGAACAACCTTGCCGTGAAACAGACGGGAGAAGGAGCTCATACGTTAAGCAATACAGTAGAAGCCATGTACGGCCGGCCTCAAGCTCTAGTCTATCTGGTTCTGCGACCACCAGGCAAGCAAATAGGTGTCGGAGTAGTTCTGCTGTGAGATCTGCGAGCTCAGCAAGAAAATAGCCATGCACATACGTACGCACAGCCTAAACAGTAACAGAGTATAGAGCCTATGTAGCTAATGCGAGATAGTACATGATGCCCTAAATCAAAGACGATTTAGTAAAACGTAGTAAAACGCAAGTGGCATGGACACAGGTAAATCATAAGTACTTGAGCTTCTTAATGCACTTGTATGCATCTGGAAGCTCTTGCATCATGGCTGTAGCAAGAATCAATTCCGGGTTTTCGCATTTGGCGGACTTCTTCTCAATCTCGGTGAAATTGACAAACTGGAAGTTGTCGAACTTGCGATTCCTGGCCTTATCGTCAAAAATCTTCATAGTTTTAAATGGTCCGTCGCCAAATCCAATCGCAATAATCTCCAATGGATAATTTGATGCCTTAATCAGGGCCTTCATGTCCAGCTCGACATCGGACACATCTCCATCTGTCAAAATGACGAGGATATAAAACTGCTTAGGGTCTGCCTTGCAAATCTCTATCGCCTGTTCGATCATTGGGGCAAAGGTTGTTGGGCCGGACATCTCAATCTGCGATGCAATCCTATTATAGGCCTGACAGACATCAGCAAAACCTTCGAAGTGGGGGTCATCCTGTTCAGGGTACAAGAGAGGAAGAACGGATTGATCTTTCGTGTTGAGGCATCCGAAGCGGTATACAGGGTAGATGTCATCATCATCAAAATTCTTCACAATATGGGACATGATGCGAAGCGCGCGTATATAGGGAGTTTCCCCACGGCTGGCGTCGTGGAGCGAGCAGTGATAGCTCTTTTCACCGGTCCACTCATTGGACTTCGAAAAGTCTATTCCTACAATCATCTGCATAGATTCGATGCCGGCCTTGCGGATAGCAGCAATAAGCTCGTCATAAGTTTTGTAGCGGTCGGGAATGCGGCGAGGCATAAATTAATTTATGTACACTACTGAGGCACAATTTAAAGAACATGGGATAACAGCGACCTTTAAAAAGCGAGCTCCCTACCCTCTTACAGAAACTCAATTGTCAACTCCTTTACCCACCGTTCTTGAGCTCAATGGGAAACGGAGATACCTTTCCGATATACAGCTGGTTAAGCAGGAGTTACAATCTCTAATAGCTTCTCGTCATACTCAAAAGAAGATACCAGTCACCCCGAATGCTAGACCACCTGTTCAGTCAGTTGTGCCTTTCAGTCGTGCTGCATCGTGCGGATCACATCAGGAGACCTTTTCTTACGGTAACACTCGGCACGAGACAAAGCAAGACTCAAGGGCATTTGAAGGGAAGCCATCCTTTGTTTCAACTGGTAGAGCCTTATCACAGCCCTTCGGTGGTGCCATGTCACTATCTACTAGCTATTCCTCTAATGCTATATTATGCCAAGGTCACACTGAGTCAAGGCTGGAGTGCAGGCATTACTTCGATAATTCGCCACTCCAAGTCTCTAATAGATGTTATGATAGATTGGAGCTAGGCAATATAGATACACCGCTCTCTCAAGTAGATACCTGTGACCCAGACCCCAACGACAGACCTGAAGTAGAGCTAGGGACATTTGCTGGCCAAGTAGCAGATAACACAGGAGATCCAAATGAACCTGCAACAGCCTTATCCACCCAGTCCTTCATTGGCTCAGCATCCACTGATGGACCCGCAGAAGCAGATTTACACATTGGAGACCTATTGACATCATGCAATAGATCTATAGAAGAGAACTTTGCGATCAACTCTCAGAATAAGATTGCGCTAAGTAGAATCACGCCTTTGTCACGAGATACAACAGCGCCCTGTTCTGCTCCCTTGATTGTTCAGTCATATCTTCTTCCAGAAAGACACATGTTACACTCTAGCAGTAAGGGCGCCACGATCATGCCAGAGAGGAATGCACGAGTATTGAAAGATGTAGACCTTGTGGATTGCTGGACTATGACAACTGACGCTGATAGCACTCTCGCTACCAAGAATAGCCTTCTCATTTCTGGTGTTGGGAGTGAGCTAGTCATCGGAGTGACAGAGCAGAGATTAGCACCCACTGTGCCACACATTAATGCAAGGAGACCATTCAATCGCCTGAGCAAGCAAGAAGAACCATCTAGAATAGTGGGAAAGCAACAAGTGGAGCATTTGGCGGAGGAGTGCTGTGTTCCTAACCCTTCCAAGCAACTTAGCTTTAATGGAGATGATATAACCAGCCGAGCTACTGAACAGCATAACGTATCGAGTGCTTGTGTAAAACAACACTTGAATTTAGTAACAGACACAGTGAAAAATGAGCTACTGGCTAGCAATGTTATTTCAGAAGACAGTTTGGAGTCACAAAGCAGACCTAGTAAGACAGTAGTCGAAAGCCAGGCGGAGCCCACAAAAGATAGTCTTTCTGACGAGCTTTCTAATAACGTGATCAGCAACGCTCTTGCACTAGCGCCCTTAGTACCTTTGTCTAATGATATTGCTATTTATAGAACAGGAGAGGATGGCACCGTATTCGAAGAGGATCTTGAGGATAATCGACAGCTAGAATCAAAGATAGGCGAGGAAGGCTCCTCCTATGATGACAAGGATGATGCTTTTCTTGATAGCCTGAATCACATGCGGCGCACTTACGGCATAGAGAATGCGTACAACAATTTTGGCGCCTTCTTATCGAATGTGTCAGACTTTATAAGAGATTGCTCTGTGGCTTTATCTAATGAGCCACTTAGCTCTCTTTCTAATGATGTTATGCGGCGGAATCCGTTGCCATCGACACTTCAAATCTCCGACAATCCTCTATCAAAGAATCAATCTCGTCTAGGTACTGAACGCTTTGCACAATTACGTAAAAGTAAAAATAAAAAGCCGACTACCACTAGTGCTCTACCCCCCAAAGAGGATATCATAGAGAAGCTCGACACGTTGCCACTAGCACCCTTGCAAGATCCTGCATCAGGAACTTCGGTCCCTGCGGATACCATGACACAAGAGGATGAGGTGCCTAGTTCTACTGCTCCCTTAGTGAGCGTTGAGCAGATACAGGTACTGAATCTTCCTCAACTTCGAGTCGTAGCATTTCCTAACAATGCTATCAAAGAAGAAGCAGTGTCACTATCACATGAGGAGCACACTAATCTTGTGGAAATGTCTGGAGAAAAACCGTTCCTACCTCCTCTAGAACTCCAGCCACAATTGCCCAGCCTCACAGCTTCAACTGGAGCTTCCTCGCCTAGTTATACCATCACTAGTGGGCGCCAAACGTCATGTATGCAGCCTCCGAATACACCTCATGTACCTGAGTATTTACGTATCAGTCCTCCGTCTACGCGAGGCTCCAGCAAAGGTTCACAGGGTCTATGCAATAGTTTGGATCTTCTTAGCAGTAATACCTCTTTGCCACAAGCACTTGAGGCCAAGCCTTTCACACCGCGACTTCCGGGATTTGAAGAAGGGAGCAGAAACGATGCTGCAATATCTTCTGCTTTTGAGACACTGAAACTAATCGGCTATACGTCAAAAGGCCGTGGTACTGCAGTTAGCCGTTCCTCATACATGCAGCTTAGGGGTCGTCGTGCTCCGTCAACCTTACAGACCTCAAGCTTTTCAGTTATTGAAGGGCCAGGAGCATTTTCGTCAGCCACGCAGCGCAATACCGTTAATGAGGTAGGAGTAGGATGCGATCCAAACCGACTTATCCTGTCACGCACTGCCTTAGAGGACTTGATGGACATGTCAGATAGCGACTTATCTGCCCTTCGTACAAACACACTACCTACTAACGAGGCCAGGAAGGGCCCGGTCCAGCATACCGGCAGAAGGATGGTGGAGCCTGGGATGAAGTATTTACTATGGCAGGTGCCTTCGACAATCAATTGAATTCGTCGAAGATTGCAGGGTCATCACAGACCCGGTACGCTGGTCAATGACTCAGACATGGCTATAGTCTCAATCAAACGCTCATTGGTATGGCTCAGTTTATTGACCAACTCAACGACTTGGTCCTGAAGGCGCGATGACGAAATGACAGATCCGGCCAAGCTGGCATTCATCCCAGCTTTGAGCTTAGCATTTTCGTCCCTGAGTTTGGCATTCTCTGCCTCTAGCTCTGCAATTTGCTGATAGAGCTGGGTGACATTTGCCGCCGAGGGAGTTGTAGCAGCCTCAGCCAGGCCTTGGCGCATCCTAGCAAAAACTATGGGGGCACTGTCCATACAGCACTCTTCATATGTGGGAGTGGGGATGCGATTTACGTACAAAGACTCGCTAGATGCTGCCAGATTGCTGTCTAGTGGAAGTATTAGCTCATTCGCATCTAGGTTGGCACACACAGGAGTCTGATTATCAGCAGAATCAATCATGGAGTTATTCATAGAGCTGGTATTGGACCCCTTGGCTTTATCCTTCTTCGACGGCTTTGCTGGTTTTATAGATTTAACTTTGAGCTTCTTGGAGCCTCTCAGGCTGCTAGTATCAGATTTCGAGTCAGAGACCTCCTCCGAGGCCGGGTCTGGCTGGTATGTAGAGCAGTGCGTAGTGAGAATAGTAATCGCCTCCTGGTGGCCTTGATCCTGTGCACTTTTCAAGCTTTGCTGAAGCGTTTCAGGGGCAGGATTGTACTTGCTTAGGAGAAGATTGATCCCCTCATAATTCTTGTTGTATATTGCGTAGTCAATGGGAGTCAATCCGTTAGAATCCGGAGATAGGTCAAAGTAGGGTAGAAGGATCTGCGTCACGTCTAGCATCTCACGTTCTAGGGAGAGCATGAGTGCATTGCATCCATCCTCAAGGGTGTCCATGTACTCTGCGGAAGCTAGGAGCTCGCATGCTTTTGCATTGCCAGCCTTTACTGCATGCATTAGTGCCGTGTAGCCATCAACATCCTTCTTCCGGGCCTCAAGGGGGGCCAAGATGGGGATCATCTTCAGCTGATCCTTCTTCACCGCCAGGATCAACGCAGTGTTGCCATTTTCATCCATGATCCCGCTAAACTTTTTGGCAAGAGCCTTCACAAGAGGAACGTTTCCATCGTTCACTAGCTCTAGCCACTGTTCCCCTGTCTTTATTCTTGAGGCCATTTTTTTAAATTGTACAAGCCATCCGGGTATCATCCAGCATATAAAAGAGTTGCACTAGTTGTACTAGTTGCACTAAATACCTTCAGTGATATTTAGCAGCTTCTTATATATTCCAGTCTCGTCTATTTCGATATTCAGCATGCGGCGTGTGCTAGCGCTCATTCTATAAACCTCCTTAGCTACCTTATACAGTTCATCCTGGAGGACAACGTCAAACGGTCCACAGATGAGTGACATGCTCCTGACGCGCTCGTGGAGAGCTGTGGTATCGAGAATGTCGAGCCGGTTGAGGCGTCGTCCGACGAGGCAAAGGTTCAGCTCATGATGCAAGTTAATATACCCGAAGACCTTGAAGGTCTGCGTGTAGAAGCGCTTCTCAAGCTCCCAGAGGAAAGACTTTCTTATGCTATAGGCAATCTTACACAAGTAAAAGATTGCAACATAGCAATCCATGGGGTCACTGACATTGTGTATGGAGGAGAACTGGGACAAGTGTGGAGTGTTGTAGATTATATAGAAGCTAAAGTCTTTCTGCACATAGAGTAGGTTGGAGTCGCGTACTACCGTATCGTTGATTATCTTGAGAAGAGTCATATATTTAAGCAGGGTAATGTGCGCACCCTCCTCAACAATCGCATCATAGAGCTCTGTGATGGTAATGCAGAGCATGTAAGACGGTGGAATGAAGAGGAATGGGGAGGGCATACTATTGAAGCGTCTATCGTCGTACACAAGTAGCGCCCGCAAGACTCCGGCAAGCGTTTTGGAGTAGTATGGTTCAAATACCGTGTCTGGCTTCAGAGGATACATATTTTCATCACATATCTTCATAGAGAATTTGCTTGCTAGTATTAGCCTAAGCGTGTCCAAGTCATACAAGTATCTAAAGGTGAAGTTGCACGAATTATAACAGGATCGAAATAGGGCGTACTTTCTCCAAGAGGAGAATTTGGACCGTCTGACAATCTGATGCAGCTCCTCGTCGGAGTACACACGTGAGAATTGTACACTACTATCGCCAGACCTCTCTTTAAGTAATGACTCTAAAGACTTGGCTATGTCATAGCAATCATGCATGTTTGCAAATGATGTGACAGAGGTGATTTTCTTATCCGGCGGAGTTGCTGAGACTGCCGCACGCCTGGGGACAGAGGGAGAACGCAAGTAGCGCACAGATCTCTTTGTCGTCTTCCCCGTTACAGTGGTAACTTTATGCTCTGCCTCTGCACCATGGTCACGGCCTCTTTTGGATAGTATAGAGGCTATCCTGGCTTGCAGGAGACGGAGCACCATAAGGGACAATCTTGCCTTTTGTTTTAGGGGTCCACCAGCAAGACACTCTGTAGTAGCATACGGAAGTTGTACTTCTGTGTCATAAATTAAATCTGATACCATTCCAACTAACTTGAGCTGCTTCCCCATATATGCAGGATTCCTGTCCATGTTGATACCCCTGTGAAGATGCTCTGCTTGGTAGGTCAGAACATTGCACGAACTGAAGGTGTTATGTAGATAGCAATCAAAGAATATGCGCTCCAGCTTATTGCATGCGATGACACCAATAGCCTTTTTAGTCTCTGAGTAGGCGGAAATGCCCTGAGCCACGTGGTTAAGCATCGCGTGGTAAAGATCCAGTTGGCCAAACAGTACACGCACAATACAGAGAATGATAGATAGAAAATAAATGGCTGAATGTAAGTTGCGTATTGATGGGGATTCATGCGCTAGAACAAGAGCATCGTCCAAGGTCTGGCAAGTGACAGGCCTCAAAGATCTTAAACCAGCCTTTGAAAAGGCACAGGATAGATAAGCTATAAGAGACGAGTTGTGCTTGGGAAAATTTTGTCGTATAGTGTGGTAGGCATTCCAAATAGCCTTTAGCGGCGTTCCAAGCCTAAGATTGGGTAGCAGTGAGACACAGGTGGTCAGTGTGGGGTAGTCAGTATCTCGAATGTGCTCTGTTTGCAAATAGGAACCTATATTAGCAGAATTGGAAACGTTATAAGTGGGCTCCATCTTTTGCAGAATGTTGGAAATGTAGTAGCTGATTGCCAAGTAGACACATTTTAGTTCTGTGAATATGCGCAGAACCGGTGCAAAATAATTTGTGGCATCAAGAAGAAAAATAGTATTCGCCCATATGTGGGTGCAGAGCGAGACCGTTGCGCCTGTGCTTGTGTTGCACAGCGGAGAAAGTTCAGTGGTAATACTGCTCCACGTAGTTATTATGAGAAAGAAGAAAAAGACAAAGTTACTTGTGGTGAAGTCTCGGAGTCCACGAAAGTACTCGTAGAGGACAAAGGTCCTAGTGAGAATAAGCATGGAGCTTGAGACGGCGTCAACAGCAACGGTAACGCACCTAGTAATTTGCACCAGCCGATAAAGAATAGGGTGCTCTTTCATAACTCTACCGAACAGCACAGTTTTCGTGGAGACAACCAGCTTTGATTTCCTTGATGCTATAAGTGCTCTAAACAGCGTTAGAAGAATGCGTAGGCCCAAGAGGGTACTCATAAACGCATGGAAATGATGCAACTGGGCATGGTTTTGGAGTAACACAGATGCCAATCCGGGACCATTGCTGTCAAGTTTTGTGACATGGACTAAATTCGAAGAAGAGAAGTTGCACCTCATTGCAAAGGGCACAAGGGATGATGATCCCTGAAACGTGTCACTAATTAGGCGTGTAGAAAGCTGCTTGCGTTGGCAGGGATTCCTAAATGTTAAAAGCCTTCCATAAATATACAACAGATAGATGTGCTGATTGGTGTCGGTTATTTCGTGTGCCCCAAAGAGCATGAACAAAAATATAATGTAGAAAAGAATATCAAAGAAGATCCTCAGAAGGTAGCCTGATGTAAGAGTTATTAGGAAGGAGACATGCTCCTCAAGAATAGGCTTGCAGGTTAGTGGACGGAGAAAAGGTTTGAAGAGCGGCCACTTGAACGCAGAAGTAGAATAGCGTAGCCATCCACGAGGCTTGTTAATGGATCTTTGAGGCTGCTCTAACTCCCCTGTATAAATCTTCTTCAAGCGCGCACACGCAAAGAAGTTGCGTGCAGATGAGTCCTCTGGGATCTCAGTGTCAACCTCTGGGGCTGAAGTGTGCGGTCTTAGGCGACCAGTTTCAATCGGCAGTTGAGGCTCTGACGTCTTGCACAGTTCTTCGTCTTCAGTGGTATCCGATAGTTGAATATAGGATAGAGCAGCATTCAGAGAACAACGCTTGAGATAAATCATAGATTGCCAGTTGGAGTGAAGAAACTTACTATGCCTCTTGCGTGTTTGAAGCAGCGATTCCTGCGCTGCATCAGAGTTGGCATCTTGTCTGTCACTTGAGCCTTGGTCTTCTTCTGTTGTAGATCCTGCTTTGGCTTTGAATGCCGCGTCTTCATAGTCGTGCTTGCTATTGCTAGAGGGCCCGCCTCGCAAAGAAGACGAAGAACAGATGGGGCGAACCCCGGGCATAGACGAGGCGTAGATAGATGGATGTGCAACAAGGTCGAATGCCACTCCAAACGTCGTGTATACGATACTCTTGTACTGATTAATGTTTGACAGATTGATGGGAGTGTACGCTGGTGTTGGGGCCGGCCTAGTCGTTACTATATCCTTAAGGGCGTGTGAGGTTATTGCATGGAATGATGTCTCAATTGATCGTCCCGTGGCACTGGTACTCAGCTTCTCTGTCGCTGGCTTTCCGAGGGTAATGAAGCTGTTGGTCTGCCAGATAATCGGATTGAAGAGAGGATCGTCATCCATCCCATCAGTACAAGATGACGGTTTATATGAAGCTGCCTTGCTCTTGTTTCGAGGCGAATCTGTGCAAGAAGTTATTGATAGCGACGACACAGTTCCATCAAGGGTATCCGGCGCTTGATAGACCATGGGTCGCGGATTCCCGCCCATAGTGCTCTTATTTCCACGAAACTGGGAAAGCATAGACGCAGGGGCAGTATCCTGTGCACTGTTGTCTGGCAAGTGCATCGATCCATTGAACAGTATAACAGATTGGACGCTATTTTCTGTCTCATCATTTTCGCTAGCAATTTCAAGTTTATAAAGACACGAATAGCTGTCCAGTGTAGTGGGCGGATTAGAGGTGCCATCCGTTGGCATTGATCCATTAAAGTTGGGGGGATTCAATGTTCCAGTTTTTGGATAAGTGGAGGGCCCTGCAGGCAATGGATATGCAGAAGCTCCAGATGTTCTACTGAATGCCCTATCGGTAGGATTGTTGAGCTGACTGGTGCTAGTTTTATTAAACTGAATATCTGACGCATCATCGGTGGAGGCAGACTGATCGCTCTCCCTCACTAGTGAAAGCGTGTGCATAGAGTCATCGGATTCCTGTAAAGCTGCAATGAAGGTCTTGCTCACCTTAATGAACGAGCAGTTTGGTGGGGAAATATCCTTGTTCTGGCCATAGGTATTGTCCGATTTGCTATCGATATCACTTGAAGGAGAAACAGACTGGCAAAGGTGCGAAAGCGCAGACCTATGGATCGGCAGATGTGAAGCTGCGGATTTAGGTGTTTCTGGCAAAGATTCAGTGCAGCTATCGTTGGTAGAGGAATACTCAATGCTAGGAGACTTGGGCGCCAAGAGTGGTATCTCCACCTCTTCATCTGCATGACTATGGAGAGAAAACTTAGCAGAGTTGGAGTTCGCATTGCTGAGCTTAAATTCTGGATCAGCTTTATGCTGGCTAGCATTCTTGCTACGCAGCCTCTTGTCTAGACTTTGCGAAAAGGCTTTCAATTCGTTGATTTGGAGGTTACGCAGACAATCAGTTAGCTTTCCAGACGTCTGGTTATTCTCCGAAAGAGAATGATTGGCTGTTCCTAAGCGTGCAGTGCTCCTCCTGCCTATCTTACTGTACAGTATATCTAGCTTGTTTGCCGAAAAGTCCACATACGAATACGCTCGCCTTTTGAAATAGTGTACAGGGAGTACATTGTCAACGTTCATGCTAGAGCTGTCGAAGCTCTCTGTTTTGCGAGTAACTATGGTCATAAGGGTCTTTAGATTTGGGTCGCTAACCTTTGACTTCAGCAAGGCTTGATGACCAGGAATAGGCAGGTTTTCGGGTGCCATGACACTGCTTGGTAACAGCTGAGACTTGTGTGTATACAAGTTGGTTAGGCGACTATCAGAAAAATTCTGTGCTGATAGTACGTTGGAAGACATTATCATAGATATTGGGTTCTCTGGGTTTGCAGATTCAAAGACGGGCGTAGTTAGAGGGGTACCATGGCTGTCTGAAGAGGTAGTTAAAAGTGTAGGGTCTCCTGAGAAAGGATATATGAAGGAGCTGAACTGAGAGCTATCGTGATCGCGGCAAGAGTGGAACTCTGATGTATTGTCCATTGGCTTAGTCATGGCCATCTTAACCTCTTTTAGGAAGGACGGCCACTCGGCATCAGGCTGCCTCTTTTTGTGCAATCCTGCGTTTGCCACAAGGAAATCAAAGTCGAACTGATTATTTGCCAGGGTGCCTAGATCTCCAACCACATTACCTTGGGGCAGGAGGCTCTTGTTGAGACTTGTGATCACCTTGTCAAAACGCTCAAGATCTGTGTTCAGAAGACGAAATAACTTGCGCATAGCCTTCGAGTTATAGATAGGGATGGAATCCAGCATGCGGAGGGCCCTGTATCCGGACGATTTGGGGTCCTTGGCACGCAGGATGAGATCCTCCGTCTGTAGAAGCAATTGATAGGAAGAGTCTGCATCCCAGCATTCGCATTTTGGAGACCCCTCACCCTTCTGCATCGACGCGTTGGAGACCATTGTATCTGTACATTCAGAGAGTGAGAATGTATCATGGGTGGTCTGCGAGGAGGTCAATGTTTCGCCTATAGAGGTGTCAATAGATTTGTTAATGGATAGACTGGGATACTCTTTTAGGTCGATGTCGCGGTGCTCTCCAAGGTTGGCCTTTGTGGCAGCGTTTTGCTCTGAAACAAGAATGCGATGCTTTATTCCAAAAGCCAATAAACACACTATCAGACTATAGTTGTGATTCGTGAAAGATAAAATCCCTAGAGAATGATGGGACGACGATGAGGTAGACGAATTAGAAGATAGAGAGCTGCCGGGCAGGGTAAGTTTAATACTGTCATAAAACATGTACAATGGAGGCTTATAAAATAAAAAATTCCGATACTTATGTGTTATCCGAGACGGATACTCGATTGAGAGCGGGGTGGTGGAGAGCCCATCAAGAGAGACCTGGAAGACAGACACCTTCATGTCACAGACTTCTTGAAAGTTTGGACTAGGCGTCTTTGTCGAGTAAGGATAGGTTAATTGGCTGAGGGCATTGTTGACGTATATGGCGTCTATCTTGAGATTCTTAGGGCTCCATAGCCGCATGCTATTTGTTGAAGAAGAACTGTAGAAAAAAGTGCTATTAAGGGGCATAGTCTGAGGTGTTGTCGAGGAGTGTGAGCGAAGTCTATGTTTAGAGTGCATTGAGACACTAGAGTCAGGATTCTGGTGGAGTGAAATAAGCTTTTGCGGAAATGCATCATCAGTGGGGGAGGTTGTGGTATTCAGAGCCTTGATGACGGAGCGTCTCCTAGAGTAGATTGCAGAGCGGGTGTTCCCTCTTCGAGCTGCAAGGAAGCGGCGGAAGTTCATCGAAGACTCTAGGTCAGCGTTCGTTAGCGGTTGAGGGTCGTCGGAGAATGCATCAGAGCAGATAACATCACTGGTGATTGTGTCACTGCCCTCTGTCCCGCGATTCCCATACTCCTCTAGCGGCCGTGAAAGCATATTGACAACACTGAAGTAGACGTTTGACGGCAGTTCATTGAACTCGACTGTGGGTTCTGCGACAGAGTGGTACGCTTGTGAAAAAGACATATTCGAGGCAGAAAACAAATTGGCCTTCAGACCAGCACCAGTCTTGATACCGTTGACAACACTATGGATAGGCTCATTGTCCAGAGATGAGCGAGCAACATCTAGATAGAGGGGTACATGATCATGACTAGAGAGAAGGCTGTCTTTGCTTAGAGAGAGTGAGCACTTAGTGGAGGGTGTCTTAGAAGAATGTCCGTATGGCTTATCTCTAGTGTCGTCGGTCGCCACAGCATTATGATTGCTAGACACAAAGCTATCTGAGTTGGTACTGGTCGTGCTTCTACTCCAGTCACGGCCACTCTCATAAGATTGTGTGTTTGAAGCAGCACTGGAGTCCGATTGCCTTATTGTTTCCTGATTATATGCAACTATCTTCTCATGTAGCTTAGTAGCCAGAGCCACTGGGGCGCCAAAAACTTCATAACATGACATATGTTGTGATCCCAGGAAGCCAATGGCAAGGTCTCCAAAAGTAATAACTGAGTCTACACGGAGCGCAAATATCCCAGCACACCTGCTAACCAGAAGAGCGAAGGTAGACAGAATCTTCATATAATCCTTTGGCTCAACACTTTCAGCACCAAACTCAACGCCCTGAGGGCTTTGCCTGTTGTTGTATTGTGTGAAGGAGTTGCCAGCAATGACCTTTATGGTGCTTAGATTCGAGTAGACCTTTGTCAGCTGAGGGAAGTCGTCGAGGAGGATTGTATCTATGCAGGAGATGAACTGATTGACAACGCTGGCTATAATGTGATTTATGTAACAGTCTGTCAGTGGGGAAAAACTGATATTATTAGAAGCTGGCTTTGTGTGCGTGTTGGTGGCGGCATACATGTACTTCTGAAGCTTCTTTCGGAGGCACGGTATATCGATGTTTATCACCAGGAGGTACATATCGGCGTGCACCTGAAGTTTTATGTCTTTGTCTTGGAAGATATAGTCAAGAGCTCTGTGGGGCAGGAGGTTAGCAAACGTTTTTGCGATGAATTGCTTGCTGAGAAGCTGCAGGGCCTGGCTATCCATAATCAATTGCAAGGGGCGCCTATTGAGCTGCTCAAAAGAAAAGCGCGAGGACACAATCGTGATAAGAAAAATGCTAATCAGTAAAATGAGAAGAGTAGATCCATTCAACACTTTGACCAGGGCAAACATGAATATGAGAAATGTGCCTGTTCGGACTCCGCGATGCAGGTAGCCTTGCCGACCCACAACTGCAGGAAAGCTAACTATCAAGTAGCTCGAAAGGAGTGCATAGACAGAGACGAAGAAGTCCCCTGTAGCATATATCTTCAAGACCAAGAGATACCAGAGGGAAAATAGACATCCAAATGTGTTAAGCATGTTGATTGTAGTAGGTACAGTAGTTGTGAAACAGCTGCACGGCTTGTCCATAAGTGTAAATGATCTAATAGAGTGATATTCTGAGGTGCACTGGCAACGCACATCGTAGTAATTCTCTGTAAAAATAATAAAGCAAGCATGGAGGACCATCACCAATGTTGTTGCGACAAGGAAGCGTAGACTCTGGACAGCTGTTTGTTGAGAGATGGCCACTACTAAACTAAGTATTAATGAAACCGAAAGAGAGAGTATCTGAATTGCATAGGCTGCATTCTTACGCCTGATCTGATGGACGAAGTGCACGCAGATGCCATCACGGTCGGCTCCAAAGGAGTCCCCGTTTAGATTTAAGAGCATGAAGTATTTTATTTACTCAGAAATACTTCCGCATTTCTTCTGTTGGCTGAACAGGGGGCTTAACAACATTAGGAAGAACAGGACCTGCAAGGACTAGACAACCTGCTGAATTAATTTGTAATGTAGAGAGTATTTGAGCTATGTTCGCGCCAGATGCAAGCTTTGTTAAGACAAACGGTTGCATGGAGTCCTTATAGTGATCAAATTGTCGTCTGTTGGCCTGCGAAATGTGACGCCGAGCAAGGGGGAATCTTCTCATTTCTTGCAGCTCCTTCTGAACCAACCCCGTCTTGCCTAGGGTAAAGATTTTGCCCTCGGCAGACAGCTCCGGGGGTAGGTAGATATATGGCTGCTCCTGCACAGGCTTGGGGACGGTGTCTTTTGCATCTGTCACTATGATGTCCAGAACAAAGATGTCTCCGTCTGCCAGGAAGCCCGTGACCAAGGGTTGGTCTGCGGCATTCTGGAAGACCTCGAGCTTGTGATCCACCCCATTGTCTGTAAGGCAATAAGAGGCAACCCCCTCTAGAAGCTGCACCCCAAAGTGTTGCGAGACCGATTCGATGATGCTGCGGACCTCAGCGAGGGGGGTCTGGCTCTTTACCTGCTTTGTAATGAGAAGGTATGCAATGTAGGCTGCCGCCAAGCATGTGGCCGACTTGTCAGTAAGCTGGGGGAAGGTGGGGACTGTGCCTTCGGACACTCCCAACACAACAGTCGTCCCCATGTAATAAACATTCTTGCCCACATAGAGCCCTATCTTAACCCGAATCAACTTATGCATGGGCAAGCGCGTTGAGACAATAGTGTCTGACGGCGAGTAGTCCCCGATGACGCTTCCAATGCTCAGTGACAAGGGAAAGGCAAGCCCACTATCAGGGTCTACGGAGCGCAGGGCGGAAACCGCAATTGCTTCTCCTTCGAGTATTGCTTCTGATATGTATTTGTCCGGCTTCAGAGTCAGCAAGATCTTCTTCAGGATGGATTGACAGATCTCTGCTAGCGGTCTATCCATGCCTGAATCCTTTCAAAAAATGAGAAATGTGTATGGTGTTTGCCGCTCTCCTGTCTCTTGCCCTTTGCGCTGCCACAGGGTGTGCCAACGGATCACCCACTGATTCGTGTTATAAGTGCGCCGATCCGCCAAACGATACCATCTGCATCGCTTGTCTAAAGGATCTGCGTTTGATTAATGGGGCGTGCGTGGATTCTAGTAATGCAAATTACTCTAAGTGTGTTCCTGATTCGTCTAACGGGTATACTATCTGTAGCTCATGTACAGATGATTTCTATTTAGACTCTCTATTCTTCGGTTGCTTCTCCTGTCACAGCTCCTGCAGCACGTGTTCAGGACCTTCTCACTTTGACTGTCTGACATGTCGTGTTGGCGAGTTGGAGTCTTCTCCACCCAGCGCATGCCCGTGTGACTTGCAACTTACCAATTGTAACTCATGCGGCTCGGACAATAACGTGATCTATTGTAAAATCTGCGCAACTAACTACCTACCAATAAACGGAAAGTGCGTGGACAGTAATGACTCTACATACAAGTTCTGCATCCCTGATGAGTATCATCCCACCTCGTGCGCATCATGCACTGGACCATATTACTACGATCCAAACACGTACAGCTGCTTCGAGTGTCATGAGACTTGTCTCACCTGCAAAGGACCAGGCCCAATGGAGTGCTTGACGTGTCCTACGGGAGGCGTCAGTGCTGACGGTACTTGCGCAGTTCCCGTCTGCAAAATGAATGATGCTACAAATACAGTCTATCATTGCAATAACTGCGGCAACGATAATAATTGTGCAACGTGCGCCAATGGATACTATCTGGCATCAGTTCGAAAGTACAAGCTTTGTAGGCCGTGCAGTCCATTGTGCAAGACTTGCGCAAATGAAAATGAGGATGAGTGTATAGAGTGTGCTGTAGGTAAAGCTACTCCCGAAAAAGCTTGCACACCGCCAACATGCACAACGACTAATGGACAAGTCGGCGGAACCAACGATAATTGTATACAATGTTCTACAGATAAGATTAATTGCGTTGAATGTAAAGATGGATACTTCCTCGAAAAGGTTGGGGCATACGACGTTTGTACAAAGTGTCACAGCACTTGCTATACATGCTTTGGACCGTTAGAGACTGACTGTTTGCTTTGCACCACTTATGCGTCTGCTGATGGGCACTGCACTGATCCTGTTTGTAAGATTAACGACCCTACGAATACCAACTACAACTGCGCGACCTGTGACAGTAATGGGAAAAGTTGTAGTAGATGTAAGGATGGATATCATGTTACTACTCGCTCCTCAGTCCAGGTCTGTGAGCGTTGCAATAATATGGAGAACTGTATCGATTGTGACATGACAGGGGCAACATGCACAAAATGTGCTGTCGGGTACGGCCTTTCTGATGGCAAGTGTCTTCCATGTCCTCCTATGGAAGGATGCATCACCTGCAAGGGCACTCTATCTGAGTGTGAGACATGCGATCAGCTGTACTATTTAAATACTCAGAAAAAGTGTCAACGGTGCTATAAAACGTGCCTCACTTGCACCGCCTCCAATAACAACGAGTGTACAACGTGCATCAGTGATGGGGCAGCGCCTACCGGTGGCAAGACTTGTCCTGAGCCTGTCTGCAACGAGTCGTACGGGTGTCAGATATGCGCTACGGCCAACAGCTGTCGAGCTTGCAAGGAGGAAGGGTACTACAAGGTCACCTTCGGAGACTACTCACTCTGCAGGCCTTGCCATGCGAGCTGCTTTTCTTGCAACGGTCCTGGGGCTTCGGATTGCTTGTCATGTCCTCTCGGGGACCCAATTGCTGGTACATGTGCGACACCTAGATGCAACAATCATCACGACGATAACAATAAGAATTGTGTGGAGTGCACCACAGATAAATCAGGCAATTGCACAAAATGTTTAGATGGGTACTTCAAAGTTACTCGCGCAAAATTCGAGGTTTGCCAAGCTTGCCACGGTTCATGCAAGACGTGCGTCGGTAGTGAGGAAGGCAAGTGCACATCCTGCATCAATTCAAAGTCATCGGCCAGCAGTTCTCAACCCGGAATCTGCTTAGTACCAATCTGTACTAAGAATGAAGATGGTTGCTTATCCTGTACTTCTGACGGCGCCAGTTGCAGCGTGTGTAACGTGGGATACTATCTTCAACAGATTGGGTTCTACTCCGTGTGCACCAAGTGTCCTGATACTCACAAGTGTCTTTCTTGCAGTCAGCTGTGGTGGTGTAACTCTGGAGTACTGTGTGACACTTGTCCTGACGGTATGACTCTACAGGAAGATTGCAAGTGTGCCAAGAGTACTATTAGTACCAGCACTAATTGCCCATCTGAGCCACAGTATGCCAATTGTCGGTATTGTAATACCCAGGCATCAGGTGCACACTGCACTGCCTGTGCTAGCGGGTATTACAACGGAGATGGTAACCTCTGCGAGCACAAGTGTCCCCGTGGCTGTGTAGAGTGTAGGTCGGAGACGTTCTGCACAGAATGCTACCGTGGTGCTTACGCAGGAGCATACGGAATGCCCTGCCATTCCACATGCAACTCGAGTGAGGCGCTAGTTCTGGGGAGCACCGCTTTGGAGGACCGCTGTGTGCCATGCCACCCTGCGTGTGTCAGCTGCACTGGTCCGGAAGAGGCCGACTGCGTCGCATGCTCGCTCAACACGTACAAGTCTGATGAGCCTGGCTGTCATCTTTGCCACACACAGTGTCTTACATGCTCGGGGCCAACGGAAGACTACTGCTTATCGTGCAATACAAGTTACTATATGCTCAACGGGATGTGTGTGTTGGCAGATGAATGTCTTTCAAACGATTCCTATTACATCAGTGGAAATGTTTGTCGGATGTGCATTCAAACAATGGAGGGCTGTGTGACGTGCCAAGCAGGCTCTGAAGACACTATGGTCTGTCTACGCTGCGGAGCCGGTTACACGACAGTGACAAATAATGGTACAATCGTCGCTTGTGTTTCCACAAAAATGAGCACAGCGAAGTTTGTGGTTCTCGGGGCAGCTTTGGCCATATCTTTCGCTGGCGGTAGTAGCATTGCTCTTTACTTTATAATTAGACGACTTCTTCAATAAACTCACAGAAGCTTTTAAATATTAATATTTCTGTTCTTCGTTTATCTCTGCAATGCGCTTAGCTGGCGCGCTAGGTGGTGCGGGGCCTCTTCTGCAAATCCTCTCGCAGCACGTCCTTGTCACCATCCAGAATTTCGAGGCCTTTCTGATTCTTTTCTTCAGCCTACCGATCTTCGAGCTGACGTATCATACCAGGGTTCGGTACATGCTTTTTGCCTTCCCACAGATTATCTCGCTTATATGCTGCTCTACTGCGCTCCGGAAGCTCAGGCTATTGAATAAATGCGACTATTGCTCTCGAGGGTTTTATCTCCTCCCGCCCCATCCGCGCTTTAGCTGCTCGTGCAGAAATAAGCATATCAGTATTCTGCAACGGTATAATGTTTTTATGGTCTGCTACGGCATTATCCCATGCTTTGCTGTGTTGTCTGGAGTCAATCCGGATGAATTTACTATTCTGTATTCTGTCTATGTTTGTCAGGCAGTGATTCATTTGCTTATCGTTTCTGTCTCTCCACTCAGCGAGCTTTGCCGATATATTTGCTCCATCTTCAGCTTACTTCCAGTATTTTTCTATGCTAACGTCTTTCAGTCTCTGGCCTGTCTTGGCATGTATCTTGTGTTTGCACTAGTTGTCTCGCTGGTTATCCGCAACATCATTCAGCGTATGGACGCGTACCTAGAGGTGCTAGAGTACACGACATTTAACCACAGCCTGCTTCATTTGGTCATGTCTGTCTTCCGAGCACTTGCACCGTCGGAGTTTTTATACCGGATGATGCCTTCCTATTCTCAGCAAACATATAAACACAGGCTCTCAACTAGGAGGAGGAAATTTCTTGAAAGTTATACTCTCTACACCTTGCCTACCATTCTCTCTACAACCTCTGTTGAGAGTGCTCCTTCTATGTATGCCTTGGGACCCTCTTCAACTCCTAACCTTTATACGCAGACATTGTATACCTCGTCCACGTCGTCTATCTTCATGGACACGGAGAGCTATAACCTCCATAGGAAGTCCATGAGCAATTTGAAGCAGCACAGTCAGACCAGAAATATTCCCATGCTTACTAAGGATCCTCAAGGTGGAGGACTTTCTCCTAGGCCCCCCATTAATCCAGCCTTCCCATATCCCTTGTGCTTACTACCCCTTCCATTCAGGCATGTTAATGATGATGCTAACCATGAGCAGGGTATGCTGTACTCTGTTCTGTCTGCTTCTATGCCCGATGAAGCTTTGTCACAGTCATTGCACGAATCTAAAAAAAATAAGATCAATCCGGAAATCTTAAGGAAACGCAATCCGATTGTAAAGTACGAGGTCAATGTTCACATCCACGAGCGGTACATCCTCCTCTGTATGATCCACGTCCAGCGGCCGGTGATGTCCGTGCTTAACTCGAAGACTGTCTATACCTTATCCGATGAGCTCAATTACTTGGGGCTTCTCAACCTGTTATTCTCAACACTCGACTACATCCTCTCTAGCTTCTTCAGCCCTAAGCTATGCTTGCATAAGCTAAAGGTGGATACAAAGGCTTACTACGTCTACACGGATCTCTCCTCGCATGCATCCGCTATGTTTAAGGAGCAAATTGAGCCTGTCTATCCCGTTGATGCCGACATTGTCAATAGCAGCATCACAAAGTCCAAGGGAGTATGCCTGCAAACAATTTTAACGTTTGCCGCCATGGCGTCCTATTTTGCAAACTCCATGGGTCTTGAGTGCACATCTATTATTGTCTATACGCGTACCGTGATGGGATTTTTTGGGTTTGAGCATCACGTTTTCGAACTAGTTAATCCTGGGTTGAGTCTATTAAATGGTATACTCAGTAACTTCTACGAGATTATTTGCGATGCTCCCTCAACCTCGGCAAGTAGCGCAACTAATCCAGAGACACAGCCCGCTGCCCTTAAGCTTCCCAGCAGATATCCCTCTGTAAAGGAACAGCATCGTTGCGCTAAGCCTACGAAAAAGACGACGCCTGTGCGCGTCACTAGGCAAACAAACGCCCAGACTATCAACACAGATAACCGGATCTTCTTTATCAATCAAGTGACGGGGTACAATGATGCGTTTTCAACACAGGACTTCTTCACAGACATCCCACAAGACATCTTTATCTCTGAGCTGATCAATACAGATATGTTCGTTAATCTCCTACAGTCTCACTCGATAGCTAAAAGCCCGCACCACAGCATTTATGAACTGCTGCCCCCATGCTATAATCTGCTTCCTTTACCTTACAGATTGCGCTGCTCTGTTCAGGGCTTGCTGAGGGGCGCTAGGCATGACATTATTTGTGAGAACAGTTACTTCTTCGAGGTTCTTCCCAGACCGGAGCTTGTCTACATACTGATGAAGCTACTGATTTATAGTCTCGCCTATGACATACGGACCACCCAGCCCTATCCCGTTGAAGAGGTTCTTAACACTGCTAATTATGATTCGCTGTGCACAAACAACAAGGCGTCATGCTTTGCAGACATATCACTCAAAGTCCTACAAGATCCTGTGCTACTGAACTTTATGTCCTTAGAGTCGTACAGGCGGGCCAGTATTGCTCCTCGTAGGGAATTCAGAAGCCGGTGGGATACAGATAACTCACAGTCTGACACCTCACCAGCTGTCCGAGAAAAAACAACCCCTCGTACAAGTGATAATGTATTTCTGCATCTGTTCCCCGTAATACCGGAGGCGGTATTTCTACCAGATGTGCTACTACCTAATTCTTTTAATCAACCACTCCCAAACACTATAGCTCTCCCATCAATCGGTTTTTTGGCCCCATACACACGTACCGCCATGCGCAGAGCGGTGGCAAAGGGACTCACACATAAGATGAGCAGTAATCACGACAACCGCAATGTCGTTAATAGCAGGTCGGATAACCAGTTGACACTAGCAAAGAAGAACGATAAGCGTGGTTGTTCTGGCCTCACTAACTGCTGCACTGATGATAATACCTTACAGATGCTCTGCACGTCAAGTGACCCTAGCTTTACCTTTAGCGTAAGAACAACTACCAACACGTGTACGAATACCAACTCCGGCACCAACATTACTGGCAACAAGTGGCTGGGATTGACAGATATGCTCTCTGAATCTAGCTCGTCGTTCCGCGCCAGCAACTCAACTAAGAACTCCGAGAAAAGGGCAGCTCTTTCTACGGTTAAGAAAAATAAGTCACAGCTTTCCTTGACCAGGTTTCCATCCCTTACGTTCACGGCTCGCAATGTGGGGAACTTACTGCACATAAATCCGCTGCAAATGCTTCCTCTGCCCAAGGGAAAGTGGAAAGACAGTAATGCCGACTTTAGTTCGCGTCTGCAGTTCTTCGGAGACCCATCGATAGAGATGCAGATGTACGACTCGGAGGATTCGTCGTCGTTAACCCAGTTTCAGGGAACATGCTACTCCACCATGTCTAGACACCTTGGAACTTTTTCTGACATTCTCAAAAACCTTTCAAACTGTCAGACGCTAGAGCACATCTATGACATAGAGTTTAGCCCGATTGATGATGACTGCCTTATGTTCTACGGCACAGCGCGACATGTTAACAAAACCAGTCAGTTTTCAGGACGAATGAGTGCTCAAGAGTACTACAAACACGTCCTCAACGCGCACACCATTAGCAAGGAAAGCATAGCGCGTTACCAGGAAGAGCTTTACGACGGGATGCTCATTCTTTTTCCAGAAGCAAATGACATTGTTCCAAGAGACATTCTTCTTATAAATTCTAAGCTCCTCACTCGTCAGCTGTCACGTTCTGTGAAAGGGTTTCTTTTCCCCAACAAGTCACAGAGCCTGGAGCTGCTTTCAAATCAAGTGTCTGATAGTGGAAAATCGGAACTGAAGGCAATCATGAATCTCGCTGAAACAACTACAGCTACTTCGGAGGAGATATTATCCACAGATGTAGATATCATAGAGTTATCAGACAAAGACAAAGCGCTACCATATTATAAAGATCAACATCAAAGGTTCAGACCTCGTACCAGACAAATTTCTAAGATATCCTCTATATCCGCAAAACTGGCTCGCTCAAGAACAAGGGATAACTTAATGAGAAATGTCCCGCACTCTGCCATATCCAGCGATACTCTAGTATCCAATATACAGAGTTACAATCCAATGCTTTTAGAGAAGTCCACATCTAAAGCAAACCTGTCTTCTTCATCACAAGCGTTCGGTAATACTCATACAAGTTCCGGGCATGGCATGTCGAAGCCCTCTAGCGACCACTGCCACAGCAATTCTACTACTGTCTCACCCGTAACGGATATCCTTGGCCAGAACGTAGTGATAAAGGAGGTACATCTTTTGTCTAGCATTCCTCCTTCAGATTCTACCTTGGTCGATCTAGACCGTTCAGATGATGATAAAAGCCTAAGTACCTTAGAACTGGTCGCGGATAGCACAATCAATGAATCAAGCAGCCTTCTGTTAGAAACACTCAGCACGAGGACTTCCGAGGATACACAGCTGAGCATCATAAGGGGAAAGACAGACAACGTTATCGCAGAACCATGCCAGCAATACTCCCAATCCGTAGACCACGTTTGCTTCAACGTGATTACACCGTCCTTAGCTGTGAATCAATTCAATCCATCCTCAGACTCCGGTCTGTCTAGTAGTGATGATTCCCTATCTGTTAGCTCGTCGATCCTTTCCAATCAAAACGGGGATATAGTACAGGCATCCAGGGACTCAGAGGACAGTCTAGATAACAGCATTTTCAACTTGGTCAGCTCTCCGTTGGATTGCCCTGCGCTAACAAGCACGACCTATTGCGAAGCTACCTGTTCTAACGGGGAACTTATGGATTCTACTTGTGAAATAGATGATGCCACTAACCAGGCAACTAATCCTGCCCAAAGAGCGAGCACTGTTTTGTCAGTCACATATCAGAAGGCAGAAGAGTGCATTGCTACTCACACAACCTCTAGTCCCTGTTTGCGTGACATAACACATAGCATGACCTCAAGCAGCTACTACTCGCAATCTTCCTCTGATGAAGACTCCACTGATAGACGCTACACCAAGTCTCTTGAAAGTGACGATGACATTAGAAGTGTGGTTGGAATAACGAATCTCTCACTTGTTGATGACATAATTTTCCAATCTACTTCTGTTTGTAACAGTGACACACACACTCAAATGGATTTTCAGATGGACAGGCACTACTCTGTAAAGGACTTACACGAGTCTAGTGGAAACAGCCCCTTTCAAAATATCAAGCTATTTGTCAAGAAGCCTTGTACTGACATGCAAAATAGCATGAAGATCGCACAACTGTCCAGGGAGAATTCCTTGGAAGCTCGAGCTCTTGTTGCTGCATCCAATCAACCAGACCATCAGTGTCACGTGGCATTGACAGATTATATGGTAGATAGCAGATCACCCACTCCTTTTGTTGATAGCTCCAAGATTCCAGACGAAGATGTTGCTACCCACGAGGCCTCTTCTAGACGGACCAAGCTGCGTTTCTCGGCCAGTGCAATAGTAAAAATTCTATTTGCATGGTGTTTTCGCATGCAGAGACTCTTAAAGGGTGTCTGTCTCGGTCCCTGGCTTAGGAAGCAAGCCAGTACCTTCGAAGAGACAGAGTCCTATATCAGTGACAAAGAAAATAGCCCAACCAGAGCTGGTTTGCCTAAGGTAGACATCAGTGCGTCCAAGCAGACAACTCGGCATGTCTTTGACTCCATTCCATATCTCAACCACTTATTTGAAACGTTACAATCCACGTCAATGCTACTTCCCGTCTTCTCATTCATTCTCTACAAGGGCACCAAAAGGTGTGCATTCCTTTTCCGATTGATGGGCCCTAACTTTAGCATGCTGAATGTCCTTTTCCAAGCTAATGTTCTTCTATTCGTAATCCAGCTGCTTGTCTTGCGGGATAACACCCACGACAACGGCATTTTCGATTTGGCGCACAACTACGTATCCACCCTCGCACCTATTCCCGCTAACGTTCTTAAGCAAGCATTTTGCATACCGCTAAGGTCTATTATGGTCATGTGCCTTAAACTAGTGATCCGCGTAGTAGAGTTGCTTAATTCTAAGCTACAATGGGCGCTGCTCCACAGGATTTGCATTTCGATACGTGGTGCTGTAGAAAATATCCTGTCTTCCGTAGCGCTATCATGGAATTCTGAGAGGACATATTTCTGGATCTTAGCTCAATTTATCACGGGCAAGGGCATGTCAATTTCTGCTCTACGGCTAATCTATGTACTCGTCTTCCTCCCGACAGTCTACTTGATATTCCTCTACTACGATAGGCACGCGAGAAAGTGCCAGACACAGCACAAGATCGTACCACTGGAGCTATCTCTCTATGCGCTTCTGGTATTTATCAACGCTTACTATATTGAGCTGCTTCTAAACTTCCAAATTATCCAGATGACACGACTCCTCAAGACCATTAAGCTTTGTAGAAGTGAGCTGAAGTCTATGAGAGATAATCATCAGCTCGTCGTCTACACTGCTCTGCAGGCAGCTTGTCTGGAGAGCTCTGTGCACATGCGTGGAGTATTAACAAAAACAATCCTAGATTTTTTCCTGACACTTCTTGGTATTGTAACGTATTGGTTTATCCTCTCTTCCGTTGTCACTGTTCCTCCATTGCTTCTTTCCATCAATAACATCGTCATCTTCATTTGCTCTCTTGTTATGAAGTTCTCCGTTTTCAAGGTGGCCCCCTATGTACTGCTTCTCCAGGCACTTTTATGTCTCTTTATATTTAAATATGTCAAACCGTTCCTGATTAGCTACATTTTGATTATGAAGGCCAAGGTCAGCATCTTATTAAATTGGTATCAGTCCCAGCGAATTTTCCAGTTTGTGATATCTGACCACATGTTTGCACTGCTTCTCAAGTCTCTCCGGATGCATGAAAACCTGAGCATTTTAAAGGATAAGGACGGAGAAATAAATAACGAGATGGCTAAAAATATGGGCCTCCGGTGCTGCACGCTCCCTGACGACTCGACTGAGAATGACGTTGGTAGTGTGTCTGCTACCTGTAGGCGTTACAAACGGCTTTCTACCAATAATTGTGGATTCATCGCTCAGACACACACATCCATTAGAGGATCTATCACTGATATGACGGTGTTTTTGTTCGATAGCTCCATAAGCAACAGAGCGTTATCGCATCGCTATCTCTTGTATCGAATAGGAGACTTCATATGGAACGTTTTCAACGAAAAGATACTTCAACCTGCAAAATTGTACGGATACGGCATTGGACTGTTATCTGAGCTCAAAGACCCTTTACAAGAACACACTGCCTTTGGCCTAAAATTCGTTAAAGAAGGCGATGTATCTCAGTTAGCGAATGAATCCTTCAGTCAGCAGTTCTCGGATGGCAAATGTAGCACCCAGTTAACTGTAGGCACCAGCAAACATATCTGTGAAGAGCTAAGTCACTGGAAAGCGTGTCCCGTGGATTACTTTTATGACAGCACACTCAGGGTATCACCTCGGTCTGCAAGTCACTTTTCACCCAGATACGCAAGCAGTCGAGTTACTCAGCCCCATGCGACTCTAAAAGATCTCAGACACCACTGGAAACATAAGCGAGAAGATGTACATCAACTGCGTAGCGAACTAAAGGATGCTTTCGCTGCTGCTGACGAGTTTGTTCTTGGATATACTAGCTACAATGATAGCCGAACATTAGGCATGCGGAGATATGCGGATGTTTCTCCTAATAGTATATGCATGGTCATCTCCTTTTCAAACCTGTTCTCTGTAGAGGCTTCTGCTGAAGGCTCCAAATCAACAAGCTGCCCAGGGGCCCCGTCTTCAATACTTCCTTTTAGAACACAGACAAATGATGCATTCTACTACTCCAGCATACAATTTCAGATAATTCGAGAGTTCATAGAGATACTGTACCTTTATCTTGCTCGCTTCGGAAGACACATAGTGGTGACATTGACCTCGTTTTATAAAATCGAAATGTACACAAAATGCAACGCAACCTCTTGCAGTGACGAGATGGTGAATAACGTCTTGTCCTACGTAAGTAACACACAATTGAACCTCCTATCTCTTTTCAAATCTGCCCGGACTATGCTTCCCATAGCAATGAAAACATTGAATAATAAATATCTAAAGAAGATATACGGCAAAGAGAAGCCGTTTATATCTAACTCATCTTTAAGCTCTATGAATGCCCCATTCGGAGAGCATCATCGTGCCTTCGACTCCAACCATAAGCTTTTTAGCGAATCGATGACAGTGTCGGTGGAGGAGTCAACTGCAGGGTTGCTCAGCGATGAAACTGGTGCTAGTGATCTCACAAATGCAAACATAAAGTATACCAAGGAGGAACTGTGCACTGCTGTCTGCCTATGCGATATGTTGGCATTAGGTGAGTACATGCGGGATTACTTTGTCAAAAGAGTGAGACGAGTCCTGTCAAAGGCTTGCATTTCAATTGGCATAGCGCACGGGCTTTGCATAGAGACCATATTAGGCAATCATGGACACCCATTCTGCATCCACGGGGCTGCTGTGAGCAAGGCACGTTACATCGCAGAATGCGTCCAGTTTAATAGCATCGGTATCTCCGACGCAGCAGATCACATACACACGAAGCTAAAGGCAGTCCTCGACAGATTGGTAAATTATGGGTCTTGCAATCTGGACAAGATGAAGGAGAGATTTGCTGGAAAAAACCCTACTCTAGCCAACATGATGTCTGCCCACAATCTCGTAGCAGCATACTCTAGGACACTTATGAAGGAAAGCTATGGGTACTCTGTCGGAGAATAGAGTGAATGTATGTCTACAACTATATGTGTCTGAATTGAGAGAAAGACCTGGCGGCGCCTCTCCTGGGATTTTGCTTTAGATTTTTTACCCCTTAAGGCAGCCACGCTTACAGATGGACGCGCCTTCACCACAGCCGCGTGCGTCACTGAAAAAGGGTCTTCTTGGGGAGACTGTAGCACGCCGGTCCCCGAGTCAGTCTCCTAAGAATAAATGTGCAGCGGTGATGGAGCCAACAGTTAAGCATGCGCCTCCCGCTTCACCGCCCCGACGGCCAAATCCATACCGTGCCGTGGCAAAAGACTTGTCTCCTATAATGGCACGTCTGGAGCCTAATATTTTGAAGCTGTTTTCACCGAGTCACGCAGGAGCTGACAAAAAGGCTAAGGATGCCCAGCTTATACCTAAGAAACCCGCAGTGATGTCTTGCAGTCTATCGCAGCCAAGACTCTCTGACCCGAGGACCTCTCTCCAAAATGACAACGAAGACGTGGGGTCCCCTCCACGGTGCTTCGATAGCACACACTCGATGTCCATAGTCACTCCTCCAGAGACCAGAGATCAACGACTCAATCAGATTCAATCTATGCTTGCAATCACCAATATCATGCTGAATGTATCCCCTGAGACTCTAGTGCTGCATGATCAGTTATCTCAAGATGTATTGACGCAGGAAACACTCCAGGAGCTCTGTACCACACGCCAAATACCTTCTATTAATTCTCCTTCCAGACAGCAGACTCTCGTTGCATCTGATTGGGTCGAACATCCCTCCCCATCTGGCCCAGAAAAAGATATGCATCCAGTAAAGTATCACATTATGGGCCCGTTCACGTTACCGAAGCTTTCGTTCATCCAACAGGGTATGAGATCTACAGAGTATGATAAGGAGTCTCGATACCTTGTTGGCCTTCTTTGCCAGCAACAGTGTGTGTCTCATTATATAAATTATGATACCATGCTATGCTACAGTATACGACGCTCGCATACGAACCTGCCCTACTCTACGATTGTAGCCTTGGACTCCATTAAAAGGATAGTAGCGTTACATAACTTGAAAAGAAAATATCGGCAATACTTCAATCTCTCGGCGCTACTATTGGATGTGTTGAGTGGTGGCATTTTTAACGAAGAGCAGCTGTCCAGTCCAAAAGACTCCTGGTGTAAAGATGCGTTCACAGCTCTGACGAAAGATCAGCAGAGGCAGGTTTGCAACAAGCTACGGCTCAGAGTGGGATTGGTGGTTGATCACATTAATAACAACTGCGTGGTTCCCCAGTTTTGTGATGATAACATTTCACTGGACTGTCTGATGAACACGACAGGAAAAGATGATAAGGGCATAAAAGCAGATAAGTACATCAACACGTTGACTAGTAGTCTTGTTACCCAGTCCTTTACTCGGTCGCTGTCCAAAAGGAGTGACTTTGAGCAGCTCCGGCGAAACTGTTACACGAACGACATCATGGTTGATATAGTCCTGATGCACTTCTCGTTGATGTTCGACACATTCTATGGAACAACAACTTTCTGTGCATCTCCCTTCATGTTTCTTGGTCCTTACAACTCCATTGCATCAACCTTCTATCATAACGTAGATCTCCTGACACAGGGTTTCCTGGAGTCCACTGAATTACCAACAGCGCGTACCAGGCTCTGGCTAATTGACATGGTGATATTTCCCATATGTTGTAATAATCATTGGTCTATTTACATGTACATTGGAAAGCAGTCTAAGCTGAGCAACGTACTTACAAAGCTATGTGGCGGTGGATCTAAGGAAACAGGGAGGCCAACCTTGATATGGGTGGACAACATCCTTCAGTGTAACTCCATGCTGCAGTATCCGGTAGATGAGAGCTATAACAAACAGATCATACAGTACATGAATGCGCTTGATAAGCAGCTTGGCTCCGAGGTCTCCACAGGGAGCCCCCACCCAGAACCATTTACGAGGAAGTCTGTGGTGTCCCTGCAGATTTGCCAGCAGCGTGACCAGTATAGCTGTGCTTATCACATGTTCGTTCTTGTCTTCTCGCTTTTATCAATGCTCCAGGATGGGTACAGACTGCCAGATGAGATGACCCCCGAGCACCTGGCATCAGGGGACTGGACTGGTCTGTATCGACAAACATCTGCGAACGCAATGAAGTATTGGGTTCTCCAGTATCTTATCAACAATTCTACATATGAAGAAACACAGGGTACCGCGATCGACCCGCCCCGCACATCCAAGCAGGCATCTCTGGGTCTTAGGCCGGAAAGGTCCGAGAGTAGCTCGAGCAGTGTTCACATCGTCACAGAGGACTGATGCTGCCGGTACAATGCCCTAGATGAAGGGATGAAAAGCAACATTACTTGCAGGACCGTCATCACCACACTTTCACCCATAATTGCAAGATTGCAAGGTAACATTTCAATTATTAAACTCCTATTCAACTCCTTAGCATAAAACCAACAGCCAAAATTCTCAGTCGCATTCCAACAGCAGCACTTACATGGCATCTATAGCGAGGAAAGTCACAAATGAATACAAGCGGAAGCAGCAGGAGGTTCAGGATCTTAATTCTCAGGCTGCAAAACTTCGAGACAAAATCCGGGCTCTCGGAAAGCAGGTCCAGGATCAGGATGAGTGCAACAACAGAATGAAGCAGGAGGTTGACCGCATCTTCGAGCAAGGGGCACGTTACAAGCAATCAATTGCCACCATGAGCCACGAGATAATGACTCTCCAATACAAGCTAACAACAGAAAAGACAGACGTCAGTCGTCTTGATGACGAGTTCGAGGTTGAGCGAGAGATGACCATGCATCATAACAGCGACATAGACAAAGCCAAGGAAACCATAAAGAAACTTGTGCAGACCAGAGATAAGCTATACGAGGACATCAAGTTTCTATCTGATGAGCGTGCGCAGTTAAATGTTGAAAAGAGGGAAGCCCAGGAACGCCGTACACGGGAAGAGCTTACAAATACTAAGTTTATTACCTCCATTGGAGCCATGAATGCAAAAATCCAGTTTTAGTTGTATAGTGTAAACCGTGCTGCCGCACTGTGAGGTTTCTGCCCACGATTTCCCCATTTCATAAAAGGCTTTGTGTTTGCGATCCACATGCGGTCTTTGATCGCTCACGAGGCGACCTATCCAGTACTTGGTATCTCTGAGCATTGCAGAGGTAGCGTCATTCATTTAGATGATGGCGTTACTAAACCTGTAGATCATGGAACCGATGATCCTCCACATCGGACCCAGGCAGACCCTTGGGGACCCGATCCCGTTATTCAGCCTGAATTCATCCCCCATGAGCTTACCTCTGTCTCTGTCCAGCAGCCCATGTCAATCGACGATCCATACAGCGCCATTGATGGCTACTCTATGCCCTCTGAAATTATTGTGGAATTAGCCGATCTGCAACCTACAAGCGGTTTGGGAATTGAAGCATATAAGCCACGGACTGCTAAGCCTAAGCCTTGTCCTGTCACAACAGTGGATAGACAACAGAAGGTCTATGATTCGCATTTAGGCAAGAAATCCACGGCGCTCCCCGCAACAGCCTCCTCTACAAGACCTCAGAAACAGTCTGCTCCATGTAATACGTCACAGGCACTAGATATCACTGATCTCTCTACAGATACACTAGCTTCTAACTCTCTTCACGTACCCCTCAAAGCAAGTAACGCAAGTATCAAATTGGCCTATTTCAAGCACAAAATCCCAGCACCCGAAAGAACGTTATCAGCCAGTGGCCCCGAGGCGAGAACGACCTATCTTGACGGAGGCTTCAAGAGAAGCTCACACTTTAAATCTAGCCGTGTAGTAATTAACAGCAAACCAGATATCTCCTATATAACCATGAGCATGCCATCTGTGCATCACACAACAATGTCCAGAAGCCCTCGCATTGTATCTGGTAGAAAGCAGCCTCTTGAGCTCAATGTTAGGGGCAGAGCTCTCTCATATAGAGAGCAAATCACTCCTAGTAGGAAGAAGAAGGCGCTAAAGGAAGCGGATCTTCTAAAGGTTACTACTTCATGTGGTGAACCGATTACTAATCCCTTGAACAGTGAGCTCCTTGACTTAACACACCCGTTTTCTAACCATCCGCTTTACCGGTCTTCTTTATACACAGGGGACGTGCTTAATCTGTATGTGCAAGGGCATACTGACAGAGATTATCCAAAGACTCAAGATTGTGATAGAAAGCGTCTTCAGCGACTGATGAGGCCAACCGTCTCCAGTGCAGGTAAGGTTAGTACATATGCAACATACCTTAATTGTACGGACCTAATTAGGAACCTACCCTTAGAAAGCGACGACTATGCTCACCCCGACAATAACATATCTAGTCATGTGGACTATCGCACTGACACACAGCTGCATCTAGGAGCAGATAAGGCTCCCCTTCCTGCTACCTCCATATCAGCCACAGATCGCATATTACATGAAATTCTAACAGAGCAAGCAGAGGAGCGCAATGCACACATGCGCCTTCTCTCTAGAAACGAGCAATCTCGTCCCAGGTCGGCGCCCCTTCGGGTAGCAACAGGCCTGACCGTCGACTCGCGGCCCAGGAGGCCTAGGAGCGCCATGTTAGCCTTTGTGTCAGAGGCCCAGACAGTGGAGACAACCATATGCAGGAGAGAGCTTAGCTTGTCCCCAAAGCTAGAAGAGAAGAAGGGAACTGCGACACAACATCTTCAAGAAGAGCCACTGGCAGAGGTGACCTTCAATGACTCGTTCCCCCCATTGATCAAGCGAAACAGTTTTCTCCCCACACCGTCTCCTAAGAATCACATTTTAGCAGTTAAAAAGTCAGCCTTACACAGGCCGCAGCGGAAGTATAACTACACAGGAGAAGAGTGCAGTTCTATGGATACGTTTCCTGAGGAAGTGAATCTGCAGAAGCGGCTGCAGTTCAAAAGGAAAGTGAAGTCTGCTACATCATTGGTTGCAACGCTCCAGCTTTCTGGGCGGCCTACCGGAAGAGAAATTACTACCCCTTCGTCCGCACGACTCTCACGAAAGCGTCAAGCAGCAATGGAAACAAATAGCTACGGGAGCGTTATAAGCCCACAACTCCCTGCTTGTGCCACACACTTGATGCAAGCGACACCATCCAAGGAAGTTAGTACAAGCAACCAAAAGGTACAAAAGAGACAAGTAGAGGAACGCATTCGACAACTCACATCTCCCGAGCATTTGCAGGACAGGCGTATAGCAGATAAGGAGGGGGAATATACAAAATGGGGTAGCTGCCGTCATGAGAGTCCCCAGATCGCCCCTCCTCAGGTGGTACTTAAAGCAAACCAAAGACAAGCAGCAAGTGACCCGCGGCCCTGGTCATCCTCCCAAAGACGGCGTGCAAACAATACTATTTCTGATTTTGTGCCGCCGCGATCTCAATCTGCTAATTCATATAGAAACTATGAGCACTTTATAGACAAATGTTTGAGCGGTACGACCCCTACATTCGTACCCACGACTCCTGTCTTGCACCAACCTCCATCTCCAGATAGATTTTGGAAGCATCAAGAGACTATCCCAGAGCGGGACGCAGTTATAGAGGCTAAAACTTCTATAGATAGGCGCTCTACAGTAGCATCACACACAACTAATTTTTCTAGCTTGACGTGCTTAACATCAAAAAGTGGCTCTAGTTGTCAATCCACGACGTTCCTCCGAGGGTATAGTAGGGGCCGAGCAAACTACTTCAGCTCTCACCCGATAAGTGGAAGGCACCACCAACAAGGAGGCTTAATCAGTGGCCGCGGAGTGCCACCAATGCAAGTCCCATATGGAGGTCTTGTTTCACCCCATAAGAACTGCTTTCTGGCTCAGATTGATGAAGAGGAACGCTTTGCATATGCTAGCGGTCACTACGCGGATCCCACTGGCCTAGCACGGAGTGTCCAGCTGACTACAAACCTGGGAGGGCGTGGTCAAAAATAAAAACCGAAATTGCTCATGCTGCCAGCGCTTATTACCCCGTTGGTTCGTAGTCTGACAAAGAATGGGATAAAGATTACTGACGCTGCTGTGAGCAGCCTCAGGAACATTCTTAAGCCCTCCGAATTCCTTCGCGTCAATGTAATGACATCTGGCTGTGCAGGCCTAACCTATAAGTTTGCTGTAGATACGGACCGGCGAAAGGACGATGATGTGACGAAAAAGGGAGGCGTTGAGCTGCGTGTTGACAATAAGGCTCTAGCATATGTTAAGGGGTCAACGATCGATTTTATCTCGGAGCCGTTCCGTCAGTACTTCGTCCTCAAAGACAACCCTCAGTCTAGCGGCAGCTGCTCGTGTGGGGAAAGCTTTGAGATCCCGGGCCTTGATATTGTCCCGACTCCCTGCCATTAACGCTTCCATTGGTGCACTTTCGTTTCCTATGTAGAGGGTCTACGGGTTTGATATAATTTTCATTGAAGCTGGGCACCCCGCTCTGCACAGAGATTGGAGCAGAGCGCAGTGACCCTGGTCCCAGTCATCCCGGCCCAAGCTCAAATATAACTGCAAAAATCCGCCTGGCCACCAAACAATTTACTGATCCGCGTGCGCCTAGTACCTTCCATCCCACACCTTTGTAAATGCACGCGCCTTAGCAAAGCCTATTCTCAATGTCGCTCAGTTCTCCTAGGGAGATAGTTTTTGGGAGCTCCAATTTGCTGCTGGTCACTGTCCCTATCCTTTTAGTCGACATGATGTCATCATCCTCGATTATAACGCTGTTAGAATCTGTGTCGGAGCCTTCTCCGTCGAACGCAAACTCACTAATTATATCATCATCCGCGGCAGGGGCCTTTTTGTCACCGATAACTGTCTTGGGGGGCCGGTTATCATCTGCTGTAAACATGGATCAAAATCGTAGCTGTCTTAATAATTTTTCGGGCCCTTCTTCTTTTTAGTGCAAATTGCAAAGAGTCCACCGTGATGCGCATCGTTGATCTCACATCCTCCCAGCGCACTCTTGCATGCTCGTTTCGCTGGTGGTCCTTCACCCTCATCGTCACATCCATCTACTTGATTCAGCGGGCTGCCGCCTTCCTTGGAACGCTTGTTTTCGGCAAATCGGTAGTTAATCTTGACAGAAGGCTTTTCTATTTGGTCATCAGCGCGTTAGCCGGCCTGCAAATGTCTCGCTACTACTTTAAGCAATCAAATGTGAGACATACTAATACATTTGGGCAACTTATCTTGTACTGGGCGATCCTACTCAGCCCAAGGACGACCATATCTACCTTGGTGGGGAAGCTGTGCAGGACCCCCATTCAGTCGCGAACTATGCGAACTTTACTTTACTCCTGGTGGTGCAGGCATTATGGGGTTATTACGTCAGAGATATTAGAGCCTCTGGACCATTATCTGTCGCTCGACGCCTTCTTCACACGTAAAGTTAATCTTGGTACACGCAAGAATTTTCAACTTAAAGAGTCGACACACTCAAGAGACGCAGAAGACTACAAGTTCTCCTTCAATAGGAAATGTCTAGTTGGAGCCACTGTTCTGCAAAAAGAAGCACTGTCCGAAGCCACAATACTCTCGAGCACAGTCTTATTCTCTCCGGCTGATAGCGTCTTGACATCCTATGGAGTATTCTCATTCCCTTATATGCAGACACTCACATGCAAAGGCCTGGTGTACAGCGCAAGTGATCTCCTAATTCCCGATTCAGCTGATGATAAGATGTGTCTATGTAAGGACACAATTCTCCACTGGGCCGTATTTTATCTCTCTCCGGGAGATTATCATCGCTTTCACGCCCCATGCAATCTGCTGGTCACACGGTGCAAACATGCACATGGAGACCTGCTGCCGGTGAATTCTTTGTTCCTTCCTCGAGTGAAGGGGTTACTGGCCGCAAACGAGAGGGTCATCCTGTCAGGCTCATATTGGCTAGAAGAGTACATAGACCCCCTGTATTTCGCATACGTTGCTGTTGGCGCTCTTAATGTGGGGAGCATTGAAATATCAGGGAAGGCAGGTTATTTTGAGCACAATATGCACACACCATACGAGTATAGCGCAGGAGAAGAGGTCGGTCAATTCCACTTCGGATCGACCATTGTGCTGGTCTATGAGGTACCCGTCACACACAAGGTAATCTACCTTGCAGAAGAGCAGAAATCCATTCGTGTGGGGGATGAGTTCGTGCTAATTACCAAACAGCAAGGCTAACGGGCTGACAAGACTCAGTCTGTGCTTGTTATCATGGCCTAATGATCAGACAGCTAAAGAAAAAGTTCTGGTGCAAACCCCAGTGCTCCCAAAAAGAAAATAAAGCCGGTAGTTTCTATCGCAGAACCTGCTTTAGGTAATCTCCTAGAATCTCTACATAAATGACTAATAAACTTACTTTGATGCTTCAGCAAAAGATAGATGCACCGATTGTAGAGTAGTTGGTGTGCTGCTCCTGTCTAGCAATTTGCACATTAGTATCATTTTTGCTGAGTTAAAGCGGGTTCAACGTCTGGTTCAACGTCTGTATGAATTAAATGAAGTATTGCTTTGTGGCGCCGAATCATCAAGAACACGTATATGGAGCTGGAAATAACAATGCATGCGCCAGCAACGCCCGCTGTGATATAGATTGGAATATAATTAGCCCTATAGACACGACCAATTGCAGTACTGTATCCGGCCACGTGGACTGTAGCAATGATTTTGCCAACACGCACTAGTTCATAGACCCTTGCGAGGACATCCTTGCATAGATTGTCGGTGTACGTAGAATCATAGGTAGAACAAGAAAATACCAATGTATCTTGAGGAGTCCAGTTTGTGATTGTTTGAACAAAGAGACCAAGTGGCAAAATTCTCATGTACTCCATGTCGACCAGGAGGTTTTCAAAGATATGAAGCTTGTATGTCTTAGTGCCTATGATTGCCTTGTACTGTTCAGCACAGTAGTTAAATTGGGTCTGAACAACGATACGAATGTCTGACTTAGTAGCAAAAAGGTCCACAAGCTTGAAACAGTTATAGCGGGGGCTCAGCCAGAGGGTGAGGTCGTCTACGTAAGAGTCGTCTGCGTCGTGAAACTCTATTATCAGGTATCCACTGACTTCGTACCCATTACTATATGCATTATGAACCAACGAAAGGCACGTTTGGTTGTCTCTGCAAAGGAACCAATACCTATCGGTTGTCCAGACGAAGTTGCCTACCTTGTGCCTGAAGTACAACTCAGAAGTGCCTCCAGAGTTGTTCGTTATGACTAGCGTCATAGTAAAATAAACAGTCTCAGTGTTTGGTGGTAGAACGCAGTTCGACGCGGCCTCATTTTGTTGAAGCGAAACTGAGATCCTGTCCCAAAGAATAACAACGAGAGGGTCCTTGAAGCAGTTGAAATAATATACACTTCCTTTGATGGGAACATCTGTCGTGTACCTCAATGGAGCTAGAATGCCGGTATGTGTGTTAGTGTACGGAATGTTGACCACTAGTGTCGCTTCAAAGTTTATGGTTTCCCTAACCAAGCCGGCAACTTTCTTACACAGATCAAGTGCTTCTCCACTGGTTTGGGCGGGGCAAGTGTGACAGTAGTACTTCGTGTTCATGTGGTCAAACGGCAATGAGAACCCACCACTGCCCTCAGACGAGCTGACGACAGGTAGGTTATATGAGGTGCCGTTTATCACCAAGCGTATCTCTGCAGTGACCTGCTGAAGCGAGTCGGCCGGGGATCTGCACGGTGTCGGGGTAACGGAGATGCACAGCCCATAGATGGGCCTGATAGAAGAGTCAGTGTATAAAAGGATAGGGTTTGACCAGCATTCGTGGTATATAAAGTTATGCCGCTGCAAAGATTTGATAGAGCCATCTACGACTCCTTGGTTAGTAGACACCCCGGAAGACAGCTTATAGCTAAAAGAGTTTGCATTCCGAACTATACTCTCGCAGTCGTTTGAATCTGTGCATGCAAAGGTCAAGACAATTGGCTGATTCATGGGCACTGGAGGGAATTCGGTAGATATAGTACAGTATAGAGACTCTAGAAGAAGTGTGCCCCCGCCCTTTAGAGAGGCACAGACGGGGCTTTGGTTTGATTGCAAAGGCCACAGTCGGAGCTCTGCAGTTGAATTTCGTCCATAGATAAGGATGCTTTCGTTAGGGTAGAAGCAGTGGGTGGAGCCGGCTAAGGAGTGTAGTAATCCAAAAACCAGTAAGATGAAAGAGGACGTTACAAACTTCATATGTTATGATACGAGACGTGTCGCAAAACGTAGGAAAGGTTCAGGTAAAAGATAAGGAAAGCGGAGAGGCAAGTTGAAAAAGTAGCAGTTTTATTACAATTTTCCATTAAAGAGTAAGCATCTGAGATCAATAATTAAAAGCTCAATCTTATCCCTCCCCAGAGATCTACAGGCCATGTGTAGGCTTGTGTGGGTTGCATTTCTTCATGCACTTGAGGAGACCACTTGCCAGACCTGCAGGATACTTATCAAAAAATGCAGGATTTTTCGGTGTCATCTTCGTTGAGTTCTGAAATAGATATCGAGGATCTTGCTAATGACGGTTTTTGTACCTGCACCGAAGAGTATACTCCAGACCAACCGCTAACTCACAAATTATTGTTGGAATGCACTTCAATGCACAGAGATTTCACCGATTTTGAGGATTCTCTGACGCTGCAAAGATATTTAACCAACAGGAGACTGTCCAGAGAGCCGTTGTCCGCAGATCAAATTGCGTTCATCTTTGAGCAAATCGTTGATGCACTCGTTTACCTGCATGTTCCCTTCAAACCTCACGGTGTGATAGTTAATGGAAGTCTCAGTACATCAACAGTTCTTATCGATCAGCATATGAACATACGCATGCTCCTCCCTGGTATGACTCGCAGTCAAATTGAAAAGTGGCTCTACTCCGATGCCCCAGAGCTGGTCATCCCCAATCGGTATATGGTGCATAAGAATGTCTACCTGAGCACAAAAGTCGATATTTGGTCGCTTGGAAAGATCCTTTTGGATTTGGCGACCCTGGGCACCGGGTTGAGTTCCTTAACAAAACAGCCCCACTTTGCAGCAGTGTACCCGCAGTGGATTAGTGAAACTATTTTCCGTTCTCTGAGTCTAGATCCAGCGGAAAGACCCTCCGCCATTCACCTGTTGCATATACCTGAGTTGAAGAGGGCTAGAACCAGTCGCTTAGAGGCGTGCTCTAATACTTCTAGCGCCAACAGGACTGCATCCCAACTAGTCGATAAAGCAGTTGATTCTATTACCGGGTTTATTCAAAAAGAGATGCTTAGACGCCGTGATCTCGAAGTACTTACGACTACGCTGTTTGAGGCCAGTGCAATCTCTTTTGAAGCAGCAGCTTCTACTGATGATGTCTTTTTGGCAGCTTCTCTACTCACGTGTGCTCACGACCCAGATACTCTCCGAAACACGCTGTCTATCGCGCGATCAAGAAGGTCCACACGAATTCTTCTCATGATTAGCGAGTATGTTTCCACACATGGACTTTTTACTGTTCCCTCTCTTTCTCCTGCAGTGCCTGTCCATGAAAACACTTTAGCTATGAGGTATGTTCATGACTGTCAAGTTCATGAGTTAAAAGAGTTATGGCTTAGTGACTCCTTCTTCTCCCTCAAGCATTGTGCCTTCAATGGGCACACGGCTCTCATGATGGCAGCTTATCGTGGCTATGATACGTGTGTTCGCATTTTGCTGAATGAGTTTGCCACTGAGAGTACTGAGTCCTCAGCACTTCTCCTGGCTATGATGAGTGGCCATTACAAATGTATCAAACTGCTTTCGCTAGAGATTGGGCTTAACGGAGTCACCCCCCTCATGTACTATGCCTCCCTTGGAAACGTGGCTTATGTTGGCCATTGTCTTGAAAGCCCTATACTGGCTAACTGTCTCAGAGGCCAGACAACAACTGGGTGGACAGCGCTTATGTTCGCAGCCGCTGGAGGCTTTACACTTTGTGTTAACTTACTTTTAGCTGACGAACAAGGAATGCAGGATAACAACGGTGAAACAGCCTTGATGAAAGCAGCGTCCAGGAATAATAACAACGTAATCCAGCTACTTCTTCAACAGGGCTCCACTGAATTGGGAATGAAGGCATTCGATGGCCGTACAGCACTGATGATTGCGGTTCAGAATACTGCATTAGAAAGCGTTTTATTACTACAGCAACACGAGCAAGGGTTGAGTGATTTTTCAGGAGTCACCGCTCTTATGTTCGCAGCTCAAGGGGGGTTTGCCGAAGCCATCACAATTCTTTACTCTACGGAGACAGGTATCAAGGATAGTTTTGGCTTAACTGCGCTAATGTACGCTGCAATGTCTGGCTATTGTGACTGTGTGCAGCTCCTTGCCACGTCGGAGGCGGGTGCTCAAGACGAGTCAGGTGCCACCGCCCTCATGCATGCGGCGCAGAACGGACACCATGGTTGTGTAAGATACCTCCTAGGAAAAGAGTTAGGGATGCAAGATAGAACTGGATGGACTGCACTAATGTGGGCTACCCAAGGGAATTATGCCACATGTGTCAAGGAAATCTTGGACTGGCAGATGCACACTACCATTTCACCATGCAGTACATCGGGACTAGAACTTCAACCACACGGTGTCGACGCTCCGGACTCTTTTGTAGACCTATCCTGTGATGCCTCGATATATCCATCCAACTTACAAGGTTATATTCCAGAAACAGGCATGCAATCGTCTAACGGATCTACGGCTCTAATGATTGCTGCGCAAAAGAATCATCTGTCCTGCGCCCAGCTGCTTGCAAACTACGAGGGTGGGATGGTCGACAATTCAGGATCGACCGCGCTCATGAGAGCCGCGTTTTCTGGGGCCAGTGACATTGCTTTGCTTCTTCTAGAAACAGAGGCCCGGCTCCAGCGCCAGGACGGTTTGACAGCGCTTATGTACGCAGCCCAAGCAGGAATGGATCTCTGTGTTCAGCTGCTCATCCCATGGGAGCTGGGGATGGTTTGCAGCGGCGGAAAAACGGCCCTAATGCTTGCTGCCCAAGCACGGCATCCTAACTGTGTTAGAGCGCTCATAATGGCCGAGGCACAGGAGGAGAATTCTCTATATAGCCATAAGTGCGCACACTTTGACGGATACATCACGTACTTTCCTAGTACACCCGCAGCGCTTAGCTGCTCTTTACATCCAACTATTGCCACAAGAGAAACATGTATGCGCGACGAGGCTGGTTGGCCGGCCTTGTTCTACGCAGTTGTCTCTGGGGATAGTATTTCTGCAAGTTTGTTGTTAGAGTCAGAGGGCCATATTTCCTCGGTTCAGGGCCAGACCGCGCTTGACTTAGCTGCGGAGCGAGGAGACCTGGAACTTATAGAGATTATTAAAACATATGGATCGCTATAGATCGCTATAATCATCCTGTTGTAATTTACTACATAGACGAATCAGACACTTTCAACAATATCAATATCTGCGGCACAAGCATCCTTTTTCTTTATGGCCTCAACCACCTTGGTAGGGATTAGCACAGGAAGGTCATGAAGAGAGTTTTCTTCGATGATAACCTTAACCTTTCCACTGAATACATCCTGGCTGAAGAACTTGGCTGTTCTCTTTGTCCCAACGTAAGAATCACGCTTACTCAGCCAGATTGTCACGGGAACAGAAAGATCGGAAAGCTTCTTAAACTCATCATGACAGTTGCTCCACGGAAAGTTGGGAATCATGTAGAATGTACGCAGAAGCACCTTCTCCCAGTGCTTTTCAAGAAACCCGTTGTATAGTTCTCGCAGCTGTGTTGCCACATGTTCTGGAAGATATCTGTACGTACGCTTCTCCATGGACTTCTTGAGGATCCTGAGAGACCTGGACAGGTTTGCGTGAACTATCTTTTGGCCCAGCGATGTTTTAAGCAGCTTGGTGTCCAAACCCTCGACGAGATGGATACCAGCTGGGCAACACATGGTTACCGAAAGGAGTCTGTTCTTGAAGAAGGGCCTTGTTGCTGCCAGGCCGGCGAGTAGTCCGCCCATAGAATGCCCTATAAGGTGAAGCTTTCTATCAGCAGCTGCACAGTGCTCTATAACCTTCTGTAGGCATAGAATGAAATTGTCTGGTGTGTAGTCTTTCATATCGGTCATTGGAGATGTCTCTCCATGCCCGGGGAGGTCGCATGTGATGACGTCAAACCGCTCCGACAGCTTATTAAGGAATGGCGCATAGAGATTAGAGTAAAAGTTAAATCCATGGAAGAACACCGCTAGCTCGCGATCTGAGGTGGAGTTAGCCCTATAGTGATAGTAGCGAATTGACCCGAATGGTTTGGCTTCGAGGACTCCGAAGTGCTCGTTGTTCAGATGATGGTTGAGGTTATCCTCCACATCGACTGCCATCGAATTTACAGACCTTTAATTATTTAATCGTCTTACAGGCGGTTTTTTGATGACTCCTACCTGTGGATCCTGTGAGGCTGGCCCAGCAGGCTTTAGACACGCAGTCGGGAGACCAGTGCTTGTTGTAACTGCAGCAGGGCCACAGTATTTCGGGACCTTGACCCATTATGATGGGTTCGGAAACGTCCTGCTCAAGGACACTGCCCAGAGAATAACCAACGGGGTACTGTACGCAGACGTTCCTATGGGCTGGGTTCTTGTACGTGGGGACGATATGCTTGCATTATTGGTGGACCCTGTGGTGAACCCCGCACTGCAAAAGGAAAACGACCCCGGACAGATTTTCCCCGCCCCTGTAGATGCATATATTCAGTAATTTCAGTGACTGCTCCTCTGTTTTGGAGCCACAGACGAGCTCCGCAACACCCTTCTGACGCTGTCCCAGACATTTGAGGCGCTGGCCCACACTTCAAAACTACTCTGAGTGCGCCCTCCTGCGGCGGAGTTACTGGCCTGTGCGTGTCCCATATGCGGTATTTTTACATCCAGGAGCTTGCGTGTGCGCTGTTCAATGCAATGTTTAACTGCTGGGGACCCCCACGTCGGGCTATGAAATCCAAAGGAGCTGGAGGATCGTTTAGCCTCAGGTATTGTTCCTTTGTAGTGTGCTTGTGGCTTGTCTTGTGGCCTTAGTGCTTCTGTCACAGTTGCACACGCACTATTAAACGCACCTGTAACAGTTGCATATCTCCACCAGTTGATGATTTTACTAGATGACAGGGTTCTATGGCCAAGCGTTGAAAGTGACTGATTCTCGTCTTGTAAGCATCCGTTGAGGTCAGATGCAGGGCTACATGCTCTAGACTTCATAACAATCGAGCTTTAATTTTCCTTCGTAAATTGCATGACTTTTGATGAAGATCGCGTGAATTACGACATACTGTGTTGGCCACTAATTTGCATGTGCAAAGTTGTTTTGTGGTGATCAGGATCCGGAAAGCGGGTGATCCAAATCGGTACTCAAAAACTACAGATTCTAATCATGAGGGACCTTAATGGCCCAGACCTTCTTCAAAGTGCCCAGCGAAGAATCCTTCGTGGCCTGTCGCCTCCTGCGCTCCACGGACGCTACTTGTTATCAGACAACGCTTCGACCTATATGCCTCGCAAGCCACCTACCAACGAGTATACGATGGCAACGCTTTTCAGTCCGCAGAAGTGCTATGGAGTAAGGGATGACATTGTTGTGGATCCAACTGCTTGCTCACGTAGAAGAATTGTCCAATATGAACAGCGCCATTCACTGACAACCACTAGGGCAAAGGAAACACAGGACGAACTCATGAACTACACTCTTTTCAGAGCCGATAATGTACGACTTATAGTTAACCGTATCGAAGGCCACCCCCTCATGGTCCCGGCAATCCCTAAGCCAATCAACAGAAAGTCGTCTAAATCTGTGCCACCATCTTTCATCGGTACTCCGTCGGGAAGGGCGAATAGAATAGAGCACTACAAGCAGGCCATCACCCACCTCCCTTTATTGCATATCCCCAGACACACACAGACCACTACCGCCACCCCAAAGCTCTACGAAGCTTACGACTCTTTGGAAAATGCAAACTTGATAAATTTATCACTAGTAGAGGACAGGTAGACATCTACAATGTCAGACACAGACCCGTACCCCTATCCGTTCGAACCAAACTATGCCGACGTTATAGAGAACCCAGCACGCAGGCCCCCTGACAGGAGTCGCGCTTTCTGGCCTTATGTCCTTAGCATGGAAACTCCAATAGTTCATCCGTGTTTTGCTGTCACATGTCTCTTTCTCAACTTCTTTATCAGCGGTTTGGGAACGTTTGTCGTCTCCTTCAGTGGTGCAGCTAAATATCAACGTAGAAATCTTCTTATATGTGCAGCGTTGCAGTTCTTTTTCTTTTGGCTATTTCTTCCGTGGTGGTGGAGCGTAATGTGGAGTATTGTTCTCGTTTTAAATACCAAATACTACAGAAGAACTCCACGAACCCATCGAAGAGCAACACCAACAAGTAGTACCCACCATGAACAAAATCTCGATGCCAATAACCCACAGTATCGATTTGTAGGGGTTCCAATGGTGCTATAGGGCTATCTTTTCTGAACATAAACATATGTGCATCCAGTGTCAATGCTTGGTTGACAAAGTCTTGGATGCGCTGCTAGGGCGTGACCGAAGGCGAACAGTACGGTCGTATACTTCTGTTGTGGCGTTGGGGTCATAGAACATGGAAAACTGATGCTTGTGATGTGTTCTTCTGAGCGGGAGTGGCTCCTTGGTTATGAAGACCTTTGTGGGAAGACTGTCAACACCAAGGGTACCGGCAGCTGCACTAGCCGGTCTTGATCCTTGTGCTCCAGACAACGAAGCAATATACTGCTGTACTACCATTGCGTTGCTGGGTCTCTTTTCCGGGGTCTCTAGGATGGCTGTTCTAGCACTAGCGGGGCCTTGTTGCCTCCTAATGGGCGTCTGAAGCACCTGATTGCCAGGTTTCTCTCCCTTACTATCGAACGATATCACATTCATTTGGTCTCCTTCATCTTGAAGGGTGCACCTTCCGTGCGACTCTGTGGCTGGTGAGTGGGCCTCCATCCCAGTTGCATTCTCTGATGTGCCTCCTTGCTTCACATTTGTGATGCCGTGCCAAGAAAGTCTCTGTGGCTTACGCGGGTACAAAGTGGCAGAGACTGGGTATTGCCTTACGGCCCCATTACATTGACGCAGAAACTCCTGCTTTTCGCGCTCTATTCTACCCTTTTCATACATATATCCGGATGGATTGAAGCCGATTACCTCGTGTATCCTGTCAATTGGCTTCACAGTGGGTTCAATCTTTTTCAGTCCAAGCCTTGCTCTTACGTTCTGTTTGGTGAATGGAAGCTTGTATGACCCAGCCAGAAGATACTCCTTGGAATTTCCTGTTGTAGCACTCTGTGGGCGTTTCTGGACTGACACAGCGTTTTCCGCGTCCCTACCCCTTACTGAAAATGCAAGGTTAACCGTAGAGTTCATATCTATGCAAGAGCTCTTGGTCAATCGCTGGTTGAGCTCTTTGGACTCATGAAGGTCATGGGAGGGAGTAATAAGAGCAGACGTGCTTGTTACACGACGTCTAGCATATAGGGCACTATCAGCCGATTGCGGCCGACGCCTTTGGTTCGCCGATTGATGTGATGGTTGTGTTATTTCCACTAGATGTGGTCCAGTCGCATCTGTATTCTGTATGGATATACGAAGGAGAGACCCTTGCGCTTCGTCTCGACGTTGACTGGGATGCATTCTTGGTGGGTTTGAGGAACTACTTATACCAGCTGGAACAGGTCTGACACTCTTGGATTCTACTCCAACAGAATTCATTTTTGCAATGGAGTCACGAATGTATGCCGAGTCCGAGATTGTCCGGGCTCGCATTGGGGCCCTGGACCCGTAGGCTCTGCCAGCTGATGCTGGTGCTTTGACAGGATCACCGAACTTTTTTCTGAGAACGTGTGCAGGCTGCTGGTTACTGAATTGAATTTTCTGATTGAGTAGCTCTGTCTCTAATTCTGCCTTCTTTGCAATGCCGACCTCTTTCCCCGGGGGATTTGAGATTGATGACCCATATTTCTTTACTTCATACGGTTCTCGAAACTCTACCCCCAAGCTATGCCCCAAGCTAATACCTACATGGCTGGAGCTTCCAATCGTGTTCTCACCGATATGTGGTACGGTATTCGCACTGAAGGTTAAGCTATCTGAGAGAAGGGTTACACCTGGTAGAGGCGGTGTCTGTGTGGTCAGGTCAGAAGATCTTCGCTGGGCATTGCTTACGTTGCATGTGTTTTTCTTTATCATCGAAGGCTTTAATCTGGTCGTCTTCTTCGCAAAGTAAATCGGATTGCCTCCTTCAGATGCGTTGGTTGGATTTATCTTGTGCTTGGTGGTTAATGGATAAGTCTCAGAGCTGGGGGGCTTAGATATGGACGATACCCGTCGGACAGATCCAAGGCCATCTAAGCTTTGCAGAGACATGATGGGAGAGACATGTTTCGGTCCCAACTTTGATTCCGATTTACGATATATAGGGCTTAGATCTGTTTGGAAAACAGGCATGTTAAGCTTAGTAACTGCACGAGCTCGGAAATTGTGAAATTTGCCTCCTTCAGCGAAGTCAAAATTCAGACCACTTGCTGCACACTGTGGGCCAGAGTTCGCTTGATCTGGGTTTATGCCACCGTCCTCCCTTTCAAAATCATCACTGAGCTGCCCCTCCTGTTGAAATAGATCATTACTAAGTTTCATTCATAATTATGTTTTATAATTTACGAAACCTGGGTGCAAGCAAGAGCAACACTTAACTCAGGAGCCATTCATCAGGGCATAAGTATCCCGTCGTCCGTTCTGTACGCAACTGTGCCCCTTTTTTCATTCGGGCTATGTGATTAGTGATACTATCGATTGTGTTGCAGGCATTGACAACAGATCCGTTACCTATACTGGATAGGAGGGTAAGTGTTTTATTAGATGGATCTCCTGTGCCTGATGCTGCATAGTTCGGGCTTGTCCCGGACTCCATGCGACTCTTAGCGGATCCAACAGATGTTGGCAGCAAATCCGTAAGACCGAAGGTGTTTCCGCGTCGAATCGATCGGCCCGTCTGCGACTGTTCAGGTGGGCTGGGAGTATTTAAAATAAGACATGCCTTTTCCACTTGGTCGGCCATAGCGGTAAGCTCGTCGGCGTTCCGTGGAAAGGCTCTTCCAGATCCATGTATAAGCACATCCTCGTTTTTTCCTACGAGTGTTCTGTGCAGCTGTTTCAAGTTATGTGTTTTGGAGTTCTCTAGACAGCTTCTCAGCTGTTGCTCTTCGCGCTCTTCCCTTCTGATCCGTTCTTCGAGCATGTCGATCTTCACCTTCTCTTGTCTTGCTTTCTTCCTTGCAAGCCATTGCTCTTCTCTAGCGTGCATATCTCCTACAATCCGATCCTTATATCGTGACGATCCGATCCTGCTCAGCGTCAAATCGGGCTTAAATGATACTTCTTCGTTGCGCTTAGACTCTACCTCTTGTCGGAGTTGCTCCTGCTTAGCCTTTGCTTTGTCGGTATAGCGCTGCATCCGCGCCAAAAACGCAACAGTATCCGCGTCGCTAGCAGAGGGGCATTTCGGAGCGTGTTTTGCAGTCCCGTCTTGTGCTTTCTGCACCTCCTCATTATCCTTTATTGCCTTTAGTGCAGCAAGTCGATCAAAAACAGACATCTGACTCTGCTGCACACTTGCTTGAGAACGCTTTTGTGAACGAGGTTGTGGTCCCGGGCTCTGCTTCAGCACACTTCTCTGCTGGGTCCTCTTGGATATGGCGTCGTTCATGGCCTCCAGCTCCATGTCAAGCTCCTCTCCATATCCAATCAACTGAAACTGCGAATCGGTGAGGTCTGCACTCATGCTGGTATGTTCATTGGATCTTAGCCGAGGGCTGGCTAGGCGTTCTGCCTCCTTGGCCAAGAGATCTAGATCGAGGACAGAGGTGGACTGTTTTCTACTTTCAGGTTTGCTATAGTCTTCGGTTGGCGAGTCTCTTATGGCAACAAAGTGCCTGGTAAGGTGGTCTGTTGCAGGTGTGGCAAAAGTAGGGGTAGATGTACTGGAAAGTGTGTCGTCCGAGACACTCTCACTGGGCCGGTTGTGGGAAAGTGAAGGACTACCTATATCGATGCCCTTGCGCTGCATTGCTCGACGTGCAAGAGCATCGCGCTTCCGCACCCATTGCTCTCCATAACGTTCGGCACTGGTACCACCTGATGTAATGCGCTGATAGTATTGCTCTTCGCGCTTGTGCTTTCTGGCAGCAATGTCCTTATGGTTTTCGTAAAGACGCTGGTAAGTCTGAGCGGATGCACTCAAAGATCGTGTTCCTTTACGTGTGCCATCATGAGGAATTGGTGCAACGTCAATACTAGTGCTTCTTTGGCGCTTGCTCATATCGTAAAGCCTATCAAATACGTACCCTACCCTATCCAATGTTGCAGCCTTCGTAGTTATTTCGGGGTATCCAAAGCACTGATCTTGCTCAACTATATCAGCGAGGTCGGCAAGAGTCATATAGTTAGCAGCAGGCTTGCTGATAGAAGCTGAGGATCCCCGAAGTCCCTTCTCTCGTACTATGTACCCATAGGGAATACCGTCATGTCTGGATGGGGTGAGAGGAGCTTTTCGTGACTCCTGGACATCTGTACTAGTGTGTGCATCAGTAAAAGTATGGCGCTGGGGGTTTCTCTCTGCAAGGTATCGAGAACGCTCATTGACCTCTGGACAAAACAGTAACTCAGCATCTTCGCGGATCTGGTTCAGCTCCTCAATAAGTTTTCGCTTTCGCTTTACCTTTTCAGTCCACTTCTCCTGCCTCTCCAGGAATGGTTTAGAGTATACGCGCATTTTACCACCGCTAACCTGCGACACTCTCGTCTGTGGATTGAATGAGCACTCTGCAACCTCATCCATCTCTCTTTGCTGCTTAAGTGCATTGCGCTGACGCTCCATTTTATCAGTGTACCTTTTGTGAGAATTGTACAAACGATACACGACGTTAATGGCTTGAGTCTCGGGGTCGTTGGGGGCTGCAGTTCGGGCTGCCTCCAGGACGTGAGGCGTGAATGTATACTCCAATTGGTCTATAGGTAGCATTTTGGCTTGTTTGAGAAGTTTAGGAGACGGCGGCTTGGGAACCAGAGGTGGCATCCAGAAGTCAGAAGGGCCGCCAGGGCCTTTTTGTAACAAATTTTACATCAGTTCTGTGAATTTTTCACAATTCTGTCCGACCGTGGATAATTACCAAAATTGGCAGAGCAATTAATTGAAGTGGAATAGAAAAAATGTCTCAAGGGAGCTACCAGTTCGACTCCAACGGAGTGAGGTTTTCTAAGAAACTCACCATAGAAATGGTTAGTCAGTTCGTAACACAGTTTTTGCACTATAGAGATGCACGGGATGCGTACTTAACCCACGAGGCAGTTCTCCAGTATCTACAGTCAGAGTCTCAGAACAATAATTCCGATAGACCTAGTGACAAGGAGAAGAAGACTAAAACAGCTATTCAAGCGATTGGGGAGAAGATGTCTCTTGCCGTTAAAAATATGCCTTCGGAGACCTCCCCCTATGACGTTGTCTCACTCCTTTCCACTCTTTGTGGGTACTTTGAGATCACCCCTTTTCTCATGGATCCGGAGTTTGAGCTGATTGTTAACGTTTTCTCTGAGGCATTTCAGAAAGTTTGGAATGATCCCACCTCTTCTGACGTCCCTCGTTATCCTGAAAAGGTGAAGAGCACTATTCCGTACTACTTTTCTGTCTGCTATGCAGAAAGTGGCATGCCTGCGGCACCGATGGGTCACGTTTACATACCAGAGACCAGGATGTTTCCGGGCCTGATACTAGGGAACGCACGGTCTCGCGACCTACTTGATTGTGCCAGACTAGCTCCAGATAGCCCCATGAGCATCGAGAAGCTGAGGTTTATATCAGAACTCTTCCAATATGCAAGCGCAGACTTCTTTAGGAGCACAGAAATGCTCACCTTGGTTGCTTCTGTCTTGGGGTATGCCCTGTTTACAGGGAACATAGATATATTTGTTCAGGACAATGAGGAGTCCGACGATGAAAACGATGATGATGTTTCGTGTAGAGCCTTCTCTTTTTTGATGGAGAATCTCACGGATGGCAGCAATGCCAGCACAGAGGTTATCCTTTCATTTTGGGCTGGCGCCGGGGCCGCTGTTCAGCAGGCCGCTGCTAAGGAAGAGGCTAATGGGGCCAAAAGCGGGTGCCTACCCATCAAGCATGAGTCTATGATGCAGACACTAGAGACGCTTGTGTCTTTCTTTGAGATCTTTAGTTTAACAAACATCAGAACCGAGGATTTGCACAGAGAATTGATAGACAACAAAAATAACTCACTGGAGCACTTCAATGATCTTTGCACTTCGTTCTTTAAAACACTAGCTGCTTGTTATCAGTTTGCAGAAGATTCTAAGCATTCATCTGACCTGGGAGCCTACACGTTTAACAAGGTGTCGTCCTGCTGCTTGACCTTTTGCATCCAGCGTATCATGATATTGCTATCTACAGCTTCAGCAAATGACATAGAGACTGGCATATCTGACGCCATCGGGAAGACCCTCCTACTGTACAGTTTCTCGCCGGCACAGAGAGAATTCCTAAGCAAATTCTTGTCCGTAGAGGATGCAGATGAGGCACTGATAGGGTCGATTACAACGTCTGTGGCGCATAGATTTGCATTTGTCTGCACTTCAATGAAAAAGAGCCCCTCTTGTCTGTTCTACACTGGAAGCTCTACCGCCGTCCTTCCACTTCTTTGGAATCTTTACCTCGCAACGGCAGAGATTCTGGAACCTTCTGTTTTGTCTGAGACTCTTAAGACTTACCTCGTTAATATTAAGGCCACGGAGTCTTTCTCGATTACAACACCTAAGAGCTTGTTCTCCTTAGCCTTGTCAGCATTTATAAATGATGTAGAAGATTGTGAAGTATTCAGTGACGTCTACCACAATTTGAAGAACGGTACAGACGAGGAAAAAAAAATATATCTCACCTACCTGTTGAGAAAGTTGCAGGTTTCTCGCAATCTATCTGCAGAATATACCACACGTATCCGTGATGAGCTCAAAGGCTTCGAGGCTGTTTCTGCACCCCATTGTAAGCTATCATATGCTCTTTTGTCAGCGTTCGGTCCTGTTGAAATTGCTGACAATCAGATAGATCTTTTGTTGCCTGATAGGTGCAACATAGTAGATGCCCTGGTTTCTTTTCGCAAGAATTATCATGATTCCAATTCCATATCACGCCATCTGGAGAGGTTTTTGCAGAGTCTCGTGGATAAAGACACAGAGGAAATGCTCCTTCCTCTCTTTCAAAAGGAGAATCTTGGAGAGCTGAATATTCCGGAGGTCAACCTAGTTGCACAGCTTGAAAAAGTGGGTGCTGTAGATAATCAGAAAGGTGGTGACGAGAAGCATGCTAGTTCCGACGATAGTAGCGATGAGGATAGTGACTCCAGCAGTAGCAATAAATCAAGCGATAAAGGTGCCCTAATGGAGCGATTCAAAAACCTCTCGTTGCAGGAGATTAATTACTATTTCCGCCGAACCGATATTACCCACTTGTCCGCCCTTTTAGAAATACTCTATGTTTCAATTCACCACACTGATGGAGTCAGCGATTACCTTGTGATGAATGTCCTCGTGCCCTTACTTCTTCGTCTTGTGCAAATGATGTTCGCTCGATACTCTTCTTTACTGGAAGCTTTAGGTGTGTCTCATGAGTGGGACATGGCCTCAGCGCTTTCCAAGAGTCTCGAGAGAGGCTATACCAGTGGGGAGCGCCGCCTTGCTGTAATCGTTGGGTGGATGGTTTGCATCGTCGACAAACTAGGAGAGATTTACGATTATTCGACTATTCTTTGGAGTATACTAAAACTGAATGCAGATCAGCTCAAGACTACAACCTATGACCTCTACATCCATAGTCCAAAGGAGACCTTTGTCTCGCTTCCTTTGGCGGTCGTGGTCGCGTACTTGCTAACAATCATTGCATCCGTTAATATTGAACAAGCGACAGATGATTTGCTTTACCTTGCTGCCGTCAATCTACGCCTGTCGGGTAACCATGACTTGGATAGATATCCTGAGCGGAAGGATGTACTTGATCTGTCGCAGGCAAGCATCATTTGTAAGAAAATAGCGCCCTTCTTTGCCGCACAACTGGCTCCTCTGAAGGAGAAAGCACAGGAGTGCGTCATAACGAGCTACGCTGTCATCGCCATGGAGATCACCTCAGATGTTACTGATTCAAAGAAGAAGAAGTCACAAGCCATCATGAAAAAGGCACAGAATATATTTAGAATTATTTCGGCTCTCGCTTCCATAGAGAACCTTCCGCCAGAAGAGTCCTCTGGACCAACAGCTGACACGTCTTTGGCAATATCAAGGCCCGCCGACCCTCTCGAACGTAATTATGCACCAGTAGGGGTTGTGTCTGATCGCTTCTACATCGCCCTTCTTGAGCTCGTCACTGACGCATACCGTGATGGTTGTGAAGTTATGGACGCCATTTATAGCACGACCATAAGTTCAGTAGAGTATACAGCCAATGACCTTAAGGCTACGTCTGGATATAGGATTGCATATCTAATGGGTGTGATCGCAATTATAGTCCACGATACTGGAGCATTTCCAAAAAGCCCATACTATAGCGAGAAGCAAATCGGAAACCTTCTTCATTATGCGCTGACGCTTAAGAACTATTTTACCAATCCAGAAGAATCTCACATCCTCGCCAATGCTGTTCAAATAATCTGCAACTATCTAGTGCGGTTTGAGACGTATGAGCACGGCGAATTGAAGCACTTTGTTGAGCGTATGAAGGACATTAGGGACTATGTTATTCCAAAAGACGCGTCCCTGGAGATGCTGCGTCTGTGCTATAATCTGAAAGAAGTATCGTGCGCATCTCTCGTAGCATTAGCAGATAACAAGGCGTTTTCTGGCAAGCATGGAATGAAGCCTCTTGATGATGGCATGAAGAAAACCCTAGATGCAATGATGTCGCTTCCGTGGGAGAATAGAACAGCAGCGGAAATTGCAAGCCATTTACTAGGGAGCATGATCGAGCATAATGTCTTTTCCACTCGCAAGAATCGCGCTATGTTTGACTTAGTGACCTCGGTAGTCGAGTACCTAGGCGAGGTGTTAGAGGAGTCGGACATGGATTTCCAAGACGATGACTACTGACCACAAAGCGTTCTGCGTGCCTCGCTGGTACGCTGCTTCCACCACAGATGGGCAATGAGCATCAGAAATTTGTAAATTTCCTTACATGATAACGAGCTACTTCCATTGACGCGCTCGGAGAAGCATATCGGGACTTCAAGCAGTTTATAGCCATACATACTCGCTAACGAAATGAGTTCTAGCTGAATTGAGAATCCCGTAGATCTTGTTTGGTCAATGATGGACATAATCGTAGAAAGCTTATAGACTCTCATGCTGCTGGTGCAGTCAGTCACCCGGATTCCTAGAACAGTCTGTGCTAGGAAATTCGCCGTAGAGCTAATTGCTATTCGTCGACGAGGCCAACCCGAGACTGATCCACCGGTCCGATATCTCGAACCGGCAACAATATCGGCTCCAGTTTCACGCATACATGTAGCAAGCTTCGCAATATCACAAGGATCATGAGAAAGATCGGAATCTAAAATGGCTACCATGTCATCCGCCTCGTTGACATTATTGCTTGCTAGGGCAGTAAGTTCTTTCATAGCGCAACGATAGGCTGTCCCCAAGCCACGCTTCTGGCCGCGGTGAATGTACTTATAGTTACTGAACCGTAGCGCTGTGAAAGCCTGAAGAACAGCCACACGAGTACTGTTATCTTCGGAATCATCAATAATAAGGAAGAAGGGCTCTTCAAGTATACGAACCAAGTGAAAAACAACTGCCCCAATGTTACTTTCTTCATGATAGGTGGCCAAAATGATGTAAAGCATATGCTTGTTTTGTACTGATAACTATACAGCTACTGTAGGAAAACTGCTACAAGTTAACACTTTTTGGTCTTGTGATATCTACTCTTATGTACTAAAACTTCTGCACTACTTCTCACGCTTTTTAGTACGATTCCTAATAGGTGCTGAACTAGAAGTAAGTGAACAGATGCACCACTTACTCTATTTCACCGAAGTTGGTTTGTCAACTGCTGTCTGAACAGGTCTCCCATGCGAGCCATCGCCGTCTTAGGCTGGCAACCTCTCGCCCCTGCATCAACCAAGATCCAGATTCAGAGTTCGAATTCAAGTGCCAAGCGACTCCGCCGGGAGAAGAAGAACTCTTGTTCTTCCCTCTTCCCAAGGACGAGACAGGGCAAGTGCAATCGGTGGACGATCATGATGCGCTCCACAAGGCAGTCCCGAGCCTCCTGGAGACCCAGACATTGGTCTTCCTCGAGACCGAGCAGACTGCGTTCCACCGACTGCACATGGTGGCGTTCGCATGGCACAGGGAGACACAGGCTGATGGGCACAGCGGTCTTGCTCGACATAACGAACCCCAACAGCAGACGGCCTCTGCCGGGCGAGTGTGCTCCCGTCCTGAGGAGCTGCGTCGAGGCCTTCCTCCAATTGCGCCACGCTGCACCCCTGGACTCGGTCCCTCGGGGCCCTGCGCATGCTTCTGTGCTGCGCGGGACAGAACCTGCTCGCCAGGAGCTGAGGAGAGACCCCGCTCAGTGCCCATGCCGACGACACACTCATCTTCCATAGTAGCAACAATGACGTGGCGGGGGTAGTCACAGAGGCGGCAGGCCTGGTGAAGCAACATGGCTCGACGGTCAACACTGACAAGTATAGGAACACAGAGGGGCAGGAGGCCTCCTTCCTGGCCGGTCGAAGGAGCTCCCAGGGCAACGGAGGGCCGAAGCCAGTGATGGCACTAATCACTCGCCACGCTGGTCGAGATGGACCCGCACGTGGCCTATGTGAATCCCTCGGCAAGAGATGGAGCCCCTGGGGTGCTTGGCTGACGGAGGCGGACTGATCCTGCCTGCACCGAAGAGTGGCGGCCTGGAACACCTGTCTGGCGTCTGCCGCAGCAGTTGGTAATCCCTTGACACCATCGAGTAGACGGGTGCCGGTTGTAGAGAGAGACGGCCTGACGGTGAACCGGTCCTGATCGCTCCTGGTGCTTTGGACGACGCCTCGACAGACCGAAGCATCACCCCAAGTGTGCTGTGCAGATGGACCAGCCCACAGGTCAGCTAAGCCAGACACGCTGCACAGGGTGAGCGTCGATGTGATCTCGTGCTGGGTGACGGACCAGCTGCAAGAGTGCACTGTGATTCATGAATAGGAGGGCAAACCAGAAGCCAGACCTCTCCTCCAACGCCAACGCATGGGAGTACTCCGCCGGCATCCACGAACGCGTACTATGACTCCAAGACAGAGGCGCACGAGGAGCGCACCCTCCGGTCATACTCGGGACTGATGGTGCAATCCATGAGGAGACGAAGAAGCACCCCGAGGAACGGGGTAGACACCCGGGGTCGTGGCGTGGGATCTTCGTCGTAGAGCATCAGCACCACGAAGCAATCCTGGAGTACATTGCCAGAGTCAATTGCTCTTGAGACTAGATCGCCGCGACTGACGCAAGGCCCTGAGATAGTAGGTGCCCACCAGTGCCAGACGGTAGTTGACCCCGACGGGCCAGAGGAAGGAAAGTCCTAGGGGGCACCGCGAGGAGCGGCAGCTTCTAGGAGAGACGAGGCATAGATGTTCTTCCGCCGGGATCGAGGGCATCCGAGCTTCGGACTCTGGATTTGGATCCCGGGCGGTGAGCGGGAGGCCTACTCAGAGCGGCAATGGCTCACATGAAGGGCAATTATTCATTCAGAGCGCTTCCTTAATAGTTGACATCCAGGTTATACTGGCCGTTCGCTTGCTCATGGATTGATCTTCGCTATGACTCATGCAGTAAAGGAGTGTGAAGACCTATGCACAACATATAGTATGCACGGATAGTGCAATACTACAAGAGAAATTGATGCTTTCATAGGAAGAGTAAATCTCTTTGATTCTTCTGAAATCTAAAAAGGCATGGTCAAGATAACCCTGGATCTTCTCAGGAAGCGCTCAGAGCACAACAATAGTATCTTGGATACCCTGGAAGAGATAGCGCTGCATCAGTACATGATCAGAAAGATTGAACTCATTGGGGATGTTTGTAGAAATTTGCAGATTCTCCTTCTGCAGAACAACAAAATCCGGCGCATAGAGAACTTAAGCACGCTAAAGAAGCTAAAGTATCTCAATCTAGCAATAAATAGAGTCACTAAATTAGAAAATCTTGCTTCCCTGGAATCCTTAGAGAAACTGGATCTAACAGCAAACTATATCCATAATTACTTAGATTTTGCAATGCTGGGCCATCTCTCACGGCTTACAGAACTCTACGTGGTGGGGAATCCTCTCACTACTTATCCGTATTGGCGTGAGTATTTGATTACTGTACTTCCACATCTAGAGAAGCTTGATGGTCATGAGATAACCCGCACAGACCGCATCCTGGCTAACAGTATCTACAATGAACATTTAGCGGAGATAACTGCAACATCCTTTCGGGAGTGTGATATACCTCGCTGGGACGAAGACAGTGATAACAGTGACTATGAAGATAGAGATGCTAACATAAAGGTTAAACGTGCTGCAGAAGAGACGGCTTCGGCTGAGTATAAGAATAAAAATATCCTGCCGGAGGAAAGACGCCGCCCTCCACGCACAGTAGATCCCAATACCGGTTCAATCAGGCAGTATAACGAGCTAGGCTTCGCATTCCAATTCGAAGAAGATGCTAGTAGGAGAGAAATCTGCTGCAAAATAATGGTTCCTATCCACATGCAGACAGATTTACTCGAAATCGACGTAGATCCCTTCTCTATCCTACTCGTCAGTAAGGAGAGTAAAAAGCAAATGCAGATAGCCTGGCCTTATGAGATCTTTGCAGACAGCGTTGTGTGCCGTCGTATTACGTCTACTGGAGCCTTAAAGATCTATGTACGTGTCGTAAACCCCAGCGCACTCCAGGAAGGTATCTGGGTTTCATCCTCCAAGGAGCTTACTAGCCAGACCCCCGTGGTCATTGCTCCAGACAAGGATGCACGAAAACTCGAACCTATTGTCCACACTCAGGATGTGTCCGACAGTGATATTGAAGGTAGTATCCCCTCTGATCTTCCTGAGCTGGAAGGAGCCTAGTCTTCCATTCTCATCTTCGTCTGTAGCCTCACAATAAATGTTCTGCCAGTGCCAATCTTCTATTAAATCTATTTCTAATTGAATAACTGTAGTGTTTTTGCTTGAGTTTTTCCATAATTAAATTTGTAAATTAATTAAGACATTTAATTTTGCAAAATCTGGAAAAAGACTCATGGCAGATAATCCCGATCCTATCCAGATAGACGAGAAGGCACTTGCGGCATATGACCTGGCCATCGATGATGCTGCATTTGCGGCCATTGAGAGAGACTTCCACGAAGTTTTGGCCGAACTGGTTGGTGACTCTTCTCTAGACCTGTTTCGGACAGAATACGAGAAGCTTCACACAGCATTGCGAAAATCGCACGAGAACGAGAAGCTTCTTGTACAGCGTGTAAGAGAGCTAGCCCAGAATCTGAGCATCAATAATCAGAAGATAAAGACTGCGTTACGGCTTTCAAAGGAGGATCAATCAACCATTTCTTCACTAAAGGCAGAAATAGACAAAGCATGGAAGATTGTCGATTTGGCACGTGAGAAGGAAGGAGTTCAAACCGAGCAGATTGATAAATTGAGAGCCGAGGTCCAATCCCTTAGAGGGATGATAGATACAGCGACAGCAGGAACTAACGTAGGAGTACCAGAAGAACAGAATATTGAAGACCTTCTGAGAGCGAAGGCAGTGCTGCAACAGGAGTACGAAAACAGAGGAAAGCGCATTTCTCTTCTCCGGGAAGAGCTTAATCAACATCTAGATCGCATTAAACAACTAGAGTCTGAAAAGGTCAGTTCGGAGTTACGTGTACGTGCGCTGAAAGAGCAGGTCGCGCAACACAGATCTGAGGCAGCCCGGGAGTTACAGCGTAGGGAGCATTTGGACCGTGAGCTAGCATCCCTCCGTCTAAAGTGTGAGAACCTCGAGCGAGATATAGCCAACAAGGAACAGGATGTGAATCACCTCAAGACAGAGCTTACCAAAGCCGAAACACGATCTGGACAAGAATATGAAGAGCTCCAGAAAACAAAGGCTACAATAAGCTCTTTACAGGACAAAATACACAAGCTAAAGGCCGATCTTTCTGAAGCAAACAGACAATCCACTAATCTACAGAGCTCTAACGCCGAGAAGGAAACACAGATCCAACAGCATCTACAAGAGGCAGCACAGGCTCGAGCAGAGGCTGCAAAAGCCCAAAAAACTCTCACTTCTCTGCAGAGTAAGCTGGACTCGCTGGAGATAGCCAAGCATAATACAGAAGAGAAGGTAGAGCAGCTCAAGGGACAGCTGACGCAAGCTGAACAAGAGCTCAAGCAACTTAAGCATGAGAATAACGAAATTGGCCGCGAGCACGATCAGCTGAGTCGAGAAGCTCAGCTTGTTGGGAAATCGCTTCATGTTGCCCAAGTTTCCATAGCAGACAAGGACGATCTACTAAAGCGTATGGAGAACCAAGCCAAAAACTACGAGCAAGAGATACTCTCATTTAGAAATGAATCACAAAAGCAGCGCAAAATCATCTTCTCGCTTGAAAAAGAGAGGGAAATGTTCTCCCAAAAGTCCACCGAGGCCCAGCAAAAGTATCTTCAGGCCGTGCAGGAGATACGGGTCCGTGATCTAGCGATCTCAGATCTTCAAAAAAGGGTATCGGACGCGGATGTGAAGCTAAAACAGCAACAGGCTCTCTATGAGAGTGTTCGTTCAGACAGGAATCTTTACTCAAAGTCCCTTGTGGAGGCACAGGACGAGGTTTCAGAACTAAGGAGGAAGTTTCGTGTTCTGTCTCACGTCATAGACCAGCTTAAATCGGAGATACAAACAAAAGATGAGAGCCTGCTAAAGGAGCACTTTGCCCACAAGAGCGCGTTGAAGGAGAAGGACTCTACTGTCCAGGAGCTTGAGAGGACCAGGCAGCAGGTTCGAGAAGCAGAGGAGGCTCTAGCAATCCAGAGGACTGAGATAGCCAAGCTAAATTGCATAATAACGGAGTCTGATATGGAAAGAGACAGGCAGATGAAGGAGTATCGTATTGTTGTATCGGAGCGTGACATCCTCGGAACGCAATTGATACGACGTAATGATGAGCTTTCCCTCCTCTATGAACGTGTCAGAGTGCAGCAAGCAACGTTGGCAAAGGGAGAAAAGCAGTATTCAGACAGGATAGAGGATATTCGTCTCCTTCGGGCCAAGATCACAGACTTGCGCCGACAGATAGTGAGTCTTCGGCGACAAGCCGCCAGCATAGAACCCTACAAAAAGGAGCTCTACCGCTTGCAACGTGACCTGCTCGACGAGCGCGCAAAGACCAGGGCGCTGTCTCAAGAACTGCAGCTTCCCGTAAATATCCATAGATGGCGCTCGCTGGAAGGATCCGATCCTGCAGCATATGAATTGATCAAGAAGACCCAGTATCTCCAGCGAAGACTTATCCAGAAGTCCGAAGAATGCTCCACTAAGAATCTTGAGCTAGAAGAAAAGGAGAAGCTCTACAATGACCTGAAAAAGGTACTGTCGCGGCAACCAGGGTCCGAGGTTTTGGAAAAACTCTCTGCATATCAGGATGCGTTGAAGACGAAGACGCGACAACTGCAGACTCTGAGCAGCGAGCTTGCTATGTACCAGAGTCAGTCTAGCGAGTACAAAGATAGCATCGAAAGGCTTACCCGTGATCTGCAAGACATGAAGCGCAAGTACTTTTCTCTGAAGAAGAAAGAATACGAGCAAATGCTCCGTGACGGGACAGCCACTGAAGGCGGCATAAACGGCTTTAGGCCAGCAAATTCCGGGTCTGGCCCGGCATCCAGAATGGTTGGGGGAGGATTTAGTGTAACGCATGATGGTCGAAGTGGGGCTGCCCCTGGGGAGCAGGAGCCTTAATGGAGCATAAGCAAACCAATAGCCTCGATTTTTGTCGCACGTTACTATTTACAAATAGGTTAGGAGACAGGTTTAGTTCCTGGGGGGCAATTCGGTCCAACACAACCTGGCGGTGTAGCCTTGGATTGCGTGAATTTGGGATCTATGTAAACAACGCTATTCCCCTTTGCGGTGCAGCGGCATGGGCCTTGGCAGGAGCACTTGTAGGTCAAACCTGGGATCTCCATCAATATAAAAAACTTTGTAAATGGTAGCAGATGTTGTCACCTCACGAATTAACTTTTATCCGTATACTGTTCTACCATCTGCTAGACCTGTATATCAGTATGATCTCTCAATACATATATCAAATCAAGGCTATAGCCTGGACAACGCAGATTCTTGTAGGGCCTTGGAGAGGTTTTGCGAGCAACAGGACGCGGCCCTTGGAAATAATTTGGAGCACGGCCTTTTTTACTCTCTGATTATAGATTTCCCTAGTAGTGACGCTTGCCCGATATCTTCCTTTTACTCCCAGATTGACCTGGGATCCAGGCCTATAACACATACAGTTGAATTTCTGTCAACCCAGAAACCGAGGAGGAGAGGTGGGCGAGTAGGGGGCATGCGAAATAACATAGCAGGACCGCCCATTACTCCCGTTCAAGCTACTGTCAAGGTTACTCGGGTTCGCCAAATGGATCCCACGGACTTGATGTCCATGAAGATTCTACTAAATATTTTACTTAGACGTACCTTTGAATCTTCTCTTGGTATGCTCAATATTCGCTCAGGATTTTACGATTTGAGGAATCCATCTATACACGCAATTCAGATTGATGGAAGAGGATACGACATCTGCTGGATCCCCGGCTTCCGGCTCACCACGGCGACATTGCGTGGGAAGCTTGGGCTTCAGATCCTTCCAGAAACAACAAAGGTTCGTTCCAAATCCATGAATGAGCTTCTTACCGAGAGACGTGGAAACATCCACCCTAGTGCACTGGCAGTCATCACTGTGATGGCTATGCACAACGGAAAGGTTTTCAGAGTCCACTCTATAGTTCAGGGGCAGACCATTGTCTCGCCACTGGCAAACGGCAATGAAACAGACTATTTTACCTACTACTCAACTAGGTATAGAGATAAGATTGACTCTGCTGGACTTTCCTTACTGAGACACAACGATTATTGTAACTCTGTAATGCAGCAGGACAAGTTCATCCTTAAACTCACCCCACTTAAGAGGACTCAAAACGGAAAGGTTGTACGACCTTGTAATGTACCATCATCCCTTTGTATTATTATAAGTGACAATGAAATTGCCCCCTACGGTGTCTCCAAGCTCAGCACTAATAGGGCAGCTGTCGCCTTGAGCACCATGAGCCCAGATGCATTGCTCGAAAAAGCAACAGCGTTTGCTGCGAGACTTGCGGAAGACACAGAGCTGCAGTCTCTTTTGGGAGATTATGGATTCGGCTTCACCAGCAATCCTCTGGAACTGGAGACATTTGTCTGCAAGCCCCCCAAGCTCATGATGGACAATACCTCTCGTATAGTTACCATTGAAGATGATAGTGGGGGTGTCTTTCACAATCTTCTCCAATCACCCGGAGTGTCTCCGATTTACTATTCCAATAACAATCAGCCTGCGACGGGCATGCCTGTTTGGGCGATAATGGTTCCACGGAACTTAGGGAATGATTATGCACGAAGACTTAGGAAAGAACTTACTGAGCGAGTTCGCTCCTTGGCAGGCACTACGGCTCCTAACATCGGAGACCCGCCACTTATAGCAGTCGAGCTGAGCAACCAGCGACGTGAGATGTACAGGGTGGAACCATATAAGGACGCCTTCAAAGCGCTACTCAATAAGCTTAGATTAGAGTACAAAGATGCCAGAGAGAGTGAGATAGTGGCCAAGATTCAACTTGTTGTGATCGTTATTCCAGGACCTAAGCAGGATCGTGGAGACTTGTACAAAGGTATCAAGCAATTCTATACACATATGGGGATTGTTACCCAGTGCCTTTTGGCCCCAAAGTCATCTCAAAATGAGCTGCAGTGGTATGACCAAGCAGTGCTCAGGAGCGTCTGCCAACAAATATATGCTAAAGCAGGCGGGGCTGTGTGGGCTCCCGTACTCCCCCCGCAGAATGTATACTCCAAATCTACGATGCTGTGTGCACTTGACATCTCTCGCCCGAAGAAGACCGTAGGAAGGCCGGCAGAGGTGCCCATATCAACCGCAGGATTTATATCTACGTATGATGGCTCCTTTGAGTACATTTACTCTCAAAAGAAGACTCTCGTGCCAAACAGATTGAATCATGGGGGAGAGCTCCAGCAGCAAACTCTTATGGAGGCCTTCATTAAGAACTCTTGTAATGTGTATCTTGCATTTAATAACAGGATCTTACCAGACCACATTGTCATCTTCCGGGATGGGGTATCAGACAGCCAAATCAGCGCCACCTTGGAGGTAGAAATCAAGTCGTTATATGAGTGCTTGCGTCAAATATATCACAAATCCAACCGTCCCATGTGTGACCTGAAGGTTATAGTTGCTCAGAAAACGTGCGCTATGCGTTTTTCCGCTGTTGGGGGTACTGTTTTACGGTCAGGGTACTATGTGATTAACCGTAGCCCGGACAATAGACAGCAGGGATCCGAGTTTCTTATGGCCAGTCAGGCGATAGTTCACGGAACAACTCCCAAGCCAATCCGCTACAAGATCATATTTGACTCCATGGAGGCCTCAGTAGACAACGACTCATTTAATCAGCTCATTGAGCTGACAAATGCGATGGCATACGGGTACGTCAACTGGCCACAAGCAATATCTTTGCCACATGTCCTACATATGGCCCATCACCTTTCTAAATTCTGCGGGGAGGTTTTAAGAAATGGGGATGACTTATTTGAGTCGTGTGCTATATTTGGTCTTCAGTACAGACCATTCTTCATATAAGTCGTTACTTAGGCTACAGCGCCAACTAGTGAATAAATATGTGTTCTTGCTTCCTTTGGCGGAAAAAATTATGAAGAAGCAATCTCGGTCTTTATCTGCGATTCCTTACGGCTGTGAGGCTATGCCGCATGCTGCCTGCGAAATTGATCTGAAAAAGAGCTTGCGAGAGTGTGTGGGGAGTCTTCCTCTCTATGCAATTATGAATGCTCTTATGTGCCTAACAACGGAGCCCAAAAACTTTACTATGGAGAACACAGTTGAAAAGGAAGAGGACCTCTGTTATCAGGAGCCTCTTCTAAAAGTTATATGCGCCACCCCCGTTTCTCTGCAGGCGGGGCTGACGCCTCCAGGGACAGATTCCGCCAACCAGCATGTGACTGCCAACTATCCCTTGCCGGCACCCCCACAGCTTACTGGATCGGAAACTTCGGTGGCCCCTGCTTTATCAGAATCGAAGGAGGAATCCTCGGACGACTCTAGCAGTATGTTAGAAAATAAAGACCAATCTTTCATGCTCTCACTACGGCCGAAAAAAGGCCGGCACCTCCGAGCTATGCGCATGGGGAAAGAGTATGACGTGTGGCTACTTTCATTATTACCGCAGCAGTCCCTTACCACAAGTCGGCTTCTTACGATACGGAAGTCCTTTCTTTGCGAATTTTCAATCACCCCTCATATGCTCACCGTTGCACAGCATTCTTCACAGTGGGCTGACACTCTTGCACATTTCTATGAATACGTCCATTCCCTCAATGCTCTTGATCTTAAACGGATACATCCTTGCCATCATCTGTATCTGCCTGTCTTTCATCAGCTCCAGGCTTGGTGTACGCTGCTGAAGTGTGCCGATGGCTCTCCACTATTCGACGGATATCGCGCCAGATTGACATTAAAGGTATCTTCTCTTGCAAAAGAAACAGTGGCACCTTCAATTAACACATCTGACGTTTCTCTTGAAACTGTGATGCAGACAGGAAGGCACTTGGAGGAATTTATCACCAATGTCCACGCTGTGCACTTATACGAGTAAGCGATCATTTACTTATGAGAAGAGACTAAAGGTAAGTATCTAGCCAGTCAAACACCTGCGTATGCCAGAAAAGGCTCTCTTGTGGCTGCCATACCCAGTGGGATTGCGTGGGAAAGTAAACAAGCTTTGTCTTTATTCCTCGGAGTCGAAGAGCCTGGAAAAGGGATATCCCGTGATAAACCTGAATTCTATAATCCTTTTGCCCATGGATCACAAGCATTGGCGCGGACATGTTTTCGACAAATCGCGCTGGATTCCATTTCTCATAGAGTTGCTGATTGTCCACCTGCTCATCCAAGAGAAATCCGCCCAACTCTCTGACTGGGAAGAAGAGCTCATCTGTCTCCAACGCATTGCACATGGTGTCGAAGACTCCATCGTGAGTTACATAACAAGTGACATTGTTGACGTGCGAATTCATGTAGTTCATGAACGTGGCTCCAAAACTTGCACCCATGGCACAGACCTTCTCTCTACTAAGATATGCCTTATCCGCATGCGTATAAATGTTAGACCAAGCGTCCATTATGTCCTCCAGTGGGTAGCTGTACCAATTCCCACGGACAGACTTTTGAAACACCTCGCCAAAGCTACTGGATCCGTGGAAGTTTGTTGCTAGTACACCATATCCTCTCGCTGCAATTAGCTGCGGATTCCACCTGTACGACCAAGAGTTGGCCCACGGGGATTCTGGCCCACCATGCACATAGAGGATAAGAGGATACTCGTGACTGTCTCTCAGGTTCGCTGGAGCAAAGTACCACGAATGAACGTACTGGTCAGGAAAGCTCTTGCTGGGGAGATAGAATTCCTCTGGCTCTTGTAATTCATCTATGTGCCTCAAACGCTGCCTATTCAAGTCAGTCAGATAGCTAATCTTAATCAGATCATCCTTCATAGTATCCGATGGATCCCGCGTGGCAGTAAATTCAGTGGCGACTGTAAGATCCAGCATTACTAGATCTGTTGGGCGTGTGTACGAAGACATTGTAGCAAGGAAAATCTTGTTGTGCCGTAAATATAACAGAGACCCGAGTGTCCCATTGTATGTCAGACGAGTCACGGTCGAGGATTCTTCGTTGTATCGAAACAGATTGGTACGTGCGTGATCCTCCGCAAGGATATAGATAGAGTCTTCAGTGGAGTCTGTAGGGATAATAAACTGGCCAATGGACCTATCAAAAACGCCGGCAGTCAGATTAAAAACGCCTTCTCCAGTCACCGGACCACAAAACAGTGAATCGCAGTCGTACTCAAAGAGATCAGAGACATTCTGCTTCCGAAGACGTAAGAGATCAGACTCACTTTGCTCTTCGTCCATGGACGCATAGTAGAGGAAAATACCGTCATAGCTGAAAGCCGGTCGCTGGTCTCGTGCTTTATTCCAGCAGGTAGCACATCTAAGAGGCAATACAACGTCACGAACTGGTTTCTTAGCGTCCAGAAACTGCTGAAGGTCGGTGATCCAAATCGAATCATTGGTGTAAAAGGCAGCTGTTGACCCCACTTGTGTCACAAACGCAACATACCGGCCATGAGAATCAAAGGTGTATGAAGAAGCGTCTGCAAACGGCCTCATGGGACAATCTCCATCAAATCTAGGCATCAAATCGATTGAGTTGTCCACGGTGATACGCACATAGTCGTCGTCATACTCAGATGACCGCTCTAACCGTGCTGCAAAAAGGTGGCGGTACTGCGATGGAAGGATGTCCTCATCCCAGTGGCGTGTGTACAATTGCTCGTAAGCAAATGCTTTGTAGGGTCTGGCCTGAATACGTGCAAATTCGTCGTGTGCAAAATTTAAGGGATCATCTACAGAAGCGTGGTTATTGGGATAAACAAATATCTCTGCGGAAAACAAGACGGAATTGCCTTTGGGTGAGACCTTCAAGTTGGAAACGCTAATAGGCAGGAAAGATATCTGCGTGCACGTCTCCAGCTTGTGGTTATACGAGTAAACTTGGCTCGTGCCATCTGGCCCCTGGGCTGTAAAGTAAAAAGCCTGGTTATGCGTTGAGTACTGAAGATCCCCAACTCCTACAAGCTCGGGACATACCCTCTCTGCATTCAAAAGGGATATGTCATCCGGGTCAAATGGGTATTCAGCCTCAAGCGGGTCATTGATTCTCCAGAGCATACTATTTCCGTGGTTTGTGCCTTCCTCGTACTCTGTATAGGTTAAAAGGACTATGGAGGCGTCTGCGTTCGCTACATACGCAGTAAGTCGGCGCAGACGGACATTGTCCTCTGGCGTTAGGACAGATGCCATGGCAAGAGTCACTAGTATAATCCAGGCCGATAGCGTCATTTTTTGAAAGCTACATGTTTTTGCGATAGATATTCTTTATAACAGTGAGAATATCACTCTTATAGATCTCGTACCACTCAGTTGGCTCCTTGGTTTTCTCGTCTCTCTGAGTCTCTTTGGCGAGATCTCGATCAAAGTTATCTATTGACCGATAGCGTTCCAAAACGTTGAAAGTTGGCCCTAAGCTGGAAGCACAATCGTACGGAAGGTCAGAATCTGCGAAGATAGAGGAAGTAGCTGCACAATGATCGTGGTGTGTTTCAATTCTCTCCTCTGTGAGCTTGCGCCACTCTGCAACAGGAAGGACGATAGATGAGGTGGCAGCTGACGCTCCGAACCTCCGGGCAGCTGACTCAGATAGGCTGCGTATCTGATATTTAGGCTCATCAAGTCCTACCATGTACTTCTTATACTTGGCAGACTTGAGACTAGATTCTGGGTGTGATCTATTTTTATTTAACAATCCTTGCGCCTTTCCCTGCAGGGACGCAGGGAGACGGGCAATCCTTCCCCGTGGGTCGTCCTCTAAAATATAAAATGCGCCATTGACCTCTAATGCAATCTGAGGCAGGTTGTGAGCCCGTCTAGACGCTAGAAAGTGCTTCCAAGCACGCTCTCGGCGGTTTTCAATGCTAATGTCATTTCTGGTGAAGTACCGTGTGTAGATCTCACGAATTTCTGGGCATGCGGTCCCCGTGAAAAGGAATCGCAACTCATCATACAGCTTCCTGTTAAGAGATTCGTGGTCCTTGACGTCTATTGGTATACAGCGGATCTGCATATGCTGATGAGTTAGATCGGCGTCTGCGAGGGTATGCTTAGCGATACACGCCTCTAGCCTAGTCAGCTGGCGTTTTCGCACTGGTGCGGGGACGTACATATTTATGCCTATGCTCCAACTTACTTTTGTCTGCCTTTAGTGCACACTGTAGCCCACCTAATTTTTGAGGGCAGATCAAATTTTCAGGCTCTTCTATTCGTGCGAAGTTCATAAGCCGCAATACGTGCTTTGCCGTTTTTGCGCATTCCTTTGAATACCAATGTGTTGCTGCATTTCCTGTTCCTGAAAAGTGCCTCTCCGGAAACATCTGTGCTCCTGCTCTGTCTTGTAAGGATACTAAAGGGCTGTGCACACGCTCACAGGGGACGTATGCTCTTCCAGTCATGTACGTGTGCATGATAATGGGGCGATAGCAGTTGTACAGATCTGTAATGTCCTGTGGTAGCTTGCCTTCTGTTAAAAAGTTTCTACTCCCTACCGAAAGAAAGCTAACGCCGTGTTGATCTTCAGCTTGATATCCATAGCCCGAGCTGTTTCCTGTAATAGGAGGCGTGATCCGGCGAAGAACAGACGTCGAGCACTTGGGGAGCGGAGGCTCCTGGATAATTGGTAGGGGGCTCTCCGAATCTCTAGAGTGCCTGGACATCCTGTTATGATAGCTAAACGAGTTAGCGCGTATATCCTCCGTCTTTTCCAGATAACTGACTTCGTTGAATGCAAGCATTTTTAGCTTTTCTTTGTTTACTCTGCCTGTGTACCTGACCAATTAACACCAATTACTTAAATGTAATGTCGACACCCTCCTCAAGGTTTCGACGAAGAGCTGGCCGGGCAAACTTAACCTTAGGGCGGCCAATCCCCATCGCCATAAGGATTTTGTGGCCTTCTGGAACACCACAAATGTCATGCAGTTCCTGAGAAGAAGCCACAGCAGCTAAGAGGAAGCCACACCAAAACATCCCCAGGCCCATAGATTCTGCGTTAAGCTGAATGTCCCGTCCAGCGATGGACGCATCTGCCATTGCGACTGCGGCCTTGTCAGCAGGTGCAGACATCAGTATCATATGTGGGGCACCACGAAAAACCACATCAATACCCTTTTCCACCAATGCGGCAACCTTGGAATATCTAGGATTCTTTGAAACCTCCTTCGCTATCGAAAGGCTAAGGGTGTCCATTAGGCTTCTGCTCAGGACCGTGAAGTGCAAAGGACGAATGTTTGATGAAGAGGCCGAGTATTTTGCTATGGAAAGCGCTTGCATCAGATCCTCCTTCGGTAAAGGTTCCGGGTGGTACTTACGACACGTGCGAGCCATCTTGACGGCACGAACTGCCGGTGGATCTGTCTTTATTGCATTCTCCTCGCTCTCTGGGGTGATACCAAACATGCTTATCGATTCGGTTGGGCATATGGCCCCGCAATGCCCGCAAAAAATGCAATTATCGCGATTTGCGTACGCCACTACCTTTGTCTCGGGGTCCACCTTCAGAACTGCTGTCGGGCACACCTCTACGCACATGTTGCACCCTGTACAGGTATCGGTTAGGAACACAGGATAACCTTCAACCATTTTTTATAAAGACTGTAACTCAAACTACTCTGTGTATGTATTTATAGGCTCTTGGTCGCCAGAATCGGACTCTGTAGATTCTCTGGAAACTGCCGATTCCTCCGACATCTTCTGATTTCTAATCTCCTGCTCTACTAGTGGACCAATAAATGTGCGAGAGCGACCCTGATCCATCACGGGCCTACAGATGCGTAAGGCGCTGCCATTTATCCCTACAATAACATGCAGAATAGCATCATTGATGCTTCCAAGAGATTTGGTGATGGATCCAACGAGCCCTTGACCCAGACCGCGGAAAAAGCCCTTTACACCCTTGGCAGCAAGACCCTTGCGTGGTTTGGAGATCAGTCCAGCAAGGGCACTCTTTAATTCTCGCCAGAACTCATTTCCTGCATTCTTCCAGGCCGTTTTGAGACTCTTTTGGGATTCATATAATACGATGGCCCGTTGAGCAGAGTACTTGCCATCCATGCTCGCTGCATCGAGCAGCTTTCCCGTGCTTTCAAGGAGAGCACGGGCCACACTCATTACGCCTGCCGTGTTGTGACTAACAAAGTTTTCAATACGAGTGACTCCCTCGTTCTTAGGGGCGCCAAAGCTTTCAGTGAAATGAGTTGCAAGGGAGCTTAAGTTCCCCAGTATTGGAGTCGCGACAAGAAGATTTCCTGCGTTCATGCTAATGGCCTTAATGTAGCTTCTACAAAGATGTCGCGTCAGCTCTTGGAATGTTAATAGACGATTTTTCAGTCTGAATGCGCCCATGCGTATTCGCGCATCTTCTATGCTGAACGATATTATTCCGACTTGGTTGAGAATGGATATTACAGGACTGAGCTGGAGTGGAAAATTAGTAATGGATATTGTCGCGCTGATTCTTACTGCCGCTATTTCTAACTCCCTTATACAAACCACTCGTGAAGCCGTTTTGCTATTTTCGCATGCTTCTGCTTGGGTTGTAGCATTAAATACAGAATTGCATAACTTGCGCAATAGTGCATAGTATCTGCTGTCCTCTCTGCTCATGTGGGATAGAAGATAATGTATTTCAGCTTGTAGTGACTGGCACTCCGTAGACTCAATCTGAAAGGATATTGAAAGCAGCGCATTTATCCGAAGAAACCGGAGGATGACATCTATGGTCGATTGATCAATGTGGATGTTCAGCTTACCCATCTTGATTTTGAAGCGATCTACGTCTAAAATAGAAAGGTTCGTAGATAAAGAGGCCATAGCCATGATAGCAGGTGTCTCCGGGTTTTTTATTAACGATAACTTTTGCGCAGACCTCTTTTGATATGGTCCTTTAGTGGGCTTAACAGGCTTTAGGTGCAATATTCTCGGCTGATTGGTCAACCCTAAGATATTTTCAAGGGACACTTGCCCCACCTGCGCACTTACTAAGTAGTATTGTGCGCTCACCAAACAAACAATATCTACAAATGCTGTACTGAGAGAGACATATTCTCTTCTGCGGGAAAAATCACTATCATCTGGCCCCACCAAAAGAACCCTTATCTTTTTCGTTTCTAGATTTGCATTAATAAGCACTCTCTGGTTAACATCATAATGGCCTATAGCTGGCTCTGGTAAGGTCTCATTATCTGAAAAGATTTTACAGTGGATAGCACCCTCTCCAATGAGCAGCTTTGCGTGGCATTTTTTCTTTGACCGTGGGTCGTAAAACTCCACATCTGTGCTAAGTGGTGCCATCTTAATGCAGAATATTTGAGAAAAGACTCCGTTTGACTTTTGATGATAGAAGTCTAAGTCAGAAAGTAGGAAGTAGAGTGTCGCTGTGCTCTTAGATGCAACGGTATACTTCGTGCGCTGTGAGCTATGCTTGTAAGAGCAATATAAGTCTAGATTTAAGGAGTTATATACTTTTAGCTGAACATCGTCAATTGTTGTGGGGGGCCGAACTGTAATATCAAGTTTGTATTCTGTGCAATGGACCTCCACAACTGCCAAGGAAGAATCTATATGAAGTAGCTCCTTGGAGTATCCTATTTTAAGCCGTTTAAGAAGGTCCTTTTGGTCCTCTGGAAACCTGATAGCATAGTCTACCAATCTTTCTTTGATGCCAGGCAACTCAAATACTGAAACACTAGCATTTGAATTGGCACATACTACCTTTTGTGCAGTCTTATCTTTATGATCCCAGGGAGTTATAAGCACATTGATCGGCCTCGGCATCCAATTGTTCACCTTCATTGCTGCCTGCAATGTATATATCATTGATGGTGAGCCCTTTAGCTGCTTGCTTATCGAACATACAAATAGTGTCACTTTCTTCCTTTCTGTCTTAGTGTGCATGCGATGCAAGCGATATCCTGCAACTGTTGACAGCCGAAAGCTGTCTGACTTGTGATATTGAATGGGACTGCCGCTCTGCATGATTGGCAACACAGATACACTCAGCTTTATTGAATCAGAATACTTGCCCCATATGATAGATGCCTCCTCATACTTCACTAAGCTAGTAATCTGAGTCCTTTTATCGTACTTGCTATCCAGGCGGAAAATGCAAAACGAAAGCTCCGGTGCGGTATTGTTTTGTAACAGGGCAGTCGCATAGATATTTATTTCGACAGCTGAGGGAGCATATAGCCCCTTGAGCAGCGATATGTCTACTCTGGTGGTCTTCTTCATGGTCTGTTTCTTTATGCTAACATTGCAGTGGTACACTTCTGTGCTGTCTTGACGCGCCGGCACTAGGTCCAAAGCTACGGGTTGTGCTGGCATAGAGTCTTCATTGTAGGTTAGGCTATATGTGGATTTGAGGATATACTTATAAGATTCAACGCCATACTGCAACTCAACTGAAAGTGATGCTAACTGAATCTTATCTTTAAGCGATGTATTCAGCGTAAAGATTTCTACTGGAGCAAGAGCAGCCGTCTGTTCTCCTGTCTCCGGCTCGGAGTTACTATCTCTTGCCCGCATATAGCTTAACTTCAAGTTTGCTATACATGGCATTCCATTTGTGATGAAGTGCGTTGGAACTAATTGAATAACTTGCGTAGGACGGCCGAATAGATGTACTGTGAAAACCACAAACTTCAGGTATTCATATCCCTTCTCTGTTATGAATGTTTCCAGTGGATTTGTTGCTGGGTGATGCAAATAGTAGAGCAGTTCCAAGGGACTGTTGTTCTTGTAGGAAATCTGAAGAGATACTACTGTTGTGGGGACAGAAACGTATGAACTCTTGCCCAGGGTCCCTGACAGCTGAGGTCTATCATGGCCGTTACACTCTACGCTAGTACACACGGTTGTCGAGTGAGTACTTGGCATACTCGACAGCATAGTGCTCATGGTTTCCGTGGAGCTGTTCAGCTGATCGGTTGATCTGATTGAGCTACTCATGGGAGCTTCCGCTATAAAAGAATAATCGCGTGTAGTGTAATTCAATAGAATACAGGTGGAGAGACAGTGCACCTCAACCCTGGAGCTCTGGTTGATAAACACAAATCCCCAACTTTCGTCAATATTATACTGTTCGTGAAATAGAAGAATGCACAGAGGAAGCTGAATTGTTTTTATTACGCCTTCACTTAGCAATTCAACCCACATGCTTGCGTCTTCTACTTTGCTTAAGGATACGTAAAAAACAAGGGCTCCTCCCAGCGCTGAGTGGGCGCTGCATTCTGACGAGCCACTATATACTTTAACCACTTGGACAATACCGCTAGGATAGAATTCTATTACTTGCTGTCCTTCAGACTCTGCTGACTGAGGAGAGGCGGCAGAGATAGATGAGATAAGAGACTGGTCTGTTGTTTCATCTTCGCCAAATTGACGCTCTAATATTAGGTTTGTATTTTTCTGTGCATTATTCGCTTTCAGTGATTTAGAAGCTGGCATAGAAAAAGTGCCAATGAAATGCATCATAGCAAGCAGTGCCGTTGGGGTGAGAAGTACAAGGAGTTCGGATTGGACACTAAAAGAGATAGAGATTTCTGCAGATATGGTTTTGTATGTGCTGTGCATAGACAGCGTGTCCACTGGTGCTTCGTTAGCAGCAACAGTTGAGGCAAGTGATCTTGATTGCAGTTTATAGCTGAGCGCTATCGGAGTCGAGCATAGCAGGGCGTCATACGACTTCAGTGCTTCGTTGTAAGACTTTGCATACAACAATGCTGTCAGAGCTAGCGTTTGATGAGGCACATTGGGGTCTGCTTCCGGCACGTTTTCATATATGCATCGAATGTCATTGCATCCAACAATAAAAAGAGGCCACATGTTTTGTGAAGAGGTAAGTGATACTAACAACGGATGGTTTTTGAAAGATAGTTCAACCTTTGTCTTGCTTGATATGGTGTAGACAGGAAAATGAAAACCGCTGACCATAATAGGAGTAGCATTGAGCACGGCAGTAGGAAAGGCATCTACCAAGGCATTACCCACTTTTTCTGCCTGGAAATCGGAGGCTCCTTTCAAAAATTCAATCGATTTGGATTTTATTTTTTCTAACTTTTCTTTTGCAATCTGCTTGGTTTCTTTAATTATTTTGTTTGGAATAGCCCCGAGAAGTCGTTCTTTGGCAAGGAGATACACACAGAGGAGCCTGGATGAGATAGTTATTTCGGCTTGTTTTTCGATTGTCACATCCATTGAGGAAGACTGCTTGTTCAAAACAATATCCTTTTGTCTGTTATCCTCCGTATAACTCCCCTGCATATCTGTAGAAACTGCGGTAAAGGTGCACGACAGTTTTGGCACTAATATAATGTTATTTAACTGCATGCTCTCAGCTCCGGTCTCCCACCCAGCCAGACATGAAGTTATTCTGCACTTATCTAAGTTTAGGGCAACACATAGTTCGGTGTGCTTAAAGAAATCCTGCACTCGACACTCGGCTTCACTGATAATGTACTTTTGTCTGAAAGATGTGCTTGTGACAATACTTATATCTGCATGAAGCGCTACATGTTCAAGAGATTCTAGTTTGCTTCCTTCTTTTGGCCCGTTTACGGACACAATAATTACAAATTTGACTGTGAGCAGAGAAAGTCTTATCTCCATTGTAGGCTTATCTGTTGTTACGGTTTTCTTCGTTTGAGAGACGTGGAGAGCAGAGAGTAGAGCGTGAGAGACATTTCTTTTGTTCATCTGTGACGTAGTTCTTTCTTGAAGAACGGAAACCTTTTCATTGATGGAGCTAACCAGTTCTTGCTTTGCCTGACGGGCCAAGATGTATGCTGCTGATGGCGTATGCACCAACTCCAATAGAGAGAAGACCATGCTAATAGCTATGTGATCCACAACTACCGTGAGGTTTGCTTTCTGTGCTAGCAGCAATGTCGCTTGCCTATGAATGGAGTCGTGCTTATATTGGAACGTCACTTGAGTAATGCTGAAGAGAGGAAATAAAGATTCTGTGGCCTTCAGGGTTAGCGATTCTATAAATCCACTCGCCTGTAGATCGGCTGTCCGCTCCAGTGTTATATTGCTTTTGTTTAGCTTACAATCAATCAAGGTCCCTGTCCTGTCCAATAACTTCACATGCAAGGTGCACAATGACATTTTAAAGGTATTGACTACTGGTGGACAGAATTGGTTCAAGTGATCCAACTGTGCATGTTCCTCGTCTACTGTACTAGAAGCATTAATATATTCCTGTTCAATCATATCTATAAAGGAATCATCAAGCTTTAATTGTGCACGGGTAGACATTATATCTTGTCCTAAAAACCCTTTGAAGTCGTGTGCTAGCAATCTATTTATGCTCCTTATTGTGTCTACTGAACCACTAATACCATCTTGCGCTTGACCATCTTCTACGCGGGCGTCTATAGTCTGCTTGATGCTTCGCAACTTTGATTCGTCGGCATCGTCCACAATGCTAAACCCTAGATTTCTATCTGCACCAATCAACTCCATTGCTGCGTGAAGCATTTGTGGAGTAAGACATACGCAGATGACCTCTGGTAGGCCAATGGCAATGAGCTGGTGCGCTAAAAGGATACACTCTTGCGGACTGTCAGAGATATCACGTCTTTCTTGACGGTACACTCTATGCGTTCTTTCGATCAAAATTTCTAACCTGTCGTATGCGCAAATTGTACGGTGAGCGCATCCATGTCCCTCTATTGTGTCCACAAACTCAAAGAGCAGTTGTTCAAGGCATCCATATAGGCTAATGGTAGGGGATCCTGGTGCTTGGTCTGTGGACATTTCAAAGTTGATTAGATGTAAAGAGAATTGCGGGCTGGGATAGTCAGCCTGAACCGGGATACTTATCTCGAATGAGGGAGAGAAGATGTTACAGGAAATGCGGGATGGACTCTTGGCTGTGGTATTCCCCGCTGACTGAACCTTGAGATCACCCCCCAGTAACTCCTTAATCCGGAGTAGGCAATCTACTAGAAGACCTCCACTATGCAACAGATATTGCACCAAGCGCCCATTGATAGTAATTAAAATATCACTAGTTATCTGGGCGTGGAGAAGCAGATTTGGATCGTAGGATACACAGCTATAAAGGTGAACGCATCCTATTGCGCAGACCTCTGATGTAACCGGTGTTATGAACTGCAGCATGGTGACTCTAGCTGGCTCTGATTCCGAGCCTTCAATGACGCACTCATGGAAAGACCAGTTAATGAATACATCGGTGGAATCAAGTACTATGTTAAAGTATACAGACTTCAGTCTAGCAGTACAGATAAGAGCAGTGTCCATGTTTAAATCTAAGGCCAGTTCTAAGTCAGATGAAATTGGGAGTAGATAGGGAGTGCTCAGTAGATGAATCTCCAATCCAGCAAAATCTACAAGTAGAGCGATGGTACTTTCGTTGCGCTCTTGCAGTGACGGCCGAGATGGGGCTTGCGAAGAAGAAAACTTATGAGATATCTGGCTCCATAGCAAGGCTAGTCCTGCATCAGTGTAAGACTGCAAGAGTTTCTCTAACACAGAAGTTAGTCTGATGAAGAGTATTACATCTGCAATAATGTGCAACATGCCAATCGCGAGCTTTAGGGTGATTCCTTTATCTATTGACCATGATCCCGAGGCTATTTTGTCGTCCTCGTAGTCCTCTGTTTCGCTTGTTAGATAGGCTACCGGAGTACCGCAAACAAAGAAGTCGAGCATGCTCATTTTGAACTTGGCATAACTGGTTTTATTCTGCGCTGTCATAACATACACTTCAAGATATCCTTGTCCGACATAAGCCTCAACTTCTTTTGCGTCTCCTATGGCCAGCTTTGCCCCTTCTAAAGTTACAGTAATAATAACTGTGGCTGTGTTCTTTCGCAGTAGCAGCATCGTTTGCTCTAGTCTATCTTCCGTATCAGGTTTTTGTTGTACTGAGGTACCTTGGTGATCTTGGTGCAATGACGGCGCTACTGCGTTCATTGCGTTTTGTCTGTGGATCGGTATGTGAAGCAACTCATAAGCATATCTACTGCATAAGAGCATCAGCGATTGGATACTGGCTGTTGTGAGCACAATATCGAATAGACTTTGAGATACATCAGCGATCATTGGACCAGTTACCAAGGGAATCTGTAAGTAGATGCTTACTGAGCACGGCCTTACAATAGTCTCTTCCTCCACATGTGTCTCTATAGTCCCCCCATCAATTGAGCCATCTTTGGTATTACTCTTCATGCTGATGGCTGTATCACTTAGCTTCACAAATAGTACCAGTGTTTGGGGTTTGGGTGTCAGTTTGGGATGGTCTATCTCTGACAGAAAATGCAAGGATTTAATGGACACTTGACCGAGTGAGCAGCTAAGCGAAGTTATTGTTGGAGCGGAGATTGTGACCACTGGGGCGCCCAGCTCAAGGTCTAGCTCAAGGGTAGCGGCACGTTCTTGAAGAAAAGTGGTGATGCCCTTGTCAATCTCATTATAAAGCGTAACTAGATCCAGTGACGAAGCCTTTTGTATAGGCACTTTGACATTATTAGAGAACGTGTTTTGTAACACGGTCATCAAGTTGACTACAAATGGTAGCAGGCTGGGAACGCACATCACCTGAATAGGCACAAGTAGACTCTTAATGCACATGGATCCTCCTAAGCGACCAGGGCTGCAGATTTCTATAGAAAAGGCAGAAGACTCGCTGAGTGTAGTTAACACCGGTTCTTTTACTGCTGCGCATTCTCCTCGAATGCGGCTCAGCTCGCATAAGAATGTAAAGTCTGTCGACTTAAAAAGACTAAACGCACAACTGATTGTCTGTAGAGATAACCTTAATAGTTTGGCAGATGTGGAACCAATGGAGCAGTCAGCAATCTTTTCGCAAACACTGATGTCTACTCCCTTTAGGTATGCAACAATTTTAACGAGTTCCAATCTTTCTTCTCCGGAATCTGAGCTGTTCCCCATGTCACTAATGTCTAATTTAGATGGCACACCTGCCAATTTCTGAAGTTCAGCTAAATCTTTCTTGCTCAGCCTTGTTGGTGTACTGTCTTCATTGGTTTCCGATTCCTTTGTCAAAGCTTCACGTTTCGACTGCTCTATGTTCTCTGGCAAATTGTGAAGAAATGCTGAGAAACACTCTTGTTGCAGTTTAGCTATGACAGGCGTAGGGATAGATGCCGTGAGCTCGGCAAGCGTTTGAGCGGAGTGACCTGCATAACCGATAACGTCCTGCACTGCGTTTAGATACTCGTCATTGAATGTACTTACGGCAGGTGCATCACCATACTTGGGCAATAGCGGCATGATGTACTTGCATCGTAGATGCGAAAGATAGTGCTTTTTAAAGGTTCTATGCAGTTGGTCTTTCAATGAGGACAATCGTCCCCCACTTTCAGTTGACACCAATGCCTCTATCTTGCTTATGGCTTGGCTACGAATTAACACTTTTCCCAGGCATCTTATTGCATCATCTGGCGAACTATTCTTACCTAGATGCGTTATCTCATTACTTGTTAGCGCAAACGCAAACTCGCCAGCGGCCATGCTCTTGTTCAAAGATTCTATAAGTGATAATATGGTCTGTAGATCTGTGCAGCCGCAGAGGTTAGGAATCTGCAACTGGATGGTGACAAATGGTTTGTTTTCATGAGCAAAGTTACGGCACAGCTGTATTCTAGTGGTAACCTGAAGAGGATCAACCACTGTTATATAGGCTGGGCCTTCGAATAGAGGACGCCAAAATGAGAGCCCCCTTTCACATTCAGCGAGACTGTTATAGTTGTGATCAGGGTGCTCATCCGCACTGACGAGATAATAGCGAAAAGCCAGATCTTTAAGAATACAATCCTTTTCTTTCAACCCTGACTTGTCTATAACAGAATTATCTGCAGTGGCTATGAGCATACTCTGAAGACACAGCGCTCCAGACACTCCCCCTAACTCAGGGGCCGACCACAAGATGGCTACATTGTTAATAGCTAGAGAGATGTTGTTTATGGCAAGGTTTTGCAGCCACAGTATCCACCGTTTCATTTTTCCTGTTTTCTGCGACCCTGTCTTAGCCGTAGTACCTACCTCCAGCATGATTTGCTCTTTGTTCTGTTCTAGAATACGCTGTTCCATTCGAATCAACGATTTCAACTTGTTCTTGAAGTTGCTGAGTACTTGTTGCCTGATAGCATCCTCTGTCAGGTCAGGGCTGCAGCCGTAAACCACCACATAAACTGTTGATACCTTTATGGAAATATTCTCCTTCCAGAAGCTTTGCCACGGGATCCGCAAGGACATATGTTCAACGTATCCGAACGCCAATCGAACTCCTTGAAGCATATCCAGTGCCTCTGGTCTGATGAAGAGATTGCTCAGCTCAACAATCCCGCGAAGAAGGCTGCTGCGCATGCTGGCGGAGTTCAGCTCGTACACATACTTGTTTATATACTTGGTCAGTATTCTGGTGAGAATTTCATTAAACATCCTGGAACTAAAATTTATTCGTAATCTGTTTACAAGTGACTAAGTATAATAGTAGTAATCTAGATCGTAATAGGTTAAATGTAGACATGCAAGTGTTTCACGCATGATTGTTTCCATCGATAGACGCTCGTCTCGGCTCATGAACAGCCCGCCAGATATTGCCAAGATATTAAACATAGCCAATCTATTTGGTTGTGGGATGAAAAACCTATTGGTATAAAAGTAGGTATTCAATATTAGACGTTCGTTGCTCAAGCCTGCACCAAATGTTTTATAAGATAGGTCCAAGCCAGCGGCCTCATCCGGTACAAGAAACTTATATAAGGGAAGATCTATAAGGCTGGGAGAAGATAGAAAGAGGGGCTTAGAGACAGGAGACCCCGTGGTGTATGCGCCCGAGTCAGTAGAGCCTACAACAAGAGTACCCTGATCCATGTGAACAGACATCTTTGCCAGCAAATCCCCCAGCTCGTGATGCGATTGCTGCCGAATAGCAAGGTTGCCATCATCTGTTACTTTGAGCGCCTGAGAGCGGTATACGGCAGATCTCCCAGGTATGATATTGGTGAGATGCCCATCGGACAAATCGTGAAAGGCTTTATCTGAGATCTGGCTATCTTTCCAAATATCAAGCGGTACATTAAAAGAGTGACTCCCCATTGCGCTACTATCGTTGACGCCTTCTAGATCCTGTGTTGAACTAGCAGTTGCTGTCCCTAGGGAATTAGTTCGAATGGGCTCAAAATGGTTGTGCAATATATCCTTGGTGACGATTGTTTGAAAGAGCTGGTCATGGGGTAAAAGGTAGTCTTTTAAATGCTCTGATCTGATAGTACTGCTCCAAAACACACTATTGAATGAATGATAAACGGCCAGAGCCGGGATGTTGGTATTGATATCGTAGTTGTTGTCACAAACAAGTGGTTCAAAGTTAGGACTTTCAGGTGTCTGTGACTGACCGGGGCTCAGCCAATTATCTATGCACGCATCAATGTCTTGTTGTGCATCTAGCTCTGAGTCGGTAAAAACAGAGATATGGGTGTGCTGAAGAGAGACGGCGCTACTTCGCTGAAGGTTGTGTGACAAGTAGCTTTGCTGCCTAGTAGATAAAGACTTAAATACCAGAGGATCTAGCTTGTTCAAGATCGTGTAAGGGTCAGAGCCATCCGCATCCGCGTACCTATACAGGTATCTATACATTTGAGAGACAATCCGCCGCAGATTGTAAAGATTGTAGTATGATGGGGACGCAACTGGCTTCGGAGACACTTGGATAGACGACTTCTTCTTGCATTTCTGGGACTGTTTCCGTGTCAGTGATAAAGTGACATGCTTGTCCACCGTACCCAGAGCTGTTTCAGTATCAAGAGGCTCATTCATATTGTCATCGGGGGAGCGATACTTGAAGATATCTGATAGCTTTGCAATTGATGTCAGTAACTTTTTAAATCCGGTAATAACAAACGCTGTCAGGCTTATATCAGTGGAGTTGAGTAACGAAGGCCCGTCCGGCGCTACCAGGTCCTCTGTGCTTGCTTCTTGATCCACTTCTACATCCTTAATGGCACCACCCTTTGACCTATGAAGAACCAGTTTGCCCTTATTAGATTTATCTGGCAAGGGAATGCAATCTAAGATATCGCGTATCAGCATGGATGTCAGGTACATGGTTATATTATGAAACCCTAACGAGTCCTTAATCCACTTGTAGTTCTCACACATGGGGTTGAGCGTTGTGACCCGTCTCTGTCGTCGAATAGATCCAACATAGTGGGCAAAATCTTCATTAATGAGGCACCAACGGAAGACCAGATGTGTGTAGTGGGATGATCTATATAACTGTGAAGCAAGCGCAGGCTCCAAAATACTGGGACCAATGTTCCGCAATTTAGATTTAATCATCCGTTTCCTGGTAGTAACAATGTGATATGCCCTTAGAGCAGTCAGTATGCTTAATGACGCAGTAGCGACGCTACGTGGCTCCGCAGATGTACCCGCTGCTGTGCCAAGAGGGACAATTGTATTGATCGACGGAGTCTTAGTGAACTCTCGATAGTCTCGTCCATTTGTCTGACTCTTAGGTTGCTTGCTGTTGGTCGAATTTAAATTTGAAGGGGATACTGCCTCGTCGGAGTCTTCCAATCCAGACATGGAACACGAATCCCCTCCAATTGGCTCTAGAGAGTGGGCACCATGAATAATAGAGTCTTGGGATGGCTCCTCGTTAAACGATGAGTGTACTGGGGAACGGGGGCGAATAGGGGACGTATCCATTCGATGTAGATTGATTGTAACAGTCTCGACTTTTCCTTTCGTAGTAATTGGCACATAACCGTTTATATCTACTTTTTTCCGGGCTCCAGATGCCTTTTTGATTGAAGAAGAAGCCGAAGTTGAGGCATTCTGGGCCCTGTCATTCGTAAAAGTTAGAAAAGAATCATTTTGCTCATTATGAATTATGGAGTCTGCTTGACTATCTTGCATTAATGAACTATTATTTGTGACATCCTTGATAACAAGGTTAACTATTTTCTTTTGGCTCAGCTTGGAATCCGTGCTAAGTTTGGTGGCTATGCGTATACCCGAGCTCACTCCGCTGAGTAGGCTTCCCTTACTTTCCACACTGGTACTTCGTGGGACGTTCTTTTTAGAGCTTGTAAGTGGACCACTAGGCATTGAGAGGGGCTTATTCGCGATATCGGATGAGCTTATCGTGACTGTTTGGTTGTTATACGAGTGCATTTTTAAGGATGTTTTACGCTGTTGTGATTTGCCTACTGGGCTAATTCGGTCAGATTCTAGCCATTGCTGTGTGAACGGATTAACTCCAACAACTTTCGCAGACTTTGAACAACTATCAGGTTTCTTATCTGTAATAGTTATATCTAAGGTCTGTCTTCCAATAGGTCCTTGCTTAAGAACATTTCTTGCATGGTTCTGCCCTCCGTGTAAATCTGCATTAAGCTCTCTGGCGTGGTCTGCTTTGCTATCTGCAAGCGTAGTTCTCATAGGAGAGGTATCACTACAGGATAGGTTGCAGGGAGACTGAATCGGATCCTCCTCCATGCTTGCATTTGTAAAGGATTCCACTCCCTGGTAAGCGCATAGACTGACGTTATTGCTGAGAGAAACCATGGTACTTGCCTTTCTTATATGATGAGAAACTGAAATCCCAGAATTAGACTTGCGATGGTTCACCAGGTTGCGGGACCGCCGTGATAAGAAGCTCTTCTGCTGAAGTTTATTGATGGTAATCACGGTGGAATTCTCGAGGGCCACGGCAGATGCATCAAACTCTGCCAGCTCAGCCTTGGTGTCTAACAGAAGTGTTAAGGGCGGTGGAAGCATGGCTTGTAAGGAATTGATAAAGACACTGCCTGCAAATATGCTATCGAAATCGTCCATCTTAAGGACAGATGAAGTCAGTCCTCTCGGTGGTGACCTCGCAGAGGCTGTTGGGCTGTCGATGGGCCGGCTTAAAAGAAAGCCGTCAATGGTCCCAGCTGACGAAAGACTCGCTCCAGGGGGCGCATACCTGAAATTGAAAGAAGTAAGAAACGAAGTCATGCCCCGCCTACTAGATAGAAAGCCTGGCAAAATGGGAAAACCGCAGTGAAGACAGCAGCGTATTTCCCTTCCTTGAGTAATAGCTTCGTCAAGGATATCTATGGGATCGTGATAGTTTTTATTTTGCTGAAGCGTTGAGTAATTACAATCTGATGCAGCACTTTCGTGGAGTTCAACCAAGGAGTTCTGATAGGTCGTCAGTTGGCTGGCATGTGCGGTGATGGATGTCCCCGGATCAACCGTGAATCCCGCTTCTATGCTAGCAGAAGGCTCTGTAGAAAGAGCTTGTCTAGTATATGTGATCACTTCTGCATCTTTACAAACTGATGGTCGGACTGTGGGAGCGGGGTGAGAGACGTTATCTACACCACAGTCACACATGCAAGAACCTTGGGATGTAAGAATAAAATCTAGCATGTGGGTGTTAATACTGGAGCGAACAACAAGCCACTGGACAGAAATGAAACTAGCTTGAGTGTCAAGCTCTGCAGATGTTGTTCCAAGGAGTATAGGGTATAAATCACACAACTCTCTGATCTTAGTGGCAAAGAATGGTCTTTCGTGAAATGGAAGCCCCTCACAGAACCAAATAGGTTCGTGCTTGACTTCACGTTTGAAGTGGATATACAGGGCTGAGAGATAAGGTTGAAGAAATATGTACTCCACAGTCCCATTGGGGAGCTCGACAGGCACGCGATGGGGGGTAGGAGATGAGATCATAGCACATACATCCATGAAATACAAGGTATAGATTCCAGACACTCCTTGCTTGAGTGGGACAGTGGGGGTTAAAGCCTCGCATAAGCGCGTCAAATTGAGGCGACGACGGGATAGAAATACTTCTAAGCCCATTGTTTAACAATGAGCAAATTAAAGGATTAGATTTTTGAACCAAGGGCTGTGCTAGCTCTCGAATTCGCTCATAGATCCACACTGCGTCTTTCTACCGAAAGTGTCTACAACTGGGAATATCATGTTATGTTTTTCCCAAGAATTCAGTTACTCTGTCTCGATGTCGCAATCTCGTTGGCTGCGGCCAAGCAGATTGCTTAACGCAGAATACCGCCTCCATTATCTTCTAGATTATTTAGCAAGAAGTAATAACATCCATACGCGCACTGGCATTAGTCAGTGAGCTCTGCTTAAGGGATAGCCAATCTATGTGGTAGACCTCTGTATTTGTACTGTGCGTGTCTCGGTAAAAACAAGTTAGATGTTTTGTCTGTTAAAGGGCAAATGTCGGGACTTATTGATGACACGTCTATTACTTAAGTATACGTTTAAGTCTACATACGAACCACCGGCAGAGAAAGCTGACGAGGTCCCCGACGATGACCGCAGTGACGGAGATGCCGGCTACGGCACTCGTGAAGAAGTGGGGCCATCACTGAGACCCATAACACTACCAAACTGGGGTCTATGGCACCCACTGACGAAGTGGCTCTATCACTCGGTGTAAGGACAGTGGACAGAGGTGCCCCAAAACCAAAATTCCAGCACATTTGGATCTCTCCCTGGCTCGACGGGCAGCACGGTTCTATGGACACAAAGACGCTACTGAGGTACAAGTGGACAGTAGACGGAGTGATCAACGACCGCGATTCATCCTTCCCCGCGGCACTCCATGCCGCCTTCCTCCACTTCGCAGCCCCAGACATTGCAACCCTAGGAAGAGACCACTTCTTCCCGCCACTTCTCCACTCTTGCGATGCCTCCCAGGACCACGTGGAGACCGTTGCAGTGAAGCTAAGGCCGATAGGAGGAAGGGCAGCACACTCGGACGCTTACCTATGGACAGAATTGCACTCTGGGATGTCGGCAGCCGGCGCGTCAGAGGCCTTACTGCAGCACCTGCTCCCTGTCCTCAGGCAGAGGGACTCCTCGGACCAAGCCCTCCGCCACGTGGTCGTCGCGTCCTATGTGTGCGCCTCTGTGCTCCTGTACGAGGGGCTCGTCCTAGGGAGGCTGCACTATATCGCAAATGAGTGTGCGGACGGACGGGCGTTCCTGGTGCTGGCCAATGCCCTGGAGCTTAGCCTGCCCGCGTGCCGGGGGCACCTGCACGTCCTGGACCCATGCCTATCCCTGCTCACCCGTCTCCTACCATACATTCCATACTGCATAGACACCGAGTATCCCTCTCGGGTGGTGGACCTATTGCGGCCAAGACTTCGCTCAGGGCAGCCGTTTTTGCCTGCAGACCCGACGATCTCTGGAGTCTACTTTACAGTCCACGAGCTGGTCGACCCCCGCAAGCAGTTTAGATCCAACCAGCTGATAAATCTATGCCTCAACATTCTTGTCGATGCCCACAGGGACCCTCTTATCGTGTCTATACCAGAGGGCACAACTCCGTCCCAGAACGTTAGGGTCCGAATGCTGTTAGTGTCCTGCCTGTTTCTCCTCTCCGCCCTGTGCATCTTCGAAGGATACCAACAGCTGTCCTGCATAGACTACATAGAGTCCATCCTGAGCTTCCGCCTGCTGAAGGACTACAACAGCCCACACCGCGGAACGGTGCTTCTCTCGCTTGTGTTTGACCTTCTCAAGACCATCACAAATACCGGTCGTATGTCTGTGGGGGTAAGGCTGTTTCTCTGCGAGTTCATCTTCGCCCTCGTGACATGCAGCTACTACCACCACCTGCCCTGCATCCAGGCGTCCTTCTACGTCGACAGGACTGCCAAGGACAAGAAGATGCGGTACTTCAGAGAACTCATGGCGAACAAGAGCCAGAAGGACTCCTCTCTCTCCTTCCAGACGCTCAACGAGTGCATCAACATGATGCTCCACGGGGTAGTCCTTGGAAACATCATGCACAGATACGACACCGGGACGCTTTTCCTGTGTAGCACCCTCCTCGCGCCGGCGTGCAGCCTCGGCTACCTCTGGGTGAAGTCGTACCACAGTCTGGCCGAGATATACTCTGCGATAACCGTGAAGCTGTTGTCGGACAGCAGCACGTTCTGTAACCCAAAGCACACCATCCGAGGGCTGACGTTCGAGGACTCCGGGAGGCTGGCGCTCTATGTCGACGAGGAGGCGGTTCGCGGCAGAATTAGGTACGGAGACAACGGGAGGCTGGAGCAGTACCCCTTCATCTATCAAGTAGCGCTGCCGGAGAAGACCATCCAGGCCATCTACGTGGCAAGGACGTGCCAGCTGTGCAGTCAGCTGCGCAAAGGCATGGACGACTGCACCTCAACCGACAAGACAACGAGTGTCTTCAACATCCAGCTAGCAGAGGCAGAGTTCGACACGTATATGCTCAGGGAGGCATACGGTGCATATGCGATAAGCCCCGGCTCCCTCGCATTCTACATTTCGTGGACTCACCCGTCTGTCAGCCTACACTTAGACGCAGCCCAGTGCATAGCAGAGTACCTGCTGGACCTCTACTATCGGCGCTTTGATGACATGTCCCCCAACTTCAGTGCACTGGCTCTGGGCCGATATGACAAGCTCAGGCTTCCTTGCAACTCCTGCATATGCTACGGATATGCTGCCGTCTCTGATCGAGATCCTTCCTATATCGAAGGCGCAATGGGGAGCATCTATCAGGCGCTCACCACTATGCACAGAACCCCGGTGCACCTGAGGCTTTCTCCAGCCAGCTCTGCAGATCCTCGGACAAGCATTCTGATCGATATCAGCTCGATTGACCTAGAGGTTGAGCCTTGCCGGGTGACGCTCACAGAGCCAGCTTTGGAGGTGGGCACGCAGCTTGTTCCCCGCAAGCAGCTCCTCACAGAAAAGACGCTGAGGCCGTCGCAGTTCAAGGCCCTCGTTTATGCCGTCCTTTCTCCCCTCCTACTGATTCTTGGGTGTCCGGGAAGCGGGAAGTCAACCTCGCTTTCTCTCATTTCAAAGGTCCTGCTGCTTACGAAAGGCGCTGATTCCAAGTGGATAAGGACAAGCCTCGATATTGCAACAGGGGACGCCGAGTGGAGAGCCTTCAGTTCCGCCTACGCAAGCTCGATTCGGACATATGCTAGCTGCCTCGATATGCTCACAGATATTCATCTTGGGATGCAGCTTTTCCTTGTTGCACATAGCAACAACGCAGCAGATCAGCTGGCAAAGTATATCCTCACGGCAGACAATTGGGCCGCGTACACCATCCCATTCACTGTACGAATTGGAGAACGGTCTTCTGATCCATTTGTGCGCAACTTCATGCCACTTCAGTACCTCGTCAATGTCGCCACCGAGTTGCGCGTTACGGAGATAGACTTTGCCGAGATGCAGAATGAGATCTCCTCCCGTCCAAGTCGCGCCTTCTCCGCACTCTCGAAGAAGATATTGCGTTATTGCGAGGCTAATAGGGATTCTCTCCCTATCCGCTCAAGAAAGTATAATCTATTAAAGTTCATTTTGAGCGATTACATGGTGTACATAAGCTGGCTAATGAATCATGCCACTATCGTCGTTGGCACAATAAGTGGGGTAAGCAGCAGGGTCCAGTTCCTGCAGAAGCAATCCGAGCGTTTCGAAGGAGACCCTTTGGATGTGCGCGAACGTGGACACCAAATGATACAGACCATCGTCGACGTAGTCGGGGGCAAATCCACAAGCAAGAAGGCAAATCGAAGAACAGCTAATGGGGATTTAGCGATGAGGATGATCAACTATCGATGTCAGAAAAATCCGGCGCGACACATCATAATAGAGGAGGCAGCGCGGCTCGCCGAGCACGAGCTAGCCCTTTTACTACTGCTAACTTTTGATAAGCTCATCCTAATCGGAGACGTCCTCCAACTACCGCCCCTGATACAAGATTGCAAACTAACGTCCACGGCAGCACTCGACTGGTCACTGTTTCATCGGCTATGCTATTCTTCCCGCGAAGGCATTCCCATAGTAACGCTGGAGGAACAGGCGCGAAGCGTCCCAGAAATCGCAGATTTGTACCGGTCCCTCTATGAGTCACGACTTCCCAAGTCGTGCTGTATAAAAGGGGGCTTGCGGGATATACCTAACGTGACCTTCAAAAGCTATGTTGACTTAGTCATACTATCAGAGTTTAAAGGGCGCTGTTTCTTCTGTTTGCCAGACAACTTGGACAAACCAGCAGTCCAGCGGAGCCAAATCAATAATCTATTGAAAAATATACACGAGAGAATAGCGCTTTGTCCACCGCCCATAATACAGTCCTCAGATACAAAGAAACTTCTGCCCGATATGACGGACACGAGGAACTGTTGTATAAGCGAACAAGAAAAGAATGCTGCACTCATTCTTTTGCTTCGCATCGTCTATAGGATAATAAGCAACAGTTCGGCGCCCCAAAGCAAAACCCTGCTACTATACAGTCCAGCGATCAATGCATACGAAGTCTCTATCAGTGTTGCTCTGCTATCGTTATATCACTCGCAAAAGCAGTACATTCTTTCCGACCCTGTCATAGCTGTCCTGCGGAACATGTGCAGCGATACTACGTTCACCATAGACAGCGATACACACCTGAAGGTGCGTCTTAATTTGGACGTCGAAACCAGCGACGGATATCAGGGGCTCGAGGCAGATGTCGTCTTCCTGTCGTTGTCGGGCCCCAGAGGTAATGAATTCAGGAATAACCTCTGTAGGTCCCTTGTGGCTGTAAGCCGGGCACGCAGGCTGTTCGTCTGCATCGGGGCAGTAGACCAATATGACAATCAAATATGGAGAAATGTATCTAACACAGTGCCCTGCCCAGGTGTTCAAACAGTAATGTAACGACATCTTCAAGCCCAGTTAGTATACTTACATCATTTAAACCTTCAAGTCTTTCTTTATCAAGTGGGCCCATTCGAAGTTTCCATATAACTATTTTTCTTCTATACTAAACTATGCGCACTTGTATTCCGAGCACGTCATCACAATGCCGGGATGCTTCATTTGCCCCAGCCATAGTATGCATTATAGCAATGCGATTCTCCTGGAGGAGCACGCGGATATTCTCAAGGTCACTGTGGAGGAGGTCAGAAGTCTCATTCAGGACAGCAAGCCCGATATAGATGTGAACCATCACAGCGCTGCTGGAGAGAATATTCTGAGCCTGGACGGAAGCGATGCAACGTCGTCGTCTGTGGATAGTGGAATAGGGAGTCGCACACATTCGGAAGCACCGATTGGAGGCGGCGACAAGGACGAGGGAGCCCACAGCTCAAAGATATTAGAGCTGGAGCTGGAGCTGGCAGAAATAGCGAAGATGAAGGGGGAGACTAAGAATGGGGTGTCGACAAACTCGGCTAGCGAGGGGAGGGACGAGCTTTTGATGAACGATAGAATCCTCATCACCGGTGACAATGTGTTTTTCCAGGTCCAGCCGATCTGAAACGGACGGTTGGTTGGCGGCAGAGATAGATCCATGATCAAGAAGATGGAGCCGCTGTTGAAGGCCATTTATCCGCTGCAAAGAATCGCTTCGGAAGCGGCAGTTCCAGCTAGCATGGAGAAGAGTGAAAATAATTCTGATCTCACCAGTCACCGCGTGTGTCTGGAGCTGCCTCTATATCGCAAGAACATCCGCGCGCTCTATGGGATACCGGCTAACTGCTTTTTGTTCTGCACGTTCAATCAAGTGTACAAGTTCGACATGGGAACGCTGGGGATCATCGCCTCTCTGCTGCGCAGTGTGCCTAATGCGTACTATGCGCTCCTCAAGTTTCCCCCTGCGTCTCAGCTGCACATCGAGGCGTTCTTTAGACACAAGGCGCCGGACATCTTGGATAGGGTCATCTTTCTAAGCATGCTTCCAATGAAGGTGGAGCACATACGGCGCTACCTGGCCGTTGATGTGTTCGTGGACACCTTGAAGTGCAACGGAAGCACCATCGTGCTCGACGCGCTGTGGTCGGGTGTTCCTGTAGTTGGGTTTGTAGGGGAGTACATTCTTAGCCGGAAGACCCTTTCGTTTCTGAGCGTCCTAGAATGCAAAGACCTAATTTGCGCGTCCCAAGGGGAGGCCGTACTATTGTGCAGCCGCTTGGCAGTAGACAGCGGCTACTATTTTAGCGTACGGAAGCGGATCCTAAAGAATAGATCGAATCTCTTCAACATTTCGCGGTGGTGTGACAATTTCGTGTTGACCATGATGCTTGCCTATAAAAACTGGATCTTTGGCGGCAAGCCGACCAGCTTTTCGACAGAGAGGGTCATTGCAAACGTGAAGAGCCAGGGCTTCTCGTGGCCCTTAAAGAGTACGGGGGCACAGTAGGTACAGCTCCACTGGGCAGCCCTATGAGGACTGCGCTGATCTGTGCCTACGAAATCGAGATCCTATATACGTGTTATTGTATTTGTCCACCCACGCAGGCCAGATGCACGTGTACCTGGCTGCTCCACTCGACGGCTGCACCATCGTGCCGTGCTCCATTGCGTGCTCACACATCTTGAGCTCGTGATGTCCGTAGGTGGCCCTCTGAACGGGCAGAATGTGCAACTCGTGGAGGATGGCAAATGTGGAGAGGATTGCATAGAGGAACGAAAAGTCCAGCTCGCCGTCTCGCAAAAGGTGCCTCTCTGCATTGAATAGGCGGACGCGCTTGTACTGAGGCCACAGCGGGACAGTGATCCTGGACATGCTGTTGATCTGCAAGAACTTGAGGTAGTAGCGGTGCAGGAAGTTGCCGTAGCTGGACTGAACGGAGTCAAACCAGTGGGCCCTGACGTACATGCGTAGAGACACCAGTAAGTTGACTGTATTGTAAATACCGCTATCACCGTGCGATGATGCGCCGTCATCTCTAAGAATGGTCCGAGCCTCTGCCAAGGAGGCAGGTAGGCGAGGAAGGTCCGCCGGGTCCAGAGCAAGCACAAACTTATAGAAGGCGTCGCTGCTGAGGAGCTCGCGAACAAACTCTGCTATCTTAAAAAGGGTCACACCTATCATAATGGAGGCCTTGATAGCCGAAAGAGCCGGCTGCGCGTCGGCGAAGAGCTGGTAGAGCTTGTCGAGCGGCGGAAAGAGGGAGATCAGCGAGTATGTACACCCATTGCGATACTTATCGATCACGGTGAAAAGGTTCTTCCTGAGCTGGCGAGGGTCTTCTGACGAGGGTCTGCTGCACGGGGGCTCATTGAGACGTGGCTCTCCAGAATACAGAGACGTTCCACTTACTGTGTTCTGTTCTTCTGGATGGCCTGCACGTAAGGAGACTAGATCATCCATAGGTGGCAATGCAGAAACTTTTCTCCTGAAATAGTCGAGCTCGTCAAACGCAACGGGGTCAGAAAACCTGCCATTTGCATGCGGTCTGGTGGCTGATGTGCGGAGACGCCTGTGACGGGATGAACGGATGCTCGCCGCCGACTCGTGGGCTATATTTCCAGCGAGTGCACACGTTTGTGCCTCGCATTCCTCAGAGGGTGAATCGTAGAATGAATCTTCGCAGGCCATTTGAGCCGGCTGCCCAGATGAGTGGACCTCCTTCCAGAAAAGAGAATGCTTGGGCCGAGGTGAAGAGCTGTGAGGAAGAAAGCCGTCAGATTCACGCACCTTCCAATCATTCGTCATATCACCATACAGCCTGTCACGGTCTGCAATGAGAGAAGAACTACAAGGGCGTTTCATTGAAGAGCACGATGAGCCTCTGCATAGCTGTGTCTTGATGTCCTCAGAGCTCAGGCTCAGCAAATGTATCTTGGCCTCAAGATCTGCAATCGCCGTCGTCGTGCTGTTTAGAACATCGAGATAGTGCGCCGCCTGTAGCTTTAGTCCCCGAAGCTGGCTCATACACGCAGTAATTGCTACGTCGTCTCTGCGCACCTGGGAGTCAATGCGACGCCACATCGCTTGTCGCCGACGCCTTTCCTCTGTGTCTTGGAGTGCCCTGATATTGCTTCTCTCTGTCCCACGTCGATGCTGCTCTGCAAGCTCCTCAGGGGACAGATATGCAAAACTCATAGCGCAGGGCAGTCGGAAAGCAGGGCCGGACTCTCGCTAATTTTTCAGACCAAAGGTCGCCAATAAACATGTTCACTGATAGTCTGTCTAGTCGAGCATCTGGGGTCTGTGCACAGCAGTCCTCAACAAAGCACCAATAGGCCCCCAAGGCTCTGGCATTTGACTTGGGGAAAGTAGGGGATGTGACGAACAGACACGTTTCACTAGGTGTATCTGAGCAAATTCCCTCGTGCAAGCTACTGCACTGGATGGGTCTCCTGCTTACCGTCCAAGATCCGAGAGTCGGATGCCCTCGATCCCGGCGGAAGAACCCCTATGTCCCAGCTCTCCTAAAAGCTGCCGCTCCTCGCGGTGCCCCTAGGACTTTCCTTCCTCTGGCCCGTCGGGGTCAACTACCGTCTGGCACTGGTGGGCACCTACTATCTCAGGGCCTTGCGTCAGTCGCGGCGATCTAGTCTCAAGAGCAATTGACTCTGGCAATGTACTCCAGGATTGCTTCGTGGTGCTGATGCTCTACGACGAAGATCCCACGCCACGACCCCGGGTGTCTACCCCGTTCCTCGGGGTGCCTCTTCGTCTCTTCGTGGAGGGCACCATCAGTCCCGAGTATGACCGGAGGGTGCGCTCCTCGTGCGCCTCTGTCTTGGAGTCATAGTACGCGTTCGTGGATGCCGGCGGAGTACTCCCATGCGTTGGCGTTGGAGGAGAGGTCTGACTTCTGGTTTGCCCTCCTATTCATGAATCACAGTGCACTCTTGCAGCTGGTCCGTCACCCAGCACGAGATCACATCGACGCTCACCCTGTGCAGCGTGTCTGGCTTAGCTGACCTGTGGGCTGGTCCATCTGCACAGCACACTTGGGGTGATGCTTCGGTCTGTCGAGGCGTCGTCTGAGGCACCAGGAGCGATCAGGACCGGTTCGCTGTCAGGCCGTCTCTCTACAACCGGCACCCGTCTACTCGATGGTGTCAAGGGATTACCAACTGCTGCGGCAGACGCCAGACAGGTGTTCCAGGCCGCCACTCTTCGGTGTGGGCAGGATCAGTCCGCCTCTGCCAGCCAAGCACCCCAAGGCTCCCATCTCTTGCCGAGGGATTCACATAGGCCACGTGCGGGTCCATCTCGACCAGCGTGGCGAGTGATTAGTGCCATCACTGGCTTCGGCCCTCCGTTGCCCTGGGAGCTCCTTCGACCGGCCAGGAAGGAGGCCTCCTGCCCCTCTGTGTTCCTATACTTGTCAGTGTTGACCGTCGAGCCATGTTGCTTCACCAGGCCTGCCGCCTCTGTGACTACCCCCGCCACGTCATTGTTGCTACTATGGAAGATGAGTGTGTCGTCGGCATGGGCACTGAGCGGGGTCTCTCCTCAGCTCCTGGCGAGCAGGTTCTGTCCCGCGCAGCACAGAAGCATGCGTAGGGCCCCGAGGGACCGAGCCCAGGGGTGCGGCGTGTCACAGCCGGAGGAAGGCCTCGACGCAGCTCCTCGGGACGGGGCACACTCGCCCGGCAGAGGCCGTCTGCTGTCGGGGTGCTCGTTATGTCGAGCGAGGTCGCCGTGCCCATCAGCCTGTGTCTCCCTGTGCCATGCGAACGCCACCATGTGCAGTCAGTAGAACGCAGTCTGCTCTGTCTCGGGAAGGCTAGTGTCTGGGTCTCCAGGGGACTCGGGACTACCTTGTGGAGCGCATCATGATCGTCCCCTGATCGTGGTTGTCCTGTCTCATTCTTGGGGAAGGGCCAGGCGGAACCGTACAGAGCACGCATCCCATCCTATGGATCGCGCCGAGGATCTCGCTGAAGGCCTGCACCCGGATGGACTCGCCAGCGTAGGTCCAGGCCGTCCTGACCCGGCCCTCTGGATAGCAAGGTGCTGGTCGTCGGTGGCGCTGTTAGGGGGCAGCTCCCCTTCGAGGCGAGGCAGAGGCTGCAAGCCGGGCAGCGGGCCGGTGAATGCCGCTCCTCCGCTTCCCCGCTGTGTGGGGAGGCACGTCTCCTCGGCTCTCGACTGGAGCTCTGCGGGGTGTTAGGTACCCTCCCCTGAGCACGTTCACACGACGGGCGCTGAGGGGGATGTCCTTCTCTATCCCCGCTGCCCCACTCAGCAGCGCCCTGCATCCGGTGTCTGTGCTGCATGCGTCTGGACGGCCTCGCCGCGGAGGGTCTTCGCTCAGGACAGGCACGTGCTCTTCCGCTCCTACTAGTTCAACGTTCACCCGGTGCCGCTCAGCGTAGGATGCTCCGTCTCAGTGGGCTCCTGAGGCCCGGGCCGGACCTGGAGCACCGGAAGCGCGCTCATGAGTGCTTCACGTGCTCGCACGAGAGGCGCGGCTTTTCCGCCGTCTTATCAGGCGTCCACGTGTGCCCGCGGCCCTCGTTCTCCTGGCGTCGGAGCGCATCCCCGGCGAGGGGCGGCGCTTCGCAGTGCCCTGGACGAGCCGGGTCCCTGTCTTCCTCACGGAGGCCCTCTGGTCCGCCGGGCCTCGAGCAGCCGGGCGCTCTGGTGCTGTCGTCCGCTCAACCCCGTGGCCTCGGTCGTGCTACTGGGTGGTAGGGATTGCGCCTTAGCTCCTCGGCAGGTATGAAGGGCGTTCCGGTTGATGCCAGAGCTGGCGTGCACGGTCGGGCTCTTCTCCCCCGGACTCAACCGACGTTCTGACCCGAACCCCGGACTCTGGGCTTGGGGCGGCGAACGGGCGGGGTCCGCCTTCCGCGGGGAGGACTTGCACGGGGTACGGATTGCTCGGCCGGCAGGTGGCAGATCAGCCTCGATGAGGCAGAAGGCGAGCTGCATAGCCCTGGGGTAGCAGGTGCCCACCGGGTGCAGGGAGCAGCTGGCCCAGATTGGCCAGAGGAACGCATCGCGGGGTAACAACGGCCCCCTAGGGAGGAAGCACAAGGCTCTTCTCCAGAGGTGGGCGACCCCCAAGTTCGAGTTCTGGATGAATGAGTGAGGGAGCCACCGCGCGGCGGCCCGCACGAAGGACTTGCTAATAGTGGCTAGCAGCCGACCTCAATGGACAGAGCAAGCTCTCTTCGTGCTTACCTTCCTCCCGCTCTCAGCGCAGAAACGCGTCCAGCGCGCCCTTGAAGGATGGTGTCGAAACTGCCATCGGGGCAAGTGGCTCCATCAATGCCTTGCATGGGGCGTACAGCGACCTGGGAGACATCTGGAGACGACGCCCTTGATGCCCGCCTCTGCGTCGTCGTCGATCGCGGGGCAGCTCGGAGGACCCGGCCCGACAACCGGGCGCCGGCTGCCCTCGGCAGCAGATCCTGAACCTCCGGCTTCAGCCCTGTGCACCATTGGCGCCGCTCGAAGACCTCCGCGTTGGCCTGGTGTCTTTGGTCCCGGCATTCGGAGGGCGATACGGCCCAGTCTTCAGTTTGTTACTGTATACTGTTTATGTAAAGTTCATCAACATTTACTGAAATTTAGATGACCCTTCGTCCCCTTCCAGAGTCCCTCCGCTATGATGACCTGATAGATTTCGAAGAGGATAAAGAGACGGAGTTTAAAGCACTACAAGATACAAAGAACCTTATACGAGAGATTAGAAGATATTCCCAAATTTACTTAAATGCCTTTATTAATACCAACGGCGGGCATTTGTTTTTTGGCATAGATGATAGCAGCCGTATAAGAGGTTTTGTATTATCTAATCGCCAAAGAGATCAAATCCGTCTCTCAGTAAGTACTACTATAAATCAAATGACACCCCAAATAGATTCAAAGCTCTACTCGGTAAAGTTTATACCCATTATCGGTGGACCGCAAATAACGCCATCAGCTGAGAAAATATATCGATGTGTTATTGCTATAACCATGTTCTCTGGGAAATTTCCTGTTTACTTTACATCTCCTTCACGTCAGTATGCTTATATGCGATGTGAGGGGAGTATTACCAGAATGAGAAAAACCATAATTGAAAGTAGAGTTACTTTAGGGCGCCCGTGTCCCGCCGCAAAAATTGATAGGGAAATTTCCGCAGTTACTGACGATAATTTACTCCTGTCACTAGATGAGGCTAAGTAAAGTCTTGGACTCTTTACCTGCGAGTAGATGCAGAAATACATGAGCAAACTTCCATTTATATTAGTTATGTTGAAGACGAGGATTATAAACGACACAATGTGAAGCTTTTCACTTCGAGCCTTATGATGATCACGAACTGAGCATCCGACGAAGCCGATCAGAAGTGACTGAGCTGAAAGTCTGGCCACCCAGTGATTGCCTACTGTCAACGTACGTCTAACTGTTAGCAGGGCTCCTTGCATGGGTGATCAGAACGATTGAGAAAAAGAAGAAACATCGACTGCTAAGAACCCATAGCAAGGTAGAAGCGGTGAAAAGGCAAAAACGGCCATCGCATGCATTCGGGCCAGACAGGAATATGGAGTCGAAATCCCTAACAACATACTGATTCGACATGCAAACTTGCCAAAAGAATCCACAGACCTGTTAGCAGCCATTTAGCTTCATCTCCACATAAAGCTACAAAGGAAGTGGGTACGCTTATGCGACTCCTGAGCTACTAATGCAAGTTGGGGGCCCAGAATCCAGTAACACAGATGGATAAACGCCACAGAGCGACTCATAAATTCTGAGTCTCTCCTTGCCTCCCTGATGATAGAGTGCAGTTTTACAGGACAGGGAATGCTCCGAAGATAAGGAGGACGATGGGGGACCAAAGCTAGACTACCGAGTCTGAGAAAGATGTGTGCTCGCAGCCTGCTAACGCTCTTGAAAGGGCCAGACTCATACAAGGAGTAAAACTATATGTGCCATTAGAGCATACTCACTCAGGTTAGACACGAGTGCCATCTGAAGAATTTAAAGATGCACCGGATTTGGTGTACAAGGTCGCGGGGGAAGCTCTTAATTGTTTCTAGAGATAGCAAAAAATGAAGGAATTCACTCGTGAAATCCCAGAACTATGCCTGCAGACAGGATCCTATGTAAGCTCTCCACAATAGCTGCTCTACCATCTATCTGGCAGGTTTATATATGGATTAGTATACAAGGATACCCCATGGAGTCAAGAAGATGGTACACATAGGGTTGTCTCTCGTCTTCTAAATCAACAGATATTTCGAGGCTAACATTTACAAGATATGTCATCAGAGTCCTAATGCTCACGAGGCTATAACTGATCGAACGACTGTAAGCAGGAAACGGAGCTAGTATTTCTCATGTTGTTTTATGCCACACAACCAAATATCTATTAAAAGTCACTGGCTGCTTATGAAGACCAAGCATAATAAAAGTATCGTCAGTCTATATATAACATGAAAATAATTATCTCTCCTTTTGTGGCATAAACGGGTTGGAAATCATGAGAGGGTATTAACGCTATGATTATATCTAAGTGCTGTGTTGTTGGGACCTCCGCCTGTGGACATGGCCCAAAGGTTCCACGAATAAGCCCTCGCTCAATTCCTGGCCATATCTAGAGAAAAAGGCTACTAGTAAATAATGTAACAAGAGATTCCTTCTCACTAGTACGTCTGGATACAACTCTTTTTGGTGATCTTATGTAGTGTGTGCATTCGGCTCAGGTATGCACGTCTGGTGATGCTCGCACGCCTGATTCGCCCGGGACCCCAATTTTCTGCAAACACGTGTAACTAATAAATTCCACCTCCTTCCTTGGTCTGTTATCTATGATGGATGAGAATTCGGGTCATCAATGTCCTCTTTTACAGCGTTTTATCCCCTCTGTCTGTAGCCGTCGTTGCTACTTCGATTCCACCGATAGTCTCTTACCCCATAAGGCATCCCTAATCCTACGAAAGTCCATCCTAACGCCGTGAAAACAGATGGATGCTGCGGGCCCGTAGTTCGCTATGCAGAACCTCGTTACCTATCGATAGTTGTTCCTTCCTCTAGGGTCTAGTTGGTTTCTATCGCTGTGGCTCTTTGGATTGGGGGTGACAGTGGTTGGTGAAAATGTGGTTGTTTCTCTTGTCCCATGGTCGTCTGTCTAAGCTATGAGCTTGGGGATACCTCAGAACTTCGGGTAGCCAGTGGTTCTCCCTCCTTCAGTCACCCTGAAGGCTAGCTCTCAAAGCCTATGATTAATCTCGTTAGGTGTTCGTTTGGTTACCACGCGGAGTTTCTCAAGGTGCCTCTGGATATAGGATGAAGAAATCGCTCGCTCCATAAATAATTACGAATGTTCTATCTCTGTATTTCCGAATATTTCGCCGTAACTGGTTCGTCTGATGACTAGATGGGTCCAGCTATCATTTTATACGTGCCTATAAGTCAAATATCTGGTTCCCGGTTCTGTGTTGATTCCCTTAACAGCTGAAGGTGGTATGTGACAATTGTGTTGAGTCTCTAGTCGTCCCTCTGTGTAACTAGAGGGGGCCCTTGTGCTCATCGAGTAGCCTTTTTCTCTAGATATGGCCAGGAATTGAGCGAGGGCTTATTCGTGGAACCTTTGGGCCATGTCCACAGGCGGAGGTCCCAACAACACAGTATTGGAAGTAACCGGTTGGTGAAATGAATCATCTTTGTTGTATCTAAGCACACTAGAGGAGGAAACCTCCAAATGAGTACATAATTCTGTTCATTAATTGATGACTACTGTATAGTATAGAAAAGGCCGGCTTCTGTAAACATGGACTGAATACCTTCTTAAAAAACAAGTTAAGATGGAGATTTAAAAGTGGCAATGGCTGTTGACTGCGGGCTTTACCCCTCTGCCTTAGCCACCGCAGAGGGCGCCCTAGGAGATGCCAGTAACAATTTAGTTAGCGGCTTTTCAGGGCCGATGGGCGCTGGTGGCGTTCCCGTGTTCAGCCCCAAAAAGTTGCATAGACGCCTAGGTAACATGCTCAGTAAGGATGCCCACGGTGCCGTCTACTCTCTCAGGGGATGCCCGTACCTTGCTGTGAAAGAAATCCGGCTTGATGGTCTGGATCAACACAGCGTAGATGCCATTCGGCGTAGGCTGACCGTTCTTCTAGGCACCCTTCACCCAGACGTTCTCAAATACCACCAGGTGCTTATGGATGACAATACGATCCTTGTTGTCACAGACCGCTGCTGCGGGGACCTGAGGCAGTTCATCACCGACTACAGGGACATTCACGAACCTATTCCCAGCAAGCTGGTGCTCTCCCTTCTGGGGCAGCTGGCTGGCGCCCTTGCCCACCTCCACGGGCTCAGCAGAGGTGCCCACAACGGCCTGCCCTCTAGCGTTGTCCTCGAGCCCGACAACATCATGTTCGCTGGGGACGGGCGGCGTGTTGTTCTTGCAGACTTCGGGTTCTGCGAGGGCATATCGAGCGGAGCTGCGAAGGCTGGCGACCCCGCGTACATGGCCCCCGAGACACTCCTCTGCGGTGACACGACCGCCGCATCCGACGTCTGGAGCCTCGGGGCCGTCGCATACGAGCTCGCCACCCTGAGGAAGCCGGATTTCTTGGGGGGCAGGGAGCCAGCAGAGGTCTTCGTCGACGGATGGAGGCCGGACCTGAGCGGTGTCGCAGACGACCTCGCAAGGAGCGTCCTTGAGAGGATGCTCGTCCTCGATCCCGCCGAGAGGCCGACTGCCAGAAGGCTCGCCCGTCTACTTCGGAGGCTTGGCATCTCTGCTGATGAACAAGAGGCCCAAGATACAAGGTTAAAGGAGGTGCGCGCAGCCTTTGTAGAAGCCTTGAATAGAGCCAACAACGAAACAGTAGCTCTTAGGAAGGACCCTCCTGATCGAGCTGCAAGAATGGACATCATTAGGGAGCAGTGTGCTATTGCCGCCAAGCTATTCAGGGAAATACAGGAGATTAAGACAGAGATGGGCGAAACAGACGAGACAGACGAAATGGAGGAGTCAGACGAATCAGACGAGTCAGAAGAGCCAGAGAAGCACCTAATAGAGGAGGACGACTCCACCGACCTCATGAAGGCAGTCGATAGAAACGACGTGGAGGCTGTGAAGGCCCTCATACCGCTCCAGGGGGGCATGAAGATGAAGGGATGCGCACTTGTAGGTGACTGGAAGATATACGAGGGAACTGCTCTGATAAGGGCGGCGGTATATGGATACACAGAGATTGTGGAGCTGCTCGCGGAGAAAGAGAAGGGACTGAAAGATAGCAACGGATGGACCGCCCTCATGTATACTGCAAGGACTGGCCGCGCAGACTGTCTTAAGCTCCTGCTAGAGAAGGAAAGCGGCATGAAGAGCGATAAGGGGTGGACGGCCCTCATGGCTGCAGCAAGTGCTGGCCATTCAGAGTGTGCCAAATTGCTCTTGAAAAACGAGGTTGGCATGCAAGATAACGATGGGGAAACCGCCCTTATGGCTGCAGCGGGGAAAGGCCACAGAAGCTGTGTCGAATTGCTTCTGAGGCAGGAAGGCGGTATACAGGATAACAGCAAATGGACCGCCCTTATGATTGCTGCAGAACGTGGCGAAGCTGGCTGTGTTGAGCTACTCGTAGAAAAGGAGAGTTGTGCGCAATCGAGGGATGGATGGACGGCCCTCATGTGGGCTGCGCAGAATGGCCACGCAAGCTGTGTCAGATTACTTGTGGAGAAAGAGGGCGGTATGCAAAATAACGATGGATGGCCCGCTCTCACAGTCGCTGCACAGAGCGGCTACGTAGAGTGTGCGAGGCTCCTTGTGAGGGAGAAGAATATTAGAGATAATATGGACGAAACTGCCCTTGACATGGCCAAGCTATGGAGGCGCCATGAGATAATTGCCCTCCTCTCAGAGTAAACGCTCTAAGGCCGGTAGAGCGAAGCGCCAGTGCCACATGTTACTGATCACAGAGAGACGGAGAGGAGCACCAGGGACTCGGTGGGGAGCAAGGGCAGCGCATCCTCAGAGGAGCAGGCACGTGGAACGAGCCCATCTCCACGACTCGTCTACTTCTGATGGGATCTATTAGCACGCGGGGGCAGCCCGAACAGTCTTATTTTTGCTTCGGTACACTGGGTAAGATCAGAGTTTAATGGCAGTTGAGGCAAGTGAAGGCAGGTCTTTCGCTTCCAGGCAGAGTCCAGAGTCCGAGAGTCGGATGCCCTCGATCCCGGCGGAAGAACCCCTATGTCCCAGCTCTCCTAAAAGCTGCCGCTCCTCGCGGTGCCCCTAGGACTTTCCTTCCTCTGGCCCGTCGGGGTCAACTACCGTCTGGCACTGGTGGGCACCTACTATCTCAGGGCCTTGCGTCAGTCGCGGCGATCTAGTCTCAAGAGCAATTGACTCTGGCAATGTACTCCAGGATTGCTTCGTGGTGCTGATGCTCTACGACGAAGATCCCACGCCACGACCCCGGGTGTCTACCCCGTTCCTCGGGGTGCCTCTTCGTCTCTTCGTGGAGGGCACCATCAGTCCCGAGTATGACCGGAGGGTGCGCTCCTCGTGCGCCTCTGTCTTGGAGTCATAGTACGCGTTCGTGGATGCCGGCGGAGTACTCCCATGCGTTGGCGTTGGAGGAGAGGTCTGGCTTCTGGTTTGCCCTCCTATTCATGAATCACAGTGCACTCTTGCAGCTGGTCCGTCACCCAGCACGAGATCACATCGACGCTCACCCTGTGCAGCGTGTCTGGCTTAGCTGACCTGTGGGCTGGTCCATCTGCACAGCACACTTGGGGTGATGCTTCGGTCTGTCGAGGCGTCGTCTGAGGCACCAGGAGCGATCAGGACCGGTTCGCTGTCAGGCCGTCTCTCTACAACCGGCACCCGTCTACTCGATGGTGTCAAGGGATTACCAACTGCTGCGGCAGACGCCAGACAGGTGTTCCAGGCCGCCACTCTTCGGTGTGGGCAGGATCAGTCCGCCTCTGCCAGCCAAGCACCCCAAGGCTCCCATCTCTTGCCGAGGGATTCACATAGGCCACGTGCGGGTCCATCTCGACCAGCGTGGCGAGTGATTAGTGCCATCACTGGCTTCGGCCCTCCGTTGCCCTGGGAGCTCCTTCGACCGGCCAGGAAGGAGGCCTCCTGCCCCTCTGTGTTCCTATACTTGTCAGTGTTGACCGTCGAGCCATGTTGCTTCACCAGGCCTGCCGCCTCTGTGACTACCCCCGCCACGTCATTGTTGCTACTATGGAAGATGAGTGTGTCGTCGGCATGGGCACTGAGCGGGGTCTCTCCTCAGCTCCTGGCGAGCAGGTTCTGTCCCGCGCAGCACAGAAGCATGCGTAGGGCCCCGAGGGACCGAGCCCAGGGGTGCGGCGTGTCACAGCCGGAGGAAGGCCTCGACGCAGCTCCTCGGGACGGGGCACACTCGCCCGGCAGAGGCCGTCTGCTGTCGGGGTGCTCGTTATGTCGAGCGAGGTCGCCGTGCCCATCAGCCTGTGTCTCCCTGTGCCATGCGAACGCCACCATGTGCAGTCAGTAGAACGCAGTCTGCTCTGTCTCGGGAAGGCTAGTGTCTGGGTCTCCAGGGGACTCGGGACTACCTTGTGGAGCGCATCATGATCGTCCCCTGATCGTGGTTGTCCTGTCTCATTCTTGGGGAAGGGCCAGGCGGAACCGTACAGAGCACGCATCCCATCCTATGGATCGCGCCGAGGATCTCGCTGAAGGCCTGCACCCGGATGGACTCGCCAGCGTAGGTCCAGGCCGTCCTGACCCGGCCCTCTGGATAGCAAGGTGCTGGTCGTCGGTGGCGCTGTTAGGGGGCAGCTCCCCTTCGAGGCGAGGCAGAGGCTGCAAGCCGGGCAGCGGGCCGGTGAATGCCGCTCCTCCGCTTCCCCGCTGTGTGGGGAGGCACGTCTCCTCGGCTCTCGACTGGAGCTCTGCGGGGTGTTAGGTACCCTCCCCTGAGCACGTTCACACGACGGGCGCTGAGGGGGATGTCCTTCTCTATCCCCGCTGCCCCACTCAGCAGCGCCCTGCATCCGGTGTCTGTGCTGCATGCGTCTGGACGGCCTCGCCGCGGAGGGTCTTCGCTCAGGACAGGCACGTGCTCTTCCGCTCCTACTAGTTCAACGTTCACCCGGTGCCGCTCAGCGTAGGATGCTCCGTCTCAGTGGGCTCCTGAGGCCCGGGCCGGACCTGGAGCACCGGAAGCGCGCTCATGAGTGCTTCACGTGCTCGCACGAGAGGCGCGGCTTTTCCGCCGTCTTATCAGGCGTCCACGTGTGCCCGCGGCCCTCGTTCTCCTGGCGTCGGAGCGCATCCCCGGCGAGGGGCGGCGCTTCGCAGTGCCCTGGACGAGCCGGGTCCCTGTCTTCCTCACGGAGGCCCTCTGGTCCGCCGGGCCTCGAGCAGCCGGGCGCTCTGGTGCTGTCGTCCGCTCAACCCCGTGGCCTCGGTCGTGCTACTGGGTGGTAGGGATTGCGCCTTAGCTCCTCGGCAGGTATGAAGGGCGTTCCGGTTGATGCCAGAGCTGGCGTGCACGGTCGGGCTCTTCTCCCCCGGACTCAACCGACGTTCTGACCCGAACCCCGGACTCTGGGCTTGGGGCGGCGAACGGGCGGGGTCCGCCTTCCGCGGGGAGGACTTGTACGGGGTACGGATTGCTCGGACCGGCGATGTAAATCAAAATAATGATCGGACAGACCGTGGGGTCTTACGAGGTCTCTGAGTTCTTGGGCTACGGGAACACAGGTACAGTATATAAAGCCCAGTCTACTTGCTCGGAAGCTGAGTGTAGCCCGTCCTTTGTGGCATTGAAGATAGCAAGTAAAACACAAAGAGATCATGAATGCACAGGGAATCCTTTTGCGAAGGAATTTGATCTTCTAGCGGCTATGCATGCAGCGAATCCTGCCTGTTTTGTGCGCCCTCTGGGGTGCGGCACGACAGAGAATGTCCATTTTCTGGCCACGGAGTTAATGGACGAGACTCTTGATCGCTGGGGAGAACGGCTCCGGCCAATGTTAGTCTCTGGACTCACTGACAAAGTGGCAGTTACAATCCTTTCTAAGCTGCGCAGCACTATCGATGCTCTTGCGACTGCTCATGCCCTTGGCTATTCTATCCGCGACATCAGTCCCCGCAACTTTCTGGTTAAAGACGACGTAGCCAAGGCAATTGATCTATCCTCTGCCATCTTTATTACATGCGATACAGTGCATCCTGACACGCGTGTCACTCCAAGGTACGCGTCTTCTAATGTCGTAGTTGGTGGGAAAGCCCAGTACAGTGATGACTACGAGGCCCTGTGCTATCTCTGGTTAGATATCTTGACTGACCGCCTGGCATGGCGTAAGTGTAAGAAGCCCTCGCTAATAAGGGAAATCAAACTGGCTTGCTTAGATGCGTTCACTGAGTACTATGGTAATCTTCCTCCCCTCTTCACAAGCATGCTACGCTTAGCTAGAAACGACGAAGAGCAGCACGACTCCAAAGACTACCATAAAAGGCTAGTAGACCTTGTTGATGAGCTGCAACCTAGTGATTTAGCATGCATAGTGTTAGACTTTAAAGACAATAGTAGCGCATTTGTGGCTTACGACGGAGTCTTCTAGGACTTAGATATAACCAGGCTTCTACTACGTTCAAAGCTGGCGCTCTTTTTCTTCCGGGACACCACCCACCAGGCCAGGACACCAATCAGCGCACCCATAATCAAAACAGCTCCAACACAAATTCCAATAATCACGTTGTTAGAAAGCCCATTTCCTTTGTTCTTCTGGGAGCTCTTTCTCAGACATGCGTTGCCCGAGAGAACCGAGTCATCGTTGCATGTATAACCACCCCAGGACTCAACGGCATTTTCGGGGATCACCGTCGTGCACGAGCGTTTGTCGAGGCCCACAAGATTGTCTCCACGACATCGACTGCACAAAATTGACTTGTCAATAAGATGGCACGAGACGCAGTCGTTGATGTTGCACGGGAGGCACTCCATGGTATCGTGATTGGCGTAGTATCCGTCCTTGCAGTCGTTGCGGCTCACGCAGGTGCCGTAAGAAGTTGTCCCTTCCTTCTTGAGGTATTTGCTTGAGTGACACGACAAGCATTGCTCCTTCTTGCCTTCCACGCACGTCATGCAGGTAGAGTCGCAATCTACAAGTTGGCCCTGGTCGTTAATGCTGTATCCATTCATAGTCTCTATACACTTCCCATCGTCGGCCCATCCACATACAAATCGACCGGGATATTTGTTGATTTGGTAGCAGCCACCGCCCATTAAGAAATAGTCAGATGAGCATTTCTGACACGCTCCATTGGACTGCTGCAAACAGGCGGATGTCCTGGCTTCACTTGCTGATGTGCACACACCATCTAGGGGATATTTAGTGGGGTCCTTGCACTTAGAGCAATATGCTGTTTGATTAACCGTTAGGCCACAGGTCTCGCATGTATCATCCTGTTTGCAGCCCTCTTCACACGTTCCTACCATAGAACTTCCTATGTATTTAAGAGCTTTGCCAGGAGGACACAGTGTGCAAGATCTACTCTCTCGTCCAGCGCATTTCAGACATGATGAATCGCACGCAACGCACTTATCTCCGTTCTTATAGGATTTCTCTGCACACTCGCATCTGCACCCTCTTTCGGAGTTTCCAGGGCACTTTCGTTGTACATTATCCCCTGTGCAGCTGGTTTCAGTGATACATGACATTCTATCAAAAGCCAACGTGTTGTACTCACAGTTATAGCAAATAGGCCCTTTCTTCTCAACATTGTAGCTGCAGCGGGAGCATCCAGGGATGCCCCTGGCAGAAGTATCGCTGCACGTATGGGCAGTTTTGTCGTTTGGAGGCCGGAAAACTGCATAACTTCCGATATTCCAAAGTTCACATTCTGCGTTTTCGTTAACCTTGCTGCAGATCTGGGACCCGATGTAATCGCTCATGTTGTAGCAGCCCTCGTTGAACAGGAACGTGTCGTAGCTGACTCCGCCCTTCTTACAATCGGTACAGCTGCCATCCGTGTTAGGATACGGGTTGCACTTTGGCTCGAGCAAGCCCTTTATGCACCGCCCGTCCATTGGGACCTCCCCTTTAATGGCGCACTTCTTGCAGGCAGTGATGTTAATTACTTGGAACTGGTTTTCGGTGGTGCATATCTTCTGTGCAACGGTTTCTGTCTTTGTGTAGCACCCTCCGTTGTGCTGAATGTGAGTCATGTAACAGTTTGAGCAGGCCCCGTCGGCGCACAAGTGCCTGCCCGGATCTTTGCATACTCCGTCTATCGGGCCATACTTCTCATTCTGGCACCAGTTGCACTCTGCAGATGTCTCTCCGGTGAGCGGAGGCAGGCAGTACCTGCAGCCATCGACGCCTTTATATGAGCCGAAGCCGACGTTGTCGTAACACAATATGCACCGTTCCGCCGCACTGTCGTCGGGGTTTGTAAACAGAAACTTTGATCCTTGTCTGCACTCCGTACACTTGCCACTCTCTGCTTTGCTACAAACAAGGTTTCCCGGAACCTTGTCTATAGCGTAACAGCTGCCGTAGAAGAGGAAGGCGGTATCCTTGCACGAGGTGCAAAATCCAGTGCCACTAGAATGCTCGCATCCATATAAACTAACACTGGAATCAGTAGTGTCCTTACAAATCCCGTCGATAGGGACTTTTCCGCCAACGCACTCGCGGCACAGTTCGGTGCCGCTGACCGTTATACACTTCTTGGTCGCGCATGTGTCCTTTTGCGCCACAGTCGTACACTCCTTTTCAAAAGCATTCTGATAAGCATCGACAACGAGGCTAACTACGAATTCCAAAGCTAGCAGACACAACATTCGTATACTATTTTTTGTGTGTCCCAGAAAGTTAAGTGTGGAATCTACGTACAGGTGCATTCTACGAACATTCTGTTGAACACTACCTTACCAGCTATCCCACTATAGGCCCAGATGCACATGCATCCAACTCTCAAGCCTAAAAACGAACGTTACATTTTGTGTAAACTGGTGTTTATGAGTATCTGTTGCTCGCAGTGTTAAAGACAAACAGCCAGGCTTTGCGTCTTCATAGGGGAGCCAAAGGACATCTGTGAATCATGCTCCTCCACTACAGTCGGCCAACCCAGAGTGCCTGTGTGCCAAATCGCTGAGGCCCATTCCTGGTGTGGTCGACCTCCGAGATGAGTACATCACCCCGATCTATGACTAAGGTCACTGTGGCGTTTGCTGAGCGTTCTCAGCGGTCTGCAGTGCATACAAGCGCTCGTCAACAACGAACACATGCAGACGATCATGAGCGTCTACCGCCACTTCCTTCGTCGATTGGGTGGCTGGGTTGGTGATCCTCTCAACGGCACCCAGTAGCCAACGTGCAGGGCCAGTGGTAGAACCGAGTAGCAAGCCACATTAGACAATGGGCGATCAACGGCTGACAGGAGGCTGACAGGACCAATAAATTCTTAATTCATGTCTAGTGCCGATTCACAGACACTAAACGAGATCTGGGAGACGACATGTGCGGCATACACGGGTGCACTTACTGAGGAGTACGAACGTGTCATAGAGCACCTCCAGGTTCTTCAGAACCACATTACAGTGGCGCTAAAAGCCAAGTACAGCGCAGGAGAACCTCTGCCCACAGAGGCAGAGATCTTAGCCATGTTCCGCTCGTCTGGAACCCTTCCCGTAAAGTAACTACAAAAGAGCAGAGCTAAGGAATGATGTCAGTGATGTACACGACATCTGGAATTACTCTGCTATCGATGGACACATCGACAGCAGGATATGAAGTTAGCCCGGGCATAGCTTGACTATGATATTGTACGTTTAGCGACACGCATGCTGTTGTATTACCGCTATACCTTTTGATGCCTGAAGGCTGCCATTCAATCTGCTGTGTGTGTAAACTGTATAGGCCATACTTTGTATGAGCACTCTTATTGGTCAGAAACTTGCCGACTGGGAGCTCACAGGTGCAAGGAACGGGCAAGAGTTCTGAAGAATTAGGGAGCAAAACCGCTCCTTGGGCCTCTGAAAAATGAAGAGATACCTTTGCAATGTACACAGTCAGCATGGGGTCAGAACCATCAGGTAACCTCAGCTGCACTGTGAAACTATATATTCCTGCTTCTGAAGTGGATTGAGCTAGCTGCGGAGTAAACTGCTTTTTCACTCGTAGATGAGGTGTGGAATCCTGAGTAAGAGCCAACGGAATGCGTGTTTGAAAGGGTAGCTGAGAATCATATTCGCCTGGAGACATGTGGCAGCAAAAGAGACTTCCACGGTTTATGCCAAGAGTCTTCTTGGCTTGCACAGCCTTAGAAGGGACATTTCTGCGACTAAGTAAGAAGTGCTTTTGGCCTGGCACAGACTTGAATGAAAAGAAGGAGCTCCGCTTTGTTTTCTGCAACTTCACTCGCCGCACCTTGCTAGTACGTATACGTGCTGCAGTCTTTAATGCGTTCTTTATCACCGGAAGATTATATGCACGAATGTTCTCTGCAATTGATGCCCAGCTGTGGAGACCGTTGCACTTCTGCATAAAAGGTAGCAGCACGCCCGTATGGGACGGACTTATGACCTGCCAAGCTACTGGTTTGTTTCGAGAAAAGAGTCTGAAAGTGGATTCGACGTTAGTGAAGGATAGGGTCTCTACGTGCTGCTGAATGTTTACCGGAGGGATTTGCCCTGTAACCTTGACAGCTTGAAGATTGGGGACCACGATTTCTTTTCGTGCAACTGGGCCAGGTATTATTAACAATGTAGAGTTATGATCAGAGAGATGTGGAGTGCTAAGGAAAATAACAGACTTTGCACTGAGTGATGAGGCACTAACTGTAGCTAAAATGACAAGGACCTGGCATGATGCTTTGCATTGTGAGTTAGCATTGATGATTTCAGACAGTATTAGCTCGAGACAGTGCTTCTTATGTGCAGTTATGACACTTTTCTGTATCTGGAAGGGACGTGGAGAAGAGAGTGATGGGTAAATATATGAGAAGATTCGTTTATAAAAGGGTTCTGCAGATACAGAAGGAGGCGATTCTAAAGTGTAAAACGAGTGCAAATTGTCATATAAAAAGCACGGTGCACACAAAGCCAGTGAAACTTCATGAAATTGGTCTGTAGAAGAAGGGCTATCTTGTAGAGATGGAGCTTCTAGTGAGTCCATGTGACTGCACACCTCCATCTGCTCTAAATAATTTGCAACTTCATTAAGAATACGGACGAGTCCGTAATATGATGAACTAACTGCTCCTTGCGATTGTGTGTTCCAAAGGAAGGACGATGAATGAATTGCACTGGATTTTGTGATGGAGGACAATAAAATTACTGAGAGTGGGAATAGCGTTTCTGCATGAGTATGGTAGATATTAAAGCAGTGCTCAGCCCGCTGGCGAACCAGATCTAAGGATGCGGACTGAAGTGATGGTTGAGCTGACTTTGCTAGGTCTGCCATCTCCTAACAGCCAAAAGTAATTTTGTTCTTTCTTAACCTGCGCTGCTGAGAGTGGAAGATCTACTTTATGTTCTTGTCTATGTCCCATATGAAATTAGTCATTCGTAGATTAAATGGCTGCCATGGGTGGTGAGGGCCGAAACATAGGTGGTTATATCTCAAAAACTTATCAGTGGATGAGAGCTCACTGATAACAGCTTGCACTTGAAGACAGCAAAGCAAGGCGTAGGTCTTGTTCAGTGATGGGGTGGTTGAGTGTAGGTGGTCTTTATGAGTACTTGCCCATCAGGCAGCCAGGTTTATAGAGGTCTCGTAGATTTTTTATTTCACGCATCCATACACAATTAAAGAGATTTACTGATCTAGGGTTAGTACTTGAGCAGGGAACATAGAAAGTAAATCACAAAAAAAATGTCATCCAATCTCCCGCACATTCTTCAATTTGCGACCGATAAAGTGTACGTGTATCAACATTATATCTCCACGGGAAAGAAAGTCCCTATCTCATCGCTCGCATATCGCCTTTTTTATGAGTTTGTTATAGAGGAATTAGAGTCGCTGAAAGAGGTGCGCAGCATATCCATTGATATTTCTCAAGACAGATTAGTTAATAAGCTTACCTATATCCTCAGCAAGCTAGATTACAGATTATATCTAGACATAAAACTTATCTATCCTGAAGAGACAGATGAAAAGTACCTGAAACAGCTATGCCACTTCATTCGTAAGATTAAGCGTACGCAGTCTGACGCTCGTAGCTATCAAATAGTATTTTCCCACGGCTGTTCGGTAGAATCCGCCGTTTATCTGGTAGACTTGATTTTCGTTTTATCTCTTTTGCAGTTAGTTAATGTTGAGTACAACGATGGCAATCTGTTTACATACCCAAAAATCTCGATAAAGCTTGGTGAGCAGCTGATCAAGGATGGTTTGTTCTTGTGCTATCAACCAGAGTTGCCAGAGATGCTACTAACCAAGGGGGGAGCGATAGGAAGATCGGGAAGGTTAGAAATGCGACGGTTATCCACCTTGCCGCTTATGAAGATCGTGCAGCAAATCTCCCAGTACCACGGTCAGCAGGGGGTTCTTCCCATCTTTCTATCAGATACCATTGTAAGTTTCTCTCTTTTCCTCCATCATATCAACGTGACAGAAGTGAGTGATGGTGATGAAAAGCTTAAGGAGACGCTACTATACTTGCAGAAGGCTCTCAATCCATCCTACCTTCCCTATCCATTCGACTCCCTTTTACGAGATATGCGGAAGAGGAAGCAGATGACCTATTCTTCCGAGAAGCGGTGGGTTTATGTGCCTCCGTACGAGATTTGGTCCAAGGCAGATTTGCTGAAGAACATAGTTTGGTTTCCGAGCGGCATAAGGCTAGCTGAGATCCTTCCTCAGCTGGACAAATCTTTGGAAACAGAGGAGATGATTTTGAAGTCAGGAAATGATACGTCTATGCAAGTGTTATTCACGGCTCTTCTGAATGAGCTGGAAAATAGCATGTTGAGAGACAAGGGGGACCTGTCCCAAACAAGCATACCAGACCTCTCTGTTGCCGACACACAGCTAAGCACCGATCAGGTTACTCAGAAATTTAGTCAAATTTCATACATTCCTGGAACCTCTAAGAACGCTACTCTGGCTCAATCCCAGACGAGTAATGTGGTGCGAGGGGCAAGCACTGCACAGGTAAGTGTATCGGCAAAGTTGGAAGACCATCCTTCGTACAGACTCATTATTGCGCCCATGCTAGAGTCACGTGAACTAGCTCAGTGCAACATTGCTCTACCATCGGGCATAGAGACCTTTATCTTTTCTCGGGTCTCGGCCTTGAGCTATACCCATAAGACACTAGAGGAGGGGCCAAACAAGCAGCGTGAGCGACGGCCTGTCTTCGGAAAGCTCACAAAAGCAATGAGAGGTTTCATCTTTAGACGCCGAAAGGAGATCTTCCCGGCGGCCGTCCCTGAACTGGAGAAAATGCAGGCGGATCTTCGGCAGCTCCTCCGGATAGATGCTACCACACAACAGACTAAGGCTCGCTTTTCACACGCCCGGCAAGTCAAGGAGTGGGAGAACACACACATTACCGAGGAGTGGTATCTAAAGTGTAAGGAGGATCGGGTGACGCAGTAGGCACCGAGAACGACCGTATTTACTCCAGAACCCCGCGATTAATCAGACGAGGACTCCTCCTCAGAAGAAGACGAGTCGCCGCCGAACATTCCACCGGCACCGACAATCTCGTCGTCGTCAGACTCCTCCTTCTTGGCTGCTGCAGGGGCTGCTTCGGCGACTGCTGCAGCGGTTGATGCAGCGGCAGGGGCTGCCCCCACGGCGGGCATGCTCGCCATGCGCTTCTTTCCGAGACTCATGAGATCCTCAACAGAGAGGCCACCAGCCCCAACTTTCTCCACAACGGTCTTCGCGAGGTCTGCGTCTGTCGTGCCTCCAACGGCTGCTATTATCTTCTCGATGTCAGCTACGGCTGGCTCGTTCTTGCCGCCCATCTTAGCCAGAAGGTACGCCGCAAGGTGCTTCATTTGCCTCACTCCCTTTGCTTATAAAAAGACGAAATTGAAATCAATTCGCTCGACTTTTTTTAGAACTTTACTCGGTGTCGAGGGGCTGCCCAGCGCTCTGTTCTGCCTCCTTCTCAACTTCTTCAATGTCCTCCCGGTTCTTGAGCCATTCGTCGATTTCTTCCTTGTTCTGTTCAGCGGCAACGTCCTCCATTCCACTGATACGCCCTATGTTCTCAAAGATGGCGCGGCCTGTGAGGCCCTGATAGTGCTCACCACCCCTTTGCTTGAGTATGTTTTCCACTCTGGTGATGTTTTCTTGTTCTATAGCCTTCTTGGCTTCAAGGCGCTTTTTCTTCCACTCAGCGAACGTGGTTGGGTTGACAGGGGTTCCAGACGTGATTTCATTTCTGCGTCGTTCGATATCTTCCTCGATCTCAACGTAATCTAAGTCTTTATCGATGACCTCCACCTTCTTCTTCTCCTCTATGACGTATCCGGGAGGTAGACAATGTCGAAACTCACAGTAGCCGGTCTTTTCTTCCTGCGGGCACTTAAAGCCCCAGCCGATTTCCCTCTTCTTACAAGCTGCAAGATAGTTAGGACAGGTCTCCTTGGACACCTTGCGGTCTCCAAATCTGGTCTGGTACCTTTCCTTATACTCCTGGAGAATGGACTCATAGTTTTTGCCGCTCTTGTTCGCCTGCTGCCTGGCATTATACTCCATGAGCTGTTCGCGCATATCCCTGTATAGGTCTAGCTTTCCAAGCGCCTGGGAAAGCGCGCTGATCTTCTCTTCGTCTCCGGAAGCGGCCTTGGCTTCTGCAGACGCCTCTTCAACAGGCTCCTTCTTAGATGGAGCCTCTCTATGACTCGTGTCATTGTTATGGCTATACTTGCACTTGTCCCCCTTATCACAGCAGTTGTGAAGGAAGAAGATGCAAGGGAAGTCCTTGGGATTTGCGCCCTCTGGGATTGGGGGCTGTCTCAGAGAAGAGCGCAGCATGGCCAGCATCTGTGCCTTCTTTTCCTCTTCCTTTCTCTTTGCATTCAGCTCAGCCGTCGACTGCTGCTGACGGTTTTGTGTCTGACCCGGATATCGGGCATTCTGAATGTTTTTTGTGACTTGTTGGATGTACTCTTGAACCTTTTTAGACTTGTTTTTGTTCTTAAGCCCGAAAGTGCGATCTTCTATTATTTTCTGCTTCTCCTTTTGAATGGTCTTGGTACTGGGCTGGTTACCTTTCGGAGGCATTTTTTGTTTTAATTGCATATTTTTAATTAAAGAATGGTAATTTTCAATGAAATTTGGAATGATCAATCGGGGGCGAGTATGAAGTTCGAATCTCTAGATGAGTCGTCCCATGGGGAAGGGACTGACCGAGTCTTGCTATCCTGGGTACCAAATGATGAGACTAGAGCTTTGGTAGAGGATGCTTGTCTCGCCCTGCGGGCCTCACCGCAAGCTAGAACAATGGAACAGTACGAGTTGGGCCATAAGCTCATCTCCTTGCGGCCAACAGACTATGCAGGGTATCGGCTTATTTTACAGTGTGTTCGATTGGGACTCGTAAGCCCGCAGCATGAGCTGGACAGAAGTGCTGTGATTGCACAAGCCTCCAGTAAGAACTTCCAGGTCTGGCCACATAGATATGCTCTGATGCAGATCCTTCCCGAAGAAGACCGCAAAAGTTACTATGAGCTGCGGGAACGGTCCCTTGTGTGCAGCATACTATCTATGGACAGTAAGAACTATCATGTCTGGAATTACAAAATGAGCTTGACAAATCTTTTAAATAATTTAGATTGGAGGGAAGAGCTACAGTGGGTCGAGCAGCTTTTGGAGAACGATCTGCTTAACAACAGCTATTGGGCATATAGGCTTATGTGCGTGAAGAACCTACTAACTTCCGGGGAGGCAGCTTACGAGGATGAGTTTTCCTTCGTGGATAGTGCGCTCTCTAAGACGCCTGCAAACCAAGCCATCTGGGACTACCTCAGAGGTCTCTATGACTGGGTCACTACCGAGGGTGCAGGACAAGGAGGTCTGTCACAGAGGAGCACATTAGAAGAACTGTACAACCTTGTCCTTCAATACACAAGTCCACCTGCTGTTGTCCCCGCAGGTCTATATCTAAGGGTTCTGTTGTTACCTTTACACCCCGAAGACACAGATAGGTTGAAAGGGCTCCTAGACGAGTTGTCCGTCTCCCATCCTACGACCCGACTGTGGACCCTTATGACTAAGTTTGCGTTCAAATTAGTTGACAACACGTAAAACTGATTAAAAAATGCCGCCAGAGTTACAAAAGAGTGAACTTTTTGAAGACTACTCCCGGATTGAGGCCTTGGTGAATGCTCACAATGATCAGCTTGCTAAGCAGAAGGAAGAAGAGGTTGCCCTTGCACTGAAAAAGCGAGTGTCTGAAATTGATGATAAGCCTGTGATTGCCCCTGTTGCCGGCCCCTTGGCACTTGCGCAGCCCATCGTCCCCTTCAATCGCAGACGCGAAGACAGTGCACCTCTCCTCCCTTACACAACCATGGATTCCGAGCTGAAGCAACCAAAGCGAACTTCCTTAGTAAGACGGCTCAAGTCAAAAGGGTCTTATTATTTAGCCAATTCCAAACGAGCTCTAAGAATTGGAAAGAAATACAAAGCTGGTGGGCGGAGAAGGCCGGAGAAGACATATCCTGCCCGTAGCATATTCCTCAACTCGCATGTGTCCCATCCGTCGCCAAAAAATCTATTAAAAAATAATAAGTACAATATTATCACATTTGTTCCTAAAATTCTCTACCAACAATTCAAATACTTTTTCAATCTGTATTTTCTCGGGATAACAATCTCACAATCTATTCCTATCCTCAGGGTCGGCTTTCTATTTACATATCTGGCACCACTCGTTCTTGTGCTGGCTGTGACCATGATTAAAGAATTTGTAGACGATATTCAGCGCGTTATCCGCGACCGCGCGGTTAATCGAGAGAAGTATCACAGACTTCGTTCAGACGCAGTAAGTGTTAATGATGTGGAACAGGTTCTTGCACAGGATATTCGTGTTGGAGACATTTTAGTCCTGCGGTCTGGTCAGCGTGTTCCGACTGACTGTGTCATTCTCCATTTGCAGAACGACGGTAACAGTGTCGAGGAATGCTTTATAAAGACCGATCAACTTGATGGCGAGACAGATTGGAAGATGCGAAAGGCTCTAAACTTTACCCAGGGGAAGGGCATCGAGTATTTACGCGACGTTCAGACCCGAGCCATTTTTGAGATTGAAGCTGCCCACAAGGACATATATGGGTTCAAGGGTAGAGCTAACTATGTGAGTTCCGACAACTCCGTTATCACAGAGTCTATCTCTCTAGAGAATACTATCTGGTCTTCCACCGTGATAGCGTCACCGTCCACGACAGTCGCCCTCGTAGTCTATGTTGGTTCTGAAAGTAAGACTCGCTTGAATACCAATGCTCCTCGGGTGAAGATGGGCTTTTTTGATAAGGAAATAGATATGCGTGCGATGAACCTGTTTTGGATCCAGTTCTTTGGTGCGGCTCTATACAGTTGGCTGGGGGGCAATAGTCCATGGACGTCGGTTTACTATGTGATATTTTTCCGATACTTGTTACTCTTTTCTTCGGTTATACCCATCTCATTGCGTGTCAATCTCGACTTAGCTAAAATAATCACTTCCTTGATGATTAGGAGGGATAAATCCATGCAGAATCCTATTGTAAGGACAACAACTATTCCAGAGCAATTGGGCAGAATAGGATATATAATGTCGGACAAGACAGGCACTCTCACTCAGAATATCATGACCTTCCGCTCCCTTCATACGGGGAAGAGCTCCTATGAGACCCTGACAGAGGACGACTATGGGTCGTTCCGGATGGCTCTGAAGCGTGCTTACAGGTCACAAGCCGATGTCAGTAGAGACCCGGACATGTCTATCCCTGCCGGTGTGGCATCTATGCAGCACTCGTCTCTCCCTATTCATGGGCAAGCGTTTGGCAATGAGCAGATCACCATGCGCAGGCAGGTCCATGGCAATGTTTACTCTTTGATCCCCCAGATGAAAACTTCCTCAGTAAGCAATATCAACGATGAGCAGAAGGCACTGATCACAGCCTTGCGCATGATGGCCCTTTGCAACACTGTTGTTCCCATTGAGCGGTCCGCAGCACAAGACGACGCAGACTTTTTGATTGATGACGCAACAATAGCTATGTGGAGCAGTAGGCATCTGCAATCTCTTGCTGCATCGGACTCAGCTCCGTCTAGCACAGAGGTCATGCGAGCTCTTCAGAAGAACCACCTTGTTCAGATCTCAACGTCCAGCAACTGTCCTCCGGGCATAGGAGGTGGTATCAACCCAGACATTAGCTACTATACTCTACAAGCGTCATCTCCAGATGAGATATCCCTTGTTAAGCTGGCTGCAGAGCTCAACTTAACCCTTATGCACAGAGATAGAACATCCATTGTACTCCAGAACCCGTTGGGTGAGCCAGAGGAATACACTATCCTCTATACGTTTCCCTTTACATCTACAACAAAGCGCATGGCCATAGTTCTAGAGAGCCACTTAACTGGAGAGATCCTAGTGCTTATGAAGGGCGCCGACTCAGTTGTTATAGCCGCGTCTAACCCATCGCCGTGGGCATCGGAGCAGGTCTCAACCCTGGCCAGCAAAGGCCTGAGGACCTTAGTGTTTGCTCAGCGGACTATGACGAGAGACGAGCTATCTGCTTTTGCATCTCTCTACAAAACCGCCAATGAAGCCCTAGATGACAGACAGAAACATATAGATGATGCAGAAAACTCCATTTTACATTCAATGGATATCGTGGCAGCAACTGGGGTAGAGGACAAACTCCAGGAAGATGTTAAGCTCACAATTCAGCAGCTGAGAGATGCAGAGATCCGTATCTTTTTGCTCACTGGAGACAAAAGCGACACGTCCATGTGTATCGCTCGCTCGACCAATCTTGTAAGTCCTAATCAAAGATTCCACGAGATAACACTGGCCACATATGCTGCTGCAGTGAGCGGAACAGCTGGCACCAAGGGATCTTATAGCGGCATGGAGGTATTCACAAAAGACAGTTGTGGGCCCTCTGGAAGGTCGACTGAAAATAGTATCTCAGTGACAATGGGTACCGCGGGAAATGCCTCTAGTGGCAATGCCGGATCAACAGATGTCTCAAATACTAGACTATTAGAATATATCTCCTCCGAGTTAAATAAGATAGCAGACAGCGGGTATGAGTGTGCAGTAATTATTGACGGAACAATCTTGTCGGAGATCATGAAGACCCTCCCAGACTCGTCTCTCAAAGAATTCCGTGGCGAGGTGGTTACCAAAGAGGAACTGCAACACGAAAAGGAGCTCGATTTAGCTACTCGGACACAGTCTAGAGGATCTCGTTCTGGCCGAGCAGGCTGTTGTGGAAAGGATAGGAATTCAAAGTTCGGCTCCTCGGTGGCAAAGCAGTTCATAACCACGATAGCGAGATGCCCGGCATTTGTCTGCTCTCGTTGCTCACCTGAGCAGAAGTCTATCATTACAAAGATGGTTGCCAATCTGCACATGGAGCATATGTGCTGTAACCCACGTTGTAGATGTGGTGCTCCAAAGGTTGGAGTGCTCGCCATAGGTGATGGTGGCAACGACGTTTCTATGATTCAGTCTGCCGCTGTTGGGGTTGGGCTCGTGGGAAAAGAAGGGAAGCAGGCAAGCCTAGCGTCTGACTTTAGTTTGGACAGATTCAAGGACTTGTCATCGCTCTTATTATATCACGGCAGACTCAACTACATTAGAGGTTACGCTATGGCACACTACGTCTTCTCGCGGGGAATGACCATATCGGTGATGCAGGCTGTCTTCTCAGCATTATTTGCTTTCTCGACAATACCTCTTTTCACCGGTTGGTTGATGCTGGGGTACACTGTTGTATTTACATCTCTTCCCGTAACCATCATATGCTTTGACCATGACCTGCCCAAGGATTACTTAGTCCGACGCTACCCGATCTTGTACAAAGACAGTCAGCGAAACAAGCACGGGCTTGTCTCCTGCTTTTTCAAGTGGTTGTGTGTCAGCATCTTTCAGGGATCTGTGCTGCTAATGTTTTCGCAGTTTCTGATCAATGGAGGACTGCACGGATCCCTGGACGACGGGGCTAACTTCTTCAACCTTGTGGGCACTGGATACACATCTCTTTTAATTACAGAGTTACTTACGCTGGGCATTGGGATATACGAGTGGTCTCCCTTTATGGTGGGCAGTGGGATTCTTTCGTTTGCTATCTACGTAGCTGCTATGTTCATTATGCCAGAATACTTCGATAAGCGGTCCATAGTCACCCTCACATTCTGGTTCCGTGTTGTGCTGGGCGCATGCGCTGCCGTCTTCCCACCATTCTTCTTGAAGTGGATTCGCATGCGCATATCTCCAACAGACGCAGAGAAGCTGAGGAGGCAGTGGCTTGTAGACAGAAGGCGTGAGAGAAATACAAAGTGCTGTAAAAGGGCAGGATCGCTTACAGAGACAAGTATGAAGGGCAACGATGATCCGCTCTAAGAGTCTTTTGTAAGAGTGTCACATTATCACTTTCATTAAGATTTCAGGCCCCTGTTCATCTAGGAGTGCCCTTGTTATAAGGAAATCCCCTAAGGTCTCTATTCCCACAAACGACGCGCCTCCTTGCCACACAGCGTTGATGGCATCATCCGTCGACTGCACAGTGGCCTTGCCGGAAAGGTCTTGCTGTATTCGTCTTGTAAGATTGCTGAGCCGTGCAAGACCACCTACTATAATGACAGGGATGTTCCCCTTTGACTGATGGTAGCCTATCGACGGGGTCTCCAGCGTAGTCAGTATGAGGGTGCTGAGCTTGGACTGTTGTAGCATGCTTTCTGCTATACCAAACAATTCTTGGTTTAAGGTTATTGTGTGGCCGCAAGGCAGTTTTATCTCTTCCTCATATATAAATGTAGTAGTTGCTAGTTCTTCATCTTTCTGTAGTTCCAAGGAAACAGTGCACAGCTCTTTCAATGCTTTCTGCGTAAGGGAGGCCAGGTCTGCGGACGTTGGGCGTGTAAATATGTCGCAGGACGTCTTGAGCAAGTTACAAGCCGCAGTATGCTTGTTATCCATCACACTCAGCAACTCTCTCAAGAGACGTTCTCCAGAAAAGTTGGGCACAGGTTGCACGGAGGCAATAACTCCATCTACAACCAAGGCGAGGCGTGTAGCTGTGTGACCACAGTCAACAATGAGGGCAGTGGTCTGAGTACTTGCATATGCAGCACAGGAGATAGCAGAGTGGAACGCAACTCCAGGAAAGACGGAAAGAAAATGGTCCAGGAGTTTGAATATGAAGGATGGACGGATGTCATGATTAATGGCGATAAAGACGGGCAAAGGCTCTGCCACATACTGTTGAAGCTTAGCCTGAAACTCATCGTAAATCGCATGAGCCAACGTCGAAGCAGAGAGCTCCTTATCTTGAAATAGTGCTGAAACATCAATTGTGCAGGTAGGGCACGGATCACATGCAAACCCCATGCGAACAGTGTGCATGCCGAGATCGATAACCAGAGCGTTTGCTTGCGGGAGCTGAATGAGTGTCATTGAAAACCTACTCGCTACAATTAAGACCGAACAGGCAGAAGCAAGAATAGATGCTTTTCAGGCTTCTGCAGGAAAGCTCGAAAGGATTTATTCAACCAAAGAAAAGTAAACCGGGAAAGTAAATTAAATTAAAGGAAAGGAGCCCATTGATGGCTGTGTTAATCCTTGCGCTTCTATCCTTGTCTCTGGGCTCATATCAGATCAAGGACCTTATTCGAACATACACAATAGGTGATTCTACCGAGGTTGTCGAGCAGGCCACACTGCAAGTCAAACTGGTTAAATCAGAGCCTGATGAAGCTTTTATCTACGGATTGAATGCAGCACTGATGGAAAGAATTGGGCTAATAAAAGCATTTTATGGAAAGGATACGTCCGGCCCCCTGCTCTCCGTGGACCTGTTCAATGAAGGCTACAATAAAACCGGGATTAAGGTGCACCTTATTAATGGTCGGAGCGATGGGTGGACTGGAGCAATTCCCGAGGACTTCTATCTCCACATATACATCGTCTATCCTATCGGCGGTGAAATACTTAACGTGGTATCCACGCCAACTCTCAGCGAAGAGGTCTTGAGCACCCTTCGTGACAATAACGATGTCAATCAGATGCACCATCTAGCCACGCTTAAATTTACTACATGTGTTGAGCTTCCTTCCTTCTACCCATGTAGCAAGCAGAAGACCTCCTTTAATTTCAACTCCAGGAAGACCAAGTTTTCATCATTAGATACGGATTTTCGAGGGTACCGGGTGTCCACCACAGAGACAACCACCCAGATTTCCATAGATCAAATTGCGTATGGTCCCGAGCACACTTGCACTTTAATAGATATGACGTACTACAGTAATGCGTACCAATTTGCCGTAAGTGCGGTACGAACAGTAATAATCAATGGCCCAAACATCAAAACAAAGACAACTATGAGTGGATTTGTGACAATCACGGACGATTTTGTTATTCGTAATATCAATCCCCGGAGCAGCGACAAGCACTTTTCTAATAAAAATATACTAATGCGTCAGCACTACGATATGACAATACCAGCCTTCTTTGTGATAGAGCTACCCTGTGAGGTAGAGCTAGATGATATATCGTATTATGACCGCATAGGGAAGATAGACACTATAGAAATAGACACGGAGAGTATGCGCAAGTTGAGACAGAGGTTTGGAGAGCAAACAAGGACCCTTCTCAAGGTCAAGCCCAGATTTGCAGTTGCAGGAGACAGCCAAACTAAATTCACACTGAAATATAAATGTAACAATCTAGTCAGTCTAGATAAGAGCAGCGCAGAGGCCCTGCCCAAAAGACTGGAGCGGGATACATATGGGCTCGTACTCCCATCTGGCCCCAAAATCTTACACGCTTACTATGATTCCTTTTCTCTTTGCATCTATCCACCATCTGGCGCTACTAATGTACAGGTACATGTCCCGTTCACAGGTGCTATAAGCAACACGACCTACTCGGGAGCATTGGACATTCACCCTCGCAACGGCGGGTGTGTCTCCACCGGGCTGTCCACCAACGAAGGCATCTCGACCCCTTTCACTACAATATGGGGCTATGACACTAAGGAGATGCTGTGGAAGAAGTTACGGCCACTGTCTATTAACCTCTTCGCCATTATGTGTACTCTCTCCTTTCTCCGCACAATGGTTGGTAAATAAGTAGTCGTGATACTTTTAAATAACTAGTAACTTTAGCTCGCAATTGCGGCTCCAATCTTCCCAATTATGCTCCTCAAGCGGAGCTCGAAGATTGCGCCAGTTATTTCGCTGGCGTCTGAAGGGTCAAATAAAGTGGCGACTATGAGAGAATGCTGGCAGGGAACAGCTAAGACGCAGAACACATGGCCCATGGACGTGGTTAGCAGCAGCACAGACGGCTCTGTTGCTTCGCTTGTGGGCCCACCGATGTCCTTTGTACGGTGCAGGAGGCCTATCAGGGGCTCAACGTTATAGCGAACATGAGACGCTTGATCGGCAAATCGCTCGTCTCTGCGTCCGCAGAAATACGATTCTGCGACCAAGGAGTTGCTTGCTCTGTCATACAACGCAGTGTACGTTGTGTTTGGTATCTGCGCTAGTATCTCTTGAAAAAAGTCGTCGTACTTCCCTTTGGGTCGCGCACCAGTGGCGCGCTCGCTACGGCAACAATTCATGAAATCTATTAAAAGCAGAATTAAAAAATAAAAACTTAACAGTTCAAAAAAGTCAAAAAATGAGGGGCAAACCAATAACTGAAACCGAAGGAAAGGGGATCCTTCAGGAGTTAGCCCGCGCGGTGGAGGAATCCCACGATGAGCATCCGTCGATCCAAGATCTTTTGGCAGATCCTCAGCTGCTCGATAAGTATATCCGCCAAGTTAAGATAGACTGGCACACCATCGCCGCGCGCCTCCGAATGGACAAGGGGAAAGTCTACACCTGGTACTTTAACACATGGTCAAATAAAACTCTGGGACCGCGCATGTCTGCCGAGGACAAGGATATTATCAAGACTTCCATCAGGAACGCCATACAGAATAACATACCGATAGATAAAGAGTTCCGGAAGAGCATCTACAATAGGCTAAGCACAACCTACCACACGCTAGAGGTTTCCTGCCATGTCACCAATTATCTCAACAGTAGAGAAGCCAAGTCCCTCATGGAGGAATGCAACTTTTACGTTGAAAAGTTGTCTAAGCACCGCGGGTCGTCGACAGCCAACTCGATGACAGATACCTCTCCTAATCACTCGAGGACACCGGCCTCCTCTACAGCCTATAGTGCTGTGCCGAGTGGCACCATGTCTGACGCGTCGAGGTCAAAGAAGACAGACTATGTGGGTTCCCCTTCGCTTCTTCACGGCCCAAATATCAGCGGACAGGGGATCGTGCCTGGACCCTTGAACATGGCGATAGGCCCTTCGTCGACTTCCTTGCTGAACATTGGCAACATTGGCAATCTTGGCAACCTTGGAATCTCTCCCACACCATTTCCAAACACTATGCAACTGATCCAGCCTGGTATTCCGGCTCCCTTGAGTGTCGGTTTAGACATGGCCGACCCTCTTCACCTCAAGCCTGATGGTGACAAGTTTTCTCCGCACGACCCCACTCCCATTGGCATAGATCACAAACAGTTTCTTTCCGACAAGGTTTCCTTGGGATACTTTGCGCCCACAACTCTCACTGGCAGCGGTTGCGATGCGGGGGTAGGGGACAGTGACGGAGACGGAGACGAAGAGAAGGATGCTAACTAGAAACCCTGTAAACCTACGATTGCATGGTTTATTCTTGCTGTTACACATATTGCTCGACCTTTCCGCATACGTCGTCGAGCAAGTTGAGAATGCTCTCATGTGTCTTTTCCCTAGCCTCTCGTTCTCGCACGATCTTGTCCTGGAGCTTCTTGCAAGCCTCTTCCAGAGCACTATAGAGTCCTGCTTCCATCTCCTGCCGCTGTTTCTCCTCGGCGGCAATCTGCTCAGTCAGCGCCTGGAGCTCTGAGGTGAATGTCTGCTGAAGCTTGGCAATTTCTCGCTCGCGCGAAGCACGACACTCGTCTATCTTTGCAGCTACTGTCTGCAGGCTGGTTGCTAGCTGAGAGACCTGTGCAGCGTTCTGTTGTTCACGGATCTCGTTCTGCTGCTCTACGGCGGCATATGTGGTTTTCATGTGCTCTGTAAGTCTGGTGTTAAAGGCCTGTTCCTCATCGAGACGTGATCTGACGTTTACGCCTATTTCCATCTTGAGCTTTTGCTCTAGGGCAGCAATTTGCTTTCCAAGCTGATCTTCGACAGCCAACCGGGCTTCCTGCTCTATTTTAAGTGCTCCCTGAAAGTCTTTGAGCTTCTCCTTGATTAGTAAGAATTGTTGCTGCTCCTTTTGCTCCGAACGCACAACACGCTCAGATAACTCCAACGCCTTTGTTTCTAAGTGCTCACGTCTGTTCGCGTCATGAAGTCCCGACTGCATGCCATTGAGCTTGTCTGCCAGGGACCGGATCCGCGTCTGAACGGGGGACTGTGAGCGAATGGTCGACATCAAAAACTAAATTTAGCTTTTGGTGACTCGTCACCTACGCTTTACTTATTGCCTATGTTACAGATTCTCCATGACTTCATATTCTTCCTGGGCTAACTGCCTTGCATACTGCGCATCCAGTTCTTCCAATCTTCGACGGGTAGCATCCGTGGCGTAAAAGTCGTAGGGTGCATTGACTTGGAAATAGGATGTAATTTCTGATCTGCAAATTGGGCACTCCCGCTTGGTATTCAGCTCGGGGATACACTGCTTACAGAAAGAAACGTGTCTACAAGGCATTAGAACGCAATCTGACAACCTGTCCATGCAAACAACACAGAGTTGGTAAGTCTCTAAGTGCTCCAGGCACCCTATCGTGCTCAGGTCATCAAAGAAAGAGTCAAAGAGACTGCTCGCTAGCTCGGGGGTGAAGCCCGGGGCAGCTAGAAACTCGACCAGGTATGTCTCCAGTAAATCTACCAGGTGCCTTGCATCCCTAAAATCCGGGTCTGTCTTGTCAGTGAGTAGATATGTGGAAAAGTATGGGTCCGCTAAATCCAAGAGGAAACGCCGCAGTGTGGAGATTGTTCCACAAGTGGTAAGTCCAAATAAAAGAAGACGGTATTGGCGTGCATTGGCCGTCTTGTTTTCCATTGCAAAATTGTTTGCACGTTTTACAACCTCCGCATCTAGAGAGAGTAAAAGAAGCAGCCTGTTGGTGAAGAGCTTGTTCTGCACCTTAACCGCTTTTTCAAACATATAAGATATGTCATCTAAAGACCACGTGATAGGGTGTCGGTAGACTATCTCTTCGCTTCGCGGAGTACAGAATAGGGAAAGGTTGCCAAACCCCCTATTAGCGTCGTGATCGTAAGTGGTTCTCAACTTTGCTGGATCGTTAGCGTCTGCGGGCTCTTCCATCTCGCCCTCCTCAATAAGAAACGTGTAAATATCTTTTCTGCCGGCTTCCAAAGCGTAGTCTGCAGCGGTCTTGTTTTGTGAAGAAACGCAATCCTTCTCACTGTCTAACAGAAGCTTCACTGCACCCAGGAGGCCTGCTTCTGCGGCGAGCATGAGGGCAGTCTTGCCTATACAGTGAGGTATGATACCGTCCTCATAGGAGGGTAGCTCTCCAAAGAAGTTTCTCGTAAGGCCCTTCTTTGCTTCCTTTTCAATGAGCAGTGGAATGAGCTCTTCTCTATTGAACAGAACAGCGTACATGAGGGCCGTGGCGCCCCATTCATTCTGGTCGCCACCCTCCTCCTCCACGAGAAGCTTAGTAAAGTGGGCGCTATTTGTGTACACTGCCCACATGAGCGCAGTGTATCCTCTGTAACAGAAGCGATGCTTCTCGTATGGGAGCAGCAAAGTGGCAATTTCCTCATTGTTAGAAAGTACGGCTCTCATTAGTCCTGTCTGTCCGTCGCTCCAGAAGCTTCCTGCGCACTTCTCCAAAAGGTGCTTCACTGCATCGACGTTTCCTGTCTTAATAGCCGAAAACCACTCTTCAAGAAGAGATGCATTAGTCATGAGGTCCTGAAAATCAAAACTTTGACCAAAAGCCTTTTTTTGGAGGCTGCTTGTCCAGTCTCATTCGTGCTTTGCTAGTGCCCTTCTCTTCTTTCCTTCTCCTTTCCCTCTCCTTTCACCAACCCAGTAGAACTCGAGCATGCCCTGATACTTTAGTCGGCATATCTTAACAACATATCTCAGTAACAATCCACGCTCTTTTGAGAATCCTAGAAAAGAAAAGCAATCTTGGGATTCACAAGTGTTGTTTTAAGTGTGCAGTGTTAGTAAAGTTGTGCAAGCGCCACTCAGTCTCGCCAGCAGTGGACTCCATCGTATCCAGGCGGATCATGTAAGGGTGCAAGCAAAATCGCGGCCCAATCTCCTTTAGCACGACTTCCGGACCTACCTTCCGGTACACATGATTGCGAAACACTATGGAGTCCTGCCTGTTTATGAATGAACAAACACGCTTGGCAGACTTGCCTCCGGTCGGAAAGAGGTGCTTAAGTATTTGAGTCAACCGTGCACCCAGCTTGCTGTGCATGCCCTCGAAAATCAGATGGGGAGCATGCTCTGGAACAGTCTCATCCGAGTTTGTCTCGCTTCTTAGCACCACATTTGACAGAGTAAAATATGCTGTTGGGCCATAAGGAAGGTGGGAAAGTACAAGCCCGTCCGGGTTCCCACGCGTCTCATGTAGTATTAGAAGATCTGTGAAACCGCTGGATCTGGCAACATCTACTAATTCGGAGATGACGTGCCGGCCGCGGTTAACACGTTGTGTATTAGGGAATAAATATCGCAGCTCCTTAGCAAAGTTGCGGAGCCTACTACTAGGGTTCCTGCTTGTGGTGAGAAGAAGCTTTGGAACCTTTGCGTTCGCATACTCATCATCGTCCAGCCCTTTTACCTTGGTGGTCACGTCGTCGAAGAGCATGTGCTCGGCGAGGTTAATAGCGTCTGCCCGCAGGTGATCTGGAATGCTCTTGCCAGTCTCCAATGCCTTCTGTAGCTGTTCTTTGTGAGTATATGAAGCAGCTTCCGATGCTTGCAGTTGCTTGCGATAGAGGAACTCTTGTCGTTGTCGCGCATTTCGCCGTTGCATGGTGTAGTGCAATTATTTAATCGTTTTTTAAACTTCTCAAAGAAGACGCTGTACGACGGTGGCATCAAAAGCGTGCATTCAGATAAACTCTTGTGTCGCAGTGAAAGTCCGGTAACCCTCATCGCGAAGGCTTTTCAACTTTTCTCAACTTAAGTGCTTCTGCTGCTCGATGCACATACTCCGGACCTGGGACCAAAATATAGCCGGTATAGCGCCGAGATCTCTGTTGGTATTTGCCCAGAGTGTAAAAATGCGGTCTCAAACAGGGTCTGGAGGGTCCCCTCATCAATTAGATCATAAGGGGGGAAGGCCTTGTTTGGCAGCTGATTCAAAAGCGTACTAGGCTGGTGCCGCAGAATGCAACGCTCTAAGAAGGTAAGATGCGCTGCTCTGTCGTGTACGAATGCCTTACGTACGATTGTAGGCCGACTCATTTTTCCTTTCGCTTTCGCCGCTTCGACACTTGTAAACGCCAAGAGCTGCGAGTTACAGAATATGGTAAGCTAGTGAAGACCAAGATTATGAGAAGAGGCTATAATAGGATGTCTAGACGGCTTCTGTGAGACAGTGCGAGCTTTGTGACTCTGGCGGAATAGAGCTGTTCTATCTTGATAGAGTCTATTTCTATCTCTTCCGCCCGAGATGTAGCCAGCCTGTCCAACTCCTTGTACGGCAACTGCACATGAGAGTGCGTAGACAACTTTAGAGACGACTGAGAATCAAGCTGCAGTGATCGAGTAAGTGGTCGTGAGTCAGAAGCCAGCTGGTTTTTCATGAGTGGCTCTGCTCTACATGCTACGGTTTTAGTCAGTAGGTCGGTAGCCGACTTGCCTTTTGAAGGGCTTGCAGATTCTGTTTTCTGGTGTCTATGGGCATACCCAGAAGAAAGCTTATTAACAGCCTTGGGAAGCAGCCCAGTGTTCATGAAGGTCGCCTCCTCTATCAGCTCTTGGTCCTTTTTGCGTTGATAGTTATCGTAAAGACCAGATGGACCAGCGTTTATGGCCGGTGGTTGACGGGTAGCCGACACCTTTTTAGGATTAGGAGACTGGTGGCTATATTTGCTGCAGAGGTGCTGCAGGCGGGTCGCGTACATTAAATTCTAAGGAGCAAACCGTCCGGTGTGGCCCGCCGCTCAGCTCTGCCACCGGCCCTGCACGCAGATGAAAGGGGCGGGAAGCGCGGCGTGGAGAGGAGTGGCACGAATGGAAAGCAAAGCAAAGAAATTTACCTCCTTACACCACAGTTAGTCCAGATCATCGACACTGGGACCCGCAGGGGCACCGCCTGGGGCCGCGCCACCGGGCATCCCGCCAGGGAATCCGCCGGGGAACCCACCAGGAGGCATGCCACCAGGGAAGCCTCCCGGCGGCATACCGGCCGCGCCCATGCCAGCAGCCATAACGGGATGGACGATCGCCTCCAGCTCCTTCTTCTTGGCCTCGAACTGCTCCTTGTCGCCGACCTTGTTGTTCTCAAGCCAGGTCGCGCATTCGTTGACGGCCGTCTCGATCTTCTTCTTATCGTCATCTGAGATCTGTACCTTGCCCTCGCCGAGGGTGGACTTCACGCTGAAGACGAGGCTCTCGAGCTCGTTCCGGGCCTTCTGGCCCTCGCGGATCTTCTCGTCCTCCTTGGCAAAGCGCTCAGCGTCCTTGACCATGCGGTCGATCTCCTCCTGCGAAAGGCGGTTGGCGTTCTGGTTGATCGAGAGTTGCTTGGAGTTTCCTGTGCCGCCGAGGTCCTTGGCTGTGACTGTGAGAACGCCGTCGGCGGAGACGTCGTAGGTGACTTCTATCTTTGGTGTGCCACGGGGCGCGGGGGGAATGCCGCCGAGGTCGAACGTACCGAGCAAGTTGTTGTCCTTCGTGAGCGGCCGCTCGCCCTCGAAGATCCTGATTGTAACGGTTGTCTGGTTGTCGGCGTAGGTCGTGAAGGTCTCCTTCCTAGATACTGGCACAGTGGTATTGCGCGGGATGAGGGTCGTCATGTTGGTGCCAGACGTCTCGATACCGAGCGAGAGAGGCGTGACATCGAGAAGCAGGATGTCGTTGATTGCACCGCTTCCGGCCTGATCCTTGTAAGAGGACAGGAGGGCGGCCTGGACAGACGCCCCGTAGGCGACAGCCTCGTCGGGGTTGACGTTCTTGCTGAGCTCGCGGCCGTTGAAGAAGTCCCTGAGCATCTGCTGGACCTTCGGGATACGCGTGGACCCACCGACAAGAACAATGTCGTGGACGTCGTTCTTTCCGAGCTTGGAATCGCGGAGAACGCGATCAACGGGGTCCAGGCACTTACGGAAGAGGTCAATGCAAAGATCCTCGAACTTCGCCCTTGTGATGTTAGTGAAGAAGTCTATGCCCTCGAAAAGAGACTCTATCTCGATAGACGCCTGCTGGCTCGAGGAAAGAGTGCGCTTAGCGCGCTCACAGGCAGTGCGCAGGCGACGCATCGCCCTGTTGCTACCGGAGATATCCTTCCCGTGCTTCTTCTTAAACTCGGCGATGAAGTAGTTCACGACGCGCGAGTCGAAGTCCTCGCCGCCCAGGTGAGTGTCGCCAGCCGTGGCCTTGACCTCAAAGACGCCGGAGCTGGGGTCGACAGTCAGGAGGGAGACATCGAACGTCCCACCACCGAGGTCAAAGATGAGGATGTTGCGCTCCTTCTTGGACGTAGACTTGTCGAGCCCATAGGCGATGGCAGCGGCAGTGGGCTCGTTGATGATGCGGAGGACGTTAAGCCCAGCAATCGTGCCGGCGTTCTGCGTAGCCTTGCGCTGCGCATCAGAGAAGTACGCAGGGACGGTGACGATGGCCTCGGTGACCTTGTTGCCGAGGTAGTCGCTGGCGATATCCTTCATCTTGGTGAGGACCATGGAGGAGATCTCCTCGGGAGTGAACGTCTTCGTCTCACCCTTGTAGACAACCTGGATCTGGGGCTTCTCGTCGGGGCCGCAGATGACCTTGAACGGGAAGTGCTTGAGGTCTGCCTGCACTTCAGGGTCGTTGAACCTGCGACCGATCAAGCGCTTGGCGTCGAAGATGGTATTCTCAGGATTGAGGGCGCACTGGTTCTTGGCGGAGTCGCCGATGAGACGCTCTGCATCCGTGAAGGCGACGTAGGAGGGCGTGGTGTACGCGCCCTGCTCATTGGCGATGATCTCCACTTTTTCGTTCTGATAAACGCCAACGCAGGAGTAAGTGGTTCCGAGGTCGATGCCTACAGCCGGTGCAGTTGCCATGATTTTATTTTCCCGGCGTCCTGATCGTCAGATCAAAATCAATTGTGATTTTTTTGATTTCGGAAGGCAACATTCGCACGGGGTCGCAGCGACTGATTATCTTCTAGGAAAGCCTGGGTGGGCGGAATTCTATTCGGCTTTTGCATATCTAAAAATGGATACAGAATCAATTACTAAATCGGACAAATAGGGTCTGTGAAACGGGGATACCATGGAGCTCGCAGACGATGATGATATTTAGGAGGAAGCAGCAGAGTCCTATGGCATTGATGTACCAATCTTTGGACGTGATCATTCGCGGTGGGCCGATGTAGTTGCAGATGCTGTGGATGATGATGGAGGGCCAGATGGAGCCTGTAACTGCTAGCATCATCTCACTCCATACCCCGAATAGCGTGGCCTGGAGAACCACGGTAAGGCCGGCATTGAGGAGTATCGACGCCTTGGCAATCAGGGTCTGAGCAAAGCGGTACCTGTCCCTTATGGCAAGAAAGTGGAGGAGCGCGAAGAAGCTGTTGCTTATCACTATTCGTGACATAGGCATGTAGTCGAGTGGTTGAAAGAGCGCCTCTACCATGAGCCGGTACATTACCTCTTCTGCGACGGGGGCTATTACAAGACTATACAAGAGTTCGCTGAACTGCTCCTCCGCAATGTTGCTCTTGTAGTGCCTGTGCCTAAGTGCTGAGAGCAGAAGCAAAAGCGGTTGTAGTGTCACCAGCCACAAAGTTGAAACGGGCACAGGCTTTGTCAAAAGCTTCCAAAACAGCTCTTTCTGAGCCTCGTCACCATATACATGGAGGAGGAAAGAGGATAAGCAAAATGCAGCGACGAGTGCGATACATGCAAAGTGAACTTTATCGGACACTGTCTGAGCATACGGCTGATATTTCAGGGAGCGAGTCACGATGATGACGCCCTGGGTCGATGCCTGGCCCAGCATAAGCAGCAGGGCTCCGCTGCCGCGCATGCCTGCTCTAAAATTTCCCGATTTACTCGATAATTACTCGATAATGTCTCCTGAAGTTTTTACTCTCTGGACGTCCCAGTTGAAGACCCGGCTGATACTGACCTCTATCATTGTGATCTGCTCCTTAATAAACTGAAGATTCTTCGCCATTTCTGCTATGCTCTGCTCGGCGTCACCCAGATTTTTTTTGAGTAGGGACCGAGCCTCTCCGTGCGGAAACTCCACCATAACGTGGCTTCCGAGCCAGAGTGATACCTGGTCGCTTTTTGGGATCATCGCCTTGGCATATACGCCGGCAGCCAGCTCATACCTCGCCTCAAAAGCGCTTTCCTGCTTCTCCAAATAATCTATGAGGTCCAGATTCTCTCTAAGGTCAGCCGTCGAGCCGACAAGGGAATTTTTCTGCTTCTGGACGACGTCCAGCATGAAGCTGTACTTCTGCAATTTCTCCTGGAGAGCTGCGATCGCGGCAGCCGCATCATCGCCGTGCTGCCTTACAAAGTCGGCAATATCTTCTATATACTCTGCCCGTGGGATTTTGCGTGTATTATACTCGTCTGGTAACACGTGCTCAAAGCAATCTACCGGCAGCTCCTTCTGGTAACTCGTCATTCAAGGACCAGTAACCAGCTTTTTGAGCTTTTTAATTTTTTTAATTTTTGAGCACTCCACTTTTTTGGCGGCAATAAAAAGATGCATCAGAATCCTTGCGCTCTCGCGCTTCCGCTGCGTGTGCCTGCAGATGATAATGCCCTGCTCAAGGCTATTCAAAATATGGGGGACGGACTGCCTGCATCAGCGTCTTCGGACCTAGTTCAGACTATCGAGAGGTACAGTGCTTTGCGTACGGATGTTAAAAACATGGACTCGCTTAAAGAGGCGTACTCTTTGGCGTTGCCGTTGGCCAAACAGCTTCCGTGGGCATCGAAGGAGTTCAAAGAGCTAATTTCACAACATAGTCATCACTGGATATTCGAAGAAGCTGCCGCTACAGGCGAGGCAACGTCGTTCCTAGAGCCGCTTATGATCGATGTCGTTAACATTCTGTATAATCTGGGGGTCTTGTTGGCCCGCCAGGCGTCGAGTCCAGATCAGAAGGAAAACGTTCTGAGTCTCTTCGCACAGGCTGCAAATCTTTTTGAAAAGGCGTCAGAGATAGTTTCGGAGATTCAGCCACTTGCCGACTCGTCCGGCTGTGACTTTGTCGATCGCAACTACCTGATGGCGATTCTCCACACTGTCAGGGGCTGCGGATACGAATCTGAAGTCTCGAGGTACGTCGCAGCGAAAGGAGCTCCAGCTTTGATAGCTCAAGAAGCGGCAAAGGCACATCGCAACTTTACTCATGCAACGGAGTTTTTCGATAAGCTCTCGGAAGCCACGGACGTTTACTATGGACTCTGGTACACCGCTCTTTTTAAGAAGCACTACTATGAAGTTGTTGCTAGGTATCACATCAGTCAGTATTCTACTCCGGATAATGCGTTAAAGGAGATTGCTGAAGCGGTTTCTCTTTTAGAAGGGCTGAAAGAGAGACTATCTGCGTTAGAGTCGCTTCCCTCTTATGGGGATGCACAGAAGTCTTATGAAGACATTAAAAAACTTGTTGGAACAGGAGGAAAGAAGAAGCCATCCGCTGCAGCCCAGCTTCAAGAGATTGATAAGTTGGGTGTCTGTCTTTCTGATAAGACCGAGTATACATATGAACTGCCGAGTGTGTATATTCCTTCTGCCGGCCGTGTGATGTCTGAGTATTCCGACGCCAATGCTCTTCAATTGAAGGTTATTGATTTAGAGGGAAAGCTGGCAGAGCTGAAGCGTTTACGAGATGCCCATGAGGAGGAGATAAGGCAACTGAAGATTGAGCTAGAGGATGCACGCGCCCAGCCACCTGTGGTCAAGCCGGAGGTTCCCCCAGAAGAGGAAACATCTACCTCTAAAGCCAAGAAGGGGTCTGCAAAAGAAGACAAAAAGCGCGGAGATAAGACTAGTGCTAAGACTAGTGCAAAAACCAGTGCAAAGACAAGCAGAAGAGGTAGCATCAGAGGTGGAGAGCCCTCTGAAACGCCCAATCCTGACTCTATCACTGCTCAGCTTCCTGTCTTGGCAGAAAGAATGCTTCCGCTTACTACGGAGAGCGCACCAGACTTCGGGCCATTGCTTAAAGCGCGCGACATTGAGATTGAGAGACTTCGCTCTCTCTGTGAAGTCTTCTTCGAACAGTCGTACCAGCAATCTCTAAAGGCTGCTGCTCCAGTTCCCACTCTTCTGCTAGAAGCCAAGGAGGGCGTACAAGAATCACCTGCTCTATCAGCACCTGCATCGGTGAAGAGTAAGGCCTCTAAATCAGAACATGGGAAGAAAGATAGGAAGAAAGGAACAGAGTCATCCGACACTTCTATTGCGGAGACCCCTGCCGAGGAGCAGAAGCCAGTTCCTGCTGTCCCTGTTCAGAGCGGACTTTCTGATGAGGAAAGGGAAGCATTGAAAGTCCAAATTCAGGAACGTGATGACGAGATAGCGAAACTGAAGGAGCAGCTTCATGCCACGTCAACGGGTCAAGTCTCCACACCAAATCAGGCGGCATCTGTCACACCGTCAGCACCTCTGTCTGCTCGTGGGAAAGCGTCCAAGTCAAAGGCAGATAAGAACGACAAAGCGGACAAAACAAAGAAGGGTAAGAAGAAAGGGGAGGCGTCTGAGGCCTCCGATACCCCTGCGTCCGCAACGGCATCGCAGATTGCTGCTGAGGACGTTCAGCAAGCACCCATACCGGCAAAGCCCATCGAAATCCTGGATGCTGATGAAGTTTCTAAGGCCCGCGAGGCTCTAGAACAGGAATTGGTTGACATGCATGCGAGAACTGCAGAGCTAGAATCACAGCTTAAGGATGCACAGGATGCCCTTCTGAAGACTGCCAGTCACATAGTTCCCCAGGATCCCCTCCCGTCCTCTGATTTGATAGCCCAAAAGGATCAGGAAATAGAACGTCTGCGTGCTTGCATTGCAAATTTGGGCGATCAGGCGATAGAGCGTGCGAGGAATGGAGCAGGCGACGGCGTTGACTATGAGCAGTTGTTTAAGGAGCGCGAGTGCGAAGTAGAACGGCTCCGAAAGCTTCTAGTGTCTCGGGACTTAGAAATTAAGAGGTTAAAGAACAGTCCAGGCTCAGATAGCCTTCAGCAATTGCAAAAGACCGAGATAGACCGTCTCCGCGGAGAATTACGGGCCAAAGATAAACTGGTTGATAGGCTGAAGCAATCCATTGCCAGTCAGGAAACAGCTTTTACGTGTCTTCGAAGTACCGTTGAAGAGAAAGATAAAGAAACAGCTAACTTGCGCATGGCCATAAAGTCTCAGGATCAGCAGATGAAGAGCCTATTGAGTACGGCTACATACAACTCTACTCGGGAGGGAACCATGTATTTACCGTCAGCTAACACGGCATCGTTACCACAGTCATCTAAGACAGAGCTTGACAATATCAGAGAAGAGCTTCGTGATAAGAAGAGGGAGGTGGCAAAGCTGCGTGATGCCCTGATGAACTCTCTGGACTCTTCAGCGATTGACTCCGTTCTCCAGGCGGAGATTGAGCAGCTGAAGAATGAGCTACAAGCCAGGGACAAAACTATAGTGGCCCTGACAGCCAGAATTAATATGTTGGATGCCGATCTACCGTGATTTAGGATTGAAACGGATTTCTTTGTAAATATTGGTCTTGTACAGATTCGTGTCTGGGCAAGTAAATCTGGGATGCGTCGACGGTGTGACAGGGCGCATGCAAAATGTCAAACTTACTCTTCAAGATATAAATTTAATTAATTTGACTTTTGGAGACCAAAAACAAAGAAGGGCAATGAAGGTCATCATCCTTGGGTGCAACCACGGTGGAACAGCCGTCGCGAAGACCATCAAGCAGCATGACCCAAGCATCGAGGTCTCCATCTACGAGAGAAACGACAACCTGTCTTTTCTGTCCTGCGGGATAGCTCTCGGTGTCCACGGGACGGTTAAGGACATGGAGTCGCTCTTTTACTCCAACCCGGATGACCTTGCGGGACTCGGGTGTGTCTGCCACATGCAGTACAACGTCACGGATATCGACTTTACTACCAAGAAGCTTACCGCAGTTAGCCTCGTGACCAATGAGACTGTGACGGAGAGGTATGACAAGATTGTCTTTGCCACGGGCTCCTGGCCAATCATCCCTGACATCCCGGGCATCAAGAGCGACAAGGTCCTTCTCTGCAAGAACTATATGCACGCCAAGAAAATCGTCGAAACGTTTTCTCACGAGGAGAACACCAAGCACTGCGTAGTTATCGGGGCGGGGTACATCGGTGTCGAGCTTGCCGAGGCCTTCGGGCTGAAGAACCAGCCGTGCACGCTTATTGACGGCTCTGGTAGGATCATGTCTCGTAACTTCGACAAGGAATTCACTGACATCTGCGAGGATGAGATGCGTGCCCATGGCGTTCAGCTCCAGATGGGTGAGAGACTGGAGGCCTTTGACGAGGACGATGGCAAGATTGTTGTCAGGACCAGTAAGGGTGTCTACAGTGGAGACGCGGCTATTCTTTGTATCGGCTTCCGCCCAGTCACGGAGATGATCCTGGAGTCTGCGGAGCGTCACGGTGTCAAACTCGACGTTCACCACCCATCGAAGGCGATCATCATTGATGAGTGTGCGAGGACGAGTCTGCCCGGTGTATACGCCATTGGAGACTGTGCGACGATCCACTACACGGTCACAGATGAGGATAGGTACATGCCCCTTGCAACTAATGCCATCCGTACAGGCCTGGCCGCTGCTGCGCATATCCTCAAGCTGAAGCACCTCAGGCTTATCGGAACGGAGGGCACGTCGGGGATCCGCATATTCAAGCACCATATGGCTTCAACGGGCCTGACGGAGGAGGGCGCCTTACTTGCTGGCATCAAGAATGTTAAATCCGTCATCATTAATGACACGGACAGGCCTGGGTTTATGCCAACCAACGCAAACGTCATGGTGAAGCTTGTCTACGACGGGGATACGCACCGGGTCCTTGGTGGGCAAATGATGTCGGAAGCGTCTGTCAACCAGGTCATGAATGCACTTGCTGTGTGTATCCAGAACAGGTACACGATTGAAAAGATGGCTGTCCAGGACTTTTTCTTCCAGCCCCACTACAACAACCCGTGGAATACGCTCAACGTTGCTGCTATTAGTGCGATAAACAAGAAGGACTGAGTAATGAGTAAATATCTAGCACAGGCACTGTGTGGTTGCGCAGTTTACAAGCTAATCTGACGAGGATGAGGTGGGCGAGGACGACGAGGAGCTGGAAGATAGGGAGGACGAGGAGGAAGAGTAAGAGGAGTCCGAGGACGACCGGGTGGATGATTTGCCAGATTCACTGCTGGAACTGCAACCAGAGTTTATGAGCACATCGGAGGTATCTTCGGAAGAAGAAGGAACAAAGTCCTCGTCGTCTGAGCTGTCATCGTCACTGTGGTGTGAAGGCTTCACTGTTCCATTTGGATCGCTAATAGAGGCTCTTAGGGAACTGATGGTTTCTTCAGAGACACCAGAAGCTCTAAGTGTGCTCAGAGATACAATTCGATGCTGAGTATCTGCAACTAAAGCCTTCTTCTCCTTGATATTAGAATCGTAGGAGACATCTCCGTCACTAATACTCTCGTGACCAAAGTTACATATTTGGCTTTTTCTGGTGGACTGTCCAAACGTTGTTGCACACAGATGTTTTTCCACTAAATAGTTCTTGAACCCGCAATTCAGGCTATGCAACTTTCGCTCTAGAAGACGCAAGTTCTCAGTGGCGTCGCTCTCAATGGTGGCGCCTTCCTTCGTCTGCCGGAGACGGCCCAGTACACTTCTTTTGGTCATGATTTTAGCGTTTGCCAGACAAACGGAGTAATAGGTGTGTAAATCTTTCAAGATTTCTATTAGGAGTTCTTCTGGCGGAACTTCCGCATCCGTGGTAGAGCTTGTGGAGACATGTGACAGCTGCATAACATCCCTATCTGCATTCTCAGGCGAATCAGCAGTAGGCACTGTGCCTACCGTCTTTTCAAACTCTTCCAGGGATTTTTTAAGCTTTTTCTCTTCATAGTAATCCGAAAGAACGTTGAAGAATGTGTAGAGCGCAAATGTCCCGTCAATCATCTCTGTTACAGAGAACCCGTGGTCTATTGCGACAGCAAACAGCTCCTTAAATTCCAGTGTCACGGATATCCCTTGTTCTAACTTGCAAAGCATCAAATTGTACATAGAGCTAAAACATAGGTTGACCGGAAGCTTAAGCTCTTCTCTACATGCATCAGAGACCCGTTTGAATTTAATTTGCCTTGTAACCTCGCTACTAGATGGTCCTAGAGAGGCAGATATGGCTGCCTTTTTCATGTCCATGCCATTAAGTGCTTCAACAATGGCATTCTGTGCAATTGTCACAGCGACCCCGAAAACCTGCTTTGCCATATCGAAATATTTCTCGGGAGGCAAAATGGACGTCAGGTCTTGAAGCTCCTCACTAGTTTCGTCTTCTTCGGCCATGCCCACAGGTAGGCTTCCTTTGACCTCTGCATATTCTTCTCTCTGCTGTAAATAATCGGTGTATTCCTTGTTGAAGTGACGTGCATATTCCAGAAGAGACTTACCAAAGGCAAAGAAGTGTCGACAAATATTTAGATCTGCTATGGCGGACTCATCCTCAATTTGAAGAAGAATATCTCTGTAGACAGATACTGCTGTCTTATAATCCTTAGATTCATAGGCGCGGTGAGCGTCCTCCAGAGAGAAGCTTGGGTGCACCGCCTTCATTTTTAATTCTTTATTTTTACGGGCGAGAGAGACCAACCGGTTTACTGATAACCATGTTCAATCCAGACAAACCCGGGCCAGAATCTTCTCGGCGTTGATAACATCCATTGTTTTTCTGTCTGGGAGTATGCCAAAAAAGGGCCTTATTTGTTCTATTTCATCTTGGGTCATAATTCCCCAGAACTGTAGCTCTCTAAATAGAATGTTAGTTTTAAGGGTTCCTGGCTGGTCAGCACGCAGAGACGGCGTAATCTTCTCTAGCAACTCAAATGACTCCCGAATGGGCTGGAGCTCTTTGCTGGTAAATGTGGAGCACAGCATGAAATATGAGAACTCCTCTAGAGAAATCATCACTTTGGCCATCGAAGGCTTTTCAAAATACTCGTCTTTCTTTATTCGAGACTCACGATAGCGCAAGATTTCATTATAGACAGAGACATCATCTGCAACGACTTCGCACTGTGTAAGGAACCCTGTTAGAACGGGAATTGTTATGTAGCGCTTGTTGTCGAAGTCAAGGTATTCGAAAACATTTCTTATTGTGTCAGCCGTGACAGCCCCGCGCTGATTACGGACAATCTGTCCCAGCTTCTCTGCCTTAAGAAAAACCTCAGAATGTGTTATCTTTCTAGCTTGCGGAGCCGCCTTAGACATAATCACCGATTCTTGTGTTCCAGAATTTATTGTTTTCGCCGTCATCACTCTTGAGAATCTATGAAGAGCTATCATTTATACCAACCAAATTTGCTACTCCCTGAACTCTTGTGGAAAACACTATGATAGTTGTAGTCTTCCTTTCTATACACAGCAAACGTAGTCGACCGAGCAAAAGACTATCCCAGCTCCGAATGGTCTTTATACTTCTCTTTTTCTCTGCGAGAAGTTTGACATATTCTGATTTGTTATGCTATGCCGCTAATATAAGAGTAGTTCAACGGCTAGTATCCTGTAGGCCCCTCTTTTATTCAATAGCAATCCTACAAATTCTTTGTGATCATTAGCAACTGTATATATAAAGACAGTGCTGCCGTGATCACTCTTCAATTCATCCGTATACTTTACCAACACTCTGACAAAAGTAACGTGTCCAGCTGAACTGTCTCATTGGAGCAGCAGTGTATAGACATGTAAATACTGCTGGTCTTATATTTGCCTTACCTCTTCGTTTTTAGAGAGGAATCAGAGACTCACTGCCTCCATATCCCTCTTGTTGGTTGGCTTGAGTAGTTCCAACATAGCCCTCTGCTCGGCCTTGACAACAAGGATGAATGCGGTGTACTTGTTACTGTTCATTCTGTCCCTGTCGAGGGGGTACCTTTAAGTTATCTCAGTGCCCTCAGAAATAGCAGCGTACATGAGGGAGGTCTAGGGGAGATTCCTTGTGAGTGTGGGAGTACTCGGTGTAGGCTCCTAGAAAACTTACCTCCTGGTGATGATGATTCATTCCATCCACCGATTGTCTCCAGTACCATGTTACTAACTTTCGTACGCAGTAAAACCTTGGCAGCATGAGGTTATTTTCATAGACCACCGGGGACGTGCACTCCCGCGATGGAAGTTGCATGCAGCTTCCACCTTTCTCTGTCTCCGCTACAGTTCACAAACACTGTACAACTTAGACCTACGGGGCATGCGTGCCGGAAGCGCTCACCGGGCCGTCACGGGCTGCGCCAAGTGCGCGAAGCCCGAGGCTGCGGGGGCCGCTACCTGCACCGAGTGCGCTAGCGACTACTTGAAGACAGAGGCCGGCGCAACATCCTGCGTAGAAAGGAACCGGTGCACCGGAGGATTCTTCCCCAACGACGATGTAGACGGCAAAAAGCAGTGCGTTCCTTGCGGTGATGCAGCACATAAAGGCATACCCAATTGCCGGACATGCACAGAAAGCGGAGGCGCTGTAACCTGCGATGCGTGCACAGAAGGAAATACGCCTACCACGGACAAGACGGCGTGCATACCGTGCAGTGTGGATGGGTGCGACAGCTGTAACGAGGAGAACGTCTGCGCAAAGTGTGCTACTGACAAATATCTCACCTCCACGGGTCAGTGTGTAGACGACTGTGAGGCTCTCGAAGGCTATTACAGCGATAAGTCTACTAATAAGTGTGAGAAGTGTAGTCCTGCATGCAAGATGTGTACAAAGACGGCTGATCAATGCTCGAGCTGCCCTGCAAAGAAGGTGCTTCAGTATAGTAGCGAAAGCAACCTAGATTATGGCGGCTCGTGTGTAGATGAATGTAAGGCAGGTATGAATGGCTGTGCAGAGTGCGGCGCAACTATCGGAGAGGCCAAGTATTGCTCCAAATGCAGCGACGCCAAGCAAGCACCACTGAACGGTAACTGCACTGTTAGCGCTAGGGCAGCTGCATCATGCAAGCGAGTGGAGGAAGGCGCATGTAAAGAATGCGAAACAGGATACTTTCTTCTCGAAGGTGGATGCTATCAGACAACGAGACAGCCTGGCATGCAGGTATGTAAGACAGCCAATGGGGGGTCGTGCCAAACCTGTGCGAACGAGTTGGCTGCTAGCAGCGGAGACTGCTCTACTCAGACATGCCATCCTAGCTGTAAGACGTGTAGTGCAGCCAATGATGCTAGCAAATGCAAAGTATGTGCCGCCGGATACTACAAACAAAGCGATGAAAACACCGCTGGAAAATGTGATCCGTGTTCACAGGGTAATGATAAATGTACCTTATGCAGATATTCTACGAAGTTCATATGCCTTGCAAAGGATTCATCTGATGGAGACGGAACCGATACCAAACCCGTTGATCCTCCTTCTAGCAACAAGAGCGGGCTCTCCACGGGCGCCATCGCTGGCATCTCCGTCGCAGCCATCGTCGTCGTCGGAGGGCTCGTCGGCTTCCTCTGCTGGTGGTTCATCTGCAGAGGCAAAGCGTAGATGTACTTAGGTAGTAAATGTGTCGGCTAATATCCATCCGCCCTCCGAGGCCTCGTCGCAGCTCTGCCCTGTAGTATGCGCCAGGGGAGCAGCCGGCCGTCTGGGTGCCGTGTTTGCCAACTGGTTCTCGAGCTCGCGGCTGCCCGGATCCAAGAGGCCCGTGCCGTCTGAGAGTGGCGCGACCGCCGCCCTCTGCCCCAGCCTTCTCCGCCCGGTGTCCTCGACAGGAAGCGGGCGGCCGGGCTAGGGTTCTTGCGCTATCGTTAGCCGCCACTAGATCCTCTCCTGTGCGGTGCACCAGAGCTGGGCCGCCTGCTGTGCACTTAGAGGCCGCACGGATAGCCCGCCCAATCCTGGCCCTCTGAGGGCGGGTGGTTGTGACAGCAGGCAGGGGCTCCCCTCTACTCCTGCAGAGGGACGACCAGGAGCCCGGTGCGGTCATCGGTGCCTGGGCCTGTGTCTCGTGCAGCGCGGGCTGGAGAGCAGACACAGCCCCCGACCAGAGCCCGGCCGCCACAACTGCGATCACCTCATCCACCACCGAAGTAGCTCACTGGAAGCTTAGGGGCACATACAGACACCGCCCCCCGGTCTCCACCAGGAGCTCCTCCAGCCCTCACCGCCCCATACCCCTGCCTCACCAACCAGCCGGCCCGCTACGGGACCCAGGTGACCGCGACTGTGGGAGCGCGGCCCGGGCCACAGCTGACCGGACACCGAGGAGCGGCCAGCGGAGAGCCCGATGGCAGCCCCTGACAGACGGAAGCATCCAAAAAGACGGCGACCCGAGCTTCACCCACCACGAAGGAAGACCAAGGAGAGGCGCCACGGGTAGACCAGAGAGTCCGCGAGAAGGCCAGGGCCCTGGACGCACACACCCACGGAGCGACCGAGGAAGGCGCCGGGCTCCTCGTGTGCCGATAGCGGGGATCCCCTTGCTGCGCCGTCCGCGGCCAGCACTCGTCTCCGGGCACGGCCAAAGGAGCGCGGCTTGTCTGGGAGCTCTCTGGGCCGCATCTAGGCAGGCGCAGCGAGCACAGGGAGGAGACCCGACCTCCTTCCCCGTCTTCTCCTGCTCCCGGAGCTGGGTGGCGCCGGGCGTCGCAACGAGGCGCATGGGGACTCGCTTTAATCGAAAGATTTACTCGAATAGGAGGTAACAAGCAAACACTACTTCCACTAATAACACGATCTAAGATTAAAAATTAATACTTTTAGACAGCTGTTGATGCATGCGTTGGTGGTGCTCGTCGCTCTGGCCACCGCGCCTTCGCGTGGAGGGAAGATGAGCTGCCCCAAAAACCACTACCTGACCGGGAGCATGTGTGTTGAGTGCGCTGCGGCGATAAAGTGGTGCCTGGAGTGCACCGGGGCAGGCGCGTGCACGAGGTGCGCTTCCGGGGCGTATCTCGAGGGAGGGTACTGCAAGCCGTGCGATCCCACCTGTGAGCGCTGCACCGGCCCGGGGAAGTGCACAGCGTGCAGCGAGGCCCACTGCAGAGCACAGGACGGGACGTGCAAGGAGCCCAATGACTTATATCCAGGATGTAGCAAGTGCGTCCATGACACAGGAAAGTGCATGACCTGCGCAGAGGGGTACTTCCACTCGGGCGCGGGATCAGCCCCCTGCACAAAGTGTGCTGATAACTGTCTATCCTGCAAGAGCGCCACTGAGTGCACGAGGGCCGCCTCAGGGTACTATGTTAACCCCTCGACGAAGAGTCCAGCTGCCTGTACCAGTGCTAACTGTGACACTTGCGCAGATGATGGAGCATGCACTGTCTGCAAGCCAGGTTATAGGCTTTCTACGCCATCAACAACGTCACAATCAGCAACATGTGTAAGTTGTACTGGCAATTGCAGCACGTGCGATTCCAGCAAGTGCACTTTCTGCATGCCCGGCTATGCCCTCACTTCTGAAGGCGCCTGCCAAGCATGTGGGAGCAACTGCGAAGTCTGTGCCAATAGCGAATACCAGCTTCCTGGGAAGTGCCTTTCGGCCGGATGCAAGCCAGGATATTACTATCCTTCATACATGACCAGGTGCGTTGAGTGTCCATCTGGCTGTGACAGCTGCTACTTCGATCAAGAACAAACTGTTCCCATTTGTACTCGGTGTAAGGGTTCGATTCAGCCTATTGTAGGACCAAAGATATATGGTATCTGGTGCTCTAATCCCCCATCGATAGACTGCACAAATAAGGGATTCTTAGAGAATGATCTTTGTCTCCCCTGCTATGGTTCGATCGCGGGCTGCATAGAGTGCAGCGATCGCTTTCATTGTACTGAGTGTCTGGATGGATACTATCTGTATGATAATCTCTGTGTTTATTGTGACGACAACTGCCTTACTTGTGAGAACGCCGCAACGAACTGCACTAATTGCGATGAGGGCTTTGTCCTGCAGAATGGAAGGTGCATCGAAGTGGGTTCCGTGATGGAGAACTGTATTAAAGCGAAGAGTGCTTCGGATTCTGCACAGGGTTGCAGTGCATGCAGAGGAGGCTTTTATCTGACCAACGGTATGTGTGAGAAGTGCGTAGAAAATTGCCAAATATGCACTGGAGCGTCACTTTCCGAGTGCAAAACAGGGTTCAATGGCTACCGGTATGATAGTAGCAAAAATACGTTAGAAGAATGTAGGGTCGCCAACTGTGAGATGTGTGTTTCCTCAATAGATCAATGTAGCGTTTGCAAGAAAGGATTCTATCTGTCGTCTGATAATAAAAATTGCATAAAAGGACAAGTAGAAAATTGCAAAGTCTATTCATCTAATGGCTCTTCGTGCAGCGAGTGCCTAGCCGGCTATGGCGTTTCGGCTAATGGAGATCGGTGCTCCCCGTGCTTGGAAGGCTGCAAGGGAGAGTGTACAGACGCTACTTGTGAGTCTGGTGAGTGTGTGCAGGGATACTATTTTAATAGTGACAATACATGCGTTAAATGCCTAAGTGGGTGTGCGTCCTGTGTTATAGATAGTAAGAAAGTGATTTCTTGCGAGCGGTGCACGTCTGGCCAGGTTTTCGCCATCAGCTCAATCATGGGTCTCTACTGCGATAAGCCGGACTTTAACTTCTCCAGCAGGGGTGCAGGACTCATCTCTACGATTGTTATCTTGGGCCTCATCATCGTCGGTTTCATCGTGGCTACTCCGTTCCTCGTCAATCTTGCGAAGAAGCGGGGGGTCCGAGTTAGCAAATTACGCAGCATAAATTCCGGGTCAGAGAGCCACAACGAGTTCCTTCTAGAGGAGCCGGATCTTCTGTGACGGCGCAGATCAATGTCTTCTCCTGTCTGCCTTGCTTGTATGCGTACCCAGTTTCTATCGTGCTGGGACAATACAGCCCTTCTCCTAGTAAACAAGGCAGAAGTATGTATGCTGGTGTCACCACGGTCGTTGACTACCTGGGGGCCGGCGACGGCTGTGAGAGCAGCGGGCATAGGAGTGGCGCATTCCGGGACGTGATTAATCTGTCTTGCCATCGGCCGTGGCACTGTATGTGACTCCGAGGATGATACAGTGTTGATCGCTGAGGTGGTTTCCAGCAAATACGTTCTTAGTCCACTTCCTCGTATCGGGCGGCGTCTCGGACGTCTGGTTCCGACGCCCGGCGCCACCCAGCTCCGGGAGCAGGAGAAGACGGGGAAGGAGGTCGGGTCTCCTCCCTGTGCTCGCTGCGCCTGCCTAGATGCGGCCCAGAGAGCTCCCAGACAAGCCGCGCTCCTTTGGCCGTGCCCGGAGACGAGTGCTGGCCGCGGACGGCGCAGCAAGGGGATCCCCGCTATCGGCACACGAGGAGCCCGGCGCCTTCCTCGGTCGCTCCGTGGGTGTGTGCGTCCAGGGCCCTGGCCTTCTCGCGGACTCTCTGGTCTACCCGTGGCGCCTCTCCTTGGTCTTCCTTCGTGGTGGGTGAAGCTCGGGTCGCCGTCTTTTTGGATGCTTCCGTCTGTCAGGGGCTGCCATCGGGCTCTCCGCTGGCCGCTCCTCGGTGTCCGGTCAGCTGTGGCCCGGGCCGCGCTCCCACAGTCGCGGTCACCTGGGTCCCGTAGCGGGCCGGCTGGTTGGTGAGGCAGGGGTATGGGGCGGTGAGGGCTGGAGGAGCTCCTGGTGGAGACCGGGGGGCGGTGTCTGTATGTGCCCCTAAGCTTCCAGTGAGCTACTTCGGTGGTGGATGAGGTGATCGCAGTTGTGGCGGCCGGGCTCTGGTCGGGGGCTGTGTCTGCTCTCCAGCCCGCGCTGCACGAGACACAGGCCCAGGCACCGATGACCGCACCGGGCTCCTGGTCGTCCCTCTGCAGGAGTAGAGGGGAGCCCCTGCCTGCTGTCACAACCACCCGCCCTCAGAGGGCCAGGATTGGGCGGGCTATCCGTGCGGCCTCTAAGTGCACAGCAGGCGGCCCAGCTCTGGTGCACCGCACAGGAGAGGATCTAGTGGCGGCTAACGATAGCGCAAGAACCCTAGCCCGGCCGCCCGCTTCCTGTCGAGGACACCGGGCGGAGAAGGCTGGGGCAGAGGGCGGCGGTCGCGCCACTCTCAGACGGCACGGGCCTCTTGGATCCGGGCAGCCGCGAGCTCGAGAACCAGTTGGCAAACACGGCACCCAGACGGCCGGCTGCTCCCCTGGCGCATACTGCAGGGCAGAGCTGCGACGAGGCCTCGGAGGGCGGATGGATATTAGCCGACACATTTACTACCTAAGTACATCTACGCTTTGCCTCTGCAGATGAACCACCAGCAGAGGAAGCCGACGAGCCCTCCGACGACGACGATGGCTGCGACGGAGATGCCAGCGATGGCGCCCGTGGAGAGCCCGCTCTTGTTGCTAGAAGGAGGATCAACGGGTTTGGTATCGGTTCCGTCTCCATCAGATGAATCCTTTGCAAGGCATATGAACTTCGTAGAATATCTGCATAAGGTACATTTATCATTACCCTGTGAACACGGATCACATTTTCCAGCGGTGTTTTCATCGCTTTGTTTGTAGTATCCGGCGGCACATACTTTGCATTTGCTAGCATCATTGGCTGCACTACACGTCTTACAGCTAGGATGGCATGTCTGAGTAGAGCAGTCTCCGCTGCTAGCAGCCAACTCGTTCGCACAGGTTTGGCACGACCCCCCATTGGCTGTCTTACATACCTGCATGCCAGGCTGTCTCGTTGTCTGATAGCATCCACCTTCGAGAAGAAAGTATCCTGTTTCGCATTCTTTACATGCGCCTTCCTCCACTCGCTTGCATGATGCAGCTGCCCTAGCGCTAACAGTGCAGTTACCGTTCAGTGGTGCTTGCTTGGCGTCGCTGCATTTGGAGCAATACTTGGCCTCTCCGATAGTTGCGCCGCACTCTGCACAGCCATTCATACCTGCCTTACATTCATCTACACACGAGCCGCCATAATCTAGGTTGCTTTCGCTACTATACTGAAGCACCTTCTTTGCAGGGCAGCTCGAGCATTGATCAGCCGTCTTTGTACACATCTTGCATGCAGGACTACACTTCTCACACTTATTAGTAGACTTATCGCTGTAATAGCCTTCGAGAGCCTCACAGTCGTCTACACACTGACCCGTGGAGGTGAGATATTTGTCAGTAGCACACTTTGCGCAGACGTTCTCCTCGTTACAGCTGTCGCACCCATCCACACTGCACGGTATGCACGCCGTCTTGTCCGTGGTAGGCGTATTTCCTTCTGTGCACGCATCGCAGGTTACAGCGCCTCCGCTTTCTGTGCATGTCCGGCAATTGGGTATGCCTTTATGTGCTGCATCACCGCAAGGAACGCACTGCTTTTTGCCGTCTACATCGTCGTTGGGGAAGAATCCTCCGGTGCACCGGTTCCTTTCTACGCAGGATGTTGCGCCGGCCTCTGTCTTCAAGTAGTCGCTAGCGCACTCGGTGCAGGTAGCGGCCCCCGCAGCCTCGGGCTTCGCGCACTTGGCGCAGCCCGTGACGCCCTTCCAGTCACCAGAGCCTGTAGCAGCGTCTCCACATGACACACACTTGCCCACTTGTCCATCCTCTGCTCCCAGGAAGTGCGTCTCAACTGTACACGACTTGCAAGCTGCTTCCGCAGCGCTTGTACAGGAGAGGCAATTTGGCGAACAGGTCGTGCACTTCTTTTGATTCCCGCTGCCAGGGTCTTCCACGAAAAAGCCCTTTGTCGTGGGACACTCAGACTCGGCGATGCACGTCGTTTCATCCGCATCTGTCTTGACGATATTATTGCTCGCACACTTCGTGCACGTCGCTGTGGCGGTTCCAGTATTGTCAGTTATCTGCTGCGGCGCGGTGCATGTCTCACAACCAGCCACGCCGTTGTACGCTTTGTCAGTACTATCGTCTGGCTGGTACCTCATCCCCGAGGTGTCACCGCACGCCACAATAGACTGATGAGATGCATCTGTATCTGGAGGGACGAAGTATTTTCCAGAGTCGTTGGGGGCTGTACAGACGCCGGCATTGTTAGTACTTTTGCACATGCTCTGTCCTGGTTCATTGGTTGTCTCATAGCATCCGCCTTTGTACATGAAGGAATCGCCGTCACATTCGGTGCATTTTCCGCCTGCGTGTGCCTTGCATATTGCTGTATTAGACGATGCATCTGCGCACTGGCCGTTTACAGGAGCCTCAGTAGAAACAGCACATTCACTGCAATATTGCGTGCCTCCGATGTCAATGCATTTGCCAGTCTTGCACTTAGTGGCTTCAGTTCCCTCCTGGCACGCTGACAGTGCAATTGCAAGTGTCAAGGTTATTTTTAGTAACATTGATAGATGGACAGCCAAGCTCTAATACATCGTACAGCGTGCATCCTGTGATGCTACGCGCCTGTCGTTGTGCTTGATAGTACAGGTTATTGACATATTCTGTAGTTGCGGGTAAGTCGACAACTTAGGCAGGGATACCAGAGAAGGCATATACAAAGGGGGACTTCATATCGAGCAACATCATGCCGCAAAGAGTATTTATGGACAATCGTTGCTTTTTTGTCATAGTCATTATATTAGAAGTGAAGGCAAAGGAAGGATGTAGTATTCAGAATGGCAAGTGTGTCTAAGACAATTCATTTAACCAGTAGCAGATAAAGCTACCTTACCGAAACAAAGTAAACCCATTAAAAAGTTTTATGAGTGGCAGCCAATATGCTCACAATGTCCTTGTTCAGCCTTCTGCAATACTCCAAGCTATATGTTGCCGCCTTACAGATGGCAGCGTGCCCAAGAATTTAGTACTTCTTCGATCTGGTTTACTGGAGGTTTATTTAATAGAAGGAGAAAATCGGAGTACAAAGCTGAAACTTATTACGTCTTATCAATTACCTCCATATATGAGAAAGATCTCTCGCCTTTTGGATCTCCAGACTCATCGTGATTTGATTGTTGTCTCTTCTGAAACAGAGCTTCTTATTTTGGATCATGATGCTGTTCTAAAGGAAGTCTTTATTAGGAGTCGACGTAAAATCGATTTTCCAGGTCGAATACAGTTGTTGGAGTCTCCAGATCAAAAGTTTGTAGTCTGTTGGAGTTCGACAGGAATTATTTCTCTATACTCAGCCAAAGATTCGGCCCCCTTTACAGTTCTACGTGGTCTACCGGCTATCCATGAGTTGGTCGACGTGTCCATTGCAGTTTCTGCGGATACTGCAAAGCTTGCGGATCTTGGCCTTTCTGCGACAACCTTTTTCTTTGCCATTTTGTGGGCAGATTCAGCTCATGACATGTACGTCCAAATATTTGCTCTTTCCGATCCTAGTTCCTCCCAAGCTTCTGTGCTAAAAGAGATCACGAGAAAGATTTCAATTCAGTCACAGTATTGCTTTGTACGGCCCTTTGGTCGCGAAGACTTCATAGTTGTTGGTCCAAGCTCTCTCTTTGTTTTATCCACAAAAGCCACAGATGTAACTCCCATTTTGCATCCTTGTGCATCTCCAACAAGCCTCTCTAATCCTTGCATGTTAGTGGATGAGCCTCCTCGGTCTTTATTTCTGCATGACAGATCAGGCCTTTTACTGGAGATACTACTTGTTGATGACTCCAAACGACAGACAGCACAGACACCGCCTCTTGTTATACGTTATTGGGGCCTTGTTTCCTCGTCAGTGTACAGCGTACTCATCAGATCCGACGTACTTTTCCTTTGCAGTTATAGTGGTCCGTCACTACTACTTTACGTTGATTGGAATAAGTGCAAACATTTTTCTTTTTCACTTAAAGACACACTTGGTGTTTCCGATAGTTTGGCTACGGTTAACAGAACTATTGGTCGAGAGAATCATTGCGAGCTGGGGGATGAGACTGTTCCAGAAGAATCAGGAAGTACAGGCCACCAAGCAGAGCCCATTGAATCACGGACATTTCAGCATCTTTCATCGAATATTTTGGCAAGTAATTCACAGCTTAAATGCGGCACACCTTTGATTCTGGCGCAGATAACCCATAAGGGACCAATAGTTGATATTTGCTACGTGTCTGTTCGTGCTACCGAACCTTTTGAATACACCTACCTCCGCCTTGAAACACCGCTTTTTTCTTCTGATTGGTCCCCGAGTACGGACATTGATTACTTTGTTCGTCTAATGGGATCTACACTTGGATCCCTTGACAATAGTATACGAAGAAAGCGTCCATATGCTTCTCTCTCATCTTGTTCTAGACAACGCACCTTTCAAATTAATACTTCGGCAGATAATACTTCTCTCAATAGCCTGGATGATCTAATGCAGTGGGCCTTTCGGCAAACAAAGTATTCTAGAGTCGTACAATCGAAAGTTCAAGCGTACAATACACTTGCCAATATAGCTCTTTCTGCCGAGTCGGCAATTTGCACTATCAGTGGGTCTGATAATTCCGGATCGATCAACGTTTATCAGAGACAGTTTTCTCATAAACTTAGCTCTCCAATTTACTTGCCTGGAGTTTTATCTATTACAAAGTTCTCTTCAAATACGCTTCTTTTACGGATACATAATCAAGAGTGTGGAAAGTTTGGCTCTGTTATTCTCCAGTATTTGTATGATAATAAGCTCAGGCTCAAACTGTTTAATCGAGCACCTCTGCCACTCAGTTTATACGATTTTGAATCATATCCAATTTGTGCCTGTAGTAATCCACCCGACCTTCAAAAAGTGACCTCGTCTACTTTTGTTCTTATGAGATCTGTATCTAGCCTTTTTGTTCTCGAGCTAGATATAGATTCCGATAAGCTGCTCACTGTGGTCTATTCCACTACTATTAAGGACTTTCTTTCTGGATCACCATCGTGTTTTACCAAAGAGGAGGCCTCCACATTTAACCAGCTGCCTCAAACGTATTTTGATACAGTTACTATTACTGCTTTGGCGGTGTCGCTTAATGGACGTAATATTGCAATCGCTCTCTCTAACGGAGCAATTATTACATCTCGATTTACCTTGAAAGATCACATGTTGGAGGCCATTAGATACAAAAAGTTTTCTATCTCTGATGCCTTTCTTCATCACAGTGGTCAGGTCACATTTACTATATACTCCATTGCTGTATCTGATGAAGGCTGTGTTTCCGTGTGCTGTTTGGGTGTCCCTTACGTTTTTTTGTTGGACATGGATTTGCGGCACATACTAGACTATCCATCCGGAGACATTCTTTATGTTCCCCCGCGCAACGCTCATTCTTCGCCTGGGCCCCATACCAGTCGCTCCAGCACAGACGAAAATGCCAGATGTATCCTAGAGGATAGCACTCTTTCTAGTATACTTGCAGGATCATCTGTTCAATCGGTAGATGATATTTCCCTTTTAGTGCAGCTCAAGTCAGGGGATCTCCAAGGTCCCATGGGTGAATCTGAGTGCACAGACGTTCGATTTGCGGCTTGTCCTTACTCTCATAGTGCTGCTCTTAAACTATCAACTCCATCCGAGCTTAGATTTATAGGCCCAAACTGCTTGGTTATGCTTTCCCTTGAAGGTACAGTGCATGTATATGTAATAGGAAAAGGTTGCACAGGTAAGCAAGTCTATTTTGTTTGTGACAAAATGTACACGTACAGATTTTCTTGTGGAGAGGTTGTATATTTATCAGTTATTAAGTCAATAGGATCTTCAGCTAACAGCCTCCATTCGGACGATGCAGAGCTGTATCTTTCTTCTAAGTCGAGAAATGCTGTGATGCATATTTCTTTGAATCGACAGCCGGAGAGATCTCTCGGACCGAAACCTTATCCTTCAGACAGAACTGAAACCGAGAAGCGCGTGTCTGGTTGTACAAGAAGTCCCCTTTCATTTGTGAGTGAGAAAGTGGACATTCTCGTCGAGATATTTAGCTGCATTGATAGGTTTTCTATTATCTTTCCCCTTATGCAAATGAAAGCAGTTCAATCTCACATTAAGCCCTTTGATCGGGCACAGCTAGAGAATCAACAAAACGAGCAGAAGTGTAACTTACAGTGCACGTGTATGGATACTTACATCGTTTATAACCCCGACAAACAGATGCTCTCACTAGCGCATAGATCCCCGTCGACCATCATTTGCTCAAGTGCTCCGTTGCCAGGACTCCCAAGAAGGCTCGCCCATATTGTCTACCACGGAATGCTGTGCGTAGGGTTCCACTCTCTACGCCCTCTATCTTCGGGCGGAGGAACCAACCAGTCGACTACTTGCGGGGGAATCAACAAGACCGCATCAGTTGTCAATCTGATGACAGGAGAGGTCGGAGAAGGAGCAGACGAGCCGGACATCTCTGCTCTCCAAGAGGGCCCGGTAGAGCATTACTCCTACAGCAACGTAACCAGGACCTTCGACGTACTAGCCACAGGGAATCCCGGATACCCCGCCCCCACGAGCACTATTCCAGAAGCCCTGATGCACCAGAACTCGTACGCTGCATTGGGATTTTTCACGTACAACTTGCGCCCGGTCTTCACGGTGCAGCTTCCCGACAACGCCGTCATCAGCGGATTACAGTACATGCCGCTGCGCAGCGACAGGCTTCCGTTTATTGTTGTGAGTTATAACCTTCCGTCTGCCGAGCAGGCCGACGCCGAGGACGGATTCGTAGCAGTCTACAGCATGAAGATCTCGTACTCTCCGAAGGAGGAGTATGCGGTAGAGCTTGTTGCGAACTTTCTGTTCAGCAACAACACCGTGTGCGACATCGCACCCTACACAAACCACCGCGTAGCTGTCTCGCTGCGAACCGCCGTAATCATCCTTGCCTTGGTAACAGACAAAGACCTGGCCCAAGAGGACGTTACGAGGGACACGCACGGGCTTCACTTTGGCCAATCCATAGGGAAGCCGTTTATGAGCACGGAGTACCAGCTGCTGGAGGTGTACGGCTGCACCGGGCCTGCGCTGCTTCTGAAGCTAGGCACGGCGTACTCCCAAGTGACTATACTGGATATGCTCAAGGGCGTGACGCTCATGAGCGACGGGCTAAGGACTGCGCACACTACTCTGGAGCAGCCCCGCCTGGTAATCCAGTCACAGCTCTTGCAGCGGATGATCCCGGCGTGCATCTATCAGATAGGCGTCGACGGACCGATACTGGTTGGGGATCGCGCAGGGTACATACACATCATCAAACTGCACAGCTCGCAGGGGCTGAAGACTGTCGCATCCCATTACGTCGGGGAACAGGTTGTCTGCTTCGGCCCCGCGCCAGGCCATCGAAGGGAGAGCAGCGCCGTCGCGACGAGCAGAAGCCACGCGTCTGGTCGGCAGCTCATTGAGCCGTATCCTCCCATACTATACGCGACGATAGGTGGCCAAATAGGAGTCATCATAAAGGTCACCGAGCAGTGCTCGGCAATGCTTTGCCTAGCAGAAAGCGCCATGCAGCAGAAGGGCCGAGCTCGCCGGGATCCAGACGCCCTCATAGATCTGGACACCCTGGAGCGATACAGACACCTCGACGAGGATGAAAAGCAGCTCGTGGTAGCCGGCCTTCTTTCAGCGAAATTCGACGGGCTCACCGCAGACATCCTCGCGAGCACCATTGGAGAAGTCGCAAGGTTCGCGGCCCCCTGGTGATGCAAGCGGGTCCGGCTGCATACACAGCGCACGCCGGCCGCATCTGAGAGGCGGGAAGTGAATTTAAAATCGAATGGACCTTTACACTATCTGGATAATAAAACATGCCTGCAGTGGTGTCTTCTGTGGAGGAATGGTTTGAGGCCATCCAGGCCGGCCAGGTCGAGCTGATCCGCAACCACGCAGCAGAGTACGCCAAGTCCGTCAACGGTGACGGCGAGACGGGCCTGATGATCGCCGCGCGCGAAGGGAACGTGGAGCTTGTCAAGATCCTCGGCTTCTTCGAGAACGGCATGGTCAACGGCGAGGGGAAGACCGCCATCATGATCGCCGCCGAGGCCAACAAGGGCGACGTCTGCAAGCGCCTCGTCGCCTATGAGGTCAACACCACCTACGGCGACTTCCAGATGACGCCCCTCATGCTCGCCGCCGAGCACGGGTCGACCGCGGCGGTCAGCAACCTGCTCCCCTACCTCAAGGCCAAGACAGACGCGCGCGGGCGCACCGCCCTGATGTACGCGGCGGCGGCCGGCCACACGGACGTGGTGAAGCTCCTCGTGGTCCGCGAGAAGGAGATCGTCTCGTACGACCACAAGACGGCGTTCGTGCTCGCGGCCGAGAACGGGCACACCGACATCGTCCAGTGCCTCGCGTCCTATGAGGCGAACCTGATTCCGGAGTTCACCCGCCCCTCGCTCATGAACTTCTCCTCGTCCCAGGTCGGAAACCCCGCCCTCGACCTCTCCCTGTCATTCTCTCTGATCGACGCGCACCGCTTCCCCGGCGGACAGGCTGACTCCCTCACGCAGACCAAGACGCAGCTCGAGCACGAGCTCGAGTCCAAGATCATGCAACTCGAGCTGAAGCTGGCCTCGCTGCACGACGAGTCGTCGATCGTCATCGGCCAAAACGTCTCCCTGCACGGCCAGGTCAAGAACATGGAGGAGAACATCACCACGCTGCGCATCGAAATCAGCAGGCTCCAGTCCGAGACGGCCGACAAGGACGCCATCATCAGCGACCTCAAGGAGCGTCTCTCCGACATGGAGGGAATGCTCAGCGCCGGCGGGTCTGGTGAGGACGTCGACGGCCTCAAGGACAAGATCAGGGCGCTCCAGTCCGAGCTCGCGGAGAAGGAGAGGGACATCCGCGCCCTCAACGAGCGCCTGACCGCCGTCCCGTCGCCCACGGGAGACGCGGCCCTCCTCGCAGACTACGAAAACAAGATCAGCGCCCTCCGGGAGGAGCTGGAGGCGCGCGAGTCCGACCTCTCGGGGCTCCGGCCCATCGTCGAGAAGACCAGGGCCTTCGAGGACGAACTCGCAGGCCTCCGGTCCATGCTCGATGAGCGCGACGCACGCATTGCCGAGCTGGAACAGGCAGCCGCCAGCCAGGACGAGGCGTACGCCACGCAGATTCTCGAGGAGGAGGTCGAGAGCCTCCGCCAGGCCCTCCTCGCCAAGGACGGGGAGCTCGAGGCCCTCCAGAGCCGCCTCGAGGAGACCCTGGCCAGGGGAGGCGAGGCGGCGGACTTCGACGCCATCATCGCCGCCAAGAACTCGGAGATCGCCCGCCTCCAGGACCTCGTCATGCGCGCAGAGAGCGCCCAGAGGTCGTCTGCCGAGGGCGATAAACGCGTGGCCCAGCTCGAGGCGCAGATCGCAGGGCTGGAGAGGCTCCTCGCCGACGCGCAGGGCGGCGACGACGAGAGGGTCAAGGAGCTCAACGAGCAGATCGCAGACCTCCAGTTCGAGCTCGCCAACGCGAAGCAGGACATCGACGAGCGCGACGACGAGATCGAGCTCCTCCGCGACCGCATCCAGGAGGAGATGAAGAACAGCGCGGCTCTCCAGGAAAGGGTGGACGCCCTGGAGGCAGACGCCACGCGGGGAGCAGACGCTGCAGAGTACCTTGCACGCATCGAGGAGCTCCAGCAGCAGGTCAAGGAGCTCAGCGGTAGGTCGCGCGACGCCCCCGCAGACGAGACGGCCATCCGCGCCCTCGAGGAGAAGATCAGGGCGCTGACCGATGAGATCGAGGCGCGCGATAACCAGATCGCAGAGCTCAAGGAGCTCGTCGACGGCGCGCCCGCCCAGCCGGTCGAGGCCGACCCGGCGCAGCTCACCGCGTTGGAGGAGGAGAACGGCCGACTCAAAGACGAGCTCCAGGCCCTCAATGACGCGCTTGAGGCCCTCAGGAAGAGCGGTGCAGACGAGGCCAGCGGACTCCGCGGCCAGGTCGCCCACCTCAACAAGGAGGTCTCTGACCTCAAGGAGGCGCTCGCCAACGCCCGGGCGAGCGGAGACGCAAGCGACGTGGAGAAACTTGTCGAGCTCCAGGAGCAGCTGGAGGACGCGCAGGAGCAGCTCCTCTCGCTCAAGGACAGGTACGACTGCGCGGTGGCCGAGATGGAGGACATGCGGAGGGAGCTCGAGCAGAAACCAGTGGGTTCGACGGTCTACACCGAGGAGCCCGGCGCATCCTCCGAGGACCTCGACAGGCTCAAGGAGGAACTCGACGCGCTCAGGGAGGAGGTCCAGGTCCTCAACGAGGAGCTCGAGGTCATGCACGGCCAGAACCGCGAGCAGAAGGACGAGCTCAACAGGCTCAACGGCGCCCTGGACGCGAAGGAGAGCCTCATCGCGGACCTCAAGGCCCAGCTTGACAGCACCGTGCCCCAAGACGACGCGCGCATCAAGATCCTCGAGGATGAGATCGCGGACCTCCGGGGCACCGTTGCCGCGCGCGACGACGCAATCCGAGGACTTGAAGAGAAGACCGCGCGACTCGCCGAGCTCGAGCAGCTCGCTGCAGACAAGGGCAAGGAGGTCGCCGACAAGGAGCACAGCCTCCGCCGCCTCGAGGACGAGGTGAGGCAGCTCAACGACGCCCTCTGCGAGCTCCGCGAGAAGCCGCTCAGCGTGGCGCCGTCCGACCAGTCCGGTGCGGAGTACGTCGACGCCCAGACGGAGATCAGCGACGTCGACCCCGAGGAGCAGGCCAAGGTCTCGAGCATCCTCGACTTCGACGACGGCCTGGTCCAGAAGGTCGACGAGCTGCAGGCCCTCGTCAACGCCCTCACCGGCGAGAACGACCACTACAAGGGTGAGCACGCGCGGATCATGGCGGAGATGGATGCGCTCAAGGAGGACCTGCGCAACGGCAAGCTGAGGAGCGACTCCCTGGAGGGCGACAAGGAGCGGCTCATGAAGCAGGTCCGGGACCTGACAGACCTGGTGGAGAGCCTGCGCAAGGACCTCGGCGCCCCACAGGACCAGGGCGAGGTCGCGGCCCTGCGCCAGGAGGTTGCCGACCTTCGCAGCCGCGTCGACGAGCTGACCGACGCGGCGAGAGGCAAGGACGAGACCATCGAGCAACTCGAGAAGGAGCTTGCCATTGTCCGCGCCAGCGTCGAGAACACCGAGCGGCTTAGCGAGCTCCTCGCCGAGGTCGAGGGCTACAAGACCAAACTCGGCGAGAGCAAGGAGATGGTCGACAGCCTCCTCGCCCAGCTCGCCAGCAAGGACGCCGAGCTCGCGGGCGCGACGACAGGCCTCAGAGCCGTCACCGATGACGACGGCGCGGAGCTTGCGAAGGCTCGGGTTGCCTCCCTCGAGAACGAGGTGGCAGAGCTCCGCGGGCAGCTCAGCGCCAAGCTCGCCGAGATCGACGCCGTCCACAAGAACCTCGTCGACAGCGACGCCGAGGCCGCGCGCCTCCGCGAGGAGCTGGGCGGACTCCGGGTCCAGCTCGAGACCGCCCAGGTGCCCGAGGACACCGAGCGCGTCCGGATGCTCGAGGACCAGCTCCAGGACGCGCGCAAGGAGCTTGCAGAGCTGCGCGCCGCGCTCGAGGCCAAGGAGATGGAGACGGAGGGGCTCCGGGCCGAGCTTGCGACTGCGGACCCCGAGCTCGCAAACAAGCTCGAGGCCAGCGAGGCCACCGTGCGCGAGCTCAGGGAGAGCGCCGAGGCCCTCCAGGACAAGCTCCACGCTCTCAGCGACTCCAGGGCAGCAGACGGCGACCTCCAGAAGCTCGTCGAGCAGCTCGAGAAGGACCTCAGCGGAGCCAAGGAGCTTGTGGCGGAGCGGGACGCCACCATCGACGAGCTCAAGCAGAGGCTCCGCGACACCGAGGAGTACGACGACCTCAAGGAGAGGATCGCAGAGCTCGATGACGAGATCGCGGTCCTCAACGACGGGCTCAAGGACAAGGACGCCGAGATCGCCGAGCTGCGCGAACAGCTGGAGGCCCAGCCCACCGCGACCACCGTCTATCCGGAGTCCGGCGAGGAGGTCGGGGATGCTGCGGCCCTCCGGGAGGTCCAGGACGAGAACGCAGCGCTGAAGGACGAACTCGAGGCCAAGCGGTCCCTCATCGACGAGCTCCAGGACGAGATCGACGGCCTCAAGCAGCAGTGCAGCGACCTCAAGGACGAGATGATCAAGCTGGACAGCGCCAACAACGACAAGATCACCGCTCTCCAGTGCTCCCTGGACGAGAGCAGGAAGCAGATCGCGGATCTCCAGGAGGAGGTCGAGGTGCTCAAGAACACGGCGAACGACATCGACCCGGCCGTCGTCGAGAGCCTGCAGGAGGAGCTCAGGAAGCTCCAGGAGGAGCTCGACGACCGCGAGAACACCATCACGGAGCTCCAGGGCCTTCTCGACGACCAGGAGGGCAAGAATGCGGAGGTCAGCGCCCAGATCGAGGCCCTGAACAGGGAGCTGGAGGAGGCCCGCGACGCCAACCTCCACTCCGCAAACGACGAGCGCACCATGGCGCTCGAGGCAGAGATCGCCTCGCTGCAGGAGTCGCTCGACAAGGCCAACGAGGACCTTGCGCAGAAGACGGACGAGTGCGGCAAGGCCATCAGCGAGACGGGCAACCTCCGGAAGGCCGTCGAGTACTACAAGAAGCTTGTGGACGACATCCGCGCCGGCATCGTCGTCCTCGACGACAACCTCTCGGCCCTGGACCTCCAGTAGGCCGCTAGTGAACTCTGCGTTTTGCGTGCGGGCCCCTGTTACCCGTCATGATAAAGTTTGAATTTCATTTTAAAGGGCGAGTGTTTCAGTAAATATATGGCTCCGCCTAGCGTGGGAACATGGTTTGCTGCGGTCGACCAGGGCGACATAGCGACTATTCGTGCGGCGGCGAGCGAGTGTGCGTCTCTGCGTGATGAGAATGGAGAGACTGCCCTTATGCGCGCTGTTCGTAGCGACAATTACGATGCTGTAAAGGTTCTGCTTCATAATGGTAGTGGGTTTACGAATTCTGATGGGCTTACCGCTCTTATGATCGCTGCGATCGTTAATAAGGCCAGGTGCTGCCGTGCGCTGGTAGCTAAGGAGTCGCATCTGATCCTTCCAGATGGGCGCACCCCTCTTATGCTTGCTGCACAGAATGGCTCTCTGGATGCAGCAAAAGCCCTTATGCCTTACTACGTCACCAAAGTAGATAGTCGTGGACGCACAGCTCTTATGTATGCGGCCGCACGCGGAGATCTTTCTATCGTGGAAATCTTGCACGCTCGCGAGTGTAAGTTTTCCTCTTCGGAGCATGAGACTGCCCTTTCTATTGCAATCATGCATCACCATCATGATGTGGTGGAGTTTCTACGATCATCAGAAGAGGACACAATGGCGATGCTATCTGAAAGCGCACGCCTTAGTATGTCTCGCCGCACAGATCTAGATGCCTCACTGGTACCGTCGAATCTTCTCAACCACTCTACTGCGTCTCAGGATTCAAGCACTTCTGACTTGATTATGAGCCAGGCTGACCTCTCTGAACGCCTGGAGACAACAAAGGCCATTGCACTTTCTGAACTTAACACAATGAATTTGGAACTGAAGACACGAATAGGAAAGCTTCATGAGGATGCATCCGAACTTATGAGTCGTAATGCTAATTTGCAAGTGGAAAACAAGCGTCTTCATGAGCGTATCCAGGAGCTTCTCCGTCACAATCAGGAGCTCAAATTGGAGCTCGATGATGAGCGAAGATGCCACCAAGATACGGCGGAGCAGGTAAAAGAGTTGACTGACATGACGCAGACGTTGCGCGACTTGCAGTCGAATAATATGCTTTCTGAGTCTCAAGCCGATTTTGGCCAGAGATACGGCGCCCTAGAGCTATCGATTGCTCCCGATCCCCCTGGCGCACCCACAGAATCTTTGGAGAAGAATGATGAGATTGCCGCACTAAAAATGAAAATTGCTGCGCTTCCAGCTCACGATTCATCTGAGCTTTCCGAGAGACTTGCCAGGGAAGTAGAGGAAAAGGATAGGATCATTGATGATCTGAAGAAGCAGCTTTCTGAGCAGATTGATGCTTACAAGACGCTTAACGCCACCATTGAAGAGTTGCGCGGTCGGATTTGTTCAGCTGATAATCAATTTTCGCCATCAGATAAGATAGAAACAGGAGCAGATGAGCATAGCATGACTAAAGAGGCTCACTCTCAAAGCCCGACAGACCCAAATGTTCGCATTCACGACCTTGAAAGCAAATTGCAGAGTCAGTCTAATGATGCAGATAAGTTCATGTGGACAGAAGAAAGAGAGAATCTTGCTGGACTACTTACTGCCCTGTCTGCTGAGAGAGACAATCTCCAGGAGGAGAACGAAATGCTTCGCAATCGCGTCCAGATCCTTGAAGCAGAAGCAGAAGCTCAAGAACAGGAAGTTAAGGAACTACGCCACCAAATTCACGACCAGAAGTCCAAATTGCGGGAGCTTGCCGAGGAGCTTGATGAGTGCAGGGCCCTAAATGAAGACCTGCAAAAGTCTGTCAATGGGGAGCCTGCTGGTGATGAAGGCAGGATTGCAGCCCTTGAAAGCCGAAACGAAGAGTTGCTTAGCCAGCTTGTAGCGCGTACGGCTGAGGTAGATGCACTAAAGAATGAACTCACTACACAAGTTGAACTGGTGCATGACCGTATTTCATGCCTTGAAGCGGATAATGCAGAGCTTCATAGATGTGTATCACACCTTGATGATGTTAAGAATGCATATGAGCAAGAGCTCAAAGAACTCAGAGAAGTGTCTCTGGCTGCTGCTGCCGATCGCGCAGAGCACGAGGAGGAGGTCGCCCTCTTCGAGGCCGAGGTCAAGAACCTCCACAACGTCAACCGCCTCCAGGCGCACGAGATCCACGCCCTCCAAAGAGAGATCGACGGCCTGACTAGTGCCAACGACGACTTGCGCGCATCTGTGTCGGGCGCCCCGAGCGGAGACGACGCGCGCGTCTACGCCCTCGAAGAGCGCCTCTCTGCTCTCCAGAAGGAGGCTGCATTCAAGACCCAGGAGATCGCAGACCTCCAGAGGACCGTGGGCGAGCTGGGCGACTCGTCGTTCCTGCTGGAGCGCATGAAGGAAGAGGCGGCCCGCCACGAAAAGGAGATAGCCAAGCTCCGCGACAGGCTTGCGGCGCGCGACCAGGACGTCCAGGACCTGGAGCAGGAGTGCGCCGGGGCGAGGGCCCGCATTCGCGCGCTAGAAGCAGTATCTGATACTACAGATTCTGATGCATCTCACCTTATGACAACTAGTCAATCACGAGATAAGCCTTTGGCTGTCAATGTTTCTGAGGTTGAATTTTTAGAATTGAAGAATCAACTTGAATGTCTCAAAACAGAGAAGGCTGAATTAGAGTATACTCTCGATAATGCCTTGCTTACTATAAATTCACTTAAACAAACGGGGGATCTAGATGCGCTAAAAGACCAAAATGAAAGACTACGCGAGGAAGCTGATCGTTTACGTGATTTACTTGACACTAAAGAAGATGATTATCCTATAGCGATTTTGGAGGAAAAACTGAAAGAAACTAGAGCACAACTTGATGAAGCTAATCATAGGTTGCTGGAATTGCAGGAGAGCGTACAGGACGGGTCTACTCGTGATACTACTCATAGTCAAGACTTCCAAGAGTTGGAACAAGAAAACATTGAGGCGAAACTTCGCATTCGGACTCTGGAAGACGCTGTTGCACATCTGCAGGACAAATTAAATAGCAACATTTCTAACGATAAATCTCTCTCTGAAGAAAAAGAACCTCGTGATTCTTTGTCCGCTGAGCAATCCAATTTCATTACTTCTTTAGAGGATCACATTGCCAAGCTCCAATTTGAATTAGCATGTGTTGCAGAAGCCTTAGAAGAATCACAGAATAAATGTGATCTATATGAACGTCAATTGAACTCGTTCACTGCAGGTGATTTCTCACCGTCGACCAAACAACCAGCGGATTCTGAGACTGATATTCAAATGCTTATACAGTCTAATGAGTATTATTCGGCTCAGCTAAAGCTGAAGAGCGATGAGGTAGCATCATTACAACATCAATTAGATGATTTACTGTCTAACAATAGTCCTTCTTTGAATGAAAAATTAACTGCTATGCAGCTTACTCTTCAAAGAAAAGATGAGGATATTGCTCTTCTTAGAGGTGAAATTTCCGAATTGAAGGCCCACATTGAGAGCTCGATACTGCCATCAGCCCAGGACTTAGAAGAAACTTTGGAGAATCGCCGCGCACTGATCCAGGTATTGGATGATGAAATTAAGGACAAAAGGAGAGATTTGAAAGATTTAGAATTACAAATTGAGGATATCAAGGCTCGTCAGCCTATGGATCCGAATGATGATTCCTTAAAACGTATTACCGAGTTAGAAGATAATCTTCAACTTAGGGAACTAGAACTGCAACAACTACGTGATCAAGCCGCTGAAGATAATGTGATTCCTCTGATTACACTAGAACCATCAGGCAACGCAACTATTTTGCCTAGTGACGGAACCATTCTAGAAAACGAGCGTCAGCTACTTTGCAAACGTGTTGCAGATCTTGAAAGAGATATCAAGCTACTTGCGGAGACAACTGTTGATCGCGCAGAGCACGAGGAGGAGGTCGCCCTCTTCGAGGCCGAGGTCAAGAACCTCCACAACGTCAACCGCCTCCAGGCGCACGAGATCCACGCCCTCCAAAGAGAGATCGACGGCCTGACTAGTGCCAACGACGACTTGCGCGCATCTGTGTCGGGCGCCCCGAGCGGAGACGACGCGCGCGTCTACGCCCTCGAAGAGCGCCTCTCTGCTCTCCAGAAGGAGGCTGCATTCAAGACCCAGGAGATCGCAGACCTCCAGAGGACCGTGGGCGAGCTGGGCGACTCGTCGTTCCTGCTGGAGCGCATGAAGGAAGAGGCGGCCCGCCACGAAAAGGAGATAGCCAAGCTCCGCGACAGGCTTGCGGCGCGCGACCAGGACGTCCAGGACCTGGAGCAGGAGTGCGCCGGGGCGAGGGCCCGCATTCGCGCACTGGAGGAGGAGGTCCCTGACTCACAAGTTCAAGACCTTACTGCAGAGTTAGAAGCGCGCACTGCTGAGATTGATGAGTTACGTCGTCTTATTGATGATAGTACAGTAGACAAGAAATCTGATGTTGACACTGAGGAATTGCGAAAGGATTTGGCTCATGTTACAGCCGAAAGAGATAGCCTACGTGACGAGGTTTCTAAACTCAACAAAACTATTATTGATCTGGAGCAGTCACTGGACGCTATCAATGCACAAGTATCAACATCTGACGCAGATATTTCGAGGTTGAATGATGAACTTTCAACCCTTAAGGATCAATTGAGCTCTAAGTGCCTAGAATTAGAAGAGGCTAATTCAAAGATAGATTTATTGAAAGCTGAACTGGAAGAGAAAACGATTGAGAGTGCCTCTTCTAATCCTGATCTCTCATCGATACCAAGCCTAGCTAGGTCTACTTCTAGGAGTACCCAGAATCTAGGTGAGCTGTCATTGGATGAGCTTCGAGAGTTGCTTGATTCTGAAAGAAGACGCATTAAGAAGCTCAACAATAAGATTACGGCGCTAATGACTGAAAAGAATATCCTCAACGATCAAATTAACGCCATGAAGACCAGCTCTGCCAAGAATTTACCTCTGCCTGCTGCTCCTGTTTTGGAGGAGCCCTCTTTGGCAACTGGCACAGACGATGTTAGAATCTCTGATTTAGAGCAGGCGCTCAAGGACGCCAATGAACGTGCAGACGCGAAGGAACGTGAGCTAACCGACGCTCTGCAGCGTATAGAGAACTTGGGCGCACAAATTTCTCCGTTGGAGGCGGAGCTTTCCTCTCTTCAGGACAGGCTCTCAGCTACCGGTGAAGTTATTGAGAAGTTACGAGCTGAAAATCAACAACTTAACAAACAGATTGCCGCGGGCGCTCAGTCTGAAGAACTTATCACGTCTCTAACAAGGGAGCTGGAGGGGCTGAGAACCGAGAACTCCCAGCTCAATGCTGTGAAGGAGGACCTCAAAAGGCAGATAGAGGATAAAGTTAAGGAGCTTGCGATTGAGCGCCAGCAGGCAGAGACACTCAAATTATCTCAGAGAATCCCAGATAAGATTGCTAGTGAGTATTCTGATCATGTGGAGAAACCACGAAGCGTCAACGAGTCCGATGACGTCATGGAAAGAGCAGACCGATGCATCAATTTTGTTGCTGGAATGTGTGTTGGTGCAAGTATGGTGTTTGGTGCTCAATTCTTACAAACCGTTATTCATTAATTGTTTTGTGTAGTTGGCTTATTACCACTTTGTTTGTAAATAAACGAACTCTGAAGCTTGGATACACCCCGGTTGCACCTTCTGGCGCTTGCGGAAAATCAAAAAAATGCTTTTTCCGCCTATCCATAAAATATTCATTAAAGTCATTTTAATTTATAAAACGGGCCAGTGCTGAATGCTTGAGTCCAAGGATGACTGGTTTGCAGCCATAGATGGCAGAAGCCACGAGCTTGTCAAAAGCAATCTGCAGAAATATGGTCGGTCCACGGATAAAGATGGGCGCACAGGGCTAATGCATGCAGTGGCTAACCGCGACGTCGATATGGTCAAGATTCTTGCTTATACAGAACACTCAATGACGGACTCCGATGGACAGACGGCAATAATGATGGCAGCACTCTCTAATCAGGGCGAAATCTGTAAGCGTCTGATATCATACGAGATGGCTAGTAGAGATCCAGAGGGGCGAACCCCCTTGATGCTGGCTGCAAAGCACAGTTGCATGGACGCTATAATCTATCTTTTGCCATATCAGAAGACCATACAGGATAATCGTGGCCGAACTGCCTTGATGTATGCGGCGGAGGCGGGGCACCTCGACGTCGTGAAGTATCTGGCTATTAGGGAGAGAGAGATAGTGTCTCACAATAACGAAACAGCGCTAATTCTTGCTGCAAATGCAGGGTATGCTGACGTCGCAAACTATCTTAGGCAATTTGAGTCTAATACGCTTCCTGGAATCACGTCTCAGTCCCTACAGAACCTGTCAAATATGAGCCTGAATGGGAGTATACAGATAGGTGGCGATCTTGCCTCTAGCCTGCAAGCCATTGACATGTTTCGTAATGCAACTTCACCGGGCGGGCCTGTGTTTAGTAACGCTTCCAAGACGCAGCTTGAAAAAGACCTCGAAGCCAAAATCCTCGCTCTGGAGCAGAAGCTGGTCACGTTGCATGAGGAGTCCTCCTCTATTTACAGCGATAATGTCGCTCTTCAAGACCAGATAAAGCGCCTCAAGCAGACGCTCAGTGAGTACAAGGAGAAGATAGACTCTCTCCATGCGACGGTAGAGGATAGTATGGCGACTTCGTCTGCTCTTCGAGACACCTCGCGTCTTGCGAACACCAACGAGAGCATGCGCAATAATCTTGAGCTGTCAGGCTTATCATCCTCAGCAACTCTTAAGGATGCCACGGTTCAGAAGTTAGAAGCAGATCTGGCTGCCGCACAGGCCGAACTCAACAGTCTCCGTGAAAAAGTGGTGAAAGACGCTGATACGCGAGTTAGGGATCTAGAGAGTGAGAATGAGCGCCTTAGGGAGCTCGTGACAAACGCTAAAGAGCAGGAGGCAACGATTGCCGAGTATGCTAAGCGCGATGAGGAGATAGTCCAACTCCGTAGTCTTTTGAATACATCTGAACAGGAAAACAGCCGGCGTGTTGCAGAATTAGAGGAGGAGCTTGCGCGCACTAAGGAGCGACTTAAGGAGAGTGAAGAGCAGCTAGAGATTCTTAACAGCACGACGCCATCTAGGGAAGTTGAGGAGCAGTTACGTAGAGACCTTGCTGAGAGGGAACGTGAGATTGACGAACTCAAGAAGACTGTTAAAGCCCAGGAGGCAGAGATTGCCCGTCTCCAGGACGCCCTGCACGCTGCTTGCGACGCCGCAGAGGCGGATGCTCTTAGAACTGAAAATGAGAGTCTCCGAAGCATGCTTGCTAAAGTTGCCGAGAGTGGCAGTGCAGAGGACGCTTTGAGAGAAGAGCTCGATAGGCTTCGAGCCCTGGTTATCTCTAGAGGCATTGAGATAGCAAATATGGACAGAAAGCTTGCTGAAAGCGAAACGGAATACAACAGGCTCCTAGAGGAACTTAATAGGGTGCTTGCTGAGGTGAGAGATGATGACTCGGCTCAAGTAAAGAACCTTCGTGCAGAACTCCGTGCGAGGGAAGAACAGATATCGGAGCTCCGTAGCTTATTGTCCGCGCAAGGTCAGGTGGTGGACTCCACGCGCGAAGTGGATCTCCTTGCAGAGGTGGATGCACTCAAGAGAGAGCTCAGAAACAAACGTGACGAAGCAGACAAGCTCCGAGGTCTCGTTGATTACGAAGAGGACGACAGACTTAGAACACTTGAGGCAACAGTCCAGGACCTCGAGGAAAAGCTCGCTCAGAAGGAAAAGGATGTCATAGATCTGACTCGTGCACTTCAGGCAGCTCAAAATGCTCAGCCTTTTACAGACGGTGAGGATACTCGAAGACTTCGTGAGGAGGTAGAGACTTATGTAAAGAGAATCTCCGCCCTTGAGAGGCTTGTTGAGGCCCGTGATGATGCCATCCAGCAACTCAATCTTCGGCTCAACAAGACCGGAGATGCAGTGGAAGCCTCCACCACGAGCGTGGCCATGTACGAAGGAGAGATTCAGGACATCAATGTCCTTAGGAGCACTATTGTAAAGCTTGAGGATATTATTCGCGACAAGGACAGAGAACTGGATGATCTGCAACAGAAGTTGGACGATGCTTTGAATGAGGTGAAGTATTTGCCCGATGACGGTTCTGGCCGGATCCATGCCTTGGAGAAGGACAAGGAGGCCCTCAATACACATAATATGTTCCTCCAAAATATGATTAAGGAGAAGGAAGCTGAGATAGAGAGGCTGCGCAGCAATGATTCCACAGCTGATCAAGCAGCTCTCAAGCAGCAGCTTCGAACTACAGAGGAGGAGCTGAACGACCTTAAGGAGGAACTTTTTAAGACCAAAGAGCAACTTGCTACGCAAGGTACTGTGCCTGCTACGTTTGCAGAGGCTGCACCCGCTAATGATGATTTGATTAATGCATTACGCTCGGATATTGATGTCCTTAAGGCACACGTCATTGAAAAGACTCAGGAAATAAAGGACCTGAACAAAGAGCTCTTAGACAAAGATGATATAATAGAGGAGCTTAAGGATAAGTTGGCTTTTGCAGATTCTGGAGACATTGTGGCCAGTGAACGACCCGTTGAAGCAGAGGTTGGAGATGACGAGGAAGTTCTCAAGAAGATCAGCAACGCCAACCAAGGATCTAATGCAGAACTTATTCTTCGTATCGCAGAGCTGGAGATGGAGGTTGAAATGCTGAAGGAGGATCTTGACTTGCGTGAAGAAGAGGTGGAGCGCCTTGCCGAAGCGATTATGCACCAAGAACGTTCATTTACTCACCTGAGGGAGGCGTCTATCGCAAAGAGTGGCGTGGAGAAGAGCCTGCGGGATGCGCTCACCAACTCGACAGCTAACTCTGTACTTTCAACCAGTGAAGCTGGCGCCCATGCCATGGATGAACTGCACGGCGATTTATTGAAGAAGCATGAACTGGAGGTGGCAGCTCTAAAGAAGAAACTCGATGATGGCAATGCAGAGACCAAGAAGAAAGACGAGCTGATCTCCGCTATGGGCAAGGATCTTGAACAGCTCAAGGCAGATGTGATTGAAAAGCGAGAGGAGCTTGATACCATGCGCCAAGCACTCCGTGAGCGTGAGGCCATGATCGAAAGCCTTCGTACGGATGCTAACAGCACACGTGAGGATCATTACAGAGCTTTGGAAGATGAGAATTCTAGACTCAAAAAGCACTTTGACGGTCTCTCGCCTGACGAGGTTGAACTTTATAAAAAGTATGGACTACTGGCGAAGCTCAGGGAGCAACATAAAGAGGCTGAGACTGCGCTTTCTGACCCAGAGACAGAGATGACACCGGAGGAGCGTGCTCGCAAGGAGGCTCTCCTTGCTTCTCTTACCGATGACATCGTTCGCCTCCAGAGAGAGCTTAAGCTGATTGATCAACCAACCAAAAGTCCGGAAGAATATGCTAGGCTTTTGAATGAGGCTGAGGCTCATCAGAGAGATCTGGCTGAGATTGTCAAGAACCGCGACGCACTTCCGAAGGACCTCATAAGCGTGAGACAGCAAACCAACGAATATAAGTCTCTTCTCAAGAATAAGGATCTCGAAATTGAGCGCCTGCGCGTGCTGCTCCAAGACTCTCTTGAGAAGCAGGGAATCAGGGAAGATGAGAACAACAAGCTTCGCAAGATCATCGCGGATATGCAAGCCGCGCTTGCAAATAGTGAAGACCAGATCCAGCGCCTAAAGGAGGATGCTGTCGACGCATCCCAGCATGATAAGCTTCTCCTTGAGAAGCTCCGGGTCAAAGAACTTGAGGTAGAGAATCTGCGAAAGTCTCTTGAGGAATCTCTAGCTGGTGGTAGCGCCGATGCTAAGGCTGTCCAGTCGTTGCGCGATCAAGTAAGCGAATTGGAGAGCAGTCTTGCGGCTTTAAAGGACGAGCTTTCCAAGAAAAATGAAGAACTGGCGAGGATTCCAAGTGATATCACGGCAACAATAAAGCGTCTTCAGGATGCAGAAAACGAATGCGAAAAGCTCAAGGTTCAGTACAACACGGCGATCAAGGAGCGTGACATCCTCCATACTAAGCTCCGAAAGTTTTGCGATGAAAACGGCATTGCCAATCCAGACTCGGCAGTCTTCCTCGCCGATGTTTCATCTATTGATGATCTGTCTCGCAAGGTTCGCGAGCTTGAGGAGGATAACAAGCGTTTAATGGCGGAGATGATCAACTCAGACGTCAAGAAGCGTCGCGCGGTCGTTGAAATGTCTCAGGCAATAACTGATCTTGATGATCTCAATGCTTCCTATTCGGAACACCTCAAGAGTCTAAACGAAAAATACGGAACAAGCTCAATGTCGCTTCCCGATGACAGCCTCAGCAAATCTCAGATAGTTGATCTTACCAGCAAGCTCAGAGACTTGGAGGTTAGCCTGGCCAATGAGAAGGACAAGGTGAATGGGATGAACATAAACAACGATGTTCTGAAACGCAAGCTAGATGCTCTAGAGCGTGCTGTTCGCAGCCCAGTGATAACAAGCCCGACAGTTGTTAGTCCGAATAGCATAGCGGATAACTCTCGCGAGGCATACAATGCCATTGGTGCCGTTGGGACGGTCTCAGACATTTCTAAGTGGAAGAAGGACTAATATGTGAACCAATCTATTTGTGCTTTTTGTCAAAAATGCGTTAGCTAAAAAATGGCGAGGCGTGTTTTTAAAAATGGGTGACAACCTCTTGCTTTCTTTGGACTCCCCCGAGACCTCGAACAACGATAACGAGCAGTTTGTCACGGAACAGAAGCGCATCGATGATTCTCTCGACCGCTCGCGCCTGGCTGCAGAGCAAGCCGTAGCGGCTGCGCGTTCTATACAGTCGAGCGCTGAAGAACTCAGAAACGTTGTTGACGGCGAACTGGTTACAGCACAACGTCGAGAATCGCATCTCCGAAGGTCTTTGAGCCGCCAAGAGGCAAAGTTGGCAACCAAATCCAGTGAATATCACGCCCTTGCATCTCAGGCGCTAGCAACCTCTTCTCGTCTTGAGCAGCGCATTGCAGAATCGGAGGAGGCCAGGGCAACATTAGCCATGGAATTGTCAAATGCCTTGGACAGAATTGCGGAACTAGAGAGTATCCTGGAGGGTAGAGCGAGCCACAGAGCGTCGTTGGGGTCTTCTAAATTGCACCACTGTGCACAGTGTGATCAGTACCGCGAAGAACTAGAAAATGCGCACAAGAAGATCCATGCTTATGAGACTACCATAGAGCAGAGAACGACGGCGGCGCAATTTTCTGTAGAGGAGCTCGCAAACTCCCTTGCTAACCAGAAGCGCCTTGAAGCCGAAAAGAAAGCGATGAAGAGAATCCATGAGGAAGAGATACAGCGTCTCCAAAATGAGATAGAGGAGAAAGACGCCCTCTTGGCTCAGTTCAATGAGCAGCTCATTGCAGCAAATGATGAGGTTCTTGAGATACATGAGTCACAGGTTAAGGAGTCTAAGCTACGTGCCTGCGGGATGTCGGGTGTGTCTGACACTTCTGCTGTAAGGGCAGATGAAGAAAACGAAGTCTTGAAGAGCAGAATCTATGAGCTAGAGGAGGAGACCCAGATACTTCGCAACGCCATGGAGACCGATCACCAGGCCCAAATGGAGAAGGCGGATGACATCAACATCCTGCGTGATGAGCTAGATCTACTCCAGAGAAAGCATGAACGCGCAGAGATGATTATCACCCAGCTCAAGCGACTCCTTATGGGCATCTCTGATGTTTGTTTAACTGGCACAGAGCGCGTCAACACCGCCTGGGACAACCCAGAAGCCGACCAAATAGATAATGCGCTGGATATGACTGTGGGCAGCAAGCGCATTGGCTTCTACTGACCGTGTTCCACTAATATGGGAGAGTAAATCGTCTTGAAGTGATTTTGTTACCACCTTGGCACCCTACGTCCAAAGGGCTACGCATACAGGGTGAAGGATGGCTGTTAGGCCTATAGTTTGTCAACTGAAAGAGCTAAAAAAAATGATGACTATTCCCTTGAGGGTAGGCACAATTACCGGACCTATTTATACTTCGATTGGTCCTAACAGCTTAGTATTTGATATAATTACTGACCTATGCCGACAACTGGACATTCCTGACGATTACGCCCCCGCGTTTGTCCTCTTGAAAAGGACAGCCAAAGCTTCTGTCGAATGCATGGAAGCGCTCTCTCAGCCTTACTACTCTGTTCTACACGGCAATCCCTCGATTTTTCTGCGAATTGCTATTTTCCCCACGCCAGAAGTGGTTAAACATCTAAATAAAAAGTTCAGACTGATTCTTCTGGAACAAGTGCAGAGAGCCATTATCACACACATCTGGAGGGTGAACAACGAATATTCATTACTTTTCTCTGCATTTTATTACATTATTACAACAGGGACAATTCCCAACATAAAGGAAAAACATTTTTACTCTAAATATGTTCAAGCCTCTGCAGGAAGATTCATAAACAGTGATATCCTCGTAAGATACAATGATAAGAGCTTGGAGAAAATGTTCAAGCACATGTTTTCGTCTATTATTGAACAGGGTCTAGCCCCAACGCCGGATGAAGCCATCCAACACTACTTTAATATTGTCGGGACATCGCTCAAGCAGTATGGATATGCATGCTTTCATGGTAGTGTGCGCAAATTTGATCGAATGGCACCGGAGTCTGACACCATTCTACTTCTCAACCACAGAGGTATTCTTTTCTTAAATGCAGATCTATCTGAAAACACTGGATACACATTTGATGCGCTAATAAAGGTGGTTCCTGGCGATAGTCAGATTAATCTTACTGTTTTGGTGCATAATGAGCCGAAAGAAATGATCCTTGAAGTGGATAGGGTCTCGGAGATAGTATCTTTCATCACCTATTTCTCAGCCGCCCAGGTTCCGAGTCCATATATTGTGGATTTACCGATCTAGCTCCTTATCAATGCGCGTCTAAAAATTAATAAAATTAATAAATCTTAAAAAATGTTTTCAGCGAACGTCCGTCAGTTTCCTCTGTCGTCTATCTTCACGCCCTTGAACATAAGTGTGGGGCAAGCATCAGAGCAACTAGTTTATCAAAGAATTGCATCTGCCTGTGTTCTGCCTAAATCTAATCTGTTAGTGGTCTTGACATTCAAGTTTAATTCGTTTAAGGAGAATCAAAGAAGGGTTCTTGACCAATTATTATACGTCTGCACGCATGACTATGTGCCGCAGACGTGTATAAGGATGCTACCTAGACCGGAGTTAAAGAAGTATCAACAGCATTGCTCCGAATCTCTTATTAGTATGGTGAGCTCCCCCGATGAGCGGTACTTGGTTGTATACACTTCCAACTTGATCTTGTTCTATGAACTGACCATCATTCAATCACGAGATCCCTCCTCACACCCTCGCACCTGCAAATTTCTCGCCCACATGTCACATGAGGAGTGCACAACCGTGTCAGGAGATAAGCTCTTTGTGGATATGTTTGATAATATTGTCTGGTCTGCAATAAGACCGTGTGTCTTTGTACTCGCCTTCAACAAGCGTGAGCATATAGTCTTCACAGTGACGCTTAAGGAGGATCAATCTGCCAAGGACGCCTACTCAGTGCTTGTTCACGATGATGTTCATAAACTAGCGTCAGGCTTGTCAGCATTATCCATAGCAAACATAACATCCACCGATTTAGACTCCTGTGTGTGTTGCATTAGTAGCGTCAATCCGTTGGAGAGCAAGGATGGACTTATAAATAAAATCCAAAGTTTATTACTTATCAGAGCATCACGCCCTACAACCCCTCAGAAGGAGAAGCTCATCGTGTGTGGCGAAGTGATGTATGAAGATGGAGACAGGAGAACTCCCCATTTTGCAACCAATTTTATAAAGTGCTTTGAGGTCGATAACGGTGATACTGCGCTTACTGAGCTCTATTTCTCCAGATTGCAATATAGAAATAGCATTTTTGAACCTGTGCAATCTGTATTTCGCTTTCCAACAATGCATTTGTCCATCTCCCCACGATCTGTGGTCTTTCCATTTGGGATATACTCCATAGATAAGCAGATAGCTAAGCAGTCCGATACATTGAGATGTTTTAAGAAGAACCTTCCTGTCTGCAGACTTGTAGCACGCAGTTGTTTCAATGCATACTCCGACACATCAAAGCTCTCGGAGATACCGCTAACAATCTACACCGGATACCCCATTGTGGCCACAGCCATTTCTTGCGTGTCATTCATGCTACCATCTGATAATAAGCTTCATCACAAATTTGTATCGGATAGTGGGGTTGATCTGGAAGCATTTCTTGCGTTGCCAACAGTTGAGCTCGTGGCCTGCGCAGATACCCGGGGATACGTTCACATATACCTAGTGCCACTGCATCACCATCGTATCTTCTCCGCTAAACTGCCGCTTCTCGCCGAAAAGATGACATGGACATCAACCTTGGGCAACACGAGTGATCGTGCACGTTCTGTGTTTACGCTCTATGTCATTGGAGTCGCAGATATAGCAGGTCAGGAGACTTTTTCTGAGGAAGGCAAAGAGAGTGCCACACACACTACTCGCATTCTTAAAAACGTTCGTACAATCTATTCTATAGAACTCCCAATAGTGGACATAATACGGATCCTTAGCGTAAAAAAAGCTACAGCAACAATTCAGCACTCGGTATATGAGATGTCTGATGACTCATCACAGCATGGGGTGAGTATGTATACAAATAAAACCACTGGCTTTGATATGGCGCAACACTCACCCGAGCTAGATCCCGACAAAGCGATGCTTTCAGAATGCGTTGCTAGCGATCAAGATGAGAGTGAGCATGTCCCAAGTTTGCATCTCCCAAGGACTGCATATGTCAAGGTTTCTGTTAAAGATGAATATAGTTTCTATGAATTTCCATCAGCAGAAGAGCCCTTATCGGAAGACATTAGAATTGGGGCTTCAAATCATACAGATAGAGATCAGTTATGGGCTTTGTTACCAGAGGAAGAGGAGATAGCTGAGTTTTTTGGAGACCGCTCAAATGAACTATTAGAACAAACAACTAATCTATTAGCACGATCAGGTGATCCACAAAATGGGCAGGCAGATTTTAAATCTACCGCCAACCCTCACATAGCAGTTGCTGATACCACTATCAAAGATCTCAACGCACTACCTGTTTTACCTACCGCACATCCCGCTCCTAACGCCTTCGTTAAAGCAAGCCCAGACTTATTGACATATCCTGAAGAGACTGGACTGCTGAACAGACTTGTACTGCCACAAGAAGAGTTTACTGTCACGAGGCTTGTTCCTTCAGACTATTTTTCTCCATCCCTTATATCTTCAAATACTTGCCCATCTACTGCTAATCTTTTGTTAGACGGGTCTCCAATGGACTATTTGATTCTCTCAAAGGACGTTTTTATGCTCGTTTTATCTAACGGAACGGCTCATCTTATTTGCTATTCTACAGCATCAACACTCTCAATTATTAGCACACATTCACGCCTATTCAATCCGCATCTTCTAGTGCCGATCGCATGTGGGGAAAGCAATATGATCCTATCAGTGAGAGCCAAAAAAGACAGCGGACGCGAGTTCGCCATAAAGGAGACTGATTCCGTTTCAAGCAGTGATTGCAACTCATTCATTTTACTGAAAAATAGAGTCACGTTTGAGCATCACATTCTGCTTTTTAGAGTGGTTGACACCAAGATTGTTATAACACTGCAATCTACCTTAGACCTACAATACTCCCCAGAGTATGTCTATCTTTCTGATAGCAGCGTACAACTAGCCCTTTCCAACGGGTCTCTTTTTATTCTGCACATCCAAAGCTTTCTAGCCAGCGGCACCGCAGCATCTGCACAGCATATGCTCCACTTCACAGATGTTAGTGGACTGGTGGCCCCCATCTTCAGCATCTTGCAAACAGAGTCTGTTCTGCTGTCAAAGGTTCTCATCCAATACGTGTTAGGGAGAGTAATCGCACAAGGAAACATCTTAATGTCTCAACTGGCACCAGCTCCTGTGACTACCCTCATAGATTTATCCCTGCACCACGCAGTCCTCCGCTCATTACTGCATAAAGCCCTTGATTACGGGATCTTTGAGTTTAAGACTACTAGGGATAATAGGTTGATAAAGCGTCTCGTATTCGACCTCAGAGAGGCATACAAGGAAGCATTTATTGATGTATTCGTAGATATATCTAACAATAATGCAGATCTTGCCAAAGAGCTGAAAAAAATCCTGTATAAAAGTTAGATCAGTGGCAGAAGCTATTCTATGTCTTTGACCGACCGCTCCATCAAGAACTCCCCTAAGTAACGAACGGGGTCATTGGGTCTGAGTTTAGACACCTCCACAAGTCCGTCAATTAAGTCTTTCATGACTGTTTGTGTAAGATACTTCCTGATTGGGATAGAAAGGTCTTTGATTCGACGCTCTTCGTTGCTGATAAGTTCCTCACGGATGTTGTAAAGATCTTGTTTTCGTTTCTCCTCTATTATCCTATGTTCCTCGGCCTTCCTCAGGAGGTTTTCTTCTAATAACTGGCGTCTAATGACTTCCTGTCGCTTTATAACCTCCTCTTGTTGCTTTCTCTCTTCCCTCGTTTTGCCGAATCCCCTGCTTGGACCAACAAAGCTCATTATAGCCTGACAAAGAGTTTCAAAGGAAGTGTACCTCGACGAGTTAAAGTACGGAGAGAATATATTCGATACGCCATAAGGGACCTCTTTGATCGTTGTTAATGACTCAATAAGCCATGCAAATCCACGATGATGGTGCTCTGGTAGAGGGATGTCTTGGTAATTAATGGGGACCTTTGGTGCGTCTTTAAACGGCTTTGGTTTGGGAGTTGTACGCTTTCGACGGCCTGTTTCATCAAACTCCTCCTCCTCTTCAGTAGGCTCGTCTTCGGAGACCTCCTCGCCAGCCTCAATCTTTCGTTTCTTCTCTTCTTTCCGCAATTGGTTTTGTTTCATCTTCTCAAGCTTCTGCTGCCGCAATTGCTCATACTTCTCTTCGTCTTCAATGCCTAAATCATAATCATCTGGGTTAATCAAGGGAGGAGCCTTACGCTGCTCTCCATTTTCGTCCGTATAACTTCCCGAATGCGTATTCTCATCTTGTTCATTATCAACCGCTTGGTTGTCCTCTACTTCATCTGACTCAGAAGCGACCTTTTTTGGAATCTTTATAACGTCAAGATCCAAACGCGGATCAAGACCTACAAGATTAAAGTCTTCTATCCACGTATAGTTTGCCGAATCATATGGAACAATACCGGGCTCGCCCTTCTCTGCTAGCTTATTTATCTTTTTAATGCATTGCTTCTTTACGGCCTTTATCCATTGTCGTCGAACATGCTTAAGACGTTCGTGCTCCATTCGTCGATAAATATCCGCTGCAGCTTCTTCAGCCTTATGCCATGCTTCCACCTCTGCTTCATGTCGTGTGAGCTCAGTCGTATGGTAATGCTCAGTTGGGGGCTCTGGTTTTACCTTACGTTTACGCTTTTTCCTTCCTTCATCTTCCTCATTTGCTTCTTCTGGTGTCTCAGTATCTTCTACCAGGCTTTTCTTCTTTCGCTCTCCGTTAACCTCGACGCAATATTCACAGAAGCGCTCAATAATTGCCAGAGCAGACAGCTCGTCCTGAGATGCACCGTATCTATCCAGCTTTGGCAAGTCGATAATGTACTCTGGCCATGGAATGCGTATTCCATCAGGGTGTTCAATAGAAACGTTACTATCATAAAAGTCGAGACTATTCCTAGGACCTTCCTTGAGGTGCTCCCTTCCTACTCTTCCTCGTGTAAAGGGGTGTGCAGGAGCAGTGTATGGGAGCAATATGCGCTCACGTATCTTTTCTATTCTATCACTTTCATCCACCTCTACATCCTCCTCTTCCAACTCCTCTTCCCCGTCACTATTTTCCTCTTCAGGCTCAACGTCTTCCCCTTCACCTTCTTCATGCTTGACTGACTTAGGCGGTAGAAGACCCACATCTGCATACTCTTTATATTTATCTATAATCGCCGGGCGACCAAACACATCTTCAGGCAACATCCCTAGAGGAAGACCAATTAAGATCCAGCCATACTGACGGGTACGATAATCCATTGCCAGATCGTGGAAAAGATTAGATAATGTAGACAGTGTATAGGACATTCCGTCGATAATCTTTATCCGTGACGTAGAGATGACCTCATCTTTTGTTAATTTTCCCGTGGATATCTTATCAGCAAGATCCTTAACATATGCAGAGCTGGTACGACGATCATCTCTGCTATCCAAGCTCAGGTACTTTGTGAGCACCATTGCAAGCTTGTCAGCAAGCTCCATGGACGTATCAGGGTCTTTCTGAATGAATATTCGAACAGGCTTGAGCCCCCATGCGGCAAGAAACTCAGAGTACGACAGCTCAATGTTATCAATAAATCCAGACCTAGCAAACAGAGGAAACTTCCCTCCTAGTAAGTCGTTGGAGGCGAATCCCAAAATCATCGGAGAATCAACCGTTAATTCTAGGATAGAGTCACCAAGCCGTGTCTCTTCTTTATCGACTTCTCTAATATAGTTTGGCAAAGATTGTGGAGCATCACGAATCTTAACATATTCTCTGAAAGTCTGCTTGGTAAGAGGCTTAGGTTTTGTAGTTCGAAGGCGCTCATCCATGTCCTTTGCAAGTTTATCTCGAAGAGGATCAGGTAAAAGCAACTTTTGACCCATGGCCTCTGCCAGCTGCTTGGACGTGCATATTTGCCGTTCAACTGCGAACACATACGGCTGTTCCTTGTCTGGACACACATCTATGACAAGGCTGTGGACAAGAAGTGCAAGGTCTAAGGCATAAACTGTTGGAATTGAACGTGTATGCCCCCCAAAGTAAAGTGGTATCTGAGTGAGCTTTCCCTCGTATATGCTCCTATAAAGGGGGACTAAAGATGTTTCTCCGTAACCATAAATTAGCCCCGGGATAACTATAGCGCCCTCTAGATTTTCTCTGCTTGAGAGGCGTTTGGCAATATCCTTTTCTGTAGTCAGGAGGATCCGAAAATCCGGATGAGGACGACGACGCTCGTGATCAGATTCAGAGATACCATATTTCTTGAGCTGAAGCAACCGCTCTTCACGTTCTTCAGAGTTCTCTTCTACCGGCTCCTCCGATTCGCTCCACTCCTCCTCGTACTCATACTCTTCTTCTGGCTCTGCATCATCTGGCTCCTGAAGCTCCTCGTCTGGTCCCTGCTCTATCCTATCCTCGTGTTCAGATTCTTCTACTGGCATTTCTAGAGGCTTCTTTTTAGGAACCCTTTTACGCACTATTCGAAAGCGTCGCCGTTTGGTGGTGTCTTCTACGACTTCATTATCCTCGTTATCTCCGTTATCCTCGTCTTCCTCGCCACTCTCTTCCTGATGGTCCTCGTTATCATCCTCAGGTACCGCTTCGTCGTCCTCATCATCGTATTCTTCTTCTACTTCTTCATATTCATACTCTTCTTCCGGCTCCTCAGGATTCTCTTGCTCCTCTTGCTCTTCTTGTTCTTCTTCTTCACGGGCACGACGTTCTTCCTCCTCTCTCTTCTTTATCTTATTGAGCACCCAAAAGGGAGCCTTTTTATGGGCAGCTCGATATAGCTCAACCACCTCATCGGGTTCAAGCTCCTTCTCATCTGGAAGGTCTTCTTCCAAAACCGACTCCTCTTTGTCTTCCAGCTGTCGCGGAGGTAACTCTGTACGGCACCATGTCAAAAATGAAGAAAGGCAGATGAACTTCCGCTTGTTTGGAGATAGAGCAACTAGCTCTAGTGCTGCTATAGCTTCATCGGGGGCCAAAAGGTCATATATTATCGCTGCGCAGGATAAAATCCCGCGCGCAAATGCTTCCGAATCCTGTGAGCGAGAAGGTATAATTTCAGTTGCATCGCATGGAGTAGGAAGGGCTGCGTCCGAATCCAGAATGGTGCCATAGACCTCCCACCCAAAGGCTCGAAAAACTTGCGAGCATGCTCTGGCTGGTGCCGTGTCTAAGTGTGAGATAAACACTCGCTTACTGGCCATTTCTGTCTTAAGTTTTTTAATTTCTGATCTTTAGATTTTAAGCCCTTAGAAATAGAAATAAAAGCGCAGCTTAAGCATGATAGACATAGGGGCGAATTTACTTGACGATGTTTATTCTGGAGTCTACAATGGATCTCAGAAACATCGGCGAGATCTTGGAGATGTGTTAGAGAGAGCCAGGGTGTATGGCGTTCAACACATGATTGTGACTTGTGGCAATCTAGAAGAGTACAATGCTGCAGCAACTCTCATGAACAAGTGGCCACTACTCTCATGCACCATAGGGTATCACCCTACTCGTGCCGCAGAACTGGTGACTGAAGATCTTTCTCCAAAGCCATCGCTGGAGGTTTTAAAACAGCTGGTTTGCGGTGGCAATCTCCCAGTTTATGTCCGCGCATATGGAGAGCTAGGATTAGACTATGCTCGTCTGCATTTTGCCGGTAAGGAGATTCAAAAGCTGGCATTCAGGCTCCAATTGGATATCTTTAGCAAACAGCCATCACTACCTCTCTTCTTGCATTGCAGGGACGCAGGAACTGATTTCCTAGAAATATTAGCGGACTATAAACAGAAGGAGCCCCGGCTAAAAGGCGTAGTGCATAGCTTTGATGGAGATCTGGATCTGTGCAACCGTATCCTGGCCCTTGGATTTGATATTGGGATCAACGGGTGTTCTCTCAAAACCGCTGATAATTTGTCGGTTGTGAGAAACATTCCTTTGAGTAGAATACACTTGGAAACAGATTGCCCTTGGTGCGAAGTCAAGCCGACGCATGCTAGCTATTCTCATTTATCTGGATTAACCAAGGAGCATTTTAGGCAAGTAGTTAAGTCCTGCAATTATGATAAGAAATGTGGTGATTGTGCTCTGCAGTGTCCATGCTTTGTTAAAGGCCGAACAGAGCCTGCCCACATCAACGCAGTTGCGGAGGTTCTCGCAGCAATCACGACTCATCCCTTCGAAAACTGTTCTCCTAATCCCCTATCGCTCTCGGAGAAAACATCGGTTGTGAGAAGAATAACAGCAGAAAACTCCAGAAGACTATTTAATTTAGAGGATGTTGTGACACCTGCGTATAATAACGTATTAGAATGAGCCTCCATCGTGGATTGGTTTCTCTTTCGATCGGTATCTCGTTATCAATGTGTCTAGCATGAAGAGCCTAGACATCGGATGAGGTGTTCACAAAACTGCTTCCTTGCTTTGTGTTATAAAGCAGAAATTTACAGATCAATTACTGTGACAGCGAGTGCTTATGCACAGGGGAAAAATGTCAATGGTGAGAACCTCAATCTATTATCGATGTACTTCTTTTTATAGTCGAGCATTTCTGCTCTAATAGAGTGCTTCATTTTGTGTAGTTCCTTATCCCTTTAGGATAATAAAGTTTCCCTCAACAGCTCTTTTAATTAATACCAATCTTTACACAGTTAGAATTAGAAGAGAGCGTGACCGATGAAAACCGTTGCACTTACTCCTGCTGTAAAAGCCTAATGCTTACCCTAGGGTATTTGTATGAAGCATAGATAATGAGCTTGGTAGCACCACCTTTAATGTCACTCTTTCAGAGACTATTCAAGTCTGAGTAAAGAGGATGCAACTTGGCAATTTGGACCGCGAAAGGCTGGAGAGTCTCAAGTCAGAACTGACTACCTCTTCCGACTAGGAAGTACAGAGCATCACCTACCGCTTGGTTGAAGTGGACGAACCAGGATGTACCAATACCATCTCTAATATTCAGCTCTGTACCACTCCATGAGCATCACGATCGCTGTGTCCCCCACGATGGTCACTCGGGCAGTCTGCCAGGTGCAGGATACGATAGCTATGGGTGTCAAGGGCCACAAGCGCCAGTTGGGTTAATGTAGCAATGGATGCACTCATTGTCTATGTATACACTTATGCCTTCCCACAGCAAGGAAAGCCAGTGCTGGGCTTCCTCAGTCATGCTTGCTGAGGACGGATGCTGCATTAACGGGTCTCCGGTGTAGCTTGAGGATGTGCCCTCGCTTCCGTTGGCCGCTGTGCTCCACTGAATTCCGTGACATGAAGCAGGATCCCGTGCGCCTCTTAATGCAAACCAGAGCGGTGCTGTGCCAGCTCCTGGCCTCAATGTTGGTAGGAATTGGTTTGATTTTTGCAGTCGCACTGGCTGATGCATGCAGTCCATCGATCGATGGTTGCGCTGAATGCGATTCAACTGGGAAAAAATGCACCAAATGCGACCCCAACGACCCCAGCAACAAGAAGTACCTGAAGGACGGGGCCTGCGTCACGGACGCCGAGTGCACGGGGGCCCACGACCACTACGCCGACAGCACCGACCCCACGGCCCTGGTGTGCAAGGCCTGCGGTAAAAATGAAAAGCCTAATACTGCAGGAAATGCATGCTTCGTTTGCCCCGACCCTAACTGCAGAAGGTGCAACGAGGCAAACAAGTGCGCGGACTGCGCCACAGGAAAGCCACAGGCAGACGGCACCTGCCCCGCCGCCACGCCGGGGTGCCACTCCAGCTGCAAGGAGTGCGTCAGCGGCGCCAATACGAGTGAAGACGATAAGTGCCTTAGCTGCAGCGGAGACAACTATCTGAAGGTGACGAATGCTGCTGCCCGCTCGGGGGTGTGCGTATCGGCCTCTGCCTGTACATCTGATAAGACGCACTTCGCCAAGGAGGTCACGGACTCTAATGGCTCGAAGAAGATGTGCCTCTCATGCAGCGACGCAACACACGGCATCGCGGACTGCAAAAAGTGCTCCTCCACGGCTTCCTCTGCACAAACAGAGCTGGCCCTTGTTTGCTCAGATTGCGGTATCAAGTGGCTCAGCCCCCTGGGGAACGCGTGCTTAGAAAAGTGCCCTGCTGGAACCTATTCTGACCGTAGTGCTGATGGCATTAGTGTCTGTGCCTCCTGCCATAGCACATGTGCAGAGTGCAATGGTAATGCAGAAGCCACATCGTGTACGGCCTGCTATCCCGGGTCTGTGCTGAGCAAGGGCAACGGTGGAGCCACCGGCACATGCATCCCAGAGTGCACGGGAAGGTACGCAGAGAACTGCGAGGCTGGCCAGTGCACGGCCGTCGTTGGGGGCTCGAAGTACTGCAGCAAGTGCAAGGCCGGATTCGCCCCGGTGGACGGCGTCTGTGTGCCAATAACTCAGAGGACAATTGCAGGATGCAATCCGGGGCAGGATGGAACGTGCACTTCTTGTAAGGATGCGTACTTTAAGGAATCGGGCGGATGCTATCAGTCGACAACGTACCCAGGTGACAAGCTATGCACCACAGCTTCGCAAGGAAAGTGCACAACATGCGCCAATGGGCAAGCAGCAGATAACCAAGGCTCCTGCCCAGCGTGTCCGGACGGGTGCTCAAAATGTACAGCAGGTTCTTCTCCACAGCAGTGTTCGGAGTGCTTCCCCGGATACTATCTTGACGCTGGAAAAGGATGTAAAAAGTGTTCTGAAACAAGCGGTAACATTCAGGGTATACCTAATTGCGTAAGCTGTGCCCCTCCAACTGGTGGCAATGGTGGCCCTGTCACCTGCTATATCAAAACAGACGGCGCTAACAATGGCGGAAGCACGAACAAGAGCGGGCTCTCCACGGGCGCCATCGCTGGCATCTCCGTCGCAGCCATCGTCGTCGTCGGAGGGCTCGTCGGCTTCCTCTGCTGGTGGTTCATCTGCAGAGGCAAAGCGTAGATGTACTTAGGTAGTAAATGTGTCGGCTAATATCCATCCGCCCTCCGAGGCCTCGTCGCAGCTCTGCCCTGTAGTATGCGCCAGGGGAGCAGCCGGCCGTCTGGGTGCCGTGTTTGCCAACTGGTTCTCGAGCTCGCGGCTGCCCGGATCCAAGAGGCCCGTGCCGTCTGAGAGTGGCGCGACCGCCGCCCTCTGCCCCAGCCTTCTCCGCCCGGTGTCCTCGACAGGAAGCGGGCGGCCGGGCTAGGGTTCTTGCGCTATCGTTAGCCGCCACTAGATCCTCTCCTGTGCGGTGCACCAGAGCTGGGCCGCCTGCTGTGCACTTAGAGGCCGCACGGATAGCCCGCCCAATCCTGGCCCTCTGAGGGCGGGTGGTTGTGACAGCAGGCAGGGGCTCCCCTCTACTCCTGCAGAGGGACGACCAGGAGCCCGGTGCGGTCATCGGTGCCTGGGCCTGTGTCTCGTGCAGCGCGGGCTGGAGAGCAGACACAGCCCCCGACCAGAGCCCGGCCGCCACAACTGCGATCACCTCATCCACCACCGAAGTAGCTCACTGGAAGCTTAGGGGCACATACAGACACCGCCCCCCGGTCTCCACCAGGAGCTCCTCCAGCCCTCACCGCCCCATACCCCTGCCTCACCAACCAGCCGGCCCGCTACGGGACCCAGGTGACCGCGACTGTGGGAGCGCGGCCCGGGCCACAGCTGACCGGACACCGAGGAGCGGCCAGCGGAGAGCCCGATGGCAGCCCCTGACAGACGGAAGCATCCAAAAAGACGGCGACCCGAGCTTCACCCACCACGAAGGAAGACCAAGGAGAGGCGCCACGGGTAGACCAGAGAGTCCGCGAGAAGGCCAGGGCCCTGGACGCACACACCCACGGAGCGACCGAGGAAGGCGCCGGGCTCCTCGTGTGCCGATAGCGGGGATCCCCTTGCTGCGCCGTCCGCGGCCAGCACTCGTCTCCGGGCACGGCCAAAGGAGCGCGGCTTGTCTGGGAGCTCTCCGGGCCGCATCTAGGCAGGCGCAGCGGCGCAGCACACCAAGGATGTTCTCTGCTATTGTTGGAATAAGGGGGTAAAATCTGCAATCGACAGTCGTCATCAGTTTTATTTTCCGTGACGACTACTTTTGAAGAATACTCTTAGTCTGCATCTATAGAACACGTCTCTTCATGAGATCTGCAACACTCAGCAAACAATGGGCTAGCTGCACAGCTGTTGGATGCCTTGCTGTAACCGGGCGAGAGGAAGCAAGACAGGCAAAGATAACAAAAGAGATGCACACGCCCGGCACACAGACCCAGAAAAGCAGGTTTACTCGCTGACTGTGGCCAGACCTATGGGTGAGGACCAAGTAATCTAGATTATCAAAAGCAATCGATGGGTAAAATGGATCTTTTGCATTAACTAATCAGTCGATCTGTCCATACGCTAATCTCAGACGGGAAATATCTTAACATAAACGCTATATAGAGTAACCAGAGAGCGTGGTATGCAATAAGGAACTACCAGACGTATCATTTATCTCTTTTATCAGAAACTGGGAAAATTCATCGCCATATTGTAAATTAAGCATCCTAATAGAAGCTTGAAGAGCTGTAAATTTAAACGATGACGAAGAATGCTGGAAAGTAGGAACTTCTCCAAAAATTTGCCGAGGTAGGAAATTAAAGAAGTTTTCAAAATGGGTAGTGAGAAATCCTTCATACAAAGGAAGCTTATTATTACCTGCTATATTACTAAATCGTGTAAATTGGGAATTGAGACCTGAGAATATAGGCTGAAGAATGTCTATTTCGATGCCGCTATTGCAAATACTGGAAAAGTCCAATTGCGGTGCCGTAACAACGGGGGAATGTGACATCTTGCATAAGGAATACGCCCAGGCAAAGTTTGGAACAACTACAGATAGGAATGTGGGATCCTTTTGCGTCAATGTGACAAAGATCTTACTAAGACAGCAAACTAAGTGGGCCATCCATGCACGTAAGGGAATAAATGGATTGCCCTCATTATCTGCTATAGACCACGCCGAAATGAAGATCATTATTTTCAAGTTGTGAGGTGCGATAGTGCTGAGGAGATTCTCCGCCATACCGTGAATGTCAGTAATTTGCAAAAGGGTGAAGAAGGCCATAGAGATGGACACGAGCATACAACGCTTAAGATCAGGTGTCAGGTTGTGTGTCATGAGCCCTTGACACACAGTAGGAAGGTTAGAAACAAGCTCAATTAATTTTTGTGTGCTATGCTGCAATACGGTTAGACAAACATTGTTCGATTCCAAGGCCACCAGACTCATAACGCGAGTCAGGATAAAACAACCTACACTAAGTAATATTGCACTGTTCATAGGAGACAACAGTTTGTTGATAAGCGTAAAGAATGGCGTATATATCTCATTCAATTTCTCAATTTGCTGCTCTGGCGTGCCCTGAGTAACACTATTCTTGTAAGCCATATGGAAACGCTGGGTTTGAATGATTAAGTATGGAAGTGCCTCTGCAAGCATATCCTCCACATGACTTGCATTACTAAAAATAAAATCCCCTGGTGTTTGATAAAAGCTGTCCAGGTAGTGGATTAGTAGTTCGATAAGGTCTGTCCGCCAAGGGCCATAAGAATAATCATAAGCATTCTGGGACGAAGAACTAAGAGAAGACGATTTTCGTAAAAGACAGTTGAGAAGCTGGAAGCATCCTTGAGACGCCCTAATATCTTTCTGTAAAAACCCAACTACAAAAGAGCAGACACATTCTTCAAGGCTTATCGAGACAGTGTCCACGTTGGTAACAACCAAATTGACTGTTTCGCAAATCATTTCGGCAGTTTTTCGTAGCTTTGGATCCATCCTATTGTAATTGGAGAAGACATTCTGGATTACAGGCAATCTTAGGAACATAGAGAGAACTTCGGCCCCAACATCAGGTCCCAGTCCGGGAAACGCGACCCGACAGAAGGTGACCATGCCGCCAGCTGCACTGTTTTCCTGAGAGGTAGCAATTAACTCCAATGATCGTAGAAGTAGGTGCCGTTGATTGACTCTGTTGATCAAGTCGTGCCTTACGCAGCGCGCCATTATACCACTTAGCATACGGCACTGGAAGAATGATGTAGTAGGAAGTAAATACAAACAGCCAAGAATATAAACTAGCTGAGCCTTGAAGTCGAGTCCTGCCTTGATAGCATCGATCCCTTGCGCAACTGTTTTTTGCAAAAGAGCTTCTATATCACCTGTATATTCCGTATCAATCTCGTTAAAATCCGATATGTAACTATTCTCCTCGGTAGTAATACTAATTATAAGCTTGGAGAGCTCTTCAAACACAATAGGGTTAAGCTTGGTGTAATTAATAAGAGAAGCAAATATGACCATTCCCTTGTAGTTGGTGTCGTCGTCAGAAAGCCCCCTACGGAGAAGGATGATCCCAACGAAGAAGTTAACTTGGCCCTCGGGCGTATCCAAGAAAGCAGTATCATTATTAATTATTGAATTTAGCCGCATATGCATGTCTGCATTTACGAGTTCCAAGAGCTCTCTGGAAGTTGCTGTTAGACTGGAAAGAAAATCTAGACACGGCTTTAAGCAGTCAATTACTAAAAGGTCATTTTCCTCAAACTGTCCTAGACGCAAGTCACCCGCGTTATAGAGCATGGCTATAATTGCCTGAATAATATCTTTCCCATTGCTTACGAGAAGATTGTATGCTTTCGGATTATATGGGACTCCTCGATTGGTCTCAATTAATCTACAGGACAAGCGGAAAAGACTATCTAATGAAGAGTGGTCTTCCCAAAGATCATAGTCGGGGCAAAGACAAAACTGACCTAACAATAACTTCCCGATACGCTCCTCGTTCTCATTCCAAACGAGCAAGTAGCTCTGCTCTGTTTCTGGTGAAATACATCGTCCAACCAATCTGGCCGTGATGGACAATTGTATAAGTATTTGCAATGCATAATCCTTTGCATTACGAACTTCCGGGCCTGCAATACCGATCCCTATTTTTTCTAGGAGCTGACAAACTGTGCCAATCATTGATGAAAAAGACTTTAAGGAGGTCAGAGATTGCACTGTGCTGTATGTTAAAAATGAGTTCAAGCATGCAAAGACATGCTCTATAAATGGAGGAGTAACGTAGTTAGTGATTTCCCCCTCAATACTGCAAAGGTACTGAAGCAGCTGGTTGAGACAGCGATCAAAGAAGTCAACAGAAATCTTCAAATATATGTCCTTTAAGCTCTCTGAGGACATACAGGTTAACAAAATGGTTACCATCTGGATACAGACATCCGTTTTGCTAACAGACGAGTTATCGATAAGGCTAAAAATCAATTGATACAGATCCCCTGCGAAAACTGCAGGATTGATCGTGGGATGCAGATTAAAAGACATGTAAAAAAACTCTAAGATTGTCTTGAGAGATTCGAGCATCTGACGTACAACAATCAGGGCTCCGGAGTCAGCCGCCTCAACTACAGTCTGCACTATTTTAAGAGAGATGTTGACTAACATCTGGCCATCCAGCTTCTGTACCTTCGTAGCGATATCATTAGAAAACTGAATGGCTGCAGCAGACCGAATTTTGGAGGAAACCTGGGGATTAGCCGAAACAAGAAACGAGATGCCGAGAAAATCGTTATTACGTCTATGTAAGAGAATTTGCTCTGTTGCACTGGAAACCATCTCTTGGCTATTCGACAGAGTCTGTTCCAGTAATGTAACAAGAAGCTGCTCGGTAAGACTCATTTTATTTTTGAATTTTTCCTGCACCCGGCTCAGGGAAATGGTTACCACGAAATAATTTACTGATACTATCTTTGCAAGAAGTTAATGATCCTCTGAGCGGACAAAGAAGTGTCTACGCGAATGGCTATCTGAATCCTCTTGGAACAGAGACCCGTTACTACAAAGCTCCTCTCCTAATCCTCTGTCTTCCCTACGTGGAGGCTTATTAGGAAGTGTGCAAGGAGAGTTAATTGTCTCTGGAAGGCAATGCTGACCGCAACGAGAGCAGGTCATGTCCCACGCGGCCAATTCGAAGGCATATTGTTCCACGAGAGCTTTCCAGTGATGGATTTCTTGCTCTGCTTCTGATAACAGTGTACTTAGATTGTTCTGACACGCGGTGCACTTCGATGTAATCCCATCTGGGATATTCAATTTGGATATACACGGATCTCCACTGGCTTCTCGGATCTCTCTAGAGATACCTACAGTAGACTCGCGAGGAAGGTCGGTAGGCCTAATGCTCTCCTCAGTAACAGAGATTGCATCACATAATTTGCGTGCAAGTATAGATCGGACACTCTCACTGATCGTTCCTGCTTGGGAAAGAAGGACTATAGGGTTTTTTCTATGATGGTCGACTGCGACATAGTGCTCGACGTCATCTATCTGCTTCATCATACTTTTGACGGTCGTTAAATCACTCTGACAGAGGGCTAACTTTTCCTTCTCTGAACGAGCAAGTCTAGCTAGCACACCCTCGTAATGCTCACGGACCTGGGCTTCTATCTCCCCAGCAGCAGTGCGGACTTTGTGCATGAGTCCTTCTATGCGTACAACTTCATGCTGTAGAGTTTCATAGCGCTGCCTAAGGGGACCGTTAACAAGACTCAGAAGTCCCCTAGTCGTTTTCTGAATAGCGTCATCTAACGTATCAACAAAATGAGGAGATATTTGGTGCAATCCTTCATCTAGACAAACTTTGCAGAGAAATGTGTTACAGTGTAGACAAAAATGGGAAATCTGTTGGTCTGCGTGGAACCTGCAGGCCTTCCGACGGAGAGCAGCCTCTTCGAAGGAACGCCTATCATGCTTGGATAGTGCTAAGGGTGCGTGCACCATACGATCGCATGTTTGGCACAAGAGAAGGTCACATGCTAAACAATACATTCCTGATGGTGATGCGCTCAGTGAGCAGTTTTCACATGCAGGACCAGATTCGCTTTTAGAATCGGTAGCCGCTTGGTGGACCAGCGTCCCTGAGGCATTGTCAGACTGCTGTTTTTCTGAAGCGGCTTCAGAACTGCTTCGATGCCGGTGCCGGTGGCGGCGCTCTTTAGTAGATTCGTCGTGACCTTTGCTGTGCGAATGTCTAGAGGTTTCATGGGGCATCCCTCTCTTTCATTTTCAATTCGTATAATTTCAGGTCAAAAATTGATCAAATTCTCATGTCTTCGACTCTTAGACCGCTGTTGACGATGGACCTCGCAACCGCTCCAGACAATATCCCGGAGTTGAAGAAACTACTGAAGTCTTTCCAGGATGCGCTCCGAAGACTTTATACAGAACATTCCTGCTGCGAAACGAAGCAAAGGGAGATGACATCGATGCTTGACACCAGCAATCGATCCCTCCAGAAGGCTGAAACAGAGATCAAGAGCATGCGAGACGAAATTGCAAAGATGAGCATGGCCCAAGAGGCTATAGAGGAGTCTGAGATGAACGCGACTAAGTTCATGTTGGAGCAAGGAGTCCCGATGGGTGTGATGGTTTCTTCGCCTACTTCTACTCCAAATAGCCATGGGCCGGCTGTTGGACTCTCTGCGGCAGCGTTTGGATCACTGAGTGACAATTCTGCATTCAGCAGGCCTCCTATGCCCATGCCTGATACGGCTAATGCTGGAGCTCCGGCTTCTGCCATCATTGGCAGCCTTACTAAGATGGGCTCTTTAGTAGGCTCTTTATCGGGTCGATCGAGCTTCAGTGGTGGCATCCCCATGCCACAATCCAATGCAGTACAGCAGAATCCGTTTGCGCCACCAGGTTCTCTTACTAGCAGACCAGCCTTTGGGTCAATGGTCCCAACGTCCAACTCTAGCATGACTTCTCCTGTAACCGAAGGCTTTGTCTCGGGGTCACTGACCCTTAAGAGTAGGCAAAGTACTATGCCGTCGAACATGCAAGCTGCTGCTCCGCAGGCAATGTGCCCTATGCATGTTGCAGGCGGTCGACACGCCGATGTTGAGGGAAGTGAGGACAGTGACACACCTCGTGTGCGCATCAAACACTCCCGCGACGACTAAGGCTTTTTGTTATGAATGGAACTCTTTACTCCTCGGTTACTGCAGCCTAATGAACAGTATATCATGGGACTTATATCCTGCATGATATACCCGTTTTAGCGCTAAGTAAATTGATACACTACATGTGATGTGCTGCTGTTTATGTGTTCACAGTTGATTCTACGGTGGTTGCTACAGGAACTTCTCTAAGAATTCCATGGATGCACTGTCGAAGCTCAAAGCCCTACAAGGTCATGCATTTGAGGGCGAAATGAGCCGCATGGAAAAGGGCTCGGTTTACATTGTGAACCAGAGGCACGAGATCCTCCCAAATGACTTTGGTACTGCACAAGGATCAACAGCTGTTGAGCCACCGGTGCCCACACTCTCATTAGAGAAGCCCAAAGAGAAAAAAGGGAAACGAGGAAAGGTTGGATTTCATCAACCCTCTAATGAGTTGGCACTAGAACCATCCAGGGTACCAGTCACCATGGCCCAGGAGGCGGGGGAATGTGATAGCCTACCGTCGCTCACCAATAGTATCGCTAGTCCCTCAACACACTCGGTGGTGTATCGCAAGAACAATTCGCAAACTCCTGGAATAGCTTCAGGAGGTGTACAGCGAGCTAAGCTAGCTGAAGGTGCAACGTCAACTGGTATACCCACAACAGGTTTAACACTAGAGCCCACTGCACTCCCCTTGGCAACCGACGGCATCGCGCCAACACCTTACAAGGCATCAATAGGAACGCCGTATGGCTATGACATAAACCTCTCCATTGCAAGCAACTACAAGCAGATATTAGATATAAAAGATGATATGATTCACACAGTACTGAAGAAAATCAAGAACCACTTTGTGGACCTGGACGTAAGGAAGGTCCAAGCAACTGTCTTTATCAATAGCGTCAATTCTCAGGTGAATGACTACCATAAGGCGGCGTTTGGGCCGGATTTAATATCTTCGTGGCCTCACTACTTGTGGATTGCACTTTGGGGCATTCTTATAGGAACCGCAATAACCTTACTGATTGTCTTAGGTGGAATGAAGATAGCGTTTCAAGTGATGACTGTCCTATTTTACATATTCATTTCCTTAGAATATATTCTGATGTTCGTTGCTATGAAACTAGGTCAATATGCGCCTCTGCCAAAGCTTAACGAAGAGGATAATGCAAGCGATCAGATAACTCCTGGAAAGATAGCATTGATCATTCCGCTTGGCTGGGGTATCAAGGGACTAACACAGGAACAAAAGGTAAGGAAAAGGGCTGGAAAACTGGAAGTTCTCACCAATACGCTTCAGGGCGCCTTGAATGTTTTCCACCCAACGGATGTCTTTGTAATCCATAACTCATCAGACCAGGAACTTCCAGATAGTGTTGTGATGGAGTGCTGCGAAGGACGCGCAGTCTACGTGCCCCTAGCCATCGGGAGCAAATCTTGCTCTGCATATTATGGCTCTATCCTTAGCTCCTGGCTTGGATTTGAGTATTGCATTGTTATGGACGACGACACCGTCTTGCCCAGAGAATTGGCTCCCGTGCTTTCCGGAGAACTAACATGTGATGCATACGCTATTGCAATCGCAGCAACTTACAATGAAACGGGGCCAGGGGGACAGCCAACCAACTTAAGCAAAACAAGCAAAATGATAGTTGGCCTTCAAGATATCGAGTACAAGTTGTCAGATCTGTCGAAGCTTACGCAATACAACTTCACCCACTCATCGTCGGTCCTTTCTCCACATGGGGCAATTAACCTCTGGAAAGCATCCCTATTGCACCATATTATGGCAGAGCACAATGGAATCTTTCATGGCGAGGACTATCAAATGGGATTGGCCATGCGCAAGCTATTTAGTACCAAACGCTGCGGATTTATTTCAAGTTGTATAGTGGCCACGGTTGCTCCAACCACATGGAAGGATCTGTATTATCAGCGCTTTACATCGTGGGATCTTGCAGCACAGCAATTTCTTTGGGGAGGCTTCTGCGCCAGTCCCAAAAGCGGGTTTTATGGGCAAGTGCTCTGCTGTCTTCCATGCACTGTGGACAACTTGTATCTCCGAATAGTTACACTTGAAGATGTCTGGACGGTACTCCAAGACTACTTCCGCTATCCTCTTTTAGTCTATCACATTGTTCTATCCATTGTTATTAGGCAATTTAACGTAGTGGTATTTCTGATGTACATACTTGTGTTTGTCGCACAGTGGATAATAGCAGCGTCACTAGAGTACATAAAGTTTAAGGAACGACCGGACCTACAGGTGAGAAAAGAGTCTAGATTAGTAGCCGTCCTTATGTTCCCTGTTTATCGATTTCTATTTAGCTTTGTTCGTGTCAATGCCCTTTTCCGCTTCTTCTTTAAGTTTGAATCTATCAAGAGGGCTGCAATCAGCATAAAGGAAATGAACTTACCTGTTCCTAAGCGTATCCCTCTCCTCTACCCTGGGCTAGAGAAGGCATCCAGTGATGGTGTCGAGATTGTCGGAAGCGCCGTTATTCGCAATAGGAAAGGGGTTGACGAAGGCTTGGTCCGGGAAATTCTCCAGATAGCCCTAAAGGAACAAAAGACACCTCGTTCGCGAGAATTCCTGGAGGCTGTTCATTCAAAAGGCGGAGGCATAGGTACGGTGTCATCAATACGTAGCGGACGTCTAAGTAAGACTGCGACCAGCGAGCTTCACTTAAAGCAGGCTAGCAGGCTTAACCTTACTCGACAGATCGGAGGCCCTCAACAAGATGGCTCGTACACCCCGTCATGTGCTCGCTCGGCTGCGGAGTATATAAAGCGATTCCCTGCGCGCACACCCCTCTCCGCTCAGCACTCGATGGTGCAAAGCAACCAAGGATCAAGCCGGCTGCAATCCGCCCTGGTAGAGGCAGGAGAGCCTACGGAACGATGGATAGGGTGGTGAGCAGGAGTTTACTCAACTCTCTAGAGCTCCATGTAGTTCTCCCAGCAGCCGTGGAGGTTGCAATAAGCAACAGCTAAAAGGCCCTTGTACTTCTCCAGGTCACAGACACGGAAGCTAGCAACAGGCTCTCCAAGACCCGGCCAAATCTGCTGGCAGCCCAGCTCCAAGGTGACGTTGCCCTCCTTAGTGATGCCAAAGAGGCGGATCGTCCCGATGTAGTGCTTCTCAGTCGCCGGGTGCATGACCGTAGCGCCGCACCTGATGTCAACGTGGTTCCCGCTGAGCTTCATCTCGGGGACGTGCTTCTCCTTGGTCCTCTCCTCGTCGGGCTTGTGAAGGCAGTTGCTCAGAGACATTTTTTTTCTCCCGCTGTAAAGAGCTAAAACTTGTGGTAGCACTATTTAACCAAAAACGAAAAAATCAGAACAAGTTAACTAAGAATATGGGTTGCCGCATGAAGGAAGGCAGCATGCCCGGCCTTCTTGGCGATATCTAGAAGTGTGTGACCATTTTTATTTATTGCAGAGCAATTAGAGCCTCGAAGCAAATCTATGTACTGAGTATAGCCTCGTTTCGCCGCATACATGAGAGGGGTCCACCCGTTAACATCAGCAATATCACTGTCTTCTGTTAGCAGCTCAGCACATTTAAGGTGATTCCCTAAGATTGCATACACAAGTGCCGTCCGTCCAAACTTGTCTCTGTATGGTATTCCCCGAGTGTGGGATAGTGCCAAGGACACTACGTCGCCGCACAGAGCATACCGCATGTCTGACGTTATCCCCAGAAGAGAAGCTTCATACGGTAATAGCAGGTTAATTGCACAACTATTACCAGCATCTATTGCATAGTATAGGGCACAATACCCATCTTTTGTGATAAGCCCTATCTCATCGAGCAGGTGCTCAGTTATTTCTTTACAGGGCATTGATGCAGCAATCATAAGCGCTGTATACCCCTTAGGTGTCTGCATGCGTACCTCTCTTTCAGATAACAAACGAATCAGGGCCTCGTTGTTTTTGTGAACTGCATATATTAATGCGAAATTCCCTACTTTATCGACCATTCTAGCCTCGCTGAGTAGCAGTTTCGCGGAGGTGACGGCTTCTGATGACACCGCAAGCATCAGCGCTGTACGGCCATCCTTGTCTGTCATTCCCCCCTCGAGATCTACGAGGGCGTCCACGCAGTCCGAAAAGTCCCCGCATGCGGCCATCATAAGTGCAGTGTACCCAGCAGAGTTAATGCACTGGGACTCTAATGATGCTAGGAGTTCGACGCATCCAAAATGCCCCGCCCTAGCTCCATACATTAATGCCGTATTACCCTTACAATCTTGGACACCACTCTCGTGGGTCATAAGAATCTCCACACATCCGTCAGCGCCTGCCTCGGCACCATACATCAATGCAGTCTTTCCTTTATTGTCACGCAGCCTGCACTCTGAAAGAAGTAGAGATGCTATTGCTGCGTCTTTTTTGTGGGCTGCTATCATAAGGGCGGTCAGCCCGGATGGCAGTCTAAAGCCCGCTTCGTGCTTAAGAAGACACCGAGCACAATGCATATATCCCATCATGGTAGCTATGATAAGGGCCGTGTTTCCAGCCTTGTCAGTCAGCGTAGCCTCTCCTAACAGCATCTTCACGCACTCATAGTTACCTTTCTGGGCAGCATACATAAGAGCACTTCTCCCGTTCTTATCCTGGATCCGCAGTTCTGTGTCAATCAGCATTGATACACTTTTAATGCTCCCCTTCGCCGCTGCACACATTAAAGCCGTCATCCCGTTATTAGCTTGAAGACGGTTTTCAAACGGAAGGAGGATAGACACACACTGATCGCAATCACTATAGGCAGCAGCCATCAGCGCCGTCATCCCGTGAGTATTCTTCAACTGAACCAAGTGCATCAGAGACGAAACGGTGGAAACATCACCAGCATATGCTGCATGAATCAAGCGTGTGTCTCCCCTCTCTCTGGCTTTCGTTAGGTTTCTCTGATGCAGAGCGGGTTGGGTGGTACCGGGGGAAAGAGTGCAAGCCGAAATAGCCACGCTGCTGGGTTCAGCTGTACTATCCAGCACTATAGAGGAAGCTCCAACCCCATCGCTGCCTGTACTCTCGCAGTAATAGCTATCTTGTACAGTAGAGTCAAAAAATATTGGACGAAGTAAAGTATTGGCTGAAGGATGGGAGGTTGTATGCAGGCTCTGAACACTCTGTGTTTCTTCTGTGTAACATTGGATGTTTGATCGTGGACTCATGGAGCAGTTACTGAAGTTACTGAAGAGCGAGACCATGCTTCCAGTGTTGTTAGACTTTGTGACCGGGGATGACGCAGGAGAGCCCAAGTCGAACATAAAGTCCAGATTCATCCCAGCTAGGTCATCGCCAAAATCCATAATATGCAGCAGCTGTTGATCGATTGCTGCCACAAGGCGTTTTCAAAACAAATATTTTATTGATTTACCACATGTTAAAGCTGATAGAGCCACACAATTTAGATGTGGTTTTCTTGGTTGCTTAGAAGCTTCACCTTATCGTTGAGCTGCTTCTTTAGTTTGATGTTTTCAATTTGAAGCAATATTAGCGGAGATAATTGTGCTCGACCCACCCCATCTTCAGTCACGCGGCTTGGGTCCTGAGTAAGGCCTAGTTTGCTCTTTAAGCTGCTAACTTCGCGCTTTAGCTGCTTGACCTGTTGTGTCAACTCACTGTTTTCCTTGGACAGCTTTACGTATGTCTCTGTGCTTACTCCTGTCTCAGGGAGGCTAGGGGCAAAAGTCGTCGCTACGGGCTCACGGTCAGTAGGCAAATCAGTAGGCACATCAATGTGGGATTGATGAGTCTTATTATACGCCTGAGCTGCTATCTGAATACTACGGATCTGCTGCTCACGCTTTTGCAACGCAATATGAAGCTGTGCCAACTGCTCATTCTTGGCCTGCATTGCCTGGCGCTGGGCCTTGCTGGCTTCGGTCTGACGGCGCAGTGCAGTTGCCATGCAATCAATCGTTGATTGAGAGGCCTTACCGGGCTGTGACCCCAGGGTGAGAAGCTTGTTCTTCACTTCCACTTCTTTCCGCAGAGCCAGAACTATAGCCACAAGCTCCTCACGGGTCGTAGATGGGGTGACCTTGGCCGCAGCAAGGTCTTGCTGATAAACACCGTCTTCCTGAGATGCAGGTGCATCAGGAGCCTCATTACAAGTTTGAACAATAGCCTCCCGCCTGGTGGGCACCGCTTGTACTGTTGCGTTGACGGCATGGAGCCGTGCCAACCGCTGATGCTGGACTTCCTTTCGTAACCTTTCACACTCCATGATGGCCTTCGAGTACTCCTTCTTCAAAAGGGTAATATCTAGGATATTGGCCGTGTCTATGACGGAGTTTTCGGTGTCACTTTGCATAGCCTTGAGCCCGCTTATAGATAGAGGCCTGTTGGGTAGGGTCTTCTCATAAATGCCAGTCGATATAGGCCCATACTTTGTCCCGGGTATCTGGAGACTAACCCTATTAGTAGGATTGGTCGGCGGGAACTTTCTATTAAACGAGCTGATGTTTGCGTCTGGATACTCGGGCTGAGACAACAGCCGGGGAGACTGGGGGTGGCCAGGAGACCCAGGATTCCCTTGTACCGGGCCAGTTGGGGGCAGGTTGGCGACAGACCCCCTGGCCGCAGGGCCGTATTCGTCAGGCAGGAAAAGTCCCAACGCATCTGAAAAGGCCACGCTATTGCGTTCAGAGAGGGCGCTAATTCCGGTTATCGCCGAGCCAATGTCAACACAGGGATCCGTCAGAGTGCTCGCATTACCTCTTGCATAATACTGCAGGTCATCTATTTCAGGAGATGCTATGCTTCGGGGATTAATATTAAAGAGCTCACAAAGAATAAGAACAATGGGCCGTTCCCCACTGCTCAAGTTCTTCGCGGGAGCCTTCTTATCTACTTCCTCGGCTAAAGCTAGAGCACGTGAAATAGCTGACTCATCGTACTCAAAGCTATTCACCAAGAGCTCAATGGCGTATGTATTCCTGCACATGACTGCATGATCCAGGTGAGAGTAGCCATTATAGTCGATGTGAGAAGGGAAGTGATGTACGATACTAAGAAGCACATCATTGCACCCGTGCCGGATAAGATACATGAGGATATCAGAGTCATCGGTAAACCTATAAGACGCTTCTGCTTGAAGGATCTCCTCCATAATCTCTATATGCTTTGCATTGTATGCATAGATGGCGGCAGGGATACCATCGGGGTCCTGCTGTCCTGCCTCGTAAGGGACTAGTTTCTTCACAATGTCGATGTCTCCGTTCTTAGCAGCTATCATCAGCCCGGTGAGTCCCTGCTCGTTGTGTAGAGTGCAGCACTGCTCCAAATTCTGTGCAATGTAGTCCAGGTTCCGCGCACTCACGGCTTCAAACCATTCCGCCTGCATTGGCCAGCAAAAGAATGTGCCAAAATGATATAATATTAAATGGATGTAAAATTTTACACGGAGTTTTATTTTAAACTACCTCGTTATGCCTTCAATCGCGTTTCTCCCCAGTTGGGGAACTGGCTCTCAACAAATCTTTTAGCCTATCTATTTCCTCCCGAAGGACTCTTGCCTCTGTGTCCGAAGGGCTAGCATTAATAAGGGCTTCCTTCAGCATCTTGTTTTCCGTCATCTTCATGCGTATGCTCTTCCGTAGCTCCGCTCGCTCCTCTTCACTCATAGTCATACGCGTACTCCTCACGCGAGTAGAGCTGCGCTGACCTGAGGTGGGCGACCTTATAGCACACAGACGAGAAATGCTGGCTATAGAAGCGGGATTGGGCTCCTTTGCAGCTTCCTCTGGAGGCTCGCCGGCAGCTGATGCTTGCCTAATGCTTGCCGGAGCCATTGCAGGCCTGTCCATGGCAGGGGTGGCGCCATCTGAAAGCATAGATCCCCATGCGCCAGAAAGCCTCACTGGGGAGTTTATCACCAGGGAGTTACGGGCACTGAAGCGTGCTCGCTCGTAGTCGTTGGCTGTGATAAGGTTCTTAACCGTCGACTCAGAGCAGCCGATAGCAGTCCTATACTTTTGGGTCTCCACTTCTTTCTGCTGAAAGGCAGACCTTATTGCCGAAAAACTTTTTTCTTGTTTTTGGATTGTTGATAGCAATCCGCTGATAACTTTGTCCTTGAGTTTTAACTCTGCCTTAAGAGCCGGCACACTGTTCTCAGACCTCTTTGCAGCTTCCAATTCAAGAGCATAGCTATCGAGCTTAGCCTCCTGGTCAGTTACCTTTGCTTGTAGAGCCTCTATTTGCGCATCTTTCTGGGCAATCGCCTCCGTAACATTGCCATCTATATCACACTCTAACGCACGTTTGAGCTCTGCTATCTCTTCATCCTTGGCAGCATTCAGATCCTGCAGCTCAGCAACGGCTCTGCTCAGCTGTTTTATTTGGTCTTCTATTTCCTCGTAGATATCTGCGGAGCCGGCTCCAAAAGGCACTGTAAGGAGGAGTTCTAGCTCATTTATGGCTTCCGGTAGTGTTGTTATGTCTTGTAGTTGAGATTGCTCAGAGGTTATCTGTGGCTGAGCTGCCAGTAAAGTGCTATTATTTCCCGTTGTCAGCGTGGATGAGAAGGTAGACCCCGTAGTACTTATGGCAAGGCGCTTCTTCCGAAGGGCTCCAAGAGACGTAAATAGTGCTCCTAGATGAAGATTCAGAGTGGTAAGCTCATCTGCGATGGTATCTCGTTCTTCGAGAACTTGCCGAAGCTCTTCTTCGAGCTTGCTGAGAGACTGGGTACCCACAGGAGACCTGGCAGATGCATCTGCCTGTCGGTGGTCGGAGGGTGAAGCGCCTTTAAATTGCTTGAGATACTCTAGGATATCTTCTCTGATGGGCTCTGTTGCTAAAAAAATGGCATACTCTAGCTTATCATCTATGCTATCCTGGGCCTCCACAATAGCCCTCACAACGTTCAGCGATCCTCCTACCACGGCGTAATCTAGAGCATTCATCTGGTTCTCATCTTCAACCAATGCCATGTGCCTTACCAGAACAGACACTGCCTCATAGTTGGCCATGAAGGCGGCTAGCATTAAGGCATCGCGCCCGTCCCGAAGGGGTATGTGCTTTTCTAGGGTTACCAAGATTTCGCATGTTTCAGGCTTGTTAGACATTGCCGCTGCTATCAGCGCTGTGCATCCTTCCTTGTTAATGAGGCCAACTTCCTGAGTAGTAGAAAGAAGGCGCACTATTCCTGCTTCCCCCATGCGCGCCGCTATAATGAGAGCAGTGTCTCCTGTTTCATCTCTAGAGCCTACGTACTCACTCATAAATTCTCTGACGTCATCCTCGTTACCGCTAGCAATGGCCACAAACCAATCCTGGACATTAGCTATCATACCCGCTTATAAAATTTTATGGATTTAGGAGACACCGTTTCTCTTCCACCCAACTTTGTTCCATTATCTTCTGAGGACGGTGACAATGCCATCAGAGATCCAAGCAAGGTATACATTAAGCCCCTTGCACAACTTGAATTTCCGTCCTTAGACATTCCCCAAGGTAGCGGAATCGAGAGGTCCCAATACTTTAGTGACGCAGTGCGATTTTACAAACAATATGATGAGTATCTGGGGAAGAGGAAGACACGCTTAAAAGACCTTCATAGGGAGCTCCTAGATCTGCAATACCTCACTGAGATGGAGGTTGTTCAAATTCTTGGATTAGATATTGGAGGCTCCCGAGTGGCTTCCAGCTCAGCATTGGACGTCCTCAAAGCTGAGCTTCCATCGATGAGGCAAAGGAGCTTAACCGAGGACCAATGGAAAAAGCTTGGTAACGTCCTGGACAGATATTGTTCTTGATGGTTTTACATCTGCCAATCTATCATGTTGCAGATTAATTTTCTCTGCGACTCTAAGTGCCTCAAAATAAAATCATGGATACAGGTCTGGAGCACGCGTGTCAGCTGTTGATAGCAGCAGCAAAGAGTAAAAGCTTTGTTCCCTGTAGAATCATTTTTGCTTTAGTTGAGGCCTCCTCACCAGCCGAAAAGCTTGAAAAACTAAACGGCGTGTTGGCATTATGCTCCTTGCGGGCAATCAGAGTGAAGCACAGGGGTGTTTACTCGTTGGTTGTCACGGATGCCACGGAGAATCCTAAAGAGTACTATCAGTGGCTTAGAGGTGCCCTTACGCCTACGAATCTTGCTAGTCTTAATGAGGAACGGGGAGCATACATCCTTGTTCGCATTATTCTCCATCTATCTCAACAGGAATGTGAAAGGGAACATTTGCTAGATACCCTGTCGTGCACAGCAAAGCCTCCCGCCTGGCAGCAGGAACAATCTAGTGAGCTGACGTCTGACGACCGCAAAGGCTGGGAGGAGACACTCGAAAGGTTCATCGCCAAAGCGTGGCTTTTACGGAATGGAACACGGCTTAGCTCTGCTAGTGAGATGGCCCAAGCTTTGATTTGTGAAAAAGAGCTAAGCAAGTTCCTCATCGACCTAAAGAATAAAGAAGAGTAATTACAAGTGCAGCTACATGATTAGAAGCATATCTAGCTCTTTCTGTGTCGCCCAGGTCTACAGAGTCGATATCGCGGTCAATCAATTTTTGTTTTCAAAATTTATACATTGACAGATGCTAATTAAGCTATCCAAAGACATCAAAATACGGTGGTATGGCGCGAATAAGGTGATGATGGGTGGGAGGGTAGTTGTGGGCTCTCAGTTATGCTTTCTCATTGGCACTATTTGTTTGGTTATCGCCGCTTTGGCCATCTTCTGGGTCGACTTCTACCTCTCTCACTCAAATCCACAGCACCTTGCATGGCACGTTATTGCTCACCTCCTTCTTGATGGCTCACTTATTGCCTCAATTGTCATGATCTTGGTCACAGGTCTTGTTGATCCTGGTATTATTCCTTCTGTGCAGTTTGACCGGGAGCTCATTCCGGTTCTCTCTCCATCAACAAAGCTTCTAGATCACCATCGGGACCCAATTATTAGCCACAACGGCTACACAATGAGATTGAAGTATTGTGAGACGTGTCTTTACTTGCGACCCTTGCGCACAACACACTGTCGTACTTGTAACTGCTGCGTATATCGCTTTGACCACCATTGTTTTTGGTTGGGCACTGACGTTGGCTTTAGAAATCACGGATACTTTTACATTATGCTGTTAGTTGTTACCATTTACATTTCTTTATTAATCCTTTGCTCGTTAGTCTTGGTTGGCTTTTTGGTCTATGACTTCATAACCATTCCGTTTCGCATAGGCTTTGCTATCTCTCTCATTGGTGAAGCCATTATCCTGGCATCAGGAATATACATGCTGTATTCATTAGGTAACCTTATTAGTTACCATGTCGAGATATTGACAAGTGGACTACTAACCAAAGAAGATCTAGCCTCAAATCTCATCGAGAATCATCCATACCACCATAAGTCCTTCAGAAAGAACTTTGCTGCCTGCTTTGAAGGCATGAGAACGCCTTCTATTTTGCATCAGATCATCAGCAGCTACAAGCTAGCTATTCAGAACAAAGATGAAATCGACGCCCTGGTGAAGGCTGGCCTAAACCCTCGAGTCTTTCCCGATAGCATTAGTGACATTCGTACTGCTGGACAGGCGTTTGAATACCTTATTTCCATGTCTAAATCTCAGATTGTCAATCCTCCATCAGATATCAAACAGGAGTTTGCACAAGGGGAAAACGATGAAAAAGAGGAGCCTGAGGAAGAGCTCGAAGAAGAGGAAGAGGATGAAGAAGATACAAAGGATAACCCCAATGAAGAGAGAGGCTCGCGATTCATTCGTGATGCAACCATGGTGAATGTGCAGCGAGTTGAAGAGATTAAAAGGAGAAGCATTCGGAATATTGTCGGCTCAGTCGATACACTTTCCAACCCAAACACCTCAAATATGCAGAAAGCCTCCATTGACAAGAGATTGTCGACGCGTGGCAGTACAGTAATTTACGAGCAATCAGATGATGAGGTTCCAACACGTCGTAAAGTCATTGATCTCGAGAACTTGCAGACATCAAATCGTGTATCTGAGCGCATGTCTACAAGGCTACCTGTGCTGTTGTCCGTCCGGGGATCTCTTAACAAGTCCTCACATTCAGCCAACAATCGCTCATCAGTAAGAGGATCTGTAGTCATGAGTCAGCAACTAGTTGATAGAATAAATAGGTTACAATCGAAACAAGGCAAAGAACCACGTGAAATGAACGAGGTTGCACACTGAGACTCTACATCAGACGTACTGCCTCCACTACCTCCGTCAGAAACATCACATAAGCTAGCTGAGAGCTGAGAGCTGGGAGATCACAAACCACTTTGTGTATTCTTGTCTTTATCTTATCTTAGAACATAAGCAATAAACTTTAGGTTCTTGTTAAACTTTAGGCTAGCCTGGTCTTATGAACTTAACTACGGAGTGTTCTCTTCACCACAGTATGGACCTCCTGCTCCAGAATGTTGATGCGCGTAAGCACTTTTTGTTAGAGACTAAGCCCGTCCTAAACATCTTAACTTCCGAGACAACTTCCAAGAACGATGATCAGAAGCGTCTGTGTAATAAGCGACGGTTGTCAGCACACTTAATCACCGTCCAGCAGGCCGAGAACATTAGGATCAAGGAGGATTATGCACAACTCTTGAGCATTACCAGCGCCCATCAATCCTGCTTAGAGCGAATACCTGATTCATGTCTTCCACAATTCATGTCACTTGTGGACTCTGCGAAAGCGTATGAAGCTAACCTATCTTTATTTGCAGCAGCGGTAGCATTATCCACCAAGGCCCAGCAGGAGACGGGCTATGTAATCGCCTTGTATAATAGCTACGTGGATACTGCTTCTCTCAATATGACATTCGGTGCTCTGGCAATGCTTGTAGCCACTGTTCAAGTGGAGGTCCTTCTTACGATGTTTACGTTAACCAAGTATGCCATCAGGACTCCCGCTGCTACGTCTTCTGCATCCTTTTCTCAAACAGAGTCATCTTTCTTGCGTTTTGTAGCAGCTGTCCGTTCTTACATAGGTGCTGATGAGTCGTACTTCCTTACCAGAAAGCAAAAACGAGCTCTTGCTGCGTGTAGAACCAAGAATGAAAATACTGAGGCCTCCAGTTGCTCATCTAATGACATGCTAGGGGCTTTCTTAGGGTTATTAGAAAGATATGGTTCCATACATCAGCCTGCCACAGCCATCACTGGCATAACAGCAACCGCAAACACACTAGAAGGTGGGCGGGTTACCTCTAATATCAGCATCAAGCAAAGACAGGTAGAAGCTCAGTCTTTACGGCTCTGCCGTACAGGAGAAGCGTCTGCCAAGCAGCCCACTATTAAGCCAGAAGAGCACAAAACAACTACATTTCGTCAAAAGCCTAAGACACTTAGATACCCCAGTCCACCTGTTATTGAGAGCAGGGTGACACGTACCCAAATAGACCCTCCTCTCAAGCTATTGGACATGGGCGGAATCTCCATTTTTCCCTCTGGCTATGGGCCTATAGATTTATTGTATAAAGGATATAGAGTAGGGATCCAAGAAATGTTTGGCCTGACAAAGGCTGCATTCGGCGCTGCAATGGCTCGCACCTCCTATAACATGTCTGAGAATGAAGTGGAGTCTTTGGGATCTGACACTTCTTCCACACCATTGGTGACCGCAGCCTCTACTATGGATGCAACCTCACCGCATGCAGCGTTTTTAAACAAGCGCCCGTCTCTTGATGTCTCGCTGTTGGCTAAAGCACAGGTTTCTTGGGTGCAGAATCGGTGGATCAATCTCGCGTCATGTGATCCCAGTGACTTACAACTACTTTGTCTCGAGCAAACAATGGCATCGACAATCGAAGACAGTTTGGTAAATAAGCAGGTAGACACAGAGCAAATCCGCCAATCTATTAGTTCCTGGGGAGATAAGTGCATAAAGATTGCACTTAAGGCACCGCTACCCAAAACGTGGACCCCCATCCTCACACAGGATGGTTTATACGTTCGGTTTCTGGACAACAAGACCGGAATAATTTTTAATATCAATCCTGAGGTCAAAGAAATTCAAAAAAGAATAGACTATCAGTACAAATTATTAGAGAAGTATGTTCGGCTACACAAGAATAGCGAAATAATGAAGGATTATGAGCTAATAAAGAGGTTCATTTCCACGAGGTTTGTCTCCCTGGATCTCTGCAAGAACACATCCAGTCTGTTCAAAGAACTTGTGGAAGAATTCAGTGGTCTCGTCACCCAAATAGGTAATGTCATTACACTATGGGCTCCTTTGTATAACACGAGCGATATCAACCTTGCAGAAGGTCACAATTCAGACGATAAGCAGGACAGCAATCTCCGCTTTAATCTGTAGCCTCTTGCTAATGAGTGACCTAGTTTCTCTGTAAGTGTGTCAAGCAGCAGCCAAGTGTCGCAGCCCCTTCATTTGCTTTTCGTCTCAGTTGCTTACCTTTGTGCGATTCCTCCACCCTTGAACTAGAGTAGCTTTTGTTCTAATACACGTACAAACCTCCAGAAATACCTAGAAACAGTCTGATCGGCCGGATATAGTTAGTCAGGTTTACTGCTATAGCATCCATTACTCAAAGAATACTATTGGCTTTCCTGGCGTAGCAGCTTTGCAAGACTCAGGCGGCACGGGTCCTTCTCCAACCATGTAGAAAGAAATCTGTTCAACTCCTAGGCCAGTTCTGACTGCATCACTGTATGCAGAAAGGACTTTATGTTCCGAGAACGGCAGCTTTGTTACTAGCGCGTCCGGGCCGTCTGTCTTGGATGCAGATATGAGTTGTGCAGCGTACTTCATGACTTTCTGAAGATCTTTCTTTGGTGTTTCTAGGACGTCTATGCAGTACTTGCTCACGCGGGATGAGGCATCTTTTGGCAAAGCGCCTAATCCGCCATATTCCTCCGTCTCGTCATAATACATGCTAGAGAGAAACTCCGCAACACGAGTTTGCCATTCAGGGCAGTCTTGGGCTACATAAACCTGAGCAATCTTGGCACCATTGGGAAGCTTCACAGTTCCATCTTTTCGAGGTTTGAGTACGTCCACCAAATAGTTTTTCAGACGCACAATTGTAGCTTGTACGTATTCATCAATCTTGAGAAACACACGCAGCTGCTTCAGTGCCTCTGCTAGTGTATCCTGAGATTGGAGCGGATCACGGAAGATGGAGTTCGACCTACCAAGTACCTCTGCGTTGAGTTCTTCGGCAATATGTGGGCATATAACAGCCAAAAGCTTGGCTTGGGTGCTGACGTACTCTTCGATGAGAAAGCGGCAATAAGGCACTCTTCTCGTCTCGCAACTATGGATATACTGGTCCCGAGAGTGTCCCAATTCGTTGAATGAGATGATAAGTCCTTCCCGGAAACTACATCGTTCAAATGCAGAACAAGCACGGAGTGTGCAATCGAGTATAGATGCCAGGAAGACACATTCGTGTATGCAATCAGCAGAGCTTGCTTCAATTGTGCTGTAAATGTCCTCATAAGACTCGGGGTAGCACACGGCACTGGCTGCTAGAAGTTCTTGACAGGTTGCAAGGAGATTATAGAGACGCAGAACAGCATTGTTCGCTGTTTCCTCTCTGAAATTGGCATCGTCAAGCCCATCACCAGCGTCAGCCAGGGCAAATCGAACGGCATCTGCACCGTACTTGCGTATGGCCTCATCAGCTGTCAAGAAGTTCCCGGTGGCCTTCGACATTTTTGCATCATTGAGCTGAAGGTGTCCGTTGGCACGCATTCCTCTGGGCCATTTTGCCTCGTCATCAGACCAGATAGCGGTATGATTGTACAACATCATCGTCAGGTGGTTTGGAATAAGATCCTTGCCAGAACAACGCAAGTCCACAGGGTACCAGAAGCAAAAAGACTCTCTCATTGCAGTGAGCAGGTCTTCTGCAGATCTAATAGCAAGAATTATCTGAGAGTTGACTCCCGGAACTAGAAGGCTCTTTTTAAGCTGATGCAAACGGTCAGCTCCAGCTGGATCAGTACTAAAGTATTCCATGAACTTTTCAGGAAGATTGTTGGATAAATCAAAGACATAATCAAAGAAGGAGTCATCAACAATCTCGACAGGAAATAGACTGGTAGATCCATCCAAGCTTCCTCCCTGAAGGTAATGAGCAACCGTGTAATAGGCATTGTAAATTGTGCTATCCGATAACGACTCAATGACGTATCTCTCGTCGAAAGGCAGCTTTGTTCCCAAACCAAAAGAACGAGAGGCAGCCCATTCTCTGAACCCGTCCACTGTACGATTAAACTGATTTTTCACCTCATCGTGATAGGTGTTTAAATACTTCTCGATGTTGTAGCGCACCTTATCCTTCCATGCGACATTTCCGTAATCGAGGTACCACTGATCAGCTGCAGCAACGACACATACGCAATTAGAGCGGGAAATGACCTCTGACTCTGGCTCAGAATACACTATGCATTGATTGTTTTGGACGAGGAGATCTCTGCAGCTTTGCTTGCAATCCTTTACACACTGGCCGGCAAATGGGCCCATCTTCATGATTCCCGTATAGAATCCCTTGGTATAACAAATCTCCTTTATCTGAGTTAGCTTTGCTCTATCATGTAACGAGGATACGTTGCTTTCCTCGCAAAGACGCACGGCAGAGAGAGTCCCTATGTCGGGTATCTCTATAATTGGCAGAGGACTGTATGGCTCAAGCATCAGACCAACGTCCACTCCATACTTTTCGGCGATTCCGTTGCGATTCTCGAGGATATCCTTATAGCACGCGTAGTCGTCTGGCGCGTCACTAGGAACAGATGTCACTATCCCTGTTCCTTTATCCATCTTAATTGTCTCCAGAGGCAAAACAAAGATTTGCTCGTAAGGACTGAGAGGGGCTCGGACGGTAGCCAAGAGAAGATCAGAACCAGATATTTCGCATATAAAATCCAATTCTCCAAACGGCTTGTTGTTGTTCAACCCTTGGTGGGCCATGTTCACGGCGGCATGTTCTGAAACGATGATTACCTCATCCTTATTAATATAGTATGCCCCGTACCTCCCTGTCGGCAAGACCCAGCAATTAGTTTGGCCAACCATCGTTTCAGGACGGAGCGTAGCAGCGAGGAGATAAACTTTAGCGTTATCTACCTGATTCTCCCAGAGCTGATCAAATATTGCTTTGTTTTTAGGATTGCTATAAAAGCGCGGAAGCTTAATGTTCAGCTTTTCTGCCAGACTATCATCCATGCCATCACCTTCCTCCTCTCCCTCTTGTTGTTGTTCACGCTGCTCTTCCAGAAGAGTGGTATAATTTATAAGCTCGAGCTTGATGCCTATGTACTCTTGTGGCTGTACCCCCTCACCTGAGAAGCGATCATGATCCATACACGCCTGGCCATCTAAGGGAGACCATATGCAGTTTCTCTTTCCAAACTTGATGTATCCATCACGGTAAAGCTTTCTAAACTGCCATTTAACGAATAAATCGTAGTATGGATTAGCATCCGTTGTGATCATAGAGCGCCTCCAGTCCACCCGCGCTCCAAACTTGCACATATCTTTATAACAAAGAGCAGGAAAATGCTTAACCCAATGATAGGGATCGACGAACTTGGGGATCTCTTTCTCGGGGACACCGAGGTCGATAAGTATATCCCACTGCGACTTGGAGACCGTCTTAGCATTGAGCTTGGCCTTCTTAGCCTTGAATTGACCTACTTTGTCGATGGCATTCTCAGAGGCGGTAACACTCCCGGGCAACTCTAAACTGTCTGCAGTCGGTAGGACAGGTGGACAACCATAGTGCTCTATCTCATCGGCAAGCTTTTTAGCCGCCCCACAGATGGGCATACCTGTTACGTGAAAGCCAAACGGGAACAGAGAACTGTCGCCCCTCATCAAATGATAGCCCACGGCAAACTCAGCACGGGTGGCAGAGAAGAGATGGCCTAGGTGGAGCCTGCCATTCATGTAGGGGTAAGGAAAAGTCACGAAAAACTTCTTGGAGTCACGCTTATCTCTATCGGAGCCAACCGGAGGCTCGGCCATAAAGGTGTTCCTGGAGCTCCAGTACCGCTGCCATTTCTTCTCAATGGCCTGAAGTCGAGAAAGGCACTTCATGGTATTTTTTTTGGCTTAAGCAAAAGTGTAAAAAAAGCTAGACAATGGACAAAGAGTTTGCTTTGCGGATTCCTTATGGAGTCCCAAAGCGTGTTCGCTTTACTCTTTTCAGCGAGAACGAAAAGAATTCCCTTATTCCCATTGTGCCAAGGGAGTCTTCAAGTGATCAAATGAGCATGTTCTCGGAGCTGAACAGCACTCGCTTAGGCGTCATCTTCCAGGAAGAAAACGAGTGCCCCACATGCAGTGGTAAGGCTGGTGACCAGGATCCCTCAGTTCTCTGTCCTGGTCACCTCGGTGTAGTTAAATTTGGTTACGACATCTTTCACCCCATGATAATAGATGACCTAGCTACTTTGATGAATTGCTTTTGCCCCAATTGCTATCACCTAAAGTTTTTTAGACTCTTCAAGGAAACAGACCGTGAGCTTGCCATAAACGCTTTAAACAGACTCAGAGATACTACGCCAACCCTGAACTTTCTCCCAAAATTAGCGGAACTATCAGCTACGATTGCTTGCTGTGAGAGGAATATACTTTACAGGAAGAAGGCTTCCGGGACGTCCAGGAACGGCGTGGCGCCACAACCACTAATCCTAGCTGTCTCTAAGAGTACAAGAGGAAGCACTGCAAGGCAAGCCAAGGATCAAGATCAGCTAATGGATGCTCACACATGTAAGCTCCTTATTACGCGCTACAACAAAGATGACATCGTCCTGTTGGGTCTGAAGAGAGACCATATAGAGAACTTCATCATTTCCTCCATACAGGTAGGGTCCCGTGCAGTTCGTCCCTCAATTAGGACAGATGGGACAACAGCAGAAGATCAATTGACCGAAATGTATGTCTCCTTGTTTCGCAATATAAGAGATTGCAACAATAATAGTCTAAACGCTGGCGGTGGCGCCACGGGTGCTAAGTCTCAAATTGGGCCCAACGATATTTATAACGCATACAAGACTCTCATCTCTGCCAAAGGACTCAACGCAGATGGAGGTTCTGTGCCCACCAAGGGAATTTTCGAGCGTCTTTCTGGAAAGTATGGTAGAATGAGAAGCAACTTAATGGGAAAGCGCGTTAACTATTGTTCACGGAGCGTTATTACTGGTGATCCGACTATCAGCATCAACGAGTTAGGGGTGCCTCGTTCTGTTGCAAGTAGGCTTACGTTCCCAGAGGTTGTTACTGCACGCAACCGTGACTTTCTTATGAAGCTTGTTTCCAACGGCAACCGCTACCCTGGAGCCGTCAGCAAGACACTTCCCAGTGGCACCGTCCAGCTTATAGACACTCAGGTAATAAACTCAACTGGCTGGGGCTCTTCCACTGACGCAGACGGGCGACTGGGTGGAGAAACCACCAACGATCCTCTTCCACTAGGAACCATAGTTAACAGGCATCTGCTTGATGGTGATTATGTCTTGTTTAACAGGCAGCCAACCCTTCACAAGTCATCCTTTATGGGCCACCGTGTGAAGGTCCTTCCTTACAGCACGTATCGATTAAATCTTTCGGCGACATCCTCCTACAATGCAGACTTTGATGGAGACGAAATGAACCTACATGCCTTGCAGAGTCTAGAGGCTGTCGCAGAGATTAGTGAGCTTTGCATGGTGAGCAACCAGGTTGTTTCCGTCAAGGATAACAGGCCCATCGTCTACATCGTTCAGGATGTTCTCTTGGGCTGTTACTTGTTCACAGGGAAGGATGTAACTATTCCCTTTGCACGGGTATGTGAGTACATCATGTGGATGGGATTTAGCAGAACCTCCGACCCTACGTATGCACACAAACTGCAAAGATACGACAAGGGGTCGGTGAACCAGCGAGGACACTCTTCAGCATCTATGTCTTACGACTTTAGTGACCACACCTCTGGCTCTTACAATCCTGCTGAGTATGATTCTTCATCGTACTTGGTGGGTAACTCTGCTACTGGTAGTGTAGTTGATGGACGAGGATCGTATCTTTCTACTGGCAATTATGGCGCCTCTAGCGCATCTCGAAAGGCATATGAGGACAATATCAATAACGATAACGGCGCATACTTTAAACGCCCTGGAAGCAACGTGAATACTAATGACCATGTTCTCCTTAATGTTTCCCAGCCCGCCATTTGCTATCCAGAAGCACGGTGGACTGGTAAACAAGTGTTCTCTATGTTTGTACCTAGAGGTGTGTTTTACCGCTCTGGAGATCCCAAAGACATATCCGCACATGCAGACAAATACATTTCTTTTCTGGATGGCAGTGTTATGTGTGGTCGCATAGCATCATCTGTCGTAGGAGGAACTGAAAGTGCACTAATCCACATCCTCTTTAGGGATTATGGCATTGAGCCATGCAGAGCGTTCATCGATAATTGTCAGCGTGTTGTGTGTCGGTTTATGCTGGACCATGGGTTCTCTGTTGGAATGGGAGATATGGTGTCGTCAGAACACACTGAGAGGAAAGTCGCTGAGATTCAGACCAAGCTTTCAAAAGACATCAGTGAGCTGTTTAAACTATCTATTCATTACAAAATTAAGCTGGCCCCAGGACAGTCCCGAAATGATGCATTTGAGCAAGAGGTCATTTCAAAGGTGTCTGGCACTTCTCTTGCCTTGGAGAAGGTAATTACCGATGCGGCTCCTCATAGAAATGCGCTTCTGGTTATGATAAACGCTGGGTCGAAGGGGAAGAAATTCAATATGATGCAAATCTCATCGTCATTGGGCCAACAGTTTCTCCAAAGCAAGCGCATGCCGCATAGGTTCGAGACCCACAGGTCTCTCCCCTGCTACAGTCCTTTCAGCAGTTTAAACATGGAGAGCCGGGGCTACATTTTCAACTCATTCATCAGGGGGCTAAATCCAGCAGAGTTTTATTTCCATGCTGTGGGTGGACGTGAAGGAGTGTGTGACACTGCGGTCAAAACAGCTGATAGCGGATATGTTGAAAGAAAGCTCCTAAAGGTAATGGAGTCTGTTTGTTATCGTTATGACAACTCTGTCCGCAATGACTCCAACGAGATTATTTCATTCCGATATGGAGACGACGGGATAGATCCGCACAAATCAGAAAGCCGCGAATTCAAGGACTTCTCCATAAGTGACATGGACTTCTTGCGTGCTCACTATATTGATTGGTCGCAGATAGTCGATTTTCAGAACACTGAGATGGATGAGAGCACCGATTTCTACGCTACTTTAGTTCGGGAAAAATTCGCGGTTATCATTGCCAAGCTCCGTGATACTCCCGAGCAATTCGCTCATCTCTGCGATGGAGTTTCATTCTACGAGGTATGTGACGACGAATTAAGAGCTAAAGGGTTCGACAATCTAGTCCTGGATAATAACCTGGTTTCCTTTACTGAATTATCGTCATATCTACAGAACCATTATGCGCTATTTATGGATGCAGAAAGCTCACCTGGGTATGTTCCTGAAAACATAGACGACTCTTGGCTGGATATTGGGGTAAAATCATCACTTGTGCTAGAACGAGACTTTGCGATTAGCACTATACTTGTCGAATACATTGTCCTCTTGTTGGAGAGGATCTGGCTCCAGCGCTCTAGAATTACCCTAGACACAGATGTCAAGAAATTCACCTTTGGGATGAATCTGGACAGAATAATTCAATCAGAGATCCAAGCAGGCTCTATCAACAAGGTTAGTAGATTGATCCGAGAGTCTGCGTGGAGATGCTATCTCAAGCCCTTTGAGGCTATAGAAAAGGTGAACAAGCTCCTCTCTAGGATAAAGTCCTTTCGGCCGAAAGAATCTACTCTATTCCGAGTCATTCTGCGGCAATGCTTGTCTTCAAAGTCATGCTGTTATAAATACCGTCTTACCAGTGAGCAACTGGATAGAATTCTTGCAACCATTGAGGAAAAGTTTGTTAGAGGCCAAGTTTCTCCAGGAGAACCTGTTGGGCCACTGGCTGGACACTCTGTCTCCGAGCCCGCTACACAACTTACTCTCAACACGTTCCATACAGCAGGAACCTCCGCACTCGGAGGCCTTGGGCTTCCTCGCCTCAAGGAGCTCATCGACTTCCGAAATCCAAAGATTTCCGTCAGCACCATATATCTTAACATTTCTAACCAGGACCCTGCCAATGCTGGTGTGGATACTCGGTGTACTAGCCATTCTCCGATGCTTTTCAACCGTCCTGTGGCTCCTCGTCCCAACAGCTACAATATCGCATCAGCCGAGGAGGCTACCGGGAGAAACATCCGACAATCTAAGGCGTGGATGAACTTGGCTGCGAAAATAGAACATACAACATTCAACTATTATATAGATGACTACAAACTTATTTTTGATCCATTTGATGAGCTCACCTGTGTTGCGGACGACAGGGAATGGCTCCACCTAGAATCGGAAATAGGGCATTTACAACAGCAAGTCTATGGAGAGCGTCCAAACGAAGCTGTTCGCTTCTACTCTCCGTTTGTTCTCCGATATGAAATAGGACTGAAACAGATGCAGCAGAAGATCGAAGCTGGGATTACCATTCAGACACTTGTGAGTAGGTTGATACTGATGCTGCAACAAATATACACATCAAGAGCGGGTCGCCCAAAGTCTGAAGACGACGATGAGGACGATGAAGATGACATTAACATTAAGCAAAAAGCCATGATTGGCCGTGAAATGCCAATAATAAATTACTATACCGGCTTGGGCAAAACTGTTATACGAGTTAGACCCAGCCTCACTGAGGATGAGTATAACGCCGTCAAGGGGAGCGCCATTGGTAGTGGGGCGCCAGACATGGAAAAGAGCAGATTGCTAGCGGAGCGATATGATGGCGTTGATGCATTTCTCAGGAATGTTCACATATCGGGCAATGAGTCAATCAGAAAGGTTTTCATGGCGTCGTCCAATCCGCTGGTTCATTATGGTTATGATGGCTTCACATCTAACGTAGACGTCTTCTCTCAGGGCTCCAGTGACGGGCTCTCTATGCACAAAATGTCAGAAGGAGATCTAAGCAAGATAGGTTCGATAGGGAAATTTACTCAACCCAACAGCGATATTAGCGAGCTCTATTTACAGACAGACGGTTCTGATCTCCTTTGGATTTTGACGCAGCCAGAGGTGGACTTTACCAGGACGTGGACTACAAACGTGCGAGAGATCTATGAAATCTTGGGAATAGAAGCAGCACGAGCCTTATTTATAAAACAGATCAGAGCGACCCTTGACAAGGTAGACCTCAATATTCACCACTACTTAATTTTGGCCGATATTATGTCCTCGCGGCCCCAAAATAACAAGATGATATCTATAAATCGATATGGTATGCAAGCAACCAATACTGGTGTGCTGGCACAAGCTACCTTCGAGCGCCCCGGGGCAACCGTCCTCAAGGCAGCTGCGTTTGGTGTTGTGGATCCTCTCAAGTCTGTCTCTTCTTGTGTTGTTATGGGGAAGCAAGGTGACTTTGGAACTGGTTGTTTTGATCTTCTGCTCAATTGTGCAGAACTTCCAAGTATTAACGAGGATGAACTTTTCCCGAACTCCTATTATCTTAAGGTCCATAATGCGACTACAGAAGTCAGGCCCACAGCCGGAGCAGAAGAAACACCAGTCGATAGCATGGGAATGCCGTTTTCAACAACCTTTATCTCTCCAACTGCCACTGCAATGGTGACACCAACTTCCACGTACACTTCACACTCATCTGTAAGGAGTGTCGTGTCTGCAGGTGGACGTGTGGATGCTAATATGAATCCACTATTCAGCCCTGGGTGCAACCGCTCAAGACAAGCCGAAAACGCTTCACGTATTTTCTCAAGCTACACGGCCAATACCTTGACTTCAGCAAAGTCCAGTCTTCCCACACAGCTAACCATCACTAGTAGGTCCCGAGGACTGAGTAACATCGTTGACGGCAGGGACTCTAGAATAGCATCCATTACAAGTGCAGTTAATAGCAAGATGAGTGCATTCTCTATGACTTCTTGTAACAGCATCAACAGCTTCCGTTCAGCACTGGCATCTAAGGCAAGCACGCATAGCAATCAATATGATACGTCCGATCTTGTTGATGTGAAAGGAGCAGGTAGATATGGAATCTTTACCCACTCCACTAATATGAGCTATGAGAACACAGCTGCTTCTATTCGAAATAGTGGAGGAATGTTTGCCAGTAGATCCGGAAGCGCATCCTCTGTGCGCTCGCAAAGCGCAACAAACATTGATGCCAGTGCTGCAGACTCAGGTCAAAGTGGAGAGCTTCGAGACAATCATGAGGACGATAACAACGATTATGCTGAGTGGTGATGGTGTAAACTTTTTTACCACTACTCATCCCTGTCTGTCGTTTACTCAGTTGAGAATTCAAAAAGCTAAGGCTCAGAGGACATGAACCTGTCTTTGTCGTCTCTTTACACGGACGACAATATTCTGCAGAACATTCACAAATTGATCCATGAATGCACTGACGTTACAACTCAGTATGATCTGCGGCAGGAAAAGCTTAACAAAGAAACACGCAATGTTCCTCAGTCACCCCAGCTTTTATCGTCTCCCCGCTCACCAACTAGAATTTTATCAAGGAAGACTCTAGAGTACGAGCCAGTAAGGCATCTAGAAATACTTTCGGTCGAGACTTCTGATGCAGTGTCACAATGCTATGTTTCTACTAAAAGTAATGAAGTTCAATGCACAGTATCAACAGTATTCTCTTACGTACAAACAGAAGAGTATTGCTCTTCACAGACTGACACGCACAAGCGCCGGAACAAGGAGTCAACTAGCCAAAGCCCAACGGACGACCATGCAGCAGCTTTTCTTGCAACAAAGCTCGACGCATGCACGCACACGTTAGCAAAGAAAACAGAAAAATATGCGCAGCTTAAGGAAAGATTTGCCGAGGCCAGAAAACTCAATGAAGAGCTAGTGAAAGAATATACTGCTGCAGAGCAGCGGGCACTTGAATATAAAAAGGAGGCAGAGGTGCTAAGTCAGTATAAGGACGGGGTGGAGCAAAAGCTTCTTCCCAGCTTGAAGGAACTCCAGTGCACAAATGACGTATTAACAGATAATCTTCGCACAGTCATACAGGATAAAGAACGACTCATGCTGGAGGTAGAACAAAAGGATATTATTGCAGTACGGCTACAGGAAGATCTTCAACGGGCGCATGAGCAAATATCCACACTTATGCAACTGCATCCACAAATAGTACTAGCTGAAAAAGCAACATGCAGCAGTGAAGACAATATGGTTTACACAAACACACGTGAGCTTATCACGGACCTTGATGCTAACAATTCCTGTATTGGTCCCAAGAAGGAGCTCTTATCTAAGGGCACTGCAATGGATGATATCCATAGCCAAAGCAGTGTCGACGAAAGAACTAAGGGAAGTCAAACTAAGCAGCGGAAGTTGAGAGACTGTGACCAACAATATGACGTACGGGACACAGATGGCCTTATATGTCCACCGCTAGCCCTAAAAAGTAAGGACATGTGCTCCCAGACACAGCCTGTTGTGCTGACAGCAGAAGAGGAAGCAGTCCAGAAAAACGGTGGCTCAATAGAATGTGATAAATGCACAAAGTTGAATCGACGAATAGTAGAGCTGGAAGCACGGGCAGGAAGCCTCTTGCATGATTTAAAATTGACTGAAGAAGAGAGAGATAAGGCTGACTGTGAGCTAGCTGCTCTAGAAAAGAAGTGTTCCGAAAGAAAAGCGCGCTGTACAGCACTAGATAAAGAACTAAAGTCTCTGAAGGAGGCACTAAAAGAACAGCAAGATCGTGCTAGGGCTGCCGACGAAGCGCTCGAAAAGTGTAAAGCAGATACTACTCGCCTAACAGGAGAGCTAAGCATTCGCGATGCTGAGCTGCTGAAACTAGCAGAAGCATGCACTGCACTTGAGAAGGAGCGCGACAATGCGTATAAGGCGCAAGCAGCTATGCAATATAAACTAGATTCTCTGAAGAGAGTGATACAGGAGGTTAAAGAGTAGCTCTTATATCATAGACTATCTGATAAATCAGAGTAGATGATACACAAGTCCACGGAAACATATAAATATGAATGGAAGAATTAAATTATCCATGGACGAGACAGTCTCTGCAAGGGCAGTAATCATGCTTAGAAGTAAGCTCTGCCCAATAGAGTACCCATACAGTAGGGCGCAAATAAGGGTGGACGATATCCAGAATCCAATGCTGCCCACAAATGTTCTGTTTTTATTTAAACAGGCGTTGTGACATCCTCTACTGAATGGAGACAGCCCGGTACACGTCGTTTTGGTTGAGACTAAGGTGACCGGAATGCTGTTTCTGTAGTGAGATGAAAAATAGCGGCACTTGGGTGATAACTGTTTAGTCGTCGAATCTTTTTTTTCTGATGAATCGGATACTACAATCAGATTAGATTTAAATTTAATATAGAATATATCTTTATAGCGACGGGGAGGAAAGCCAGTAATGTAGGTGAAAATAATAGATGCGTATACAGCGCACGCATCCGCGCAGATAGTTGTCACAACGCCAGCCGACAAAAACGAGTCATAGCTTTGCAGCTTAGTGTCTCTAGCACGAATAAAATAAAGAGTTTTGGACCAAATATTGGATGAATGGTGTGTATCGCCATGAGCATCCGGTGTATGCACAGGAGGGCCAGCAGCTAGCCAAAGGAGAAAGTAGACAGCAGGAAAGACACTCCCATTAAGTAATAGAAAGATATGGGATAGCTCCACGTTTCTGCGCTTATCTACAACAAAGCACTGTGTATACGTGTGAAAGGGGGTCTGCACCTGACCACGCACGGCCTCCAATATACAGAAGCAACCCACGGCTATTGAAGAAAGAACGAAGAAGGCGATTGGATCAGAGAATAGAGATAGAAGCACTATTATGTAGAGGAGATGGAAACCCTTACGACAGAATGCCTGGGTAAGGTCTCTGGAGGCATGTTGTAGCTTCAAGCGGTGCAATTTTGTCTGACAAAGATGGTAGTAGAGCCAGCCTATAATAAAGAATAGGACTAAGTATAACATATACTGTGTTAAATTATCACAACCTGCAATCTTATATGATGACGTTCGGTCGAAATATAAAGGGATAAGGTCTCCTACTCCATAGTACTGTGGCAGGTACTTGGCTATGGCATTTCCCTTCCAGACACTAGTATACCATATATGGCCATAAATAACCAGTATCAGAACGATATATAATAAATCGAACGACCTCGTCTGTCTGTCGATGTCTATACGGGTTGATAGAATAGTTAAACGCTCCGCTGGCAAGGTCTGCGCTTTCTTATGGGCTAAAAAGCGTCTTAACCGCACGTTTTGGCCCTTGGTAGATGCATTTCGAAATTTAATAAAATATAGAGAGCACAGGGACAAGTAAACAGACTGGAGACAGCATCGCGCAGAAGAGAGGGCAGCCCAGTAGTAAGGTGCGCTTGCTTGTAAGGAGCGATTCCAGCCGATTGCTCCGAGCAATCTAGAAAGCAGTATGTTATCTAATAGTATCAATACACTATAAATAAAAATTATATACTGAATCACCATTATAGAGTCGACTACATTGGTGGTGCCAGGGAATGGGGGCAGCAGCAACAAAGCAGTAGAAAGAATGACAATCTGAGAGATGCTATGCAGAAAGTCCAGTTCTACGTGATAGCGAACAACCCAGAGCGTGCAGACGACCGCTGCAGGGAAAAGAGAAAGTGTGGAGACAACCAAGGCACGAAGGAAAAAGGGAAGAGCATTTATATTCAAATTTGATGAAACCAAGAGATAGGCCGTTGCACTGTACACAAATAGCAGAGATGCCCTCAAATTAACTCCATTCGCATACTCCTTACTACCTAAGAATATTACAGACAGTGGTATTACCTTTAACTGCTCCGTCAATCCTCGCGGAATGGGAGAGATAATCATGATTTTTTTGATTCACTTGTGATTAAAGCCTGCCCTACCTCAATCTGCCGGCCAATGGATTGGCTTTCCGTTCAATAATGTCTGTTAGGACTGTAGCGTGTCAATAAAATGAACCCTCAAGAATGGGAGATAGTCCACGGTCTTCAACAAGCGAAAGAAGCGTCCCTAGCTCAAGATTTAGCGCGCCTACGGGCTGAGCTAGCCCACGAGCGAACTCTTGTGCAGCAGATGCAGCTCAATCGTGAGCAGGAGTTGAAGGAGATGTCTGCACGAGAGTTGCATGCCCAGAGCGCTCTTGCTGCATCTCAGCTACGTGTTGAACAGCTCTCTGCTCTAGTTCACGATATGCGGTCAGAGCTAATGGATATACGCAGCGAGAAAGGAGAGCTGGTCAAGAGGCTTGACGCAGCTCGGGAAGAGTATTTAAACATGCAACGGATGAATGCGCAGAGCCGCGAGCGTATCATCGAGCTAGAGACAAAGCAAGCACGCCAAAAGTCTCTTCATGAAGAGGAGGTTTTAAAGATCAGAAAGGCAATGACAGGGGCGTCTTCTATAATGGCCTTAACTAGGGGCCATGACGGTGCAACAGATCCAGGCTACGACGCTGTGGTCGATACTCTTCTCCAGGTATACACCGGCAACATGCAGTATGCGGAACCTGGCGTCCCGTTGCGACGTGAGGATAACGATCTATTGCTCGGAAGAATTGCCTCACTGGCCAGGGAGTTGGATACTACCAAACGGGAGAACAGCAGTTTGAAAGATGAGCGAAGAATTCTGCAAGACAGAATTGTACGATTGGAGAGCTTAACACAGAAAGTAACAGAGCAGGGGTTAATGGCACCAAGTATGAAGCTTTTGATGGCTCAGTTGGAAGATAAGGAGCAGGCCTACAGAAGGCAAGAGGACATGCTTTTGAAGGTTAGAGAAAACTGTCGTATCGCAGAAGACATGCTAGATAAGAAGGAACGAGAGGTCAGATCTCTTAAGTTAGCACTCAAAGATCTAACAGTGACGCTCAAGCAAGTTGATGAGATAAGGGGTACCGTGCGCGCATTGATCCAGGAAGAGACCAAAGCTGAAGTCTTGCACAACAAAGGTAAATTTACATAGCTGCTTGTATCAACTTAAGCTCTTGCTATAGCGCACACTGGGATCTATCACTGAACCCCCTGAAAAAGATCCGCTCTTTCTTTTGGCCTTTGCTTGGCGATAACTATTACCAGTGGAATTGTGCATGTCACGATACATCTCTGTTACGCGACGAGGCTCTGTCGAACTAGTCTTCTCACTGTGTGAGTACGGTCTCTCTTGCCTTTTTATGGATGGCTCTATAACCTCATTGGGTGAGGACTTCGATGAGGACGAAGACGATGATGTTTCCGGAGATGGCACACTTAGAGACCCAGAAGACTCTTCAGAATCAGTAGTAGAGTGGCTAGAGCTGGAGTGAGAGCTAGAGCGAGAACTCGACGAAGAAGAGGAAGAGGAAGAAGATGATGAGGACGAGGACGAGGAAGATGAGGATGAAGATGAAGATGAAGATGAAGATGAGGAGGATGAAGAAGACGAAGAAGAGGAGGAAGACGAGGGAGACTGTGGCCTAGGAGTAGGCTGATGAGACGAAGAAGAAGAAAAGGAAGAATAAAAAGAAGACGAGGTTCCTTCCTCTTGACCTGAAGCCTTTTTTGCCTCTTCTGCAGTGGGTGGAGGTGCCTGTGGGGCTGCTACAGTTGATGAGCTTGTAGAGCATGGCCCACTTGGAAAGATAACATCCAAAGTAAGATGGAGGACCTGACTCAGAATATCTTTTGGAGGATGCCCCCGTGCTTGCATGTCGGCTATATAGCGCCTAATCACGTCTTGCAGAGAGTCTGTTTGCTGATAAGGTGACATGGTGAATTTAATGATTTAAATAAAATGGAGGCAAGAAAGGTATATCTTACCACGCCTATTTACTATGTTAATGGAAAGCCTCACATCGGTCATGTCTTCACAACGCTGCTTGCAGACACTTTGAAGCGCTTTAGAAAACTCCAAGGTTTTGAGACTTACCTCATGACTGGAACCGATGAGCACGGCCAGAAAGTCCAGCAGTCTGCCGAGAAAATGGGACTGCAACCGCAGCAATGGTGTGATAACATGGCTAAGACATTTGAAACGTACTTTCTGGAGAACTTTGGTCTGTGCCCGGATGTCTTTATGCGCACGACGATGCCTAAGCATGTTGAGATGGCTACCAAACTTTGGGAGAAGCTGCGTACTGCTGGACTGATCTATAAAGATAAGTATGAAGGTTGGTATTGTGTTGCCGACGAAGCTTTTGTAACAGAGACAAATCTCAAGGATGGTGTTGATGCTCAAGGGAAGCCATGCAAAGTGTCTGCAGAGTCTGGCCAACCTTGTGTGTTTTTGAGCGAGGAAAACTATAAGTTCAGACTCTCGTCATTTCAGGAGCCCTTGCTCAAATTTTACCAGGACAATCCTGAGATCATCATACCCGCCTTTCGACAGGCCGAAATAGTCTCCTTCATTCACTCGGGGCTTCACGATATCTCCATTTCCCGTTCCAAAGACAAGATCTCATGGGGGATCCCTGTGCCAGGGGACAGTGACCACGTTATGTACGTCTGGATTGACGCACTAGCTATATACCTAACCGCTGCTGATTCTACAATCAATCCAGATGGAACATTTAGCAGTAGGTTGTGGCCTGCCGATGTCCAGTTTTTGGGGAAAGATATTGCCAGATTCCACTGTGTCTATTGGCTTGCGTTTCTAATGGGCGCAAGCATACCGTGTCCTCGACGCTTTTTCATCCATGGGTGGTGGACAATAAATCACCAGAAAATCGGGAAAAGTCTCGGTAATGCCCTCGATCCAATGTCCCTGGTGGAGGCATATGGCTTGGACGGCGTTAAATACTTCATGTTGCGTGAAGGTTCTCCAGCAAATGACCCCGGTATTACGGAGGAACTTATCTCGATGCGTACAGAATCAGACTTAGCGAATGTTCTAGGCAACCTGACCATGCGTTGCACCGCAGATTCGTTACTACCGGACAGAGCCTGGACAGATCCGTCGAAGCTATTTGAAGGCGTAAGCTTTGCACAGATCCGGTCTCTTTGGATGAAAAGTAGAAGGAGCTCTATAGCAGAACTATTGCCAGCTGACGCGGGTGAGCGTGAAAATATTTCTTCTATAATAAAAATCAACGATATCTCTGATCTTCTGGATAAAGGACTTGCGATTTGTGAGGAAGTGACCAACCTTATGGACAATATCGACATTCCAGGAGCTCTTTCCAAGATATTTGAGATTTTAGTTGGGATTAATAATTATATTCAACTGACGATGCCGTGGGTCCTGATCAAGAAGGCGGAAACCAAGAATGGCCATGAATTCGTCATGTACTGCGCTAATGAACTTTTACGTGTCTGTGCAACCCTCTTGCTTCCGTTTATACCACAGAAGGCCCCGCTCATCTTAGACCAACTTGGAGTTTCGAGTGAAGACCGAGTTATTAAAAGGGAAGTCTTGACCATTGGCTACATTGCGCCAGGATTGACGCTGGGTGAGAAATTGCCGCCCCTGTTTCCAAAACAGAGCTCGAAAAAGCAAGGCACTGCACCAGCTCAAGGCAAAGCTAAGAACGGAAAGAAGAAGTAAGCGCTCACTCAGGGTTCATCGGCCAAATAAACTATATGCTATCATATTTGCACACTACTGCGAATACTTCGTTGTCAACCTTGAGCCGTACGATTAGTTGTATGAGTATGTTTTGTAGTGCTGCAGGAGTCTAGTATAATTGTTTTGAGACGTTCTATTTACAACTCTTTTTTCATGGCGGTTTGTAGAAGTTATTACTTGATATTAGTTACATATTTAACAGAGTGCTCGACTGGCAATGTTATTGTTAGCTACCTTATGAAAATAGATTTCCTGTGAATCAAAAGAGCTGGAATATACCAGTGTGTCTTCCTTTAAGTTCCATCATATGGCGCTGTCACCTGATGAACAATTCGGGAGAAATATGTGCGGTACTTGAAGTAGTGCTCTGTGTGTCCGCTCAAAAGATCGTCCACAGTGGGTGCATCAGATGGCAGAAACCTTGGCAAGGAGTCATCGGTGTCTAAGGGTCCCAGTTGAAGAACTCCTGTATCAATGGAATAGGTTTTGAGGATTGGTGCGGGTGGAAAGGGGACTGATATTTTACGAGACTTGGAGTGAACCGAGAATGGAATCTTTAGAAGATGGTTCATCCCGCGAGTGACCTCTACATCAAATCGGGGATATGTGTAGTACACCCTGATGGCAGCAAGAATTGGATCATAATCCTTAATTAGTAGCTCAAGCTCAGTCCAGCGAGCGGCAGATGATGTTATCATAGTCAGTTTTCCGATGAATGTAGTAAGAAGAGATGCAAATCGCCCGTCTGAATTTTTGGCAGAACCAGTTGTAACAGGATACCCTCCTGCAACTAAGCAAGAGTAAATGCATAAGGTAATATGAAGAAAGAAAAAGATCGGCGCTGACGAAAACAGCGCAGAATCAGCCCGTCGTAGCTCTGTCAGAAGGCTTTCCTTAGAGTACTTAGCTAAGTGCTCTTCAACACCTCCACCAAGCCAATTCTGTTCTTCAAGCATTTGGGAAAAGAAACGTATACAAATGTGATCGTGAATTAAGCGACAAAGCCAATTGGAGTGATCGTATGACTCCCGAAGAACACTTCCTGTATCTATGCTAATGATATTGAATGCGTCGACCATGCTTTTGCGAGAGTCCTTAGAAAGCTTCCGTGCACGAGCATCGCATATCCAGCAATGCAATCCCCGCCGTCCAGAAAAGACAAAGAAGTAGTCGTTGAAACCGTGAACACGACAAAAGAGGATAAGGAGAGGGACTGCCAGTTCCATGAAGCGCCAGCACTTGTCACACATGGCTGGTCCGGCACAACAGGTACGAATTCTATCATAGTCACCTGCGTCAATATCGAACACAAGCTCTCGCTCACATGGTGCAAACTCCGGTTGCGTTTTGCGTTGACTCATATCACTCGTATAAACGGGTCCGATGTCAAGCTTGAGCTTAAAGTCCTCTAATGTCTTCGAGGAAAAGCGAAGTATAGATCTGAGCTGTTCTGCATCTGAGATCTCGCGAAATCTGGTGACAAAGGTCTCATCGGTGGCTGTGATTATTTCATAAGACCATTCACGCCTTTGAGTGAGGACGCTTCCATGGTACGTGAGCCACTCAACAATTTCTTCATATGGGTAATAGTTCTCGTAATACACAGCATATGCTGGAGCCAAAGAGGTGTAGCGTTCAGACATGTAAACTTTGTATTTTGGTATACACTTCCTATCAGCTGTTGTATGCGAAGAGCTCTTTGAAGGGCATTAGATGATATACTCGCTAATAGCAGAACAAGACAACCATTCAGAAATTCACATGAAACACTTTAAGGTTCATATCAAGTATCATTTGATTGTCTCATTCCTCAATGGACAACGGAGAAAGACCATGGCCATCAACTATGTAAATATGCGAAAACAAAGACAATCTGATGGTAGGTAGTGAGTCCAGAGCACCGCCGGATCAGTAGCTTCAATGCAGTCTCCAACAAGGTGCGGTAGGGCATCCGAACCAGCTGAGCACTGGACCAGATCCTGGGGGAAGAATGGGACTCCTGTGCATGGCTGAGTTGGACGGGTGTGATGCTGTAAGGTATCCACACATCCATCGATGCCCCCATTGTTTGTGTCACTACATGAGACACACTTTCCTGCCGGTTGTGTAACTTCAACGAGGAAGAACCCAGTCTTGCAGGTCAGACACTTATCCTCGGCAGTTTCAGCTGAGCATGTGGCACAGTTGGCGTGACAGGGGGTGCATGTTACTGAACCAACTCCGGTACTTTTGTATCCCTCCAGGCACTCCGAGCAGGTTGGATTGGCACTTGCTGTCTTCGTGCAAGCCTTACAGCCAGCAATGCCTTTGTTCTTTGGGTCTGATCCGCTGGTATCGCTGCACAAGACACACGCAGCATCACCATCTGCCTTGAAGTGATCAGCATCCTCGCAGCCAGAGCTTATATCGACGCATGTTGTGATGCCATCGATGGCCGTCTTCACCTTCTTATTGTTATTACAGGCAGTGCACTGGGGCTTACTGACAGTCGCATTGTACTTACAGGTAGTACATGCTTGATCTATCGTACTGCATTCCTTGCACGTTCCAGACTCTGGGTCTGGATAAACGGTGCTCGTGCATTGATCACTAGTTACGCAAGTCTTATCACCCTTCAAGTACTTCCCCTCTGGGCACGATGTACACTGATTCTGACCACTTCCATCGCAGGTCAGACAAGTACCATCACACTTGCTACATGCCTGAGAGTCCTTGTAGTACCCTGCTTGACAGGCAGTACACGTGGCTGCCCCCTTATTACTGTCTGACTTGGTGCATGTAGCGCAGCCCTCGACTCCCATATATCCATCTGCTCCCGTGGCATCATGACAGAGGATGCACTCATTACCAGGCTTCTGAGGTGCAGCCGGGTTCTTGAACAGGCCGTTATCTGTCTTACAAGTAGTGCATACTCCATCACTAGCCTTTGTGCATATCACACTATCATCACACTATCACCCCACTATCATCACTCATAGTATTCACTACCTAAGTACCTATGCCTTCCCTCTACATATGAACCACCAGCAGAGGAAGCCCACGAGACCCCCCACGACAGCGATGACAGCGACGGAGATGCCCGCGATGGCGCCGGTAGAAAGGCCGCTCTTGTTCATGCTTCCGCCATTGTTAGTGCCGTCTGTCTTGACATAGCAAGTAACAGCCCCGGAAGAACTGGCTGGCTCCTTGCAGCTCAGACAGTTTGGTACGCCTTTAATGCTTCCATCATCCTTGTCGCATGCTACGCACTTTGTTCCGGACTTATAGTATCCCGGGAAGCACTCCGAACACTGCTGTGAAGGAGCACTTCCTGTACATTTTGAGCAGCCAGCTGGACATGTCGGACAGACCTTTCCACTGGGCTGTTGTCCGTTCGCGCAAGTAGTGCACTCTCCATTGTTAGCTGCCGTGCAGACAGCCTTTCCAGGAAGCTTCGCCACACCATAGCATCCACCAGAAATGAGGGCGTATGCTCCTGTGCACGCCGTGCACTTCCCGCTTGCAGCTGTGCATACACTCGCGTCTCTCCCAATTTTTACTGCTGTGCACACTCCGTCGATTGGGGCATATCCCTCCTTGCACTGGGCACAGTACTTCGCGCCCCCCACGTCAGCCGTGCACTGCCCGTCTGCACAGTTGGTAATGAACGCACCAGTGCATTCCTTGACGCACCTCCCAGTCGCTCCGTTGGCCTCATACAGAAGGGAGTGTCCAGGGTAGCAGGCCGTGCAGGAGGTCTCCTTGTCGTCGGTCTGGCAGCTGGCACACGACGAGTGGCAGGGGGTGCAGACGTTTTGCTTGTCGTATGTCCCGGCGGGGCAGTTGTCCATGCACTCGTCCTTGAGGGGGCTGACCTTCTTACTAGCATGACACTTAGAGCAGGTGACCTTGACTCCTGCTTCAGGAGCAGGTGCTCTAGGTATGCATAGTTCGCAGTCTTCTATGCCACCGCTTCCAGCTTCACTACAGCCAGCACACTTCTTAACACCGTCGACGATTGTCGGGAAGAAGCCCTCGCCGCATCCTGATTCCGCGACGCACTCCATAACGCCTCTATCTATTTTCAAGTAGAGGTCTGCGGCACATTTGGTGCATATGGCGGCCTTAGTGCCACCAATTGATAGTTGCCCTGGCTGAGTACAGGTGACGCACTCGGCCACGCCCGTGTACTTCTTATCGCCAGTAAGCGTCACGCCCGTTGTATCCCCGCACGAAACAACCGAGTCGTGTGCGTTATCAGTGCCCGGCGGCAGGAAGTATCCTTCCTTAGCCTGTGTGCACACTCCAGCATTTGCTGTTTCACACATCGTGTTGCCAGGTGCCTGGCTATCCTTGTAGCATCCGCCCTTGTACATGAAGGACTTATTAGCGCACTGTGTGCACTTCCCATCTTGCTTCCGGGTACACTCGTTATTGTCTGCTGAGCACACTCCGTCCGTTGGGGCAGATTGAGACCCACCGCCGTTGCACTGCGAGCAGTATTTCTTGCCGTTGACGACGGCGCTACAGGCCTTGCAAGTGTTGGGCTCACTGCTAGCTACCTCTTCGCATTCGTCTCCGGCTTGCGCTGCCCGTACTAGCTCGAGTGCGAGACCGGTCAGCAAAAATGCATAGAACATTGCGGCCCGCGCAGCCCTGTCACGCAAGGTTATGGCAGCTCCACTTACCGCGCTTATACCCTTTCATGACGCTTGCCTATGCTGTATGACACACTGACAGAGATTACCCTTCATGTGGGCCTGCGTTGAGAGGTGGGGCCGTGCTGATTCCACCTTCGTGTGACTGGCCGGCTGTGAAACGGACCGATCGATGTAAGCTTCCTCCCTTGTGTTGCAAGGCATACCATAGTAACGGCTACACGGCGGTCATGTTTCGCTCTTCGCTGTGATGTGAGGGTTTCCTGGCGACCAGCTCTCCTGCTGTGCCAGTCACAAGGTCTGCCAAGGGACTCCTAGATTCTCCTGAATGCCTGACCAGCGACCCGATGGAGCCAGCCGTGCAATGTCCAGCAGCCCCGAGCCACGGGTCACCAGTGCATGCCTCGAACACTGTCCCCCCGAGATTCCACTGTTGAAGCCCGGCAGGAGCGATGCCCCGTGGAGGATGGCTACGTTCTATCGCGACGCACTGTGACTGTCCCCCTGCTCAGGGACGCCGTCTGTCATACGACCCAACCCGCTTGCACCACAGACTATTGGTGAACCCGCCCCCTGTCGACTCCCACGCACTGAAGGGCCCTACTGACCACTTTAGAGACCGTCCTTCGCCGGTCGCAGGCCCCTCTAAAGGAACTGGTGCCTCACCTGTTCCTATCTGGGATGGTTCCGCTACGGTGGACAGCCTTCGGGCACGCAATGATGTCCCAGCACCCCTAAAATGGTGGTTCCCCACTTGACCGGCTCTAGCCAGCCGCACCACAGCGTCTCCCAGACACGAGGGGTACCTCCGCGCACTAGAGAAGAGGCAACACTGGGGAGGCTTGATGCTATTCGGGCTGCCCGCTCCCTGCTGGCGAGGGGTAGTAGGGCCGTAGACAAACCAAACCGTTGCTATGCCTCTGGTCGGGTGCCCGGTTCCTCGAGTCGTGGCCGAGGGTGATCATCCAGCCGATACGCAGGGCGGCCACTGATACTGCCATCAATGAAATGCTCTTGTGCGCGAAACTCTCCTAGCAAGGCTAGTCCTCAACTAGCTGGCCAGAGGGCGGGCTACGTGCTATCTGAGAGGATAGCTAAATCTATGTTTTGTCGTAACGGGAAGGTTGGCACCGGATCAGCTCTTTGGGTCTTTGGCATCTTTGACGCGATATCTAACAAGTGCGTTACTGAATGGCTACTTAGAGAATAGAGTCACTGGTGAAATGTCTGCTTACGCTAGCAGTGCCTCGATGGGCCTCAATGTTATTAACAGCCTTTTATATTGTGGTGAGTTCTTTTGCAGCACCTTGTCAGCAAGACGGAGACCACATAGTGACCTGTCAGGTCAATAAGTGCGAGACGGTCGGGTCAGCCGAGATTTGTACCGAGTGCAAGGTCGGAGGCGTCCCGGTCGACGGCTTCTGCCGACCCTTCGGCTCCATCCAGGCCGCGGCGGCCGGGTGCACCAAAGCAGACGGGGCTGCTCTCGACAAGATGACAGCAACCTGCGAGAAGTGCGGCGACGGGTACTTCCTCTTCATGGGCGGGTGCTACAAGACGAGCCTGTGGTCTGAAGTCTGCACAGCAGCCAGTAATGGAGTATGTACTACTTGTAATACAAAGAACGGCCTGTTCAAGAACCCGGCTGCAACAGTGACTCCTGGTAACGAGTGCATCCTGTGCTCCGATGCTACAGATAGAAACGGGGTCATGGGAGTGGAGAATTGTCTCAAGTGCACGGCGCCAGGTGGCAATACAGGAGCAGCCGCGTGCACTGCCTGCAAGGCTGGCTTTTATGGGTCCGGTCCATGCACAAAGTGTCATGACGATTGTGCTACTTGCAGTGGCGCAGCAAATAATCAGTGCACATCTTGTAAGGCTGGAAAGTACCTGAAGACCGATACTAACACTTGCGTAGATGCTGGTAGTTGTAATGGAAACACTTATGCTGATCCAGTGACAAGGACATGCAAGGATTCTGCAATAACTGATTGCACCACGTGTGAGTACAACCCGGCAACTGGGGGCCCAAAGTGCACAGCCTGTGGTAACAGTAAGAAGGTGAAGACAGCCATCGACGGCGCCACAACGTGCGTGACGGTTGCATCCGAATGTGTGGATGAGAATCACTTTAAAGATGACGGTAACACTATGTGTGTGCTATGCAGTGATACCAGCGGGTCAGACCCAAATAAAGGGGTAGCGCAGTGCAAGACATGTACTAAGAATGGAGCTAACAAGCCTGAATGCAAGACATGCCTCGAAGGGTATGTTCTGAAGGGGTCTGGTGCTGACGCCATTTGTGAGTCTTGTGGAAACAACTGTGCAGTGTGTACCGCAGCCAATGATATATCGACTTGTACAGGGTGCCTTCCCGGGTACTTCCTAAAAGCCGAGGGTGGAACAAAAGAGTGCGTCCCGTGTGATGACACAGCCAAAGGTGGTCGTGAAGGCTGTAGTCTATGTTCTAGCAACGGTGGATTTAAGTGCACAGATTGTAAAGCGAACTACAGGAAGCAGTCTAATGGAGATGCAGGCGATGACTATACATGTGTGAAGACCTGCGAGGACCCTACTGTGTGTGGGGGGACGTCTGGAGCCTGCGATGCCATAGTGATCGATGCTAATGGAAAGGAGCATTATTACTGTTCATACTGTGGAGAGACCAATAAGTTCCCCATTGATGGACTATGTACTGATAACAAGGGAACAAATGCTGGGTGTACTGATCATACTTGCAGCTACTGTGCTGCCGGGTTCTTCCTGTACATGGGTGGCTGCTACAAGATTGATACAGTACCAGGAAGCTATATGTGCTCCAAATCAACAACAGCAGGTGTCTGTGATACACCCAATGCCAACAATAGATTCTTCGTTGTCCCAAAGGCAATAAGTGCCGAACAATCTGTGCTGGCTTGTGGCAACCCATTGGGCACAATTGCAGGCGGTAATGCCTACGTCGGAGTGGAGGGGTGCTCCCAGTGCACGGCCCCCGACGCTCGAGCTGATGGCGGCATGGCGGTTGCCACGTGCACGGCCTGCGAGGACGGCAAGAAGCCCGGCAAGAGCGGCACCGGGTGTGTGGCGTGCCCTGATGCTAACTGCAAGAGCTGCACGATGGATGACGTATGTGAAGAGTGTGCTGATGGGTTCAGTCTAGACAATGGTAAGTGTGTGTCTTCTGGCACTAATAAGAGCGGCCTTTCTACCGGCGCCATCGCTGGCATCTCCGTCGCAGCCATCGTCGTCGTCGGGGGCCTCGTCGGCTTCCTCTGCTGGTGGTTCATCTGTCGGGGGAAGGCGTAAGTAGCATCCACTTAGGTAGTAAACGCGTCACTGTACAGCCTACTGCTCTTTCACGATGCCAGTAGACCCTCAAAGCCCGGTTTTTCCTAAGATCTCACCCCTTCTATGCAGCGTGAAAGAGTAGAAAATCCAAAAATAAGCAGCGGGACCGCCCGGCATGTCTACCGCTCTTCTGCCCTGGAGCCAGCAGACGACGGCCCAGATGCCCCCGTTGTGATCGGGACCTGTGTGAGCCTTCCCGGCGGCGCCCCGGCCTGGCTGGCGCTCTAGTCTCCTCAACCAGCTCTGCGCGATCCGGCCCCCCGCCGAACCCTGTGGGCCACCGTACTTCTCCGTGCCTCAATAGCGTCCTCGTCGCCCGAGACCGGCCGGGACGCCCTGGCCGCTGCAGGAGAGGCGCGTCGAGCGATGATCCTCGACCGAGGCCGCCCCCAGCTCCATGGCCATCTGAACGTGCCCGCAGTGGCCGTGCCGCGGCAGTGGATTAGCCCGAGGGCGACCCGTGCCGCCCGATCTACGACCCCTGTTTTTGGATTTCTGCGAAGCAAGGCCTAGTTCTGTCATAGGGCGGCTATAGTAATGGTTAGCATAGCCCGATGGATACAGAGCCGGAGAAGACGCGGACCGGATCTTGTGCTAACTGATGGCGTGCCGTCTACTGTCTACAGCGCAGAGGTGATGCGTAGACGCACCTGCCCCCGCTATAGGTGGTCCTTGCAGTACCAGACCCGGTAGAGTGGGCTGCCGTCAGGAGCCAGCACAGCGGAGGGCGCCATGTGCCGATAGGAGCGTGCCCGGTCGCCCCTGGTTACACCGTAAGCGACGCAAGGGCGGGTAGGCGCGGGTCCCACTGTAGCGACACGTGCAAGACACAGCCGCGCGTCATCAGGGCCTCAGAGAGCACTGGCTATGATACGGAAGGGCTACAGCCAGCCCGTTCCAAAGAAGGGGAGCCACACAGGCCCGAGGATCACGTCTCCGGAGAAGGGAAGTTCTGTCCCGGTGGCCGAGATAATGAAAGGGCGATAACTGGAGTGCCCGCTGACCTGAGCCTGAACAGCTCGTGGCACGCATGAGGCGCTCACGCTGGGGCACAAGCGGACATCCGGCCCCGGGCTGAGTGTGTCCCTTCGGGGAGTCGGTGTAGCAATGGCCCGACGCTCGGCGCGCGACAGGTCTCGCCTCACAGCTCCCGTCGCCACGTCATTGGGCCACCTAATACCAGCCTGGACGCAGCTTGCGGGGCTCTGAGCGGCCCATCGATCCTCGTCCAGCAGAGGGCTGGGCGTGCCTCCGGAGCCCTTGACCACGGCGCCCGGTGACGTGAGCAAGAGCAGCCCCGGCCCTCCGCTCCCGCCTGCAAACCTTCGCATCCACTGCCAGACGACCACACGGGGCTGCAGGATTGCTGCTGCTATTATCTGCCCCAGCGGTGCACCACATCACGAGGCTAGTAACTGTGTGTGGTATGCCCGCAGAGCAAAGTGGGCCGCACACCGGCGATGCAGGCCAAGGCTACCGATACAGGGGCAGTGCGGAACCAGCTGCGACTGCGTAAGCGGCCGCAGTCAGCAACCATATCTGATGATGCGGGGGCCGGTAGTCCTGGACTGCAACCCTAAGGGCTTAATGAAAACGAAGTGTGCATGGTAGCATAGGACGCCGCAGGAGGACAAATTTAGAGAGTTCCGTGCTGGCGTCTGAAGGCAAGGATCCGGGCTGCGGGACACAGCAAAGCACGTCTACTAGGCCCGAGGAACGGCTGCACGGAGGAAGATAGGTCCACCCATCCAAGAGCTGCTCCGGCCCGGCAGCTGAGGGGCGTCCACTGGTACTACCGTGCACGCGGGAGCACTCCTGCCACCCCGTAGAACGGAGAGCAGCACCCCCAGTAGTAAACACATCAAGCGCCGTAATTAGAGGAGCCGTAGCTGCTACACCATGCGACCGACCGAGTGCAGTGAACAGTGTACAGCCGGTGCTGCTCCGGGGGCGCTAACTTGGGACCCCAAAAACTAAAACGCGAACCAAGGGGTCGCATGGTTGTAGGGCCGCAGCCTCCGTGGCCAGCGCCCCGGCATCGGCGCCCGCGGCTTCATCTCGGCCCGCTACAGCGCTCGCTGGGCATGTAGATGTAAGGATGGCCTGGGGTGCTCCGCCGCCTGCCGCACGCAAGTCGGTAATCCGGGGATCCTCCTGCACCGAGGGATCAGTAGGGGGCTCCGCAAGGCGCTCCTTCTCCGGAGCCGTCGGGGGCTCGCTGGGGTCGGCACAGGGACGGGGTCAGAAGCAGACTTGCCTCAGGGGCGCGGCTAGAGCACCCGCTGCTGGACGAGGCCTGCTCGGGGCGTGCCGCGGCGTCTGATTGGATCAGCGCCACAACCCGAGAAGAGTCGACTGCACCTGCTGCATTTCGATTTGGCTTTGGGGCGTGCGGGGTGCTATTCTACGAGGGCGGGGAGCAGCCCCTGGAGCTCCTGCGAGTGCACGTGAGAGTACGCCGAACTGCCTGTCCGACGAGATCCTGCGGAAGAGCTGCAGCCCGTCCCTGTAGCGTTGCAACTGTGGAAATGCTGCCAGTAGATAGGGCGTCCTCCGGCGGAGATACAGGAGAGCCCCGCCACCCCGGCCAGCGAGGGCCTGCCTGCAAAGACGGCACGCTCGCCGGTCCGTGCGCCTCCTTCAACGTGGGGCCCGTCGAACCGGTCTCGATGATCTGCACGGTGATCCTGAGGAGCTCCCAAGCTGGGCGTGCTCTCCGTGGCAGACTATTGCCCGCAGGAGCCGCGGAAGGCCTCTGCAGCCCTGCCTATGTACGATCCCGAGCGGCCCAATGCCGGCAAGAGGCGTGCGTGACGCTGGCAAGGCCTCGGCCGCCCATCAGCCTGGGGCCGTGGTGAGGAACATGTTAAAGGTAATGCCCGCACGCACGGCCTCCCAGCCTGGAGAACGCCGCATCCCGATCCGCGCGAGCGCCGACGTTCCAAACTTTTTATTCCACCTTGCCATGTGCATTCGCCGGCCGTCGGTCCGTGTGCCGGGTCGTCGAACAGGACACGCGTCTTCCTGTTAGCGCCGCGACTGAGGCGGCCGGGGAGGAGCCGGTGCGAGGGCTGAGCCTGTTCGGGCGCCCCGGACCTGTGCGCTCCTTACGTGCATCCCACGATGATTCACTCCACCCGGCTACCTTTAGGGCTGTGCTGCTGGGCGCACTCAGAGCCCGCACGGCAGCCCGCCCAGGCCAGGCTCTCTGAGGATGGGATGATTGTAGACAACAGACAGGGGCTCTCCTCCACTGGTGCAGAGGGACAACTAGGGGCCCTGTGTGATCGTTGCCTCCGTGTCTCGGGGAGTGCAACGCAGGCTGGAGATCAGACCAGCCCGGCGACCAGAGCAGAGCCCGTCACAAGTGCAAGGCGGTGGGCGTGGGTGTCATCCAGCAACCAGAGGGATACCACAGTGAGAAGACAGGGACACAAGGACGTTCTCAACCACCTATGGGATGGACGGCTCCCCACTCCAGAGACGCCAGGAGGGCCCCGCGGGCACCGAGAGTTCTGTCCGGCCCTCGCTGTCCTGTGGCAGCCAATGAATACCCAGCAACTGCCGCCTGTCAGCCTATTTCCAATCACCAACTGGACCCACTGTGGGACCAGAGTGACTGCGACTGAGAAGGCGTGCTACCCCAGAACCACGGTTGGACGGACACCGAGGGGCAACAGAGGCGACTATCACTAGTTCCAGAGAGCCACAGTGACAGAAGACATATCCGCTCCCAGGGGAAGCAGCGACCAAAGACAAATAACGACGCTCCCTCATAGCGAGCCACGGCCTCATCCACTTCCTATTGCCAAGATAGACTCTCACCGAATCAGGACCGCCAGTGGAGCCAGAGCGCCAACGGCTACTGCCGTCGAGTCAGGTGGAAGCCTTGTAAAACGAACACAAAGGCCCGCCCTCGCCCGCTATGAAGCAGGACCAAAGGGGAGGCCACCGCTAGCGGAGCACACGAGGCCGTGAACCGGATGTCCGCTTGTGTCCCAGAGTGAGCGCCTTGCATGCGTGCCACGAGCTGTTCAGGCTCAGGTCAGCGGGCACTCCAGTTATCGCCCTTTCATTATCTCGGCCACCGGGACAGAACTTCCCTTCTCCGGAGACGTGATCCTCGGGCCTGTGTGGCTCCCCTTCTTTGGAACGGGCTGGCTGTAGCCCTTCCGTATCATAGCCAGTGCTCTCTGAGGCCCTGATGACGCGCGGCTGTGTCTTGCACGTGTCGCTACAGTGGGACCCGCGCCTACCCGCCCTTGCGTCGCTTACGGTGTAACCAGGGGCGACCGGGCACGCTCCTATCGGCACATGGCGCCCTCCGCTGTGCTGGCTCCTGACGGCAGCCCACTCTACCGGGTCTGGTACTGCAAGGACCACCTATAGCGGGGGCAGGTGCGTCTACGCATCACCTCTGCGCTGTAGACAGTAGACGGCACGCCATCAGTTAGCACAAGATCCGGTCCGCGTCTTCTCCGGCTCTGTATCCATCGGGCTATGCTAACCATTACTATAGCCGCCCTATGACAGAACTAGGCCTTGCTTCGCAGAAATCCAAAAACAGGGGTCGTAGATCGGGCGGCACGGGTCGCCCTCGGGCTAATCCACTGCCGCGGCACGGCCACTGCGGGCACGTTCAGATGGCCATGGAGCTGGGGGCGGCCTCGGTCGAGGATCATCGCTCGACGCGCCTCTCCTGCAGCGGCCAGGGCGTCCCGGCCGGTCTCGGGCGACGAGGACGCTATTGAGGCACGGAGAAGTACGGTGGCCCACAGGGTTCGGCGGGGGGCCGGATCGCGCAGAGCTGGTTGAGGAGACTAGAGCGCCAGCCAGGCCGGGGCGCCGCCGGGAAGGCTCACACAGGTCCCGATCACAACGGGGGCATCTGGGCCGTCGTCTGCTGGCTCCAGGGCAGAAGAGCGGTAGACATGCCGGGCGGTCCCGCTGCTTATTTTTGGATTTTCTACTCTTTCACGCTGCATAGAAGGGGTGAGATCTTAGGAAAAACCGGGCTTTGAGGGTCTACTGGCATCGTGAAAGAGCAGTAGGCTGTACAGTGACGCGTTTACTACCTAAGTGGATGCTACTTACGCCTTCCCCCGACAGATGAACCACCAGCAGAGGAAGCCGACGAGGCCCCCGACGACGACGATGGCTGCGACGGAGATGCCAGCGATGGCGCCGGTAGAAAGGCCGCTCTTATTAGTGCCAGAAGACACACACTTACCATTGTCTAGACTGAACCCATCAGCACACTCTTCACATACGTCATCCATCGTGCAGCTCTTGCAGTTAGCATCAGGGCACGCCACACACCCGGTGCCGCTCTTGCCGGGCTTCTTGCCGTCCTCGCAGGCCGTGCACGTGGCAACCGCCATGCCGCCATCAGCTCGAGCGTCGGGGGCCGTGCACTGGGAGCACCCCTCCACTCCGACGTAGGCATTACCGCCTGCAATTGTGCCCAATGGGTTGCCACAAGCCAGCACAGATTGTTCGGCACTTATTGCCTTTGGGACAACGAAGAATCTATTGTTGGCATTGGGTGTATCACAGACACCTGCTGTTGTTGATTTGGAGCACATATAGCTTCCTGGTACTGTATCAATCTTGTAGCAGCCACCCATGTACAGGAAGAACCCGGCAGCACAGTAGCTGCAAGTATGATCAGTACACCCAGCATTTGTTCCCTTGTTATCAGTACATAGTCCATCAATGGGGAACTTATTGGTCTCTCCACAGTATGAACAGTAATAATGCTCCTTTCCATTAGCATCGATCACTATGGCATCGCAGGCTCCAGACGTCCCCCCACACACAGTAGGGTCCTCGCAGGTCTTCACACATGTATAGTCATCGCCTGCATCTCCATTAGACTGCTTCCTGTAGTTCGCTTTACAATCTGTGCACTTAAATCCACCGTTGCTAGAACATAGACTACAGCCTTCACGACCACCTTTGGCTGTGTCATCACACGGGACGCACTCTTTTGTTCCACCCTCGGCTTTTAGGAAGTACCCGGGAAGGCACCCTGTACAAGTCGATATATCATTGGCTGCGGTACACACTGCACAGTTGTTTCCACAAGACTCACAAATGGCGTCAGCACCAGACCCCTTCAGAACATACCCTTCGAGGCATGTCTTGCATTCAGGCTTGTTAGCTCCATTCTTAGTACATGTCTTGCACTGCGCTACCCCTTTATTTGGGTCTGACCCGCTGGTATCACTGCATAGCACACACATAGTGTTACCGTCATCTTTAAAGTGATTCTCATCCACACATTCGGATGCAACCGTCACGCACGTTGTGGCGCCGTCGATGGCTGTCTTCACCTTCTTACTGTTACCACAGGCTGTGCACTTTGGGCCCCCAGTTGCCGGGTTGTACTCACACGTGGTGCAATCAGTTATTGCAGAATCCTTGCATGTCCTTGTCACTGGATCAGCATAAGTGTTTCCATTACAACTACCAGCATCTACGCAAGTGTTAGTATCGGTCTTCAGGTACTTTCCAGCCTTACAAGATGTGCACTGATTATTTGCTGCGCCACTGCAAGTAGCACAATCGTCATGACACTTTGTGCATGGACCGGACCCATAAAAGCCAGCCTTGCAGGCAGTGCACGCGGCTGCTCCTGTATTGCCACCTGGCGCCGTGCACTTGAGACAATTCTCCACTCCCATGACCCCGTTTCTATCTGTAGCATCGGAGCACAGGATGCACTCGTTACCAGGAGTCACTGTTGCAGCCGGGTTCTTGAACAGGCCGTTCTTTGTATTACAAGTAGTACATACTCCATTACTGGCTGCTGTGCAGACTTCAGACCACAGGCTCGTCTTGTAGCACCCGCCCATGAAGAGGAAGTACCCGTCGCCGCACTTCTCGCAGGTTGCTGTCATCTTGTCGAGAGCAGCCCCGTCTGCTTTGGTGCACCCGGCCGCCGCGGCCTGGATGGAGCCGAAGGGTCGGCAGAAGCCGTCGACCGGGACGCCTCCGACCTTGCACTCGGTACAAATCTCGGCTGACCCGACCGTCTCGCACTTTTCGTGTGCGCAAGTGGTCAGGTGATTCCCATCTGGCTGACAAGGCGCCATGAGCGCGCTTGCCATGAACAGGGGTATCAGTTGGAACATTAGAGGGTCCTCTGCGGTGGCCCCTGCGCCGGCCATGGACGCACCCTGATGCCACCGTCTGTGCCGAGCCACCTCTCAGCCCCCGGCCCGCCGTCCCCGATGGAAGAGGGGGGAGCCGTGTCCTTGTGCACTTGCCATGCGCTCTGGCACTGGCATGCTCGAGGCTGGCCTTCCTCTGTCTCGACGGCGACGCCTGCCCCCAGCGGCCCCTGCCCGTCTGTGGCCACCCAGCACGGCACACGGGGGGAGCGCTGTTCCACCCCTACCTTGGAGCCCCTGTCTCGACTCGGCCCACAGCACCAGAGCGTGGCGATCTTCCACTCTTGGGCGCCGCACAGCCCGTCTCCGTGCCCAAGCGGCTCACCCCAGGCATTCACACGACGGAGACCCCCGCGGCAGTGCTACCGGCAGGCGGGCTGTGCTGATGTCCGGCCCGGCGCAGAGCCCAGAAGGCTCAGAGGTCATGGCTCCTTGATGACTGCCATGTCGTTCTCCTCGCTCGGTTGACATGCACCCTGCTAGAAGGCTCCCACTTACTCGAGCTCGTGCCCCCCTGTAGTGATTCTGCTCAACCATCAGCGAGGGTCCCGGTCCTCCTCCCAATAGGCCGGCCTCAGACCCCTCGTGATCTGCCAGACCGGGCAGAGTGATCGTGGTACCCATCAGAGGCCGAGCCGACAGGCCCGCAGTGCAGCGCCCCTGGACCCACGGAGATCGTTCACTCCCCCAGTGGCCGTAGCTTCCTCCGCTCTGCTGACAGTCCTCCAGCGAGGGCATGTCGTTGTGGGGCAGTCTTCTCGTCTGTTGCTGTCACACAGGGCTCAACCGGTGACCGTCGGACAGTCCCGATGGCATGCCTGAAGCCCCGCCACGGCAAGAGGGCAGCACACGGGGCGACCCTTACGCTGCTGCAGCTTGCAGTGGCAGAGAGACCCCCTGCCCGAGAGGCCCGTGCAGTGGCTGTGGGGCCATCCACTCCATGCGGGCCCGGTGCGGCGCTCCTGGAGAGCCCCTGCCTCCAGTGGTGCTGACAGGGCTCCCGAGAGACCAAGGCGTCAGACGAGGGACGGGGCCGAGCAGGACTCCCGGCCCGCATGCAGATGTCTCTGCCGTGTGTCCTGTCCTGTAGAGACCCGAGACTCTGGAGGTGTCCCTCGGCATCCGGCCCCCTGCTGTGCCAGTCGGTGCAGGGGAGCAGCGTACAGGGCCCTCATGGGCAGTCTCCTCTCACAGACAGAGCACCAGGGGTCTCAGCAACCGACCGACCGATGCAAGGGGCATGCTCTCCTGCCACGACGGCGCTCTGCTGCTAGGAGGGTCTAATGGACAGGCCTCAGCACGCGCACTCTCCTGGGCCGCCTCGGGGCACTCCAGCGTGGCCAGCGGCTTGCGGATCAGTCTGGTGTCCCGGAGCGTGTGAGGAAGATGAGGGGTTTACTCTGGGCTGCTGGGTTCCGCCGACGCCGAGCTTCAGCGGCACAGCATTCCGTTCTCTTGAGGCCAAACTACGATTCGTCCATTAGATTTGCCAAATATGACTGTTCTACTCATATTCGATCCACATGGCATTCCAATTCTTCCCATTCTATCTGCGTTGAGGCAAAAAGCTTGGAGAACTGAATACATGATTGATACGATACTGATTGATCGATGCCACCTGGCTTTTCGCATTGGGTAATGGGATCAATGCAATAAAACTCTAGACTGTAATTAGATGCCACGTGTACTCGCACACGACTGAACTCCTTTTGATCCACAGTCTTGTCAGTGTTTGATTGCTTTAGGTAATACGTGCAAAAATTGGATTGCTTCTCTATTCTATCGGCCCCAAAATAGAAGGTTAGTAAGCATACGGAGGTTGTTCTTCCTACCAGAGAAATTATATCGACACTGGATTTTTTCAATGTAGAACTTTCTAGTAGCTTATCTGGGAAAAGCTTTGCCCGTGAAAAATCCACCAGTACCCCGTAAAACTTCATCCCTGTTTTCTCCTCTGTGAACTTAACATCTTGTAATAACTCCGTTATTGGTATCGCGGCGTACGAGAAGAAGTCCCATCCTCCCAGATAAGCACGTATATGTCGTAGCTCAATAAGTGTTCGGGGCTTCCCATTCATAGTAACACTATGTTGCAATCCAAATGTCAGAGCAACTGGTGCTTGCAGGCCTGAGCATGGTAAGATTGGTTGCGATTTTGTGACCTGCCCAATTATAACACAAAGTCGTGAACTGTTATCTGTAGTAGCACCAACAGCTTGGTCAATAATCGATCTACAAAAAGATGAGTCTGTGTCTGCATCTGCTTTGGGTTGTGATGCCGCAAATAGTTTGCAGAAAATAGCGTTTCTTTGGAGGCATAACCATTGCTCACCGAAATGCAAATTGCTGAGTCGGCTTTGTGATCTAACGTCAGTGACTTCTTTTGGTTGTGTCGATGAAAGCATCCGTTCGCCCAGAGTGTTGGCAGATAACACAAGTCGTGAGAAGATGCTTGTTCTGCGTTCGGGAGCATTAGATATTACCAGCTCTGCGCCTAATACAAGGTCCTTCTTTTCAGCTGGAGATAAACAGTCTGAACGTACTCCTAGCTTTTTAGCAGATTCATTTATTACGCGCTCGGTCATCGCGGAGATCACTGGGCACCATTGTTGATAAGGCGCCCGAGGAAGATGCAGGACAAAGTCTGTGAGGTTGCCTATGGTTGAGAGTCGCTCCATAGACTTAGTAGTCAGTGATGCATACGTGGGTCTGTAAGCTAGTTCCGCTTCTGGTAGGGATTTTTTCAACTCCAGATTTGATTGAGATATTATTTTGTATATGGTGAGTGGTGAAAGATTAGCAAGTTGCAACATAAGTAGGACAGCAATAAAATGTTGGATGGGAGTACCTTCCAAAATTAACCCCGTCTGCTCATCCGTGCCTCGAAACTGAGCATATAAATCAATGCTTAAAGAGATACTGGTTTGCTGAAGCTGAATCACCTCATTCACAGTTCCTCGAATATGCCCTTCTTGCCCTTCTGCGCAGATAACCATGCTACGTATATTTTGAAATTGCCAGTGCAAACTAGTTCCGCGTACAACAATAGGTGGATTAAGCACACTAAGCAGGGTCCTAATTGGATCAATAGATTGCCTGGAACATACAACCACTGTCGTGGGTCGTAAGGCCTGTGGAAGCGAAGAGATGTACCCCGTTAGTAAGTCTGCCGTACGCCAGCGGCTTAGAGAAGCCCGGCGACTCTGGCCTGCATACGTATCTGCATGGACGACCGAAAGTACCAAGCGGCCAGTCTGGGGATTGAAGATCGAAATGAACCCATTGATGATAACACGAGATGCACGCGTATCATCTCTGTTCAGCATCCTGAAGTTATATGCCAAGGAGTCATCGACTATTATTACCTTGCCAGTGAACAGATCTCCGATGGAGGATGGAGTGATGTCTGTGAGCTTGTGCACACTTGAAGAACTTAGTCCCAGTTGCGTCCTGATTCTGTCTGCAAGCATGTTCATCATAGTATTACTGTGTAAGGATTCCAACAGTTCTGAAATGGCCTTGTTTATGGCTGGAATCGCTATAGTTGGGACAGATCCATAGGCTGCAATTTCACGATATAGTAAGTCAATACAAATAATAATTCCGTGTGGGCTCCTGTATATCCCTCGTGAACGATCAGATGTATAATATTTGTGACGGTCTTTAGAGTACTTCGCGAGAGAAGTACATGTATCGACGTTTCCCCACGTGAGATGGAGGTCTATCCACCATAAATGTGTGCAGCTATCGACTTGTTCTCCTGAAGACGCGTGTGCGCCACTACTCTCTTCTTGTGAATTATGGTGCGGCTCTGATGAACCCTTTTGTATCTGAATGGAATAATCCTGCTGAACAGTCAATGAACGTGTCCATGTTACAGAAATGTCTGCACAGCTTGTATGGTAATGATATGACTTTCGGGGATGTACGGACTCTGCCTTGATGGTATCAAGCGGAAGGCCCCGAAAAGCGTCTTGTAAGATTGCAAGAAGGGTTTTGACCAATGAGGAGTGAATCATTGGCCAAGCATGGCCCCTGAACAGAGAAACATATGCTGTTTTTAAAGTGGCCAATTTCCCACACATGTACACTCCGGTTAAGTCTATTTGTGAACGATATCCGATGTAGACAGAACTACGATTGATCGTGGGACTCCACCAGAGAGCAAAGCGTCGGTTCGGAATTTGCGAAAGCCCCTGTCTCCTTGCACGTGTTAGGTTTGTTCTTTTTGCCAATCCAGTCTCATGTTCGGTTGCTGTGCTCCACACCACGGATTTATAATCACTAAAATCTGTTGCTGGGTAGAGTGTGTGGTGCAATATTTCTTCTACCCCACCAAATATTGCCGTGATAATCTTCTTGTATCCTTGAAGATCATACAGTGATCCCAGAAGCTTTTTGTTGTACCAACTTTTAAGAGTTAGCGCGTTGCCTATACTGATGCCCTTAGCCAAGTGATGTAGAAACGGATTGCGGTACAACAGACAATAAAGGTCTTTGGCGTAATGTATCAGAGTTGTTAGCCGCGGTATGCATCCATTGGCCCATGCAATCTCAAGAGGAGATTGCTGCTCAATACTATTAGACCCTTGGGAGAGTGCTTGAAAAACTGCTTCACGGAAGGTACTGACTGCAAATCCAGTCCATTGACTGGATAAGCATTCGCTAATTTCTTTGAAACTATACTGCTGCTCTGCCCCACACGCATCATATTCATACACGTAAAACCCAGTTTGTGCGCCGAAGAGAGGGGACCGCCCATTGTAAAACTCACAGAAGATAGACAGAAGACGCTGGTACCCAAGGAAGCTACGATTAAGCTCATCAGCCCACGGAGAAATAAAGTGAATGACACTTGGAAGTAGCACCTCCTGGTGTTTCTGATCCCAACGACGAGACCGCTCTGCAACGGGATATTTTGGATTTAGCTCTTCGCTAGAAGGGTATACGCCTGCAGATCCAACGGATAGCATACCTAGCCCGCCTAACTCTCTGGGCGAATAAAAGATGACGTTTGGAAAGCGGTTTGGCATCTTTGAATTAAGTCCTTGCTTGATTTTGTTGCAGACTTTCTCTTCATAAGCCATAAGGATGCGTAAGAACCTAGGTGATTGTAGCAGTGCCTCGCGATAGTAAATAACGCAATTAAGTAGCAAGGAGTTCCATTTAGCAATGATCTTTGAAAAGGACGTAGACACGGCGCTAGAAATTAATTGATTTGCATGATAAATAAAATTGGCAATAAATGTAGCCGAAACAGAGTGCAATATATTAGTAGACATGCCCAAATCCTTAATACTTTTAGCCAAAATGATATATCCCATAAATTCAAATCTGATGGGCTGGTTCACGAGAGACACGAAGTAGAATGTCTGATTGTCACAGAAAGAAGATTGCCGTGAAATGTAGCATGCAATAGATTGGGGGATAGATTTCATGACTTGTTCCATGATAGTGGTTTTAGAACTCTCAATATTAGCTTGCCTATCTTCTTGAAGAACTAAGTATAGGCTCTCTCCTTGACGAACATAGCTCAGAAGCTTATACGTCCCGTAAAAAATAGAAAGCCGGGATAGATCAATCCCCTTCTCAAGACATGCTTTACGAAGCCAGAGTTGACTGAGAGGCACCCCTGATTGCCGATAATCCTTTGCGAACGCAATAATGAAGGTGACCACTCTCAGAATAATCGTCGGAGAAAAGGGCTGCTCATCATAATGTAGTAGAATAGTTAAGTCAAGGATTGATAATAGAAGTGTTAACAAAAAATGAGAAAATTGGAAAGAAGGAGCAACACCACGCACTGCTGTATATGTCATATCTTTAAAGTAAAAACTTGAGGAAAGGCGAGTTATCAGGAAAGAAGAGATGACAGGATCAAAGAGTAGGCTAATGACTTTACCAATGACGTGCAGATTAAAGCCGCGAAAGTAGCTATCAGTATTAAGATGCATGTGGACTAGAAAGCACCCCTCACCATCCGTTGCAGGGAGGCCCGAGCACGTACTGTGAACATGCTTGCAGTATCTGATGGTGAGCTCTGCGGGGAGCTCCATAGAATATGGATTACTTAGATCGATGGAGCTGAATCCTCGCTTAAAAAGTAAATAGTGCAGGGGGCTGGATGTGATCTGGTAGCTTAGGTAATATGTGAAATAAACATCAACAACCCGAGTGAGTCCAGTGGTGAGGTATATGGGATAGACACATGTTCGTGCTTCGGCATACTCTATTTGTACTGCATCAAATGTACGCTTCTTGAGAAGAATCTCCTTGATCCGTATGAGAAACTCATGAGGAAGAGAAGTCGCCTTTTCAATAAGTGTTAGGAGCTGGCGATCAGCAACTGTAAGAATAGAGCCGGAGAGCACATCTTCACGTAAATCCCTGAGCGCCAGTTCCAGAAGTTTTCCGTCATACTCAAACTCTTGGGATGGGAAGGGAATATGTGATCCACACGCACACACTCGTGCTGCAACAGTTATGCAAAGATAAGCAAGACTATAAACGGTCCCAAGAGAGACTCTGAGATCCTTTTGAATAGGCTCACAAAGGTATGCTGCATTAGCAACGATCAGCTCTCGCATATCTTGCCTTCCAGCTCTACCGCAATATTTGTAATGCTCTGATTTTGCAATCCACTTATTGCTTGCAATGCGTTTCTTTGTACATGCAATAGAAGCTGTGTATAAATCTGCCCGTTCAGAAACATAAGCTTGAACAAGATCTGCTACTTCAGGGGACATTTGTGAATATACTTGATCGTAGGCCATGCCAGCCCGCCAACAAAGCCAGGCCTCTGCCAAATGGGCCAAAAATAGTTTTGTCATGGCAGATCTTGTGGTGAACTGAGGATACATTGAAACAAATCGCCCGGCGTATCTATTTCGCTGCTCCACAATTTGGTTTGCTAGGGATCGTTGGTGGGTGACTCGTCTAGACGAGTTTCCAGAGTCCTTGTCAATAATTCCTGCGGTTCTCGCCAAGAGTCGACTTAGATATGCCTCCAGCAAGGGACTAAGGCCTCTTAAGTAGCTGTTCATTACGCACTGCAGCGGGTGATAAAAAGGTACATCTCCACAAAGCATTCCAAGGGCTTTTAGCTGTCTTATTTGGTTTGAAATCTTATACTTATAACGGTATACAGATGTCACAGTTCCAATATTTAAAAACAAATGATGGATGCCAGTTAAAAAAGTTGGATAGTCTATTAGAAGCAATCTATGGGCAATATGGGTGTCAACCATGTATTTAAGAAATTTCGTGAGCTCGCGCACCAAGTGGAATGCCTTGCCGAAGCGGCTTTGTTTACGTTCCTTTGTAGACAGGACCTTCGTGTGAGTCAGGTTAAAGTTATAATCGAGAGAGAGGAATGTGATATTTTTGCGATGCAGCATAAGAGTCATGGCATCGTGTGCTTGTGCAAGGAGATGTTGAGCTGCCTCAAGCCAGTCAACATTAGATATGATAGAGAATTGTGGTGAGGTGCGAAGTATCGTTGTAACAGATTTGCTCTTTATCTCTCTCTTATGAAAAGATTTTCTAGCGGAACTGAGAGGAGGACTAAGTAAGGATGGTGATCTATAAGTAGATGTTTGTAAAGAGGACTGAATTGCATCACTATACTCGTTAATTTGAGCCGAGCGAGAAAGCATAGCAGAGCTATTAATGTGCATGAGATTGCTTTTTCTTCGATCAAGAAACGTACCGCAAAAGGCAGAAGGAGACGGTGAAAGAAAGATAGGGAGATTAGCTGGAGGATGCATGGAGATGGGGTAGTATAGGGCTGGATAAGTGAGCAACTGATCTTCTGTATAAGCATGATAAAGGTAAACGTGCTGGTACATTAAAAAGTTGTCATCACCATGGAAAGAGGAGAGGTTAGTAAATACTGATGGTAGGTGTTGCTCGAACGAAAATTTATCTCGACTCTTTAAACTTCTACGTGAATCACTCAGCAATATTTTCTGCGTAGCACTTAGATCAGCACATAGATTTTTTAGTCGATGAAATCTGATGATGGCATTTGTCTTGAAGAGTGGCAAGGGTCGTGCAAAGGCCAGATTGTCCCTGTAGCACATATATGGGGCTGTACCATCAAATATAGGATAAGACGGAGGGGCAGCATCTTTTGGGATAGAGTCACAAACACGTGTCCATTGCCTAATGAGGTCGTGTTCGCTTGAAGTACTTTTGCTCAAAATATATGTCAGTGCCCCCGCCTTCTGGTGTGCTACAGTCACATACCTGACCGCCTCCCAAGGCTGTGGCATAGTTTCCAGAGCCTTCCGAATAGCATAAACTAAGAATTTGAGAGACCCCATGGCAGCTAGTTTTCTAGCCATAGAGCGAGGCTGACTAGGAAAAGAGGAGTTTTCGGTGGACCCCACTAATGTTGGTTGTACAGACTGTAGAAGCCGCGGCTTTAGCGACTGCATACTTTTAAAATGCTTAATCCATCCATTGTCTGTGTCGACATGGGAAACAGCAATCTAAGGTTAGTATTGGCTCGTAACACAGGACCGTCGCTGTGTCAACTAGGTACTGCTGGTCGCCTCTTGCAAACTGCAGTAAGATTCACTGATAATGGTAGAGTTTATGGCAGTGAGGCCGCTGCTGCATTGGTTCATCACCACGAGTCAGTGTATACAGCTGCGCCTTTCGTGGCCGCTGAAGACGCTTCTTTTTTACGTACGTCCCGATTTTTGCGTTTTTGTTCATATATTGGGGGAACCTTTACTGAAGCCTCAGATCATACACTTGGAATAGCCATTAATAAGCTCACTTGTCCCTCTGAGTTTCTCCTTCTGTCATTATTGTCCCATGCTTTGGACCTCGTTGCAGAAGAATCCCACAATTCAGACAGCATTGTTCTCACATATCAGCCATATTGGCGGCTTCACAAGCTTCGTCGCCTTATTGTAACAACAGAAGCCCTTGGAAAGAAATGTCTTGGGATGTTTTCCTCCCATTTGGCCTTGGGTGCTAACAGTCTGATTACGCTTATGCAAAAGAATAAGGATCGCTTGAATAACGAAAATATCCTTGTGGGCCTCATAGATGTCGGGGAATTCTCTTCATTCTGTGCTATTTATAGACTCGGGCCTACGTTGTTGGAAACAATCTACATTAATTACCAGACAGAGCTTGGTGCACGAGACTTTGACATCTGTCTTTGCGACATTTTTCTCAAGCGGTTATTGAATTCACCGCAACGGCATCTTTACAGCGAATTCCAGTTTGAAAACCCCAGTGGTCCTGCGAAAAAGCTCGCCCTCCGCCTTTTCTTAGCTGCTAGAGAAGCCAAGAAAATCCTTACAGTGAACAGATCTGCGGTAATGACCGTGGAGGGTGTTGGAGAGATGGCCGAGACAATCTCGTTTGGGGTAAGCCTTGCGGAGTTTGAGGATTCTGCAAAGCATTTATGTGCAGAAATAGCACACCTAGCCTCGACAAACATATTCAGAGACGTGTCCATGTTGCAGTTCACCGGCGGCGGGAGCCGCATTCCATGCCTTAGATCTGCAGTAATGCGGGTAGTCGAGGAGAAGGCAAGGCCAGGTTACACCATTCAGATAGACAAAACAGTTAATCCAGATACTGCTTTAGCTGAGGGAGCTGCTTGGCTTGCGATACTAACGCTAGACAAATTCCCTAGAAAAGTTAGCTACACTATACGGGACGTTTGCTTCCATAACATTCTCTTAGATTGTGTGTCTGCTGATGAGACTCAGCAATATTGTATGGGAACATATGTGTTTTCCGCAGGAGATCACTTCCCAGACCAAAAGTCAGTAATGGTTAAAGTTGCCAGTGATGCTGCTTTCTTGGCTCGTATCCATAGTGATAGTAAAGAGATCCTAGCAGAATTTAAAATCGTTGTTCCACGATTGAGTAGCTTCCATGGGTCGAAACTTGTTACTGTAGCTTTGGTGTTTCAACTATCGTTTTCCCGTGAGATTACCCTAGAATCTATCTGTGTTGATGATAAGCATATTAAGGAGATAACACGTACACAACCGGACATTGGTTACTTTGAGGCCTTCAGAAAGGATCTAGAACACATAAATAATAATCTTGTAACATTAGAAAGAACTGCTCTACGGCGTAGTCAGATGCGTAACTCATTAGAGGAGAAACTGTATAAAATCGCCAACTCTGTCATCGAAGAAGGCCCTTCGAAAGAACTTGTCTCTCAGCTCCTTGCTAAGCTGGGAGACTCGACACCGACAGAAAAGGAGCTACTGGACATGGCAAGGCAGATTGATGAGCTAGAACAATCCGTGACTAAGAGTAAGTGCTAGGATTCCTCGATTAACCAGTTATACTTTTATTTTTGTCTAGCCTTCGTCATAAATCTGAATACTTAATGGGTTCATCAATCGATCCCTTTTATAGGCCACAAATACTGATTTATGTTGGACCACTTTCTAGGCTGCCAACACTAGCCGTGCCTTTCAGAAATAAATCCAGACTTTTTATCTATGGCCAAATTAGAATCTGGAGCGGGATTTGATGCAAAGTTCCTCCAGGAGTGGATTATGGAAACAGGAAGCTTGATGATTCTCCGCGGGGAAGAGACGAGGCAGACATTTCTCAAGCAGTCACTTCATCGCCTGCTTTGGTACAAATTCCCCATACTTGGTCTCACGTCTCTTCTCTCCAGTCTTCTCACCATATATGTACACATCAGCACTGTCCAGATGGCCCCGTATGCAACTGTAGGGGCACTAGACACCTTACTTCTTTTCCACTATTCTTTCCTGACCTTACCGTTAGAGCTTCTGGGGGATAATATCGTTCTGCAGATAACCGAGGGACTAATGCACGAGCATAATGATATTGAAGATGTGCACCGCTTCTATTCTCTCTCCATATTCATGACGTTATACTATTCATTGGTCATGTTCATTGTCGGTCTTCTCTTTAAGCAAGTTTATATTACCCCATACTTTAGATCTAAGTATGAGTACTCGTTCAAGGATTTGTCTATCTATCTTACTATCGCTCCGTTTGTTTCCCCTTTCCTTCATCTATCAAATGCCCTTCTGGAAAGGACAGGTTTTTTCTTTGTGATAACAATCCAGCGCCTTATCAGCTACTTTGGTACAGCCGTACTTCTTAGCTTGGGGTATCTGTTTCCACTTCTGTACAGTACTCTTATAGACGACTCGAGTGATGATCAGCATTCTCTACTCACCATCGTGCCGAAATACTTCAGCGGCTCAGTGTTTCTCTACCCGATTATCATAGCCATATTAATTCCAGATTCGATCTTTCTGTGCTTAAACGTTCTGCGCATGTTTTCTTATGAATCTTACAAAGAGTGCTATAATCATAGATTTCCGATAGAACTGAATACTGTCATCACACCGCCCCAAGAGCAACATTTCCCATATGATCTTCAATTCGCTAGCACCTCTGGAAGCTTTCATTCTGCTGCCTCAGAAAAGCTTACTACTGTCTCTCTCATTAGGAAGCACGATGTTGCGGCTCTCCCATCTCAGGAGACTGCATCTCACCTCCAAGTTTTGCGTGCGTTTCAGAGATCGACCATCCTCACCCGAAGACCATACTCTGATACCCCTTACCAGCATGATCTTCCGTTTCTTCTAATGTTCAGGTATGGCAAGCTATTTCCCAAAAATACTAAGTTGCTTATTACTCTTATGATAGATTTATTTTATCGCTGGTTGAGTAGGCTCGGTCATGTTGGTTTGGCCCTTTTTATTATCGTGTTTCTTTATATAAATATTAAGGATATCAATCTTTTTCTTCTCAACATTAATATTTGTGGAGTCTACGTCTTTGTGAGGCAAGCCCTTCTTTCTCTTACTATCCCCATTTCGTATATCTTCAAGCAGATCTACTTTTTTAACTCGCGTGATAAGCACTATAGAAAGATAGCCATTGCATTTTACTACTACCTCTTTATAGCACTTACTATCTCTAGTCTACTTGGTGCAATCTTTTACCTTCTATTGTCTCCACAATTTACTAAATATTATTTAGAGCTTGGTCTGCAACTCACAAAGTCCGAACTGTCGGATAATACTACAATTCTCCGACTGGAAGCCTTGTTATCACCGCTCCTTAGCCTTTTCTATATGGTAGATGCATTTTTGGAGCAACGTGGGCGTATATTGATTGGCTCTACAGTGAAGTTCATCTCACTAACAGCAGGGTGTGTCGCACTTGTTTACATATGGGAGCTCCAAAAGCAGTTCTCTGACTTTTCTTATCCTTTATTAATAGCCGACATAATCTTGTGCATTTGTGGCGTTGTATTGCTTCCGCTGGTTATTTTCGAACTTCAACTCCTAATCTTTGAAACCAGAGTTGAGAGTCGCCGATTAAAATAAGGAGTGATTGTCCTGAATTCACACGTTGTACCACTGTTTCTTTGGCCTTGGGCGTTCATTGTCCCAGAATTGGACCTCATTGACTTCTCTTATCTTTGATTCTAGTGACCCTAGTCTTGCATTAATTCTCTGCATGTCTGCAGCAGCTTCATCCTTCTTTCTTTGTTGATATTTAGCTTCTGCATCCTTTTCTGCCTGGATCCGCTGTTTGTGTTCGTCTGACTGCATCAGCAGAAACTCTTCAAAGCGCTTTGCCTCGTCATATTGCTTCTTTAGCTCTTCCAGCTTTTCTTTTTCAAAGGCCTCCAAGTCAGCCAATGCAGCAGCCAGCTCAGCTTCCTTTTCACGCTTCGCTGCCTCCTTCACCTCTGCCCCAGAGTTCATGCGGCTATAATTGAAGTCCTTACAATCTTCTGCCATGCGCTTACGGCGCTGCAAATCGTCGTGCTCCCGCTGAGACAGTCTCTTTTCTGCATCGAGCATTAAGCCCATTAAGTAGTCATCCCTGGCTTTGGATTCCATTAAGGCCTTTTCCTTTCTGGCTCTCAAGATTTCTAAGTAGAGGAGTTGCTCATTTCTAAGGTTTTCCTTATTTTTGCGGTCTCGTTCAGCTTCCTCACGTATCTCGGCCTCTATTTTAGCCATCATCTCTTTTCCATCATTTCTACTCACTTCTTTGTTGTGCGCACGTTGGAGGTTTTCGATGTGCATACGCATTAGGAGCTGTTGCTGATTATAGAACTTCTCCTGCTCCTGTTTTTCGCGCTCAAGCTTGTCTATCTCGTCCCCAAGTCTGCGGTTTTCGTTCCACTTCTCATTTTCAAGAGCCCGTTGATACGCTTCCTCTGCCTTCTGTCTCTCCCGTTCTGTCAACTGCTGCTCTAGCTCTTGTCTGTTCTTCATCATGCGCTCGTGTTCGCCAGCGATCCTGCTTTCCTCATCCTTGAGGAAATTAGCATGGTTGTCATTCACCTGTTTTTGCCATGCAGCTTTCTCTTCTCGGTCACGCTGGCGCTTCTGCACACGTTCGCAGTTCGCAACGTCCCATGCTAGCTTGCAAGCACGGGCATTTAGCATAGAGGCTGCTGATCGGAGCTCATCACAATTGATCTCCCATTGCCTCTCGCGAGCCACGTCAACTCTTTGATTCTTCACAGCAGTATTTCTCTGAATGACGGACGCATATTCTGCTTCCATAGCCCGTATTTTATCTTCTTCTGTTGGAATAGAGGCCTTTACAGCATCCTGATAGGCACGAAATTCTGCGTCGTAAAGTTTCTTAAGGGCTGCACGACGCCCCTCGATAGCCATTTTGTTCTTCTGTATAAGGTCTGCCATACGCATATTCACATACGCTATCTTGCCCTTAATAATTGAGCGGTGTTCAAACTCTGCTAGACAGCGATTGTTAAAATCCTCTTTGACGGTCGCTTCGTAGAATTGCCGTTGAGATTCATCTCGTCGGCGCATGTTCAGCTCATGGCTTATGGTAGGGTCGTATTTGTTGCATCCTAGAAACATTCTCGAGATTTTTCGGATTTTATCTTAAATTTGGTTTTTCAAGGAATTTACGCCAGTAAATTCATCCGCAAGCCACCACATTTAACTGTATCCTTGTTCATTGCATTCAGAATCCAAGATCTGAATGATGTAGTTCTGGGGAAAAGGGGAAGTATCTGCTCCCTCGGTCTGGAAGTCATTATTCTGTCCTTCGCGATATTGGTTTGGGCCTTTCACTTCTTCACTCAGATCCCATGAGATCAGCTACTGTCTGGCATCTAGTGAGCACTTGCTGTCTCGGGCCTTGCGTCGGTCACAGCAGTCTGGCCTCCACGTGGCCCGGGACCCTGGTGCTCCATGACGAAGATCCCACGCCACGACCCCGGGTGTCTACCCCGTTCCTCGGGGTGCCTCTTCGTCTCTTCGTGGAGGGCACCATCAGTCCCGAGTATGACCGGGAGGGTGCGCTCCCCGTATGCCTCTATCCTGGAGTCATAGTACGCGTTCGTAGATGCCGGCGGAGTACTCCCATGCGCTGGTATCAGGGGAGAGGTCCAGTCCTCTGTTCATGGATCGCAGAGGTGCTCCGTCACCCAGCACGAGATCACATCGACGCTCACCCTGTGCAGCGTGTCTGGCTTAGCTGACCTGTGGGCTGGTCCATCTGCACAGCACACTTGGGGTGATGCGTCGGTCCACCGAGGCGTCGGTCCAGGGTCACCTCTCTAAGAGGCGTCATCCGAGGCACCAGGAGCGATCAGGGCCGGTTCACCGCTTGGTCGTCTCTCTACAACCGGCGCCTGTCCACTCAAGGATGTCAGGCACTGCCAGTTGCTGCAGCAGACACCCGGCAGGTGGCCCAGGTCACCACTCTTCGGTACGGTCAGGATCAATCCGCCTCTGTTAGCCAAGCACCCCAGGGCTCCCATCTCTTGCCGAGGGATTCACATGGGTCACGTGCGGGTCCATCTCGACAAGCGGGGCGAGTGATTGGTGCCATTACCAGCCTCGAACGCTCATCTGCATTCGCTATCACCTCGAGGGAGGGGGCATAAATCTTCCCCGTCAGAACTGGACGACATCCGACTTTCGGATTCTGGGTCTCAGCTAGTGAACGAGCGAGAGGTTGTCAGCCTAGGGCGGCGGTGGCTCGCATGGAGGACCTGGTCAGGTAGCAGGGGACAACCTCACCCCAGTGAAACGACGAGTAAACGGGTATCTCACTAAAGAGAGTAGCAAACCGCAGTAAAGATTCCGGAAGTAAAACTGAATGCTCCACAATGAGCGTGTAATATTTGTATTTGACAGCGAATATGGCCGCTTTCTTTCCATTGAGACAATCAGAAACACGATATCCTGCTCTTTCAAGACCACTGTTAAACGGTCAGGAGTGGCGTTTAGAATTAGAACAGAGGCAACTCCTAAAATCAAGTGCACAGCCAGTCCTGCTATTGGAATAACAGATAAGTCAATTAGTACCCAAATAACATGTCTGCTTTCCAGTGGACTGACATTTAACGACCTTTTTCAACCGGTGATACTTAAGTTGGAAGTTGCCTTTCTGAATAGCAATCAATTCAGGACAGTTATGCATGACATGGCTATCGAATCCCTTCTAAACATGGTTCAGACCAAAGCTTTTCAAATCTTTATTCTTCCCCGGAAACTGGCCGATGATCCTTACTGTTTGAGCATTTCAGATATTCTTGTTACTAGTCGTGTTAACGAAAGCACCTTGCAGCATCGAGCAGCACACAGAAACGCACTTTGTCCGTTTAAAGCGCTCACTAATATTTACACCTCTCTTGCCAATCGCTCACTTCTGTTGGCAGTGAGCCTTAAGCACTCCATTGATCCACGCACCAAGAGGGAGTACACTGATGAGGAAGGCTCAGATTTAATTCTTGAACAGATTGGACAGGAATGTGATACTAGGATTGGTGAGCTAAAAAGTCTTAGACTACCTCCTGCGTATCAAAATGCTAGGCTCCCCATAGCACAGAGGGCTAAGCGACAGCATAAAGACAATAGAATGCCAATTGGCTGGTCAGAGGAGCAGCTCACGAGTATGGGTGTTGGTGACTATGGTGTACCTCTTCCACCCAACCAGTCTACACATAACTGCTATGAGTATGCACAAGATCATTATGCTGTTATCAAAGCATACAGTCTACTTTTGGACACTCTCAGACACGATCTTCTTATGTGGATTGACATGCCGCTTCAAGCTCAGATTTCTGTCATTACGAAAGCATGCCGCGATGTGGTGACACCCATCGCGTGTCCTGTATGCAGTTCGATGTCTGTGGAAAGCTACACTATCTGCCATCGCTGCGGCTGCGCAATTGGCTGCTGCACCGACTGTGCCCGTAGCTACTCTGCACTGCATAAGGCAGAGTGTGATATGTTGTTCCCCGTCGCTATCTTCCAAACACTCTCCTCAGATGATCTTGTAGACGCTATAGAGCAGGGTAACAGGGCTCTTTTCGATCAATTACAAAGCATTGGTTCTAAGACAACTATAGAAGCGGAGATGATTTTCGAGACATGGAATGAAAGCAGATGCGCAGTAGCTGTTCTTCTTGAGGACGCAAGTGCTGCCGTTTGCAAACTGGAACGATATCTAGTCTCAGGACAACAAAGCAATCAGTATCCTGAAACAAGTATAGACAACCAAGATATTAAAAAAGAGCACCATAATCTGGACTGTGCAAAGGTCAAATCAACCTATTGGCCGGAAACCGGCTCCAAACGGCTGTATGTAACTGCAAACAATCTCAAGGATATAATGTTAAATATCAAGGAAAGGAAGAGTGTCATAGATGTTCACGAAGGGATCGCACGGATAAAAGAAAGCTCTGACGCTGTGCGAGACTTTTTAGTAGAAAATGTTGGTGATGAGGACGAAAATGTACGGGCAATCCTGGAATTTCTTCTCGACAATAAATCAATCTTTCCAGAAATATTTACAGAAATGATCTCGCGCATGAGGTATGCCTACATGGAGCAATTGATGCTTTTGAAAGAGAAGATTATGGAGGTGGAAGAGGAGATACTGTCCATGGACTATCAAGACCAAGTTCATCGATTTGAGTTCATTGAGTGTGTTTCTACCTTTGTCAATCTATTGCGCTCCTTGCCGCTCAGGGCTCTTCCATCCTTTCTAGAAACCCAAACAGTGGTAGAACAGGCGTTTATCTCTGAAGATGGGCGTACTATATGTGCACAACCAGGCGACATAAACGAAAGCGTGCAGCATACCAGCGATACCTCTCTCCAGGAAATGTTCATAGAGTTAACCGACTCTGCGGTTTCTATTGTACGACATGAGTTCGACAGGATTGACAAGGCAACCACAGAGGAAGGAGCAACGAGTCAATGCACAAATAATTTGAAGAACTCACAGATGAAACAGATTGAAGTACGGCATCTGAAGTCGTTGGCTATTAAGCCTCAGATCCTTCAGTTATTGAGCGAGGTGCAGAGTATCGGCATGTTGCAATTTAAAGGGTCGACAATAAAGAGAAGTACTGACCTTAGTGCATTGGGAATAGAGGAGAAGCAATTTCCCAAGGAAAACTTCATCTCCTACTGTGAAGCCATGAAGGAAATGCAGACAATGTTGGGCGAACTTAGGGTGTATTGCCCTCACGGAATTAATGCCCTGTGTCCGATATACAAGGATAGTATAAGAGATTGGCCTTTGATGCCTGTGAAGTTCTCTGTTACAGAAGAACAAATGAGTAATGCATATGATGTAGCTGCATTTTTGGAAGCAAAGCTATCACAGATGTCTGACTTGCTGGACGCCATCACAAACGAGTCGCGTGCAATCCAGGCCAAGATCGGCGGGAAAACCAAGCAACTTAAGCAGTTTAAATCTGAATTTAATCAGATTGTGGCAAAAAATGAAAGCTTTGTGGGTCAGATTGATCGCCGCAATGGAGCAAGGCAGAATCAGTACTTACAGCTACCCAGTCTCCCCCTCGACTTGCGTCAAACAAGCGCAAAATCTGTTGGATCTGGATATGCACGCCTAACTAACTATCTAATCCAAGATATATTGTCAGTTTCATCTAGACAGGCAGACCGCATAATGACGCTTCTTCCACAAGAAAAAATTAAAGAGTTGAAAGAGGTCTGTGGCACATATGTGTGCAGAAAACATTCGCTGTTGTTCTTGGCTGCATCTGGAAAGTGTCAACACATCCTTTCGGTGTACATCCGCAATGGAATATTCTACCCCCATTCCCAGGCGGCGCTGTCATCTCGGCAAGAACAGAAGAGTAGAGCACGCAGAAATAGTATAGCTATCAACCTTAACAAAGAAGCCGACAACTATCTGGAAGGTCAGGCCAGTACGCCGCAAACGGGATTCCTCACGCCCAAGCACAAAGCCGGACAGCCATATGGGCGATTTCCTTTAAACAGTGATCATAGTAAAGGTGCACCTCTCACACAGTATGCAGAACAGGTGCTCCGGCAAAAGCTGACAAGGAAGCGAGTAGACAAGCTGCCCTCACCGGCATCTGCGCGGCCGTGTCCACATCCCCCCAAAGACTCAGAAAATAGCTCTAATGCGTTATATAATATACAAAGCATTTCTGCGCAAGTAGATGAAACAATCTGCTCCAATATGTATGATACCAACCAAAGCACCTGGAAAACGGCGTCCTCTCCTGCTTCTTCCGTACCAAACAATGGTGTATATGATACGTCCCAACTACTTATCCAAAGAGGTATTATTGGCGCACGTGACGACCTAGAGAAATACACGTGTGAGTTGAACATTCTGTACCCGAGTTTGACAAGAGCATTGGCGTACGATGAATTTGTTTCCGGGATAGAGCATGCTTGCAGACGTCCAATCAATATCGATGTCTTCACTGCAGAGAATGAGTTCCGTGCTACACAGTTCCTTGTGGTTAAAGAACAGGAGGAGAAGGATATAAATAGCACTATTGTGCATAGCGAAAACGATATAAAGGAGCAACAATCCGCCATTCTCCCTCATCCACCTATGCTTGGCCTTCCTCCTAGGCCAAAAAGCGTACCAGGACTATCCTTGCCTTTCGCTTGCAACAAGGCTTCGAATATAACCACTAGTTCGATAACCGAGTCTGAAAGGCCTCAAAGCGGTGTGTTGAAAAAGCGTAGGTCGATTAAGTCTGCTCTTTGTCAACGCGAATTAGCCAAACGTGCAGCTGAGCTCAAACAAGCATATGAGCAAACAATTAAGGACTTCCCCAGTGGAGATACAGAGCTACCTGCTATTCGGCGAGAAATAGCTGAGTTTCGGTCAAGATTTATAGATGCCTTAACCGGTGCTGATGCAACCTTAAGTGACCTGGTTAAATTGCGCTACACTGCATACAAAACAATCAACAGAAGGTTAAAAAGAACAGTAGCTCGAACAACCGAGCACACAGTACAAAAGCATGGTGAAAAAAGTACGTCCTCTGTACATCTGCAAAGCTGCTTGGCACGCATGAAGGAGCAGGCAATCACTAATGATATTGCAAAGTTAAAAGAGGTCATATCCTCTTCAGCAGCTTTGTCAACGCTCCCAGTTTCTTTGCGGAACTACTTTCGGTCATGGCTTGAGGTAGAAAGTGAGGCAAACAATCTTTTTACATACGTGGACAAAAAGATAGCCTTAAAGCTCTCCTCCAAATCTCAAGACCACAAGCATATTGCAAGAATATCGAGTAGAGCAATCGATGCTAACATTCACGGGTGGTCCGTGTGTATTGACTTTGGAGTGCTTGCCGGGGCTGAATATCGCTTGCTAGCACTATTTGACTTATTGCCGTTTTAAAGGACTCGAATATTAACCAAAGTAAGGGATTCCCAAAGCTCATGGGCAAATAGGTTGTGCAGGACTTTAGCCAATAGTAAATTATTTAAAAACCATTTCTTGCGAAAGACAAAAATGGAGGTCAGTTTCTAGACCTCCTGGGATAATGCGCTTCTTTGAGCCGCGGGTTTACTCGTGGTGAGGATCCGGGGCACTGAGCAATCCCCAGGACACAGGCGGAGCGGAAGGCACGGCTGCGCCACGCAGCCTAATCACCGCCCCTATAGTCCTTTTCTAAACGCGTGGCCGGTGCAGCTGCCCGCTGGCGCTTGCGAGCGTGCACAGGCCTACATCCAGGGTCATAGGTGGGGAGCGGATCCCGTCCATCCTCAATCCGGGCCCGCACAGTCCTTTACTCAAGCTTACTTGAGCGCCTCCTCCCCGCTCTCCGTCCATCGAGTTCACTTGTCAGTCGCCGCGGGGAGTCGAGGATTCGCTCGCTGCAGGCGTAGGCAGCCTCTCCTCCACCGTGTCATTCTGCAGAACGGGCGTCGCCGCACCCTCTTTGTCCGCCTTGCTGTCGCTCTTCTTGTTTCCCTTTGACGATTGCTTTGCCTTATTTCCAGCGTGCGCAGCGGTCTCTGCGGGACCGTTCTCGGCCTCGGGTCCTGCCGCAGGATCCTTTGGTCTGTCTATCTTCCAAAGTATTAGAAGCGTGGATTCGTAGCTCCCAGTCCCTGTCTTCTCAATTGCATCCTCTAGGGTAACGCCATATAGCTCACGATAAACCGCTGGAACATCGGGGTGTTCTTCGTAGCTCAATATGGCAGCCCGAGTCAGCCGAGCATCGTCTCTGGAGATCCCTGCCACCAGGGCCGTGTGGGCCATGAATGCATAGGCAGCGGCAGGACTATGCAGGTAATCGTGTGCAAGAAGCAGTGCATACCGTTCTTCAGGACGATGCTCAAGCGCATCTGCAATATCCTGGCGTAGTACAGTTCCCTTCATTTCAAAGTACTTCTTGCAGATAGAGACGTACTCTGCGGGGAGCGCAGTGGCCATGAGGAGCAGGAGATGTTCAAAGTTGCGTTCGCGAATGTCCATCACAAGCCTTTCTGCGTCCGCCACCAGTAACTTTCCCAGAGTACCAGTGTTGGCCTCCGCACCCACTGCATGTGTATCGACATCACCATCGGAGGCCAAAGTAGTGCTCTGCATAGCAAGGGACGACCTGGACACACGTTTAGAAGATAGAATCCGGGTAATCAGCCTCTGCCAGAGCTTATCGCCGTTGTAGTCGTGTCTGATGTCTGTAATGACAGAGCCACCGTACAGTAAATCGTAGTTCTGAACTATTTCACAGGCCCTAGACTCACTTAGAGTAAGGACAACGTCTGTGAGTTGTTCAATATCTGTTGCCTTTCCCTGAAGAGACTCTCTGATCAGCTCTGTCCGCAGAGTAACGTCTGGCTTGAAAGAAGAAAGAATGAGCTTCTCCAGAGGACCATTTAGTTTTTCGCGCAGAAGGGATAGCAGGTCTGTCCCCGTTTGAGTCTGATAATCCTTTGCAAACATAAACAGATGTTCCTTGCTGAAAGACGTCATCAGCTTGGTCAGTTCAGGCTCGTTAATCAAGAGAGATTCAATGGCAGATCTAATGCTCTCCATAGACTTCAGAGATATGCCTTTATTAGACATACCCTTAGCACGATGCTTTTCCGGGCCGTGGTTTCCCATTACTGCCGTGGCATCAGCAACATCGGGAGTTGATGCGGCACAACCCATGCTCTAACAAACCTTTTTTGTAAAAGAAAGTTCCGGAGTGTGCCGTTGCTCTGTAACCGGCGTTTCCACAAGCCATACTGTTTCTAAAGGTGTTCGTGCCACCTAGAGTTTCGTTGCACTTAGTATATGCCATTTTCTAACATTCCATCGTCTTGGAATTCAACGTTCGGATCTTTGCTTATTGAGCTCTTCAGCACTGCATCTCTTAAAAGCACACGATGGATAATTGCTTTCATTAATACCTTGTCTTACTTTTCGACTCTTCGCCTTGTAATTCCGGCTTATACTCTGATAGTTTATTCCCTGGATGACGCGAGGCCTTTCACCAAATTTCAAAAGCTAATCTACTATGCTGTGTCCTTTCTTCTTCAGATTCCTGCAGTAACGGTACGGAACGCCATCCTGACGCTTCTCATTGTCTTTCTTGCCATCATCTTTCCTGCCATCGTTATTCTAGTGATCATCAAGAAGAACCACGGCATTGTGCAGCATAAGTATCGTCTTCTGGTTATGTGGTCAATCTGTTTTACGCAAATTTGCCTTGCCCCCTACCTTCTTGATCAGCTATTCTTCTATCAAGCCTTTACCTCCTTCTGGAAGGTCGTGTACTTGAATATGCATATTCTTACCCTCTTGATTATCCTCTGTCAGGAGGTTTTTCTCAATATTTTTGTTCTCCCAATGCTTCAGCTGAATACGGAGTTCTTACCCACGTATCCCCTTGCAGATATAGCGTACGGGTTTACTTTTATTCTTATTCATTTATTGCGCTCTATCGCTGAGCCGTATCCACAGCTGTCGGCATTCTTGCTTGCATTTATTATGGGCTGTCATTTGACACTAGCTGCAAGTTCGCCCACACTCATTGGAAATACTGGTCTGGATCTGTACTTTGTGGGACTAATTACTTTCATTGGATCTCTAGCTGCCATTCCTACCCTATTGTTTTGTTTTCCGTTCGCCAATTATGAGTTGGCTCTGGGAGTCTCTACTGGTTTAATCTTTGTTGTTGTAGCTATCTCCGTCATTACCTTTTATATCCGGTTAAATATTAGACTCCTAAAGGTGTTTCATGAAATGAAGCTCATCTCTCGGGTGACCCTCTATTTACCCTACTTGTATCACAATATTTTTCTCCGAATCCGTGGGTTGCCAAATACAACAGCTAACTTGGCTTCTGTTAAAATTATCCAAAGGCTTCTCGGAGTCCACGGCTTTACCTTTTCTCATCACAGCCCTACCTACAACTACAAATACACCGAGAAGATCTTCACAAAGTTCCGTGACACTTTTCTAGATACTAATATACTGTATTCACGCGACCTTATTGAAAGCAGACTCGATCTTGCCGAGGGCATGTCACTCCTGCAGGAACCTAGGACCGCTAGCGCACTCGTCACCTCTGCCAACCTAACTCCCAACATCACTGCAAACAGAAGCTCTCCATTGGCCTCAGACATAACTGCTACAACGTTGGACGACGAAAGGTGGACCATGTCTAGAGGACCAGGATATGGCGCTCTGGGAGAGATGACATACGATCCTGACGCAAATCTTATAGAGAGTCCCTACCTGCACACATTTACGTTCAACAAACGCTCTTCTATAAGCCTTTCATCCCATGATAATACCGCTAACTCCGAGAGTGAGGCAGCGTCTTTTCACCAGAGAGTAGAGTTCACCACCATTCCAGGTGATTTTCTGATGCACCATGTACTCAAGAATATGTATATGTCTAAGGTGCCACGAATCTTCTTGCCAAACTATCTATCTATAAGCGAATTAGATGTGCAGGGTTATCTTGACAGCGTTAGAAGCTTTGGCATCTCCACCACATATCTTCCAACTGCTGCAGCGTATATACTGACGTGTCTCAGCAGTATTAAATCCACTTCTGATCTAATTGAAACCTTCTCTAGAAAGGGAATGGCTCTTTCTAAATTAACCATTAGAGGGTCTGTTTATCAAAACATAATCGATATGATGGTAATTAATAAGTTGCAGCAGTACGTGATGTCTCTGCTGCAGTTTTCCTGGCTCCGAGACTATACGTCCAACTATACTAAGATCGTGCTATGCACATACATGTTGAACACTATTTCATATTCAGAGGATACTAGTTGTTTAGGTACCACAAGTGGGGGTCCGGGTGATTCAGTACTAGATGAGGTGAGCTCGATGCCTTTAGACACTGATGAGGTTGAGATCGATGGAGGCGCAAATGAGGGTAAAGGCCTTACAAACAACGTATCGTCACAGGATATTAATGGTAATGTCAATATAGACGCTTTAAAAGGTGTGGCAGAAGACTTCAAAGGGCCCGATTCTGTGCATCAGTTCTTTCAAAACAGAGTTATACAGAAGTTACGAGAGTTTATTGAGGATACTCTTTTCGTTAATAACATTACAGACGAAGCAAATATTAGGACTGATTTGCATCTTCCTGCCCTTCGGCGGACTGACCTGGAGTTTTCGGATAACCACTTGTTCCTTCTGTACAGTTTTTCTACTGCTATGTTTGCCTTAGTATACTCCAACTCGAGCTATTACCGCAATTTTTTCAGTTATCACATGCCGGACATTCTTCGTGATACAGAGATGCCTACGTCAGGGCACGACCAAGCATGCGTAGATCAGGAGAACCCAGTCGACAGTGAGCTTTTTAGCAATGGGTCTACTACCAGTGATAGTAATGAAAGTTATTTTGAACAAGCCAAGTCTCCGCCACCTGCGGCATCGACCGTTCTTACCCATTCTTTGCGAAATCCTAAGTCGGTAAAGAAGATGATGCACATCATCTATATGCGAATACTAAGAGGATCTCTGGGCACAATGTCATCGGCGGCTCTCCCGTGGATTAGAATGTGCGCCTTCTACAAGCACTGCTATGAAGGGCTGCTTACGAACAGAGAAAGCCTTCTCAATTTTGGGCGTAGCTCGCTACACAGGTCATCGTCTTCTAACCATATTACCGACGTTCTGCTTCTTCAACTTAACTATCAGCTTGAAAGAATCATCTTTAGCATGTTTCTTGTCCACGTCTTTTTGTTTGAGATTTTCAAGCGCACCATTTTCATGATAAAGAATCGTCCCCACTTCTGTAAGCAGGGCTCTCACTATATCCAATACCTAACTGCCTACCACCGTTTGCTGGACTGCTACCAACTTCTGAACACCGTGGATATTGCGCCCAGGACAAACTACTTTGCATTGTTTATTAACAAGTTAGTTAAACGGCGGCTGGAGATGCAGTGCAGAGTTCAGCTGATAAAGTTATCTGATGTCATCACAAAAAATGAGGTTTATGGGGTGCTCAAGGCGATTGAGGAACTGGAGACTAAAGCATCTTGCCAGGTCCACCCAAATGCAAAGATCCCTGACCAACCGTCTCCCTTTGGATCTGAACCTAGATCCGGATTTGCAGCTGATAGGAGTGCCAGCACTGGTGCCGGGGCTGCCAGCAAAGACTTTCCTAACTCTAGATCTATTTCCAGAAGTGGAGGCTCTGGCAAAGATGACACCGATTTCCTGCCTCCAGAGTTGGACTATTTTTCCATGCACAAGGAGTTCCAGCGGAAAAGTAAGGATGTGCAAAATTGGTTTCAAGCATACGAGGTTGTTCTGTCGCAGCTAACACAAATTTACATGGGCCCTGAGTTGTTCACAACCCCCGAGAATCTGGCATACTTGATCGCACAACAGTTCAAACTATTCTCTCTGCTCTACGAAGTGAGCCAGTTGTACTATCAATTTATTCTCTTTCTTATCAGCAACTTTGAGCTAGAAGGGGTAAAGGAATTTCAAATCTTTTGTAGAACCAATTTCTACGAATTTCTTGACTCAATGATGGAAGGCGGCGCAACCAGGCTTAGCGAGAGCCCCACGCATGTGAAGGTAGCCACTCAGTGGAAGCCTGGAAGCGACGGAGAAGAAGAGGCGCCGTCTTGCGGAGATGATGATCCTACGAGGCAATACGGTTACGCCTTTCTAGAGGAAAATCTGAGGCAACTAAAGATGAAGGATCACATTGTGACATCAACTAACTCCATGTCGGACCCTTCTGCCTTCTCGAAACTGACCAATGGCCTATGCTTTAGAAAGGGTATGAAAATACTGTCTCGCGAAAGCCCCCGCTTAAAGGTCTTGTATGCAGAGCTAAACTCTCTGCATCACTTTATTAGTCCCTCGCAAAACCACACCATTTGCGGAAGAATGCTGTTCAAGCAGGCCAGTGGATTTTATAAGCAAGCCATTGAGCACTTGTTCAAGATAAAAATGTATGCGTTCATGATCTCATCACATCTACGTCTTAGCAAGCATAAAGCAAACCCAGTCATTTCTTCCATGTTTTCTACGATTAGTCACATGTACACCGACTTTGACTCGGTCAAGGTGATGCGCTTTTTAAAGATAGAACTCAATGCTTATCAAGCAGCACTCAAGCACTGTCTGAAGCTCTACCTCACTCTATTCCAAGAAGAACTCGACAATCCCACGATACTAGTCTTGCTAGAGACGCTCAGATATGAATTTCATCTGGAGTCTCTTTCGTTCTATCTTCCACTGGTTAATTTCAAGGCATCCATGAACTCTATCAAGCATCGGGACTTTCACAATAGAACAGCCTTGGAGAACATCTATACATACTTGTTAAGCTTCTACTCTACTGACAACATCTTTGATATCTATGGTCCGATATCAAAATACAATTGCTCCCGTGTAACGCCAGAGTATCTCTCTACTTTGGTGCACCGCATCGACTACAATAGTTACTTCTACAATATGCTGCCCTACTCTTGGCGTAAAAAGCATCTGATTCAGTACGAGCAAGCGTGTGCCCTACAGGTTTTAGGAGCAGGATACTTTACCAGCGAACAGTTTGCCACAAGCACTGCCCCACCTAATTCCAAGGCACAAAACATACATCTTAGCACCTTGTTACTAGACTACATAATGTCCGACCTTAATCGCAGACCATTTATTGAGAAAAAGAACGCAACTCGAGACCTTATAATTAACTCGTTACACTTCAAGGATAGAGCTCAGAGTGATATGAGCAATAGCGTCACGGCCCAGAATGGGACTCCGTTAACTCCATCCTTCACAACAGTGGCCGAAGCCTTTCGGAACACCAATGCACGTCACATCATGCACTTGATCAAGCGCAATGGTCCTGATCTTGATCACTATGTCGGTGTACTTAGGAATTCGGCAGAATCCCTCACCTCTGCGTGCCATCTTTGTCGAGAGTCTCTTCTTGGCCGATGCTCTATTCACAAAAGAATCGCAGTCCTCATGCTAAAGGGAAATGGAACCTATGCACAGCTTTTTGACATACTCAAAGGTAAGGACCATCACAGGTACCCTCTGACTATTCACGACTTTCTCTTCAGCGATAGTGCAACGGCAAGCCTGAACGTCTATGTTAATATGCCCAGAGCAGAGCCTAAAAGGCCTAATAAGAGGCCTGGAAGCTCATTGGACGCTCTAAGGAACACAGCAAATCTCGAGCTGACCAGTGAGAACTACGGTATAAGGCCCAACAGACATGTCCCGCTTTCTAAGTCTACCGAACAACTTGCTTGTGAACGTGCTGAAGTCGCAACACGTCTTTTTGATGACAGTCTATTTCAGGTTATATCCATCTCAAGCAAAACCAACAGGATTCAGCGGTCTCAGTTACGGTTCATAAGAATCTGCTCTGATTTGGCTAAAACGGCAACCAAGCTTTTGACAACCGTCAAGACAAAGCACGAGTTCAACTTTTACTTTGAGAAGATCGTAGCTACGTTTTCAGGCTTTCGCAATAGCAAATGTGTATCGCAGATTGTGTGCAAGCTGGTACTGCTTAGCTCAAACACTGGAACTATCGGAATGAGCGTCAAAACAGCGCTGTGCACCATATATCAGGCAATCAACGACGTCTCATCAAGGATCTACCCCTGCTACTTCCCCATCCGCTTTATCAGAGGACCACCTGCTCTCACACCCCAGCTGCTTCCCAGTGCCCCGGGGGATGTGGAAGATGATGCACTTGCAGAGACACACACAGGTAAAACACGCAATAATGACGTGAAGCCTATTGGGGTCTTTAAGGGGATTGACCGCGAGGTAGAGTTCAATCTGATTCAGCGAATGCGGCAAGAGTACGCAGAGCTAGGCCATTTTATTGCCGTCTTTGCACTGGTGGTGATCCTGCTTATCCTCTTTTTCTTTACGTGGTACCTGGCACTTGTTAAACAACTCAGTAGATATGTGCCAATTCTTAACCTTATGGGGCAGCTAATGGCCCTGTCCTACTATCGTGGTCTATACTCCTCTGTCTCTGCTCTCCCCAATTACGTTCTCCCTGTCTCAGCGGACGACCCTGTCATGGAGGCATTGTTTTCAGTTCTGAAACATGACACTAAACAGAACGCACAGTTCGATAACATCTGGTTCCAACCTGAGAATAACTCTGTCTCTTACGCGTTTAAGAAGTTAGACACACGGTTCTATAACCGAGATTATCTACTCAGTATCATTGGAGATCAGTACCAGAAATATATAGCCAAGTTGATGATGACGCTCTTGAATACGACAGCGGCAACGCCTTCTTCGCCTAGTCCATTTACTGAGTTTTCCACAGGTGCTGGGCAACCTAACTTGATTCTGGACGGGCTCACACACTCTAGTTTGGTCACCATCAAAAATGCATATGTTAAGCTGCTTCTCTTCATGAAGCTTTATCTCTCGCATATTCTTTCCACCCTAACAATAGTATTTGCGGTGTTGTTTCAGCTGTACATTCCAGTCTCCCACGAATTGGAGCACATCATTGACCTTTCGCTTGCCGCATGCCCAGCCTACAACGTGTCCCCAGAGTTTGCTAACGTATACAGCGGTGTACGTGACATGAATCTCACCCCGAAAGCCTATATTTCAGACCCTATACTCCTATTATCATGCCCGTCCCTTCGATACGATCCAGAAGGTAGGTACTTGACGTTTGCTGCACACCCATTTAGTGAAATAGCTTATAGCATGCAGCCACGTACGTTGGAAAATACGTTTTTGATCAATATAGTTGATTACTCTCTATTGGAGTCATATGTAGATACAACGCAAGAAGATATGGAAAAAAGACTAGATAGCAGGCAGTACTTCCGTCAATTTTTCCATTTAGATATGCCAGTTTTTGTGTCTTGGTCACCCATTTCAGATATTTTAATAAATTTTGGTAGCGGCATCATCTATGCCCTCAGCGGACTCTACAAGAAACTGAACATCACCTACTATCAGGACACAGAACAGAATACCTACTCCCTCCTTAATACAATCACTGACTCAGATGGAAAAAGCATTTTTGCCAAATTTGTCAATGAGCTTAATTGTTATCAAACAGAAATGCACTTTCAATCTGTCTCTGATAAGGGCCTCTACAAGGACACCCTGGAGCAAGCACAGCAATCCTTCCTCTTAAACAAGCTGCAATATATGTACTATAGTAGTTTGCTTGACCAAGACACCGTGCCATCGTCGATCACTAATAAGCTAACTTATGAACAGAAGATAGGGGATATCTTGCTGTCATTCTTCCCAGGTATCAACACCTTTACATTTTACCAAACGCCCTTGACAAGCAGAGATGTTGACGACTACCTCACACTCTCCTTGCATAGCATGGAAGAGCAGGTAATCGGCTTTAACCCGTCATTAGTAGTTATTCCTCTTTTAGCACAGATTGTGTGCGTATTATTTGCGTGTGTGTACACAACAAGATTGCTTTACTGGCTTTTTAGGAAAAATAACAGCCTTCGATGCATCTTATCTAATTATTTAATGGATGTGATTGACAATTACGGTATAGGCGGGCTCTATGACCTGGACACTAACCCAGTATACAAGAAGAACAACGTCCTGGCCAACCACGCAACCATGCTCTTCACTATGAAGCAGCTTCTAAATGGAACTAACATCAGCCACTCCTCTTCCAATGTTAGTAACGATTATGCAAGAATGCAAATACAATCCGAGCTGATCCCGCCCGCAACCAGCGCGGCCACACAACTTTCTAATCTCTCACCATGTTGTTCTCAAACTAGTCAGAGCATTTTGTCTGTCGAAAGTGAGCCGCTTTCTCAGCGAGTTAACCTCAATATTGATGATGCTATGACAGATACCGTCAGCTTCAAGTTAGGGGCGTTTTCAGAAGACATCTCGGCTTGTCTACAAAACGAATGGCGTGATTTCAACGAGCAGACCCAGGATGTAGCAAACTGCTCTAGGTGTAAAACTGTCGTTTGGAAGCAGCAGTGGGGCTGGCGCTTTCTGATTGGAATTCTGTTCTTCATTTTCTGGATCTCGCTAGCTTTTCTGGATGACATGCGCTACATCAACCAACGTGCATACTATAACGATAAGTTGAGGCAGAACTCATATTCATATGACCTAGCAAATGTCTACGCTTTATTGCTACAAAGATCATCCAAAGCTATGAGTTATTCCTTCTTTGGTACCCCCACTACAGTTTCAGATTGGGCAGAACTTAACACTGGGATACAGTTTCAAATAGAAGCGATGATGACCCTGTATCCAGAGTCCTCTAGCATTATCTTGAAACTTGCAGAGTATAACATGGAGCTTTTGAATAGCGAATTGCGTTCCATGGGGTATACATTAGCTTTTATGTGCCCAGATGGTGGCTTTTATAACGATCTTATCCAGCGAGCAACAACGGAGCATTACTTTGATCAGGCTTTTGGTGAGTTGTTCACTCTATACGGAAAGGACTACATCGCAGAGTCCCTAGCGATAAAGTTCACAAATAAGCCCCCGGAAGATCAATGGCATAAGACATTGGTGTCTGATGCCATTACTGATTATTTTGGAAATAACAACATGTCATCTTACTTGTCCTTCAATCCCGAATTTAGTTCATGCGCAGCTGTCTTCGACTCACTGCAGCCGCCCAATAGTTATGCGTACAAAGTGATTGCAGAGGCCATACAAATGAGAATCGCCATGGCTAATATTTTTTGTCAAAAAACAGTTCAATCCAATACGGCGCTAGGGTTCATATACACAGATTGTCCAAAAAAATTTGACAAAATTAATAAGCAAACCATATTTCAATACATGTCTGCGCTAGAGTATCTCACCCCGATCTTTGATCATTACGCTGCAATAAACAAACTAACCTATGAAAAGGCGTCTCAAGTAACAATCATCAAGGCTGATAGGCTGTTGACGGTGACGGTTCTGTGTGTGATGCTGTCCTCGATGATATGTTGTGACATTTTTCTTACATTATTGCTCCTAAGACGTGTTTTTCACAGCTTCACACTTCCCCAGTACATCTTTGGATCGATTAGCGTGCTCCGTTGGATCTTGGAGTTTGTTGTCCTTGCCTTCCTTATCATAGATATCCGATCGTTGAAGAATCTCACGTACACACGGGCTGAACCCGATATAGTCATGTTTATGGATACAATGCAGTTATATCAAAACTTGTTGGGCGACATCAATACTTTGACGCTCCTCAACCTGACAATGTCGAACAGATCACAAACTAGAACTAGATTTGTTGAGTTTCATTCCGTCCTCCTCAACTTGAATCTGAGCATGCCCTTATTTGCTACTGAAGACATCAAAATAATGCCACACACCGGCGTCTACACAAATATCATAGCAGATGAGGGTGTTCAAGCTCTTCTGCACACTATCGCTTCCTCTGCTCAAGGCAATCCCACCCATGTCGAGAAGCTTCTTGAACTGGTTCATTACAATAGCTCACACAGTCTAACTCTTTGTAGCATGATTTATGAATACTACTATCACGTTATAAACAGCTTGCTCAGATCCTCAGTTGCTTCAAGTATGCTTCCATCTACCGAAAGCTCGTTGCTGTATCTACCGGAAGCGGATTTACGACTCAATGAAATGGCGCTGGGGCTTCACGTGCACAGGCTCGATGACGTGAAATTAGCTCTTGTCTACACATATAGTAGTCTATCCAACACTTTCGATATTTATTCAGCCATGATCAAAGGCGCTGTAATGAACGTTGCTGATAGGATTAGCGTCAACAAGGAGCACGAGGAACTATACTTTATACGCACACATGGCAAGAAGGTAATAGTCACTAATGCGTCCCTTGCTAGTCTAGCCCAAATGGTAGAGAAAAAGATGCGCTTGACGCCTCCATATGTGCGGATAATAGCGTATACCATGGCTATCATTGTGCTCTTGCTCATTGCTTTCTTTATGCAATCTGGATCGCTTATTTATTACGATACTCTGGGGACACCAGACCTCATCATTGAAGGCAAGCGATACCTCAAGCCCGCCTTTATTGTAATTCTATCTAAAAGTAATAATGTGTACAGAGTAGTAAGCATCACGGAAATTCCAGATGCTGACCTCTACCAGTATATTAAGCTAACCACGGAAATGAGAGAATTGGTACGGAGCGAGATCCAGCAGCGAATATCCTATAATCCTGAAAAGCTCATCACAGAACGGCCGGATTTTACTGCTGTTCTGGTATACCCCGACGCAGGCGACATGGAAATTGCGGTGGACTACTGCCGCACTGGACCTGAACTGTCTCTGCACACAAACTCAAAGAAGATCCTGCAAAAATATCTATACAAGCATTGTAATGAGATAAAGATATACCCTGCATTTGTACGCATGCTATTTCCAAAGCATCTTTGCGCGAGCTGCCTAGATGGTCTCATATCCGAGGTGGTATACCTCAATGACAAGGGCACGTCCTGCTCCTATCACGCAATAAAGCATTTGCAGTGTAGCAAAGCATATCTAAAGCATCTTCCTAACGCGGTACAGTTTCTTCCAACGGGCTTCCTGCATGCAAATACAAAGCACATGTATAAGTGCAAGCATGCCATACCATTGTATAGATGCCACGAGTGTGTGGAAACTGTGGAAAATGTAGAGAACTTGAAGAGTGAGCAGCAACAGGGTTGGTTTGAGACACCCGGTGGAAATCAGATAGCACCAAACAGAGAAACTGAAGAAAAAGATCCAGTGGACATGAGAGCCGTTTTTGAAATAAATAAAGCACGCTCGCAATCACCTTTTAGGTGCCATTTGCAAGCACAAAAACTAAAGAATGTCTCACAGAACTTCGTGGCCTCGTTGAAAAAACTTTGCAATATCTTCAGCACCAAGCCTCTGATATTCCAGTACAGTACGTCGACTCTCATAGTATATGCGTCGATATTTTCGCTCGTAATCTTTACGATAGTTTTTATAATGGCCTACTCTATTATCCGTCTTTCTGCCGCCGAGATTGATCTTCAACTTTATTCCATGATGGCACAGTTTCTCTACTATTTCCGGAGAGCCATAGGAAGCTCTTTCAAACATATAGTTGTACTCTCTCAGGGACAGTACGGAGAGCTAACAAAAGACATGCTCGTACACGATATCAATGCCCTCTCCATGCTGATCAATGTGGTGTCCAAGAAAGTAGAACAAACAGAGACTAAAGAAAGGATCTATGGCAGCATCATGGAGTCCGGACCAACCTTTACTCAGTTCATAGACTGCACCTATAAGATTGGCAACCACGTCAAAGCGTCCACTTCATTCTATCATGATTATATAACGTGGTTATCCTCGCTGGGAGGTGCACTAGGGAAGCTACAAAACTTCCTTCTTCTGTTAACGGATTATAATAGTGGATTTTCTCAGCAGGTGACTGTGATTTCGCTTTGGATTGTCGTCGCTGAAGTTATCATTCTACTGACCTTGCGCCAGATCCTTATGTGGCAATTAAACAAGGAGGTGGTCAAGGTGGGTTACATCGCAAAGCTCATATATAAATAGCCGACCCTTCCTCAGAATTACAACCAGGCAATTTTGATAGCTACGTTTGGTTTGACGAATTTTCAAAAAATTAAGAAGGAGCAGGTCTGCATGGCGAGTGACAACCGAGTACCGCATAGCGTGAAGATACAGTGGACAGAGCTGGGTGTTACAACAGGAATATTTTTTGCTCTTGGAGCAATTGCAGTGCTTCTTAGCTTCTCAGCTAAGAAGGGCCACAAATCGACCGTTATCGTAACCGCATGCGGCACGACGCTATGCTTTTGGCTCATGTGGTTCTGCACATATGCAATACAAATAAACCCCCTTATCAAGCCGCAGATAACGGTGGATCCATCTAGAAAGTGAGTTCGCTCTATATTCAATGAAGTTTTGACGAAGTGAATTCCGGTTTAGTTCAAAGATAATGTGTGGACCCTGTTATCGTGGCGTTGATGCTCCCTCCCCCGTTGGTATTGTTGATGCGGTAACGTATTCCGTTTTGAGAAAGCATAGTAGTGATTGCATTCTTTATGGCCGGGCCAGATGAAGAGTGCAGGCCTCTGCCAGTGATTATGTGGTAATAGTAAATGCAGCGATCCTTATCAGACCGCTTAGCCAGTTTGTCTATCAGTTGATTTATGGTGCGCCTAACGTGCTCTTCTGCCTCCGAGACTCGCATATAATGGAGATCAGACTCTTTTTTGCCAACGACCTTTGTCGTAATAACTGGGCTAAGAGCATATAGTCGCTTATCAGGCTCTGCAAAGGAGTATGGGGCACAAAACTTTCTATCATATGGCTGAAAAGATTTGTTAGCTATTACCCAATTGTCTTGGAGGTCTGCTGAGGTTTCTGTAGAGGTATCAGAGTGCTCCACGCTTTGCTCGCTCCAATCACTTTGGTCTACAGTCCTGGCAGTGTAGTCATCTAGAGCCACCAAGGGATCCCAATCATGCAGCTGTAGAAGATGGGTGGAAATGTGTTCTGTAAGTCCAGTGTTCTCCATAATGAAGAGGACAAGCCGCTCCGCGTCGGACATGTTCGCATATGCATCATCAGAGCCATCCACATCTGCAGTCAGTGCATCTAGATACTCTTTTTCTGTAAGGTTGAGCTCCTCCCTCAATATCTGATGCCTGTTTGTTAATAAACTACCTATCACATCTATGTTGCTGTATCCAAGTAAGCAAAGCAGTTCCTCCTGCAGCGCATCGGGGTTCGCAGAGCTCTCTGTAAGCAGGTTGAAAACGAGTGCTTTACACTCATCCGGATTTCCGGCCAGCTCACCGGAGACATCACGTAGGATCTCTTTGAGGAGGGGCATCAATTTTTGCTTGGGCTGAGGGAAGAGAGGAAGGAAGGTGACCGTGAATAATCTACCGTACGTTTACTACCCCAGCAAATAGACTAGTACACATGCTTGAGCCACGGATGTTCTAGCGCTTCCGCAGCAGTGGGTCTCTTTCGAGGATCAATCCTCATTATCGTCTCGATAAAGTCTAAGAACAAGTCGTCGCAGTACTCTGGATGGGAATCCCAGCCGAGCATAGCCTTAATGGTCGTCTTTTTCGGTAACACATAAACGTAGTCTTCTCCCTTTATTTCTGCATGTCTAAGACCCTCAGCCTTGTCCCTGTTTCCAAGAATAGCCTCACGCGTTTCAAAGAGGAACAGATCCTTCGTGAAGAGCTTATGTGATTCACGCCCAGCTAAAATCATATCACGTGGGATAGGACCTATGATGCCAATCAGCTTGGCCAGCATAGAGGCATAGGGCTTGTGATCCTCATCTGCCTTTTGGGGTATCGGGAACATGACCTTCCCAGTGATGAGCTCAGTGAGGATGGGACCGAGCGACCACACGTCTGCACGGCCGTCATATGGCAAGCCGAGGATGACCTCAGGACAGCGGTAGGACCTGGATTGAACATATGTACTACACTCGTCATACAAGAAGGCCGAAGACCCTATATCGACAAGCCTAATATCGAAGGAGTCGTCGTCTTCGTTGACCAGAAGTAAGTTTTCATGTTTGAGATCAAGGTGCAGGATGTTGAGCCTATGAAGGAAGTCCAAACTCTCCAGAATCTGGCGGGCAATATGCTGAAGCCTCGGCATAGTGAAGATTGTTGCAAGCGGATTAAGGAGCGTACGTGGTAGGGCAGCCTCGCGCGCAGAGTAGTACGAGAAGAGGTTACTGGTTAGGAGCTCAAATATAATTATGAGACGATGGCCGTAGTAGAAGTAATCAGTCATGCGCACAAAATGTTTCCCTGTTGGATCATGCTTATTAATATATGTGAGCAAGCGAATCTCATTGAGACACTGGTCCAGTGTGTCCTTCTCATTATTTACGACCTTTAAGCAGACATCTTTTCCTTCCTTTAAGTCCCGAGCCTTCAGAGTCACACTGAAGGCCGAATCCTCGAAGATTGTCTTATAAATCTCGTACCTCCCAGCCAGCACGGCGCCCTTCTTAAAGCGCATTTCATGGAGACCCTTGAACTCGCTATACAAACCATAATATAGAGGAATATTATAAAACCCTACAAGATCCAGTAACTTTGAGTTTCTTGTCTCTCCCTTGTAGATCTGTTGGAGCACATCTGCCCGCATGGTGTCCCCGGTAACTATGTACTGTCTATCCTTATCACGATGGCGTATCGCAGATTGCTTGCGGACCACATAAGGCGTTACGGCCCGCTCAGTTTCCTCTATCTTCTTTGCTATATGAGATTTAAATGCGGCCTCGGGCATGTGTTCGGGAGCCTTCTCTCTGTTTAACCCCGGGGCTTCGGCATTATGGAGTACCTGTTGGTCAATCAGGCCTGGATCCATGTTATCTCCGACAGGGACGTACCCTGGAGCCTGCTCATCTGTGCTGTTATCCATGGCACCCTCATCATCAGCAGTAAACTCCACCTCGGCTATCGTGTTGTCACCATGTGCCTGTGGAGAGGTTGGGGTGACAGTGGTGTACTGATCGCCAAGAGCAACGGCGGGTTTCTCGACTGGAAGAAGGTCATCGGTTCCCAGGGGATTGGAACCCATTTCCTGCATGACCTGGGCAAAGGAATGTAGCTCAATCTCAAAAGTGGAATTAAGGATGTTGTCGTTGTCATAATCATACGTGTACACAATTCGTCCGGGATCGTCTGGTTGACTGTATTCGTCTGTGCTCTCGTTTCCCAGGGCATCATTTCCAGAGTGTCTATGCTTTACCCAGTAGTCGCTACACGCGGGGTACATAGTGTACCCCACTCTTTCGCAGTTGCTATCTACCTTCAGCGTGCGGTCATAGAAGTAGGAGAATGGCGTAGGACCGAGCTTCCCGTTCTGCAGTACGTTTTCCGTCGCGACAATGTCATGGTACGCAAGGTATACAGCGTTAAGTGGCTTGAACTCACATGGGATGGTAGTGGCCGGGATAGGGTAAAACTCTTCTGTGGGTGATTGTGCCTGTGCAGTGTCTGACATCAGGACTAGCTCTGTTGCATTCACAGAAGGGACGACTTTTGCAGTGGAGGAGACAGCCACGTCTGCAGACGGATGGTGCTTGCTACTAGATAAGCACCGGTCAAAATCTCCAGCATCACACGTCATACACGTGTCGCGCAGTTGTTTCTTGCCTTCCACGACCATGCTGATAGCTTGATCTCCCATGATGTTTTGTGTGATATTAATTTCCTGGGGCAATGGCGGGTCCTGGTGGGTTTGTAGCACATCGACCGTCGGCTCTATAGAAGAACCTGTCACCAGAAGAGCATCGTTACACTGTGTGAATGTCTTAATGTGCACGCTATCTCCTTCTGTAAAACCATATGTTACAAGGAGCTCCAGAGCAGAAGGCTCAGACTCTGAGGCTACAAGTTTGCTCATGCATCGCTCCTTTGCATTAAGCAATGCTCTGATCGTAAAAGCCAGCTGGTGCCCATACTTCACATACACATGATCATAGATCAGCTGGTGCAATGCCTCGGGCTGAATCATACGGGCAGTCAAATTTTGCTTTTTTTGAATTGAATTTCATAAATAGCAACACTCGAGAGGCAGTGACGTCTTGGCCCATCTGCATAACCATTTGCATAAGCTGAGAATAAAATGCCTAAGACGTGTACATTTATTCTCCGGAGCACCCTCATGCACCACCGCAAGGGGGTCAACCAGGTCATCAAGACTAGGGACGGGTACCTGATGTCTGTGGGAGATGACAAGCTGCTAGCAGTCATGATCTGGAATGCCTCTAGCAAACTCTATGAAGTTATTGCTAAGGCCACATGCACCAACAAGGCAAAGACAGTGGAGTACGACTACACACGTCGAAGAATATATGTGGGTTGCTTTCTTGGAACGGTGGACATCTTCGAGTTAACTCCTACTCTGGAGCTCAGGCGCCGGTCGAGTAACAAATGGCACACCCGCGAGTGCTCGTCCATTCTCTATTTGCCCCATCACGACATGATAATCACTGCAGGCTTCGACCGGCGGCTACTATTCTATGACTGTGTATCTAACAAGGTTCTCTGTAGCTACACAGTTGCATCGGAGTTTATACGGCACATTTACTACGACGATGTCGGGGGGAAGCTCTATTTGGGTACTCACGAGGGTCTCGGAATACCTGTCTTCAATCTGGAAGAGCCTCGACAGGTAGTCAATGCGCCTCCCGTACTCGCGTTTCGCTTAGGAAATGATAAGAAGGCCCCGAACCATGGGTCTCCTATTCGCTGGATAGATTTCCACCCTGTTTCCCGGTATATATTTACCTGTGACCACTCTGGAAAGATTCTCATCTTTCAGGCAGGGGAGCCAGGGAATGAAGTCCCTCAGCCCCCTATTGGCCAGCTCGTGGGTCACAAAGGCAACAAGATACGGTGCGTTCTCTGGAGCGACAGTTCTAAACTACTCTATAGCTGTGGCAAAGACATGTCGGTCTGTGTGTGGGACGTCCTTTGCTCTGCCGCTATCGGATCTTTCCATACTCACACGGACGAGGTGATGGGCATGCTATTTATGGATCAGGATCTCCATCACGTCACATCCCTCTATGACCCCGGAAAGGTATCCTCCACCCTTCTTCTAACATGGGGTAAAGATGCATGTATCAAGCTGTGGAATGTTGTAATAAACTGATCCCTGGGTGACTCTGTCCTTTCCAATCCGTTGAATCAAGCACTCTGAACATGAGCTTAAACGAAAATGCATGCCTTATGAGCTCGCCCCCGTTGCTTCTTGCTTCCACAGCATTTTGGGGCCTGATAGTGCAAGTCGCATAGATCATACGAAAAGGGTAGAGCTTCTTGAGGCTATGCTGCGTGTTTCTAAGGAGGCGAACACGGGCAGCTCAAAGAAATCTAAGCGCGAAGTCCTGGGCTCCGAGGGTGCTACGTATACTTCCGAGCGTGTTAATTCTCTACTAGAAGCGGGATACTCGGAAATCTGCTCTGGAGGAGTTATGATCTTCGCTCTACCGCATGACATTGTTGGCGAGCTTAGAACGTGTGATCTGAGTCCAGCCCAGCCTGTTATCGCATCACATACTGCATTGAAAGCTGAAGTAGAGCATCCGCATCTAAATAGTAGCGTTTCTATCTACCTTGAAAAAGCACGCGCGGAAAAAGCTCGGTTACGAAGAACTGCCTGCAACGAGTACTCTCCGGCACACGGGGACTTGGTTTGTAGTGCGCTGCCCTCACAGTTGTTGTATCACGATATATTCTCATCCAGGAAACGGGCATACCTCGTTGTTGACAACACAACCACCCCGCCCGGTATATCCATCAAGATCGTTGATCAGATGAAGCTGGGAGACCGCTTCTGCCGACCGCCCTTCCACACGTATTCCTTGGAGCGGGTTGCTAGCACGTACAGCTCTATGGAGCACTGGTGGCCTTTTGTGATCGGCGAGCTTATAGTCATATACTCGGAAGCTAACTTCACCAAGGGCGTCCACACGTGGTCTCCTGCTACCACCATCTACCGTAAAAGACACACTCAATTTGACGGCTCCTCCTGCATTACTGCTAGCCATGGCACCGTCCCTTGCAAGAGCTCCTACTCTCACCTCTGTACAAAGTACACTTTTCAAGTGCACGCTGAGGAGATCTTGGTGAGCTCCTATCTAATGGGCTGGTTGAGAGCCTCTAATCACCAGAAGGTATATGCAATCTCGGAGGGTTTCTTTGCAGAGACAATCTCCTTTACCAAACTACTGACCATTCTTGCAGACTATGTCAAAACAATTGATAAATATAAATCCACACTTGTCTCTAACTGTTCTACAATTAGACAATCCAGTGGAGATAGAAAGAGTGCTTTGGGTAATCAATGCTTGGTGGGACCTCTTCCATCACAAGTGGTTGAGCTGGCCCGTACATATGACTTCTTGGTTTATCCGTACTGTTCATTGGCAGCGAACTCTCCCGTTCCATACATCCCCAGTAGTGTCCAATCCCACACTCTGAGGAACTTATTAGGCGACGTCTCCAATACATATCTTGATTCGCAGCAATGCTACTTTTCTTCTTACGACTATGCTGTGGACATCAGCCCTGTATTCTGCTGCGGTTCCCTCCGCGAAACCTCAACAGAGGAGTCCAAAGGCTTCTATGACATAGTGTTCGACAATACCCTTCAAGGCGCAACCTTAGAGAGCCAAGATATGATGCTTACGAAGGACGAGGCTACGACAATGGAGTCGTCTAGTGAGACCGTCCAAAGGTTTCCGACATATGAGACACTGCATTCATATTTGTCTAATCAGGTCGCTCTCTTGAGAGGTCCTCAAGTCTGTAGATATGTGGATAACTCATCTGCCAGCCTACTATCGACCCTACTTGAGGTTGCTGAGCCACAGATCAAGCGTAGGCGAGGCCGAACAGTGAGTGGCGGGACATCTGCTTCTACAAGAAATAGAAAAACAAAACAAGCTCACTGTGCCATTGAAGACACCATCGACATAGCTCTACATGATTTAATCTACAGGGAGCTTTTTGGAGATCCGTTGCGGACATGCAGGCTTGATGATAGGTATGATTATGTCCTGGATTACCACTATAGAAAGTCACTTGATGGATACTTCCATTTCAATTGCGGAACCCTTGATACTTGCGTCTCACCTCTTGCCTTTGACTCTGTGATACAAGCAAAACACCTGTGTATTAGGTTTTATAATATTCTCAATGTAATGCAACGTCGATATACACAACTCGCAATCCACAATCCTGAAGTTTACACTCTGCTTAAGGCCTTTCATGAATACAAGATTCCTATCTCCTTGTTCTGCAGAGTACTGTCTTGTGTCACAGAGTCCCTGCGGGCTTACCCATTTGGTGGTTTATTTACTTCATTATTGTGTCATATGTGGTTAGCATACGATGTCACCAACGAGCTAAATTGTATATTCACGACAGTGTGGACACTATTCGGACACTCTCCTGTGGAGTCTCACGAGCCCACATCCCTTAGCACTCTCTTTTCGTATGCATGTGGAAATGTAGTTGTTGAAAGGTATCTTAGATATTTTATTCCATGGTTTCAGCGTCCCCAAACAATCCTTGAGTTTCTGCTTCTAAAAGTTCAATCCCACAAACTCAGCAGAGATGTACACGCAGCGTTGAGAGATCTTTTTTGCTTTACATCTGCAGTCAACCGTACGCAGGCCTGGTACAAATAAACTCATCTAAGGACATACATTCATGACCCGTAGGTATTATTACTTCACCAGCACTCTAGTAAACAAGTAGGGAGTCATGTGCTTGAGTCTCTTAGTGCCATTTCAAAAAAGACTAAAAAGCCTCTGAGGGGGGAATATAAATTTCCATGCTGCCTGAGAAGTATATTTGCCCGACAGATGGACCCGTTTCTAACTTGAAGCCATCGCAGAGCTTCGCTAAGCTCACTGAGCGGCAGCAGCAGTATGCTACGTTCCTCTCCCTCGCCGCCTTTGCTGGAGCCCCCGTCCTCTTCGATCAATGCTCCCAGCACACGCGCCGCATCCACGCGTTCCTTGCGGAGTACTTGAAGATCCACATAGAGGCGCCTGACAGGGGAGCCGCACTGAAGACTGTTGAGACTGCAGTTGGGGTAGATAACCGCGAAACACTCCAGTATCTGCACGACTACGCTGGACACTTTTACTTCAATTGCTCTGAGTATCTTGGGTTTGGGGATACGAAATTCATCCCACGCTGCACTAAGGAGAGCTTAGAAGTCGTGGTCAAGCTTCTGGGAGAGTCAACACACAAGGGAACAGGGCTCGTTGATGCTTTCTATACAGCGAGGGACGGAATGTACGATACAGCGCCCGAGCAGCTTTCGCTTGGCTTCCACCCAGCGGGATGCACAGCATACTACCAGCCGGCGGACTTCTCAGAGAGCGAGGCCAAGCAGATCAACGATCTGATGACGGCGAAGAAGATGATGCATGAAAACTCTCATGTGATACGCCACGACACCTGGTACGAGATCTCCCTCGCCTCCGTTGAGGTTGCAGAGAGGGGTGAGCCAATAGGAGTTTGCAACGGCAAGGAGGTTCACGTGACCCGCGGACGAGGGTCTGCAGAGCTGGCCAAGGCATGCTACTGGCTCAAGAAGGCGCGAGACTTCGCCGACAACGACTCGCAGAGGAAGATGCTTGATGCCCTCGTCGAGCACTACAGGACAGGGGACTGCGACCTCCACAAGAGATACTCGGAGCACTGGGTCCAGGATAAGGACGTCACTGTTGAAACGTACCAAGGCTTCGTGGAGACGTACCGCGACCCCAGCGGTGTTCGCGCCGAGTATGAGGCCTTCGTCGCATGTGTCGACCCCGATGTCTCCAAGGCCCTGCACAACTTGGTGGAGCGTGCCTCAGAGATACTCCCCCTTCTTCCCTACCCACGCGCCCTGGAGAGAGACAAGTTTATCCCGCCCGTCTACAACGCTATCAATATTATGGTCTTTCCAGCTACAGGCATGCCCATTGGAATTAATATTCCCAACTACGATGATGTCCGCACGAACACTGGATTCAAGAATGTGAGCCTTCTTAACGTTATGCAGGCCTCTTCGACCTCACGAACCACCACAGACTACCTTCCTGATGATATCGTCAATGATTATATGAAGTATGCGCTTATGACCTTAACAATAAATGTCGCACTCCACGAACTCTTCGGGCACGGGACAACAAAGCTCCTACAGGAGAGCGATCTGCAGAACGGGATTTTGAATCCTCTAGATGAGAATGGAGGAAAGCTAACAACATGCTACAAGGATGGAGAGACGTACTCAAGCGTCTTTGGGGCAATGAGCAATGCCTTCGAGGAGTGCAAAGCAGAGACGACGTCCTTACACCTCTGCACATCTAAGGTGGTGCATCAGATATTCCAGCTTAGTCCGGACGATGCAGAGAGGCTGCCTTACTTTAGCGTCTATCAAATGATTCTCTCTGGAGTGATGGGATTGATCCATTACTCGCCGGAAAGTAAAAAGTGGCTGCAGGCGCATTGCCAGGCGCGCTATGCTATTCTTCAGGCGTGCCTAAAGTGGGCTCCGGAGACCATAGAATTCCCGGAGACAGGTGATGGTATCTTCAAAGTTGTTATCAAGAAGGAGGCTGTTCCTATCATTCTCAACGCCGTGAACAAGCTTCTTCTGCATATAGCAACGTACAAGGCGTCAGCAAATTATACTGATGCCCAGCGATTTTTCAGTGAGTTAACGGAGGTCACTGATGAGTGGGTTGCCCGTCGTGCCATCTTAGAGAAGCGCAGGAAGCCACGCATGCTTCACTGCGGCGCGTTGATACGTCAAAGCGATGAGGGCTATACTCTCGTAGATTCTACCGGCGCTGAGCCGTGCTACTTAGATCTTGCCGTTGGTGTGTGTGCGAACATTCTATTGGCTCTCCAAGGGAAATAAATGCGACGTTGTAAGTTGATTGTAATAACTGCTTAGATCACATCTATTCTAGGGGAGGTAAAGATGGTATGGATGTGCTATGGCACTTGGGGGGAGAGAGCTTTTCTCGAAGCTTCGTGTAGCCGAGTTTCGGGAGCTTATCCTGCCGCTCTGGAGAGACAGATCGTTTGAAGAACCATTCTTCTCTGATGGCTGACGGACTGAGAGACCTTCTTTCTGCTATCTTTCCTAAAAGGCTTGAAAAATCTTCATCAGAGTCAGCAAAACAGTCTATTATTACGGGGAGTTCTGTATTCTTATTATACTTAAAAGAAAGATATGGCTTGACAGGAGTTGATTGGACATTAGGTTGTGTGTTTTGCAGATTGCTGAGTCGTAGTGACGAACACTTTTCCAAGGTATACGAGTGTGATATGTTTGCGGCACCCTCACATTTTTTTCGCAGAGTGCACTGGAGATCTCTCACCTTTTTACGCTGCACAGAAGCGTGGTCGCAGAGAGTGTCGATGTATTCCCTTTGGGCCCCGGTCATCAATCCCATGTGGTATCCTAGGTCCAGATACAAAGGAAACTGCTTGCTTGTTAAGATGCTTGAGTTACAATTTGAGACCCCGAAGATCCGGAGCTCCTTTAGGTCTGGAAGATTCATTTTTATTTTTAAGAAAGGTTCACTCCATACACTGGTTAGCTCTAGTAGTGGGTTACTGAGCCCTTTGTCTACAGAACTGATTTAGAAGTCGCACAGGTAAATCCCCTTCCTTTGTAGCCTTTTCAAAAGTACGGGGAGATCACAGATTTGGGTTTCTCCCGCCAGTTTTGCACTTCGATACCAATGCATTTTTGGAATCTCTCGGTGGCATCCATGTCTGACCAGGGCTCGTATGTCAAGTGTTACTCGGTGTCTGTTCTTTTTATTGACTTGAGAGTACCTTTGAAGCCAAGCTATAGACACAGTCTTTTCTTACTTAGTTTGTTATGCTTTGTGGAATATCATGTTCTTTGACTTGAGGGCGAAGAAGGCCGTTTCTTGTAGATATTCAGAGGTACCTTATTCTATATTTCATTAGACTTAGCGATTTAGCTACTGGACGATGCCCATGTCTGGCCCGGCAACATACTGTAACAGGCCTTCTACTCATTTAGCACTGGGTACAGTTATCGTCCGCATCATGTTCGGATCGCAGCTCTGTGGTCGGAGCGCATGCTCTTCTTGAAAGCTAAAACAGGTGGAAGGCATCTTTAGAGGGCCTGCTTCTCTTAGGGACGGTGGTCCCGTACACTGACTCACTTTGCGGTTAGAGAGACCATACTGGGACAGTTTGCCTGTGTGGCTCTAGGTCAGACCCACAAACAGAATTCGTCGACGCATTTACTATCTAAGTCTACGCCTTGCCTCTGCACATAAACCACCAGCAGAGGAACCCAACAAGACCGCCGACAACAATGATGACTGCGACGGAGATACCCGCGATAGCGCCCGCGCTGAGACCGCTCTTGTTGGTGTTCTCGCCACTCTGTACGAGGTAGCAGAGGACAGACCCTTTATCGTTAAGTGGAGGAGCGCAGTTGGCGCAGTTGGCGACGCCGGTGATGGTGCCATCAGCGGTATTTGCTGTGCAAGACACACAGGTACTCCCAGATTTGTAGTACCCAGTGCTGCAAATGTCGCAATTTGAGGTGGATCCTGCACACGTAGCACAGCCAGTGGTGCATACTTTGCACTCATTATTAGTCTTTGCATACCCATACATGCATTCAGTACACACGGTGTTACTAGTGCACGTTTTACATCCGGCCGAGCAAGTGGTGAGCGCACCGTTATCCAGCTTGTATCCGTCGGCCAGAGTCTGACAGGTATCCCCATTCTGCAGTACCTCTTTGCAGACGCTCTTTCCGGGGAACTTGGTCGTCTCATAGCAGCCCCCGTTCATACGAAGGAATCCGTTGGCGCATTTGTTGCAGACACCATCTCTTTGAGTAGTGCACGTAATAGCCTTTCCGGCCGCCGCCGAGCAGACTCCGTTCTGCGGGAACTGGCTGGCGTCCTTGCACTTGGAGCAGTAGGCCGTGCCATCGACTGTCAGCTCGCACTTCTCGCAGTTGTTAGCATTTGGCTCGCATCCTGGTTTGCACGTCCCCGTGCCCTCTCCTTCGTAGCTGAGGGCCTTGCTAGACTCGCAGCTCGTGCACCCGTTGGAGTTCCCGTTCGCGCACGTCTTACACGAGGTATCGCACTTGGCACAGGCGGCTCCGCTCTTGTAGTACCCGTCCTTGCAGGTCTCGCACTGTCCCTGCCCATTGCACAGGAGGCAGTTCTCGACCTCGCACTTCTTGCAGGCCTTCTTGCCCCCCTCGTTGGTGCCCGCGTAGTAGCCTCCCAGATCTCCGCAGTTATCGATGCACTGGCCCGTGGGCGTGAGGGCCTTAGCGTCTTCGCACTCTGTGCACACCTCCTTGCTTGTCTTCGGCTCACTGCACGTCTTGCAGCCGGGGGTGTTGCACTGGGGGTCGGATTTCTTCGTGCACCCGGTGCCCGCGTTGTCGGGAACGTAGCCCTCAACGCACTCACAAACGCCATCCTTCTCGGCACTCACCGTCTCCGGGCACTTTGCTATGCACCCCTTCTTGTTTGGCTGGACCTTCTTCTGGTTTCCGCACGTCTTGCAGGCGACTGCTCCATCGGCGCTCTTCTCGCACGTCGCACACCCGTCGGAGGTCCCCTCGGCGCACGTCTTGCACGTCTTCGGCTCAGTGTCGTCGGCGTAGTGGGTGTTTCCATTCTTGCAATCAGCTTCAGTGACGCACGTGCCAGTGTCACCGGCATCCTTCTTCAGGTACGGCTTGTCGTCCTTGCAAGAGGTGCACTTCGCAGCCTCGGTCTTACAGGTCTTGCAACCAGGATCGCACTTGCTGCATTTTTTACCGCCCGTTGTATCGACGAAGAAGCCTGCGGCATCCGTGCACTCTTTTTCTGTTACGCAGGAGGTGGCTGAGTCCGTAGTTGTCTTCAGATACTTATCCGCCTGGCACGCAGTACACGTCGCCGCCTTAGCCCCGCTGGCATCGGCTGGCGCAGGTGCCTCGCACTTCGTGCACCCATCCACGCCTTTGTACGTCTTGTCAGCAAGCGTCACGCCCGTCGCGTCTCCGCACGAAACAACGGTCTGTCCGGTTGGCTTCCTATCTACTTCTGGAACTACAAAGTAAGCCTTCGATTCGGGAGCTGTCGTGCATTTACCAGCATCTGCCGCTTGACACATGCTACTGCCAGGTGCTTGACTCGTTTGGTAGCAGCCGCCTTTGTACATGAAGGATTGCCCAGCGCATTCAGTACATTTTCCTTCTGCGTTTATTTTACATATTTCCTTGCTTGACGACACATCTGCGCATACCCCGTTGACAGGAGCGTGACCAACGAGCTCTGTCTTGCATTTAGAGCAATACAATTTACCATCAATCAGAACGTTGCATGCTTCTGCTGCGCAATTAGTGTTATCTGCGCATTGAGCCGCGCGCTCTGCTACTTTTTCTGCCCATGCAATCTGGACGAGTACCCCCGCGAGAACAAAACTGCCAAACATTGCCCGATTGATAGATTGGTAGGAACATACTCGCGGTACATCAGTCAATCCACGTCGATTGATGCAGTTGATTGATCCTTCGGACACACGTTGACCACAGGCGCTGATGGAATCAACACTCACCGGGTCTATCGCGAACACTACTCTGCAATCTGCAATCTCGGCACAGGGCCAGAAGGAGGTGGATTGAGCCGAATAGAACTGCGACTGTCTCAATGTGGATGTCATACTAGTGCACCTCGTGGCTCCGTTGCAATCTCTGCGGACCATCCAGTGCGAGCCAAAGCTGCCACACGTGCACTGGGACAGCACGGCCCAGTAGCGGTCCAGAGCTTTCAATGGCCCCATCAACGGCCCACCGACAACTGCAAGGGCGACCCCTGCAGCTCTGCACAACATGCATCCAAGGCCCGAGAGGCAGTGCACAGCAACGAGCGTCTCTCAGATGCGTCAGGAGCCCGTCCCAAGGAGTGTTCAGCCCCAATACTGCTTGGTGTGACTGTGCTGCGTCTCATAAGGCACCTTCTGCAGCAGGGCTAGGATCCATAACTGCGTTCTCCATTTGAAAAGTCAAAGGGAGCAGGACCGCCCGCCACGAGGAGCCGGCCCCCGGGACGGCTGGGGCGGCACGCCTGTCTGCGGACCCATCCCGGGCTGTTGCGGTGCACTCCAGGCGTGTGGACACAGCAGCAGCCCAGGGCGCTCCGCCGGTTGCCGCGGCCGAGTCGATGGTCCGGTGGTCTCCCGGCGCTACCGCACCAGCAGCAGGCCGAGCACTGGCCCCCGTCCCTGGCTCTGTCCGCGGGCCGCTCGCATTGGAGCAGGGGCAGAGCCGGAGATACTTTGTCCCCCGGGGCCCGTCTCTGGGGCGCCGCTGCCAGGTGGAGCCTGTCTGGGACGCGTCGTAGCGTGTGATTCTGTTAACACTACACCCAGAAAAGCGTTGACTGCATCTGGCGCATTTCCGGCAGACCTCTTCTGCGCCTGGTGCTGCTCGATGGGACGAGGGGGGCACTCATAGCCCTCCGGTGGGCGGATGGGATTACGCCTGCCTAGTTCTCTGTCCTCTGAGCACAGCAAGAAGCGGACGATCGGGCTTTCCGGTGGAGCCATGAAGCGCCGCTGACGGGTAGGATGCACCCCAACACCGGCAGATGCATTGAGGGTCTCTTCTGCTGCCCTGGTCGAGGAAGATGTCATCCCCGGAAAGCGACGATTTACTTCGACAGCCAGCTATTTCTAGCGCTCTAGTACTGAGCCCCCTGCAGCCGCGGTCCAAGGGTCTCACGAGTAAACCCACCTCCCCGCTCTTGTGTGAAGACGGAGACGAACCAGGCCCGGCTGTCCCGTCAATCTGCACTCTGGACGTAATGCACTTTTGGATCCCCCGACGGCCCCTATCAGTTGGCACGGGTGCGTCGGAGCGCTCAGTGCTGCCCCTCCCACTGCAACAGACCCGCTCTGGCCCGGAACCCCCGGAGGCAATGCCTGATGTGCAGAGCAGTGGACAGCTCGGCCGTGGATTTAAAATAGCGCGTCGCTCGATGGCGCTCCCCGGCCTGCCGAAGCATCGGGTGCTCGACTGCGTAGCATAGGCGCCGAGCCACGCCTGCAGCCGTGGGAGGCCGGCGCAGCATGGGCGGTCCCTGCACCGGGTGGCTCGGACCCGCCGCCCGGCCGTTGCGTGCAGGCGCCGCCCACTCGGTCCGCTCGGCTGGCCTCTGCAAAAGACCGGCACACGGAGTGGCAGGACCTGTGCAGCCCCGAGGGACAGGGCTCGACTCGCCCTCCGAGGATTGCTCCGTGCCGACTCCGGGGCCGCCGTTCGACCATGCGGAGGTTGGGCGTCCGGGAGCCTCCACAGCAGAGGTAGTGTGGCGGATCCTTGCTGATCCGGACACATTAAAAACTTGTATCCTCAGGGATTCACATGAGGGCTCTCATCCTTCTTCTTCTGCACGGTATTTTCTCAGAGTGCACCCAGGACAGCGACTGCGGGGGTGCGACCGGCGTCTGCAACGTCACGATCGGCGGCAAGAAGTACTGCTCCAAGTGCGACGGAGCGCGGGTCCCCGTCAACGGAGACTGCAGGCTGCTGAGCCTCTCGCGGAGCATATGCATAGTGCCCACGGGCAGCAACCCCACTCCGGGCTCCTGCTCGGGCTGCATCCGGGACTTCCTCTTCTACAGGGGCGGGTGCTACCGCACGGCATCCCTGATCAACGCCATATGCAAGGAGAAGCACATCGTCGAGGAGGGGATGTACTGCGGGGCATGCGCCATCGAGGGCGACGTCCCGATCGACGGGGTGTGCGTGCCGGCTGGGAGTGCTGCGGGGAACACATGCAGTAAGGGCGTGTGCACGACATGTGGCAACGGCTACTTCCTCCACTACGGGTCGTGCTACAAGTTTGATAGTTCTCCCGGCAGCATTGTGTGTCCTAATCAATCTGACACCACTGGCTCTGTCTGCGGCTCTTGCGGGTCGAAGTTCCTCAGGAACCCCAGTGCGAGCTCGTCTGCCACCTCCTGCCTCGCGTGCTACGGGCTGGACGGGACCCTCTTCTGCGAGCGCTGCCGGATGAACGTGCTCACGAGCGCAGATTCGAAGCCCACCCTCTGCACGCAGTGCAAAATAGGCTACGTGCCCGTCGACGGCCGGTGCCTCTCCAACTATTCCGCCCTGGCCGCGCTCGCCGGGTGCTCCGACCCCCGGGGCAACGGGCTCTGCGACGCGTGCTCCTCCGGCTTCATGCTCTTCTACGGGAGCTGCTACTCCGTCGACGGCCCCCTCGCCCAGGCCATCTGCGCGGCCGAGGACCAGATCTACGTCAACGGCCGGGTGCTCTGCAAGAGGTGCGCCCAGCCCGACCACTACCCCCTGAACGGCGTCTGCATCGGCCAGAGCTCGGACGGGACCGACGGACACACGTGCAGCGGCGGGTCGTGCACGGCCTGCAGCACCAAGCAGACCGCAGACGGTACCCCCGAGTTCTTCCTGTTCTACGGCGGCTGCTACGACATCACCCACCCCATCGGGAAGTCGATCTGCTCCGCAGTGGTCGGTGGGGTCTGCACTACATGTGCGTCCTCGGACTCCTCGAGTGTGATAACCATCACTGCAGATGGCCAGTCATCCAAGTGCCTCGCCTGCTGGGACGACACGGTGGGGGGAGTGGCCAACTGTGGGGGCTGCTCGCTCGCCAGTGATGACCCCGCCAAGGTTGTGTGCACCAGGTGTTCGGACTCGACGGAGCCCGGCGAGGATGGCGCGTGCCCCCGGGCCCTCCCGCCCGCAACGCCCGAAGGGTGTGCCGTCCAGGGCTGCCAGGCGTGCTTGAAGGACTCTGCCACGACGTGCGACGCCTGTTTCGAGCCTCTCATCATGAAGGAGGACAAGACGAAGTGCTTCGGGAGCTGCCTGGCGCTGGGCCCGGGCTACTACAACGCCAGCGGGGCCTGTGCGCGCTGCGCGGAGAACTGCCTCTCCTGTGTAGACGGGACCTCGTGCTCCCGGTGCGCAGACGGGTACTACCTCGAGGTGTCCGGCAGCGACTCCTCGACGGGGGCGTGCAGGCCGTGCGCCGCCGGGTGCTCAACGTGTAATGACGGCAGCAGCACGGGTTGCACGACGTGTCTCTTCGGATACTACATCGCGACTGAGAGAAGAGGGCAGCCTGGGCAGTGCGTGAAGTGTGACTCCGATGGAAACGGTTATGTAGGCGTCCAGCACTGCATCGTCTGCCGCAGCACCGTGGGGGACGGGGGAGCCAAGAACGTCGTCTGCCAGAAGTGCAAGGACGGGTATCTCAAGGAGACGGACCAGGGCAAGACCGTCTGCGAGGCGCCCCCGCCCACATGCACCGTGGAGCTGTGCGCTCTGTGCGTGGCCGACGACCCCAATAGATGCGAGCACTGCACGGCCGGCGCGTACCTCTGCCCGCGGACGGCGGCGTGCACGAAGGACTGCGCCAGCTGCGGCGGCTCGACGTACCCCGACGAGGACCTCGGGGAGTGCCAGCCGTGCGACATCGCGAACTGCCGGGTCTGCGCGACGGGGCTCAAGTGCGAGAGCTGCGCGGAGAACGCCGTCCCCATCTCCCCGGACGTCTACCACACGGCGTGCATGGGCTGCAGCGACACCGGGGGCATGGACGGCTGGGTGGGCCTCGCGGGGTGCACGACCTGCGAGCTGACCGACAAGGGCGGCGGGAGCGTCAACTGCCTCGACCCCGGCTACTACCGGCGGGGCGGGCTCGGCGGGGGAGCAATCGCCGCCATCGTCATCGTCGTCCTCCTCGTCCTGGCCGTCGCCGGCTTCCTCGTCTGGTGGTTCGTCTTCAGGAGGGGCGGCCGGCCCAAGCGCGGGGCGAAGTACACATCGCTCATGCGGGGCGAGTCCTACGACTACCGCCAGTCCCTGATATGACCCAGTAAACGGAGCCACTGAATATCATGAGTCTATAGTCCTGCCGGTAGAAGCGCCTCAGACAGTCACTGGCGACAGCTCGTGTACTCTGCTCGTTGTCCTATCAGCCTTTGCTGTGTTTTCTGCGAAGAAATCGACCTCATCTTAGCTAGAGCATGCACTTTGACTAAGCAAAGTGCAATGTGGAGACGACAGCTAGTACAGAGCGCTCGCGGTTGACTGCTAATGGTAAATGCAAGGAACCTAACTGCATGTAGTTACGTGCATCCTATATAGTATGTAAGACAGAACTAGCAATAGTTAGTCATAGGTGGTACAAAGGCTTATCTACCGTAGAAGAGCAGATTAGGTTAATGACTGAGTTATCGGATTGTTAGGAGAGAACCATTGAAATGGAGGTAGTATGCTGACCATAGCTATAGGTAAGCACAATAACTGCTGATAGAGCAAGCCTAGAGGCAGAGGTAGACACCCTTGGAAAAAACTCCGTGACTAGGCATTGTAGATTTCTGAACGTCCACAGGGCAAAGATGTCTAGCCTGCAGTTACACAGCAACGCCCGAGACAGAGAAAGGAGTCAATGGATGCACTCTCTGTATAAAGATATAGATGGCCAGCGCATAGTAAGTCCAGCAGGACATGAATCCCGAGACTTACCAGTCCAGAGTTCAAATTTTAAACTATAGATTAGAAGCCGGACAGTAAGAAGTCGTAACTAAACCGTGGAAGGAACAACTGCATAAAAGAACAAGGTTGCATATAAATTTGAAATTTGAACTATTGAAATTTGAATCATGGCGTCCTCTACTCCCTCGTTCAGTAGCTCAGATGATGACCTAGCTATCGATAATAGTTTAGATGTGTACATAATGAAGCGCAGAGAAGAGTTGCAGAATGAGTTTAACCTGCAAAAGGAGGTTCTGGAGCATAATCATGGGAAGCTCCTGGAAGTCGAGGAGGCTGTGTTTCTGGACAGTATCAAACAGTCTGAGGTTGTAGTGTGTCACTTCTTCCACCCTGAGTTTAATACATGCAAAGTTCTGAATGACATTCTAGAAAATGTGGCGTCAATACACCTTAAGGTCCGATTTATCAAGATTAATGCCCTAGGAGCGGGATTTTTCGTCAATAAACTGAAGATAAAGACCCTCCCCACCCTTTGTGTCTTTGACAAAGGCATCCTTAAGAAGAAGTTTCTCGGATTTGACGAGTTTGGAGGCGATAAACCGAGTGCCGAATTGTTGCAAGTGGCTCTAGCAAAGACTGGGATCATCAATTATGTTAGCAGAGAACGGCAGAGTACCTCCATTTTTGGTCATAGGGACCCCGATGACTCAGACAGTTTTTAGTTGTCATTGTCCTTCTTACGCAAAAAGAATTTTAAAGGACTCGACAATGGCTACAGCAAACCACCAGGTTGTTTCCTTAAAGCTCTCCAAGAACGTGCTCGAGGTTATTTGCTATCAGGATGCTGTGATCAAGTGGAGAGAAAACAAGAGCACGAGTCTGGACAACGTCTTGGTGACAAATGTGATATACTCCGATGCAAAGCAAGGGGAGCGCGCCACAGATGCTGCTATTAAGGAAGCGGGCGCAACAGAGGCAGAGGCCATCCAGGAAATACTAACTCGCGGCCACGTGTCCCTGTCGACTCAGGAGCGCCGGCGGCGTGTGGAAGAAAAGAAGCAAGAGATAGCAGGCTTCTTACACAATAACTACTTGAGCAACACCAACTCCATAGTCCCGGTTGCCCGGATTCTTGCGGCTATGGACCAAGTCATTGGGCTTAAGATAGATCCCTTTATAGAAGCAAGTGCGCAGGCACCGGGGATTGTAGAGATGTTAGAAAAGAAGGATATCATTTTACTGCACCCAGGAGGTATAGAGGGCTCTTTGTCGGTTCCATATAGCGCGGTCTCCAAACTCCAGGCGACAGCTGTGAAAATAGGCGTAAACTTCCTGGGTGACGGGGAATATACCTCTACAGGCTGGTCCGTGAAGTTTTCTGTTAGCCCCAAGGGCGTTGACCAGCTTATGAGTTTGTTGGAGAGCTTGTGCAAAGGGGAGTATGAGTGTACCCTATCAAGCGGAGCAGTTGAACAAGTTGAGGAGGCCAATCCAGGAAAAAAGAACAAGAGTAAGGGAAAGAAAAAGTAAACAGGGCTGCCTTCCAGCGTTCCAATATGAAGGAATGATTCAGTGGCTGTTGCAGTTGGTTGAGCAGTCACAGCTTAGAGTCTAGAGCTTTCGGTGAACGCCGACAAAACTATTTTCAACCTTCCCTCGCGCAAGCACGAAGAACAATACAACAAAAGCGCTGATAATTGCCTGAATAGAGAGAAGCTCACGGCATAACCTCTTTTCAGAAAGGGGTCCGCGGATGCGGAGATACTGGTTTATAAGATTGAGGTGTGTGGCCACGCCCGTTAGAGTTCCATGGTCCTGTGAAAAACGGGGAAGACGGTGTCGGGGACAAGGCACAATGCCAAATAATTGCGGTACTGAAAGAACGAAGTTAAGTATTTGCGGAAGAAACAAGAGAGGACCTGCAATAAGAGTGTCGCTAAGAATGCACGCTGATGCAAAGACAGACCCTGCAAAGTAAGCGTAGATGTCCCCAACAAACACTCTGCTAGGATATCTGTTTAGTAAATACACAGGATGAGAAACTGCCAGAAAGCATACTATAATCACCAAGGATGACAATAAAGAAGGATGTGACAGAAGTCGCTGCCAGGGAGCAAGATGTTCTGCATAGCGTGTGGTATCTAATGCCACATAGAGCTTGTAAAGAACTATTGGAAGAAGAAAAGTGCACGCGACTATGGACTGTCCCACCTCCAGGCCGTTAATGCCTGCATAAATATTAACCGCGTTCTGGGAAAAGATGGCAAACAGAAGACAATACAGCTTTGTCATAGAGGAGGTAAGCCGAAGAGGCCCTAGAGATAGTCCACTACCACTGTATGCACCTACCAAAGGGAGCAAGGTTATGGAGGGCACGATAAGTTTGTAACGCCATCTGAGATTCACTACGTCGTCCACAAACCCCAGGAATGAAGATGCCATGATGCTGAACCCAGCGCTCAGAAGCGTAGAAGAGCGGGGCATTACGAGACTCCAAAGAGATATAGTAAGTAAAAACATCGCAGAGGGCCCCAGGCCAGCGTCCTCAGGGATCTTCTCAGAGACAGCCTTGTTCAGGTCTCTGCCAGACAAACCGGCCTTTTCCAGCTTGGGAGCTAGTTCCAGTATGAGCCGCAGGGTTAGCGATGACAATACTGAGCCACAAAAAATAGAGGCAAGGCCTATAAGGAGAAAAAGCGCCAAGAAGGTCATTGTCAGTTTTCGATTTACAGAGATACAAGTTAGGAATTGAGAAATCGCACCACTGTCTGTGTATCGTCGCTGATCTGTGTACTATGTATGTAGTGATTCCCCCCGCCTCTCCAACCTTCTGCACTAGCTTTGGTCATGCTCTTTACTATGATATCTTGGTTAGGCCGGGTTCCTTTGAGTTGCACAGGAGCAGCAGGTGGAGAGGGATCAAAGTCTGATGGAAATGGGCGTCTTTCAGTAAAGTCTAGCAAGTACTCATGAGGGTATAATTGATCTTGATTGTTTGTGTGAAGATTGATCATGTCTCTTGGTAAAGTTTGTGCACTTTCGACAGAAAGACGATCAAGTGGCTCGTGATATCCACGATCAGACCCTGGTAACGTGACCATAGGCTGCATGCTTGAGCTTGTGGGTGATCTGCTAATTAGTTGCTCTACAACCGGAGAAGGCGTGTTCCTTAGCATTGACGGAGGCTCAATGACTTCTAGCTTCACTGGCGTCTCTACACCCCTTTGTGCAGTGGCGCAGTATACCTGGGGAGTGGTAAAGCTCGCTCCAGGAGGTTCCATGATGTCATACACATCCTTGTCTTTGTGCACACTCTGTGGCGTATGTACCTTGCGCAGTGGGCGGGTTGCTGTACCAGTTAAGGCAGACGCTTCTGAGACGGGCCCTTGGGGCGTATCCATATTATGACTGTCTTCTGGAAGGGTCGAACACTGAGACGGGGGTGTGACAAAATTATGGGTGTGGTTAATTAATGAAAGAAGTTCCTTGCTGGGATCTCGGTGTCGTTCTACAAGACTTTCGCTTTGTGACTGGGAGAAGTCATACGGTTTGCTAGGATATGATGAAGTAGAGATATTTGGCCGTGCAATATCAGATAACACACTAGTTGCTTTATCAGCAGCTTGGAGCGGTGACTCCAGGTATTGATCGTCAGTTTTTGGCATTGTTGGATGAGAACTAACATTTTGATGATAACCTCCAATATAATTCAAATTCGGGAGTGTCTCTTGAATGGCATCCAAAATGGAACCTGAGATTGGTACGTATGGAGTATATGTAGAAATATTAAGCGAATCAGTAGAGAAAGCGCTCTTCTCTTGTGTTGCCCTGCCTTCGGCATCCATGCTCGTCATAAGATGTGATGAGTTGGCCAAGGAAAGTGTCGGAAGAGATCTATTGAGGTCCTCAACGCTCGGCAACGCACCCAGTGCGCGTGCAGACGTGCTGCTAAGCTTAATATTGTTAATTGTGGCCGATTTGGGGGAGAAGGCTTTTACGCGTTCTTCTCTATCCACACCAGTAAACTTAACTGTAGGTACAGCGCTAGAGAGGGCAGCCACCTGCGCTTTGAGAGCCATCAACTCGTGGCTGTACTGGTCAGCACCTACAAGCATAGGCTGAAGCGGGTACGGATAGATTAAGTGAGTACCAGGGCCCATGGGAGGAAGGTCACGCCCTGAACTAGAGAAGGGGTAGGACACTGTTTGCACCTCTGCCACCCGCCCGCTCTGCATACTGATCTCCGTAAGAGTACCTCTACACGCAGTATCTGGCTTCTTTGAACTCAGTATGTCTCGTAAACTGTCTGCGTTATTCTGCTTTATTGAGCCTGCGGACTTTGGTCGACCATTTGTTGAAGAAGATAGGGAGCCATCCCCTGCAGTACTTTGGGACACTACAGACATGTAATGCCGGAGTCTATCCATTAAGTTGCGGTTATCTGCTTTCATCTTGGCTAACTCACGACGATGGTTACTCGACTGAACGCGCACAGACTCTTCTAGGAGCTCCTTCTCTTTCTTTACTGTGACCAGCTCGCCAAGTAGCTTTTGGATCTTCGCCCGATCCTCTGGGCATAAGTCTTTGAAAGTAGCCGTCTTAATGTCTCCCATTGAGCGCACCAACCTAAAGCCTTGACCTTAAAGACTCCAATGTTTTGCTTAAATTTACGATCACAACACGCTATTGGAGACGCGGACGCCCAGTGCCATCGCTTCCCCTAGCAGGGAAGCCCCTACAGCGTCTCGAGCCTTTACGTTCTCTGGCTGTAACATCAAAGCTGGAGATTTCCAAAGAAACACCGCCATGCTAGCAAGCATGCGTACGCGGTCCGACAGTCTGGACTTGTTGGCCCGAGGAATCTGGAAGCTGGGATCGTAGTCTACTGAAAGCTTAGAAATACTGAAAGCAGAGTACAACGCCGCCAATTTGTATGTTTCACAATCTAACTTGCTGAATTCGCTCTCATCATCCTGCCTGTTAGAGCTAAAATTAGATAACATTATGCTCCGTACATGCAGCACTAGGCATGTTAGCACGGGTATGATGGTGGACGAAAACTGATACGACGTAGAAAAGAGCCGCTTTTTTCTTTGCACAACTCCCCGGGCCACAAGACCGTCCAAGATCCCATACTGATAACTCAGCGCTTCATCTATTAAGTAACGGTTAAGTCCTGGATCCGCAAACACCCCGGTTAGAGAGTAGAACCCTTTAGGATATTGAATCAGGGATGGAGCAGCACGGATTGCATTAGCAAGCGCACAATCTATGGAATTGTCAAACGGCTCAGTGAATCGAAACAGAAACTTCTCGGCAGGGAGTGTCTTTCGAATCACTGCTGCTAAACCCGGTGCCGTAGACGCCTCATCCAGAGTATACACCTTGTTGCTGTATTCAAACCCAAATTCCAGTTTGTTGGCCACCCAGCTTGATGCTAAGAAGACGTATATAGCATAAAGACCGAGACTGACTCGCCGCATGTCAGTCTTTCCTACCTGATAATATGGAAGGACTATACTTGCCTCTGTGAAGGAGAGGATGGATGGGTCATGATCGCCCTTCTTCTCTCGTATGGAGTCGAATGTTCTGCGAAGTGCTGTACTTAGAGACTGCAGGCTTTTCGAAGCTCTGGTTGGCTCATTTACCAAAGGCGTTGCAACGTGGACTGCGGACTTTTTACTGTCACAATCTTGTTGGTCAATATGCGCAGACTCAATGTGCTCAGAGGCAGGCTCATTTGATCTGTGATCATCTGGAAAAATAAACTCCATGTACTGGAGCTCCAAAGACGATTAAAAATTTCTTCTTATCGGACGGAGCAGGGAGCTGTCTTTATGAGGCTGCCAAGAGAGGTTCAGCGTTTAAAAGACGCACTGATGGACGATTTTAAACAAAAATACCAAGACGTTGTAACGCGCCTTGCCTTTGAATTGTATGTCCCCTTACGACCAAGACAAGGGACTCTGACAGACACCCAAAAGGAGCAGATCAAGGCGTTTGCTCAGAAGTTTGGGTCTGTGTTCACAGAGATTGCAGATTCTATGCTGGGGAAGACAGATGACTTAGCAGAAATAGTCCCCTTTAAAAAGTGGCACTAGAGTGTCTCGCCGCTCGGTATTGCGCCATCTTAGTTCTACAATAACTTGCTGTTTGATATTGTTTTTGTTTACGATGGTTCTTGCAGAAACGTACTCCAAGCAAGTACAATAAATTCTAATTTTTGTCAATGGAGCGGATAGTTTCGCCCACAGGTCGGGTTAGAAAATCTCCGAAACGCGACCCTGGATCTCCTCGTTCTGCCGTTCGAGCCGTTCAGCATATGACGGCGGTAGTTTCTGGAATAAGGGCTGAGTCTCAAGGGGCGACCCTTACTAGGGGCAGGCTGGAGAACGTTCTTCTAGGACGCACGGCATCGGCACTTTCGCAAAGTATTTCTTCGCGTGCCGTGTCTCCACTCAAGAAACCACCTGGTTCTAGTCTGATGAGTCTTATCGATGCTAACCAGCCAAGGCCAGTGATGAGCAATAGACGGTCCCCACGGCCAACGCGGTCCGCACGCAGTAGAGAACTTGGCAAATGCTTTGCAAACGTGACATTTATCAAGACCCGTGCAGAAGGATCTAATTCAATGTATTATTCGACACAGTCTACGTTAGATGAAAGCGGAGAGCTTCGATCTCGCCCTGTACCTGACTTGGTAGAGGAGATCAATGCAGTACAGCTGAGAAGTATGCATGGCGAGATCCAATCTCCGTCCGAGTCTATTTCTGAGACAACTAATATTCAACGAACATCATTGCAGAATATGTCAACTAAGGCTGAATGTAGTTTTCCCGCTGATGTCCAATCCAAAGACAGCGACCGGCTGTCAGAGACCGATCTGGTATTCATCGACCCAAAGAAGTCATTTATGCAAGCCCAGGCACGCCGGTTTATAGCATCTGAAGCATCTCCTGATAGGGGTCTGCTTTATTGCTCAAAGGCAGCTCGGGCTCTTAGCGTGCGAGGAAATATTGTACCTCAGATACCCTTTAGCAAGAGCTCTGGTACACCAGGTGTTTCTGCATCAGCAATTAGAAAGCAGCCGCCAGAATTATTTCGGCCATTGAGTTCTAGTGGACGTGATTCTTCCTTTAGCAGACCACGTAGTACATCTACCAAAATACAGCCACCCCGAATTAGCAGCCAACCACACATTAGGTCCGTCAGTAGTGATGCTCGAACATCAATCAAGCCAGCTGCGCGTCTCGTCTTTCCAGTCCCACCAAAGCGCCATCAACTTACTCCACGTGAGCGCCAGGCACTTGCACACAAGAGAATGCGTCGAGAAACCACATGGATTAGTGACCAGTTAAATGGGAGAGCTCTGAGTTTTGCAACACTTCACCGGAATGCCTCAGCTTCCAGAGATGCCAGCGCTCGACGATCGTTGTCTGCCCAGAAGACCTCTTTTTGTATATTTACTGGACCACAACGGATAGCCTCACCTAGAGTCAAGCCAAAGCAGCAGTGGATACCAGCGCAGGAGGCATGCTATACAGATGATCAGGACCACACACCCAAAGGACGGAGTGGTGAACTTCGTTGCTCCCCGCATTATGTTGCTTTATCGCCAACATATGCACAGCCCATTGCGCCCTCTCCCATTAGAAACATGGACATGACCGACGTTACATTGTATAGCCCTAATCCCTCCCTAGTGTACCCACAGAGGACCGGAAGCATAGATGAAGATTTAGTGAATGCAGCATCAGCCAAACGAACCATGGTTATTGAGCCCAGACGCGCCACCACAGCCACAATGGAGCCGAATGCCATGACCTTAGATAGATCTCTAGACATAAAACTGCAGGGAGAACGGCCCAGTAAGCCGATGTATACTAAAGCAGGGCAAAGAATTGTCCCTCCACAAACCATTAAGCCTCCAGCGCGACCTGCTCGACCTATTCCTCCGCCAAATCACAACCTGCAAATATATAAAAGGTCCCCATCGAACTCTAGCACCACTGCAAATCAACCACTGTTGCGACATGTTAGTAAAGAGGTAGAGCAAGAGGCAAAACACGTGGTATTAGAAGATTTGGAGGACAGGCATAATTCCTCCACACCTCAATATGTAGCCCCTGGTTCTTCCAACATCATCTCTGGAGTCTTTGATTTAAGAGAGTCAGCGCTAAATCGTTCTTCTACCAAGCTAGATGTTGTCAATCTGTTACCGTACTTTTACTATAAACAAGGAGAGACTATAACACTGGCCCAGCTTCCTGAGATAATGAAGGAATTAAACTATAACATAGATGCTCTGAAGATATCGGCTATTAAGCCGCAGCCTCACGACCAATCTTCAATCTTTTTCCAGGCGCGTGTGCAAACCCCGCAAAGGCGTGCAACCAGCAGTGGCACGACGTATGAGAGGCGCAGAAAGAGGCCAAAATCTGCATCATCTCCTCGAATGCGTATATGAGTACAGGGGAGATGAGCGCCTATCCTTTAAATTAATCGCCAGAGCGCGAATGAATTTTGCCGAAGAGCAGCAGCATTCCTTTTCAGTTAGCAACAGCGAGTCTTCTTCATGCATATCTCAAGAAGTGGCAGATTCGCGGACCCCGTGGTCACTAGCTTCCTCGCGAATGCACACTTCGGCCCGGTTGAATCCTACAGGGGCAACACGCTCAGTTCGAGACCTTGGCACTCGTGTCTTTTATAGAAATTCACCCGTGGGCTCCCTTTCAGAGCGGAACCTTGCACTAGTGGATTCTATGAATAGGAGTGCCCTTTCCGAAGCGAGTATGTCTGTCATGTCTCCACGGTCGGTGCGTGCGTTCCAGAGGAAGCCAGGCCTGTTTTCTGTCCATAAATATGCGTCAGCTCTCGCTTCTTCTCTCTGTGAGGGGACCCCCAAGGATAAGCTCACGCCTAAGAGCGTTTTGTCTAGAATAGCGGATAATACCAAACGCTCCCAAGCAAACCTTGACAGAGTCTATGCATACACAGATATACCGAAGAACCCCGAAATCACCAGCCTGACTCGCAGCAAGGATCCAGACATTGCCAATAGTGTTCGCCGCTTAGATCCAGTGAGTCGGGAGCTAGCGGAGACAGTAGCACAAATTGCCCATCATGTCACGCGGGATGAAGCTCTTGCCTTCGGTTTTGACGACGATTCTAACGTTTATGGACTCCACGTCAGTCACTGAATTTACTGCCAAACTACCCTCAACCATTCGCACACCCATATTTATTAATACCTGTTTTGGGATTCTGTAGGACTATAGATAGGTCTGCTTAAACTGGAAAAGTGAAGATAAAGATTTTGAATAAGACTGGATTGATTATCGTCTCGTCGACGCTGCGAACAAGCTCCCATGCCTTTGTGATGTATTCGCTTCTACTGGCATCTTCCACTATTTCTAGGCACAGAGCCAGACACATGACGCACTCGATAAAGCACTTGGCTTTGTGACCGTAGTGTCGTTCTAGATAGTCCACAGTAAATAAGATATATTGCACAGCCTCCTTGATGTCTGCGCGGAAAGCCAACCGTTCGTCTTCCTCGCGCCTTCTATCTGATCGTTGGAACTCTGCCATGAACTTGCTAAGTATCTGACTATCTGGCTCACAGCTATTATCAGTGCAGTAGTGCTGTATCCCGATAACATATGGTGCGTAAAACTGGATAATTGTCCCCCGCAGCATGTCCTGTGCTTGCAGCATTACTGAAACCGCATGAGACTCCTGGGATACCATAGAAAGAATAAGAAGCTTAGAAACAGCGTACAATTGCAAACACGTTGACATGCTAGTGGGGCCGGATGCCAGTGCAGCAAAGTAGCAAGCTATAGCTGCTGTGTCCAAAGCCTCCACATATAGGTTCTCGGCTGCTCTAAGACGAGTCTCTGTGGACCAATAGCGGCACGATAGAAAGGCAAGTCGAATCCCTTCTTTCGTTCGAAATATTTCGTCACTAATGCAATTGTCTAGGTATAGCTCAGAGCTCGAAGACTCCTCAGCCTTCTGCAGCTTCTCTGTAGATAGATCCTTACTCACAGGATGAGATGGTAATTTTAGACGAGTACTAGTGCTGGAGAACGCTTTTCCAAAGGGTTTTGTTAGCTTTTGCAATCCTTGCGACTTTGTATTAGATAGCTTCGCTGAAAGGCAGCCAGTATTCCGTCCAGTAAGCCTATTCACCACCTCGTTGCATTGACGGACATAAGGTCTCAGGTGAGTCTCCACCAGCAACCGCAGTTCTGTCTCTTTGCCTAGAAGTAGCCACCTTGCTCGCGAAGCGTATCCACGTGCCGCGTCTTGTGCTCCTGCCAGACACGCCACATCAGCAAGGGCTAGGAGGGGTGGTATTAATTCTATAGAGTTGTCCCCATGGACAGCCTTTGCAAAAATCAGAGAGCGCTCAGCTGCCGGAAGGGCCAGTTCATTGTTCCCTTCTAGTACATGCCGTCGTGATTCCAAATATGCAACGCGCCGACACTCGTCCTGAAGAATGGTAAGCTTTGTAGCAATCTCTGGCCGAGTACGTGTGGCCAGAGGGAGTTTCATTATCTCTCGTATGGCTGACTGCCTGTCGCAAAGCAATGAATGGCATGCAAGGTCATCCAGCAGCAAGTGCTCGCGACAACAATAGCAACTCCGGCACTGTGTACAGAGAAAGGACCCTTCTGAATTGCAGATCACGCAGAGGTACTTCTTCCCACGAGCAGCCGAAAGACCGTGGACGGAGATGAACTTTGACGGCAGCTGCTGCACCTCTGCCATCCGCAAAATTGATAATTTTACTCCAGAGCACAAAATCTCTTGAGCTTCAAATGCTAGAGGAACTCTGCCAATTCTATAATGGTGGATTCTTCTTGGGAAATAGCTCCTCAAAGCTCTTAACAGTATCTGGAATGGAGACAGTCCCCTTAGAAAGCTCAAGAACATAGCCACATTGGCGCTTTATCCATAATTTAATGTAATATTGCAACCCATTCATCTTTCTATCCCACTGATCTTCCTTTAAGTCATTACTTTCTTTATTCATCTTGTTGCGTGTTACCAGTTCATTCCCTTCCGTGGTCCCCGATTCATCTCCTCCATATTGAATACTATTTGTGTGGAAGATAACTCGATATGTTCCCTGTTGACGAACAGGTATAATGGCCTCATAGTCAGGGTTAAAGGGGTGAAGGCTGCATACAAAAAGAAGATTCTTCCGCTCGAAAACTATGAGCTTCTCCTCGTTATCATCACGGGTAATATATTCCCTTTCCACGTTCCATTCATGGCAGGCATTGAGGTGCATAAGATCCCTGTCAAATCGGCCGAGGTCTGCATAGCGTGTTGTTTGACCGTCCTTCCCCCAATAGTCGAGGTTCCACTGCCTTCGACAGTAATGGTAGCTCCAGCTATTACCTACGCGTGGAAAGTCAATCCATTCTGGGTGTCCGAATTCATTGCCAAAGAAAGTGAGGTATCCCTCACCTCCAAGACCCATCGTTAACAGACGAATAACTTTGTGGAGACGGATCGCACGTAGAGTTCTTTCATTTGCCTGGTGCAGAATACTCATCTGATCATATATATTCTCGTTTAGTAGCCACATGCTCAATGTCTTGTCACCAACCAGAGCCTGATCGTGGCACTCACAATAGACGATATGCTTCTCTTGCCACCTACGGTTTGTGAGTGTGTGCGTTATTTTTTTGACATCAATACTTTCGAAGTCATTGAGACCTGTGTCAAAGCCATGTTTCATCATGTTGATCCACAGATCTGGGACAGCCATTTGAAAACGATAGTCAAATCCTATACCCCCATCTAGTATTGGTGTCGCCATGCACGGGTAGCCTGAGACGTCCTCTGCTATTGTCAGGATGTCACGGCCTTCAGTCTGCTCAATCATCTTAATGAGGACATGAGCCAATCGCAAGTATGTTAGTCCACCAACATCAACCGCTGATTGGGGCTCGTCAAAGTACTCTCCGTAACGGCCTGTATACCCAACACCTGCACTCCTGTGATAGTACATGAGAGACATCACCCCGTCAAACCTGAAGCCGTCGATCTTAAACTCCTGGAGCCACCAGCGCACATTTTGGAGCAAAAAACGAAGAGTCTCCGGGTTCTTGTAGTTGAAAATCTTGCTGTCCCACAGGGGATGGTCCTCCTTATAAAAGAACATCGTACTACCGTCCCAGTCTGCGATCCCGTCCTCAACGTTCTTCGATGCATGTGAGTGAACTAAATCGAGAAGAACAGCAATACCTGCCTCATGTGCTTTGTCTACAAGGTATTTTAGATCGTCGGGCGTCCCAAATCTTGAACTGGGGGCAAAGAATGACGTGACCTGATAACCAAACGACCCATAATAAGAGTGCTCTTGGATTGCCATTAGTTGTATTACATTGTAGCCCTTTTCTTTGATGATGGGGAGGAGAATGTCTGCAAACTCTCTGTAGGTATTTATCTTTGGCTCAGTAGAGCTCATGCCAACGTGGCACTCGTAAATCCTGTGTACCTTCTTGCGCAACCCTTGTGGACTCTGTGACTTGAATGCGTATGGTCGTGTGAGCTCTTCTCTTTTTCTTGCATCTGCGTCTGCTGCGTGACAATAGAACAAGGGTTCCAACTGACACCTCTCATGGTTATGAACAGCATAGAGTGTTCGTTGGGGCATGCGATAGATTTCTTCATTCTTGTCACGTGTCACCATGAAGACCTTGAACTTTGCCTTATGGTGAATTGGGCAGTGAAGCATATTCAACTCCTGGTTGACGTAAAAAGGGATCCGACACTCCCAGATCCCGTATCCTTTATTGACTCCTGGGTGTGCAGCCTTGTCCCAGAAATTGAAGTCACCTATAATAGATAAGAACACGGCGTTCTCTGCCCACTCCTTGTAAATAAGATGAATGCGGCCGTTGTAAGTGGCGACATCTTTACAGATGTCATCCAGGTCCGAAAGTTGATTAAGACTGTACCGGGCATCATCTACCTCTACGTAGAAGCCATAATCAACGTAGTTTGAAACGCTGTCAAAGCCTCCAAGGTCATCAGAAATGTAACTAAGCATGTGCTTGAAGTCTTCCCACCTTGATTCCACAACGCCCACATAGTCTTGCAGGAGAGGGTCCACTTGCAGAAGCTCCCTCCCAGACATCTTGAGCAGCTTCCCGCTGATGTTGTCTACAAGAGGAGCCATAGGAAAAGAATTATTGGGCAAATTAATAGAATCATGAAACAGGAATTACAAGGTGGAATGTCAAATTATGCACGTTATGCTTTGCTATTTATCATTCAGTGCAATTAATCCGTGGGCCAAGCGCTCAAAAGGGAGCCAAGCTAGCCCTACTAGCCAATCGTAGTATAAAGTTAAAAGATGCCTGGCAATCTCGAGGAAACGTGCGATCCAATTGCACCAGAAGCAACGACAACAGCAACACGTGTACAACTCAGCCAAATAATTGCAGCTCTGCCGGCCAGCGTACAAGAAAATGTGCACTTATCCATCACGGGATTATCACATCGAATGCCTTATAGTCGTCTTCCTCATGAGCGCAAGGCAAAAAGCAGACTATTAGCCAATGCATCAAGCCTCACGCTTCACGATGTTCCCATCTGGACATCTAGGTCAGGGGCTACCCTCATAAGTATCGAATCTTGTGCTGTTACACAACCAATGTCCTTACTTCAGCTTCCCTTTTCCGTTCACATGAGAGTGGAGATCCCATCCCAGGGTTGTCATGGAGGTGATGCTAAAGGATGCACTGATTTTCTTGTTGACATGTGTCATCCAATGCATGCACTGACCGACGCAGATGTGCCCGTCTGTATTGTATCTGTAACTGTCAAAGACAATATATGTCATGTTGTCCTTGTAACATCTGCCGGGTCCCTTCTTCTGTGCATGATATCTATGAGTTCACGCATCTTATCCTCCAAGGTTGTCCTTGGATATAACGTAACAATGTGTTCTATGCTCCAAAATACCCTCTACTTTCTCTCTAATGGTCGTCTATACTCCACAGAACTTAATAGTGTGCACGTTGTGCCGCCACTGCAACTGCAACCGCACTTAGTTCCGCATGGGGCTAAGGTACTGACCCATATATCAACTGACTACACAGAGGTTCATGCCATGTCTTCGACAGGAACGGTGTACAGTGGAACATGCAGTGGATTAGTGCGGGTGTGCAGTTTTGAGAGCAATAGCATTGTCTCGCTTGTTGCTGTATCTGGGAAGAAAGTTGCGTACGCCATTCTTCGTTCCAATATGACCGCTTATCTCTGTACCAGCCACGGAGATACTTTGACCACGTACAACGCCGTTCTACAAATCCAGCAAACAGTTGATAAACAAGGAGTTCTCTTGCTTCTTCGCGGACTGATTATCTTAATCTATGGAGATACAGCTTATTCGATTGTTATATCATCAACAGCTGATTTGGACCTGTTGGATGCTTTTTCTTCACGAATACTATCTAGTAATATTATGGGAAACACTCTGGCAGTTGTGTATTCCTGCGGAGATGAGTGCTTTCGGTTGACAGCTAGGTTCCCACCGTTATCCAAATCACAGCTGAAACGGATGTCGCTACAGAATTGCATTAGCATGCAATCCACAAAGGTGAAGCCAATCGGAATAACTGCGTTGGCTTCTTCCGGCTCCTCCTTTTTTATGTTGACAGCCCATAACTCGCCCTTTTGCTCCGTCTATTTCTTAGCGCTCTGTGAGCGCTCTAAGCAGACCCACAAAGCTGGAGCTGAGCACTGCATATTTGGCAGCAAATGTGTGGAGCCAAGCTTGTGCTCATTGTGCAGATGCAAATACAGTTGGAATACCGCACCTTCTATAAATCCTGATCCATCTGGCACAAATTTAAATTGGTACATAGCCGCTCTTACAGAAGCAGGGAGGTGTCTGGATTATGATTGTGCAATACAGATAATTAAAAAGGAGATAGATTGCGATAAAGTAAAGACAGAACTGATCAATCAATATGTAACTAGCCCGCTTGCTCCATTTTTGAACTCATTTGTGCTCGATCTAGCTCAACTCGAAGTGTTGACCCAAACTGGATGCTCCTTTGTGGCACTTCATGTTGCTATTCTCATAGTGCAGCGCTATGGGGCGTCTACTCCGTGGCTTACAGCACTTGTTTGTCAAGACACAAAGATGTCAAAAAGACACCTTCGTGACCTGGCGTCAATCTTTTCACTTCACCTTGGTTTCTTTGGAATCCCTGTGCTGGGAAGTCCAACGCGGCGCAATGTAGCGTCTGACTCCGCATTAAATTGTGAATCGGCGGAAAATTAAAAATCTGACAAAATGCCCTTGTCACCAAGTGTGCAGAATCGTACAAGTCGTCTTCCTTTTGTGTCCGACGGATTCATGTTCAAAGAACACGTGCGTCGGTTTAACAATATGCAGCGGACGATTCAAGAGCGCTTTGGTAAACCGGCGCAGTACATTTCCGGGACAGATGGCACCCGCGTTTCTTCTCCGTCCGCCTCGTTTCTCTCTAGGGGATCACGTGCTTCCCGGGGTCACGGATCTAGAAGCATGGGACCAGGGGGCAGCAGGCCATATCTTTATGATGCCGCGGGGACTACCGAGTACTATGGCCAGGAGGGCAGTCCACCACCCCGATATAACGCTAGGTCACAACATAACAGGGAAATGGAGGATGAAGAGCTGCTTCAGTACATAGAAAATCGCCATCGTACAGAACGTGGTACTCGTGATCATCAGTTCAACGGAAGCGGAAAACCTGGCCGGCGGGATGTTTACGACGTGCAGTCAGCGGCGATGGCTGGGTCTAAGAGCCAGCGGGACCAGGCATACAAGGGGTACGAGACAACTCAGTATAATCAGCGAGGAGAAGGTTCTAACAGCAATGTGCAATACTCTCTGCAGAGCGGTGAATACGACGTGCCAGACATCCATGACTCCCGAACAGCTGTTGTGGCGTCCTCTCAGATCACAGATGGTCCCGCACCAGGGAGGCAGCGACCAAAGAGGCACTCTGGCGCGTTTCTAGGAGACGAGGCCGCACTAGTTGCTGACTTAGAGGATCTATTTCAAGGACTCCGAGCAATACGCAACCCTGGTCATTCGAACATCGACAGCAGTGTCAGTACTCTTACTCAGTCCTTTATGGAAAGTAACTCGATAGTCAAGCGGGTTTACAGGCCCCATCATCAGGCGCTAGACTTGTCAGAGGAACTGATTGACAGGATGGATGAGTTTCTTAGGAGCACATCAGACCAGCAGACTCTGGCTGCGGCCAAGCGGGCGATAGTAAAGATTCATCGGGGGATGAACTCGGATTCTGCCCTGGAGGTCTTTATGGCAGAGTGCCAAGACAATCATCTAAGTCAGGTCCTCACAGCGATGATCCTCCAGGTGCTTTGAGCTATGTAGCGACTCACAATGAGATAGTAAATTGCAAACAGCCCAAAAATGACAGAATCGGCTTCTGATGGCTGCATTATGTTTGACGACGATCAGCGCGTGCGCATCCTGCACGTGGCTCACAGAAAGGCTGCTGAGGATATTGTCGCGATTGCTTCAGAATATCAGGAGGCTCTCGGAGAGTTTGACCAAGCATCTTCTTACATCCACACACAGCTCGAAGACGTGTCAGCGGAAGCAGAAGCTAAGCGGAAGCTTGCTCTTAGTCTGTCAATGAGTATCGCTGCCCAGGACGTCTCAGCTGCTCACTCTGCCGGCGTTAACCTTCTAAAGCTATCTCTGCAAAACGCGGAATTAGAAAGCGCAAGGTTTGAAACACAAGCTCTGATGTCTATGCAGGATACTTTCAAGCAGACCCGTACTGCAATTATAGAACTCTTCGGAGGTCAATAAAATTTACATAGTCGCACAGGTTCATGGCCTAGTTTACAAGTAATTGTCAAGGTTAGTTTGCTAGCTATTGTCTGAGTAAATCTCCTTGTGCGGGCCGCTTCACCAAGCGGGTCTCCTGCTTGTCCATCTGTCTGAAATCCAGAACCCGAAAATTTGATGCTCTTGGATTCCGGCGGGAGGGGAAGAACTTTATGTTCATCTCTCTTGGGAGGTGTTGCAGGTTTCCTGCAGTGCCTTCTAAGGACTTCCCCCTCTATGGCCAGCCCCAGGGGGCCTACCGTCAGTTGTGGCAACGATCTTGGCCATGTAGCCCAAGGTCACCTTGTTGTGTTGGCGCTCCATAACGAAGATCGTACGTGTCATAGCCTCAAGTGTCGACTCGGGTTCCTCCTCGCCTCCTCGTGGAGTGGACCATCGGTCCTGCTGTCGGGGTGCGCTCGCCATGTGTCCTCCTGGACTGTAGCATGTGTCCATGGACCCCCATGTCGACCCTTGGTTGGCGCGGAGGAGATGCCCGGCCCGCCCTTCTGCTCATGAACCGTAGTGCACCTGTGGTGCCAGATGGTCAGCAGCCAGTACACACTCGCAGGCACACACCCTGTGCAGTGTGCCGGCTCGGCTGGTGTGGTCTGCACCCATCCGTGCCGCAGAGTGTACGTGGAGCCATGGGTCGTTCAGCTGGAGAGGCTGGCCCGGCCACAGCTCTTCGAGGGGCATGTCCGGGAGCATCGGGGCGGTCAGGGCACTGTTCGTGTATGATGCGTTGCCCACCACGGGCCGTCCCGCTCGGCAGCCTGCTGTGATGCCACGTCTCACGTCGAGGTGTCAAGCACCGCGCAGCTGCTTGTGGTGGACTCCCGACCGCCGCTGTCCTGCGTAGCCAGGAGCTCGGTCCGCTTCTGCCCGAGCCAGGCGTCCACAGGGCAGGCCTGCCCTCCGAGGGATCCGTAGGGGTCGCGTGGTGAGTCTATCTCGACCAGTTCGGTTTGGCTGGTGGGTGACTGGCGCATCCACTGCCAGCTGCAGATTCTCCGGTGCATTCATTATCACCTTGGAGGGAGGCATAAAGTTCTTCTTCCGTCAGAAGTGGATGATAATCTGACTTGCGAAGTTTGAATCTCGAATGGGTGAATGAACAAGAAACCCGCCCAGCATGATGGCCCGCATGGATGGAGTTGCTCGAACGGCAGCTGAAAAACAAACTTCGATGAAACAGAGTAAATTCTTCTGCTCACAGCGTTCCTGACATCATGGCCGAGGCCACCCTTACTGTTCACTTACCACACAAGGCAAGAAGGGCAGAGGGGATCCAGGGCGTACAATCTGTGTTTGGTGCGCTATCTGGATGATCTGTAAACAATACCGTGAATCGCAAGTTTACCAGTGCACGCGTTTCCTTTGTGACCATGGAATAAAAATGTCGTCTACAGATGATTCAGATCACTGCTCTCAGGAGCACGACGACACCCCGCCCCTCATGTCTGAGAAGGACACAGATGAGGAGGATGTGGGCGAGAACAGCCCCGCTAGGCCTCCGCGAGCAATTGGTGAGGATGAGGATGGCGTCACCGACCTCATGAAGGCGGCCAAGCGAAACGACGTGGATGCAGTGAAGCGCTACATTCCTCAGCAGGCAAGGATGGTGGCGAAGCTTGTCAGGGCAGGGATGGTAGAGATATACGAGGGGACAGCCATGATGGTCGCCGCGGTGCTCGGACACGTTGAGGCGGTGAAGCTGCTGATGAAGCACGAGCGTTGCATGAGGAGTAACAATGAGTACACGGCCCTCATGTGGGCGACAGCCAACGAGCGTATCGAGGTTGTGAGGCTACTCCTGGATGCTGAGGGCTGCATGGAGAGGGACAGGGGCTGGACTGCCCTCACAATTGCAGCATACTTTGGTTGTTTGGAGTGTGTCAAATTGCTGTTGGAGAAGGAGAAGTACATAAGCAGCAGGTCTGCTCTTTGCGTAGCTGATATGAACGGTCATTCCAAAGTGGTGTCTCTTCTCAAGAGTGAAGGCGTTGGACTGGAGGAGCCCTGTCTACGGATGCCGCCCAGAAAGCCCGTGAGTGAACGCGCCTAACTGTTGGTTGCATTTGATGATAGATCGGATTCCCCTCAAGCTGTGCAGCAAACAGACACCCTAATGAAGTGGTGGCTGTTAGTGGGTCACACAGCCACCCGTTTCCGCAGAGGCCAGGGGGAACAGACCTTCTCACCCTCGGTCAGCGCTAGGACACCGGTGGGTGAAACGGTCGCACAGGTGGCCTTCTCGCTCCTGATGCAGAAGCCCTCCGCAAGTATTGGACCACTACAGATCTGTAGACATAAACTCCTGTGGAAACGGATCGTTTCCAAAACTGTAGATTACCAAAATAATAAAACCAGGATGCACGCTGCTTCGTCTGGATCCGCAACAATAGCTTTCAGTGTCCCACCGTTCACTCTCAGAGGGCTCTACAAGCAACTGAATGACGTGCTTAATGAAAGTCCCGCGGGAACAGTCTACTCTCTCAAGGATTATCTGGGCCTCGCCGTAAAGGAGGTCCTGCTCGACGGCCTGGACAAGGGGGATCTGGACACCATCAGACTAGAGCTGGCCACCCTTCTCGACCTCTCCCATCCGGGGGTCCTCAAGCACCATCAAGTGGTCGAGGATGATGACTTCATCTACGTCGTCACGGACCGCCACGACAAGACTCTCGAGTGCCTCCTCACTGAACACAAGCGAAGGAAGATCCCCGTCCCTATCGCTGTGATTCTCTCCGTCCTGAGGCAGGTCGCTGCCGCCCTCGCCTATCTCTACGGCCTCAGTGGGATAGGTACTAGGGGGCTCGTCCACCGCGACCTCAGGCCTGCCAATATATTTATCAGCGCAGATGGTGAGTACTTCGTCATCGCTGGTCTCGGCCTCTGCAGGAACGCCCTGAGAGGCGGGAGCATCACCGCGATAACAAGGCCGTACATGGCCCCCGAGGTGCTCCTCCACAACGAGACCAGCCCTGCCTCCGATGTGTGGAGCCTCGGGGTCATCGTCTACGAGCTTACTATTCTGAGGAGACCGGACTTCCTAGAAGGTAAAGACCCAAAAGACGTCTTCGTTGACGGGTGGAGGCCGAACCTGAGCGGTGTCACTGATGGCTTCATAAAGAGCATTCTGGAAAGGATATTCGTGCTGGAGCCAGAGAGGAGGCCGACGGCCAGGGAGCTGCACGAGACGCTCGCCACAGCAGAAATCCCAGTTAGTGAGCTGGGGCATCGGTGTGTGGCACTAGAAGACAAATGCAGCGCCTTGGAGGCTGCTTTGAACAGTGCTAATGCTAATATCGTGCTTCTGAAGGACGAGCTCAAGGTCGAGTCGGATAAGGTCACTGCTCTTGAGGCAGCCCTCGACGCCAGGTCTGCTGAGATTGCCTCTCTAAAGGGCGCTCTTGAGAACAGGCCAAGTGAGGCCGACGCCCTGGGACAGGAGCCCCGACTCAAGACCACCAGGATCGACGCGCTTGAAGATCAGTGCAAGGAGTATTTAGCCATGATTAAGGCACTGGAGGATAAGCTTGCACAATCTAGTAGTGGGATGAACACGAGTAGCCCCCAGATCAACCTCTCCGCGCTGCCTCAACTGATATACGCTGCACACACGAATGACATGGAGACTGTCCAGATGCTGGCCAACGAGAAAGATTGTATCGGTCAGCGCGACGAGCGGGGGATGACGGCCCTCATGCACGCGGCCCAGCAGGGGCACATTGGTCCTGTCAAGCTGCTTGTTGAGAAGGAGAAGGGTCTCAAAGATAAAAACGGCTGGACCGCGCTCATGCACGCCGCACACGGGAACCATCCTGAGGTAGCTAGGATTCTCATCCCTCATGAGCATGGGAGGAAGAGCAAGAACGGCCGTACTGCTCTGATGATTGCTGCACAGGAGGGCCATGCGGAGGCTGCTTCTGTTCTGGCTCCGTACGAGGAGGACCTGACCGACAGACAAGGCAACACGGCCCTGATCCTTGCGGCAGAGGCAGGACACGAAGCTGTGGTGGAGGCTCTCGACCCAACCGATGATAGGGGCGTCACAGCGCTCATGCGGGCCGCGAAAAGAAACGACACATTAGCAGTAAGCGCACTCATACCCGTCCAGAAGAAGCGATTGGCACCTACTGGGACAGCGCTAATACAAGCAGCAATATGCGGCCACGTAGCAGCAGTACGACTGCTGATGCCATATGAGAGTAGGGCACGGGATGGTTGTGGTGCGACCGCCCTCATGAAGGCTGCCTCTGAGAATCATGCAGAAGTAGTGCAGCTGTTGATGGAGCGCGAAGGCTGCATGCTGGATCCCCATGGCTTACCCGCTATCGTGCACGCAGCGTATGGCGGCCGCTTAGAGATAGTGAAGCTGCTATTTGAAAAGGAGGGGCATCTAATAGACAAGTCTAATGAATCCTTCTTTGATAAGCTTGAGGCCAAGGGCTACTCTGAGATAGCATCCTTCCTTAGGGACAGCCGTACACCGGGCGCCGATGACTGCAACGATCACCAAGCTGCTCCACGAGCTCACGAGTAAACCCGTCGTTCCCTTCACGAGAAGCAGAAGGCCCTGGAGAACAGGCCATACGGACCAGCGCCCCATGCTTCTGGCCGTGCCAAAGTGCCATGAAACAGCGTCTCCAAGTTTTCTATCAATTATGTCTTATGAAGAGCCGCGATCGCAATTGGGAGGCAAAGAATGGCACTTATTGAGGCGGCCAAGGAGAACAGGCTGGACTACGTCAGGGCCCACAAGGCCGCGGACGCAGGCCAGAGGGACGCAGACGGGAAGACGGCGCTCATGTGGGCCGCCGAGGCCGGGCACACCGCCGTCGCCCTGGAGCTGGTCGACGCAGAGGCGGGCCTGGTCTCGAACGACGGGTCCTTCGCGCTGATCGCGGCGGCAAAGAGGGGGAACCTCGAGCTGATCCAGGCCCTTTTCGAGAAGGAGGGGAGGCTGCGGGACGCCGGCAAGCTCTCCGCCCTCAACCACGCCTCCAAGGCGAAGCAGTTCGAGGCGGCCAAGGTCCTCCGGCTGAAGACCATCGAGACGATGGACGCGGCGATGCTGGAGCAGCTCCGGCAGAGGGTCGCGGCCACCTACACCGAGATGGCCAAGAAGTCGCAGCAGGCCGAGGTCAAGAGCCACAACATGGCCATCTTCCGCTCGTTCTTCGAGGCGTTCTACTCCCTCTCCTGCTCGGGGATCGACCAGGGGGCGGAGATCTCGGAGGAGCAGCTGAACAAGTCCCTCGAGAAGTGCCTGGGCGAGATCCGCAAGCTCCTCAACTCGAAGAAGTACACGAAGTGCGTGAAGTGCCGCGCCAACGCCCCCAACCTGGTCTGCATGCCGTGCAAGCACTACGTCCTCTGCAAGGACTGCGGGAAGGACGTCGCCAGCAAGGTCTGTCGTGCTTGCAACAAGCCGGTCGAGGAGTTCATGGAGGTCTTCAAGTAAACGCCAAGAGGTGCTCCACGTCTGCAGATGTCCACCTAGTCGGGGCTCACCAGTAGGATTGCTTTGGCAGCTGCGCCACGAACCACACAGGACAGAGACGCGGTGATTGGCGCAGCCCCAGAAGGAGCCAGCGGACGCGACCCGTGACAGTCTGACAGGACCAGATTTGTGAAGACGTCTGTCTCTACAAGCCCCTCCACCCAGCGGCCGTAGCCGAGACCCACCCTGGCCCTCTTTCCCATCAGTCCACCCAGGCAAGGTTTACTGTAGAACCGATGCTTCCCGCTGTTCAGTGTATTTGTTTGACTAAAGACACGCGGGTCCTTTTCAGATGCGGCTGCAGGACCATCCCGCGTGGAGCTGGGAGAGCGCAACGGCCTCCTCCGCCGCGTACTGCTCCGGGGCGTCGGCAGGCTGCTCTCGTAGAGCCAGCCGTGGTGGGCCAGCGCCAGCCGTCCTCGCTGCACGGGCTTATGGAGAGCTGGTAGATGAGCTTCGTCAGGTGCTCGCGGAAGGCGGGGAGGCCCTGCAGCTCGAACACCCCGTATATGCGCGAGTAGTCCCCGCCGCGAAGGGCAGTATGTGCTTGGCGATCTTCAGAAGCACGACGATGGACGAAAGGCTGTTGACCTTGGACAGCTGGTACCCCGGGAAGCTGCACGTGAGCGTGCCCGCCGTGCTTATGTTGGCGGGGTTGTTGGTGCTATTGTCTCCGCGCAGGAACTCCATCAGGTTGGCCAGGTTGTTCGGGATGTACGCCGTCGGCGGCCTGGAGCCCCGCCCGGGACGCTCTGCGCCGCGGCCCCTGGCTGGCCGCCGTGCTGGAGGACTGCAGGATGTGCGAGACGTAGCCGTAGAAGCAGCGCGACGCCGTCAGCAGGCAGAGCAGCCGCCTGCCGCTCACCAGGCTATGAAGGGGCCTCGCGGGGTCTAGCGCCGGGTCCGGCGGGGCGCCCTGCTTGGCGGGCCTGGCCTGCAGGAGGAGAAGGACGTGGAGGCAGCTCTTCAGCACAGACTCCCGGATGTGCCGCGTGGACGACGGGGTGTTGCTGGAGAACGCGCCCTTCTCGGCGTCCCTCGTCGTGCCCGCAGCCGCCTTGGCCGACAGGACCGTCTCGAGCATGTGGGGGACCCCGCACAGCGCCAGGCGGAGCAGCGACGAGAGGAACGCCGGCATGTCGACCTCTCGGATCAGGTGGTAGAGCTGGTGCCCCAGGACGCAGTCGGCCTCGTTGGAAATGCCGACGAGCATCGCCCGCTGGACGTCCAGGGGGAGCGCGTAGGCGAGCACGTTGACCAGCTCGTGGCACTTGATGCTGCGGAACCGCTCCTCGTGGTGGTTGAAGGACAGCGCCTTCTCTATGCACCGCTCGAAGTAGGGCAGATTGCCCTTCGCACCCGGCCTCCCCGAGAACGGGAAGGACGCGGTCAGCCCCCGCTTGACCCTGTTGAGGTACACGCGGTAGTCGCCGGTGGCCACCGCGTTGCCGAGGGTGCGCTCCAGCTCGGCGTCGTGCCCGCCGTGGAGGTCTGCCAGGGACTGCAGGCCGATCCGCACGTCCGGCCCGGGCGCCGCCTGTTGGGCTGGGGGCGTTGAAGGCCGTCATGACGCTTGCACACTCTGCCATCTGGTCTGCGACGCCCTTGTCGGCGTAGGGGAGACGTTGCCGGACGAGAAGGGGGCGGAAGCCACTCGACGGTCTCGATCGCGCAGGACCCGGCGCTGCCCTGCTCCTCCAGGGCCATCCTGCGGATGCTCCGGCACGTCCGGGCCTGCTTGTGGCCGCCCAGGGGCCCAGGAGGAGGAGGAGCGCCTGCCTGGATCAGCTTGGAGAGCAGGCGCGCAAGGGCTGAACCAGGGCCCTGACGAAGCCTTCGAAGGTGCGGAGGCAGGGCAAGCAGTCGACCGAGCCGTCCAGGCGGTCGCAGACGGTGACCCCCCGCAGGTTCAGGGAGGCCAGCACAAGGTGCAGGACCTGGATGCAGTGGGCCAGGGGAGGCGGGAGCTGCTTGCTTGCGTTCTGCGTCGACTCCGCCCTCAGGTCCGAGAGGGAGGCCGCGCACTCGCCGGGACGCCGAACCGCTTGAGGACCCGCCTGAAAAGGGAGCCGCCGTTGTGGAGGAAGAGGAGGAGCGTCCACCTCGCCTCGTCGGCGCCCATCTCGTCCTCGAAGAGCGAGAGGAACGACTCGCTGAGCTCGTAGATCGCCGGCTCCACGTCCGACCACACGACCGGGAGCGGGGCGGTCGTCCGGTTCCAGTCCAGGCTTCCGTCCCCCATGTTTGCGGTTTCATGGCCCGCGCGGCCCTCTGCCCCAATCCATAGGGCCATGGGCTTGAGCAGACGAGCGCTGCCCATTCATCCTCTACTATACGTTTCCACGGATGGCACCGTTCGCGGCAGGGGCACTGAAGCCTCAGGCGTTCCTCTCTGCCAACAACCATGAACTACGGTAAGGTCCTGACTAGGCTGGAAGGCGCTCTGGCGGTGGCACGGGCAACTGCTAGACCCGCCCGCATCGGCCTCTGGTCATGAAGGCGAGCTGGCCCTTCCTTGGTGTGTCCTCCATACTAGTGGGACTTGCCGCGCTTCCCCCTCACGTGCAGCCAAAGGCCATGGCCGACGTCCGCACTGGTCATATAGCCGACCTCCGCGACTCTGGTGGCAGCGTGCTTGCTCGCTTATTCCACGAGGCATGGGCATGGTAGTTACCGGCCTTGCTGCACAGCTCTTGACGGCGCCTTCCAGCCATTGCATCGGCCAGCTGTGCTACTTACAAGAAGCTCGCGCGCGTTCCCAACGTTGCAGCAACGCACGCTTGATCCCCGGCGGTGATTACTTTCATTAGTGGTGGTGCCCGCTCCGTCTCTAATCTGGTGTCGAACACACCAAGGATGATAGCGGCGCCACTCACGTTGCCGACGACTGCTTTATCCTGGCTTCTCAGATTGAAGGAGTGCTCTTGCTGGGCGTGGGCTCCCACGCTCCCCTTCATGGCCTCCTGGCCCTGTGCAATCCCTTCCTGGAAAAACGATATGCTGCTGCGCGCGATGTCCGTGCACGGCATGTCACCGAAGTAATAGCAGGGCTACGGGTGATAAAGGCCTATAATTATCAGGAGCTGTGCAGGAGTCGAATGCACCCACGTAGGCGTCAAGAGCTCATATACGTGGGAAGGATGACCCTTGCGCGATCATGCATCCACTTGGTGGGCTACATGACTTGGCCCGCCATGCTTCTCTGTGCCTTCTTGTCAGTGCTAAGCGGGCACCCTTACGACGGCCAGCGCCTATGCGGCTGCGTGTCTATTCAGCGTATTTGCTCGCGTCATTATCGATTTACCGTACTTGGTCTCCTCATTGAGCTCTGCAATTGTCAGCTGCCACAGAGCGAGGCAGGTTCTTACTCTGCCCGAGGGCGATTATTGTGGGAAGCTCCATGCAAAGAACGACTCCACAGCGGCTCAGTTTGTTATATGGACAGCTGGCAACCCGAGTTGTTCGTGGGGGAGACAGTGCCACAGACACATACCCTCTTCTCTCAATTCTAACAAGCAATCTTACAAGACCAGGAACAGAAGATTGCTGTCCATGAGGGCGGCTCTAAACTGCTCGGCGCATACAATGCACTCGAGAAGAGGCCTCCTGAAGATGTGCTGGTAGGTGCGGAATCGGACGGTCCGATCGAGACGCCGTCCCTGGCAGCCGCTGGTTCTCCTAGGGGCGACGAGCCCCATGCCCCCGATGGACTCCTACTTCCAAAGCCCCAGCCGGCAACGCCTGATGCCTCCAGGTGCTCCTCTCAAACTAGCCAGTTACCTTATTGCACTGAGACTAGTTTGTCAGCTGTTGCCTGAACAGGTCCTCCATGCGAGCCACCGCCGCCCCAGGCTGGCAGTCTCTCGCTCGTTCACTAGCTGAGACCCAGAATCCGAAAGTCGGATGTCGTCCAGTTCTGACGGGGAAGATTTATGCCCCCTCCCTCGAGGTGATAGCGAATGCAGATGAGCGTCCGAGGCTGGCAATGGCACCAATCACTCGCCCCGCTTGTCGAGACGGACCCACACGTGACCCATATGAATCCCTCGGCAAGAAATAGGAGTTGGGGTGTCTGGTTGGTAGAAGCGGACTGATCCTGCCCGCACCGGAGAGTGGCGGCCTGGGCCACCTGCCGAGCATCTGCCGCAGCAGCTGGCAGTGCCTGACACCCTCGAGTAGACGAGTGCCGATTGTAGAGAGACGACCTGACAGCGAACCGGTCCTGATTGCTCCTGGTGCTTTGGACGACGCCTCGACAGACCGAAGCATCACCCCAAGTGTGCTGTGCAGATGGACCAGCTCACACATCACTGAGCCAGACGCACTGCACAGGGTGAGCGTCGACGCGGTCTCGTGCTGGGTGACGGAGCACCTCTGCGATCCATGAGCAGAGGGATGGGCCTCTCCCCTGATACCAGCGCATGGGAGTACTCCATCGACATCCACGAACGCGTACTATGATTCCAAGATAGAGGCGTACGGGAATCGCACCCTTGATAATGGAACAGATGGTGCCCTCCACGAAGAGACGAAGAGGCACCCCGAGGAACGGGGTAGGCACCCGGGGCCGTGGCGTGTGATCTTTGTCGTAGAGCACCAACACTACAAAGCTACTCCGGAGTACATGGCCAGAGTCAATTGCTCTCGAGGCCAGACTGCTGTGACCGACGCAAGGCTCGAGACAGCAGGTGCCCACCGGTGCCAGGTGGTGGTTGCTCCAAGCTAGCCAGAGGATGGGAGAAACCTTAGAGGTAACGTGAGGAGCAGCGGCTTCCTGGGGAGACGAAGCATAAGAGTTCTTCTTCCATCGGAGTTGGCTGACATTTGAGTTTCAGATTCTGGACTTTGATGGGAGCGAGCGAGAGGTAGCCAGTCCAGTGCAGCGACTCGCGAGGGGGATTTACTTGGACAACTTTGCAGTCTACGTTGACTATTTGTACTCGTAACACATGTTGACATATGGGACCCAATGGAGGTACTTGTCTTCAAGACGGTGTACTCCGCGTTTTTCCTCCTTCTCTAAACACGTGCGCAACTCATCTGCTAGTTCGTTTCCAAAGTAAATAGCGGTATTTGACGGTGTTTCTTTCAGAAGCCCGTACTTATTCATTGCCATGATTAGATTGCGGTAGCTGATCATTGTTTGCTTACTAATCTCGAAAAGGCTGATTTCTGAAGTGGTGTTGCGAACCAGCACTTCGCAAATTCGGCGCTTCCAATAACTTAAGTAGGACATGAGGCCAAGGTCCGACAGGGGCATCTCAGGTCCTCCGAGTCTACATTCACGGCTACTGAGCATGTACGAAAAGTTTATCATCATATTTCCATATCCTTTCTTCTGAAAGCATGGAAGTGCAACAATGCAGCTGAGACTATTTTCTTGCTGTTTCTCTTTGGAGAAAAATCCTACAAAATGGTATGAGTCATCGTCCTGATCACCCGGTCCCGTCTGTTGCCAATCGGGTATCCGCTTTATTTCAGGCTCGCAGTGAGCTCTTTGTTCTTGTTCATCGGAAGCCTTCTGGGCTGCCGATAGTTGTTGGTTATTAGCCTTTTTGTTGTTGGTTTTTGCAAACATAACATAAAAGAGGAAGACATCTACGTCTGCCACCAATGTTTTATGCTGCAGGAAAAGCCGCGCAACTAGGCATATATTACGGCAATAGTTAGTATGCTCACTGCCGTTGATTTCAAAGAAGCAGACTTCGTCATCTCTATATATGAGGTCACCAGGTGGTGATCTACAGGTGCACCGGGCCACATGGCGCTTGTAGATCCGCTCAGTGGTCAACATGGTGAAGCAATACTCGCAGATGTAGACAGTTCTGGAGGCAAAAAACTCCTCGGGGAGTGGCGAGAAGTACCACGGACACATCACGTACTGAGAGATCACCACTTTATCTATATTCCTGGGCAGAAATTCCTTGTCTGCCTGGCTAAAAAACCATATTTCTTTTGCGTATAATTGCCTTTCTTCATCTGTAATGCTTCGTAAGGCCGATGACGGGTACCAATCCGCCAAGCGGGCGTTGTACCCTCCAAAATAAACATAATACTCGTAGCTCCCGCGAGCTGTGGGGTCTTCGCGGCTATCATAGATTCTAACAGGCCGCGGAGTGTTCTCCAATGGAGTCCCTATGTCTTCCCGACAGCATGCCATGAAGATTAGCCCCTTTTTATACGGCTCAGTAAGATCTTTTGCTGTCATGGGTACAATGAAACGATCTTTTTTAAAAGAGGTTGGTAATTATGCAGGCCAACCATGGCCAGCCGGATCAGTGGAAATGCCGGAGATCCTTCCTAGAGCTTATTGACCACTGTCTTAGAGACAAGGATCTACTTTCACGGATTGATGCGAAGAGCCTTACTGAAAGCCTTTTGCAACTTGCGCTTAAGTCAGAAACTCAAGGACAAACACCAAGTTACGTGCCGCAGTGCGTTATTCTTGAAGGCTTCACTGTTGTCGATCTGACTGGGATCAGCGGTGAATACCTTGTTGAACCTGACCGATACAATACTAAAGATACTACCGGAAGAGAAGGTCTTAAGGTCTTAATAGATACACTGTCGCAGATCACTGTTGATGCAGGCATGAAGCAGCTTCTCCAAGGAGTTATTCTTGTTCTTACAGCGTCTGGTATAGACGAGGCCCTCGTTCACCTAAATCACAAGTACAAACTGCAAGAGCTTACTCAGCGGTATAAATATTTAGAAAATGGCTCTACTGATACTGATGCCGATCCACCGTGCCCTGAGAAGAAGACCTGCATTGAACAGGCACTGTTAACGGAATCAGACATTCGCTTACAGCTAACCATGGCAAGGTTCCACTTTTGTCGTCAGCAGTTAAATTTTTACAGGACGTTATGCAGCACAAACTCTGGCGAAAGACAGTTGCAAGCCTTGTTTGAAGCCCTTATGAAGTTGCGTGATAGTAATCAACTATTTGCACTGTCGACATATTGCTATGAACATGGTATCCACCTTCGCTATTCAGAGCTTTCTCTGGACACACCTCTTCCACGGGAAAAAACCCCATTACTGAAAGCTGTCGAAGACGACTCCAAAGAGGATGTTATTAAGCACATCGGTTGTGCTCGTTGCGCATGCCGCGACATCATTTGCTTAACACTAAATTTGAAGACCTCTTATTTTGCCAAACATGTTACTGCACTTATGCTTGCTGCGTGGAAAGGAAATATCTTGATTGCAGGACACCTACTGACAGAGCTAGGCATGCAAACCGAAGATGGAAGGACTGCTCTCATGCTCGCTGCATGGAAGGGCAACTATGAAGTAATGAAGCTTCTGCTGCCAGAAGCCGGAATAGTAGATAGAAAAGGAAAGACTGCGCTAATGTATGCAGCTAGCAGAGGGCACTTACTGTGCGTTGAGCTGCTCCTTAAGACAGAAGCCGGAAGACAGCGCTGGTGGGACGGGTCCACAGCCCTGATCTATGCGGCGAAGAACAACTGGCCTAATGTAATAGATTCCCTAGTTCCCATGGAAGCCAAACTCCAAACAGGTGATGGGGTAACTGCTCTCATGATTGCTGCGCAGAATGACTACCTAGAAGTCATTGATAAGCTATCGAGATTCGAGGCGTGTATGCAAGACGATTATGGCAACACAGCCCTTATGGAAGCCGCGATCCGCGGCCATCTTAACGCTTGCAAGTTACTCCTCCCCTTTGAGAAGCAAATGCAGAATACCATAGATGAGACGTCTCTTATTTTGGCTGTCCAACATAATCATGTAGATTGCGTTAAGCTACTCATAAACGAAGAGACAGGTTTCCAGGACATAGACGGTCATTCTGCCCTTATGTGGGCTGCAAAGTATGGAAATAGCGAACTTATTACACTGTTGAAGCCTAAGGAAAGCACTCTAAAGGACGCATTTGGCCGCACAGCCCTGTACTATGCAGAGCACCCCTATTGGCGTGTTAGCAAGTACAACAAGGATATTTGCATAGCGTTACTAAGAAATTAAACAGGCGATAAATCTCTCTACAATCTCTACAGTATCTAGGATGGTTCCCAACGTTCCTAAATCCTTGCCTCTTTAAATAGAAAGAAAAAGTTACAGATAAATAGCGTTCACTCAGTAATATAAGCAATCCTCAGTCTATTGTCATATCTACTGAAATGGTACGCGTGGTCACAACAACATCTTCAAGTATGCTAAGCATAGGAACAATATTCTCATCACTTTGGACTGCACGCTCCGCGTGGCTAAGGATTATTGGCGTTGTGTTTGTTTGATAGCCAGTGAGTCTGAATGGCTCGGGAAGGCTCACTGTGTCTATGTAGGACCCCGTTTTAAGAGGATTGGATTGTTCCTTGTTTGCAGCGTCAACTGTAACCAAGTACTTGGGACGAAGAGCCCCTGCTATGAGAAAGAAGTAGTTAATAAACTTCGGTCTCACCATCACCCGTGAATTAGATGCTAAAAGCAGAATTAAAGCTGCTATGCACGAAAGCCTGGAGTTGCTAATGGCTTTTCCATGATGATGGGTCACACTGATATGCATGAGACCCCGTCCACAATGCACTAGTCCTAAGGAAAGCTTGATTGCTAATATTATCATATTCGTCAACTCTCTGCCATAGTCTGTGTGAGGCATGGATAAATACTTTGAGTCTGCCAGCTGTCTCAGACTCTGTGCTATCCTTGAGTTGCACGATCCGCAACCTATCAACCCGAGAGCTATAATTGCGTTAATACTGAGGCTCTCGTCACTTTGTGAGGCCATTCGAAACAGCATGTCTGTGAGCTCTGGAGCCGGTCTTGACAGATTCATAACGGCAAGGGCCAATGGACATGCACGTTTGGCATAGCTACTACCATATTGCATAATCCTGTTGATAAAGCGCGTGACCATCATTGAGCAAACGGGGTCATTACCTGCAACAAGCCCAAGGCCCGCGACTAATATGCCAACTGGATCCAAATTCTCGCCCGGCCAGAGAGTAGTGTTATCACGAGGTAGTTGCAGAGGCATACCACTATCTGCAGTGTAAGCCGCCATATTGTTTGCTCGTGTTTGATCGTCTGCGTTGTAACGACTCTGACTCCTTTCAGATCTTGAACGAGGCAGACGAGCAATAGTTCTGCCCTGTGATCTAGACGTGTTTGAGGAAGTGTCGTCTGGAGAATCCACAGGTCTAGAGCTAGAGCGGGACCCCGGCTTAGTTGCTGAACCAAGCTTGTTCAAGTTAATGGTCTCCTCCGCTGCAACTCTTCCGGAGATTGTCTCATAAATGCTCTGCATTATTTCTGAAATGATAGATATATTTCCTGTAAAGGCATATCCACAGACGGTGATTACGGACTGAACGTATGCTGCCAGATACAGGTGCTCCTCTGGACTGGGCATTGGGCCGTGCTCTTGCTTACTGTCTGGTGTATCTATTTGGAGTAGCTTGTCATACATGTTATCACAGAAGTCTTTCATTCTTCGCTGACCTTCCTCTGTGCGCCCTGCACGCATAAAGATGCATCCCAACCCAACTGGCTTCAGCGGGAAAAACCGTAAGGATCGCTGATTCCTAGTGTTTCCTGCCATAACCCGCAGTATAAAGTTTGCAGCATCCATATTTGCTGTACTTGCTAGTACAAGCCCAAGAGCCAGGCAGCCTGTGGATCGAGGATTCTTCTCAAGTATAGGCACATGCTTACATACGTTGGTCGAGGACAAAGAGAGGCGTTGATATAGTATCTCTATTGCCAGCTTATTGCTAGTTCCCGCGTATGCTACACCTATTCCAAGTGCAGCACTGGCCTGAGACATGTACAGGTACTCATGCTCGTCCTTTATATCGATACTAATAGCAGGTGACGGGAAATTGGTATGAGGAATAATGCTATACGCTTTCTCTATGTGTGGATTGTTTATGATACGCTTTAAGTCTTCCATGTACTGCTGCCTTGTTCGAGTGTCGCTCTCTCTAGAGTGGGAGGCTGAGACCCTTTGGGATACCATATATTGGACATTGGCAAAAACAGACTCCTCCTCACGGCCTTCTTCTGAAATAGTCTGAGGGTTGCTGTTTATACCTCTTGATGATTGGCTTGGGCGTGAGCCCGATTGAAGTTCCGAAAGCTGCTTTCTGATAATATTACAGCTGTAAGGAAAATATTCATGGAAGCTGAATGATTCAGCAGGATTGACATGAAATAGATTAAACACGCCACCCATCATGCGGAGAGCAGGATCCAGTCCCGTGGGGTCTTGTGTGTTGGCAGCAGAGAGCCCCAAAGCCAAGACAGCACCAGCACGTACCCAGTGATGAGGAGACGAGAAGTATCTACTTATAACGTTAAATGCCTGTCCGTGACCATTCCCGTGATACAAGTATATAAGCCCCACTGAGGCTGCTCCAACGGTCTGGATAATGGAAGTGATGGGGGATACTGAGTGTTCCAAGAGTGTGCTGCCTTCCGACGTTAAACCGTTGGAGCCAGTACCTTCCGCGTTTGCGTCTTCCCTGTCAGAGTGTAAAGGAAGGTCGAGCTCGGTGGGAGCGGGCACGACAATGTCTTCGTTAGTTGTTATGGGTTTTCCTTTAACATCACGTTGTTTGTAACGGTAAATTTTGTGAGAGGCTAATAGCTTGTCGGTCCCCATTGCCGCATTAGCAAACCCGTTCATTAGATAGTCTCCTAAGGGGCCATATAGCCTATCGAGATGCTTTGCCTTGAATGAGAGCTGGTCAGCCTTAAGGATCTCTGCAACACTACGTGGCACATTTAGTTCCAGTTCACTGACAAGTGAGAGGAGGTGTGTATGTGTGTATGCATTGCAAGCAACCAGCCAGAGCTCATCTGTTTGCTTTTCCAAGCTATCTGTATCCTCTGCAAAAGAAGAACTGGATGCCAAAGCTTTTCGAAAATCGTTGCGGGAAAAATGACAGCAGCAGCCGTTACAAGCAATAAGGTAGGCCATTTGAAGCAATCGGTTAATTAGGGTTGTTTTATATAGGATGCTTTTGGCATAGGAGAAGAAGCAGAGAGAGAGCAGGAGCACAAAAGCATCACAGACCATATCAAGAGATAGATAAACTTGCACCAGCGCCAGGATGATTTGGTTACGTTGCGCAGGATCTCCGTAAACAGCACATTGATAGAGGTATTCCGCCAGGCCATGTATGTTGCCCTTGTTAATAATCGTCGTAAGAGCCTTAACATTGGTACAAAGCCTGGCCTCAATAAGACAATCTATTGCTTCAGACTCCATGTTCTTCTGTGTAAGCCGCTCTACATCCGAGAGCAAGATTTCATAAGCTGTCTGACAGTTAATATGGAAATTGTTGATGCAGTTACATAAATCAGAGATCAATGCCTCGCCTTTCTCCTTCCTAAGATAAATGTAGTTACCATAAAATTGTGCAAAATAGTTGGCAGCACCGCATAAGAATTCCACTGACCAAAGTTCCAATGCAGTGGCGTGGGTTTCATAATAAATGCACCCAAAGAGCTGAAGGAAATCGGGAGAGTCCACTCGATAAATCAGCAGGAGCTTCAGAGCAATTGATCCCAGTTTCTTATTTCTGGATGCTTCATAGTAGTCAATCAGTGAATTGATGTATGGTTCTATGTATCGGAGGACAATTGGAACCCCAGTCGTTGGCGAATTGGAATCGTTGAACAGGTTGTACAGGTTGTCTACAGCAGCAGCAACCGCCTGCTCTCGCTTGGTTGAAACAGCTTTCTCTAGTCTATCACATGCCAGCTTCAGGGACTCCTCTGCGACCACATGCGGATCTATGGGGGCCGTAGTCTGATCCACCGCAGCCTCGCTGCCACCGTTGGAACTCATTTTTTTAAATTTGTTCACTCGCTTTTATTTTCTCTTCAACATGGTGCCTCGAATTACCTCCAGGACGTTGGAGTTGATTAATTTGGTGATGACGTAGACAACTACAGCCTCCGATAGACCCAAGCGTGCCGAGTCCCGTAGAACAGCGCTTTTGGAAAGTATGGCACCATGGGGTATCATTCTTAAGAGTGTTTGCTCCACCTGTGCAATTATGGTAGAGTTAGTTAACGAGGGGTCAGATATCCCTGCCTGAAGTGCGTCTGCGGTACTCTTCTGGAAGATGTCGATTGCGTATTCTACATCCTCCACTGTCACAACTGGGGAAAGACGCATTTTTGCAAACGACTCAGAGAGGCGTATAAGTGCCTCTAGCTGTCTCACAGTGATGGGAATAGCAGAGCTGTTCTTAAGAGCATCTGCTCTATACCTTATGTAGGCAGCCTTCAAGATTTCTAGAGAGCTCTGATCTAACTTGGGCGTACAGGTTGCTTGCGCATAGGCTATATACTTTTTAAGGAATGACTGGGTAAACATTGGGTTCTGCTCCTGGTGTGAAGCCACAGAGGCGGGTCTTTCTCCCGCTGCAATCCTAGCTATTTTGTTGACAATCATTGCGTCTCTTTCTGGGCTCTGTTTGTCCTTCAGCATGAACACAAGATCAAACCTGGTTAAGATGGTCACGGAGAAGTCTATCTGGTCAGCTGCTTTCTGAAAGTCATCAAAACGACCGAGGGTCGGATTAGCTGCAGCAAGTATGGATGTCCGTGCATTAAGCGTGGTGGAGATTCCTGCCTTGCTAATTGAAATGGATCCTTGTTCCATCGCTTCATGGAGTGCCACTCTATCTGTCTCGTTCATTTTGTCTAACTCGTCTATGCAAACAATCCCTTTATCTGCAAGGACAAGCGCACCCCCTTCTAGAAAAAACTCGCTTGTGGCCTTATCGCGCATAACGCCGGCGGTTAACCCTACTGCAGAGGTTGATTTGCCACTTGTATAGATGCCAATTGGAGCCAGGCGAGACGCCTCCAAAAGCAGCTCACTCTTCCCCAACCCTGGGTCCGATATTAGGAGAACGTTTATGTTGCCTCTAAGTCGTATTAGCTCTTGCGTATACTTATTAGTTCCCCCAAAAAGAAGACATGCAATAGCTCGTTTGGCATCCTCCATACCTTCAATTTGAGGAGCAATCAGTGACTCTATGACTGAAATCACATTTGGTTGGTTTTTAAATGCGTGAAACTTTGGTATATCTTCCGCAGAGTAGAAGTTCTGCACTGTCTGAATATGATCGAACTCATCTGCTGAGTCTACGACGTGTATGCCATGTCCTAGCAAGTACACTATCTTTGTTCCTGGCTTAGCAACCAAGGTACCCGTCACAATAAGCTTGCATCCGGCCAGAAGATCCGGCTTTACCACATGACCCTCTAAAACAGCTGGTAAGACAGTAGAGCCCCCATCCTCAGCTGTACCTGCTTGTGCACCTCCCTCGAGACCCCCAAGTCCCTCGATATCGTCACCTCCTGTCGGCCTATAGAATGGCATGTCTCCGGGTATATCTTGGAGTTTGATGCTTTGTTGATCGATATACACGCAACTATGCGGGTTAATAACGTATGGTGACTTTCCACATTTGGAAGAGTCACCTTGTGCTTTTTCACTCAGGCAGGTAGTGGGAAGAACGATTGCATCCAGTCCACTAACAAGAGCTTGGCGATACTTGTGGCCACAACCGCGGCACTTGGCAACAAGCAGCTGTGTTTTAGAGCGGAGCCGGGAGGTTCCAGAGACAATCGCTCGAACAGAAACTAAACGGTTGATATGCTTTGCCCGTAGTTCAGAGGGACGTAGGGACCCGTCCAGTGAAGTATACTGCAGTATTATATTTGGCTTGAGGTAAGGTGTAGAGCCGGAGGACTCTTCAGCTAGCATGGATTCAACAACCTGGGTAATCACTTGAAGCACGTGCGCGGGTTGTACAACGAGTCTATCATACAGTTGAGGAGAATGGCCTCGGATATCTCCGATATCGATGACAAGGGAGTCATGAGTTTCCAAGATATTCTTGATGGAGCGAATGTATGGCTGGACATCATCTGCTCTGGTGAACGTAGTGAAAAATGAGATTACGAGAGACTTTATGTCATTACCTGGCCTTTCCGACCCTCGTGTGGGTTCAGAGACTATACGCTGCTGTGTAGCCAAGGGATCCATAAGCCTAATTTACATTTACTAACTTACTAAACCTTTTGATGTTGAACTTTTGATGTGTTGACGTTTCAAGGCCTAATTACGGCAATGACGATAAGTATTATGCCCATAAACAGAGCTGCTGCACTTCTGCGGCGCAACTAATCAGTCAATTTAACTCTTCCTGGCTTGATCCTTGCTAGAAATGTCTCTCCGTTTCTGCTCACGAAGGTACTTGCTCCCTGTGAACCTTACTTGCTGCTCGGTATATCTTTTGCTGTTAAAGAATGAAAGATCGGGACACTTGGCGCAGACAGCCTCGAATAGTCGTCTATCTTTGGCAACTGGGCAGTCAGACAAGTCGAGGTATATGAGCCGGTCATGGAGAAACGGCAATACATCCTGCAAGTTCTCTATGGGGTTTTTCAGACAGATTATCTGCCTCAGACTGTCGCACCTCTCTAGACACGAGAGGCTAGTAATTCCTGTCATAGATATATTTATTGACTGAAGCTGCGGGCAGTTGTCGAAGAGAGACTGGGAGAAGCTGTCCGAAAACACGCTGCAGAAGCCCCCAGAGTCAGTAGGCGCGGCCTGCTTCTCGCACTGAATTGAAAGGTTCAGTTCCATAAGGTGCGGAAGTTGCCTTGGAATTGTTATGTTTCGAAGGGCATTTTCGCTCAGATTCAAGGACATTAGCATGACCCCTCCTATCTCTGGAAAGCTTGTTAGCTGGTTATCAGACAGGTCCACGTCTTCAATTTTGTCGTTCCAGTTGTCCAAAATCTCTGTAATCTTATTATGGCTTGCCTGGAGCTTTGTAGCAGCCGGGAAAAACGAAAGCCGAGGCAAAGATGTCAAGCCTCCAGAATCTATGTGAATGCTGGTGATGAGAAGAGGCTTCTGCGTTTCGCTAGCATTCTTGTTAATCGCTGTGCGTGAGTACCTTGCAATGGCGAGCTTTACGCCCGGATGATTCATATACAATTTTTTTAATTCGGATTCAATCTTTATTTTAAAAACTGATAGAGGGTTTCTTACTGTAACTTCAGACAGCTTTGCGGCCCAAAAGTTAGTAAGCGAAGCATGAAGTAGGCTCAGGAGCAGGAACCCTATGAGAGTTGCATTGTAATATGCTATCATTGTCTATAGTCCCTACAAGGATCCTACAAGGATAGATGATTATTATGGGTAAATTTCTGCACATTGCTAGTTTAGTCAAAATCTTTGAATTGAGCTTTATTTTTTTGAATCCAATTGACGAAACTCGAGTGAATCCCCTGTGGCCTCCTTGCCATTTGCGATGAGACAATGGTGCCTTACGCTATTGAGATGGCTAAGATCATTCTGTGCATGTGATAACAGAGACTTGAGTACCTTCAAAAAACTGGATGCTGTCCATAAATGATGTCCGTTGGGGAAAGTATCTCCAGATTTCTGTCACAAGAAGCGCGATATATATGGATCTGCTGTACACGCGCCAAGAAACTGCTTTGCTGTACCACTTTGTCGACGCGGTGTCTCCGTTTCTTACCTTTGATCCCTTGCCACGTTACCTAGTTGTGAAACCACCTGATAGTACTCATAATGAGGAGCACATCGGAAAGGCTGTGGCAAGTATTCAATATACTCTGGAGAAAATCAGTGATTTCAACGACATGTCTATGCCGACAATCCTCGTCATGCTCTTTTCTGAGATAAATCCAAAGGATCTCAATGCTCGCAGTACTAGCGGAGACGAGTACTATGGGCTTTTTGAAAAGACAGCGATCTGTTTCAAGACAATATACCTCTTGATACCCCCACGGATGGTTCTAGGGCAAGCCCACCAACTAGACATTGAAGACTTAATTGTCTACGATGGGGTGCAGCTTATTAGATCCTATAAGGAGCATCAGGCTATATCTGCCCTGAAAGCAGTTACTTATGCCTATAAGTCGATACGTCTGAGGCTAACAGCTATGCAGAAAAGAGCTATCAAGAGGAATGAAGCACTTGTAGCGCAGTGTATGCAGGCGGCACGAGAGGAAGCTTACAATGATCTAGACACATGCGAAGATAGCTGTATGAGGTATGCTAATGCTGACCTATGTATTCCCCGAATACTGGAAACGTCAGACGATGTCCGGACCTGCATTGAGGAAGAGCATCTCTCTGTATCCCCTATACAGCGACGCTACCTCTATTCCATGGATCCTGCCTACCAATATTTAAAGGAGGTAGAGGATCGAGAAAGAAGTAAGCAGTCCACAAAGTCGGTATGCTTTGCTCTCCACGTTGGAGCCGAGACTGGGCCCATAACCTCTGCTCCACCCGAGACCTTGGTATGCCAATTCCGAAAACGGTTATTTCGAGGCCAGAACGCTGAAGCTGAATTAGCGCCTCATTTTGACAACCTAACCACAAGCCCCTCCTTTGCACAGACCTACTTCAATCTGCAGAGTATCTGTTCAGACGTCCAAGCACTTTCAAACACTTCTATGCAAGCAGATCATGATCTAGACCTAGGTACCAAAGGACTTGTTCAACTGACGCATACAGTAAGCGATATATTGACCCCCTTTGTAGAGAATTTATCACAAGCGGGACCATTCCAACGTTCTTTCAGCCAGCCTTTAAAGCAACTGAAACGTCAATCCACCAGTTGTAGTCTTAATTCTAGTCATGAACAACTTAGTAACAGCCATGTGACATCGGTAGCTGGACTTGCCAGTGCCGTTCATGCCTTTGAGATTCCTTTCGATCCCCAGTCCTCAGTCCAGAACCGTGCAGCCTCGGTCAGACTTTCAAGCAGACCGGCCCAGCCAGCTATATCAGGGCCTTCATCATCTATACCTGTCAACCCATGTCCTCTTCCAGCTAGCATTCCACGGCCTAGGCGAGAGCACCATTCTCTATTGGCTACGTTGGCTATCGAAAGATCATCTACCTCTAGTAATAGATCCACACCTCTATCTACTACCTATGAAGATGACTCAGAGCTACAATATGCTATAGTATCTGCAGAGGATATGAATAAATATAACGCAACACTGTTGGGCTTGCACCTCCGTGTGAACAGTTGGGAGGATTTAGATATCTGCCAACGTATTGAGTTGGTCAAGGCAATCATACGTTTTCTTTATCTTCCCGATTTTTGCCATGTTTGCTGCAGAGACAAGAGTAGTTTCGGAAGGCAAATCTCTAACGTCTCTCCGTCGTCTGTTGATAATATTGCGATGCAGCTTAGACAGTATGAAGCCCCCGAAGAAGGCTCCGAGTCCCTGCAGAATATCTTGGCAGAATATCGAAAGACACTCTCTGCCAAGGGCCTTTTGCATGACGAAGTCCAGCCTCATTACTACCAGCACTCTATTGGAACAGAAGCCATTTTTGCGTCTCGAACTCGGTCTGCAGTTGCTTATTCACTTCCAAAATCTTCTGGAGAGAGAATAAAGCACAGACCTCCCTCTATATTGCATTCATCAGCTATCCTTTCAAACCGATTTAGTTCCGAGCCTGTGAGTAGGTCCATGTCAGCAGACGTTAAGCAACCTCAATTCAGACCCATGACAAAAGAGAGAAATCGCTCACTAAGTACTAAACCTTCTCAACCCTCAAGTTGCACCCCAGATCCAACAATTATTAAAGATTGGCCCACACCCTCTGCGAAAACGGAGCCTCCATCATACAGAGATGGGGTGGAGCGAAAGGATAGAATGATAGATAAACTAGGTGCGCAGATGTCATCTTTCATCACTTACTGCAAGTTTTCGCGTGAGCATTCCCGGTATCTGCCAGCTGTCAGGGAGATCGTGTCAAGTTATATGCACACTATTTCAACAACAACATCCTTCGAGATAGAGTCAACCGCAGTCTATTGCCCCAATTGTAGTATCTTTCTAGGCTGCTGCAAACGTTGTGCAACTATTTTTGCTAGGTCACACCAAGCTGAGTGTAATAACTTTGTTGCATTCAAGATATTTTCGCGCATGAATGATAGACAATTGGAAGATTGTTGCAGATTTGAAGAGAGTCAGTCAGTTCAAAAAGTGGTCAAGATAGAGTCCAGTGAGGCAAACAGGTTGCGTAAGATACTTGCAGATTTCGATATCATAGCCTCAAGGGATATGGACACATTACAAAATTATATAGACGAGAAGCCGAAGGTTATGGAGGGCGAATCAGACATCATTAAGGAGTACCGTGAGCAGCAGTTGGGAACATTATCGTACACAGATAACCAAATACATTTGCTTCAGCAGCAAGGGGACCTCATGCTTAATAAAGTTCATGGCATAATCAAGCAGAAAAATGAGAAGTATAGATCTATAAAGCACGCTGCAGACCTTCCTCACATACCGGAAGATATGACCGAGGAATTGACCAAAGCCCTAACAAATAACGATACTAATGCACTGCGCAAAGTGCTACGGTCCTTACTGGAGCAAAGACGAGTATGTTCAGATAGCCTGATTTCTGATATAAAGGACATCAATCTACAGGACAAAGGGCAGGAGCATAACCTCACAACCTTTTTTACCAGTTTGATCGACCTTCTTCGGGCACAATACCAGAACAATCTTGATGAACTACATGTACAGCAGGATCATGCAATCCACGATCGTTTCTTGGCAGTCACTGCCGACCTTCGGCTGTGCTCTCTTTTGGAAGTACTGAAGCAAGACATCTTAGGGTGTACCGCCAGACTCTCCCAAAAGCGCTTTAATCCTATGTTAACAGATGTTACTGTATTTAGTTCTGGAAGGCAGTCCAAGCCGTCCTCTATATCAACTACAGATACCAGCTATACTGATATGTACAGCGCCATGAGAGACTTGGCAGCTGGCCTGCTTGCGAAGGAGAAGATGGATACCCGGAAGCGCAAACCTGTGGAATTACAGCGCAACCCCAGTTATGAATTGGATACCATCGCTAATGTCTGCACAGATTTTATAGAGTCAGTCTCTACATATGGACATCAGAACCAGGAGAGTGTTACTGGGAGCTTTGAGGAAACCAATCCGATAGATAATAAAAGCTGCTCTAGCTTCACATCTCTTCTTCGCGGAAAGGCCGACTATGAGAGTGGAGCTTCTGATGGTAAAATCACCCGCATGTTGCCATCGCCTCGCACTAATACACGTAAGAATACACCGAGACATTTGATGGAGGAATCACAAGGATCATTATTAGAATCATCTATCAACAAATCCCTATGTGAAGTCATTACAGAGTCATTAGCAACTGCCTTGACCATTGATCCATATCGTCAATATCTTATCAAGCAGCTTCCAAAGCACCTCCATCAAGATCTGATTGATGCAAGATCATACTTAGGGTTTCGCCGGCCAAATTCTACCGTAATTTCTTTTCCACCAGAGGTGTATATGGCTCTAGAAAAGCAAAAGGGCATGGTTGTTATACTCGGCTCTGGAACACAGAATGTGATTAGTGAAGGCATATCATCTCCGAGACTCATTGGATCTGCTCTTTCTCATACGCATACTACCGAGGTTGAAAGTGAGGAGGAGGTTACATTAGGCTATGCAGAATTGACATACAATTCCATCTACATGATCCAACCGGATCTTCTTCTTGCCATTGATGAATTGCAACATATTTTAGACCAGTCCGAGTTCTTCTACAATGATATAGCAGATATCATAGCACAACATAGTGCTCAGCTAAGAGTTCAACACAAGATAGCGCAACTAAAATCTGCCATCAAGAAGGACCTCTACGCCTTAGCAAGGGCGTCCCGTCAGAGTCGCCATGGGAGTGAGGCTATAAAGATAACCAACCAGGAAGTAGAATATGAATATATTAAGCGATATGGGCACGATATGCGAAAGTTCGTATTCAGCTTTTCTAAGTCCCATTCTGAGCTGCTATATGTGGACCATATAGAGGCAATAAAAGCTATCATGGATTCCCTCTTGCCCTTGTATCAATATACACAACTATACCTTTCAAGGATACAATCCTCTGTGCAACGACTTAAGAAGGTTGTCAAAGATAAAAAGACTCTTTTAAAGAAGACATCTTTGAACCTAGGAAAGGTATCTTCTACACATCGAGCTTTATCAGAGCTTACTATTGCTGTTGAAATGAAGCTTCGTCAAAAGCAACTGCTTTTTGAAAAGGCTCTTTCTGCTAGTCCGTCTCCCACCAGGGCACTTAGGCGTCCCATGCAGTTACGGGACACAGAAATGAGCACTCCTCGCTTTTCAGTTCAAGATATCTATTCTGCTTCTGTTTCTTCTATAGCATCCTGTGCCACCTCTGGACGCAGTCAAAGCTCAACAACACTTAAAAATACCGATAGCTCGCTACAACAGCATGCTGAAGGATCTATGAACGTGATCTATTCTCAAGGATTAGCTCCAAAAGGACTAAAAGGATCAGTCTTTACCAGATTTCCAACTGATGAGCGCAAGGTAGATGCTGCGTCTAACATGAAATACTATAACTCGGGTTTGCCAACACTGGTAACTCCAGGTATCCTCCAGCAATCAACTCTACCCAAGGAATCTCCGGATATTTCTCATAGGTCGATTTCTCTAAACAATAGCCAAGTTAGTCATACGGGGCTGCTTATGGAAGCATCTAAAGATAAGGATACAAGAAGCGATGGTGATGACTCCCACTCGACCACAGTTCGAATGATTGCACGGAGGATGCGGCGAGGTGGACGTAAGGTTGTTCTAGTACCTAAAAAATCTCGTAAGATGCATGGTTCTGAAGAGTGCTCCGATTACGAATTCAATCCAGACGACATGCTGGGCATCTCTAGCATTACTGTGCCGAGTGATAAGTTACAACAGGAGGCTGGTACAGTAGGAGAGTTGGTTGATATGTCGGACTGTTTCTGCAAAAGCAGAAAGAGACGAGCATTACCTCCACTAAGCCAACGACCATCATCAAAGGAAAGATCCTCGAAAGAGTTGTTCTCAACTAATGAAGTTATGGAGCTCTATCGATTGGAGGATTATCGATCAAATGCTATGAGCGAGCCGGAAGTAAGCAAGCCAAAGAAGGCAAGACTAAAAGCAGTACGCAATATAGCTAACGCTGGAGGGCATAGGCTGCATAAGGATCGCCAAGTACAGCAGATGCTGAGCTCCCTGGAGAACCTTTGGAAGAAGGAGAACATACCATCCTCACAAAAGCACGACCTCTTCAGTTCTAGTAGCGATACAGAGCTGGATACCTTGACAGTTGTTGTTAATATTGAGAAGGAACTTGATTATATGCAGCAAATCAATCCTCCTATTTCAAAGTCCTATGAATCTTCAATAGCGCAACCATATGCTATTGAAGATTTTAGTGAAACCACAATGCAAATTCAGCGAGATCTCCACGTGCTTAGCCCTGATCCCTCAGTTGATCTGCCGCGGAAGCCACGAACTAATATTCCACCTAGGAGCCAGAGCCCTTATAAGGCATACAGGTACAGGCAAGATAAGCTGTCTATGCCCAATATGCCATCGCCAGTTAATGTTGAGACCAGTTACATCGCTGATACCAACCCATATTTCTTTGAGAACGTATGTAATGATACAAAGGAGGCCGAAAATCCGTCTGTATTAGCATCCATTGGATCTCTCTTGTTTTCCCAACGTGAGATATCCAGAAAGTGTGATAGCAAGACATCCCCAAGCGAGCTTACTTCTGATCCCCCACTACTACTGAATCCTTTACGTGAGCAACTAAATAATTTGGTTAAGGTAGAGCTTCCTCGGGCCGACCAAATGGTGGACACTAGTACTAAGCCATGTACTGCTGATAGTAAAGTATCACAACAACCTTTTCGCGGCTCACCTAAGCGTAACTTGCCACCGGACCATGGAGTAGGGGAAGCAGAAATAGATTTCAAAGCACTTAATTTGAGTGGCATACACAAACGGCTCAACCCAGACAATAAGAAAACATTGCAGCCAGTCTTTCCTGCGCAGTTGTGTACAGCTTCAATAGCGTCCAGCCCCATCCCAGAGTATGCACAAGATGCCGCTTTCCAATCTTCAATACAACGACTTAATAATGCACAAGTCCACAACACATCTCAATTGAGAAGGCTGTTATATCATCAAAAGGACTCACGTGAAGGTACAAAGTACCAATACAATGAATCTACATTAGAGAAGAACAATGTTTTAGAGCGATACAGGCAGTTTCGTCAAATGTATGGTTGTAATGAATCCAAACAGCATACACTATCTATGCAAGTAAGGTCTAGTCCACTGACGCAAACAGAGCATGCGAACAACTCACCATTGCGGGAGTCACTGAAATTACTAGAAAAGCTTCCTAGGCATTCTCGAATATTGGCGTCTTCTAGTCATGCTGTAGATGAGAGGCCTGGGAACGTGCTGACCAGTTCTAGCAGTTCTGAAAGCCTTAGGATGGCAACTGAATCTACAGCCGAAAGCTCCGCCACGCTCATAGGTGTGAATTTGTGCATGAAGGAACATTCGGCTGTTGCCACAACAGGAGTGCAAAGCGTAGTCGAAGCACAGCACTTTGATAAAGGATTACAGAAGATAGATGCTTCCCAGCGTTCTAGTCTCCAGATATTAGATCTCAGCTCTGACTCCTCAACTATTACAGATACCCCTGCATATCAGTTTTTACCGGATTATAGTTTGTTGCAATCTGAGGATCTAAATGAGTCCGATTCTGAATCCCAATCCAGTCTTTCTGTCAAAGGAAATATTCTCCATAGATTGTCATCAGAAAGGAAAATTAGCCCATTAAGGAATGTGATGCATGCACCTAATAGCCTTAGCGGTCCACAAAGTACTGCAGGTGTGACAACTATAGGATTGCTACCCCCACCTCCACCAAGAGTACCCCCACCATCAACGAGCAGCCGGAGAGTGCACTTGATCAATTTACCAGGCCCTCCTGCTGGTGTCTTGCCTGTACATCGATCAAGTTCCGACCCAATACTGACAAATGAGACTGTGCCAAAGCACGCCGAAGTCCCACCGTCCTCTGCCCCAAGTGAGATTCTTGTGAACACTGACGATGGTGACCGTCTTACAACTGAACCTGTGGAGTCACTTCCCATTACTTCTAGCTTATATGTCGCTAATTCAGTAGTACCTCAGGAAGAGATAGATAGGAGTGATAGATATATAGAAAGCTATAACAGGCTTCGTCTTCTAGGTAGAACATCTCTAGAAAAACCAGACAAGCAGGTAGAGCATCCGGCGCCCCACCTAGTCTTACAAGCACATACACAGCGCAATCTGTTATTAGCTGAAGCAAGGAAAATGGAACCACTGGCCTCTATTACAATCTATGACATCTTTAGCTCCGTATATACTTTTGATTTATCAGACATTCAACCCAATTCTACACTATCACAATCCGATCAAATATATGGTCTAGCACAGAAAGAGTTAGAGGGAGCCAATATGATGTTGGATCTGTTTGTAGAACTGTTAAACGACATATATATGACAGAGAAGCCGATAGAAGCCTTCCAACAGTTGATTAGAGCACGTGCGGATCTGTCAAAATATAAAATCCGAGGAATGCGAATGATAACAAGGGTTATGAAGATACAAGCACTGGAAGTTCCTCAGTATTCAAACGGGGATTTTGCAACCTTCATTAGAAAATTAAATCTTTTCAGAGGAAATGGGTATCCCTTTATTTTCAACAATTATGCCATCATGTGGTGCAATTTCATCACAAAGTATGTAGCCATTTGCAAGCATCTGGATTTTCTAATAGCCAATTGCTTGTATAAAGACATCAACATAATTGATACCCGGCCATCAGAACCTCATATTAATTTTTCAACTGTTTATGAAAATCCTGATTTACCTTTTTCAATCCCACGCTTCAACTTCAGATGTCTTTCGCCTGCTGAACGAAGGCTTTACCTGGGACTTTACTCTACAAATCTACTTTCCAAGGGATCTGGATGAATTGAAATTAAAAAGCCAGACAGAAGGCTTCAACACCCTTCCTCCCATTGCCAATGGAGATTACCAACAAGATATCAGTACTAGTCAGGGTCCGCCCACTGGTATCCTCAGAGCAAAAGCCTGCCTGGATTGTTTCCGACAATACGATATCACCTTTAGAAACTTCCAAACACCAGGGCGCGTCGCTTCAGCGCTTTAGCTTTGATGGTGTCTACGATCCCAGTGTGACAACGCGTGAGCTCTATGCACAGACAATGGCCAATTTTGCGGCTCACATTGTAGAAGGGTATAACTGTACGTGCTTTGCATACGGTCAGAGCTGCTCAGGAAAGACATTCACTATCTTCGGCGACTGTTTGGAGGCTAATTCTTCGTCAACTTCATCTCTAGAACACACCTGCCCCGGGATTTTGCCACTGTGTGTGAAAGATCTCTTCAACAACTTACAATCCGTTACCAATCGATTTTTTGTTGTTTACTTTACGTACTGGGAGTTATATAATGAAGAACTCAAGGATCTCCTTGCGGGTGAGAAGCATAGGTTGGAGATCAGGTATACAAAGCATTCTATGCAAGTTTCATGCGTGGAAAAGCGAGTTGGTTCCCTGGAGGACGTGTTGTCCTACCTACGGTTCGGGAACCGGCTTCGTGAAGTTGCTGCCACAGATCTGAACACAGTTTCATCAAGATCGCATGCTATTGCACGGCTTACCATAGAGTCGGTTGATACAGCTCTCCTTGATGAGCTAGTCAAGGCAAACAAGCTTCCTCCACCTGACAGCATTGAAAAGCTAAGCGACTACGACATCTCCTATAGAACTGCAACACTTACCATAGTAGATCTTGCTGGATCGGAGCGCCAGGTAAAAACAAATGCAATTGGAGAGCGCTTCAAAGAAGCAAATAATATTAATAAGAGCTTACTGACTCTGGGGCGTGTTTTTTCTGCTATCACATCGAATGCCGCTCACGTTCCCTACCGTGATTCCAATCTAACTAAAATCTTACAAACTAGCCTCCAGGGAAACTGCTACACAACAATGATAGCATGCATAAGCTTGGCAAGCGAACACATAGAGGAAACACTAAGCACACTCAGGTACGCCAGCAACGCATCCTCCATAGAGATGAGGGTCCACTCCAATGAAGTCTTAGCAGAAAACAATGCAATGATTCGTCTAGAAACAGAACGGCAGCAGCTTGCAATCAGAGTCAGAGAGCTAGAAGAGCGATGCAGAAGTCTTGAGGCAAATGCAGGGTCGTTAGAATATTTAACTGCAGAGAGTGGGGCACATAGGTTATCTGGCACAGAGCTAACTGAGCCAGAGCTAAAGAAACTAGCATTCTCATCATCTGGCAGCGAGCACTGCCTACAAAGTATTGCCTTGTCGCCCCTATCTCTCAGTGCAACCTTTACAGAAAGAACACCAGCAGTTCCAGTCAGCACACGCGTAGCAAACACCAGTCCTATGCCTGCTCATTCATTATCTAATTTATCTCAAAGCATCTTTAGGTGTCCTCAAGACGTAGCTTTGTGGCCAGAGGCTAGGTCTTCGATGTCTTCAAACGCAATGGCAGATAAGGGCGCGACACCAATAACAGCAAGAGTAGCAACCATTAATGACATGGAGGTTGTATTTGAAGACATAGACAAGTTAGACACCTATAATTTCGAGACGACTGATTCGTATACTTGCTTGGATTTAGATTTAGAGGAAGTTGCCTCTTGCTTTTATCCGGAGAAAGCGTGCTATGTCCAGACTGATGGCTCAGTGCTATATCGGCCAATCAACACTTTAAGCATCCTTTCACTCGCCTCCGTAGATGATATCTTAAAGCAGATAGAAAGTGAGTTGGAGAAGATGCAGGAGCCTGCAGTGTTCCTCGCAGAAAAGAAGCAGGATATTGATGAGGCTTTAGAGGCTAATGCAGCCTCTTCTCTCTATGGTGCTTTACACGATATTAAGCAGGGAATAATCAGCTTTCAGGACCTGGCTACAGATGCTCCCAGAAATCGACTCCTTCAACTCGTGAGTGATCTGGATCAAGCGTACAGACACTCTTACGAGGCGTCTGTCATGAAGACACTGAATACAATGGGACTATTAGCCGAGGACGTATCACTGGTGAGATCCCAAGCAGATAAATATCGCACAGAGATAGAAGGCTTCCGTGACACTCTTGATAAGCACTATGTACCTATCGAAGAGTGTCACACACTCTCCAGGCGGGTAGAAAGTTTAACACAGCAGCTAGCTTTAGAGACAGCGCGAGTAGAGAGCACAACGACTCTGCTGAATCAGTGCCAAGCCACAAGCGAAGGCATGGTTATCCGTCTTGAAGAGCTAACAAAAGAGTTGGCTAGCGCTAAAAAGGAAAAGGAAGAGGCTAGTTCTAAATTTATGCGTCTGAAAACCATCCTGAATCAAGCTAAAGCAGGTATTCTTGAATTAAGAAATGCCTATATATCTCAAAAGACAGCATTGGTCACTCTAAAGAAGGAACACGTGGCTTTATTAGCCAAAATGAGAAAGCTTCAGAAATATAAAGAAATGGTTGTTCAACAGCATCAAATGATGGAAGCGCTCAAAGCAAATTCAGCAGCGACTGCGCAAAGTAAGATTAATGCAGGAAAGGCAGGGGTCAAGGGGCAGCTAACAGATGCCGCAAGAGAGCTCATAGCACCATCCCAGAAGGACATTGATAACTTTGTTGACGGAATTTTGCAGGGAGGAGATACCGGCAGTGGTGTTGAAGGACCTCTAAAACCTGACTTCCACGAGGAAAATCAACTACTGAGCGACCTGTTAGATGAGTGCTCGTAGTAAGGAGCATACTGTGCTTTACTAATCATTGGGGCCACTGTTTACAGGTCTCAAAATCTCAAAAACTTTGGTGAAGCCCAGGCGCGCATTCGTTAATGCCATGCTTATGGGTTAAGCAAATACTACACCCTTGTCATGCATTCGCTAGCTCTGGGGAGTAGACGCTAGAGTAGTGCGCCTTAGCAGTGGCTACTTCGATTATGTATTGTGAAGGCTTTGGGTCATACTGAGACCCATCTGTTCCTACCTCTAAGAAAACTGTACGTCCTTTCGACGCTCGGGAGTCCACACCGTATTCGGTAAGTAGAGACGACGTGGTGCCCATTTTTCTGTACAAAACTGGGTCAGGGCACAGCTTATAGGTGTGCTGGTAATGTGCGAGTTCTCTAAAGAGGCACAGACATCACATGCCCTCAGACAGCTTGAACTGCGCCACATCGGCAATAATTCTACCAGTAAAGTCTTTAGTGTTATTCTTCTCAAAGGTCGTCTTCAGGGATCCGTCCCAGACACAGGGAGTAATCAGGGTGAGGGTTCTGACATACGATAACAGAATTTCTTTGGTCTCTGCACTGGGCTTACGCTTGCGAAGGGTCGCATTGCCCGTACAGATGTAAGTTGTACGCACCAGGTTAGGTAGGACCCTGCTGGCTTCAATAGTGTAGTAGGGGTTGTGGATGACACTGGTAGAGGTGCCAAGAATATTAGCCCTACCATCTATAAATAACACCCTATCCTCAAGCAATCTGTGGATTGTTTGCAGATATTTGTTCGCAGCACAGTGAATAGGAACACGCCTGTCGCCCATGTCTACTACGTGGTAAATGATGGAGACCGCAGGGGGCTGAAATCCAAAGCCATCTAAACCCAGGGTGTAGGGAGCAGCAAGCATGTCTGTATCGCCGTTCGTAATAGCCATGCATATGTTGTCATGTAGATATTTAAAGGACCTGTAGCTCTTGGCGTCTGGCAAGTGCTGGGGAAGCGGGGGCTGGGTGACGCAAGTGAGCTTGAGAGCATCTCGTGTGCTTACGAAATCAGGATCATTGACGACAGGATTGTCTGTTAATACAATAGTTTCCAACTGCTTAATGTATGTGAGGCATTTCAGTGCTTCCAAAGAGGTAATATTGTTACTTGTGAGCACCAGCTTTGTCAAGGTTGTTGCATTCTTCAATCCAGTCGGGCAAGTTAGGCGTTTCAAATCGGTCAGGTTATTGTTGGACAGTATTAGTACATTTATTTCATTCTCCCTTAAGTAGTCGGTAAGCACGTTCACCAAACGCATGTTGTCAAAGGATAGCTCAGGTTCTTGGGCATCTGTGAATGAGTCTCGTGGTTCTTCGCCATTAGAGCACTTCTGCTGTATATTCATCCATTGCTTGTAGGATTCCACAATGGACGATAGATTCAGGCACTTTTTGTTGCTTGCAGTGTCAGACCAGGTCTTTGCTTCAAAGAATCGCTCTAGTTGTTCACGGACTTCTGGTAGAAACTCTAACTTAGTAATTCGCTGAACGGAAAAGTCGATTTGGCAACAGAGGGCTCTTGACAGCTCTTCCTTGGCGCTTGGTGTGTTAACTTTCTGCACGAATAGGTCCGTGCAGGGAATGATAGCCTTTCCAGCAGTATACCTAGGGTTGCCCCATTGACCGAAAAGATGAAGATTCCTCAAATAGGCGGCTACCCCTTCTTTGAAAGCGTTCTCATCGGCCTCAGAGTCTCGTTGGACTCTCGTAATGATGAACTTTTGATTCTTATCCAACCCTGCGCGTCCATTGGGCGGGCAAAATCGCTTATCGCTTTCCAACATCTCCTTTTTATTGTACTGAGACAAAAATTCCTAAAAAATCTGCTACAAATGAGTGACGACGAGGACAATTTCTTGAGCTCCATTAACTATCCACTTGTCGTGGAATGCGATATGAACGAGGAGGAACGGGCCGAAGCAACGGAAACCATTGTAACTGCCGTTGAGAAGTTCCCCAGTGACCCAGAGCAGGCCGCGCGGTTCATAAAGGAGAGCCTCGACCGGAAGTTTGGCCAGTACTTTCATGTATGCGTCGGTAACTCCTTTGGATACTCGATAGACACTGTTGTTGGGCACAAGCTGGCTATGGCCTATGGAATGACCGGGGTTGTTGTCTTTAAGGCGTCTTAGCAAGCTTTCGCAAACCTTGGCAACTGCTGAGAACCATGCTTTCCTTACATTGTCGTTTATGTAAATTGCTTCGCTATAAGCCACATTGTCGAGTCAACGCATGCTAAATTAGGACCAGTAAAATTTCAAGTAGAAGAAATCTGATGAGCGATCGGCTCCAGTTTACCATCGTGCACGTGGCTGAACGGAGAAAATTTAAGATTACTGTCAGAGTAGAGGACGTCCCCAATGTTCGAGTTCGGATGCTGAAGAAGAGCATTTTTCAGGCTACAGGAATACCTGTTGACTGCCAAGCTCTGTACCTGAATAAGCAGCTCCTTTCGGACCGCATGACTGGCAGCGAGCTCGAGCTATCGCCAGAAACTACTTTTGTCCTTCACACATCGACCCCAGCCCAAGAAGAACAGTTGGACATAAGAGATCAGGACAACCCGACGGATGGGGCTGCATATGGAGATGAAAAAAGCAAGAGCAGAGGTAGGAGTAGAAGCAGAAGCAGGAGCAGAAGTAGGGGTAAAGGACAGACCTCTCACTCAAACAGAAGAGATACATTTGGAGCCCCGCTATTCGAAGGTCATAATGGAACTATTGATGGCTACCATCCAAAGTCTATGAATCCACCCATCAATGAACTCAATACTACTGCTGAAAACCTTTCTTCTCCAAACGTCATTAATGCTCACATGGCGAGTAGAGATGCAACACTGCAGTCTGCAGCTACCCGGCACTTCACAATCCCCACCAAAGACTGCACAAGATCTAGTCCAAGAATCCAACGAGGTAGTACAGACAAGAGATCTACCACTCAGAGTATTGGTCTGTGCAACAGCTCCACCTCATCTCTACGCGATGACTCAGTGAAGAGTATTGTTGTGAAGGCAGCAGGGCGTAGCTCTAGCCAGCAGAAGACATGCAAGACATCATCAACCCGCTCAGTTATCAAATCGTCTTACTTCGAGCCACCCGTGAGCTACCCCAAAATGCAGAGTGCAAAATCCACCAAGAAGAGAAGTCAGCCACAAAAGCCGCAGACTCCTCAAAAGTCTCCCCACCAGTCTGGTGCTGTTACGGTTTCTCCCAGAAAGCGCCTTTCTAATAGCAATTACGAACCCTGTCCCCCCAAGGGAGAATCTTACTCTCCCACTGATTCTCCGCCCCTGATTCCGGCTACTAATCATTATACAAAGACAAAGGAACTTACCACGAGTCGTATTTCTTTGACTGACTTGCACGGGAGTGATCGGATGTATGCGTCCACTCAGCCAGAATTTCCGGCAAAAACAACAAAGATAACTGTGCCCCAGCCATCTGTAGTCGACCTGCAACTGCATCAATCAATTCTGAGTGCATCTAAAGGGGGTCTCCTTGAAAAGCCTGAGTTGACACCACATGCACGATTAGCTGACAGTGAGATGGAAGAGACCACTGCAGAGAGCAAAGTGGCAAATGACAGTGACTATCCCTCATTTACCGAGGACGATATTGAGCTATTACGACAAATGAATGATGATTCGCGCGCTGATATACAACTAGTGGAAAATATATCAGTACAAAATATGACAAGAGACCATGCCTCACAGAAGCAACCTCATCTAACTGAGGAGCTTGCACTAGTTTCGGAATTACAGGAGCAGGTTACCTTAATCAAGCAGGAGATGGACACTATTAAGAGAACTATTGCCTCTACTCCCACTAGCAATGCAGTAGTTGATGAGTCTGTATTGTCGGCACATACGCTACAGGGATCTAAGAAGCTCTGTAACCAATTTCAAGAAGCACCCATGTCTGATTGGAGCCTGTTCAAACACAAGTACGATGAGGAGTTAGCTGCACTGAAGTTAGAGGTAGAACAGTTGAGAAATGCACGCGACTTGGCCAGAAGCTCAAGCAACACTGCCACACACCAGCCACCGCCAACGTCAGAGTCTCACCTTGACACAACCAAAGCCACCAGAGATACATTCGGTACTCTCACTACAGACGAGAGCATCGAGTTGGATGTCAATGATGTAGCACGACGATCATCCAATACGACACCAACAACTATCAGACCTAGGCAGAGTGACGGGCCCCCACGTCCACCGTCTGCTAAGGTTCTTGGGATCACCAAGTCCCAACAGAATTCATCACTCCTTGCTATCCAGACCATTAAACAGCAAATAGAAGCCGAGCGAGCAGAGCTAACAGAGATTCTTCAGAACCTGGAGGTATACTCTCTCATGGACACGTTTTTCGACATTGAAATCGAGATAGCAAACATAGAGCATAGTAATATGACACAAGCCTTAGAAGAATCAAGAACCAGTCTTGCCGATATTCAGAACAAGCTGTCTTACGCCCTCTCCAAGACGCCAACCTTCACACCAGATGTGCGGAAAAGCGCAGAAATAAGTTTGGACTACGGTATGTTTCAACGGGAATACACCAGATTGCAGGGATTGATGGTTGTAGAAAACAAACAACGAAAAACCTTACACAACACTCTCGAAGAGATGAAAGGAAGCATAAGAGTAATTGTGCGCATGCGTCCGATGTTGCAGCATGAAAAGGAAGAGCTAAAGACATCGAAATTCAGATCCTTTAATTATCGCAACGCCTTCATTTTTAAGGATGAGCATACGCTGCAGCTCAAGCTTCCGTATGGCGTGGCTTCTCAAGAGAATTATAGTTTTGACTTCTATAAGATTCTAGACGAAACAAAGACCCAGGAGGATGTATTTCATGACATGTCCCACCTTCTAAAGTCGGTTATTGACGGCTATAATGTCTGTGTATTGGCATATGGCTGCACGGGGAGCGGAAAGACATTTACGCTCATAGGAGACGACTCTGAAACGGCTGTTGCTGAGAGTGTTGTGATGTCCATGCAAAAGGATCCTGAGGAGAAAAATCCATATGAAAGGCTTGGACTTTTGCCTCGCTCGATTGTAGAACTATTCAATCTTATTGAGGCTGACACATCCCAATCCCAACGATATGAACTCAGATGTGCGATGATTGAGCACTACCTTGATAATATCCTTGACCTGCTGCATACAGAGGATGACACCCGGACACAGCTTCCGAGCTTCAACTCTGATAAACTGGTCGTTCGACAAACCGCTAAGGGGGAAACATACATACAAAATCTCTCTTACAAGACTGTGGCAAGCGCAGAGGAGCTAGTCGGCTATCTCGGGTACGGCCTTGAAAGGAGGCATATTGCGGCAACAAAGCTCAACTCTCTGTCTTCTCGTTCACATACTGTGTTCTTAATCGAGATTACCTCATACCGCGAAACAGCAAAAGGAACCAGAACTGCACGCTCGGTACTGACATTTGCTGACCTGGCTGGCAGTGAGAATGTAACAAAATCCCACAGTAATGGGCTACGTCTTAAGGAGGCCCAGCACATTAACACGTCTCTTTGTGCACTCGGGGATGTCATTGCAGCCCTTTCGAGGAAGAAAGTTGCAAGCTATGTACCGTACAGAAATAACAAGCTAACGATGATCCTTCAGCAGTCGCTCGGCAATAATAGCAAGACGCTTCTGTTTGCAAATATATCTCCGCTTCCAAATTTACTCTATGAGACTCTCTCAACACTTTCATTTGCTGCCCGAGTGAAGAATGTCAAAAATGTGGCTGTGAAGAATCTCACAAGCATCGAAAGCGACCAATAAGAAGTAAGTGATGGTTCGTTATTGGATGAGGAAAATACAATGTTACAACCACTGCTAAGTACTGTTCTATTTCAGTCAGAAGGTTATGCTGGCTGCGATGTGTCTGCCTTACTGTAGCTCCCACAACCAATCAATCACTTGAACGCAGCAAGATTTGTGTAGTTATGTAGAAGAAGGCTTTTGTATATTGGGGTAACCTTCCCAACGCTATCCACACCACGAAATGAATCGCTTAGGCGAGGTAGCCTCATGATGTCTGTCAGGAGAGGCCTCAGCGCTGGATCTGGGTGAAGCAGTCCTCTGATCAGGTTGCGAAGATGTGTAGAGTACCCATCAAAATAGAGGGTATTTGGAAGTTGGCGCGGACACCAGTGAGAGTCCACAGACCGTTCGAGATACTTGCGACAGGTTAAGAGTTCATACAAGACAAGCCCTACACTGTACAAGTCAGTTGCTTCTGAAAATATACCAAATTTCTGCAGTTCTGGAGAGTCATATGGACCGTATTCTTGCGAGAGGACTCTATACGGATTAGCATTACACAGTACAAGATAGCCTGCACTGTCGACTATCAGGTTGTCCGGGGTAATCTCTCTGTGCAAGATTGGTATTATCTGACAGGCATATTCATAGAGCTCCATGCTCTTTTCACGAACCAAGTGATTAGAGACGCGTGCCAGCTCTTCCAGCTGAAAGTTTTTATAATGAATATCATCGCTGCAGAAGTTCTCCGGACGGTTTTTATAGAGTCTATACATAACGGCAAAATCCTCCTCACGAGCGCTCTCAGTAAACGCATCAGTATTGGCGCTCTTCACGAGTCGATGAAGAGATTGAACGAAGTGCATGTAGTAAAGAACGCTCACTAGCTGACCTGCTATGCGCCACATGTCACTCTCGGAAATGCGAACATTGTGTTTTGTGTTATAGGTTATTATCTGCCTCAGAGAGAGCCCATTAACAGAAGCATAGACAGCAATGATACGTTTCTCAGGTCTCTGGAAGAACACATCAAGAATCGGCTGCAAGCACCGATTATTCATGTAAGAGATATAGCGTAGCTCGTCTGTTAAAGCAAAGACGAGATCTTCGTTCTCTTCCTGATAGTAGATCTCCTTAGAAATTACCTGCTCCATGGATGTAGTCAGGACGGTGAGGTATAGAGACACATCACTCCCTTTGTGCAGCAGGGCCTTACGGGTGTAGATGTCATCAAAAGAACGAAGAATGAGTGGGTGTTCCGCATAAGGCTTCACTAGGTCTGTCTGTGTGGCTAGAAACTGCTGTGTCATCGTAGAATGCCGACCAAAAGGACGCGGATTTTTAAAAGAAATCCTAACGTCCCTTTACACGATGCCTCTAACTCCTATGAAACTTATCAGGGACGTTGATACTCCTTTGGGGGCACAACGTATTTACTGGTCTGTGCTTTCTACGAACATGTTCGTAGACCAGTCTCACGAGCATGAAACCCGTGGAGCAATTCTTTCATTAATACTAAGGGATAGCTTCATCCTTGAATTGGCCAACCCAACTAGCCATCTTGTTTCCACATTGATACGGCCAGATGTTATCACAAACCTTTCTCTCGCCGCCTTTTCCGGTCAGTATAACGAGGAAGGTATAGTATTCACCACATCTCAGGAAAAGCAAATTACTGATAAGCTACCTGCAATCTTCAGTGCTATGCTGAGAAGCAAACCCATTCGAGATGCATATCTCTCCAGTGCAGAGTTTCAGAGGTACTTTGCTAATGGTGTGGAAAAGGCGACTAAGAGCCTTATGCTAGGATACCAAACATATGAAGACCTTCACTCTCAATTTGAAATAATTAAAAGCATACTTACCACTCTTGCAGAGGTCAGCCCGAAGGATGGACTTAGCATTGTTTCGCATGATCAATACTCGCCACTTCTCAACCTTCTCTCCTCAGATAAGTTTTGTGCCGTTGTTCCGCTCCTACAAGAAGATGCCTCCGTCCCTCTAACCTTCATGTATTCCTTGTTTCGCTATTTAAGTAAGCTGTTACAGATGCCCATTCCCCACAGTGATCACGTGACAAACATATGTACGTCACTTACGTTATTGTTTAGCAAGTATCCAGAAGACCTCAACTGCTTCTACGACCAAGTGTTTGATATAGCTACGCACATGGCTCGGCACATAGCACAGTACAGCCAATATGATACATTCGTCATGGATATCATTAACTTAATAGCAACTTACTTTTCCTTGTCCCTTTCTGCTGAGACTTTACGCTACAATGAAGAAGACCTGAGAAAAACTGCAACTGTCTATGAAACATCTATCTCTATCGTTGATCTTATTCCCCTGGCCATACCAGGAATGTCTGATGTAATAAAACTGGTCATAGCAGAGCTACATAGTACGTACCAGTGCTGCTCAGGTACCATAGTTCAGCAGCTTTCCTTTCGACAGGTTTATTATATCCTGGTTCTTGTTGCCAGGTTCTTCTGTTGCTTTGGAGAGTTAAAGGAGGCCATCCTTCTCGGAGACCTAGTGCATAGCTATGTACCAGAATACGACTCCATACACGTAAAGGCGATGGAGATGTATATTGCTTCAGAGAGCAGCCGCGCTGAGATGAACTCCACAGCATATCTTGGTTGTGGAGGTACATCAGAATGGCTGTCACCAGAAAATGCTGCCAAGGTCCTGCGATACTCTCCTATAATGGGTGCAGCAGCTAGCCTCTGTTGTAAGGAACTATTAGAATTCATGTCAGACGTCTCCTCCTCTGCACGCTTCATCAACTGTAACATGATTCTTTGCCCCCTAACGCGTATACGCAATTCTATGTTGGAACTAGGGGCCTATGACAACTCCCTCTATTACATGTGCTTCTATGAGACAGGATTGATCGATCGTATGCAGTATTATCTTGCAACTTCAAAGCCGAAGACCGTTGGCCAAAGACCCGCCGAAATTGCTTATTTAACATGCACAGTGCACAAAGCAATGGACTATTCTATAGGAACCACCGATAGAGCAGTCTTTAAGAGTAGGCGAGAGGGGTTTAATTTAATGGAGACATTTTCTTCAAGCGATCCCATTCCATGTGAAAGCATTTGGGAGTTGATAAACGACAAGCCTATTACTCCAACTCAGCTCTACAGCATTCTTACTCGGGGAGAGCTTTCTGCACTAATCAGTAGCTACCTGGAGATGTATGATGCATATTCCATCTTTAGTCGTCGATTTCCAGACAACAGCATGATGTTTGAGCTTTCTCTAAGTAGCACGATAGAAGCATCCGATTTGTACACGGCATCTTCCATTTTAGCCCCTTCAATAAATATTACTCCATACGAGAAGACAGGGACACCTATATCTAAAAGTGCTAAGAAGTTACGTTCGGGATCTAACCAGTCCGCCACTCAGTCGTATCGGAACGAGCTTCCAGATCCTTCAGAAGAGTTTCTACAATGCGCTAGACGCAGTCAAACTAGTGTAGCTGATAACTTGCGTAGATCCAAGGCCCCGCAACGAAGAGTAACGCCTCCGGGCACCACCGCTTCAAGATCTCCAGATGGTTCTATCTATTCGCAATTAGAGCCTGGGACCACCCTGGATCCCCCAAGAGTTCCTTTAACGATGGCTAGCAGAGTGTCGAGAGCTAGTGTTAGTCGAGCCAGCAGTAGCTACCAGCGAGCTAGTGTCGTCTCTACATACTCCCAATTATCAATTGGCATCAGTGCCACCTTTCCAGTACATACAGACTCCGAGCGAGGTGTTTCCAGAAGCTCAAGCCGAGCTGTTTGGGTTGCAACCAGTTGGAACGAGAGTAGCAACATGCTCCCCATGGAGGCTGGTACAGAAATAGGAAGGAGAGCAAGTAACATCATTCGGGGGTGCTAACGCTAATACTAACAGTACCAGAGTGGGCTCTATAGTATTCTCGCAGACCATCTAGCGATAGTCGCCTAGCACCAAGCATGTACTCGGTAACTATTTGTACCTCTGGTTCTGAAAGCATACTAGAGCACACTTCAGCGAAGCTATTGTCTCTGTGAGTGTGCATATTCTGTATAAGATTTCGCACTGCTGCAGCACAGGTTGGAATAACACCAGCAGCACGGTCTGCAAGATATGAAATGACAGAGTGAATATATTCAACGTCATCCAGGGATGTGGGATCGGCGATAGTATCAAAATATGCGTCTGTGTACATAGCAAGTACAGGAAGAAGCCCAGGATATCGAGCGGACCCGCACATAAACTCTTTAAGACTTACCTTTATCAGATGAAAATCAGAAATGCTATTCTCGAAACACGTGCACACGCTTTTAGGACACCACGTGTGCCTATGTGTACCAGCATCGTCTGCTGAGCTTAGAGTTGCAAACGCTCGTCTATTTTCCAGTGCCAATCTGATTTGAGAAGAAAATATCTCTACAGCCATTTGTCTGCATTGCTCTGAAAAGATACCTGAGGAGCCGAGTTGAAGATCAGCACCAGATACACTTTCGAAGTGTAGGTCGAGGAAGACGTCTCTTACCCAGAACAACTCATTATTAACAGCGTCACGCTTTTCTGCAGAAGACATATCCTGTAAGATGAAAGTCTGAGGAATGTAGAATAGCAGACCCATGTCTCTAATGGCACTTGAAAGCAGGAACACAAAGACCGAGTATGCAAGGTTCTCTGCTATGGAGAACTGCATCTCCATGCAACGAACTTCAGTGCGCCAGCCCGTACTTCCTTTGAGAGAGTCTATTGGGGGAACTTTCCAACGACAAGTCGGCCAAAAAAGCGAATGTATTTGATCCCAACAGTCTGAGTCAAAACTTTCATCGTGGAAGACAAGAGAATCTCGTAAAACTACTAATGGAAAATGTGAAATAACAGATTGAACGTAGGCATGTATTTTGGAATCATTACCACTAGACTGAATGACACTAGATCTACTACTGAGCCCTGATGAAACAGGTGATACGTCGTTTAAAAGAGGGATATTTGCTGGATGATTTGCAATATACACTCCTGCCACACTATAGCGTCTTGGTAGTCCTATAGAGTGCTCATGTAGTGGCCGATCGTCCATGGCATCAGACAAATAGGATGTCCGCGTATCCTTATCTAGAACAACCCCAGCCAATACGCTAGTAGATGCGCTAAGAGCCAAGAGAACCGGACACAAGGGTTGAAGTGCATCGTAAAGGAGGCGCGAGTCTTCCATGGTTGCACTCTGGATCGTGACATGCATCCCACACAAGCCCATACCAAACAGAGGCCCTGGGAGATAGTACGTGTCTCCACAACTAGAAGACACGGTAGCCCACGAGATACTGCCCTTCCGCAAAAGCATATTGGAGACTAGCGTACGATACCTACCAGTATCAGTGACGTACTCGAGCATTTTGGTCTTCAATAGCTCAAGCTGGTCGGGAGTCTGTGAGCTAAAGGCGTCCCTGTCCATTAAAAAGTCTTTCCCAAAGACTGGATAGCATGTGCCTAAAAGAATCGTGAGTTCTTCTAGCTCCGCTGTAGCGAGCAAGTCAGTGACATGTCTAGTATATTCATCACATCTAAGACGAAGACCTCTTAGCTCTTCATCAAATGGAGCAACAGGTATGAACTCAAGGATAAACCGTGCAAATTCAGGCATGAGCGTCAATCTATCTGAAAGTCTTGCAAGTTGATCGTGACAGTGATTAGTGCTAAGCGCATATGTGTTTTTATGGTGCTTTTGTAAAATAATAGATTCCATTTCATTCCCCCAAAAACGAGGATCCCCAGTCCTGGTCATATTGGAGAGATACCGACGCGAAAAGTGCTCAGCAGCTAGTTTATATATTTTGGTACATGTCTCCGATGTGAATTCCTTCCACGATAAGAACTCTTCCTCACTTTTAGAGTGCTTCATGGCTTCCTTGAGTACTTAAATTAGACAAACTAATTAAAAACCACATTTTTACATGTCAGAATAGTTTGGAATGTGTGGCACGGCCCATGTTGTCTCAGCGGACTCGTCCTGCCAGTTTTGATAGAGGCATTCCTAGTTCTCCCCTCCTGATGCTATCGGTTATCCGTTGTGAGTTTACCTCTTCTTGAGACCTTCAGTTAGATACCATTCAGTGTTTAGGGAATCAGTTGTCGGACAATCACTGAGCACAGGATGCCTTGATGTGACATATTTATTATCTAAGTCTACGTCTCTCTCCTGCAGAGAAAGCCCACAAGGCCCCCCACAACGACAATCACAGCGACGGAGATCCCCGCGATGGCGCCAGTGCTGAGGCTGCTCTTGTTGGTGCTTCCCCCGGTGTTGTCGCCAGTGCCATCGCCCATCTCGAGGCACATGAACGCATCGGTGGATGACGCTGTGCACTGTCTGCACCCAGCGAGCCCCTCAGAGCACTTCATGCACGGGCCATCATTATCGCTTGTCTTGTAATACCCAGTGGCACAGGTCTTACACTTATTAGGGTCATCTGCAGTCGAGCACGTAGCACAAGTAGAGTGGCACTCCCCACAGGCCCCACTTTGTACCTGCAGTCCGTTGGCACACGTCTGACATGTTCCTCCCTGTGCACTACTACAGACCTGCTTACCAGGCTGTCTATCTGTCTGATAGCAGCCGCCGTCCTTGAGGAAGTAACCCTCATTGCATTGTGTACAGGCCCCACTTGTGATTGTTGCACAGAAAGCTGCTCGTGGATTGGCCGCACAGTTGCCGTTCAAGGGGGCCTGGGTGGAGATCCGCCGCCGCTTCGAGAAGCGCATCGAGATCGTCCTCCCAGACGCCGCTGCCAGAGCAAATATCATAAAGAATTGCATCGGCACTACGCCCAATGTGCTAGCAGATGAGGATATCACTGAGCTCGGACAGCAAACAGAGAACTACTCTGGCTCTGACCTCAGCATATTGTGCAAGGAAGCTCTCATGGACCCCGTGCGCGTGTTGCAGAAGGTGTCCTACTTCCGCCTCAATAAGATCACAGGCATGTACGAGGTTTCAGCATCAGACATGCCCGGCGCTGAGAAGAAAGACTTTATGGATATTCCCAACGATAAGCTGACGGTTCCCTATGTCACTGTGAGTAGCCTGTTGCGTGCCAAGGCAGCCGTGAAGTCGAGCGTCTCCCAAGCTGACAAGTCGCGCATAGCGAAGTTCACAGCGGAGTTCGGCTCCACCTGAGCTGTTATAGCTCTGCCGTCATAGCCTTTACAGCCGCCTTTCCTCTAAGGTCGAAGTGAGATATCCAGTTGTCTGTGTCTGTGCGCCTATCAGTCTTCGTTTTTCTTTCTGATTGGGCCTATTAAGACTGGAGCAGTCTACCGTGAAGTGACGCGTGGTCTCGATTGTATGGTCGTGCGAAAGCATTTCCAGTCGCAAGCACAGGCTTCCAACAACCTCCGAATCGAGGACGATTGGGTAGGTGTCGGATATTTGTGTAAACTGACGATCCTTATGTGTCATATTCCTGCTGAATGTAAATGGGCGGGCCGCAACCTCGCCGACCACTCGGGAGTCAGCACCTGGGACCGGCGCCGTGCAGAGCTGCAGTTTCACCAGGAGATAGTGCAAGGACTCAAGAAAGAGGGGCGGCGGGGGACAGAGCACGATGCACTCGTTGGGGATCTGGACGGAAGGTCCGTGGTTTGTCTGGATTCTGGTAAGAATGCGATCGGCGGCGTCGTTAGTCTCACAGCGTGCGGCAAGCTCCGACCTGACTACGATGTTGTGAACCGATAGAAGAAGAGAGGCACAGGAGTTCACGCGCAGAGACACCCACCTTGGCAGCCCTGGCTGCACCGGGACGGTGGGGCAGATGTTTCCATGCCCATCCAGGTATAGTACATGCAAGGATGTCTCGGCCGAGGACGCCCGAGTCTGTGTCTCTTCGTCCACGGATACGCGGCTGTCTGCGAGACGCTCGGTGTGGTCCATAAGTCGTGTGCGCTGCCTTGCAAGCTTGTCATACCGTATCATGTATCCCTTGAGACGCTTCGCCCTCTGCTTGGCCTCCATGTTGTTTTCCAATCCACACATGCTTTTATTATGACAGAGCCTCAATCCAACAATTTAGGTGTCACTGACCGCAAAAGACTCGTTTCTGCGGGGTGTCGATCGCCCTGCTACCTGTCTACGCAAGCGCTCTGTGGATTTACTAGCATATGCTAATTCACATCGACGTAAGAAAATCGACGAGGTCTTCCGAATCTACCGAACACCTTACCATATTGGCAAAGATACTGTCAGGCTTGTGAAACAGCACGCGTGGAGGACCCTGCTCGACTATTTGACCACCGGCCATAACAATAACCCTATCCTGGTTGCAAACAGTGCGGAGTCTATGGGCTATCGTAATAATGATCTTTTGCTCCTTATATGCCCCCAGGGCATCCTGAATAGCCGCCTCTGCGGCACTATCTACGTGTGCTGTTACCTCGTCCAATAGGATGACTTCTGTGTCTCTGAGCAGCGCGTGGGCTACGCACAGAAGCTGTCGCTGTCCGAGCGAAAGGTTGCTGCCGTTATCAAAAAGGTGGTAGTCAAGTTGCTTTGACTGAGCTGCGAAGTATTCACGCAAGTGCGTCTTCTCCAAGACACGCCACAGCTCCTCATCTGAGAACCGTCTATCCCCGGAGAGATAGGCTCGCAGTGTCCCGGAGAAAATAAAAGGATCCTGTGGTATCAGCGTCACCTTAGACCGTGCCTGATGTAAGCCCATCTTCAGCAGGTTCAGGCCATTCAAGAGAATCTCAGAGCCCGCCTCTGGCTCGACAAGTCTGAGAATCGCATTGACAAGGGATGACTTGCCAGACCCTGTCTTTCCTATGATTGCAACGCGCTCTCCCTTGGCCGCTGTGAATGAGATCCCATGAAGCACAACTGGCAAATGCTGTTGATAGCGTAGCGAAAGATCTTGCACAATAAGCCCGAGAGTAGAGTCTGCCGGCAAGCTACTTGGGCTATGCGGAGCGCTTGTACTCTCTGGTTCAAGAGTAGCGTACTCTGCTACCCTCTCCACGCTGGCCATAGAAAGATCCATTGCAACAATCCCGAAGCACATATCTATTAACATCATGACAACATCAAAGCCATTCATGAGTACGGTACCTGAAAATATCTCTCCGTTAGCAAAAGAAGACGTTATGATAGTGGACACAGTAACTACTGCGGACACACAGATAGATAGAAGGGTAGTTGTAAAGTGTAGCCATCTGTAGAGGGAAACATCCATCCAAAATGCCGCCTCCATAGCTAGGACGGCTCTGGCGTAGTAGCTTGCCGCCTGGGCTTCATACCTATACGCTCTAAGAGATGCCAGGTTGTAGTATGTGTCTAGAATAAAGTTACACACATGGCTATTCAAGAGGGAGGTGGTGCGTCGCAAGAGGGGCGACACAGCACGAAATCCCATGAACATCCAAAGGAACAGTCCCAGCAAGGGAACTAGCACAAACGTAGATGGCCAGCTCATCAGCAAAGTGGCCAGTAATGAACCCAGCACAAAGATGGAGTTCTCACATGTCGCTGCTAGGCCATTCTTCACCGTCAAATCACATGTACCTGTGTCTGCTATCAGGCGGTTAAGGATCCGTCCAATGGGGTGTGCGTCATAGAACGACATCGATGTATTGATAAGCCCCTCTTCCATGCTGTAGTACAGCTTCTCTGCCGCCTTCCGTGTGAACAGCATATAGAAGAGCTGCCCAACGAAGAGGATCACCATAAATGCAAAGGAGAACGACAAGAACAGACCTATGCAACCACCTGTGCTCAGCCCTAGCCGCTGTTCGGTCCAGAAGTTGATGAGCAGCGACGCCAGTTGCAACATAAGTATACAGAAGACCCACATGACAACATAAATGACGAATCTCCAGGTCCCGCCTGCCTTGAACCATAGCTTGTAATATTTAGAATTAACAGATCCCAGCTCCGTGCATTTCTCCTCCTTAAGCACTGCTGCCATTCGATGCACTTGATAGTCAGAGTCGTGTTTCTCTACAGCCTGTATAGAGGTCAGTGAGAGGACTTCTGCGACGGGCAGAGGAGAACAGTCTATATCTACGCTCTCTGGTGTCACTTCTTTGATCGTGCCAGCATCTATAAATAGCACCTTTAAGCACGAACGAAAGTAATGCATCTGATTGGTCGCCAACACAACGGTCTTCCCCCTTGCAAGTAGATACCCTTTGATGGTCTCGCTCCATAACGACTTGCAAACATGAGAGTCCAGAGAGGCGAACGGATCATCAAACAAGTAAATATCCGCGTCGGAGTAGATGGCCCTGGCAATTGATAATCGAGCTTTCTGTCCTCCAGACAGTGTCACACCGCGGCTGCCAACAAGTGTGGCAAGCCCCCCTGGTAGTTCAGAAAGGTCCCCATCCAGACAGGAGAGTCGAGTTGCAAGCTGCATTTTCTCTTCATCATAGGGTAAGAATAACTGGATATTGAACTGTATGGTCCCTGTAAACACGGACGGCACCTGCGAGCAGTATGCAATACGGCCCACCGAGTGTATATGAGCGGAATCCGAACTACTTGATGTCGAAAGGGCCACCTCTCCCAGAATAGCCAATAGGAAGCTCGACTTCCCGGAGCCAACACAGCCCCCCACCCCAACCAGGCACCCCCTAGGAATACTAAACTACAAGGATCTAAGAACTGGCACGCACTCTGTCTCTGATTCGCGTACGGAAGACTGAAGTACGGTAATCTGCCTATGCATGGCTGCTAGCTCAACATAGTACTTCCTTAATCTGTCAGTTTGAGAGGAGCACCTGGAGGCATCAGGCGTTGCCGGCTGGGGCTTTGGAAGTAGGAGTCCATCGGGGGCATGGGGCTCGTCGCCCCTAGGAGAACCAGCGGCTGCCAGGGACGGCGTCTCGATCGGACCGTCCGATTCCGCGCCTACCAGCACATCTTCAGGAGGCCTCTTCTCGAGTGCATTGTATGCGCCGAGCAGTTTAGAGCCGCCCTCATGGACAGCAATCTTCTGTTCCTGGTCTTGTAAGATTGCTTGTTAGAATTGAGAGAAGAGGGTATGTGTCTGTGGCACTGTCTCCCCCACGAACAACTCGGGTTGCCAGCTGTCCATATAACAAACTGAGCCGCTGTGGAGTCGTTCTTTGCATGGAGCTTCCCACAATAATCGCCCTCGGGCAGAGTAAGAACCTGCCTCGCTCTGTGGCAGCTGACAATTGCAGAGCTCAATGAGGAGACCAAGTACGGTAAATCGATAATGACGCGAGCAAATACGCTGAATAGACACGCAGCCGCATAGGCGCTGGCCGTCGTAAGGGTGCCCGCTTAGCACTGACAAGAAGGCACAGAGAAGCATGGCGGGCCAAGTCATGTAGCCCACCAAGTGGATGCATGATTGCGCAGCCCTGCTATTGCTTCGGCGACATGCCGTGCACGACATCGCGCACAGCAGCATATCGTTTTTCCAGGAAGAGATTGCACAGGGCCAGGAGGCCATGAAGGGGAGCGTGGGAGCCCACGCCCAGCAAGAGCACTCCTTCAATCTGAGAAGCCAGGATAAAGCAGTCGTCGGCAACGTGAGTGGCGCCGCTATCATCCTTGGTGTGTTCGACACCAGATTAGAGACGGAGCGGGCACCACCACTAATGAAAGTAATCACCGCCGGGGATCAAGCGTGCGTTGCTGCAACGTTGGGAACGCGCGCGAGCTTCTTGTAAGTAGCACAGCTGGCCGATGCAATGGCTGGAAGGCGCCGTCAAGAGCTGTGCAGCAAGGCCGGTAACTACCATGCCCATGCCTCGTGGAATAAGCGAGCAAGCACGCTGCCACCAGAGTCGCGGAGGTCGGCTATATGACCAGTGCGGACGTCGGCCATGGCCTTTGGCTGCACGTGAGGGGGAAGCGCGGCAAGTCCCACTAGTATGGAGGACACACCAAGGAAGGGCCAGCTCGCCTTCATGACCAGAGGCCGATGCGGGCGGGTCTAGCAGTTGCCCGTGCCACCGCCAGAGCGCCTTCCAGCCTAGTCAGGACCTTACCGTAGTTCATGGTTGTTGGCAGAGAGGAACGCCTGAGGCTTCAGTGCCCCTGCCGCGAACGGTGCCATCCGTGGAAACGTATAGTAGAGGATGAATGGGCAGCGCTCGTCTGCTCAAGCCCATGGCCCTATGGATTGGGGCAGAGGGCCGCGCGGGCCATGAAACCGCAAACATGGGGGACGGAAGCCTGGACTAGAACCGGACGACCGCCCCGCTCCCGGTCGTGTGGTCGGACGTGGAGCCGGCGATCTACGAGCTCAGCGAGTCGTTCCTCTCGCTCTTCGAGGACGAGATGGGCGCCGACGAGGCGAGGCGGGCGCTCCTCCTCTTCCTCCACAACGGCGGCTCCCTTTTCAGGCAGGTCCTCAAGCGGTTCGGCGTCCCGGCGAGTGCGCGGCCTCCCTCTCGGACCTGAGGGCGGAGTCGACGCAGAACGCAAGCAAGCAGCTCCCGCCTCCCCTGGCCCACTGCATCCAGGTCCTGCACCTTGTGCTGGCCTCCCTGAACCTGCGGGGGGTCACCGTCTGCGACCGCCTGGACGGCTCGGTCGACTGCTTGCCCTGCCTCCGCACCTTCGAAGGCTTCGTCAGGGCCCTGGTCCAGCCCTTGCGCGCCTGCTCTCCAAGCTGATCCAGGCAGGCGCTCCTCCTCCTCCTGGGCCCCTGGGCGGCCACAAGCAGGCCCGGACGTGCCGGAGCATCCGCAGGATGGCCCTGGAGGAGCAGGGCAGCGCCGGGTCCTGCGCGATCGAGACCGTCGAGCGGCTTCCGCCCCCTTCTCGTCCGGCAACGTCTCCCCTACGCCGACAAGGGCGTCGCAGACCAGATGGCAGAGTGTGCAAGCGTCATGACGGCCTTCAACGCCCCCAGCCCAACAGGCGGCGCCCGGGCCGGACGTGCGGATCGGCCTGCAGTCCCTGGCAGACCTCCACGGCGGGCACGACGCCGAGCTGGAGCGCACCCTCGGCAACGCGGTGGCCACCGGCGACTACCGCGTGTACCTCAACAGGGTCAAGCGGGGGCTGACCGCGTCCTTCCCGTTCTCGGGGAGGCCGGGTGCGAAGGGCAATCTGCCCTACTTCGAGCGGTGCATAGAGAAGGCGCTGTCCTTCAACCACCACGAGGAGCGGTTCCGCAGCATCAAGTGCCACGAGCTGGTCAACGTGCTCGCCTACGCGCTCCCCCTGGACGTCCAGCGGGCGATGCTCGTCGGCATTTCCAACGAGGCCGACTGCGTCCTGGGGCACCAGCTCTACCACCTGAACCGGGAGGTCGACATGCCGGCGTTCCTCTCGTCGCTGCTCCGCCTGGCGCTGTGTGGGGTCCCCCACATGCTGGAGACGGTCCTGTCGGCCAAGGCGACTGCGGGCACGACGAGGGACGCCGAGAAGGGCGCGTTCTCCAGCAACACCCCGTCGTCCACGCGGCACATCCGGGAGTCTGTGCTGAAGAGCTGCCTCCACGTCCTTCTCCTCCTGCAGGCCAGGCCCGCCAAGCAGGGCGCCCCGCCGGACCCGGCGCTAGACCCCGCGAGGCCCCTTCATAGCCTGGTGAGCGGCAGGCGGCTGTTCTGCCTGCTGACGGCGTCGCGCTGCTTCTACGGCTACGTCTCGCACATCCTGCAGCCCTCCAGCACGGCGGCCAGCCAGGGGCCGCGGCGCAGAGCGTCCCGGGCGGGGCTCCAGGCCGCCGACGGCGTACATCCCGAACAACCTGGCCAACCTGATGGCGTTCCTGCGCGGAGACATAGCACCAACAGCCCCGCCAACATGAACACGGCGGGCACGCTCACGTGCAGCTTCCCGGGGTACCAGCTGTCCAAGGTCAACAGCCTTTCGTCCATCGTCGTGCTTCTGAAGATCGCCAAGCACATACTGCCCTTCGCGGCGGGGACTACTCGCGCATATACGGGGTGTTCGAGCTGCAGGGCCTCCCCGCCTTCCGCGAGCACCTGACGAAGCTCATCTACCAGCTCTCCATAAGCCCGTGCAGCGAGGACGGCTGGCGCTGGCCCACCACGGCTGGCTCTACGAGAGCAGCCTGCCGACGCCCCGGAGCAGTACGCGGCGGAGGAGGCCGTTGCGCTCTCCCAGCTCCACGCGGGATGGTCCTGCAGCCGCATCTGAAAAGGACCCGCGTGTCTTTAGTCAAACAAATACACTGAACAGCGGGAAGCATCGGTTCTACAGTAAACCTTGCCTGGGTGGACTGATGGGAAAGAGGGCCAGGGTGGGTCTCGGCTACGGCCGCTGGGTGGAGGGGCTTGTAGAGACAGACGTCTTCACAAATCTGGTCCTGTCAGACTGTCACGGGTCGCGTCCGCTGGCTCCTTCTGGGGCTGCGCCAATCACCGCGTCTCTGTCCTGTGTGGTTCGTGGCGCAGCTGCCAAAGCAATCCTACTGGTGAGCCCCGACTAGGTGGACATCTGCAGACGTGGAGCACCTCTTGGCGTTTACTTGAAGACCTCCATGAACTCCTCGACCGGCTTGTTGCAAGCAGGACAGACCTTGCTGGCGACGTCCTTCCCGCAGTCCTTGCAGAGGACGTAGTGCTTGCACGGCATGCAGACCAGGTTGGGGGCGTTGGCGCGGCACTTCACGCACTTCGTGTACTTCTTCGAGTTGAGGAGCTTGCGGATCTCGCCCAGGCACTTCTCGAGGGACTTGTTCAGCTGCTCCTCCGAGATCTCCGCCCCCTGGTCGATCCCCGAGCAGGAGAGGAAGTAGAACGCCTCGAAGAACGAGCGGAAGATGGCCATGTTGTGGCTCTTGACCTCGGCCTGCTGCGACTTCTTGGCCATCTCGGTGTAGGTGGCCGCGACCCTCTGCCGGAGCTGCTCCAGCATCGCCGCGTCCATCGTCTCGATGGTCTTCAGCCGGAGGACCTTGGCCGCCTCGAACTGCTTCGCCTTGGAGGCGTGGTTGAGGGCGGAGAGCTTGCCGGCGTCCCGCAGCCTCCCCTCCTTCTCGAAAAGGGCCTGGATCAGCTCGAGGTTCCCCCTCTTTGCCGCCGCGATCAGCGCGAAGGACCCGTCGTTCGAGACCAGGCCCGCCTCTGCGTCGACCAGCTCCAGGGCGACGGCGGTGTGCCCGGCCTCGGCGGCCCACATGAGCGCCGTCTTCCCGTCTGCGTCCCTCTGGCCTGCGTCCGCGGCCTTGTGGGCCCTGACGTAGTCCAGCCTGTTCTCCTTGGCCGCCTCAATAAGTGCCATTCTTTGCCTCCCAATTGCGATCGCGGCTCTTCATAAGACATAATTGATAGAAAACTTGGAGACGCTGTTTCATGGCACTTTGGCACGGCCAGAAGCATGGGGCGCTGGTCCGTATGGCCTGTTCTCCAGGGCCTTCTGCTTCTCGTGAAGGGAACGACGGGTTTACTCGTGAGCTCGTGGAGCAGCTTGGTGATCGTTGCAGTCATCGGCGCCCGGTGTACGGCTGTCCCTAAGGAAGGATGCTATCTCAGAGTAGCCCTTGGCCTCAAGCTTATCAAAGAAGGATTCATTAGACTTGTCTATTAGATGCCCCTCCTTTTCAAATAGCAGCTTCACTATCTCTAAGCGGCCGCCATACGCTGCGTGCACGATAGCGGGTAAGCCATGGGGATCCAGCATGCAGCCTTCGCGCTCCATCAACAGCTGCACTACTTCTGCATGATTCTCAGAGGCAGCCTTCATGAGGGCGGTCGCACCACAACCATCCCGTGCCCTACTCTCATATGGCATCAGCAGTCGTACTGCTGCTACGTGGCCGCATATTGCTGCTTGTATTAGCGCTGTCCCAGTAGGTGCCAATCGCTTCTTCTGGACGGGTATGAGTGCGCTTACTGCTAATGTGTCGTTTCTTTTCGCGGCCCGCATGAGCGCTGTGACGCCCCTATCATCGGTTGGGTCGAGAGCCTCCACCACAGCTTCGTGTCCTGCCTCTGCCGCAAGGATCAGGGCCGTGTTGCCTTGTCTGTCGGTCAGGTCCTCCTCGTACGGAGCCAGAACAGAAGCAGCCTCCGCATGGCCCTCCTGTGCAGCAATCATCAGAGCAGTACGGCCGTTCTTGCTCTTCCTCCCATGCTCATGAGGGATGAGAATCCTAGCTACCTCAGGATGGTTCCCGTGTGCGGCGTGCATGAGCGCGGTCCAGCCGTTTTTATCTTTGAGGCCCTTTTCCTTCTTAACAAGCAGCTCAACAGGCCCACCGTGCCCCTGCTGGGCTGCATGCATGAGGGCCGTCATCCCCCGCTCGTCGCGCTGACCGATACAATCTTTCTCGTTGGCCAGCATCTGGACAGTCTCCATGTCATTCGTGTGTGCAGCGTATATCAGTTGAGGCAGCGCGGAGAGGTTGATCTGGGGGCTACTCGTGTTCATCCCACTACTAGATTGTGCAAGCTTATCCTCCAGTGCCTTAATCATGGCTAAATACTCCTTGCACTGATCTTCAAGCGCGTCGATCCTGGTGGTCTTGAGTCGGGGCTCCTGTCCCAGGGCGTCGGCCTCACTTGGCCTGTTCTCAAGAGCGCCCTTTAGAGAGGCAATCTCAGCAGACCTGGCGTCGAGGGCTGCCTCAAGAGCAGTGACCTTATCCGACTCGACCTTGAGCTCGTCCTTCAGAAGCACGATATTAGCATTAGCACTGTTCAAAGCAGCCTCCAAGGCGCTGCATTTGTCTTCTAGTGCCACACACCGATGCCCCAGCTCACTAACTGGGATGTCTGCTGTGGCGAGCATCTCGCACAGTCCCTTGGCCGTTGGCCTCCTCTCTGGCTCCAGCACGAATATCCTTTCCAGAATGCTCTTTATGAAGCCATCGGTGACACCGCTCAGGTTCGGCCTCCACCCGTCAACGAAGACGTCTTTTGGGTCTTTACCTTCTAGGAAGTCCGGTCTCCTCAGAATAGTAAGCTCGTAGACGATGACCCCGAGGCTCCACACATCGGAGGCAGGGCTGGTCTCGTTGTGGAGGAGCACCTCGGGGGCCATGTACGGCCTTGTTATCGCGGTGATGCTCCCGCCTCTCAGGGCGTTCCTGCAGAGGCCGAGACCAGCGATGACGAAGTACTCACCATCTGCGCTGATAAATATATTGGCAGGCCTGAGGTCGCGGTGGACGAGCCCCCTAGTACCTATCCCACTGAGGCCGTAGAGATAGGCGAGGGCGGCAGCGACCTGCCTCAGGACGGAGAGAATCACAGCGATAGGGACGGGGATCTTCCTTCGCTTGTGTTCAGTGAGGAGGCACTCGAGAGTCTTGTCGTGGCGGTCCGTGACGACGTAGATGAAGTCATCATCCTCGACCACTTGATGGTGCTTGAGGACCCCCGGATGGGAGAGGTCGAGAAGGGTGGCCAGCTCTAGTCTGATGGTGTCCAGATCCCCCTTGTCCAGGCCGTCGAGCAGGACCTCCTTTACGGCGAGGCCCAGATAATCCTTGAGAGAGTAGACTGTTCCCGCGGGACTTTCATTAAGCACGTCATTCAGTTGCTTGTAGAGCCCTCTGAGAGTGAACGGTGGGACACTGAAAGCTATTGTTGCGGATCCAGACGAAGCAGCGTGCATCCTGGTTTTATTATTTTGGTAATCTACAGTTTTGGAAACGATCCGTTTCCACAGGAGTTTATGTCTACAGATCTGTAGTGGTCCAATACTTGCGGAGGGCTTCTGCATCAGGAGCGAGAAGGCCACCTGTGCGACCGTTTCACCCACCGGTGTCCTAGCGCTGACCGAGGGTGAGAAGGTCTGTTCCCCCTGGCCTCTGCGGAAACGGGTGGCTGTGTGACCCACTAACAGCCACCACTTCATTAGGGTGTCTGTTTGCTGCACAGCTTGAGGGGAATCCGATCTATCATCAAATGCAACCAACAGTTAGGCGCGTTCACTCACGGGCTTTCTGGGCGGCATCCGTAGACAGGGCTCCTCCAGTCCAACGCCTTCACTCTTGAGAAGAGACACCACTTTGGAATGACCGTTCATATCAGCTACGCAAAGAGCAGACCTGCTGCTTATGTACTTCTCCTTCTCCAACAGCAATTTGACACACTCCAAACAACCAAAGTATGCTGCAATTGTGAGGGCAGTCCAGCCCCTGTCCCTCTCCATGCAGCCCTCAGCATCCAGGAGTAGCCTCACAACCTCGATACGCTCGTTGGCTGTCGCCCACATGAGGGCCGTGTACTCATTGTTACTCCTCATGCAACGCTCGTGCTTCATCAGCAGCTTCACCGCCTCAACGTGTCCGAGCACCGCGGCGACCATCATGGCTGTCCCCTCGTATATCTCTACCATCCCTGCCCTGACAAGCTTCGCCACCATCCTTGCCTGCTGAGGAATGTAGCGCTTCACTGCATCCACGTCGTTTCGCTTGGCCGCCTTCATGAGGTCGGTGACGCCATCCTCATCCTCACCAATTGCTCGCGGAGGCCTAGCGGGGCTGTTCTCGCCCACATCCTCCTCATCTGTGTCCTTCTCAGACATGAGGGGCGGGGTGTCGTCGTGCTCCTGAGAGCAGTGATCTGAATCATCTGTAGACGACATTTTTATTCCATGGTCACAAAGGAAACGCGTGCACTGGTAAACTTGCGATTCACGGTATTGTTTACAGATCATCCAGATAGCGCACCAAACACAGATTGTACGCCCTGGATCCCCTCTGCCCTTCTTGCCTTGTGTGGTAAGTGCCCAACGAGAGATGACTTCAATTGTGGGGTTGTAGCCGGCTGGGCACCAGTGCAGGGTAGGCACTAGAGCTTTGGATTTGTTCATTCCATCTACCAGTCACCTTCAGCGTTGTACTGCTAGGACCCTTGCCTACGAGCACACCCCAAGGATCCCGTAAGTAACTTCAGTCAATGCTCGATTGTGTCAGGAAACAGAAGCGAGTCATCGCTGATAGAGCAAGGGTCTTCTCTGTTGCACTGCTGGAGACCTGGCTATCTTATCACCACCTTCTTTCTGCCAGGCCTCTGCTTCAAAAACCCTGTGATGTCGGGGAAGAAGCCTGACAGCCTGTAGTAAAACAGCTCCTGTGAACCGTAGACGTTGGGGATCCTCTTGCCCACTGCCCATGCACATCAGCAAGGCCCTCCGACGTTCTCAGGGCCCGGCAGCTCGCCATGACTGGAGAGGAGGGCCTACGGGGCCCAAGGAACACTGGTTATGAATTCCTACTATCAAGCTTCCCTCTCCACAGTCTTGGAGCCGTTGAGATATCCTCAGCAGATCATCGAAGAAGAGCATAAGCTCTGGCACTGCATCAGCAAGCTCTGGGGACTTCGCCTTCTCTCGCTGCAGGTCTTCAGGAGCAGTCTAGAGCAGTGGCTAGTTGGCTGCGTTGTTACTGCCTGGAGTGCTTACTCAATGGGCCTCTGCAAAGCTAAGTTGCCAGACAGCATCAGTGGCAAGCGTCGATCACAGATACTCTGTCCGCCACTTGTGGAGGCTTATCTCCATTTAGGTTCCCTTCTCACCCTTGCAGTGCTCACTCGAGCGAACTAGAGCCTGAGATTGATAAGCCCAGCGAGCCTAGTACAAACCTCAGAGGACTCAGGAGTTCATGGCTCCTTTCGTGACTGCCGTGTCGTTCTCCTCGCTCGGTTGACATGCACCCTGCTAGAAGGCCCCCACTTACTCGAGCTCGTGCCCCCCTGTGGTGACTCTGCTCGACCATCAGCGAGGGCCCCAGCCTTCCCGTCAGAGGCCGAGCCGACGGACCCACAGTGCAGCGCGCCTGGACCCACGGAGATCGTTCACTCCCCCCAGTGGGTCACAGCTTCCTCCCCCCTGCTGACAGTCCTCCAGCGAGGGCATGTCGTTGTGGGGCAGCCTTCTCGTCTGTTGCTGTCACACAGGGCCCAACCGGTGACCGTCGGACAGTCCCGATGGCATGCCTGAAGCCCCGCCACGGCAGAGGGGGCAGCACACGGGGCGGCCCCCACGCTGCTATAGCTTGCAATGGCAGCAGAGACCCCCTGCCCTGGAGGCCCGTGCAGTGGCTGTGGGGCCATCCACTCCATGCGGGCCCAGTCCAGCGCTCCTGGAGAGCTCCTGCCTCCGGTGGTGCTGACAGGGCTCCCGAGGAACCAAGATGTCAGACGAGGGACGGGGCCGAGCAGGACTCCCGGCCCGCATGCAGATGTCTCTGCCGTGTGTCCTGTCCTGTAGAGACCCGAGACTCTGGAGGTGTCCCTCGGCATCCGGCTCCCCTGCTGTGCCAGTCGGTGCAGGGGAGCAGCGTACAGGGCCCTCATGGGCAGTCTCCTCTCACAGACAGAGCACCAGGGGTTCCTCAGCAACCGACCGGCCGATGCAAGGGGCAGGCTCTCCTGCCACGACGGCGCTCTGCTGCCAGGAGGGTCTGGTGGACAAGCTATCAGCACACGCACTCTCATCTGGGCCCGCCTTGGGGCACTCCAGCGTGGCCGGCGGCCTATGGAGCAGTCTGGTATCGGAGGATGAGCAACTGTGTACACCAGAGTCTCCGAAAACACATATCACATCCAAGCCACTTCACTTAAGGGTATCTTTGTGAACGTATGGTCTCCTCTGCCTTACGAAGGAGAACGGCCCTACTGCTTGGGGTAGACAGCCTGAGTGAACAGTATGGAGCCATCTATCTGTCGTCATTGGTCTGTTGTGAACGGGTCTCGCCTTCACGAATAAAAAGGAGATTGGGCGCTCCGAAAAGAGCTCACCCTACGAGCTACACACGTGACACCGGCATTCCCAGCGGCCGTGGCAAGCATAGGATGATGCTTGCCCAACTGGCCAGAGAGACCCTTCTGTCACCGCCTGCAACGAGCTGCCGGGCCCCAAGAAGCTCTGCATGTTCTACTCCTTAAATCTAAGCCTATGCGGCGGGATAAGGTCCACCACCATACAAGTTCTACACCTGCTGTAGTGATCAGGGTCAACTACTAGAGACAAGAAGATCAGCACCGATTCATCCAGTACGCTCAGGGGCGGGGTGAGCGCATCGTCTGAACAAGCGTTACCCTGCTGCTATAGGGTCTGTGACTTCTCCTGCAAGTCTTAGAAATGGAAGCGATGAAGGAAGAGTGCGTGGTGATACAACCATTGGATAACCTCAACAGATAGCTCCCTCTGCACTCAGCTGTCCAAGCGCCTCTCCCGTTCGGGCAGAACATGTTAGCTGACGAGTTCTGAGCTGGGCGGCATCTAGCGCTATGTCCGAGGCAGGAGTCGCTGCTGTCTACTGGTCATCGTCGTGGATGGGGTACTGAAGTGCGAAAATAGATAAATTATCCTAAGAGGCTGCAGACAGTCTATAGTTCTCCTGTAAAAGACTGGAGGTTCTGCTGAGGCCGCAACTTGCAGCCTTTCGAATCCGTGTACATGGATGAGTGCCGGCCTTTCTATGCGAGGAAGCATCCAGATGGTAACGTCGCAGTAATAGGATATCAGAGACATACTCGCAGCATGGATACCGCGCTGTCCACTGTTCAATGCTTTTTTACAAAGTTCGGTAGGAGACAGGAAATTCCAAAAATAATTTGATCCGTAGGTCGATGAGAGGTAATATCATTTTAACCTCTACGCTGAAGGCTCTTTTGCCGCCAAATTCCGATAAGGCACAACTCATCACAGAGGATGACCTCGCACGTATGCGCACTAATGCGATTTCTGATCATTTCAAAGAAGATCAAGTGAGGGAGCGTAAAAGGGAGCACGTAGCTGCGAGAAATAAGGCTGCAGCAACTCGTGCCGACAAAATAGAAGCCATAGAAACACAACGCAAAGCCAATAAAGCCCCATCATCTGAGGAAAAACAGATGACCGCGCGACGCAACGAACTTAATTCCCAGTTCACTGCTGCTAAGCTTCAGCAGGAGGGAATTGTTCGACAGATTGATAGTCTTGCCATGCAGGCCAAGGTCTACACAGTTCGCGACCGGCAGATTGCTGCTGCTGAACGAAAGATTATTGAAGAAAAAATGGAAGCACTCGATGAAAAGGAACGTGTTGAGCGCGTTCTCAAGGAAATCGAAGATGAAAAGAAGAGGTTGCGTGATAAAGAGGCCCAGGAGAAGGAAAGCCTCCGCATACATATGGAGAATGACATGCTTATTCGTCAGCAGAATGCATTACTTGAGAAGGAAGCGGAGCTTCGAGAAGCAGAGCAGCTGGCAGCATATATAAAGGCAGAGGAGGCCAAGAGCAAAGCCATTCAAGAAGCCAAGGAAGCTAACGAAAGGCGCCTTCGACGTGAAGCTGATGCCATTAACGCTGAAACTATGCGTCTTAAGGAGCGTGAGAAGATGCTTGAGCGTGAGGAGGACTTGCGACTTGCTGCCATGCTTCGTCAAAAGGAGATCGAGGAAAGGAAGAAGGAGGAAGAAAGGATCATTGAGGAAAGGCGCAAGAACATCGAGTTTGCTGCCCTCCAGCAGCAGCAAGCAAAGAAGGACAATAAGATGGCAGAGATTGAAGAGGCGCGCCTGCGAGCTACCTTGGAAAAGAAGGAGAGAGCACGCGAGGCAAGGCTCCGAGAAGAACAGGAGAAGCAGATCCGGTTCCAGCGCGAACAGAAAGAAGCTCTCGACCTCCGCCTCGCAGTCAAAGCGGAGGAGGCTAGACGCGAGCGCGAAGAGTACTTAGCTGACCTAGAACGAAATAAGCGATGCTATGAAGAGCTTCAGAAAGAAAAGGAACGCGAGAAGCTGCGTCAGAAACTTATAGCGGAAGAGACCAAGCGACAATTGGATGAACACCTTGCGCTAAAAGAAAAACTCACAGGGAAAGAGGCAGTTAGTGCTGAAAACGAGAGGATACGCAGCGAGCTGGAGGCGAGAAAGAACATGTTTGATGACTATCGCTGGAAGAAGATAGAAGAGCTCAAGAGTATGGGTGTGGAGGATAAGTACCTTACCCCGTTGTATAACTTCAAGATAGAGGAGCACTAATGTCGCACCGTGTAAATCTTGTCTCCTTACTATTCCTGTTACTCACCAAAATCTTGGTTTGAGCATGCGAAGTCTGCTAACGAAGTTTGCCGCACACAGCAACAATCGAGCGTTGTCGGGCACATCTCTAGCCACCAATGTCCCAGATCAGGCTTTAAAGACACCCCCGCCGCCACCAATCAGTCTACCTCGGAGAGACAAAGGACCCCCTAGATCCAACAGCACGGGCATTTCTCTTAATAGTAATTCCTCTCTGAAAGCAGATGCAGTCCTTCATGAACGAGAAAGTTCAAGTATTAGACAGCGGGCATTTACTCTCGGTACACTTCCAAATTTACCTGCTCAGGCAATAACCAGAATCTACAAGCTCGATGAGCGCGTCTCTGACTCGCTTGAAAAGGACCCTGTGAGGGCACATTCTGGGCTTCCTCCACGAAAAGCTTCATTTGATATAAGTGATGTGAAGACAGAACATTCCTTTCTAGGCCACACCGCATCGAATACCGAGATAGAAGATGGCTCTTCGGATTCGGACAGACATACCATGCCTTCTCCAGTTTTCTCTGCGCCTCCTATCACGGGTCTTGTGTCTGTCTCTAGACCTCTGCGAACTCAATCTGCACTTGCTGTTCTTCCTCTCAATAAGCCCTTGGATCACGCAAAGCGAGCATCCTCTAGATCATCGAATGAGCTTATACAAGACTCTACACAGAACGTTACCATTAGCGATCATAAATCAAACGCACCTGCAGAAAGCCCCGGATCTGCACGGGAACCTGCACAAGAAGAGAAAACTGTGTATCCAGTTTTTCATAATATGACACCTCGTGACCAGGTGGCCATCAGAAAGCAATTAACTGCTGCTATATCGCGCAGCTCTATTTTCGACTCTGCTGCCAATCTGTTTATTACCACGTATAAACAAGCCAACGGAAAAGAATATAGAATATACACAAAAGAAGCCTGGCCAGCTCTAAACGCTGCTCAGCAACGAAAGCCTCGTGCAACAACCCGGTCGGCACTCTGGCTGCATAAGCTGATTTCTGCAATCACGTCAGATAGGTATAAGGAGCTATTTCTGGGTGCAAATAAGAAAGAAGATTGCTCTATTTCAGACGACTTTAACTGTTTTCTGTTTCGGTATATGAAGAAGAAATACTGCACGTCTAGCGAGATGAAAAAGGCTACAAAGGAATTGATGGAGAGTCTTACTCAGCATAGAGAGGCAATATATTCCCAAATATTTATTATTCTATTAAGACCTTTAAACCACATGGCAATCGAGGCCCTACTAATACTGGTGTACTTGCAATATATTGATAAGGATGTCAACTTTTCTATACACAGCGCGCAGACATACAACACTGTGATAGGAAAGTTACGGCAGCTTGACATTTCAATAGCACTTAGGGATTTCTTCATCAATCAATTAAAGCAGTTTCAACGCGAATTTAAGAATGATACAGTAACAGACTTTGTACAGTTCCTAGTTAGTATGGATGCAGAACTTGATATAGTAGTCTCCGGACAGAAGCGACTTACACCTTTGGATGTTCGTAAAAATGAGGAGCGAATAAATAAGCCGTCTACTATATTGCAATTAGCGGATAGGCATTACCAGGAATCTCTAATTGCAACAACAGAGGCAAACCATACACCTACCTTTACATCTGCACCTCCATCCATTCTGACTGCCTGGGCGTCACCTGAGGGACAGCTCTCACCGCTATCAACTGCTCCCTCTCCTCTCCCACCCCTTCACCACTCCAACGTCATTAATGAGGTAGGCCATGCTGCCATCACTCCGTCTCTTCAATCACCGACCATGGCACTAACCGTTCCTATGGAGTCACCCAAGCTTGTCTCTCCCACAACAGGGTCCATGCGTAAAATAGCATCAGCATCAGTCATTAGAGAGTGCACTGCCTGCAGCCCCCTGAGACGCAGGTCGTCCATGCATAGCGAGCTGCGGACGCCCCAGGGACTAGACATCCTCATTCACGGGGCGCAGCGGTTCGAGCGTCAAATAGCTGACGATTCCCACTTCGAGTTTACAGAGAAAGATAGAAAAGTGCGGTTTGACACCACCATCAGAGGGATCAAATATACCTGCGGAAAGGGTGAGCGCGGATTCCACAGAAATGTGCTAGGCAATGATTCCAGAGTTGAATCTACTGATCTCTTAAGTTTCTTCGAGATACTGAAGCTCGGTTAGCGTAGAGTGCCGGAGCATAGACCATCTAAGGTGGATTAATTGAAATGAAAAAGTTCAGAATTTGAGTAGAAGCGAGCTGTGTCATGAAATCGATAGATGATAAGAGCGAATTTTCCTATACCGTTATTAACGAAGGAAAACCCTTGTGCACGGTCGTTAATGATCTAAATGGCCGAGTTTGTTATTGCGAGAGGATCTCGTTAAAACGGTTTAAACACAAGTACAAAGAGAAGATTAGCACGTATATCAACAAAATATCCCTCTTAAACCACATCAATCTTGTTAAGTATAGCCCGTACCGGAACAATGTATCCAATTTATTTTATGACGTCTACACCGACATGACCTTTGGATGCTCTCTTCAGGACGTTATTGATGACCGTATTTTTCACCAGGAGCCCTTTTCAGAAGAAGAGATATGGGACATTTTAGTGCAGTGTCTAGCCGGTCTCTCTTATATTCACAATTGGAAGAACCTTGACGGCCTCCACTCCTTTCCTCATGGGTGTTTAGATCCCAAGCACATCTACTTCGACAGCTTCGGGGTCCTTAAGATAGGCAATTTGGCTCAGAGTTGTATCAACGCTGCCAGTACGTCCGCTGCACAGCAACCTCAGATGTATGACGCGCCCGAAGTGAAGCTCACAGGTACACGATCTCACGTGTCAGATACCTATTCGCTGGCGAAACTTATTCACAGCTTGGCCACTGTCGATCACCACTTTTGTTCTGACCCTTCAATCTCGACTGCTGAGCTACGGATGCTCTATCCTTTTCCAGAAATAAGCCTCAAATATAGTAATGAGCTCTATAACGTTGTACAGCTCATGGCAACCAGTGAGGAAGAGCATCGTCCATCCGCCACAAATCTGCTAAAGAACCATCTAATAGCAGATCATGTAGCTGATCTAAACACCCGCAGAGGTATTGTCCTGGGGGTCAATAACCGAACAGAGTTAATGAATGCTGTTCTAAGAAACGATATAGACACAGTTATGAATTTGATTCCATATCAAGCGGGTCTTGCTGAGCGCTCAGGCAAGACAGCCTTAATACATGCAGCAGAAAACGGTTATATTGAGATTGCTAAGTGCCTAGTGCGATACGAATGCAGATACCAGATTGTTGCCAATGGTGAATGGCGTGGGATGACAGCCCTGATGTTTGCCGCAAGAAACGGGAATCATGGGATCGTGAGCCTTCTTAAGCCCTACGAACGTAATATATCCACAGAGTCTGGGCACTTTGCCCTTCGCTTGGCCACGGTGTCGGGGAAGACCGAGTGCGCAAATGAGCTGTTCATAGACGAATTTCGGCTTCTTCGTCACTTTGGATGGACAACACTGATGATTGGCACAGTATTTACATTCACGGAACTCAATAAGAACTTCCTCAGCACTGATCTGGGGCAGCAAGACAACAGAGGCTTTACCGCGTTGATGGTTGCTGCAGCCAACAATAAGAACGACATGCTAGACTATCTTATCGAACGAGAAGCAGGAATGTCTAACTGTAACGATTACACCGCACTGATGGCTGCAGCCAGGGCGAACAATGTTCAAGCCGTCAATATGCTCATACCCTACGAGGCAGGAATGAAGGATGATAATGGATGGTCAGCATTGATGTACGCAGCTCACGGAAACAATACAGAGTGTATTCTGGCCCTGTTGGATAAAGAAGCTGGCTTGCAATCTAACGGCCTGCAAACTGCAATGATGATTGCCGCACAATGCAACCACTTGGAGGCGGTTAAGATACTCGCACCTTGTGAGCAGAAGAAACAGGATATTGATGGCTTCACTGCATTCTTGTATGCTTCTGACAGAGGAAACTATCAAATAGTAGACTTTCTGCTGGACTTTGAGGAAGAGATAGTCAGTAACAGCGGGTATACGGGTCTCATGCTTGCGGCCAAGAAGGGGCACGCGAAGATAGTCAAGCTTCTCGCCAAAACGCTTTCCAAGAGGGTAACAAACACGTTTAATAGAGCCCCGGGCACCACAGCGTTGATGTTTGCATGCTTCAATCGGCAGTATGAGTGCGCAAAGATTCTTTGCAGGTACGAGCGCGGGATGAAGACGACCGTTGGAACCACCGCGCTGATGGCTGCTGTTTCATCCAAGGCACCGGACTGTGTCAAGCTGTTAGCCCCCTATGAGCTGCTCATAAAGAATATCGACAATAAAACAGTTTTAGATATGGATACTACCGAAGAGATACGAGAAATCCTCTTGCTTCAAGAGGTTAAGAGGAATGCAGCTAAACAGGCTCTACTCGCCGACCCTGAAGAGGCGCCATCCAGTAATGTAAACTAGCTCTGTGTTATTTATTTCTTCACTGTCTTGTTCCGCCAGTTTACTCGTTCGCACTGGCGTGTGTGCGAGCGAGCTTGAGAAAGGAAGAGCCTCGAAACGTTGCTGATGCCGATTGATAGCTTTTACGATTGGAAACAATGTCCCTATCAACACAACGAGCTCGCAAGTTGATGTACTCCTCTTTGTGCGCGATGTCTAGATCTTGCTTGAAATTCTTTCCCCTCTGTGCTGTAGCAGCCAAGGCCGCGTTTCGTGTGGTCCAGAACTCACAGAATTTGAGATAGTTTCTATACTCTAGCACAGCTATCTCCTTATCGTGCTTGTCATAAAGCTTTTTCCTTTCGATGTCCGCTTTCTTCACCCGCTCACGCTCTAGCTGGGCCAGAAAGGCCTTCTCCTCCTTGTCCGCCAGAGCAGCAGACTCCTTGGCTCTCTCAAACTCTTTGAGCTTAAAGAGGGTGGCTGCTTCCTTCCGTAACCCAAGAACCTTAGAGGAAAAATAGACCTTCGGGTTGTCTGATGAAAGTTTAGACTCTAGACGCCTTAGCTCGACCTCTTGGTCCTCTTGGAGTTGTGCAATGCTCTCCTCTATCTCCTTTTGAAGAAGAGCCTCGTTTTCGGCCCACGCTTTCTGTTCGGACGTCATGGCTAGCTTTTGAGCTTGCTCTAAACAATCACGCTCAAAAGCCTGCCGTGCATCCTCTGCTACGCTAAGCTTCTGAAGAATGTCTTGCTTTGCCTTTTGGATTTCGCGTTGTAGAGATTCGGCTAAAGAAAAGTCCTGACTGTCCTTGAGGATCGCAGTCTGCTCAGTAAGCTGCTTAGTAATCGAGTAGCAATCTCTGTCCCTAGGCTTGATGGTAGTCAAAGATAGCATGCCGCTGACTATCTGGTTTTAGTTTAACAAGAGCGGATTTGGCAGATTTGGGTATGAAAAACAAGTGGAGATATGCAAAAAATAACTGAAATGTAAATCAATACTTTAGCTATTTTAGTTGAAATTGCCATGGATTCTACTGTAAAACCGTGAACGCACATGAAGCAGGACGAGAACAATCTCGTTACCATGCTGATCAGAGAGATCAAGGAGACCATGAATAAGTTCAACATCCGAACGGTTCTGCGAGATAGCATGAAGCCTCTGGATAGCTTTACCCTCTTTCAAAACCCTGTGGTCGTCGATTACCCAGACCTGAAGCAGCAGTATGAAGCCGTTATAGAGTTTCCTTGTAGCCTTTCCGAGATAAAGCAACGCCTTTCTAACCGCAGTGGGAACACGTACACACACATTGGCGACGTGTTTTGTGATTTGTGTCTTACAATAAGCAACGCAATGACGTTCAATAAGTCGAACACTGTGATCCTAGAACAAGTCCGTATTTATTCGCAAGCTGTATTGGGCGTTATAAACGACATCATAACAAAGTACAACCAAAGTGTTACCCCCTCTTCTGCAGTCGCTTTATTCGACACGCCGGATGACATGATAAACGCCATTTTCAAGTACTTCACCCCAGGAAAGCTCCCCAAGTGTCTCAATCGAAAGAAAAGTCTCCGGTCGCCCTATTATGATGAAGTGCAAGAACTGGTACAGCGTCTAGAGCAACTTCCTCCCAAGGCCATGGCTGGGTGCATAAGCGCACTTATGCTAGAACTAGAAACGGCGTGTGACGAGTCCGGACGTCTCGTCATCGACTTTTCCCAGCTGAAGCCAGCTTCGTACTGGTGGTTCGATGGCCTGGTGCAGGAGACCTATGTCATGGAACATAAGGCAGGTCGGATTGCTCAGCCACTAGAGCCAGTCTCGTGAACACGCATTTCACATCTAGTTATGGGCACACACTCTACCTTCTACATCTAGCCAACTAATAGTATCTAGAGCATCCTTTATCAAGCATTTACTACGGGCATAACTACTTCAGCATGCCTGTATACCTCGCATGGAGACATAAGAAACAGAGTGGTCACGGGCCGTCCTTGGCTCATCAGATTTGGTGTAGAACAATAACTCCTTCTTAACGTCCAATTTGAGTCCCTCTAAAACACGCAGACACGTCAATATGGTGTATTGTCCGCAAACGGTGTTTTGGGTTTCTTTCAAAGCCTCTTCAAACGAGTTTGCGCCCAGCATAACTCCATTTATGCACTTATTATCCAGCATTGTGACTGTTTCATTCGCTGTTTTACCTTGTATCATCGGTGTAAATTGGAACCGTGGACCATAGTGACAAAAGTCACTGGACACGACGATAAGCGAGTTGTGTTCGGTGACATAGTCCATCAGGGAGTCAATCTCTGTCCTTGTAGCACCATAGCTGCAGTACACCGCGGAAAACTTGACGGTACCAGCCTCAATTTGGTTAGCAAACACGTGTGCGAGGAAAGGTATTTGCAACTCTAGACTATGTTCTTCCTCACAATCATCTTTTTGGCAACTAGGAAGACCCGGAATTGTCTCCATAGAGAGGGATGGCGACCCCTTTTCCATCAACGGATTGGCCCAGGACGCAAATGGGCTCGTAGACAGGCCTCGTTGATGAAAAGCGTGGCAAACACCTAACATAACAACTGAGGTATAACGTGTAGGGTCGATGGATGAATAAGAGTGCGCCGCAGTCAAGCCACTGTACACCAGACCGGCATGTGGGGCGATAATGAACCTAACGTTTGCATCTGGATGCACTGCCTCTCCAGCTTTCCTGAGAAAAGCTGCAACCTGAGCCTTTGCCTCCTTTGGTAAAGGGTACCAGGAACCACTCTTTAGACAAAGGCGCATTTTTAATTCTGTTGAAGGAGCTGGCAGAGATCCAAAAGGCCCTGCATCTGCGCATGCATAAGCGGGGTAGTCCCGGAATGATCTGCAATATGCCCTTCATGGGGCACAAGACAGTATGCAGCGACCACTTGCTTGGTGAGGATCGCCTCAATCAGAGCCGTGTTGCCTCGAGAGTTTTGCAGAGTCTTTTCGAGAGGTAGTAAAACCTCGACTCCCTCTATGTTACCCTTTCTTGCGGCAAACATTAAGGCAGTCATTCCATCATGCTTGGCTAGCCCTGCTTGCCAAAGAAGAAGGTGTAAAGCATTGTTTTTGCTCAGTTCTGCTGCAGACATCAGGGCTGTCTTGCCATCTTTTCGGATAATGTCGCCTTCATATGGGAGTAAGAGACTAATAGCATTTACGCTGTCGCACCTTGCCGCCTTCATAAGTGCAGTTTCTCCGTGGCTATCAATAAGCCCTTTCTCATATGTGACTAGCTCGTTTATACAATCAACCGAGTCGCTAGTTGCTGCGGCCATCAGTGCAGTCCAGCCACTTCTCCCCTGCAGTCCAGCCATGCGCGGTGCAAGAAAGGCAACGATTTCTTTGCGACCTTGCCGTGCCGCTGTTACCAGTGGAGTACATCCACGGTTGTCACGCATGTCATGCTCTGCATCCAAGAGCAACTTTACGGCATCCAAGGCATTCGCATATACAGCATAGAATATGGCAGACAACCCGTCAGAGTCCACCATTTTTGCTTCGTGTTGCACAAGCAGCTCCACAGCACGCGTGTTCCCATAGGCGGCTGCGAACATTAATGCCGTGACCCCGTGTGAAGTTGAAAATCTAGTGTACCTGGGATCAATGGTCACAGGACCACCCAAGATGACCGCCCGCATAATAGGCGTCCTGTCAAGAGCATCAATCTCGGGATCGTCAACATCAATGGTAGGTATCTTAAGTAAGGTAAGTGAGCTCGAGTTAGGGTGGTGCTGAGTAGCTGTTTCTATAACAGGAAGGGCTGCATATAAGTCCTGTGGTGGCACTTGTCCACTCTCCGCTAGCTTCACAAGTCCTGCTAGAATGGGGTGCTCACATAACTCTTCAGTAGAAATCCTCTGCGTTGGATTAATCGTCAATAGCTTCTTTAGTACCTCCTTCAGTTCTGTACTGTAGATGGAGATAGAGTCAAGAAGCGGCCTGATCGCCTTGATGCTTTTCTTGATGAATTCGTCATCCGAGAGCTTGAACAGAGCCTTCCTACACATTATTTCATAGAGCGTTACTCCTAGCGCCCAGATGTCTACCTTGCAGTCATATGCTTGTCTGTACAGTTGCTCTGGGGCCATATAGCATCTGGTACCCGCGAACGTCAGAGCTTTAGTGTTACCGTCTATGTAGCGAAAGATCCCAAAATCTGTTAGATATACCGACAGATTGTTGTCGATGAGGATGTTAGCTGGCTTAACGTCTCTGTGAATGATCCCTCTGCAAGCTCCGTTGCCTCCACTGTGCAAAAATCTCAGGGCGCTGCCCATCTGAGCCAGCAGCCACCATATTTGTGGCTCAGGAATCGGTGTTTCTCTATTGTGTCTGATAAATCTAGCAAGGTCTCCGCGGGGAAACAGAGGAAGCACTGTGCAGATCAGGTTTTGCTGCCTGTCATGATAGGAGTCAATCATCCTGACAATGTGTGGGTGCCGTATGGTTTTGAGCAATGTTATCTCCTCATCCTGTATAACCTTTAGGCTCTGTGGAAGCTCGCTATAGTTAATTAGTTTAATTGCAACCTCCGTATCATTTTCTAGGTCCATCGCCAAGTAAACTTTACCATATGACCCTGCCCCAAGCACTTTCTTGAGGCAGTATCTTGGTAGAAGTACGCTTGGAGTAGGCACAATTGAATCTACCATAATACTTTTTAAAGGATAACCAAACATACTGAACACTGTCAACTAATTTATGTGCATGAATCTTGCGACAGTGACTGCTCACGAGATTGTAGTCACTGGGGTTTTGGACATAACTGTTCTTATTCATGTTTAAATTGTATTATAATACAATATGAATCTTTTGAAACTGCTTGTAGTAGTGTCCATATGTCTACCAATACCACTCTTGTTACAAGGGCCTATCTCTGAATGCTGGTGGTATTGTATATTATGCTTTTTACTTTAGGCTTACATTAATGTACCAGTTGTAGTACTAGATATATACAAAGCCATCTAAAGCTAGATAAACTTCATTTACAGTTATACCGAAAAGCATACACTAATTAGAACCTAATACAATACTGTTAACCCCCTGGTTGTGTTGATTTCTTTGATAATGTCGGTTTTTTATCTTAAGGTTTAGGGCCTTGACATCTTTATTTAGCCGGACCCACAAAACGATTGCCATAGCGTTCAGCGCCACAGCAAAGGCCGCGGCAACGGAGAAGGTGATGATGTACGTGGTGTTGTAGTCCTGGGATTGGATTGTGATGCTGGGGATGAACCCCGAGTGTATACTAGTGTTAGTGACGCCGTCTATGGTGAGGCCCACGAGGGCTGTCTCCTTTTTGTTCCACAATTCGGCAAGGACTCTCTGGCAACTCATTCCAGCGTACTCCGTGCCAAAACCCGGTACCCAGTCTGTTTCGCACGAGAACCTGAGCACGTCTGTATCTCTGCTGAAGGTGCCTTGCTTTGCAAGCTTCCCCATTGAAAGGAGCATGGAGGAGTTGGTGTATATCTCGGCAGTGATCGTGTAGACGAGGGCGCCGGCCTCATTCAGACGGGTACTTGACACGTTGACAAGGTCGACTCCCTGCCAGATGGCGGCCTGCTCCAGGGTAGGGATGCTGCAATCCTTGGCCCCAGACTCTTGGAGGCGCAGGCTGAGGACTGTGGGTTCCACTATGACTACGGTTCCGTTATAGCACCCAAGGTTGTATGTTGTGTAATAGAAGATAGATCTAATTACTGGATTAGTGGACATGCTATCTATGGTATCATATAGTGCTATGCGCATATACCCATCTAAGGTACTTAGATTTGTACTGGAGATACTGCTGAAAAAGTTATAACAGTCCTTAGAAGGTGTCGTCCTGCGATATCCTGTGCCACAGATAGATACCAATGATGTTGTCGAGGCATAAGAGAAAGAAGATAAGATTCTTTCTGAGACTATAAATTCGTTTATATCATAATCCTTAACAACTGTTGTTAGCACAATTCGTTGAATAGCTTCTGGGATAACACAGGATTCCCCATTGGCAGATTCATGTCCCTTCACTATACTGAAAATACTGACAGGCGAAATAATGACACCGACACTTTGCATGCAAGCCTTCATAAAAGTTGTGGTGAGTCCGGATAGCTCAATTTGTATCTCTGTTTGCACTTCATCGATCAGTAAATCCAAGAACAGGATACCAGATAGCCATATTTCATTAAAGTAAGTCGTAACCTTGTTGGCTATGTTCTCATCACTCTCATCTATTACCGTGCAATATACTTCCTTTGAAGGTAACATGATCTCTGGAGGAAGGTGATACTTGTCATCTTGAGAGACCGAACCATTATCAGAGTGGACGACAAGGGTCGACGCTATAAGCTTGTTACTATAGAGATACGGACACGACCTATTCCATGCGATAAATACACATAGTTGTGTTGGACTACCGTCGAGCAACTTAATCAGATTGATCGCAGATTGCATGGGTACAAAGCAAGTGTTATAGTCGTACTTATCGAGAACTGTGTCACTTATAATAGTCGACATGATATGCGTCGCTGACTCTATGGAAACAGAGGCGGACGTGCTTGTTATCATCGCCAGCTTGCAGCTCTGCAAGGAGCTGGGATTACACGCGAGCCTTATCATGTTTGTATTTGAGAAGCTAAAATCGGATAGAGTCTGCACTATGGTGTCTTCGTAGTCTGATAGGTTGAGTCGGACAATGGCCATCGTGGAAAACGCTGCCCTGCACTCGGCGGTGTTTCTGGGACGCACGTTTAAAGTGAATGATAGGTTTCCATAGCTTGCTTGCAGGCTGATGTCCTCGTGCCAACAGCCCTTTATCTCTGCCAAAACGGGGGCGTCCGCTCGCCGCACGCATCTGTGGGTCTCCTGGTCGCACACGCTCAGCAGCGGGCAGTCGCTGTCGATGATGCAGCCAGCCTTGCACAGGTTACCGCCGGCACAGGTCATAGAGATCTGGTTCAGGGGAGATGTGGCTTGGGCAGCCAGCTGCTGAGGATTGTAATTGGCGTTGCTCTCGAAAACACTGGGGTCCAAGGGCTTATTGTTTGTGCCTGTCCTCATTGGATCGCAGGGACTGTCGCTGTTTTTGGAGTCACATGTCAGATAGCAGAATCCGTCATCCAGGCCCTTGGTGTAACCATCTTGGCACGTCTCGGTCTTGAAGCGACACACCCCATCCAGTGCACACAGGGAAGGGTGTGGGCAGGCAACGCCCTTGCATTGGTAGTTGCAGGTTCCCTCGAAGGAGCACAGCCGGCCGCCTGTGCAATCCACGTTGCTGACGCAGACAGCCATGCAGTGGAAGCCTATGCAGGACAGATTTGGGGTTCCTGTGCAGTCAATATCACTGTTACACTTCTTAAAGCAAGAGCCGTAGAGGCATTCTTCCTTGTCCTGGCACTTGCTGCATTGGTTGCGGCAGATACCGTCAGCCCCGCAAACCTGATCTGCAGAGCAATCGGTGCTACACTTCCAGACACAGGTGCCCGTACTTGATGAGGTGGAGATGTTGCAGGTTTGTGAGGAAGAACAGTCAGCATCATCCTTGCACCCGTCTTTGCAGTGCCCATTAATACACGCCTCTCCAGTGATAACGCTGCAGTCCGCGTTGAAGTGGCAGACCTTTTCGCAGTCTCCTGCGAGCGAGCACATGTAGCCACTGGGGCAGTCGGTGGCCTGGGCGCACTTCTGCCTGCAGACGCCATTCCAGCAGTGAAGCCTCCCCTCTGATAAGCACTCCTTGGATTCCGTGCATGTCCTGAAGCAAGACTCGTCTCTACAGACGGAGCCAGTGGGACAGTCGGTGTCACTAGCACATGTCTGGCGACAGATGCCGTCTATTCCGCAAGAGGTCCGGCCTGCACAAGACCCTTTGCAGCTCCAGCCGCACACTCCTTCAGCAGAACCAGAGGTGATGCAGCGCTGATCCTTTCCGCATCCCTGGTTATTAGTACATCCCATGGAGCAGTGCCCATTGGTGCACTTCTGGCCTGCAGGGTAAATGCACGTGCCCTGGTAAGAGCATGCTTGATAGCATGCTTGACTTATGCATCCTACTAACCGAGACGGAAGACCCAGTTTTTCAGAGCACTCGTCTTGTTTATTACATGTAATACGACAAATTCCATCTGGAGCACATATATCTGATCCAGAAGCACACAGGTTTATGCATCCGGCTCCTAGACAACCAATTTGTAGTGATAAAAGCCCAAGCATTGCTCACGACGAATCTCAGCAACACTTGGTTTTCGGAAAAGCTACAGGCGGGAGGGTATATAGTATCCGTTAACAGAATCGTAAGATGTGACACTCGTAGTACAAGCTCTGTATGATGCCGTCGCCCTCTGTGTAACCAAATTGTAGTGTATAGTATAATAGGATAATCTTGTCTAAAGATATTGCCCCCTGTTCAATGCGTTTATTTAAATTTCTATAACGTACTAGACGTGTGCTCCTAAAGCGCTAAGTGAGTAGCCTGGAGGTTTTTCATATGCCTTGCATAGACGCATGAGCAGCGCACTCAAACCCAGACGCACGTTGCAGGGCATGCACTTGATTGTGCCCGTGCATGCTACTACGGGTAGTTTACTGAATGCGGAACTCTACAATGTCCTCCTTGATATGAATATTGGACACGCCCCTGAGACAGGTCTTGATCTTATCCTCTGAGAGCCCGTAGGTCTTTGCAAGGTCAATTAGATAGATTGAAGATACCACTGCATGATAGTTCATTATCCAAAACTTTAGTGACAAGACCTTTATGGCTTCCTCTAAGCACCTTTCATAATGTGTATTGTAGTACCTTAAACAGCGCCACGTGGGGCATGTGATGATTGCGCTTATGGCCCCGTCATGGTTGTTGTGCGATAAGCACTTGAACGCAAGAGCAATAGCGTACTCATATGGAGTGGCGTTAACTTGGCGACCGACGTCAACGAGCTGCAGAATCTTCTGTAAAACTAGCCTCTGAAGAGGGGTCAGGTGCTGGTTAGCCACTGTGTGTGCCCGGTTATGAAGTAGAGCGAACTTACTACAGAGCGTAGATAGAAGGCAGGCGGCCTCTATCAGGTCGCTGTCTAGCCACGATACGATGCTCTCCGCTTCGAAGGCGTGCACAGAGGGTAGAAAAGGGGATATCGTCTGGCGCTCGCCCTTGAAAAGACTGCTGATCAAAAGGAGATGCGTTGAGGCCTGATGCATCCGGCCATTGGCGAATGCCTTGATTCCAATGCAGTAGTGCAAGCGCAGAAAGATGTAGTCTATGTCAGTATGATTGAGTGCCAGGAGACTGACTTCGTCGGTGTGACGAGAATCGCGCACTTTCCTCGCGTCCTCCACGGTACGCTCTTGCTCAGACATGAAGAGGTCATATGTGTACGGTGACAGCTCGTTATCGAGGGAGCAAGCGATGGCCAGCCTAACATACGATAGCTGCCAATGCCTCCTCTCCATAACCTCGTCGTACTTGTCTCCGCTCTCTGAAATGCCTCGATCTTCACTAATAGCCTCTTTAGTGAACGGAAACGAAACTCCCTCTCGTGGGGCTTTACGGGTAACCTCCTCGGTGATCTCCGGCAAGGGAATAGCTGCATTGCCAGCAAGAGAGCCTGGACGTTGGGTTCCTGCTACGTAAAGCAAATATAGATACTTGGACCTAAAGAACACGTGCCCAGCCAGATAAGTAGTGAAGATCTTAGAAGCCTCTGGGAAGGTTCTGGTAAACTCTGCCCTCAACAGCTCACTACTTTGGGGGACAGGCGCAACATCGTCGCTGCATGTGGGCACCAGGGTCAGAGGGTCAACAGATGCGGACTTAGAAGCATTGGAACAGGTACTGAGAACATCCCCATAGCGCACAGTGGCAGAGCATCCATCGCGCAACAGATTCTTAGCGTAGTTGGCCACAGTGCGAAATATGGCGGACTCTAGTTTCCCATTGGTGGAATAATAAGATATGAAAACAGACAAGTAAATGTAGTATATTACGTCCTTCAGCTCATATAGATTACTCAGGCTGGACAGTCCCGTCAGGAGTCTAGTAATAAATGGTGTGGACAAGCTCGGCTCCTGAGCAGTGCTATCATACGTCTGTCCCAGCAAGCTCTTGTTGTCATTCTGCTGCAAAAGCGCAAGGATGCACCTTAGGCATGCCTGCACATCGGAGGGGTAGTCCACACACCCGCTTGCAGCCAATCTCTCGAGAAATAGGACGTATGCATGTAAGATATGCCGGGGAGAATCAGAACGAAGAAGGTGTGCATGCAACTGGGAGAAATTATGCTTGTTTATGTGCAGAGTCGCCACTTTGAAAATCTCATGGCCTGAAATGGTCAAAGTAGTGGCTTCCTGTGCATTTGGTGCAGCCACTTCATCTTGAACAATGGCCAGATGCTCATCCTCAGACTCAAAAGATATTCGGAAGAAGCTCAGTATCCTTGCTACGTTCAGTCCGTCATCCCTTTTTATCTCCACCATGGGGACCATCGCCCCTACTGCCTGAGCCTCTGAGGCATCTTCTAGCTGCTTCTTTAGATATGCATCATACTCAGCACGCACATAAGAGACCACAGGCCGGTTCTTCTCGTCTTCAAGAAACGTCTTAAGCGCGTTGAAATACTTCCGGTTAGATCTCGCTATGGTGGATGCTCCGCTTGATGAGCATTCAGCAAAGGTTTCCAAAACACGATGCATGGCTAGAAGCCAATTTCTGGGCATCTCGCCGCGCAGCATGCGATGGTACTTTCCAAAGGAGTCGCTGAGGGTTGAAAAGGAGGAATATATGATATCCCATCTTCCCGTTTCGATGGATTCTGCGATGGCCTCTACACTTTTATTGATGACTTGATGGGCTTGCTCTTCGGGAGTGGCGCGACTGGTATCCTCAGACGACTCCTCGCTGTCCGATCCGAGATACTTCGAAATAAGAGACTCCGATTCCTCCTGGTCGTGGTGATAGACATCTGTCATGATCTTTTTTAATTATTGCTACTTTTGAGCCTTTTTAGGCCTTCTTGACCCTCAAGATCCTCGAAAATGCCCCCGATCCGCATTTTGGACCCCGAAACAGTAGCCAAAATGGCTGCAGGAGAGGTGATCCAGCGACCATTTAACGTTGCCAAGGAGCTGGTAGAAAACGCGACTGATGCAGATGCACCAACAATCAGGTTGTTCGTTAGCAGCAATTGCTATGATCTGCTAATGGTTTGCGACACAGGCCACGGCATAGAACGGACAGACTACTCCCTCCTCTGCCACCGGTTTGCAACGAGCAAGATTGAAACCTTTAGTGACATTTACAGTATCCAGTCCTTTGGTTTCAGAGGAGAGGCTCTTTCATCTATTAGTTATGTAAGCCGTATGATAGTTGTTTCCAAAACAAAGAATCAACCTGCATACGTGGCCGTGTACATAGACGGAAAGCTTCACTTCGACCCAAAGACACTTACATCTGAGCACACTGACTTCTTCATCAGCACCTTAAAGGCGGATTCTTTCACCATAATTTGTGTTACCGATCTCTTCTATGCAGAACCAATTAGGCGTAATCAAATCCGCAGTTCGAAAACTAGTTTAGATTTGCAAGAGCTCTTAATATCTATTTCTGCTGCTAACCCTACGAGAGAATATTCTATTTCGTTTATAGATAATCCCCAGGCCATTCAAAGAGAGATTCAATCTTGGCTCAACGACACACAACACATATCCGGCATGCTATCGCTTATTTCATACACTATTGAGTTTGGAACTGCAACCCTCCACTTCAGCTCTACGACGACAAGGTACCAGCGGTTCCTCCAAGTATTGACTGCATTATTAAGTCAAACTAAAGGTTGTGGGACCGAGCCGCTGCAGGTTCAGTCTCTCGTCAAGCACTATCCTTGTGATACATGCAGAGAGCTATCTTTCTACTTCGTTGATCCAGTAGATCATTCACGACAAGACAAACGCCTTATTAATCTTCTGATATTTATTAATGGTCGAAGGGTACAGTACCCACGTCTAAAGAATGCCGTTCAGAGTGTAGTTGATATATATCTATCTGCTTTTAGCACCATTCAGGCAGGGATACTATGGATTGCAGTTGATCCTGGTGGCTGTGACCCCAATGTTCACCCTTCCAAAGAGAGGGTACTACTCCTCGAGGAAGAAGTGATATACACAGCAGTTATTGATATGCTAACACAGCACATGAAGGAGCATCATGTGAAAACAGCGGAACAGTTATTATCTCAACCTAAAACAAAGCTTCGGCCCCGATTGGCACCTACTGATAACTCAGTTCAGAAAAGCAATCGGCTGATTAATACTCTGGACTCGTCGTTCAAAGGCACAAGCAGCCCCCTGTACAAGCAAAGGCATGATCCTTCAATGGTCTCAATTCTTCGATTTGAAAACGTGCAGAGAACCCCACGTGAGAGAGAGCCACCAAACACCCAAACATCGGCTCCATGCAGTCCTCCACTTCAGCTCTCTCATCACATTGATTCCCATGATCAAGAAGGAGAGGGGAAACAAGTAGACTGTGATAGGGAAAGTAAAGAAAATCAGACTACAGACATATCTGATACTGCTATAACAGACGATGTGGTAATTATTCAACAGGTTCAGGATATCCAGGCACAGAATGCTGAACCGCTGAATTACATGGCTTTCTTTGACAAAGAATTTGGTGAGTATAGCAAGAGGTCTCGTCGTGCTTTGGCAAGTATAGGCATTCAAAGACTTATAGATAGTCTTCCTGCTGCGTACAATCCAGGCACACTTCCAGCTCTCAATAGGGATACAAGGCCCATACTGTGTGGCGCCACCACCATGTTCAGTAGCGAAGGGACCAACATGCTCTTGGGATTCCTCCAAAGCAAGGAGCTAGCTCTTATATGTGTTGATATTGGGAAATTACTGGTCGCTAAGATGCTATCCTGCTATTACAATTTGCTCAGTTCGCAGTATCTAAGCCGCGATATCTTTTATAGAGTCTCTGGTCAGGAGGTGCATTCAAAGAAGCTTGCGGAACTTCTGAGTGACCACATGTTTGGAATAAGCAATGATGCATTGGTTCTTGCTCCCCATATATTGGTGCTCTTGGCACAAAGCGATCAAAACTATAAGGAAATATTAGACATAATCAGAAGATGGGATTTGTTTCCAGACAAGAACAGCCTTGAGAGCTTTTTGAAGGAAGTCGACACAGAGTCCTGCTACACACTTGCTAAGAGCTATGTTGAATTACTGGTGAGCATTCTTATGGACCGAATTGGTCAACAGCCACCAGAACTTTGCCAAGCTCTTCAGGCGCTCTCCCCCACTCTACTAGGAGATAATGAATGGTGCTGCTATGCTCTCACAGGATATTCTGCTAGAGAGATCCTCCAATCGTTTAACAGGGTTGTTTAGTGATGCTGTGAGATTTCCAATCTTCTGCATTAAACAAAATGAACCACCAGGACAATCTTAATGCTACTCTTCCAGACGAAATTGCAGCCCTGGCGCGTCATCCAAATAAAACAGTCGCTGACATATTCAATGTTCCGAGGCACCCAGTGATGTATACTAGAACAGGATACATTCTTCGGCTGCACATAACGAACTTCCTTACACATAGAGACAAGGTGGTGGACTTTGAATGCCCGGTATCTCTTATTCATGGCCCAAACGGTGCGGGGAAGTCGTCCATCCTCCAGGCCATCCACTTTGTCCTAGGTGGAAAGGCAAAAAATATCCGTGATAACTGCGAGAGATTTTCGAATTTAAAAACAGTAGTTTGCCTAAAAGACACAAGTACAAATGTACAAACTACACAATGTTCTGTGATTGCCTACTTCTATTATGAAGGGGGCTCTGAATTTTCTGGGCCGATTATTGGATTGAAGCGGACGGTCACAAACGAAGTCACCAATTTTTTTTTGTGTACAAGCTTTCCCCCCAGCACCAAATCCACTCCCCAATTTGAGCGAATATCCTTCGAGCGGGCCCACTCTATCCTGGTTGACATGGGCCACTTTCCAGACAATGAGATCACGATGGTCTCTCAATCGAGAATGAAGGTCCTTGTGCGCATGAAGCCAGTTGATCGATACAAGATCTTCAGCACGGCCATGTCTTTTGATGAGATAGAAGCGAATCTAGCAAACTCTCAGCTCTCTTTGGAAAACTCCATCGCAGGTAGCAGGCGCATAGCAGGAGGCCTCAAGCATCTTATGCAGGATAGAAAGCGCGTTGGAAGAAGAATCAAGGCAATGAAGGAATACCATGAGGCAGACGTAAATCTCAATAAGGTGGGCCTGAAGAAGGTCGCTTTATCCATTCAGAAACACCGGGTGCATGTCCAAAATCACCGACTCGATGTTGAACAAGCAGAGAAGAGGGAGCTTGCGCAGCTCTTTGCCGAATATGAACGCCAGCAGGATGCAAAAGCAAATCTAGAGCCATATCTAAAGCGTTGCAATATAGAAATAGATGAGCTAACTGTGCATTTAGACGAAGGCAAGAAGCAGTTGATGGATCTCGTTGATGAATTAACTGCACAGAAGAGTGAGTTAGAAGCAACTGCAAGACACATTAATACCCTGGAGAGCATGATGAAGACTGGACATGAAGACGCGGCATTGCTAAAGAAGGAAATTGCCCAGCACACTGAGTTTCTCAGCAAGGTAGCAGATGCGCAGGAGTGTCTTGCCCCTCCGGAGAAGAGCGAAGAACACAAGAGGTTAGAAGCAGAGGAGCACTCTTTGCAACTGAAGCTGATGCAACTGCAGACGCAAAAGAGCAAACTGGAGTCTGCACTATTGAGCGTATTCAAGCAGAGAGAGTGGAGACAAGACAGGGAGGCAGAAGCTCGCCAAAAGTGCGAGAACGCAAAAAACCAATTGAACTATTTGCAACGACAGCTAGAGTTGGAGGCCTCTGGCACTACCGCGCCAGAGAAATGCATCAGCTCGTTGTACCCAGCAAACTATCAAATTTATACTAAAGTCAAAGCAGAGTCCTTTTCGGGTGGTGTGGTAGCCCCGCTTGCGGCATATATATGGGTAAAGGAGTCGTCATCAGCTTTTGCACCAATAATCAGACGTGTTATAGGCCCAAGCCTTTTAAATACAATAGCATATAGGGATAAGAATGACGAGCATAGGCTCAGAAATATTTTAGGCCGAAGCATACAGCTTATGAATCTCTTGAGGTCGACCATTCCTACCATGGATGAGTACAACATGCTTGTTCATGAGCTGGGTCCAGTCTATAGAGATAAGGTCCTGTCTGTGATGCAGTGCCTTGGTAATTCTTCTCCCTTCGCTCTAGAAGTCCTCCAGCTAAAGGTCCAACTATCCAGATTAGTCATCTGCGAGACCCTCGAGGTCGCACGCACTGTCTTGGAGGTAGGAAAGAAGCTGCATGTGTCTTTTCAATGCCTTCCTAAGGACAGAGAATGCATCATGTTTATCGGCGCCAAAAATAGCGTTATTATGAAACCAGCATATAGTAATCAAGGGTCAATCAAGGCCCAGAGTCTTTATTCAGCTACCACCAACCAATCAAACCTACAATCAGAGATTCAACGCCAGCAGCGCGCTTATGAGATGGCAAAGGCCGAGTTTGAGTCCAATTATTCAGTGGCCAAACTGAGCGTAATAGAGGCCCAGGAAACTCTGAAGAAGAGCGAGCTTCAAGCAGAGTTGGAATCCATTTCCGCAGAAGCGGCCCGAGTCCTGCAGACAATGGAGGCCAATAATAGTAGATTAATTCACCTCAAGCAGCAGTATGCACAAAGTGTTGAATGCTATAACGCACAGCAACGAGAGATGCAAAGTGCGAGAAGACAATTGGAGCGCTCTCGTGCAATCGTAGAATCGTCTGGGTTGAAACTCGCAACCCTGGAAAGCAAGCTAGCCGAGATGACAAGTGATCTAGAAAGATCAAATGCCTCTCTTAAAAATAAGCAGGACATAGTTGAACAACAACAAAAGACATATGATAAGTGCGAGGCTGACGTAGTTGTGCTAGAAGACAGGCTCTCAGAGAAGATTGCTCACAGGGAGAGTATACAGGCCGAAGACTTGGACAAGCAGATAAGTCAAACCGAAAATGCTATTACTACATGCAAAGCGAAAGTCAAGACACTGAGGGCTTTCTTGACCTCAGCTCAGAGCGCTACTTTGAACGACTTGCAAACATTTCTAGAAGTATTTGAGAATTTGTCCAATTTGGTACCTGAGTACAGAGAAAGGCAGGCTACTGTTTTTTCTGAGTCACTGTCACTGAGAGGAGCACAGCCATGTAATCCTCCAATTGACAACGGTTTGAGCTCTGCAGAGCATGTGGTGGACCAAAACCATTCACCGTTCCGGGAGCTATATGCGATATTGTGTGCAAACGAGAACATCGATTCCTCTTATTACAATCCTGTCACCCGCTTAGCGTTTCTCTTGGTAGATTTCCTTGCAGATTACTCCATCTTTGCCGAAGGACAAGATGCCAAAGATATAAAGAGCATTCCTGATAGCTCTTATGAAGACAATGAGCAACTTCTCATTAACATAAATAACTTACTATCTGCTGTGTCTGAAGAGATCCAGCGAATAGAGGAGAAGAAGCATGAATTGGCACAGGAATTCAATGGCGACATAGAGGCAGAAAAGCAGCATCTATTGAGGATAGAGGATGAAATCCGAGCGCAGACCAAAGAGTACACTGCTATATTGCAGGAGATATCCTCACTTGGGGAGATTGCTGTGCGGCAATTAATCAAATTGACATCTATTCGCTCATACGCAGAGCATGACATAAGCTTTCATTTTATGCAGACGTCTGAGATCACTGGTATTAACCAGCGATTGTACTTCCAGTTCCCTGCGCTCCCCGTTGTCTCCCCTAAACTGCTCGAGCTCATTGACAAGCAAGTCACAGATAGATACTACGACATATGTGGTGCTCAACTACATGCCTCGTGGAGTGTAGAACCACCAAGCAGATCACACGTCAATGTAGATGAGACCTCCGACGATGCCAATCAACAACCGATTACGACAATCGCTTCATCCAAAGGATCTATTGATATCCGATCGACTACGCGTGGAGCGACAAGCCTCAGCGGAGGTGAAAGCACGTTCATATCCCTATGCTTTATGGTCTCATGCTGGCTTGTAATAAAAACGCGATACGCCCAGATTGATGAGTGGGACGTATTTATGGATGCGACCCGCCGAAAGAGGGCCTTCAAACTAATGCTGGACGCCATCCTTCAAACCTCTGTGCAGGTGGTACTGGTGACTCCGAGCGACGTCGATATAAGCGACCTTGATGAAGCAACTAAAAAAGTTATCGGCGTAATCAAGCTTCTGTCTATACGTGCGTAGCCCCAATGCAGCTTTCTATTGATGCATTTCTGCAATCACATAGCCGTAGCAATGGCGAGCCACCCCGGAAAGCGAAGAACGTTGCTTCTTCATCCTCTACAACTCCCACAGCAACTAAGGCAGATCTTGGCACTTCCTCACAGATGAGTACTAGTAATATAGTTGCAAGCAACGGCCAGGAGGTAGAAAAGGATATTTCTTTTCCTTTTGCATCTCTGTCTGCGGCCTGGAAGCGGATAGAGGATACCACCAAGCGTCTTGAGAAGAGCCGCGAAATGGTTCAGATGCTCTTGCAAATCTACTTAGAATCTACCAAAGATATTGTACCAGCTGTTTTACTTTCTACAAATCAACTCAGAGAACCATGGTCCGACCTTCCATCTGTGTTGAACTTTGCCGAAATCAGTTTGCGTAAGGTCATTTCAAAGACCTTTGGATCTGATCCCACAACTATACAGAAGCTCATAGAGAAGCATGGCGACATAGGAGCCGTGGCGGAAAAGGTCAAAAAGTCACAGAGCGCTACATTTGCTCCTCGGAGGCCCCTTAACGTTTCCGACGTTTACCAAAAGCTTCTACAAATAGCAGACACGTCCGGAGCCTCTTCGATGGATGACAAGTCGACGATTATCTCAAACTTACTATACAACGGGACCACGCTAGATACTAGATACATCTCACGACTTATCGCTGGGAAGTTCCGGCTTGGAATTCAGAAAAAGTCCATTGTGTCCACTCTTGCTGACCTACTGTGCTGCATAATTCTATGCAAAATTAAAGGATTTGCAACGAAAGATCGCATCAGCGAGGTTTACGACACATTACTGGGTTACGGAAGGGTTCCTATCATCAAGGCAGCTGACACTGCTGTTGAGCTGACTGGGAAGAAGGGCAAAACCGGTGACGATAACCACAGCAACAAGAGTGGTAGAAAAGATGATGATCTCGATATAGACAATGTCTCTCGTAGCGATGATAGTGATGTCTACGAATACTCTAGCGATTCTGTATCTATTGGGGCTATTGGTGACCAGTTTGAGAGTCTCCACGGCGACCTCCTGTCCATTAATAGCAAGGAGCTACGCACTCACTGTCACATAGTCATCTCCAAGGCGTATAGCTCGTGCCCAAGCTTCGAGGTTATCCTCAACCAAATCATCGCTCACTGTGGCGAAGGCTCAGAGAGGAACAAGAATCAGACAAACATAGAAGGCGTGCTTGCAGCACTCTACTCAATGACCATCAAGCCAGGAGTCCCCGTGCTATCCATGCTTGCTCGGCCGACCACAAGCTACGGCGAAATCATCCAACGTATCAGTTGTGAGCAGTCCTTCAGTGCCGAATATAAATACGATGGATTCAGGGCGCAAGTGCACTACGATGCACGAGCTTCTACCAACAAAATTCAGATCTTTTCACGGTCTCTTGAGAACATGTCCAAGCGGTTTCCCGATGTTTCTGAGTCTGTTATGAATTCGTTCCAAGAGAGCAAGCTGTTTGCTGGGATGACAGTTGAAGAAAGAGAGAACGCAAACTTTGTCATAGACGGAGAGATCTGCCCCATAAATGCCGACACAGGCCTTGTTCTTCCATTTCAGTATCTGTCCCGGCGCGAAAAAGACATCCTCAAGGCACAGAAGGATGCAAAGCAGGTGAAGGAGGTGAAGACTCGAACAGAAATTGTGATGTACGCATTCGACATACTTTTTCTCAACTCCAGGGACTACTTATCAGTTGATCTTGCAGATAGGAAAGAGGCTCTTTACTATGCGTTTGCAGTCTTGCCACGCAGATTTGAGTTTGCAAGGGCAGTTACTTGCACACAGGACACCAACCTCAAAGATCTATTGGAAGAGGCTGTCCAGAACAAAACAGAAGGCCTCATAGTGAAGATACTCAGGTCTAGAGACTCGTGGTATCGGCCAGACGAGAGATCTCATGCTTGGCTAAAGCTAAAGAAGGATTACCTGGAAGACGTTGGCGATAGCTTTGATCTGGTGCCTGTTGCCGCGTGGATGGGAACTGGGAAGCGTACCGGGGTTCTTGGAGCATATCTATTAGCGTCATTCAACGAGGAGTGCGACCAGTGGGAAACCGTGTGTCAGCTTGGGACAGGTTTTAGTGATGCTGACTTAGCCGTATTTCATGACAGCTTTGTCAAATGTGGCATGAAAGAGAAGCCCGCGTCTATTGAGGCGCGGCTGGATAAGGAGCCAGATATGTGGTTCGATCCCGAGACGTCGCAGGTCTGGGAGGTGAAGTGTGCCAATCTCAGCTTGAGTATGAAGCATACCCTGTGCTTTAATCCAGAAACTGGCCAAGGGATATCCCTGAGACTTCCTAGGCTCTTAAGGGCACGACCAGATAAAAGGCCTTGGGACTGCACAAAGGCCAGCGTCATCTTTGAGGCATTCATGTCTCAACCCGAGCGCTCCTAAGAGTAAATGTCCCCGGTTTTCCTCTTGTTAATCTTCTCTGCGTCTGCCAGGCCGACTAGTCTGTAAGAAATAAAACCTACTAGCTGAAGAATTATAAGGAGGCAACATATAACGGACAATATGACTGACTCATCTTACAGCACATTAGAAAGCACCAGCGACTCTTTTGTTCAAATTAATGAGGAGGATGTGGCTCTAGATCTGCCTGCAGCCGACCTTCAGGTTTCTAGGTACGAGCTACACAGCGCTAGAGAGGAATGGACTATCGGAGCAGACTCAGAATTTAACCTACAACTCTATGCAGCAGGCCGCACGGCAACAATTGGGATTTTGGGCCCCAACCAAAGTGGAAAGACAACACTAGCTAGTTACCTTTCACAGAGGATCGCCTCTTCTGTCAACGCTTCTATGAGCAAGACGGTCAACCAAGGGCTTAAACGGACTGTGTTTGTCGAGGCCTGGCGGAGCTATTGCAAGGTGTCTCGAAATAATGCATCACCAACGTATATTGTCTTTTTCCTAGACACCCCAGGACATCCACAGCAGCTACCAGAGAGCATTTCCATTTGCTCTCGCCTAAGAACTGTCATTCTATTGGTCAATCTCTGCGCTGGGCTTCAACCTGACCATAATATGTACTTAAGTGCACTTGAAGATAGATTAACGACAGTGCATGACAGCGTTCATACTTGGTCATCACCCACATGCATTTTGGCATTTAGTAATATAGACAAATTCTGTTATGCAGAAGTCACTCGAATACGTAAGAAGGGGGCTAACCAGTGCTGTTTAATACAGTATGTTGCACTACATCTTCGTCTTCAAATAGAGGCTCTTGAGGACGCCCTTTGCAGAGACTATCCTTGGCTCAAAGACTCCATGGGCCATCAGACTCTTTTGTGCTACTACAATTGTTTGAAGGCATATTGTCTGGCAAGCGTTCAGAGATCACCTAATGATAGACTAGACTCGCCTGCAACATTTGAGCGCATTGTCAGCTCTCTCTTAAATGGTACCGAATTTACTCCAAGAGATCTAATAGCGTGCATTCCTAAATACATGTCTGCCAAACTACCAATCACTGTTACTTCAGAAAATCTTCGGCACCTTTTTTTATGTTGCTGTCCATACAAGTTATGTGCACCTTGGTCTGCTTATATCTTCTATGCACCGTCAGCACTAGTAGGCAGTGAGAGCCAATGGAGCGAGCTCCTAGGAGTAGGTGCCCTCGGGCCGCTGATAGAAGAGTCTGATGGATCCTTAAAAAGACTCTCTATTATCCCTGCCGATACTATATTCATGATTCTGATTTCACCGCAGCACAGAGGTGATACGGTTGATTGGATCAAGTCCCTTAAGCAGAAGTCTACCTTCTATCCATACGTGACACACAGCCAGGTTCCAGCCCCTCTGGTTCCAGATGCTCTGCAATTATCTATATATTTTTCTGGACTTAGCCTCCAACCTACACACCAAGCCAACGTCTTAGAAGTAAGAACAAGAGGAGAGTACACGTTAAACCTCTTCCTGTCAATTCTCTACTTGGTGGCGCAGAATTTCTTGGCCCAAAAGCTTCTGAAACAAGAGGAGTCCACTATCCAGACTCTCCCACTGCTTCCAGTACTAAGTAAGCGCGTTTCACATACATCACAAAACCCCACTCAACTAAAAGTGTATCTTGATGAACTCCGTGGTATACTTAGCTTTACTATTTCTGTAATACTACGTGAATCTCCACCACCCAAAGTCTGGGGCTACGTGACTGGGCCACAAAAGCGCAATGAGCTACTTGCCACATTGAATCCTCAAACTTCCGTGTATGATCAAATCGCAACGTTGTACGCAAATGACTTCTATAGTATCGTTGATGGAACAATGCGCTGTGACATTGTTAATTCAGGCGAAGGATCAATAGCATTGAGCAGCCAGCTGACGCACCCAAGCACTTTAGTTGATGCCTTGAAAGAGGCCATTTCCAAAGAAGCTGAGAACAGCTCAATATCGTTTTACAATCTGCAGATAGTTGTACTAGATTATAAGTGTTACCAGAAGTCCCACTACCTCCGCTTTCATGCCAACACTCTACTCACGAATGCTATAGGAAGCAGCAAGCTTCATTACATGGAGCCTCTCCTCTACGCCCAGGTGTTTATTAGCACAGGACTCTACCACACTAAAAAGGAGCAGAGCTTTCTAAGCAGCGCCCTGGAAAAGCTCAAGGATCTCCTCTGTTCAAGGCGCTGCATCTTCAAAACTGACCCGTGGATCCAGATGGCTTGCCCTATCTTTTCGCTTGCAGTAGCAGTCTTTTATATACCTGCAGGCTCTGCCCTAGGCCTTGAATCGGCCATTGAGCAGATACTCAGGTGCACAAGCGTAAACGCATATCACAGCAAACAGATCTACTTCGTACAGACAGTGGACGCCGTTCTAGACCCACGTGACCTGAAGGGCACGGTAGATGCAATGAAAAGCAGATCTGACGCATTCAAATATTCATTATGGCCTGCAGCAATTGGAAGATTGCCTTGGGCTTGAATATCCCTTCAGATGTGATATAGTAATCAATGCAATCTGGCTCGATATAGCCCGCAAGGGGGGCTTTTATTGTTACCTTTTTAAATGTGTCATAACTATCTGCATCGGGCAGTATCTCAGATGGATTGGCGGACAATATCAACGTAGACAGAGAAGAGGGATATGCAGTGCAGAACTGGAAGGTTTCGCAGAGGCAGTTAACGGGTATGTTATATATTTTAGCTGCCATGGCTGCTAGAACGGAGCCAGATGAGGCAACTGCAGCCCCGTTGTTGAAGACAAACTCTGGCTCAAGAAAGAGTACTGCAATCTTGGGAAGGAAAATCATCAAGGCAGAATCGGCAATCAGAGAAGTAGGTATTCCAAGGCTTGAAAAGTAGAGGGCTGCGTGGAGGCCATCTCGGAGCGGCTCGTTCTCCAACACTACCAGCTCAAAGCCCACCCCGCTTGCATATAGGTCAGTTAAGTAATTACATAGTTGGATGCCCGGACTGACGACCAGCACGATGTCACCGTGTATTATTCCCTGGGAGAACTTGTTGCGGATACCTCTGTACTCGTCATCTGAGCTATTCATGGCACCACGCATTGTCGGTTTAACGCTTGCTCGCGTTGTCAGGGATCCCATAAGCTCGCTTGGTGAGCAGTATCCCATGGAAGCCCCCGTGTTGTATGCCCGTGGATTTAGGTCGCATGGCTTTAGGCGTATACTGCAAATGTGTTCCTCGTAGCTATGGAGCCTGTCTATCATGCGGCTCTGCAGCCTAGGAGACATAGTAAAATCGTCAGGAGACTTGCGCTGCTCAAACAGTGGAACCGTGGACTGGATAATACCGCTCTCGTGCAGTACCTCCACTACACAGGCGATACACCGTTTGCCGACGTTGGTAATGAGAAGGTTAAGAGGCAGGAAGGATTGGAGACGAGCTATTCTGCTGTCCATCTTTAGCACAATGTCCTCTGCGGAAGAAAACTCTAACTTCTTCACCAGCTCTATGACGTATCGGATTATTAGCAGAACAACCTGGAACTTATCCTCCTTTGCGCTTTTGATCTGTTTGAGTACGTCTAGATCGTTAATGGAGAAGTCTCCCGAGCCCATTTTATTCTTAAGGCCTTATCCCTCTCTTAGCCAAGTACGGATAGCTCAACCACCAGAGCACTCGGAAACACGCGCCTATTGTTTACTTTGAAGTCTGTAATAGCCAATATACTGAGAAAGAAAGTTCATTATCTCACTCTTGGTCTCTGTTGAAAGAAAAATTGCACGGGAGACTTTATCAAGGGCGGCGCTTGCATAGTTCTTTGCTTCGTAGGGTGCCAATAGACGTATAGCTTCCAGGTTGCCTTTGTGGGCCGCAATGAGAAGTGATACTTGACGAGCTCTGTTCTCTATGTTGCTTTCTTTCTTACAGAGGATCTTGATAGATTCAATACTATTGTTCATTGTGGCGAGAATAAGGGCGGTATTGCCGTGTTTGTCTGTCAACCTTGCTTCATAGTTGATTAAAATCTCCACAGTACGTGTCTGATTTTTTTCTGCTGCAAGCATTAACGCTGTTCTCCCCATGTACTCGTCCCGCAGCCCTTTTTCTATCCCAGCGAGGAGCTGTGTCGTGCCGACAACCCCCTTACGTGCAGCACGCATTAGCGCAGTCGGATTAAGGTATCCACGTCCTGTGTGACGCACATGGCGCCCAGCCTGGTATATAAATTCTCTGCAGCCGTCTACCCACCCTGCCTCCGCAGCTAGGTAGAGGATAGTGGGGTACTTAGCCGGCAGCGTGTTTGCCTCATCCTTCATGGCCGTAAGGGATTCCAGATCTTTATTCGCTATACATTTGCAAATATCCTTATAAACAATCTTTGGAGGCCTGTACAGGTAACAACTAGATGTACTAGACGATGGAATCAGGTTGGATGGAGACCCGTCCGGCTTCTTTGGTTTGGACTGAGAGGTGGTGGATCCAGACATGTAGCTCTGGTGGCTCAGTTGTGTGCTTGCACAATCAGTGCTGACAGATGTACTCACGGAGATACAGGAGTTTGAGATTTCATCTTGCGCTATCACGGTGTCCCCGGACAACATATCGTTAGTGACAAGTGGCTTACTATATGCCATGAAAAAGTCGGACTGAGAGATGACGTGCTCCCCGTCCTCTACTAAGTCTTGTTTGTCAGGGGCTTCAAAGTATGGAGTGAAGGCGTCTAGGGTTAAGAGTTCCGCGGCAGAGATGCGCTCTGCAGGATCCATGCAGAGCATGACGGAAAGTAGGAACCGCACATCCTTATCTGTGATCACTGACAAGTCAGGATTCGGGGGATACTTCCTGTCTGGTGAGTCCATGATTAGCTTCCCGGCTGACTCTAATTGGGATAGGTAAGTCAGAGGTGTTAGAGTAAAGAACTCATAGAGGGTCGCGCCGAGGCTCCAGATGTCTGTTGTCTCTGAGAGAGGCATCCCCTTGACTTGCTCTGGAGACGAATAGTATACGTTAACTCCTGTTGCTGCCAGCTTAACGGTAAGAGTAGAGTTAGTGATTTCCTGGCAGTGTGTCATGTTCCCGAGGATGACCTTCTTCCCATTATTATCAATCAACACAGAGGCTGGTCTAATGGCCCCGTGTACCACCCTCTTGATGGAGATGGTGGTGCCAGTTGGTCCTTGATATGTCTCGTCCTTCCTTGGGCAATGCAAATAAGAAAGGGCTGTTAGCAGCTGATAGGTATAAGAAAAGAAACAGCTTTTGCTTACCCTTTTTCTGTCTTTTTTAAGAACGTTGATCAGTAACTGAAGAGATCCGTTTTCATAATAGGGAGTGGTTGTAATAATATCATTATTGGGTGCCTGCTCTGTCTGTAGTTGTGGTATAATGTGAGGATGCCTCAGAGCAGGGACGAGGGTTGTCTGCGAGTGCACTAGCTCAGTCCGTGTGCGGCGGGCCTCTGGAAGAACGATATGCCTAAATACCACCAAGTCTTTGTACTTAGCGTTGGTCCCTAGATAAAGGGTATCGTAAGGGCCGTCACTGATTTTCTCTGTAATCCGGTACCCGGATGGAAGAGATCGTAGCATAGTCATCCGCTTCTTTCTCTTCTCTCTAAAGTCTTCTCTCTAAAGCGTTTTTAAAATTCCAATACTTCGTTTGACGATTAATGTCCTTTGAAGCTCGATACGCTCTCGAAGCTAGCGAAAATTCTACGGGCTTGTCTCAGCAGGATGGTATCTTTAGTACTACGAGTGATGGAAAGCAGGCCAGGTCAAGGCTTTTAAGTAGAAAACGGTCGACATATGCTGACCTTCTAGAGGCGTCTCCGGAGAACACAATGCGTCTGGACTCGATTTCGCATATGCTAGAGGAATCCGTTGAGTCCAAGTACGGTTCAGAGCCCACTTCTGGGTCAGTAGTAATTTCCCACCCCAGCTATTCTCGAACTAAAACGCATCGCATTCTCGACTTATCCCAACTCCCGGCATCATCTCTTACTGGCATGGATACACCTCCAAGGCATTACGGGGAGGACTCTGATGGGGTTCAGATGGATGAGCATTCAGGCAACGCTGCTGGGGCCCATGCTGCGCACCATGCAGTTAGGGATAGCCTCATAAAAACAAACTATCTGACAGATCTCCTTGAGGCAGATTCTGGGGCAACAGGGGGTAGTTTGTACGGCGGAAAGAGTGACATATCTCCAGAGGTTTCATTGTCTCTGCACAAATCTGACTCTAGATGCATGGATAACGTGATAAGCACTGGACCTGGCCTTGCTGCCGTCACCATAGACACGCTGACCAAGGATACAAGGCCCAAGCCTACAGCAAACACACTCAACCTTCCTCCATCAGGAAGGTCGTCTGCCAATACACCTGGGTCCTATCTGGGGCAGGATCACGTCCCTGACCTGCGTGGGCCTTTAGCTGCTCCACACCAAATTCATGGCACTGGCCTGCAAACAAAACGGCCCAACGCGACCAATGAAGTCGATGAGATAGTGCCAAGTGAAAAGGTCACTGGAAACGCCGATCTCATTCTCGAAATGGAACTCTATGGGACAACGAATGATCTTGGACGTTCCTTTAAACCATATCCCAAATTTTCTGCGCTCTCAGACCACTTATCTGCTCCACTCTACGAGAAAATAGCAGATACCTCGGAGAGAAATAGGAATTATTGCCTCATAGAAGATACGCAAACTGCTCCACTGCCAGACCGCAACGAGCAACATGAAATGATCGGCAGTGGTCTGGCCAGTATTCTTGATCACGGTGTCGAGATACATCCTACACAATCTCAGATAGGCCAGGTGACACAGTTCCTTGAGGGAAAGAATCCCGGATCCTCTTATGGAATGCTGCACGAGAGTCTGGGGGACATTACAGAGGAAGGTAGTAGCCCGCATTCCATGGGCACTCCCCTGCTGCGCCCGCACAATCGACCATCGTCTGCTAGTATGACTCACTATCCTGGCCACTCTGTCAACCGCACTCAGTCCACTGGAGATCTAGGCTCTACGTCTTTTACTGGGTACCAACCTCTTCCAGAGCTGCCTTCGACTCTTAGCCAAGGCATCAATAACTTCGTCTTCCCTCAGTCCTATGACTACTATTCTCATCCAGTTTACTCGCAAAGCCCACAGAACAAGCCCACAGCAAATCCATTTTCTCCGCGAACATCAGCAGTGTCAGCAATGGCAACAGCCCCGGATGTTTATAAGATGACGGATTTAATAGAGGATGAAACAGCTCCCACTATCCACAAGCCGAAAAGAGGCAGATCTGCTAGCAAGCAATCTAGAAAGTTTAGCTCTCCCGTTTGCTCACGTGCCTCCTCTCGTTCACGACTTCATCAAGTTTCTCAGAGTGGTGTACGGGGAGGCGCCACCCACACTCTAGCCTCTTCAATTATTTCTGGAATAGGCAGTGCTGGTTCTACCAATGGACTTCGAAAATCACATGCTTCGTCACGGAGAGGAGATAGTAATTCGCATCGACACACCAGTACTCATTTGTCAGTTAGTTCATCGTTCACAAAACTAAATGCTTCTAAGAGCGGAAAGTCATTGAAAAAGAGCACAACTGGGGGCAAATCTTCGAGCAAAAAACGAGCAGGAAGTCACAGAGCGTCAATGGGAAAGTCTAAATCTCCTTTAAGAAAGCCATCTACGTCCAAGCGGGTTGCACGGTCGACAAGTACGACGACAGGGTATGCTAGCAAGCAGACAAGTATGATGTCAGAGAGTGCAAATACTTCAATGACAGATGTAGAAGCCAGCCCTGTATACAGCGCTTCCTCAACTACGCATCACCAGTACACCAAGTATGACGTGGGGCAGCCGAAAAGCCCTCAGACTGTGATTAAGTTCCCGAAGGCCTCGCCGCATGTCACTAATCCAGAGGGAATGAGTTACAACTATGTTCCAAAGAATAACGACAGCTGGCCAATGATTCCACAGCAGAAGGTGTACGCGCAAAGCGCTGTGGGTACAGTGATGGGCACTGAACCCATGTTTCCGCCTAGATCGTTAAACCAGATGCAACAAACCAGAGCCAAAGATGCAGCTCACTCAGACAATGGGGAAACTTGTACGCAAGGAAGCTCTAGGCAGCGTCAACGACCTCTTTCCGCTAGCAAGTCTAAGCCGAAGGGTCGGATCAACAGCCGTGCTTCCTCGCGCTCAGCAAGTAGGAACTCTAGCTTCATTGCAAGCCGCCCATCGAGTGCCCACACTCAGAATGAGCCAGACTATCCTCTAGACTCCCCGCAGCAGAGAACTCCGATAACAATAGACTCCCTCGTTCCCCGGAATATTGCGGCATCTCCGCGATTCGAGCTACAGTCTCACGATAACCAGCTAAGGGGATCCATTGCAACGCAGAATGATAGATTGCACAATGATCTGAGAAATCTTATCAAGCAGAAGCTAATTGGGATGTCTGAGCCGGCCAGTTCAGGCCAGATAGGCAGCAAGGAAGAGGCCTTCAACGGAGCTGACTGTGAGCAGAGAGCACTACGGTCTCCTGTTGATCTAAGGCAGCTGAAGGGGGTATACTCAAAGAACTATGAGCATATACACGGAAATGTGATGATTTCTGCCGGAGAAAAACGCTATAAGGTCGTAGGCTACTCTCAGAAGTAGTCTCAGCACGGAGACATACTGACCCTTGTAGCGTGCAATCTGTCTCTAAACTAAATCAGTTACTTAAAGAACCGTATTTACGCGATCTCTTACTTCTAAGCCCCATTACCCAGTAGATTTCTAGGCAAGGCTCATTTCACTATTCCAGAACGCAATCAATTCATGTGCTCTGAATATATCCGCACCACTCAGGATCTTCACTGGTGGAAGCTCTAGACTGCACTGTTTGAACTTCTGGGTCGCCTCTACCAGTGCTTGAAGTGTGTTATTAGGAGCCGAAACGTCAACGATGAATCCGTGACTAACCGGGATGCCGCCACGCTCCACGGTTGGACTTGGGAGTACAGCTGCAACCTGGCGAATATACAACTTGTGCATTGCCAGCAGGCCATACAGCTGTGAAGACCACCACAACGATGCCTGGCTGTATCGTATACTATACTCACGTGAGGGAAGCGTGGTATCAATACCGTCTACCCAGAAGTAGCAGTGCTCATCGCCGAAAAGATTTGTTTGAGCTAGCGACGTAGGCCTCATCATTCCATGGACCATTCCGCCGGACGTGGTCACTATAGCCTTCCCCAGATCTCCAGTCTTTGGGGCATTATAAGTAGTCAGTACGTTGGCATCATTCCACAGATCCGATGTATTAGACGGGAATCGAACAGTTGGTGGCTTCTCGATATCTGTGCAATTTGCAGATGGCTGAAGAACCACCTTATAGGTGTTCTTCTCAGGGGTGAAGTTGTACACTCTCTCAAAACGATTCTTCAGTCCTATCAGTGAAGCACGCGCCTGGGCGCTCTGGATTGCGTAGTTAATGTAGTAAACTACTTGCTCTACCTTGGAGTTGTCGGAGAAGGCATCGGGCAGATTTATGCCAATGCAAAACGGCATGAAGGTGAGATCCTCGGAGGACTCAATAATGGGATCTGTGTTGCAGTGGAGGAAAATGGAGCAAGCAGTTAGGTCTCGGGTGCGTAGTTGGCCAGAGGAGACAGCGAAGCGGCACCTTGTGGAGGAGCGGAGGAATGTGCTCTGGCTGCTTGCAACAAGGACAATGTCACAACCCACACAGTCGTCGACGGTGACTGTGCTGACGTTATCAAGGAGGACTATTGTGGAGTCGTGGCAATTGGATATACGAAGTTCTGTGCCAGAGAGGGAGCCAGGCCCTCTCCATACCAAATTACCACGAACTCCGTCAATGACCATGTCCTCCAATGCTGGCTTGATAGAGGTCGACTTGGGCGCATCTGAATCGCCGGGGGAAGTGCAGGGAGCCCTGAGACAGGGAGGATAGATGCTATTTGCAAGACGTTCTGCCATCTTGGGAGCAAGCGGAGCAATATGGTTGTCTTCCTGGGTGTCCACCTTTTTGCAGCACCTCATCGGACGAGCGCAGAGTAAAAAATGGAAAACAGACAGAGGCATTCACTGCAGGAGCCACGCGCGGTCACAGGGAGAGGGAAAGGTTGAGCAAAGGAGTCAGACCAGCATGTCCTCAGCGGAGCCCGAGGGCCCTCGGGCGGTAATTCGAATCATCACTTTATTTTCGACTTTCAATTAATAGAAAAGCTAAGATAAAAGACAAAGACACTAAACACTGAAAGGAACAAATTCTGGAAAAAGACTTCAATCCCAGAATTAATGCCCAAGGATGCGCGGACAAAGTCCAGTAGGAGCATGGCAGGGTCGCTGCAGTTGGCCAAGGAGTATACGGATAACGGAGACATACGGCGTGTAAGGCTCCCGGAGGACAAGCTGAAGGATCAGTTCCGACTCAGCTTTCCGGAACGATATCTTGATAGACTGAGCTTTGATAAGTCTGAAACGTTTGACAAGCGCTTAATGCAATATCGCCTTTCATATCTAGACTCACGGTCAACGAGTAGAGTCGGAAGTATGCACCAAAGCCATAGGACTGCGTCGTGCTCAACCATTAACAGCAAGTCATCTAATGTGAAGAGCAACTCTAAAGCCAGCACACCAACCTCTAAAAGTCCTCGGAGGTCACTTGGGAAGAGTCAACAGAAAACCGCTAGTCGATCTTCCTCTAAATCTAAAGAGCCCGACGCGTCCCAGAAGCAGGAAAGAAGTGTGTCACCAACCTCATCACCACGTGAGTCAAAGGGCGAAATGGCGAGCCAAGCGTCTGTCCCTCAGTCCCCCCAGCGGCAGGAAGGCCTGACACCTCCTGCGTCCAAGCAACCGTCGCGACAAGGGTCGCCTAAACCACACATTTCGGGAAGCATGGCCACATCCGTGTCTCTTCCTAGTACCAATAGTTACTTGGCGTATAAAAAAGCAATCATGCAGAACGTCACAAGTGCTCACGGAGCCAATGTTAAACGCCCGTCTTCCACACGATCCAATTACAATTCTCTTGAGTATAAGCAAAACCTCCTTTTGGATCATGAAAACGACACACATGAAAGGACGCTCAAGCAGACTAACAACCATGTCGTTATGGATATGCTGGCAACAGACCTTGCAATGGCTTACGTTGAAGACAATTGCAGAGACCACAAGGTATTTAGAAACAGGCATGACATTTGGGAAGATCAAAGGGACTATGCAAAGCCGTGGCGACATAACATGAAACTAGAGAGCAACGAGGGCGATGCAGAAACGTATACAAAGAAGAATATAATCATCAACGAACCAGTGAAAGCATTGGTCTCGGATGCCAATCAACCCAGAGATAAAGGTCTTGCAGATAATTGTGGGACTGCCCCGGAGACACAGGCAGCATCCGTAGATCTCTTGAAGAAATATGGTAAGAACGATACGCAGCAGTTGTATGACTATAGCGAAGAAGCAGACCCTTCAGATGGTGCAGGGAGGAGCAGGGAGGATGGGTCCTTCATTAAGAGATACAGTATCCAAACAATACAATGGAATAGGCAATATAACAGCATGGCAAGTTATAAACAGGAGCTAGATGAGGCCGCTTGCCAAGAAGGTGTACTAAACACAGTGCAAAGACCGTGCGCACGCTTTCCTCAGCAAAGAAGACAGTCTAATTCTCTCACTAAACCAGAAACCCTCTCTGAACAATTGGAACGTTATCGTATTCCCAGCGATGATAAAGCCCCAACGGTTATCGGCCATGCTTCTGGGAGCGGTGCTGCTTTCTCAGAGGCTGCAACACACACAATACCGGAGGCCCCTCAGAGGCCATGGAAGCCCGATCATAGACCATCAGCAACTACTGATTCAAGGTCTCGATCAGGCAACAAAGCGCATACGTCTATCAGCAACAAAGAGGCATGCCAGGGCGCAGAGGAGGCACACTCACATATATCCACGCAAAGAGAAAATGCTGATAACAGGAGCAACAGAGAATCATCTAATGCTACACGTGGAAGGCGACCGCAAAGTGCCAGGCCAAAGCCTGCAGTAGGTGTAGAAAAATCCGTCAAGCTACCATCTTCAAGCATCACTAAAGAAAAGCGCCCAACTTCCGCCAAAAAGGACAATGCAAAGAGGGCCGGCTCAAGGCAATATCAGCTTAAGAACAGAGTAGAGCAGGACGGAGGTAAGCCCAATAACGATACACTAGATATTCGTGTAAGTGCTACCAGTAGACAATCTGCTACGGCATTAGGGACCTCTGCACCCGAGGTTGATATTCATAAAAGCTTCGGGTCGACAGTTACCACGCTGGGGCCCGTGGCACAGCAGAGGCACGTATCAGATACAGAAGAGAGCCAGCCCGTCTCTAAAAGCACTCTACCTATCTCGCCAACAAGAGAATCTACGCAGCAAACGCCGTCTATAACCATCTCCGAGAAAAGCCCTGAGATAAGGGAGTACACTTCCCACGTCCAACCATACCAGCAACCGATGATTGACGATAGCAGTTCCCGTCCTCAACAACAGGTGGAGCTTCCCACAACTCTGTCTCCAATCCTCTTTCCACACAACTTGGAGACAACTCCTCACATTCGAACCAGCGGCGGAGAGAAGAGCGAACCGCATGGCCGAATTCTCAATGACCTTGCCGCCGATTTGCAAGAGCTGGTGACAAACAAGAAACGGAAGACCAGAAAGCTGCCCGCCTCGATAGTCGATCCAAAGGACGTCTTCCCTTTATCACCGGCTGGAACGGGCCGCTTATCAAAGGATCTCTCTATAGACGCATTTGATAAGCTCCCTTTGCTCGCTGCTGACTTAAACGATTCTGGGCCGACTGCATTGCCCAGCTCTCCGTCGAGAAGGATGACAGAGGCATCCAATAGAAACATCACCAAGATATACCTACACACCGCGGCTCATAGCCCACAGGCGCCGATAGTGGATTCATCCATGCTGCAGGAGCCAAAGAAAGCGCACGCATATGCTATGCCCGGTCAACTCTTGGCAATTCACGACAATACTGCCGAGGGCGACGCTTTGGTGAGAAGTCAGGAGCTTTCCTTGAGCCGGGAAAGGTCGGATCTTTTGTCCTCTGTGATTCAGCGCACGTTAGGAGCCCAGGTGGAGACATCTCTGCCTGTCAACGAGGAGCTACAAACACAGCTGTATAACGCTTTGACTAAAAATATGAATAAGCAAGGCCCTCACTAAGCTAAAGGCCTTAGACAAGCAACCCTAGCTTGAGGGAAGGTCAGTACAAGGGGTACTGACACGTACAGGCATGCTCTCAATTGTATGCTTATATTTATTGAACACTATCGCAAGTAAATCACTTGGAAACTCCAGAGGTGCCTCTAAAAGAGGTAGTCCCGATAGATTTGGAATGGAGAGCATAAGGGCATGAAGGCAGAGGCGTTCTTCTTCACCACATTGATTGGTATCCGTCAGTCCGCCTCCATAGAGCTGATCCCCGACGATGGGGTGACCAATATGCGCCAAATGAAGCCGAAGCTGGTGTCTCCTGCCTGTGACAGGGCGAAGAACAACGAGCGTATAAAGGCCTTGTGGCAGTGAAGGGCTGAGCTCACGCAAGTCTTCGGGGATAGCCGCAATCCGCTCCACGTGTGTCTCTGAATGTTTTCCCGTTTCACTAATGCACATGCAAAACTGCCGAGGATCAGCCGCATCATCTGCTATTGGGGCCGAGATTGTTTGGCTGGCGACATCACCAACTACTAAGGCGACGTACGTCTTTGCGACGGCTCGTGCTTGAAACTCGCGGCCGGCAAATCCAGCAGCCTTTCTACTCGACGCTATAACCATAAGCCCCGAGGTAGGATAGTCGAGTTGGTTGACAAAGCGAGGCGCTCTCCCTCTGGTCGCCAGATACCACGAGCGGACAGTCTGGGGGTAGTCCCCATCTATATGAAGATTTGGGGGCTTGTTGATAACTGTGTAGTCGTCGTTTTCAAAAACAACGGAGACCATCGACCTATGTTTTGATTATTGTGGCATACAAAAAAATGGGCAAGGCATGCATCATATACCCGCGCTACATGGATTCAGAAGCGTCCTTGAAAGACGGACGGCGCCTGGGATTGGAGCACAGCGTGCCACGGCCGTCGTTGGCGGAAATAGAGGCAGCGGTACGAAAGGTCTATCCGTCGGCCCAGGTCCTGGCCGATCGGGACAAGCGCTATCCCAAGGGCGCGGTGGAGGCGCACGATCTGGGATACCTCAAAATTGACAAAGAGACAATAAAAGCCGCCGGCGGTAAGCTGGAGCTGCTAAAGTCTTTGCAGAAGCACATAGTGGAAGCGCGACAAGAGGTCATAGACACGCTCAAGCAGCCAGAGGCCGCAAAGGTCACATAGGAATTAAAGGCGCCCGTACTCCCTGATACATTTGACGTCAGATTAGGTCACAGCAGAAACAGGAGCAAAAATAAATGACACTACCCTTTACATTTGATCCCTCTTTGGGGGTTTCCTCCGAGCTGGGCAGGGTCGGGTCCCCACAACAACCTTACTATGGGCACCTGGCCTCTGATCCTGGCTCGGGGACGTGGGGACCGGAGCCGTACAAGTGTAAACCGGATCTGGACACTGACAAGCGGAAGGAGAATGGCCGCCTGGCCGCCAAGCGGTACCGGGAGCGGGTCAAGGAGGATCAGATACTCCTCAAGGAGGATCTGCAAAAGCTGCGGGAAGATAACCTGCGACTGAGGGAAGAAAACGCCGCCCTCCAGAAGATTCTCAACGTTCACACAGAAAAGATACTTCGTAGCATAGACGGAATCTTGATGTTCATTAGGACAATCTCTCATTCACGAAATGTGGGCTATAATACTCTGAACCAGGACACACTTATAGCTACCACGCAGGGCCATGAATGCCCCGTGCGTCCAGGCGAGAGCTACTATGGAGATAACTATGCTTATGATAATTGCCTCAGTGGACCCCTCCAACTGCCATTGAATGGCGACGTACTACCACTGCCGCCACCAAGTGACTCAGTTTATCCGCAGGGGGCATATGACTCTGGGTCACTAACAGGTACAGATACCTATACAGGCTTCGGGAGCTCTCCCACTGCATCGGATTCCCACTCTACTTACAATGTGTTTGTCTTCATCCTGATACTACTACTTCCTGTTAAGTTCTTTCCGTACATTACTTCTGGGTATGCTTCCGCCAAGAGTGCCTCGCGGAGTACAGAAGTACTTAACATGATGTCTCTTCAAGCCAACCTGCGCGTACCAGATACTCTCGGCCACAAGCCGACTGTCCCGCATTACTCTGGCTATTCTACTATTGCTAACTATTCTATTCTAGAAACAACGGCTGATAACATGCGTACAGAATCGCACCAATCGGCTCTAATTCCAATGACAGACGCGCAGATTCAGGTCTCTTCTGAAGCTTCGGGCAGTCTATTTCGACTGTGGGAACGCTCGGGCCTTGCATCTGAGCCACGATCCACTAGCCTATCACTAGCTAGCATAGATAAGACCGATCTCTGTCAATACTACAATACCCAAGACTCTGCGGCTTGGAATAGTATGGTTGAGGTGATAGAATCTGAGCTCAAGCGGACCTGCTCTGCGACCAACGGTGATAAGCGACTCAAGGACTTCATCGTAGAGGTCCCTGATGGTTCTTAACGCTTAAGATATCCTACTTGCTGAGTTGGCTAACGGAATTAAGAAAACTGTAAACTTATAAGCTATGTGCTGAGGAAAATGTACGCCTTAGTAAAGGAACTAATACAGTACCTACTACAGCTAGGGAGTCATGGGATTGGGAGAATTAACCGGACAAAGGGACGATCCTGCCAGTTATATGATTGCTTTCATCGACATTCTCTATCGCCTGGTTGTCCAGAGCAACCACTGAGATAGCCGGGGTATGGATAGGATGACAAAAAAGCGGGTGAGTGTGCGAAAGTATGAGAGTGCAAATTTTTGACGTCCTGCACAATGAAAGAAAGCAAATCCACTTCACTTATGCACGGGACTCCAGTGGCCTTCCTAGAGCCACAATACAGGCGAGGTAGCAGACAACACAATGGAGTCGGTGAGAATGGCGTCTAAAAGGGAGATGGTGCATGCAGGACCGATATACGAGCGTGCAGGATAGCGCAATCCTTCTGACAAAACTCGAAACGCCTGGGACCGAGCAAGAACTGGGGATGGCCACGCATGAAGCTCAGCTCCCTTGCGGCTATGGAAGGGCAGTACCATGTTAGCCGTTACATACACGTTCCCAAAGGTTGTGATATCACGATGCATACAACCAGCAGATCAATAGGATGGTTTGCTGGACAAAGTGCCTTCCCATCGTATTGAGAACTTCGGTATACAGATGAAGCAACGAGGCGCACATCCCCACACTATAGGTGACGGATGGACGAGACGATATGAGAACCTAAGGAGAGGCAGTAAATAAGGACCCGGTGGTATTAGCAATGCCAGTAGTCTCCATGCCCATAGGTAGCGTTCTACAGTGGAAGGACCAGATGTTCATGGTACTAACGGGCAGTGGCTCGATGGGTAGATCAGGCGTAGCTTGTAGACTCCTAAGGCTATCCAGGTGGAGCGGTGAGCCGAGGTAAGGATAGCTTCAAGCTGCACTAGAAGGTAGCGTTGGGTACCATTCCAACCCTCGGAGGATGCTTCCAAAACAACTGCACAACTCGACGAGGAGACGCGTAGTCGTGCTAGAAGTTGCTGGTCCAGGCTGGTAGCTCCGGGCAAGAAGTAGTCTCCCAGTATGGTCTGCAGCATATAAGATGGACCTCGAGTGCGTGCATGCTGCCGCGGACTGTCGCCCTGCCACTCGGAGGGATGCGGCGGACCCGTTCGTGGTAGAAGGCAGCGAGAGCCTGCGACGTCCCTCCAGTGGGCGCAGGAGTGGCCAGCGCTAGCCGCGGGGGCGCCCAAACAGGCCCAGCCCTCGCACCGGCTCCCCCGGTCGCCTCAGTCGCGGCGCTAACAGGAAGACGCGTGTCCTGTTCGACGACCCGGCACACGGACCGACGGCCGGCGAATGCACATGGCAAGGTGGAATAAAAAGTTTGAAACGTCGGCGCTCGCGCGAATCGGAATGCGGCGTTCTCCGGGCTGGGAGGCCGTGCGTGCGGGCATTACCTCTAGCATGTTCCTCACCACGGTCCCAGGCTGATGGGCGGCCGAGGCCTTGTCAGCGTCACGCACGCCTCTTGCCGGCATTGGGCCGCCCGGGATCGTACATAGGCAGGGCTGCAGAGGCCTTCCGCGGCTCCTGCGGGCAGTCGCCTGCTGCGGAGAGCACGCCCAGCTTGGGAGCTCCTCAGGATCACCGTGCAGGTCATCGAGACCGGTTCGACGGGCCCACGTTGAAGGAGGCGCATGGGCCGGTGAGCGTGCCGTCTTTGCAGGCAGGCTCTCGCTGGCCGGGTGGCGGGGCTCTCCTGTATCTCCGCCGGAGGACGCCCTATCTACTGGCAGCATTTCCACAGTTGCAACGCTACAGGGGCGGGCTGCAGCTCTTCCGCAGGACCTCGTCGGACGGGCAGTTGGCGTACTCTCACGTGCACTCGCAGGAGCTCCCCGCCCTCGTAGAATAGCACCCCGCGCGCCCCAAAAAGCCAAATCGAAATGCAGCAGGTGCAGTCGACTCTTCTCGGGTTGTGGCGCTGATCCAATCAGACGCCGCGGCACGCCCCGAGCAGGCCTCGTCCAGCAGCGGGTGCTCTAGCCGCGCCCCTGAGGCAAGTCTGCTTCTGACCCCGTCCCTGTGCCGACCCCAGCGAGCCCCCGACGGCGCTGGAGAAGGAGCGCCTTGCGGAGCCCCTTACTGGCCCCTCGGTGCAGGAGGATCCCCGGATTACCGATTTGCGTGCGGCAGCCGGCGGGGCGCCCCGGGCCATCCTTACATCTACATGTCCAGCGAGTGCCGCAGCGGGCCGAGATGAAGCCGCGGGCGCCGATGCCGGGGCGCTGGCCACGGAGGCTGCAGCGTTAGTAGCCAGGCGAACCCCTTGGTTCGCGTTTTAGTTTTTGGGGTCCCAAGTTAGCGCCCCCGGAGCAGCACCGGCTGTACACTGTTCACTGCACTCGGTCGGCCGGATGGTGTAGCAGCTACGGCTACTCTAATTACGGCGCTTGATGTGTTTACTGCTGGGGGGTGCTGCTCTCCGTTCTACGGGGTGGCAGGAGTGCTCCCGCGTGCAGGTAGTACCAGTGGACGCCCCTCAGCTGCCGGGCCGGAGCGGCTCTTGGATGGGTGGACCTATCCTCCTCCGTGCGGCCGTCCCTCGGGCCTAGTAGACGTGCCTTGCTGTGTCCCGCAGCCCGGATCCTTGCCTTCAGACGCCAGCACGGAACTCTCTAAATTTGTCCTCCTGTGACATCCTATGCTGCCATGCACACTTCGTTTCTAGCAGGCCCTTAAGGTTGCAGCCCAGGACTACCGGCCCCCACATCATCAGATATGGTTGCTGACTGCGGCCGCCTACGCAGTCGCAGCTGGTTCCGCACTGGCCCTGTATCGGTAGCCTTGGCCTGCATCGCCGGTGTGCGGCCCACTTCGCTCTGCGGGTGTACCACGTATAGTTACCAGCCTCGTGATGTGGTGCACCGCTGGGGCAGATCCTAGCGGCAGTAATCCTGCAGCCCCATGTGGTCGTCTGGCAGTGGATGCGAAGGTTTGCAGGCGGGAGCGGAAGGTCGGGATGCTCTTGCCCACGTCACCGGGCGCCGTGGTCAAGGGCTCCGAAGACATGCCCAGCCCTCCGCTGGACGAGGATCGATGGGCCGCTCAGAGCCCCGCAAGCTGCGTCCAGGCTGGTATTAGGTGGCCCAATGACGTGGCGACGGGAGTTGTGAGGCGAGACCGCCACACGCCGAGCGTCGGGCCATTGCTACACCGACTCCCCAAAGGGACACACTCAGCCCGGGGCCGGATGTCCGCTTGTGTCCCAGAGTGAGCGCCTTGCATGCTTGCCGCGAGCAGCTATCTAGGGCTCGAGGTTAGCGGGCGGGCTCCAGCTATCGCCCCCTCATTGTCTCGGCCACCGGGACAGAACTCCCTTCTCCGGAGACGTGATCCTCGGGCCTGTGTGGCTCCCCTTCTTTGGAACGGGCTGGCTGTAGCCCTTCCGTATCATAGCCAGTGCTCTCTGAGGCCCTGATGACGCGCGGCTGTGTCTTGCACGTGTCGCTACAGTGGGACCCGCGCCTGTCCGTCCTTGCGTCGCCTACGGTGTAACCAGGGGCGACCCGGGCACGCTCCTATCGGCACATGGCGCCCTCCGCTGTGCTGGCTCCTGACGGCAGCCCACTCTACCGGGTCTGGTACTGCAAGGACCACCTATAGTGGGGGCAGGCGGGTGCGTCTACGCATCACCTCTGCGCTGTAGACAGTAGACGGCACGCCATCAGTTAGCACAAGATCCGGTCCGCGTCTTCTCCGGCTCTGTATCCATCGGGCTATGCTAACCATTACTATAGCCGCCCTATGACAGAACTAGGCCTTGCTTCGCAGAAATCCAAAAACAGGGGTCGTAGATCGGGCGGCACGGGTCGCCCTCGGGCTAATCCACTGCCGCGGCACGGCCACTGCGGGCACGTTCAGATGGCCATGGAGCTGGGGGCGGCCTCGGTCGAGGATCATCGCTCGACGCGCCTCTCCTGCAGCGGCCAGGGCGTCCCGGCCGGTCTCGGGCGACGAGGACGCTATTGAGGCACGGAGAAGTACGGTGGCCCACAGGATTCGGCGGGGGGCCGGATCGCGCAGAGCTGGTTGAGGAGACTAGAGCGCCAGCCAGGCCGGGGCGCCGCCGGGAAGGCTGATATGGGTTTAGGTTACAGCGGGGGCATCTGGGCCGTCGTCTGCTGGCTCCAGGGCAGAAGAGCGGTAGACATGCCGGGCGGTCCCGCTGCTTATTTTTGGATTTTCTACTCTTTCACGCTGCATAGAAGGGGTGAGATCTTAGGAAAAACCGGGCTTTGAGGGTCTACTGGCATCGTGAAAGAGCAGTAGGCTGTACAGTGACGCGTTTACTACCTAAGTGGATGCCACTTACGCCTTCCCCCGACAGATGAACCACCAGCAGAGGAACCCTATGAGGCCCCCCACGACGACGATGACAGCGACGGAGATCCCCGCGATGGCCCCCGTGGAGAGCCCGCTCCTATTACTGCCAGAGGACACACACTTACCACCCTCCAGACTGTACCCATCACTGCACTCCCCACACACATCATCCATCACACAGCTCTTGCAATCACCCACAGAGCATGTCACACACCCACTGCCATCCCTGTTGGGCTTCTTACCACTGTCACAGGAGGTACAGACAGCAGCAGTCATACCAGCCTCAGTCAGAGCTGCTGGGGCCTTACACTGTGAACAGTTGAGTACCCCCACATATGCCTTAGCAGCACTATCAGTGCCTACTAGTGTGCCTAGGGGGTTACTACAAGCCAACACAGACTGATCAGTAGCCTTTGCTTCTGGGACTATGAAGTACCTATTACCATCATTAACAGCAGTGCACTTGCCACCTTCAGCTGTCTTGCACATATAGTTGCCAGGTGGACTTGCTGTACTATAGCAGCCACCCATGTATAGGAAGTACCCTTGAGCACAATAGCTGCAAATGTGATCAGTACACCCAGCATTTGTTCCTTTGCTATCAGTGCATATACCATCAATAGGGAACTTACCACTATCCCCACAGTAGGAACAATAATGCTTTGTGTTGCCCTTATCATCTATTACTATAGCATCACAGGCGCCAGAAGTACCCCCACAAGCCGTTGTATCCTCGCAGGTCTTCACACACGTTGTTCCCTGTAACTTGTAGCCGATCTTGCAGCGGTTGCAGCTGGCCGGGCCCGGGGCGGCTGGGGCTGTGCAAGAGAGGCATCCTGCAAGCCCGCTGTAGCCACTATCATTACCATTCTCGCACGAGATGCACTTTCCTTCGCCGGTGCCGGCCAGGAAGAACCCCTCCTTGCACGTTTTACATTTAGTCTCATCTGTTTTAGCTGAACATGTGACACAGTTGGCCCCACAAGCCTCACAAGTGTTTGATGACTGTTCAAAGAAGTATCCATCGAGGCAAGCTGTGCAAGTTGGAGGGGAGCCATCTGCACTCTTAGTGCATGTCTTACACCCTTCTTTGCCTTTATTGTTATTATCCACGTCTTTAGTATCTCCGCATAATAAGCACGCCGATTGGTCCTCCTTCATGAACAGCTCGTTATCAGCTCCTTGACACCCAGCATAAGAATTTTCCACACAGGTCGAGGTTCCGTCGAGGGTTGTCCTGGGAATCTTATTTGAATTACAAGTCAGACACTTGCCCTTTGCCGTTGCACTATCAAATGAGCATGTTGCACAGTTGGCATCGAGGACAGTACAGGCAACGCAGGTCATGCTAGTGTCATCGGGGTAGTGATTGTTGTTACACGTACCTTTGTCTACACACTCAGTCCCTTTCAGGTACTTCCCTGTCTCGCACGATGTGCACTGATTTTGATTGGCTCCACTGCATGTGGCACAGTCGCTGTGGCATGCAGCACACTCTGTATCACTCTTCTTATACGTTCCAGCCATGCACTCAGTACACGTGGCCGCTCCTGTATTGCCACCAGGTGCCGTGCACTTGAGACAGTTATCCACTCCCATGACCCCGTTTCTATTTGTGGCATCATGGCACAAGATGCACTCGCTACCAGGTTTCTGAGGTGTAGCCGGGTTCTTGAACAGGCCGTTAGCTGTCTTACACTCAGTGCACAGTCCTCCCTCAGCCTTTGTGCATATCTCGCTGCCGGGCCCGTCGGTTGTCTTGTAGCACCCGCCCATGAAGAGGAAGTACCCGTCGCCGCACTTCTCGCAGGTTGCTGTCATCTTGTCGAGAGCAGCCCCGTCTGCTTTGGTGCACCCGGCCGCCGCGGCCTGGATGGAGCCGAAGGGTCGGCAGAAGCCGTCGACCGGGACGCCTCCGACCTTGCACTCGGTACAAATCTCGGCTGACCCGACCGTCTCGCACTTATTGACCTGACAGGTCACTATGTGGTCTCCGTCTTGCTGGCAAGGTGCTGCAAAGGAGCCCAGCACAATATAAAAGGCTGTTAATAACATTGAGGCCCATCGAGGCACTGCTAGCGTAAGCAGACATTTCACCAGTGACTCTATTCTCTAAGTAGCCATTCAGTAACGCACTTGTTAGATATCGCGTCAAAGATGCCAAAGACCCAAAGAGCTGATCCGGTGCCAACCTTCCCGTTACGACAAAACATAGATTTAGCTATCCTCTCAGATAGCACGTAGCCCGCCCTCTGGCCAGCTAGTTGAGGACTAGCCTTGCTAGGAGAGTTTCGCGCACAAGAGCATTTCATTGATGGCAGTATCAGTGGCCGCCCTGCGTATCGGCTGGATGATCACCCTCGGCCACGACTCGAGGAACCGGGCACCCGACCAGAGGCATAGCAACGGTTTGGTTTGTCTACGGCCCTACTACCCCTCGCCAGCAGGGAGCGGGCAGCCCGAATAGCATCAAGCCTCCCCAGTGTTGCCTCTTCTCTAGTGCGCGGAGGTACCCCTCGTGTCTGGGAGACGCTGTGGTGCGGCTGGCTAGAGCCGGTCAAGTGGGGAACCACCATTTTAGGGGTGCTGGGACATCATTGCGTGCCCGAAGGCTGTCCACCGTAGCGGAACCATCCCAGATAGGAACAGGTGAGGCACCAGTTCCTTTAGAGGGGCCTGCGACCGGCGAAGGACGGTCTCTAAAGTGGTCAGTAGGGCCCTTCAGTGCGTGGGAGTCGACAGGGGGCGGGTTCACCAATAGTCTGTGGTGCAAGCGGGTTGGGTCGTATGACAGACGGCGTCCCTGAGCAGGGGGACAGTCACAGTGCGTCGCGATAGAACGTAGCCATCCTCCACGGGGCATCGCTCCTGCCGGGCTTCAACAGTGGAATCTCGGGGGGACAGTGTTCGAGGCATGCACTGGTGACCCGTGGCTCGGGGCTGCTGGACATTGCACGGCTGGCTCCATCGGGTCGCTGGTCAGGCATTCAGGAGAATCTAGGAGTCCCTTGGCAGACCTTGTGACTGGCACAGCAGGAGAGCTGGTCGCCAGGAAACCCTCACATCACAGCGAAGAGCGAAACATGACCGCCGTGTAGCCGTTACTATGGTATGCCTTGCAACACAAGGGAGGAAGCTTACATCGATCGGTCCGTTTCACAGCCGGCCAGTCACACGAAGGTGGAATCAGCACGGCCCCACCTCTCAACGCAGGCCCACATGAAGGGTAATCTCTGTCAGTGTGTCATACAGCATAGGCAAGCGTCATGAAAGGGTATAAGCGCGGTAAGTGGAGCTGCCATAACCTTGCGTGACAGGGCTGCGCGGGCCGCAATGTTCTATGCATTTTTGCTGACCGGTCTCGCACTCGAGCTAGTACGGGCAGCGCAAGCCGGAGACGAATGCGAAGAGGTAGCTAGCAGTGAGCCCAACACTTGCAAGGCCTGTAGCGCCGTCGTCAACGGCAAGAAATACTGCTCGCAGTGCAACGGCGGTGGGTCTCAATCTGCCCCAACGGACGGAGTGTGCTCAGCAGACAATAACGAGTGTACCCGGAAGCAAGATGGGAAGTGCACACAGTGCGCTAATAAGTCCTTCATGTACAAGGGCGGATGCTACAAGGATAGCCAGGCACCTGGCAACACGATGTGTGAAACAGCAAATGCTGGAGTGTGCACACAGGCTAAGGAAGGATACTTCCTGCCGCCGGGCACTGATAACGCACACGACTCGGTTGTTTCGTGCGGGGATACAACGGGCGTGACGCTTACTGGCGATAAGAAGTACACGGGCGTGGCCGAGTGCGTCACCTGTACTCAGCCAGGGCAACTATCAATTGGTGGCACTAAGGCCGCCATATGCACCAAATGTGCCGCAGACCTCTACTTGAAAATAGATAGAGGCGTTATGGAGTGCGTCGCGGAATCAGGATGCGGCGAGGGCTTCTTCCCGACAATCGTCGACGGTGTTAAGAAGTGTGCTGGCTGTAGTGAAGCTGGAAGCGGTGGCATAGAAGACTGCGAACTATGCATACCTAGAGCACCTGCTCCTGAAGCAGGAGTCAAGGTCACCTGCTCTAAGTGTCATGCTAGTAAGAAGGTCAGCCCCCTCAAGGACGAGTGCATGGACAACTGCCCCGCCGGGACATACGACAAGCAAAACGTCTGCACCCCCTGCCACTCGTCGTGTGCCAGCTGCCAGACCGACGACAAGGAGACCTCCTGCACGGCCTGCTACCCTGGACACTCCCTTCTGTATGAGGCCAACGGAGCGACTGGGAGGTGCGTCAAGGAATGCACTGGTGCGTTCATTACCAACTGTGCAGACGGGCAGTGCACGGCTGACGTGGGGGGCGCGAAGTACTGTGCCCAGTGCAAGGAGGGATATGCCCCAATCGACGGAGTGTGCACAGCAGTAAAAATTGGGAGAGACGCGAGTGTATGCACAGCTGCAAGCGGGAAGTGCACGGCGTGCACAGGAGCATACGCCCTCATTTCTGGTGGATGCTATGGTGTGGCGAAGCTTCCTGGAAAGGCTGTCTGCACGGCAGCTAACAATGGAGAGTGCACTACTTGCGCGAACGGACAACAGCCCAGTGGAAAGGTCTGTCCGACATGTCCAGCTGGCTGCTCAAAATGTACAGGAAGTGCTCCTTCACAGCAGTGTTCGGAGTGCTTCCCGGGATACTATAAGTCCGGAACAAAGTGCGTAGCATGCGACAAGGATGATGGAAGCATTAAAGGCGTACCAAACTGTCTGAGCTGCAAGGAGCCAGCCAGTTCTTCCGGGGCTGTTACTTGTTATTTGACACAACAAAAGACTGACGATGGCACCGGCGGAGACACTGGAGGAGACAGTATGAACAAGAGCGGCCTCAGCACTGGCGCCATCGCGGGGATCTCCGTCGCAGCCATCGTCGTCGTCGGGGGCCTCATAGGGTTCCTCTGCTGGTGGTTCATCTGTCGGGGGAAGGCGTAAGTGGCATCCACTTAGGTAGTAAACGCGTCACTGTACAGCCTACTGCTCTTTCACGATGCCAGTAGACCCTCAAAGCCCGGTTTTTCCTAAGATCTCACCCCTTCTATGCAGCGTGAAAGAGTAGAAAATCCAAAAATAAGCAGCGGGACCGCCCGGCATGTCTACCGCTCTTCTGCCCTGGAGCCAGCAGACGACGGCCCAGATGCCCCCGCTGTAACCTAAACCCATATCAGCCTCCCCGGCGGCGCCCCGGCCTGGCTGGCGCTCTAGTCTCCTCAACCAGCTCTGCGCGATCCGGCCCCCCGCCGAATCCTGTGGGCCACCGTACTTCTCCGTGCCTCAATAGCGTCCTCGTCGCCCGAGACCGGCCGGGACGCCCTGGCCGCTGCAGGAGAGGCGCGTCGAGCGATGATCCTCGACCGAGGCCGCCCCCAGCTCCATGGCCACCTGGACGGGCCCGCAGTGGCCGTGCCGCGGCAGTGGATTAGCCCGAGGGCGACCCGCGCCGCCCGATCTACGACCCCTGTTTTTGGATTTCTGCGAAGCAAGGCCTAGTTCTGTCATAGGGCGGCTATAGTAATGGTTAGCATAGCCCGATGGATACAGAGCCGGAGAAGACGCGGACCGGATCTTGTGCTAACTGATGGCGTGCCGTCTACTGTCTACAGCGCAGAGGTGATGCGTAGACGCACCCGCCTGCCCCCACTATAGGTGGTCCTTGCAGTACCAGACCCGGTAGAGTGGGCTGCCGTCAGGAGCCAGCACAGCGGAGGGCGCCATGTGCCGATAGGAGCGTGCCCGGGTCGCCCCTGGTTACACCGTAGGCGACGCAAGGACGGACAGGCGCGGGTCCCACTGTAGCGACACGTGCAAGACACAGCCGCGCGTCATCAGGGCCTCAGAGAGCACTGGCTATGATACGGAAGGGCTACAGCCAGCCCGTTCCAAAGAAGGGGAGCCACACAGGCCCGAGGATCACGTCTCCGGAGAAGGGAGTTCTGTCCCGGTGGCCGAGACAATGAGGGGGCGATAGCTGGAGCCCGCCCGCTAACCTCGAGCCCTAGATAGCTGCTCGCGGCAAGCATGCAAGGCGCTCACTCTGGGACACAAGCGGACATCCGGCCCCGGGCTGAGTGTGTCCCTTTGGGGAGTCGGTGTAGCAATGGCCCGACGCTCGGCGTGTGGCGGTCTCGCCTCACAACTCCCGTCGCCACGTCATTGGGCCACCTAATACCAGCCTGGACGCAGCTTGCGGGGCTCTGAGCGGCCCATCGATCCTCGTCCAGCGGAGGGCTGGGCATGTCTTCGGAGCCCTTGACCACGGCGCCCGGTGACGTGGGCAAGAGCATCCCGACCTTCCGCTCCCGCCTGCAAACCTTCGCATCCACTGCCAGACGACCACATGGGGCTGCAGGATTACTGCCGCTAGGATCTGCCCCAGCGGTGCACCACATCACGAGGCTGGTAACTATACGTGGTACACCCGCAGAGCGAAGTGGGCCGCACACCGGCGATGCAGGCCAAGGCTACCGATACAGGGCCAGTGCGGAACCAGCTGCGACTGCGTAGGCGGCCGCAGTCAGCAACCATATCTGATGATGTGGGGGCCGGTAGTCCTGGGCTGCAACCTTAAGGGCCTGCTAGAAACGAAGTGTGCATGGCAGCATAGGATGTCACAGGAGGACAAATTTAGAGAGTTCCGTGCTGGCGTCTGAAGGCAAGGATCCGGGCTGCGGGACACAGCAAGGCACGTCTACTAGGCCCGAGGGACGGCCGCACGGAGGAGGATAGGTCCACCCATCCAAGAGCCGCTCCGGCCCGGCAGCTGAGGGGCGTCCACTGGTACTACCTGCACGCGGGAGCACTCCTGCCACCCCGTAGAACGGAGAGCAGCACCCCCCAGCAGTAAACACATCAAGCGCCGTAATTAGAGTAGCCGTAGCTGCTACACCATCCGGCCGACCGAGTGCAGTGAACAGTGTACAGCCGGTGCTGCTCCGGGGGCGCTAACTTGGGACCCCAAAAACTAAAACGCGAACCAAGGGGTTCGCCTGGCTACTAACGCTGCAGCCTCCGTGGCCAGCGCCCCGGCATCGGCGCCCGCGGCTTCATCTCGGCCCGCTGCGGCACTCGCTGGACATGTAGATGTAAGGATGGCCCGGGGCGCCCCGCCGGCTGCCGCACGCAAATCGGTAATCCGGGGATCCTCCTGCACCGAGGGGCCAGTAAGGGGCTCCGCAAGGCGCTCCTTCTCCAGCGCCGTCGGGGGCTCGCTGGGGTCGGCACAGGGACGGGGTCAGAAGCAGACTTGCCTCAGGGGCGCGGCTAGAGCACCCGCTGCTGGACGAGGCCTGCTCGGGGCGTGCCGCGGCGTCTGATTGGATCAGCGCCACAACCCGAGAAGAGTCGACTGCACCTGCTGCATTTCGATTTGGCTTTTTGGGGCGCGCGGGGTGCTATTCTACGAGGGCGGGGAGCTCCTGCGAGTGCACGTGAGAGTACGCCAACTGCCCGTCCGACGAGGTCCTGCGGAAGAGCTGCAGCCCGCCCCTGTAGCGTTGCAACTGTGGAAATGCTGCCAGTAGATAGGGCGTCCTCCGGCGGAGATACAGGAGAGCCCCGCCACCCGGCCAGCGAGAGCCTGCCTGCAAAGACGGCACGCTCACCGGCCCATGCGCCTCCTTCAACGTGGGCCCGTCGAACCGGTCTCGATGACCTGCACGGTGATCCTGAGGAGCTCCCAAGCTGGGCGTGCTCTCCGCAGCAGGCGACTGCCCGCAGGAGCCGCGGAAGGCCTCTGCAGCCCTGCCTATGTACGATCCCGGGCGGCCCAATGCCGGCAAGAGGCGTGCGTGACGCTGACAAGGCCTCGGCCGCCCATCAGCCTGGGACCGTGGTGAGGAACATGCTAGAGGTAATGCCCGCACGCACGGCCTCCCAGCCCGGAGAACGCCGCATTCCGATTCGCGCGAGCGCCGACGTTTCAAACTTTTTATTCCACCTTGCCATGCGGTCCGCCGGCCGTCGGTCCGTGTGCCGGGTCGTCGAACAGGACACGCGTCTTCCTGTTAGCGCCGCGACTGAGGCGACCGGGGGAGCCGGTGCGAGGGCTGGGCCTGTTCGGGCGCCCCGGACCTGTGCGCTCCTTACGTGCATCCCACGATGATTCACTCCACCCGGCCACCTCTAGGGCTGTGCTGCTGGGCCCGCCTGAGGCGCACTCAGAGCCCGCCCAGGCCAGGCTCTCTGAGGATGGGATGATCGTAGACGGCAAGCAGGGGCTCCCTTCCACTGGTGCAAAGCGACAACTAGGGGCCCCGTGCAATCGTTGCCTCTGTGTCTCGGGGAATGCAACATGGGCCAGAGATCAGACCAGCCCGGCGACCAGAACCAGAACCAGAAGCCCGACATCTGGCTCGTCGACAGATGCAAGGCGGTGGGCGTGGGTGTCATCCAGCAACCGCATGGATACCACAGCGAGAAGGTCAAGAAGTACAAGGACGAGACAGACGGATCCCTCCACCCCAAGTCCAAGAAGCACCTCGAGGAGTCCTCTGTCCATGGCCTTACGCCACCTATAGGGAGTGAGCACCCGACGAGGCCACTCAGAGCGACTGCCTTCTGTCAGTGTGCTTTTGATCATGGACGGGCCCGTATGACCAGGGCCACCAATGGCTGCAACCGAGACAGATGGGAACACCTGGAAAGGCCAGCAGTGCCCTTATCCCTCGCCCACCAGACATGTCATAGGGGAGGTACCACCTAGAGTCTACCCGAGATTGCAGAGGGCTGGACCTCAACAGACCAGATGCGAAATCCCCTGACGCCTACGCTCAGACTGAACAGGCACCACATAGGCAACCTCTAACGCACCGTTCCATGGTAACGTGTCCTTGCTAACTCAGCTGTCTGGGGCCAGCTCTGGCGTCCAGCCTTAATGCCGCTACTATCTACGAGGGACGTAGTACTCAGTTGAGACGGTAACTGCAGGACTCTATATGCTCTAGTTGTAAACTGGGAGTATGAGGGCCCATTAGTATAATCTATAACGGACATCAGTAAAGTTGTGAGATACAAGGTACTCCTGCCAGTAACGCCTAGTGCTGTGCTGGACCTAGGATGTGCCCGAGCTCGGTAGATGGCCGTTAAGGTCTGGCCATCGGATGCAGAGCCTTGGCTGCATGAGAGAAGGCTACGGGCATGGCATGGTCGTCTGTCTGTGCCTTACCTGTCAGAGAAGTTCAATGCAGAGCTCAAGACCAAGACAAGTAGCTCCAGCAGTCAGACTAGAGGCCATACATGTCAGTCAGCGAATGTAGGGTGACTAATTAGGTGTCCAGCCAGATAGAAGATGAAGCACGGCCTGGAGGCAGTCTATGGGAGAGTGACTCACCATACGCAGGCTCACGCATCGCTGCAGGTCACATAGGGGCATATGGTGTACTGCATATTGCCTGACGGACCGTGTAGCCGCTACCTTCAATGACCATGGCACGACAACTATATTCCCTACAGATGTTAATGCTCCAGACTGATGCATACCAATCTAGTAAAAGATAGGAAACACAAATACAGCTCTAGGAATGGTCACTGTCTCGATCAGGCCACTCGACGCTTCAGGTTTCAATTGGGCTTCCCATAATTTACTGGGTCAGGAGGATGGCCCTCCCCGCTTTATGACAATATGCACAGTACGGGGCACGTCGCTGTGCGAAGACAGGATTACAATAGTCAGTGGCCCGGTCACTCCAGCCAGGCTGTTATTTGGGGGAGCCCGGCGTTATCCTCCGCTCACCCCTGCAAGTGGCCCTTACGCCGAGTCCACGAACATTGTTGTGGACCACGATGCCCAAGACTAGTACACCGAACCCCAGCAGCTCCAGAAGCGAATACGGAGTGAGGGGCTCTCCATATGGGCGACTGTAGTGCCTCGTCGAGTAGTATACTATGACCATGATGGCCCATATCAGCAGTGATCTCAAGTTATCAAATAGAGACAGATGGGTTGAAGTAAGAATCTTCCCGACAACCAGCCCGGACCATTTAAAGAGTAGAATGGATAGCGCATATAGGAGATTCATGGCTAGTATGTTTCCGTTGACAAAGGACATGTACAGCGAGTTGGCATAGTTCTCCAGGCTCCCGTGGTCGCTGCCAGGCATCACGTGTGCCAGCGGGCACGCAACGCACAGCGACAGGATCACGCCACAGACACCCTCCCAGCCAACACCTAGCAGAGAGTCTATGGCCCGGCTCTTGAAGGTCTTCTCTTCTAGAAGGTATTGCGTGGCAGAGAAGATCTGTCCGCCGACGACGAGCAGGACCCCTATGGTAGTCTCGAGGGTGTCTCCGTGCTCCCGCTTCTGGATCGCAATGGCGACGTCTACTAGGAGAAGTCCTAGAAACGCAAAGCAAACACCCATGATCTCCCACCTCTCCGGTCTCCTTTTTAACAGGGGGATTGCAAGGATCTGGCAAAAGACGATGGTGAACCCCCGAAGGCTTTGGGCCGCAGACACCGAGATGTATAGCATAGCAGTGTTGAAGGCCGTCGCAAGCACGAACTTCCAACAAGGCAGTGGACCCACCATAAGCTTCCTTGCTTTCTTTCGAGCGATCTGCGGAGGGAGCTGCCTCTGCATAGACAGATGTGTGCATGATGTCTTGAGGGCTGTGCTATTCTCTTGCTCGAAGTTCGTTGCACTATCGGCAGCCATATCAGGAGACGATTTGGAGATGCTCCTTTTAATGACGCACCGCTTTATGCAGAAAACTCCCAGGCCGATACTCTCACCAAGGAACATGAAAAAGGCTGGAATCCACACCTTGTCGTACAGCTCCAGCTGGCCTTCGACATTCTTGCCCTTCATATAGTATGAGACCTTTCTGAAGAATACCAAGGGCGCCTGCCGTCATCATCGCTGCAACGAGGAGTAAGATACGGTATCTGAGGTCTATGTTGCATGGCATTGTGTCTGTAGTCAATGAGAAGTACAAAAATAAATCCTTAAGCGGAGTGATTGTGGCTGACCCTTGACATCCATGTGGCACGGCTGGGCGGTAGAACCCTAAGTGCCACAATCCTGAGAGGTTCCTACTCCCCTGTTCGCTGCACTCTGTATCATGTAACAAGAAGGTTTGATGGGACTAGACCTCGCTGGTGGTGTGGCCCTCTCCATGGCCCCCGGGCTTGATGAATGACCAACGCGAGGCATCAGTCGATAATACAACTTTTTGTGCAGCATCATCTGGGTACGCAAGTGCTGTAACGTGTCGTATCCCAAGAGGCACAGTGGCCATGATCTAGCTTGGTAGGTCAGAGCAGAGATAAGTATACCTTCTTGAGGGTACGAGTCCCATAAAAGCAGCTGTAGCACATTCTGATGTTCTTGCTCGCTGGCACTCGTTCGTCCCTTTGTGACCTTTAGCGCCAAAGAATCGTCCCTAGCTAGCCAGGATGATGAGGAGGCTCATCCGCCTGCTGATCATGGGCTCCATACAACCGACCCTATGGTGAACAACCAAACAGAATGCTGCGTTCCCCAGAGTGCGAATGGACGATTGTGTACTGGATAGCTGATAAATTTCCTTTGAGGAACCGGCAAGCTGTCGGCGCCCAATGTGCGGGTGAAGTCTGTTCTTACTCAGCCTGCCATTATTACTCGGGTCCTCACTCCTGGACGTATGTCCTGAGATCCTGGATATCGCGGTACAACAAGACCCTGAACACTCGGCCAGTAACAGAGTGCTCTAAGTTACATGCTGAATCTCATATGGCAGAAGAATACCCCGAACCTTGAAGCCTAGGGCTAACTAGAGGGCAGCGAGCAAAGAACAGTCCGACAGCCCCTGTTCGTGGGCCCACTTGGCACTCCATCTTGGCAAAAGGCGACAGGAATGCGCAGTGAATCTCCTGGCTGCTATTTGATTGCTCTCGGTCTCGACCTCGATATGGGCTGGCCTTTGCGCTCTGTTGCATCCGAACGACACTACGGCACTACAAAATCATCGTCTTGTATCTGACTTGGAGATCCTCTAACATTAAATATTAGCCACCATGAGATTACAAAGTGCACAGTGGCACAGTGAGCTGTGCGTCAATGCTGTCGATCCACCGCCCGAGGTAATTCATTACAGAAGCAGCTGCGATGGTACGAGCTAGCATCCACACAGGTAATCAATGATCGTGCCTACTTACGATCTAGGAGCCAGAGCCTTGCGTTGTCAATCCTAAAGGAATCTGTCAGGCGTGCAATGTATGCGGCAATCCAAGATCGCCGTAGCAGACAATAAAGATTCGAATAACCACGAGACAAGCAATTGCAGACCAAAGGGCCAAGGGATGAGTAGGAGCCCAAAGAGTGCAGATGAGCCTTGAAGAACAGTGTGTAGAGGTAATATGGATGCGTACATTCAGCGGCTGTCATCTCCTTAAGAGCTGTAGAAGTGCACACAGTAGCAAGGCATCGATGAAATCATCACTACTACTATGCTCGGAGAAGGGCTCATTAGTGTAGGTACCATGGAGACAGGGGCTGGCGTCCGCTCGAGTGATAGGCCACTAAATGTTAGGATCAGACACTTGTAAGTACTGCAGTATGTATCTATGAAAGGCATGTGGCTGACTGCTATCCTGTCGCTATCTCTCCGAGGCCCGAAAAGCCAAAAGATAAAGTAGGGCATTATCGTGTGTCAGGGTCTATGCCGTTTAAGCCTTCGAGGTTTTTGTTGCGCATGCTTGCCCCGAGTCTTATCAGCCTGCCGCCGCACACCCTGATGCATGATGCAACTTGGTTCCGAGGGCTCATCTAGCCGTCCACCCAAATCAGCGGTCCAGATATTCCTTCACATTAATATGCCTAAGAGCTCAGTAGGGCGCTCCCTTGTTGGTCCTTCTGGTTGCCGACGCCAGGGCAAAGGGTCAAAGGTTAGCTTCCCTTGGCTCTGCTCTGGCCCCTTCTCCATTGTGGAAGGCCAGAATAGACAGCAGCGTTGACTGGTTAGCACTACGCTTCGAAGACTGCCAGTTGTTCTGGTGCATCTCCATGCTACCTCATGTGCGCCGGAGCGCCATCCTGCACAGAGTAGAAAAGGTGTGTGGTAACCCTCTACAGAGTAATGAGAACAAGGGCTACAGAAACATCTACAGTTGACTGTCTGATGCTCAGCTCATCGCTCCCTGGTAAAGGGTGTACAGCTTGCTCCCCTTAGCCGGGTCACGAAAGCGCTGCAGGCGGACAGAAGGGGCCAAGGACAAAGGGCCTGTCACGCTCTTGGTCCAGAAAAGGCCACTTGCTGAAGGCGGTGCCTGTAAAGATGGTCCAGCAGATCTTCAACTAGCCCGTGCTTATTACAGTGGATGGATTGGCGGATTTTCATAGCAAATTACCGTCTTTATGCGCCACTCTTACGCAGTACCGACGCATCTACACACACTGCGAGAGTAGTCTATATCACTGAACATGCCCAGGCACCCGCCAGCTAGGCCATGGCAAGATGTCCGCGCCTGTCCTACTCCCAGACGCGCCTGTCCAAGGCAGAGAAAGGCTGTGTCGCGATCCATACCACTTGTCATATTGCAAACTTTTTACATCTGTCGTTTCTAGTGTGTCGATTAGTCTCTAAACTATGTCTGCCGTCGAGTAGAGCCCTGACTTCTTAGGCGACACAAAGCAAGGATCGGATCTCGTCTAAACGCAGATAGCTAAGTCTCGCGCCCTCCACAGACCTGCTAACCCCTACCGTGGCGTAGAGAGGCGCCAGTAGTTTTTGCAGTTAGTCAAAGGGATATTAGTGACTTCACAACCCTGTGTGCCCCTGAGTAATGATCTGCTAGTTTGCAAAACGAATGGGCCTTGTGCAAGCCACTGGCTAGTGCATCCCCTTGTGAGGATATAGTCTCCCGGGTTTTCTCGTTTCTCGTGTATTCTGCTACAACTACAAGGGGTGTGCTTAGGAGATGTTACGCCGCCTTGAGGTTGAGCCGGCTGGCAATCCTTGTGCTGCTCATCTGGCCCAGAGACAGAGAAAGCTTCTGTTAGAGTTGAGCTCCCCTTCAGTATCGTCATTACAAGCTAGGTAGCCGAGCAGTCAACGCGTACACGTACCACGAAATGAGTACCGACGAGCTGACCTGTGGGATGGACTGGACCCGTCACCCGGTGCGATCTGCTTCTAGCCGGCGGGAGTCGTTAATAAGGAGCCCCACCACAGTGACGGGGACAGGAGAACAGGCCCACAATGTAATAACAACCAACTTTTTCATAAAGGCATGCCTCTATTTTCAGACATAGCCAAAGTTCCGTGGGTTTACTCGTGAAGTCGTGGGCCATATCCACAGGCAGGGGATCCGGCAACACAGCACATAGCACGTAGTGGGCGTGTCTCTGTATGGGTCTGCTCTGTATCCTGGAGTCTCAGTATGCTGGATAATCAAGCCTGCTAGACGTGTATCTGTCGGAGCATCCTGTCTATAACCGCTATCAGAGCAGCAAGTGTAACCCCCGCTTATACAGTCAATTGGCGCATCATATTGGTAATCAGACAGCTACTATTATGACTAGCATACTGGTTAGGAGTGTACACAAGTGCTTATATCTGAATATTGGATTGAGAGTGACGCCCCTCGTCCGAGTAGGGCTACTAGTACGGTATAGCCCCGGTCTGCACGAGTAGATAGTCTGCGGTACAGCATTCAAGCAAAGTACTGGTTTTTCTCAATGTCGGCAACGAAGAGCACCCTGTCCTCGCTGCACAGATAAATGACGTCGACAGTGGCATAGTCGATGAAGTTCCCGTTCATGAGGGCCACCCCTGTCTCGGCCAGGATCGGGTTAACAAGGGGGAGGTACTTATCTAGAAGAAGACGCTTCAGCAGAGGAACAGGATCATCCATCCCTTCGCTGTGCTTCTTGGTGGCGATATCGTGCACTCCAAGAAGCTCTACATATGCACGAACTTGGTCGTTGTTAAATCCATAGGTAAACTTCTTAAGCTTGAGCGCAGAAGAGAAGAGCACGTCGCCCTCAAGGTTGGCCAGAGTTACAGGGGTTTGGTCTGATACCTTGCTAGCTGTCACAACGAGTGCCCCCGTGAGGTTGACCGGTAGTGCAGCCGCCCCGATCCACGGTATGTGGGGTGCGGCATCCTTGGAGGGACTGACAGACAGGGTCAGGGTGACCCCGAGTCCAAGGTCGTTAACAGTGCTTAGTAGTCCGGCCTTCACAAGAGCCTCTGCAAGGCCGGGTATGTTCTGCGCCCTGATGGTGCTGTACGGGACAGTGAGACCGTCTGCCTTGAACTTGTCATACGCCACGTGCCAGGCATACAGGTAGGAGTTAACTGATTCCCTGTCTACATAGAACTCATAGTCCCTGTCGGTGTAGACTGTCTTCGGAGGGGGAGAGGTGATCTTGTTTGGATAGAGAGCTCTGACCGACCAATCTGGGATAGTAGCGATCATTGAAAACCCACCCTGGTCTGCCACTATCTTGTTATCGACGACATTGATGCCGTTGATGTAGCGCTGGTCAGTCAGATAGTCATCACCGATCTGGACAACTAAGGGCAGGTTGAGCATTGACTGCTTTATTGAATTGAAGATTGTGTTAAAGAGGAGTTGCAACACGGTGTTCTTCATCAAATCCTCCAACGTGGGCGCCATGCCCTGGATGGCAGTTGCAAGGACAGACCCGCCTGTGTCGAGTCCGATCGCATCGATGTCGAGCCCAGACGAGTACACGACGTTCGATATCTCGGAGAGCCCGAAGTGGTAGGGGCAGGTGGGGTCGTCTCCGAGCCTCAGAGAGATGTCTGCCCCGAAGTCCTTGAGGGTGAAGATGCAGTCGACGGTCCCGGTGATCCCAGTGATGGTAGTTTTAAGCCGCATCGAGATCTGCATGATGCCGTCCCGGGCCTCCATCTTGACAAAGTTGTTGTCTTGCAAGTAGACCTTCATGGTTGAAACACGCACTGCACGAGGCCTCACATTCGAGAGGGTAAGCTTCAAAGACCCGACAGTTATGGGTATCTCTGGAAACGCTGGAAGAGCAGAGATAACGTCAGGAATGATAGAGTAGCCCTTCTGGCAGAACTTCTCCAGTCCGCGTCGGGTGAAGCGGACCCCCATTCCATGTTCAGGTTCGTTAGTAAAAGGTGTACCCAAGGCACATCCCAAAGCAATAGAAAATAGTAGTAGTACTAGCATTCAGAGAAATTATTATCCTATTAACAACACATACGCCAAAAGACCTTTGGGTCCGCATGCTGGATACTACTAGCGCGTGCTCTGTTTCACTGTCATGAGGCGCTGATACCAGCCTTGTGGACCGAGAGCAAGCTTGGTGTGTCACATCTCAATAACATAAGTTAAAAGTGCAGAAGCCCCGTTCTCGTTTGGTCCTGGTTAGCGACGGGCTGTTACTGGCTCCGTGCCTGCTCATGTGCACAGTGTCATTATCATAGCGTGCCAGTCGCTTGTGGCCCTTGAGCTACTGGCTATGGGCACCATGCTAAATGTGTTCCAATGGGTGAAGAAGCCAGGTGCTTCGACGTGTTGTCCATGGTGGCGGCATCCATCCCGTGGTGCTATCGGGGCATTCGTTGCGTGCCTCACGCTTACCCAACGTGGACCCGATACCGAGGAACAGTTCCACAAGCGCCACTACCCCCGACCTGCGAGGCACAATCGTAGCGCTACAAGGATCGGAGGTCCTTTATCGCATCTTTGGCCAGTGTGCATATCAGCTGGAGTGGGAGGCGTCGACACTGACACCGATGGAGAGCCTCTTAGGAATAGATAACGGCTTTCCCGATCAACAGCGCGGCAACAGAGCGGGGGCCGCATCCTCGCTCTGCTCCGTGCGAGTGAGACCTCTGGGCCTGTGTGGGGCGACTGAACAAGGCCAGGACAGCACCACCCATGGTCTGAGCCCACACTTGCATGCACCGCACGTCGCTCACCGAGATCAGGGTCGTTGGCACACCCCATCACTGCCTGCAAGGCTCGTCTGTTCCTATCTGACTGAAGAAACACAGCCCGGCGCCAGGCAAGGTCAAGCATCCTGTGTGGGCCCCAGCACGTGAGCTTTAGCCCGGGTCGACTCTACGCGAAGGCGTGGCATTGCTACGCAGCAGGGCAACCCACTCCCACAAAGACTGCAGGGCCATCCGATGGGGCCGAGACGCCGAAAGCTGAGCTCCTCGTCCTGCGCATTATTTATTGATTCTGACGGGAGTCGATGCTCTGGGCCAGCTAGGCCGTCCCCAGCGGCTCTGTGGCTTCTGCGAGCGCTCACTGAGATAGGCCACCGTGCGGGGAACCTGGCTATCGACCTCCTAAGACACCGCAATCAATCGCAGGTGGCAGCTCGACGGTCCACCGTAGAGTCTACAGCACAGTGCGTGTTGCCAGGTAAGGTGTCACGATGGGGGATGAGGCGTGCTGGGCCCCCGGAACCTAACGGGACAAGCATCCCTATGGCACGCATAATGGGGAGGAGGGCATGAGAGCAGGGGCGCGTACTATTCTCGGGGCAGCTAGGATGGCACCATAGCTCTGCTACACCCCAGTCTTGTCGCCGTGGGGGTGAACACGATTCCCTGGCCTGAGGCGGCGCTTCGCACACACCGTCCGGGCTGCACAGGCCTGTGAGGCCTTCTCCACTGGCCGGCGCCCTCTGCTTCTGGGACTGAGTCTGCCCCAAGCCGATGGCTCAGAAGGCATACACACGGGAGCCAAGCATCTGCTAGTCTAGGCGGTTGCCTGAGCCCGTTGTGGATCACTGAGCATTCACTCGTTATGAGCTGCGGCTCGCATGGCCACAGAGTCAGAGCTCGTCCACCGTCCCCACGAGCTTCATATTCTCAGCTATCACCCTTGTCTTCAAAGCTGCCCTCGATTCTCTCCGCCTCCGCAGGACGAACCAGCATGCGAGGGCGACGGCCACTATGATGAGAAGAGAGACAACGACTGCCACGATGATCGTCGTGGAGCTGGAGCCGGCCTTCCTGGTCTGAGAGACGCATGTGTCACCCCTGAGGGTGTACCCCTCTATGCATATGCAGAGAGAGCCGACTGATTGTGATCCGCTTGGACAGCCTGAGGCGCAGGATCTCTTGCTCGGCTGGACATTGTGGCTGCTGTCTGCACATGAAAGACACTCGCCATTTGTGTTGCAACTCGAGCACCCCGTGGCGTCTGACGGGCAGGTGTTCCTAGCGATGCATGCGCCGTCACTGCTGGGCTCGAAGCCCTCTGCACAGACGCACCTTCCATCCTCCTCTCTCTGATCCAGCTCCGTGCATGTGAGTGGGCACGAGAAGCCATCGACGGAGACAAGTCCGGGGGAGCACCGTGTGCACACGAGGTTGTTATCCTTAGGAGTGCATGCTTGACAGCTCTCAATTCCACATGTGGCACACTGGAGCTCTTCTGGATCCGCATAGTATCCATCGCCACAGCCAGACGCGTCGACACATGTGGCCGTGTCAGAACCATTCATCTTGGTGTACTTTCCCGAGGAGCACTTGTGCAGTGATCAGACCCTGGACCCACTCCAGGCGTGCTGAGTCGCACTGGACACAGCCCTCCAGATAAGCCCCTGCAATGCATTCGCAAACGGATTTGCCATTGGCATGTCCTTGCTGATTTGGTCCATCACACTGGGACTGACATGAAAGGCTATCGATGGAAAGATACCCAGAAAGGCACTTCATACACTTTACCACACCACTATCAGACACACACGTCTGGCACTTGTCAATACCACACGAAGAACAAGTGTTAGTGGCACTATCTGCATAATACCCCTCACCACAGTCAACAGAATCTACACATTCAATGGCACCAGGTGCATCACGCTTGAGATATTTTCCTGAGACACAGGACGTGCACTTATCAGCCCCAGGACCCGTACAGGCTGAATTGCATGTGCTATGTGTATTTGTGACAGTATCCAAGTAGGTTCCTGTACTGCACTTACAGCTACAGACATTATTTTTATCGCAGCTACCTGAGCTACCCGATGGACATGAGTCGACACAGGAAGCACGTCTACAGTTGCATATTTCCCGGCCTTGCAACTGGCACACACAGGAGCACTGGAGGCATCAGGGCTAGGGGTGCACACAGCGCAACCGGGGACAAACTCATCGCATCTAGTACATGGCGAATCCTTCATGAAGTACCCTTGGTCCTCATTGCAAATAGTACATTTACCGTTGAACGTCTTTTTGCATATGGTGTCTCCAATGGGTCAGTGATGACGTAGCAGCCGCCCTTGTACAGGAAGATAGGGCGACCATAGAAATGCTGGTTGCAAGCTGCGCACATTCCGGCTGAGCTATCCTTTTGGCAGCTGTGTAAAATACTTACCTGCCTACAGTTTCCATTGTGTGGGCCTCACTAGTGTTGGTGCACTGCACAAGCAGAATAGCCACCCATCTCTGTTTGGTTGACCTCAGCACATACTTTAGCTCCCTCCTTACTGCTACCGAGCATCCGCTCCTAGACAAGCACCAACTACACAATGAGTACAGTATCCTTTCTGCACCTGTTAGAGCCAAAGGTTGCGCATACTCCATCGATTGGGGCTTTGGTCTCATCTAAGCAGGAAGTACATTGGAGATTGGTGGCGCCTTTTGCATTGTCTGGCGCAGGATTCTGAGGAAGGGACACACGGGTCGCACAGCCTTCCATTCCGGATAGCGTATCACGACATAGGATACGTCTTTCATCGGTGGTAGTATCTGGATTCGTAAAAATAGCCCCATACTCAGTATCACAAACTGTGCATACCCCGTTTGAAACGGTCTCGCAGATGTCTGTGCCAGGCCACTCATCATTATTGTAGCAGCCCCCATAAAATAGAAAATAACCTACGCCGTCACCAGTATTCCTACTTCCATTTCCACCAGCACATGACTTACAGCGTGTTCCACTGCCACTAACACCTTCTTGTTCACACACAGCTATGCCTGGTGCGCTGGCTCCACACGCTCTCCGTCGATAGGGATTTTTCCGGCTTTGCATTCGGTACATGGAGGCCTCCCGTGAGCGAGCATGGCGCACCTATTTCCACACAATCAGGCTGGTCCTCCTCACAGACACCGTAGTGAGTACCCCTGTCTGGAGTAGGCCTGTCGTCTGTCTGGGCTGCCAGAGAACACGGCGAGGAACAATAATACCAGCATTAGTAGATTTTTAATTGCTGATGTTTTTCGGTGCTTGCCTGTGGCCGGACACACTAGTCAGTTGCAGAGTGCCTGTACCATACATTGAAGACCCGCATATCCAGAAGCAACGCGTAAAAAGCAACTAGTGCTAGTACTATGATTGCCAACGATAGATTCTGCACTGGGTCCAGTTTGTGAATGGAGCCTTTTATTGGGGCTCTTCTGCTCACTCACCTCTCTGGACTCCAAAAGCGAAAATTGGATGCCGTCCAGTTCTCATGAGAAGTGCGCTGTGCTGCTGGGGCCTGCAGGTGCATTCGGAGACCTCACGAGCGGGCCTCCCCGCTTCCTGGTCACGGCCGGAGGGAAGGGTGATCGCGGATAGCATAGTGAAAGGTTTCCTCTATCAGTACGTCCAGAGCCTGGTGCCTCCTTCGATCGCTCCACAGGCGTGTGCCCAGGCCGAGCGTGCCTCCAGAGATGCTCGCACGCCAGTCTGTCCAGAGTTCTGACCTTCTCACAGCCTCGTGTGGTCCGCTAGTGGCGACCTCCCCTTTAGCCATCCTTCACAACAGGCGAGGGCGGGCCTTTGCGTTCGTTTTACATCGCTTCCACCTGACTCAACGGCAGTAGCCGTTGGGACTTCGGCTCCACTGGTGGTCCTGGTTCGGTGAGAGTCTATCCTGGCAATAGAAAGTGGGTGGGGCCGTGGCTCGCTATGAGGGAGCGTCGTTATTTATCTCTGGTCGTTGCTTCCCCTAAGAGCGGATATGTCTCCTGTCACTGTGGCTCTCTGGGAGTGATGATAGTCGCCTCTGTTGCCCCTCGGTGTCCGTCTGACCGTGGTTCTGGGCCAGCACTCCTTCTCAGCCGTAGTCACTCTGGTCCCACAGTGGGTCCACTTGGTGGTTGGAAATAGGCTGACAGAAGGAGTCCCTGGGTACTAGGCTGCCACATGGACAGCGAGGGCCGGACAGGGCTCTCAGTGCCCGCGGGGCCTTCCTGGCGTCTTTGGAGTGGGGAGCCGTCCATCCCGTAGATGGTTGAGAACGTCCCTGTGCCCCTGTCCTCTCGCTGTGGTATCCATGCGGTTGCTGGATGACACCCACGCCCACCGCCTTGCATCTGTCGACGAGCCAGATGTCGGGCTTCTGGTTCTGGTCGCTGAGGTGGCTGTGGGTCTTGATTTCCAGCTCTGCGTTGAACTTCCCCGAGACGCGGAGGTACAGGCACGCGACGATCATGTCGTGCCTCGTGGCAGCCCGGGCAGGTGCCTCTTTCTGCGCCATGATAGAGCCGCCCCTCTCCTTCAGGGCCCCTTCCTCCTCGGTCAGCACGCCGCACATCTGCAGACAGTACGTCGCCGCTCTGTCCGGAAGCTGGTGTGTGGCTGAGGAGGCGGTTGGAGTAGACCCCTTCCCCTGCAGTGCCTGGCCTTCCACCGACAGCTCCACCGGGGCCCTGGTCCCCTTGTTGACGTCCAGGGAGGCCCACACAGAGGGATATTTACTTCTACGTGTGCGCCAGGTCCTACAAGAGGTGCAGCCTCCCATCAGAGGGGTGAGGGTCCGCCCGGGGCGCCCGAGCCCCCGTGCCCGCGTGGTCTCGCGGCGGGGGCGCGGCCAGGAGGGCCTTCTCCCCGGCGTCAGGGGTCTGCCGAGCGCGGAGGGCGCTGAGCTCGGGCGGCCGGGCGGGCCCAGAGACGGGGGCTGCGGGTCAGTTGGCGGGAGGCCCTGGGCGGGGGTGGCAGGGACATAGCAACATATACTGCATAGCACCATGCGGGGGTGTGAAGGGCAGCTTCCCTTGCCCCAGGGAGCAGGCGGGAGGGAGATCAGGGGGCCCCCTGGGGGCCGGGTCCAGGCACGCCAGAGGCGGTTTACTACGTAATATGCGCGCAAGGCGGTAAGGACATTGGAGGGGAGGCAGCCTCACGACGGAGGGGAAGGGCCCGCCCGGGGCGCCCAGCCCCCGTGCCCGCGTGGTCTCGCGGCGGGGGCGCGGCCAGGGGGGCCTTCTCCCCAGCTCCAGGGGTATGCTCCTGTGCGCGGGGGCGCGCGGGTCACGGCCAGGGGGGCCAGGCGCTGCAGGCTGTGTGTTAGTGGATCCGCGGAGAGGGCGGCCTGCGGTGTTAGGGCATAGCGGCATGCAGACATACAGGCCCGAGGGAGGCGTGCCATGTGAGGGGGAGTGGTAGGGGGGCATCCTGGAGGATCGATGGCGAAGGTGCCGATCCTCCTCCGTGGCGGCGCAGGAGTCCTGGATGAGACGTGATGGCGTGGGTGCTTGGCCTTTGCTCGAGCGCATGGTGTGGGTGGACCGATTCCCCGCATCCTCCAGGCCCTGCGGGGGCGGTCTTCAGGCCCAAATTCTGGATTTTGGAAAAAATAAAATCCACCATGAGCGTCGCCCCGGCGCAACCAGCAGGCCCTGGGCCGCGGAAACAAAGAGACAAATAGCCCGTGGACCAAGAAGAGTGCAGGCCTGTTTGGGGGGTAGAAGACGACGCGTCGGGCCAGAAACCCAGGGATCCAGGATTCCAGTCAAAGGCAGGCCTACAGACCGGCCCACTGCACCGCGCACATACGCGAGGCACCATAATGCTGTTGCACTAAAAAGGGAAGCGCGAGCCCAGAGAACCGGCGAGGAAACAGCTTGGGGGTGGAGGGGTTTGGGGAGCCCAAATTCTGGCCCATCGACACACGGGGTGAGCTGTGGCCGGCCCAAGGGGACAGCGTGGACAGGTGTGTGCAGTGCCCCATATAAGGATGCACGATGGGGATCGGCCGGGGCCACCGATTCGGGGGACAAGGGAGACGCGTCCGGACTGTCCCCGGGAGTCCGTGAGAAGGGAGGGTGCGGACCGTGCACCATAGCTAGCCCATCCACACGTGTCGTGCTATTCCAGAATGGTGGCTCACCGGAGGCGTCTGGCCAAGATGGCGGGGGCAGCGGGGCGGTGGTCCCATACGGCCCAGGAGGCCGACAGAAGGTCACGCCTGAGAGAGCAGACTGACGGCTTAGGAGGTGGTGTGGGGAGGCACGGGTGATGGAGGAGGCCCCCTAAGGGCGGGTCCAGGCTGATGACGCCAGCTCAGGACAGACCGGCAGAGCGCCGTGGAGCCATATTCTTCTGTGCGTGCCAGTCCCATCTGTGACAAGCAACCCATGTGGTGCCAGCGCTGGTGGGAGGCATGTGGCCCAGGTATGGAGCGAAACCTGGGGGCCCGGCCGGGACTGTCAACAGCCGTCACCGCGACTCAGCGGAGACCGAGCAGGAGAGGTAGAGAGGAGCAGGGGAGAATGGGCCAGGCAAACACAGGCGCATGAGGGATGGCCCATTGGAGGGCAAGCACCTGGAGGCCAGGGCCAGAGTGACCAGGTTCCCTGTACCGGGGCGCCCAGAGTGGGTACATGAGGGGGGGCAGTGGGGAAGCGATGCACCCGAGGGCTCAGTAGCACATAGCACCCGGCCATCCTCTCCAGGGGGCACCGGGGCGCTGCAGCAGAGGATGGCCCGAGCCAGGGCTGTGCCGCCCCGGACCGGAGGCGGCCACTGGCGGGCAGTTCCATGGGGGGATCAGCACGGCGCGGTGCGATGGTACGAATGACACACGGGGCTAGCCTCTTCCCCCAGCACCAGCTCGCCAGACTCAGCACCCAAGGACCGCCGCTGCCCGGGAGGACAGACAGACGAACACCGGGCTGCGGCGTGGGCAGATGACGAGTCCCATCGAGGAAGTGCCCAAACGTAGGCAGGGCGGGTGTCTGGCCATCCAGGGGGGCGTCCGGCCTGGCCCGGCCTGGTCGAGTGTGTATGGCATCGCGGCTAGGCATCTATCGCACCGTGTCTGGACGTGATGCACACCCGAATGATAGGGGCAAGAGGCCTCGGGTGCGAGCGAGGAGTACCAGGGGAGACAGCTCGGCACGCAGGCCCAGGGGTCCGTTCGCGCTGTGGGGCAGCCGACAGCGGGCAGGGTGCCCAAGCATGACCACTAGCGCCCCGTGTCGATGCGTTTGAAGGGGTAGAAGCCATCAGGGGCATGCGGCTTGGGAGGACCGACGCGCTTGAAGAAGGACGGCAGGGCCTTGTGCACCGGCTCGGGTGCTCCTGCATCGTCGGGGCTGTCGTCATCCAGTGGAGGCGGGGAGGGGGCCCTTGAGCACATGAAGGGGTCTGGGCGTTCGTTTGCATCCGGCTGTGCGGGGTGATCGGTGCCCCAGGTGATCGAGGAGGAGACCTCAGCAGGACCCCAGGGAGGAGGGACTGCCGCATCAGGATGCTGGCTGAGATCGGCCATGATCTCTACGGAGGGCGACGTGCCAGGGCTCCACATGGCAGGGGTGAGGGGAGTAGGAGGAGTAGCCCGAGCCTCGTTGGGAGCCGGTTCCGGCAGGGATACTGCAGGGGCGGGGCGGTGCACCGGCCTCTCCACTCGCAGCCCAGCGTACAGGAGGGCCGACAGCCTGTAGTGCCAGAGGATGACCTGCGCCGCCTCCTGCATGAAGCGCGCAAGGTCCACGCCGGCGAACGCGAGTCCGGCCGCAGACAGGTGGTGCAGGACGCCGTCAGCACCGACCACGACGGGGAGGATGTGGGCCGCCCGCCCCTGGAGCACGAGGGGGCGATACTTGGTAGGGTAGGGTAGGGTAGGGTAGGGGTAGGGTAGGGTAGGGTAGGGTAGGGGTAGGGTAGGGTAGGGTAGGGTAGGGTAGGGTAGGGTAGGGTAGGGTAGGGTAGGGTAGGGTAGGGTAGGGTAGGGTAGGGTAGGGTAGGGGGTAGGGTAGGGTAGGGTAGGGTAGGGTAGGGGTAGGGTAGGGTAGGGTAGGGTAGGGTAGGGTAGGGTAGGGTAGGGTAGGGTAGGGTAGGGGGTAGGGTAGGGTAGGGTAGGGTAGGGTAGGGTAGGGTAGGGTAGGGGGTAGGGTAGGGTGGTAGGGTAGGGTAGGTAGGGTAGGGTAGGGTAGGTAGGGTAGGGTAGGGTAGGGTAGGGTAGGGTAGGGTAGGGTAGGGTAGGGTAGGGTAGGGTAGGGTAGGGTAGGTAGGGTAGGGTAGGGTAGGGTAGGGTAGGGTAGGGTAGGGTAGGGTAGGGTAGGGTAGGGTAGGGTAGGGTAGGGTAGGGTAGGGTAGGGTAGGGTAGGGTAGGGTAGGGTAGGGGGTAGGGTAGGGTAGGGTAGGGTAGGGGTAGGGTAGGGTAGGGTAGGGTAGGGTAGGGTAGGGTAGGGTAGGGTAGGGTAGGGTAGGGTAGGGTAGGGTAGGGTAGGGTAGGGTAGGGTAGGGTAGGGTAGGGTAGGGTAGGGTAGGGTAGGGTAGGGTAGGGTAGGGTAGGGTAGGGTAGGGTAGGGGTAGGGTAGGGTAGGTAGGGGTAGGGTAGGGTAGGGTAGGGTAGGGGTAGGGTAGGGTAGGGTAGGGGTAGGGTAGGGTAGGGTAGGGTAGGGTAGGGTAGG